>NC_055988.1:56932317-58305757 GCF_018446385.1 Zingiber officinale | reverse complement strand
TCCTCCCATATAGAGCTTCGTAAGGTGCCATTCCAATTGTAGCTTGGTAGCTATTATTATAGGCGAATTCTGCCAGGTATAAATATCGGCACCAGCTCCCCTTGAAGTCCAGGGCACAAGGTCTTAACATATCCTCCAATATTTGATTTACTCTTTCAGTCTGCCCATCAGTCTGTGGGTGGAAGGCTGTGCTAAACAACAACTTCGTGCCGAGAGCCTTCTGAACGCACTCCCAAAAGTGCGAGACAAAACGTCCGTCTCTATCTGAAATAATGGTCTTAGGGATACCATGTAATCTGACGATTTCCTTAACATATAGCTGAGCTAGTTGTTCAGTTGAATAAGTCATCTTGATCGCCAAAAAGTGTGTAGACTTTGTCAATCTGTCCACGATCACCCATATAGCATCATACCCGTTTGTTGTCTTGGGTAGACCTGAAATGAAATCCATGGAGATTTCTTCCCATTTCCATTATGGAATTTGGACAGGTTGTAATAATCCACCGGGTCTCTGGTGTTCAGCTTTTACCCTTTGGCATGTCATACAAGTACTGACGTACTGAGCCACTTCCCTTTTCATACCGGACCACCAAAATTTCTTTTTCAGGTCCTGGTACATCTTAGTGGAACCCGGGTGTATTGCATAAGGCGTTGTATGGGCTTCCTCCAGTATCTTCTTTCGCAACTCTGGATCCTCTGGAATACATAGTTGATCCCTGAGGTATAGTATTCCATCGTCTGCGATACGAAACCCGTCATTCTTTCCTTCTACGGTCTCTTGTTTAATTCTTTGAAGGCTCGGGTCCTTGGTTTGCTTCTCTAACATGTTCTCGAATAACGTTGGTGTTATGGTGAGGGTAGAGAGTCGTCCGGACATGGTTTCAACTAATGGATACGAAACATGTTTCAGTTTTTTTTTTTCGATGGATTCCCCCTTCAGTTTGTTTTCAGCATCGAATAAAAATTCTAGCATACTGACTGAAATTAAATAACTAACCTGTGGCGATAGTAGAGGCGTTCGCCACGTCGTCCTGAGCGAGAGAGTAGACTCTGGCATTGGTCATAGTGGGAGGGGCCTCCAATCTTCCTTAGCTGATTGAAGTCCCTTCTATGGCAGTATACATCTGGTGGAGCTGTGCGGGGGTACTCATATTATGGTTGTTCTGTGGAGGTAGTGCCTGAGACTGAGTAGGGCAATTTCTTGCCAAATGACCTTCCCTTCCGCAGTTGTAGCACTTTTTGGTGCTCAGAAGACATATACCAGAATGCATCCTTCCACATGTGGCACATTGAGGGTACTTGGTCTGCTTATTGGCTGGACCACCTTTTGTTTTATTCCACTGTTTCCTCTTTCCACTTGAGTTTCCTTTCCAGTCAGTTCTGGTACTGTGCTTGCCCTTATTCATTGCTTCCTGATAGTGCTCGGTAATCAGGGCGCTGCTGACCAGCTCCTCTGTAGTCTGCGGTCTATTAACTCTGCCGGCTACGTTCAGAGCTATCTCGGGTCGGAGCATCTTTAACATCAACCGGACCCTTTCTTTTTCAGTTCGGACCAGTTCTGGGCACAATCGAGCTAAGCGGTTGAACCTCTTGACGGCTTCATTGACTGACATATCACCTTGCCGGAACTCAGTGAACTCGTCATAGTGCTTGTTGGTCACTTGCATATGGAAAAATTCCTCTAAGAACTCTGTCTCAAAATCTGCCCACTGCATTTGGTTTATTTGCCTTTTCGCCTTTACTCTGTCCCACCACATCCGGGCATCTCCGGTAAGACAGAACGACGCGCACTTGACCTTCTCGTGTTCAGGCCAATCCAATAGTTCCATTATGTTCTCCACGGTTTTGAGCCAGGCTTGTGCGTCCCATGGTTCGCAGTTTCCCGAGAATGCTTCCGGCTTAAGCCTTTGCCATTGCATCAGGTAGGCCTCTTGTCCGACCATCAGAGTAGGGGCTGCCGGGGGCACTGGTGCGGCAGTAGGTATGACAGGTAGTGGATTTATCCTGCGATCCGATGCTGGAGGTCTGCGACTACCTGCGTCAGATCTGGTGGAGTCACTGTTCCTCCGGTTCGGGCATTGCGTGTCCTAACCATGTTTATCTAAAAGAAATAGACTAGTGTAAGTGGTTATCGATTTTAGCCATTCTAACGTACTGGTTTGTTCCTATCTATTTGTTATGGTATTATTTCTAACCTACCATTATGTACTCCTAATCTAATTTATAACTAAAAGCATAGAATAAAGCATCAAATATAAGCAAGTAAAACATGAATCTAAAGCATAAACAACATAAGGAAAAATAAGGAATATAATGACAAACAATGTAACATAAGGAAATAAAGCATAAACAATGTAGTAAAGAAATAAAACATAGGCAATATAACAAGAAAGAAAAAATAAAGCATAAGTTATATAACATGAAACTAAACATAAGCATGTAACAAGAAAATTAAGCATAAACATTCTTACTTGGAGTGGCAGGTAGGAGGCTTGATGTGTGTGTAGTGAGCTGGCAATAAACTTGGCTCTGATACCAACCTGTAACGCCCGCCCTCCCTGCTAACCCTAAGGGACGGGGCTACGATACTCTACGTACGTACTACAGCGGAAGACTTAAAATTATTTTTCTTAACTTAATTAAAACCAAACTACACTAACATGGTTTCATAACATGATAACGAAATAAATAAAAACTTAGCATCAAGTCACTCATATTGTATTACATTTCACAAAACCAATGCATAGTTCTTAAAGGTTTTAAAGCAGGTTCTTAATTAAGTTGCCTAGCCACCGCCACACACATCTTTGTTGCCCCTCCTACTGCTCCTTTAACTCATCCAGCTTTTTCCTTTATCTGTGGTACAAGGAAAGTAAGCTATGAGCACTCATGGCTCAGTAAGTTCCTTTCCTACTCACTAAAGCCAATAATCAGCACATAATCAAGAATGTATCAATAAGTCATAATCTCAGCTAATCATGGCATAACATAGTATTCTATTCAAGCATATCATGCATCATAATATAATCACAACTAGTCATGGTATATCAACATCATCATGGCCGAAACATATACATAGTGCATTGCATAAAACATAGCTAGACATAGCATAACAAACAAGTATCATGGTATATCAAAGCATGGCCGAAACATGTATATCAAAGCATCATAACTATGGCCGAATATGTACATCAAGGCATCATCAAATCCATGGCCGAAATCTATATATATCAAGCATCAGTATATCCATGGCCGAAACATGTCTATAAGGTATAGCATGAACATAACATAAACATACCTTATCGTGGCATATCATAATCAAGAGCATAGCATGAAACATAGCATAATCAAAAGGTGTATGCAATATGATTTTCGAAAACATGTATCGGAAAAACATGTGTATGTCTCATGATCTTTAAAACCATTCTCTTTTATATGTATATATACTTGAAAATAATCTCAACATAAGGGGGATCCCGGCTATGTACCACTTACATATTGCGCGCAACCTTGTAGGTCCAAGGTAGCAAGTCTTGAACCCTACGAGGCAAACATACTAGGCCCTTAGTCCTAGGGGCACTTAGGAGCCCATCCCTAACGAGGTCCTTAGTCCCCGGGGCGCTTATGGAGCCCACCCTTGGTACAAGCCACTCACACATAAAGTAAAGTACATGTCATACATATCATGTATCATAAAAGCATGCATCACTTAGGCACACATAATAAAAGTATGCATCACTTTGGCATACATCATGTCATAAAAGTATGCATCACTTAGGCATACATCATGTCATAAAGGTATGCATCACTTAGGCATACATCATATCATAAAGGTATGCATCACTTAGGCATACATCATGTCATAACAATATGCATCACTTAGGCATAGATCATAAAAACATGCATATCTTAAGCATAAAGCATATCATCAAGTATGCATATTTTATCCACATAGCTTATCATAAAAGCATGCATATTTTAAGCACAAAGCATATCATATCATAAAAGCATGCATATCATATCATAAGTTATAAATCACAAGCATACATATTAAGCATAAAGATGTATCTTGTGATTATCCTATCATAGGAAACATGGTATCATATTTATCTTGGTTCTAAGATTCCTAAACCCTTGTGGCCGAAACCCCTTTAGAGCTCAATTTAGGCTAAACACAACATCCAAGCATGTGGTACCTAAATTATCATCATAACATTTTCATAGGAAGCATTATAAACATGATTAACTTAGTTTCTAAGTTCTTCAAGTCCCTAATTTCATGTGGCCGAAACCTTAAGGTGTGAAACAAGGTTCCATAAAAACATAGACAACTTGAAATCATATTTATAACATTTTTACCAAGAAATAAGGTAAACACATTTGACATATTTGAATTAGTTCCTAAGTTCTTTAAGCCCTTAACATATGTCATGGCCGAAATTTAACAAGTTCTCATTAGGGCTACAAACAAGCATACAAGCATGTGAACTTGGACTAACATTATGTATAAATTCATACAAAGCATCATACAATAGTTATGGCCGAAACATACCCTAGCATCATTTTAGGTCATAAAACAACATATAGCAATTGAACCTTGGCTTTCTACTTATCATATTTCATGTAGGGTGACATGAGCATATTTAATTTAAGTCCTAGGGGTCCCTAGGGCGTCTAACCCTCCATGGCCGAGACTTACAATAGTCCTTTTAGATCATGGAAAAATTATACAAGCATGTGACACAATCAATAGGTTATCATATTTTCATAAGAAGCATTTTAACACCTTTGGTTTAAATTCTAAGGCCTCTAGGTCATTTAAACCCTACTTGGCCGAAACTCATCAGTGTTTAAACTTGCTTCAATAACATAATAAAAAACATGTGAAGTCATACGAGTTTCATAGCATGTGTAAAGACAAGCATAATGAGTATACATATGAATTGTGTCTTAGGCTTTCTAGGTTTCTTTTTCTCTTTTTCTTTTATTTTTTTTTCCCCCATGGCCGAAACCTACCATTCTTTAGCTAGGTTTTTAAGTGGCCTAAAGCATGAAAAATCTAAGTAAGTTTCATGGCAAAAGTTACTAAGAAACATATATACAAATTGGTTCATGAGTAAGCTAGGACCCCTTGTGGTCATACATGTTATATGTTATGCTACTAATTTTTCTACACCCTAATTAAGTGTAACGGCCACCCTCCTTACTGCTACTCTGAGGTGACCGCTACTGATTCTACTAACTACACATAACTGATACCACTTACTTTAAGACCAGAGATACTTTAAACTAATGGAAACATATCACATATCAGAATATGTCTCTAAATAACAGAATAAAATTTTCTTGATACATATATTTTTTTTCTTTTCTTTCTTTCTGGTTTATTCTTTTTTTTTCTTTACAGGATTAAACATGCAATAAGTGAAACAGCAAGTATAACGTACAGACATATGAAGCTTAAATACCTCTACTGCTTACTACACCACTTGTTATCTTGCATTCATTTCATTCTACAACCGAAGAGAAATAAAAGGAAGTCAATTAAACCTACTGCTCATTTATTGCACACAAATCCGAACTTCACATATTTTCCTTCCATAAAACAAATACTTCTACAAGAATGCAGAATACTAGCATGTAAAGCAGTTACCAAGTGAATATTCCAAGCTAGCAGTAGCAAAATAACCTAGCATATTCACAAGAATACCGAGCATATCACTTCACCCTTCTAACAAAATTTGCAAACTACAATCAACTAGGAATTCACGGCAGACCAAAAATTCAACAGCAATAAAGAATGCTGAGCACACTACTTCACAGCAGATTGAAATCCCAGCAGTAACAATAGGAATACCGACCATAGGAAATTGCTAGCTATTCATGTATACCACTTACTGTAATTAAAAAAAATTCAC
This sequence comes from Zingiber officinale, assembly GCF_018446385.1. NCBI lineage: Eukaryota > Viridiplantae > Streptophyta > Magnoliopsida > Zingiberales > Zingiberaceae > Zingiber > Zingiber officinale. The sequence continues at coordinate 58,299,839 of NC_055988.1, read as the reverse complement.
TACAGCAGAAGTTAATCATGTTGCAGTGTTTCCATTAAAGCAAAACTCATATAGAATACTAACATGCACATAAAAGTACTGAGCTTATAACAACCGAACATCCCATGCAAATTTCTCCATAGAACAAAACTCATATAGAATACTAACATGCACATAAAAATACTGAGTATATAACAATCCTTAGCATGGCAATGTAGTTCCACTATAACAGAAATCAAAAGAACACTAGCAGAACATTTCCAAAATCATCTAGCAAGATCCCAAGCTTCCATATCAGCCACCACACACACACCATCGACGTCTCCTTGTCGCCTTCTTCTACACCACTTTAGCTTTTCCTTTATTTTTATCTATATCTGCGGTAGGAGGAAAAAGTAGTATCTATAAGCTAAAAGCTTAGTAAGTGCTTTCTACTCACAAAATCTGATAAGGAATGCATAAGCATAACTGAAAACAGGGAGTACATGCTCAACATGAAAATAGCAGATAGAACTACATCAAGCATCTCTAAAGGAAACAACAATTTAACTTGCTAGAATTTGCAACTTAGATAAATGAACTTGTTCTGTTTGTTTCCAAATTAATACTTTTATATTTTAAAATAATATTCAACTTTACTTGGGCCCGGCATTGTACCACTTTGCGCGCCTTTCTTAATGAGAATTGAGGTAGCTAATTCCAAAACCATTAAGACACTTCTAGACCTTATGTCTAGGGGCAACTTGGAGCCCATCCCTTGGACCTTGTGTCCAGTACATGCCCTTTTAAAAGTAAAATACTTTTCTTTATATCCTTCTTTAAATACTTCTTGTAATAAAATGCCTTGGCATTGATTTAAGCACTTAGTGTGCTTTGATTCTAAATTCTGAAATTTAGGATCAGATTGTGACTTAGTCTTTCTTTACTTGCACTTCTCTCTTTTATTCATTATATGAGAGATTCTAAAGCATATATCACTAATATAAGCCAGTACTTATTCAAACTGATCTCCACAGAGTTTTAAAAACAACTACACTACTGATAAGTAACATGGTATATTGCAAACCGAATTTCAACAGTCAATAACAAAACTGTATGGAAAAGTTTTCCCTAGTTAGGCTCATGGCAGTAAAAGTTTTCACATCTCAAGCTTGTATAAACTAACCCTATTTCGAGTCTTAACAGACCCTTAATCATGCTGTAACTTGAAGGGAAATCTACTACTTAATCATGCTTGAATTGTAAGGTAACCCATCTAATTAGCATGCTGTGGTAATCAAGGAAAACCCCAAAAAAACTTCTGCCCGTGCACTAAAAACATCAACAGATTTAAACCAAAGACCTAAACCAATTTGCTAGATCAAGGTCAAAATCCGAAACTACATACCATGATAAAAGATTTCTGTTGTTCATCTTACAACAAAACGCTAAATAAAAACCCGAGAGCTACTCCTACCGCAGGTGAGAGGCACTTACATCGGGTTCTTGGACTTACAACCAAAGGGAAATGCTTTAGGGTTTCGGTGGAGCCTCGATTCTACCGATTCCTTGTATTTCCCGAGTTCTCCTTGTCGGAATGGTCACCCACGGGTGGAAACCGGCCGGAAAACCCTTCGCCGACGCCGGAGGAAGAAAACCCTAGCCTTGGCTGCGGTTTTCGCCCGAGAGAAGAATCGCGCCGTCGGGAGTGAGAAGGGAGAGAGATTTGGGTTTTTAGGTTTCGGGAAAAGAAATTAACCACCTTTAATAACCTAGGTGATTCGGTTCCACCTATAACTTAAATATATTTGTTCACACACTTAGTTAATAAAACGAGCTCAGCTCGGTTGGTTGGGCCGATTACTGCTTGGGCCCGAGAAGCTGGGTTCGAATCCTAGCTCTTGCACTTTGTGTTTTTCTTTTCTTTTTTAAACTTCTTCCTCCTGGTAAAAATGCCAAACGGACTCCAAAAATTGCATAAAAATACTCTAAAAATTCTTAAAAATCCCTAGAATATTTTAAAAGTACTTTCAGACATTTTCAAAGATATTTAGAACTCAAAGTAAGGAAAATTGGGTTGTTACAACTCCCCATACCTTATAAAAAGTTCGTCCCCGAACTTAGAATAGTTCTGGATATTTCTGCCTCATACTGTCCTCTCGTTCCCAAGTGACTTCCTCGTGCTTCTGGTTCTGCCAGACGACCTTCACTAGTGGCACTTCTTCGTTCCTTAGTCTCTTGACTGCTCTATCCACTATCTGTGTTGGTCTACTCTCATAACTAAGATCCTCTTGGATCTGCACTAACTGAGGTTCAATCACTTGGCTAGGGTCATGAAGACACTTCTTTAACATGGAGACATGAAACACATTGTGTACTGCTGACATGTCCAGTGGCAAGTCCAGCCTATAAGCTACTTTACCAATCCTTTCTGAAATTAGGTACGGTCCTACATAGCGAGGACTTAATTTGCCCTTCTTGCCAAACCTCATCACTCCCTTCATAGGAGCAACCTTGAGAAAGACTGAATCTCCTACTTGGAATTCCAGTGGCCTTCGGCGTGTGTCAGCATAGCTTTTCTGTCTACTCTGGGCAGTCTCAATCCTCTGTCTAATCTTCTGAATAACCTGAGTGGTTTCTTCTATCATCTCAGTCTGAATGCCCAGCTCTACTTCCATTTCTCTTCTTTCTCCAGCTTCTTGCCAGCATATAGGTGATCTGCACTTTCTGCCATACAATGCTTCATATGGTGCCATCCTGATGGTGGCTTGGTAGCTGTTGTTGTAGGCAAACTCAGCTAAGCACAGATACTTGCACCAACTGCCTTTAAAATCTAGTGCACAAGCCCTGAGCATATCTTCTAGGATCTGATTTACTCGCTCTGTCTGTCCATCAGTCTGAGGATGGAAGGCTGTGCTAAACTTGAGCTTGGTGCCTAGTGCAGTCTGTACACACTCCCAAAAGTGAGAGGTGAAGCGCCCATCTCTATCAGAAATGATAGATTTGGGAATTCCCTGAAGTCTGATCACTTCTTTAACATACAGCTGTGCTAACTGCTCTATAGAGTGAGACACCTTGATGGCTAGAAAATGGGCAGACTTGGTCAATCTATCCACTATTACCCATATTGCATCATATCCATTCGTAGTTCTTGGGAGACCTGTTATAAAGTCCATGGATATGTCTTCCCACTTCCACTCTTGTATTGAGAGAGGTTGTAGCATCCCTCCTGGTCTCTGGTGTTCTGCTTTGACTCTCTGGCATGTCAGGCAGGTACTGACATATTTAGCTACATCTCTTTTGAGTCTAGACCACCAGAATCTCTGTTTCATGTCTTGATACATCTTAGTAGAACCAGGATGCATAGAGTACAGTGTACTGTGAGCTTCTTCTAAAATTTTCTTTCTCAGCTCTTCATCATTGGGAACACAAAGGCGATTCCCCTGATAAAGAATTCCACTGTCTGATACTCGAAATTCTGAATTTCCTTCCTCTTGTATCCCTTGCTTGATCTTTTGGATATTTGGATCTTCACTTTGCTTTTTCTGTATATCCTCAAGCAGGGTTGACTCTAGGGTCAATGCAGAAAGTTGCCCATAAGTAATTTCAAGCTCGAAATCTAACAACTCCTTCTGTAGTGGCAGGGCTAATGATGATAAGGACATCAAGGATGCACTGGACTTCCTGCTTAATGCATCTGCCACTTTATTAGCTTTACCTGGGTGGTAGAGGATTTCACAGTCATAATCTTTGACCAACTCTAGCCACCTGCGCTGTCTCATGTTTAAGTCCTTATGAGTGAAGAAGTACTTAAGACTCTGATGGTCTGTGAAGATTCTGCACTGGACTCCATACAAGTAGTGTCGCCAGAGTTTCAGTGCAAATACCACAGCTGCCAGCTCTAGGTCATGAGTGGGATAGTTCTTCTCGTAGTCTTTGAGTTGTCTGGAAGCATAAGCTATAACTTTCCCTTCCTGCATGAGTACAGCTCCTAATCCCATCTTGGAAGCATCACTGTAGATGTCAAAACTCTTGGTGCTCTCTGGAACCATCAGTATAGGAGCACTGGTCAGTCTCCTCTTGAGTTCTTGAAAACTCTGCTCACATTTATCTGACCATTCAAACTTCTTGTCCTTCCTGGTGAGGGCTGTAAGTGGAGAGGCTATCCTGGAAAAGTCCTCCATAAATTTCCTGTAGTACCCAGCTAAACCAAGGAAACTTCTGATCTCCCTGGCATTCTTGGGTCTCTTCCAGTTGCTGACCGCTTCTACTTTGGCTGGATCTACCTGAATGCCTTCTTTTGAAACAATGTGACCTAGAAATGCCACCTGCTCCAACCAGAACTCGCACTTTGAGAATTTAGCATAGAGCTGCTTTTGCTGAAGGGTCTGCAGGACTATTCTCAAGTGCGTGTCATGCTCCTCTGGGGTTCTGGAATAGATTAGAATGTCGTCGATAAACACAATGACAAACTTGTCAAGGTATTCACTGAACACTCTATTCATCAAGTCCATAAAGACTGCAGGTGCATTAGTCACACCAAAAGGCATGACCACGAATTCATAGTGTCCATATCTGGTCCTGAAAGCAGTTCTGGGTATATCACTCTCCTTCACTTTTAACTGATGGTACCCAGAGCGCAGATCTATCTTGGAGAACACTGTTACCCCTTTCAATTGATCAAATAAATCATCGATCCTGGGCAGTGGATACCTGTTCTTGATGGTCACTTGATTCAGAGCTCTATAATCTATGCACATCCGCATAGATCCATCCTTCTTCTTGACAAACAACACAGGAGCTCCCCATGGTGAGTGACTAGGGCGTATGAAACCCTTGTCAAGTAGCTCCTGAAGTTGCTCTTGTAACTCTTTTAGCTCTGCTGGAGACATGCGATATGGAGCTTTTGAAATTGGACCAGTACCAGGAACCAGTTCAATCTCAAACTCCACTTCTCTGTTGGGAGGTAGTCCAGGTAGCTCTTCTGGAAATACCTCTGGATACTCACAGACTACCCGAACTTCCTCCTGCTTAGGTCTTTCTTCTTCTTCTGTACTCACAATGAATGCAAGGAAACCAGCACACCCTTTAGCTAGCATCTGGTGAGCTGTGAGGGAAGAGAGAAATTTCTGAGTCTTCCTCTTTGGCACTCCTGTAAATTCAAAGGATGGTTCACCTTCTGGACTAAAGATCACCTTCCTTCTGTGGCAGTCCACTGAAGCACTGTACTTGCTAAGGAAATCCATACCCAAAATGATATCGAAATCCTGCATAGCGAGGACTACCAGGTTAACACATAACTCTCGGTCTGAAATTCTGACTGGTACAGATCGAAGCCACTGGCTGGATTCCATGACGTCTCCAGAAGGTAGAGTTGTCAGGAACTTAGAATTTATGTTTTCTGTAGGTACCTGTAGTTCTTTGGCAAAAAGTATGGATACAAAAGAATGGGTCGCCCCAGTATCAAATAGTGCAGTAGCTATATGCTGAAAAATAACTACTTGACCTGTTACGACCGTGGAGGCACTAGCAGCTTCCTCTTTGGTAAGGGAGAATACTCTGGCATTGTCAAAGGCTGGAACTGGTGGAGCTTCCAACCTTCCTTGACTGATATGAGGTCCTTCCAGAGTTGCAGGCATATAATGTAGTTGAGGCTTGGCCCCATATTGTATTGGCTGTGGCTGGGGTGCTTTGAACTTGTTAGGACACTGTTTAGCCATGTGTCCTTCTTGACCACAAGAATAACATCCAGTTTTACCCAAGAGGCAGGCTCCTGGATGCGTTCTCCCACATTTGGGGCAGGGAAGGAGCTTAGTCTGTTTGGTTTCTGATCCTCCCTTCTGATTACTTCCCGTATCCCACTGCTTCCTTTTAGTGCCCTTGCCTTTCCAGTTCTGATTATTCTGGGGTTTCTGATTTCCCCCAGTCTTGGTCTCCATCTTGATTGGCTTGTGCTGCTCTCTTTGTGCCTTCATGCTGTTCAGGTAGTGCTCAGCTACTAAGGCTCTACTGACCAACTCTTCTCCAGTCAGGGGCTGATGGGTTCCACTGCTCACATTGAGTGATATCACAGGCTTCAGCATTCTGAGCATTAGTCTGACTCGCTCCTTCTCTGTACTCACTAGTTCTGGGCAGAGACGGGCTAGCCTGTTGAATCTCTTAACTGCTTCCTCCACTGTCAGATCCCCCTGTCTGAACTCCATAAACTCCTCGTAGTGCTTGTTGGTGATCTTTTGGCGAAAGAACTCGTCGTAGAATTCTGTCTCAAAATCAATCCATTTCATCTGATTGATTGCCCTCTTGCTCTTTACTCTCTCCCACCACATGCGTGCATCTCCAGGCAGGCAGAAGGAGGCACACTTGACTTTCTCGACTTCTGGCCAGTCAAGAAGCTCCATGGTGCTCTCTAGTGTTTTGAACCAAGCCTGGGCATCCCAGGGCTCAGTTGTGCCTGAGAAACTCTCTGGTTTCAGTTTCAGCCACTGAATGAGGTAGGATTCTTGTCTCTGGGGTGCTGTGACGACTCCTTGGGCAGCTGGTGGAACCCCAGTTACCACTGGAGTCTCCACAGTTACTGTTTGAGGAGTAGGAGGGACTGGTTGTTGATTTGCCATCAGATTGGCAATTACTTGCTGCTGCTCAGCTACTTGTTTCTGAAGTTGGGCAACAACTTCAGAAAGATTAGGCTCAGTTGAGCCTGGCCCCTCTTTCTCCTGAACTTGGTCCTCAGTACGAGCGGTACGGGGACGCCCTCTTCTCGACATCTAGTTAAATAAATAAGAAAATTTGATAATTTCTCTACCCTTTCTAAACATACACATTTATATATTAAGAAAGGAAATAGCTAAAAACTCTTATCTTACTTAATCACTTATAAACAATCAATCCATACTACAAATAATAATAATAAAGGAAAGCACTAAAGAAAGAACTTAAATACTTTCTTACTTGAAGACGGCAAGGATGATGCTGATGTGTGTGTGTTGCTGGAAAATGGACCTGCTCTGATACCAACTGTAACGGCCACCCTCCTTACTACTACTCTGAGGTGACCGCTACTGATTCTACTAACTACACATAACTGATACCACTTACTTTAAGACCATAGATACTTTAAACTAATGGAAACATATCACATATCAGTATATGTCTCTAAATAGCAGCATAAAATTTTCTTGATACATATATTTTTTTTATTTTCTTTCTTTCTGGTTTATTCTTTTTTTTTTCTTTACAGGATTAAACATGCAATAAGTGAAACAGCAAGTATAACGTACAGACATATGAAGCTTAAATACCTCTACTGCTTACTACACCACTTGTTATCTTGCATTCATTTCATTCTACAACCGAAGAGAAATAAAAGGAAGTCAATTAAACCTACTGCTCATTTATTGCACACAAATCCGAACTTCACATATTTTCCTTCCATAAAACAAATACTTCTACAAGAATGCAGAATACTAGCATGTAAAGCAGTTACCAAGTGAATATTCCAAGCTAGCAGTAGCAAAATAACCTAGCATATTCACAAGAATACCGAGCATATCACTTCACCCTTCTAACAAAATTTGCAAACTACAATCAACTAGGAATTCACGGCAGACCAAAAATTCAGTAGCAATAAAGAATGCTGAGCACACTACTTCACAGCAGATTGAAATCCCAGCAATAACAATAGGAATACCGACCATAGGAAATTGCTAGCTATTTATGTATACCACTTACTGTAATTAAAAAAAAGTCACTACAGCAGAAGTTAATCATGTTGCAGTGTTTCCATTAAAGCAAAACTCATATAGAATACTAACATGCACATAAAAGTACTGAGCTTATAACAACCGAACATCCCATGCAAATTTCTCCATAGAACAAAACTCATATAGAATACTAACATGCACATAAAAATACTGAGTATATAACAATCCTTAGCATGGCAATGTAGTTCCACTATAGCAGAAATCAAAAGAACACTAGCAGAACATTTCCAAAATCATCTAGCAAGATCCCAAGCTTCCATATCAGCCACCACACACACACCATCGACGTCGCCTTGTCGCCTTCTTCTACACCACTTTAGCTTTTCCTTTATTTTTATCTATATCTGCGGTAGGAGGAAAAAGTAGTATCTATAAGCTAAAAGCTTAGTAAGTGCTTTCTACTCACAAAATCCGATAAGGAATGCATAAGCATAACTGAAAACAGGGAGTACATGCTCAACATGAAAATAGCATATAGAACTACATCATGCATCTCTAAAGGAAACAATAATTTAACTTGTTAGAATTTGCAACTTAGATAAATGAACTTGTTCTGTTTGTTTCCAAATTAATACTTTTATACTTTAAAATAATATTCAACTTTACTTGGGCCCGGCATTGTACCACTTTGCGCGCCTTTCTTAATGAGAATTGAGGTAGCTAATTCCAAAACCATTAAGACACTTCTAGACCTTATGTCTAGGGGCAACTTGGAGCCCATCCCTTGGACCTTGTGTCCAGTACATGCCCTTTTAAAAGTAAAATACTTTTCTTTATATCCTTCTTTAAATACTTCTTGTAATAAAATGCCTTGGCATTGATTTAAGCACTTAGTGTGCTTTGATTCTAAATTCTGAAATTTAGGATCAGATTATGACTTAGTCTTTCTTTACTTGCACTTCTCTCTTTTATTCATTATAAGAGAGATTCTAAAGCATATATCACTAATATAAGCCAGTACTTATTCAAACTGATCTCCACAGAGTTTTAAAAACAACTACACTACTGATAAGTAACATGGTATATTGCAAACCGAATTTCAACAGTCAATAACAAAACTGTATGGAAAAGTTTTCCCTAGTTAGGCTCATGGCAGAAAAAGTTTTCACATCTCAAGTTTGTATAAACTAACCCTATTTCGAGTCTTAACAGACCCTTATGTTGGTTGCTACTCGAAAAGCCTAGAGGTTCCACTGTACAAAAATTTTGTACAAAGGTCTGAACCTTTTCCTAGCTACCATGTGTTCTTTTAAATTAAATTTTGGATCGCCTGCGGAACTTAACACGTTTGATCCAAAACTTAATCTATTCGTTCTTTTAGGTTTTGACTTGGGTCTCCTGCGGAACTTAACACGTTCGACCCAAATCACCTTAAGTTATTAATTCCATTAAATATTAATTTCCATAATCGGTTCCCAGTACTGACGTGGCGAGGCACATGACCTTCTTGGATATGGGAGCAACCACCACCGACTAGACAAAACCTTTTATAGAAAGCTAATATTTAATTTCCTAAAATAACTTTAGGTTAACCGAAAAGAACAATCAAATCACAAGGAAAAGAAAAACAAAAGAACACTATATCGAAAACAAATTCGAAACTCTAGAATCGTATGCCTCTTGTATTTAGTATTATTTCAAAAAATAACTAGTATGATGCGGAAAGAAAAATTACTAGTTATACCTTTTAGAAAGACCTCTTGATCTTCTACCGTATTCCTCTTCTAACCTCGGACGTTGTGTGGGCAACGATCTTCCGAGATGAGAACCACCAAGTACCTTCTTCTTCCTTGCAAGTTTCGGCCACCACAATTCTCCAAGAGAAGTAGAGGTCCGGCCACCACCACCAAGCTCCAAGGGATGCAAGAAACAAAACCACCTTTCTCTCCTTCTTCTCCTAGCAAGAACCGGCCACCATCAAGAGCTCCAAGAGAGGTTACCGCCGGCCATAAGAAGAAGAGAAGAGGAAGAAGCTAGGGTCGGCCACCAAGGAGGAAAAGAGAGGAGAAGAATAATAGAGTTGATCACCCGTGAAGGCACCTCTACCCCCTCTTTTATAATCCTTGGTCTTGACAAATAAGGAAATTTTAATAAAAACTTAATTCTTTTGCCATTAAAAAGGAAATTTTATTTAATTAAAAATAATTTTTCTTTTCTATTTGTAATGGCAGACCACCTTAATCCCTTTAATCAAGGAAATTTTAATTCAGACAAGAATTAAAACTTCCTAATTTGCTTTCGGAAATTTATAAAAATTTCTCAAATAATTTTTCCCTTCATGGTAGTTAATAAAAAGGAAATTTAATAAATTAAAATCTTTCTTTTAAACATGTGGATAAAAAGAAAGTTATCTCTAAAAAATTAAAATCTCTCTTAATCTACAAATAAGGAAAGATATCAAATCTTTTCTTAATCTTTTGTAGAAACTAATAAAAGAGAATTATTAATTTTTAAACTTTCTTTTAAATCATGAACATGGTTAAAAAGGAAAGTTTTCTTAAAATTTAAAATCCTCCTTTAATCAACAAATAAGGAAAGATTTCAAATTTTAAACTCTCTTTAAACATGTAGATGATTTACAAATAAGGAAAGTTTTACCAAAAATTAAAACCATCCTTTTAAACTACAAATAAGGAAAGAGATTAATCTCTTCTCTTAATCTTTTGTAGAAAGCTATAAAAGGAAATTTTTAATTTTAAACTCTCTTTTAAAACCATGATATCCACATAAGAAATAATTTTAATAAAAATCCTTTTAATATTCTAGTGGTCGCCACCTAAGCTTGGGACCCAAGCTTTGGCGACCACCTACATGGCTCATCCACTTGGTCTTGGCCGGCCCTAGCTTGGGTTCCAAGCTAGCTTGGCCGGCCCATTGGATGGGTAAGAAGGTGGGTATGCGATGGGTATAAATCTCTATATACTAGAGGCTACGATAGGGACCGAGAGGAGGAATTGGTTTTGTCTCCGATGAAATTAAGCATCCCGTGTTCGCCCACACACAACTTAATTTCATCAATAATAATTCATTCCACTAAAGAACTATTATTGAACTACCGCACCAATCCCAAATTACATTTTGGGCTCCTTCTTATTATGAGTGTGTTAGTCTCCCTGTGTTTAAGATAACAAATGTCCACTAATTAAGTAAGTTACTGACAACTCACTTAATTAATATCTAGCTCCAAGAGTAGTACCACTCAACTTCATTATCATGTCGGACTAAGTCCACCTGCAGGTTTAACATGACAATCCTTATGAGCTCCTCTTGGGGACATTCTCAACCTAGATCTCTAGGACACAATTTCCTTCTATAATCAACAACACACACTATAAGTGATATCATTTCCCAACTTATCGGGCTTATTGATTCATCGAACTAAATCTCACCCATTGATAAATTAAAGAAATAAATATCAAATATATGTGCTTGTTATTATATTAGGATTAAGAGCACACACTTCCATAATAACTGAGGTCTTTGTTTCTTTATAAAGTCAGTATAAAAGAAAGGACCTCTAATGGTCCTACTCAATACACTCTAAGTGTACTAGTATAATTATATAGTTAAGATAAACTAATACCTAATTACACTACGACCATTCCAATGGTTTGTTCCTTTCCATTATGGTCGTGAGCTACCGTTTATATTTTATAAGGCACTGATAACATGATCCTCTGTGTGTGACATCACACACCATGTTATCTACAATATAAATTAATTGAACAACTACACTTTGCATAAATGTAGACATTTGACCAATGTGATTCTTATTTTTCTAGATAAATGTTTTATACAAAAAGCTAGGCTTTTAGTATACACTCTAACAATCTCCCACTTATACTAAAAGACTAAGTTGCCATATACCTTGCCATACATCTGATTCCCAAACCTTCAACATGTCCATCAAAAGCTCTCGCCTTAAGGACCTTAGTGAAACGATCTATCAGGTCATCATCTGATGCATTCTAGGCGGCAACAACTTCTCCTCGTTATACGATTTCTCGTATTGGGTGGTACTTACGCTCTATTGTGTTTACTTGCCTTTATAGACTTATGGTTTCTTCGAGTTTGCTCTGCACCAATATTATTACAATAAATTGTAATAATCTTTGGACAAACCAGAAATCATATCTAAGTCTATCTTGAGGTTATTGAGTCATTCAGCTTTTATGGCTACCTCAGAGGCTTGCCATATACTAAACTTCTATGGTCGAGTCCAGAAAAACACCTATGCTTATCACTCTTCCATAGTTATGACTTTTCCTCCTAAAGTAAACACAAAACCCCGAGGTTGACTTATTATTGTCCCTATCCGATTGGAAGTCAAAATCTGTGCAACCCACTAGGACCAAATTAACTGCCTTGTAAGCTAGCATATAATCTCTAGTGCCTCTAAGGTACTTCAATATATGCTTTACTGCAGTCCACTGTCCTTGTCCAGGGTTACTTTGATATCTGCTAACTATGCCCTTGGCAAAACAGATTTCTGATCTCGTGCATAGCATATATTAGGCTTCCGATAGCCGAAGCATAAAGAACTGCCTTTATTTCCTTTATCTCCTTTGATGTCTACAGAGACATATCTTTAGATAAAGTTACTCCATCCTTAAAAAGTAAGAAACCTTTCTTAGAGTTTTGCATGCTTAAAACGAGCAAGGATTTTTCCGATATATGAAGCTTGGAATAAGTAAAATATTCTTTTCTTGCGATCCCTTATTACTTTGATCTCAAGAATATATACATTCTCCCAAGTCCTTTATATCGAATTATTTGGACAACCATACCCTTACTTCTGACAATATTTTGATATTGTTTCCAACTACCAAAAATGTTATCTACGTATAGTACAAGAAATACCACCACGCTTCCATCACACCTTTTGTATACACAAGACTTATCCAGTTACTAAATGAATCCAAAGGTCTGGATTACTTTGATAAACCGGATGTTCCAAGACCTTGAAGCTTTGCCTCAGTCCATAGACTGATTGAGCTTACATAAGATGCTCTTAGTCCTTTGCAATGAACCCTTCTGGTTGCTTTATATAGATGCTTTCTTCAAGACTTCCATTAAAGAATGCTGTCTTGACATCCTCTTGCCAAATAGATAAAAGAATCCGGATAGACTTAAGCATGACTACCAGTGAAAAAGTTTCCTTTTTCATCAAGCCTTGTTTTGAAAGTTACTACCTTCCTGTCTATCCCTCTTTTCCTATTATAGACCTTTTGACACCCAACGGCTTTTACACCATTTGGTGATTCTACAAGCTTCCAGATTTTATTAGAATACATATATTCTAATTCTGTTATTCATTACTCTTTGCCAAGATGCTTGCATTTTTATCTTGGAGTACTTCATCATATGACCGGAGATCAGGTTCATGTCCTCCAGGGATCGAATCCAAAAACTCTCCCAAAACATGAACCTATTTAGGTTGCCTAACAACCCTCCCACTACGACAAGGCACTTTTTGCAATTGTGTATCATTTGTGATACGTGTTGCAGTTTTCTTGTGGTATCTCATCTTGTACAGTTGGTACTAGGTTAGACATGTCGTTTATTATTTCCTTAAGAACAAATTTACTTATGAGCACGTGGTTCATTATATAGTCCTTTTCTAAAAATCAGTCATTGATGCTAACAATGACCTTCTGATTTTTAAGACTATAAACCTACTTTTGTTTATCTAGGATATCTTATAAACAAGTGAACTCCTATCTAACTTATCATTATCTCTCTTTAACATATGTGCTGGATTACCCGAATCCGAATATGCTTCAAAATAGGCTTACACCTATTCATCAATTCTATATGAGCAGAGAGTTATGACTTTGGAAGGTACTACGTTCACTTCCGCTTCCAGAGCATATCCTTAAAACAAATTTGGTAATTTTCGAATAACTCATCATCTATCTAATTATTCCATAAGAGTCCTATACCTTCTTTCTACTACACCATTCTGTTGGGGTGTTCCAGATGCAGTTAGTTGGGATTGAAATCCAACTTCGATAAGTGACTCCTAAAATCTCTCAAGAGGTACTTGCCACTACGATCTTCCATAGTGACTTTTACTTTAACATTTCTCCGCATCAGCCTTGTACTCTTTGAACTAATCAAAGCACTTAGTCTTGCGGTACATTAAGTAAATGTATTTGTATCTTGAATAGTTGTCTATAAAATAGACGAAATATTCGATACTACCTCTTGTATGGATTGTCATAGGATCACACAAATCAGAATGAACCAATTCTAATATATCTTTGACTCCATTCCCCTTAGACTTAAAAGCTTCTTGGTTATTTTTCCTTTCAAGTAAGACTTGTAGGTTGGAAAGATTTCCACTACTAATGAACACAAAAGTTCATCAGCTACCAATGAATCCTACTTAAGTTAATATAACCTAGCTTTAGATGCCAAAGATATAATTGGTTCATTTCCGAAGGTTGCTTTCTCTTAAAATTAGAAGATGTGTGACTAATTTCCATTTGTTGCATCGTGGGAGTTATTGGATTATAAATTGTCAACCATCATACCAGAATAGATAACTTTCCTATTTTTCTTGATAACAACTTTGTTATCAAAATAGACACAATATCTATAATAGTTTAGAAACTGAAATCAGGTTCTTTCTAAACTTGGTACGTAAAGACAATTACTTAAAATCCATATTTTATTCTTATCAAAGGATAAACATCTCCCACTGCAACAGCTACCACTTTTACAGTAGTGCCCATGTGGACGGTGATTTACCTTTCATTTAGTTGTCGGGTTTCCTGGAACCCTGCAATGAATTGCAGACATGATTAATGACATCTTGTATCTACACTCCAGGTTCTGGTAGATAACACCACTAGACATGTTTCAACTAATGAATTAAATACACCTAAATTGTTCTTAGTTCTAAGAAGACAGTCTACCTTAATGTCCAAATCCTATTTCCAATCAATTATTATTGGGACCACTAAGTCTATCCTAAAGTATATCAGCTAGGGATTGACCATCATCCTAAGAATCACAAAAATATTTGGTTAAAACCAACTCCTTAAAAATCCCCATGAATTTTGTATGCCACGTATACAAATTCAAAGAGGAAATTTTATCATTTAATTTTATTATCTCGTCAACCTTACTTTATGACGAATAAAATTAATAGTTGGTCTATCTTTAATCAAATATTTGGTCAAGACTCTAAATTTAAAATAATATTGATTCCTCTAACAATACTATTTAAATTTTATCAACACCTCAAAACACCGTGAATTTTGCATGCCACGTTAGTGTGGACGTATACAAAATCAACATTTGTAAGAGGAGGGTTTTACCCATTAACTTTCTTGTCAACGTAACTTTATGACAAATAAAATTATCTCAAACACCGTTAATTTTGTATGCCACGTTAGTGTGGACGTATACAAAATCAAGCATTTGTAAGAGGGGTTTTAACCCTTTAATTTTATTATCTTGTCAACCTAATTTTATGACAAATTAATTGTTGGTTTCATTTGGTCACACAAATAATAACAGTGACTCCGATGGGGAGGATACTATTAGATGTGTCTAAGTGTATACCATTACTTGACACTAAGTCCATTAATAAGATTATGCCCCTTCCGTTGGGGAAGATCACACGCTCTTAATTAACTTCCTATAGTCATCCAAAATGGAAGTCTGTTCTAGTGATCTGCAAACTAGCTCATCCGTTATGGAGGAAGGCACTCAGAGCCAACGCGCAAGCTTGTTTGCATCACTTACAAACCAGTAATGGAGACCATGGGATTTACTTAAAAATCCCTCTCCCACTTAGTTATTTATTAATGAGGAATTTTAACTATGCTAGCCTACTAAACTTGTAAACTAACATGCACACACAGCATAATATAAAAGCAATAAATAGAAAATCTAATTTTGAACTATTATGGCTTTTATCTCTAGTTGTCCTCCATGTGTTGTCATCCCAACCTGCTGCCATATTTGGCCACCGCCACCGGGTCTAGCTGTCGTTCCATTGCGCCTCTGGTCCTTAGAAGGTTCCACGCTTTGCAAGATTCGATCCGTGACATAAATAGAATTTTACAATTTTGATCCCATATTCCATAAAAGGAATGTACATGTATCTAGATCAAAAATAAAATCCTAATAAAACTAAATACAGCTCCTGCTGTATTTTATAATACAATCATGCACACACATATAAATGCCCTTGACATGTCCAAGGGTCCAATCACACACATAAAAATATAAGCCAAAATAGTTGGATCCTGCATCCACAAAGTTAGCACATCCTACTATTATCCTGCCTAAATTATGTATGACATGTGCATAATTAAACTAATACCAAATACACAGAGGCAAAACCCTAGCTCTGATACCAATTGTTGGTTGCTACTCGGAAAGCCTAGAGGTTCCACTGTACAAAATTTTGTACAAAGGTCTGAACCTTTTCCTAGCTACCATGTGTTCTTTTAAATTAAATTTTGGATCGCCTGCGGAACTTAACACGTTTGATCCAAAACTTAATCTATTCGTTCTTTTAGGTTTTGACTTGGGTCTCCTGCGGAACTTAACACGTTCGACCCAAATCACCTTAAGTTATTAATTCCATTAAATATTAATTTCCATAATCGGTTTCCAGTACTGACGTGGCGAGGCACATGGCCTTCTTGGATATGGGAGCAACCACCACCGACTAGACAAAACCTTTTATAGAAAGCTAATATTTAATTTCCTAAAATAACTTTAGGTTAACCGAAAAGAACAATCAAATCACAAGGAAAAGAAAAACAAAAGAACACTATATCGAAAACAAATTCGAAACTCTAGAATCGTATGCCTCTTGTATTTAGTATTATTTCCAAAAATAACTAGTATGATGCGGAAAGAAAAATTACTAGTTATACCTTTTAGAAAGACCTCTTGATCTTCTACCGTATTCCTCTTCTAACCTCGGATGTTGTGTGGGCAATGATCTTCCGAGATGAGAACCACCAAGCACCTTCTTCTTCCTTGCAAGTTTCGGCCACCACAATTCTCCAAGAGAAGTAGAGGTCCGGCCACCACCACCAAGCTCCAAGGGATGCAAGAAACAAAACCACCTTTCTCTCCTTCTTCTCCTAGCTAGAACCGGCCACCATCAAGAGCTCCAAGAGAGGTTACCGTCGGCCATAAGAAGAAGAGAAGAGGAAGAAGCTAGGGTCGGCCACCAAGGAGGAAAAGAGAGGAGAAGAATAATAGAGTTGATCACCCGTGAAGGCACCTCTACCCCCTCTTTTATAATCCTTGGTCTTGACAAATAAGGAAATTTTAATAAAAACTTCCTTAATTCTTTTGCCATTAAAAAGGAAATTTTATTTAATTAAAAATAATTTTTCTTTTCTATTTGTAATGGCCGACCACCTTAATCCCTTTAATCAAGGAAATTTTAATTCACACAAGAATTAAAACTTCCTAATTTGCTTTCGGAAATTTATAAAATTTCTCAAATAATTTTTCCCTTCATGGTAGTTAATAAAAGGAAATTTAATAAATTAAAATCTTTCTTTAAACATGTGGATAAAAAGAAAGTTATCTCTAAAATTAAAATCTCTTAATCTACAAATAAG
This sequence comes from Zingiber officinale, assembly GCF_018446385.1. Classification (NCBI taxonomy): domain Eukaryota; kingdom Viridiplantae; phylum Streptophyta; class Magnoliopsida; order Zingiberales; family Zingiberaceae; genus Zingiber; species Zingiber officinale. Next base: position 58,282,519 of record NC_055988.1, on the reverse strand, counting down.
GAAAGATATCAAATCTTTTCTTAATCTTTGTAGAAACTAATAAAAGAGAATTATTAATTTTAAACTTTCTTTAAATCATGAACATGGTTAAAAGGAAAGTTTTCTTAAAATTTAAAATCCTCCTTTAATCAACAAATAAGGAAAGATTTCAAATTTTAAACTCTCTTTTAAACATGTAGATGATTTACAAATAAGGAAAGTTTTACCAAAATTAAAACCATCCTTTTAAACTACAAATAAGGAAAGAGATTAATCTCTTCTCTTAATCTTTTGTAGAAAGCTATAAAAGGAAATTTTAATTTTAAACTCTCTTTTAAAACCATGATATCCACATAAGAAATAATTTTAATAAAATCCTTTTTAATATTCTAGTGGTCGGCCACCCAAGCTTGGGACCCAAGCTTTGGCCTGCCACCTACATGGCTCATCCACTTGGTCTTGGCGGCCCTAGCTTGGGTTCCAAGCTAGCTTGGCCGGCCCCATTAGATGGGTAAGAAGGTGGGTATGTGATGGGTATAAATCTCTATATACTAGAGGCTACGATAGGGACCGAGAGGAGGAATTGGTTTTGGTCTCCCGATGAAATTAAGCATCCGTGTTCGCCCGACAATAACTTAATTTCATCAATAATAATTCATTCCACTAAAGAACTATTATTGAACTACGCACCAATCCCAAATTACATTTTGGGCTCCTTCTTATTATGAGTGTGTTAGTCTCCTGTGTTTAAGATAACAATGTCCACTAATTAAGTAAGTTACTGACAACTCACTTAATTAATATCTAGCTCCAAGAGTAGTACCACTCAACTTCATTATCATGTCGGACTAAGTCCACCTGCAGGTTTAACATGACAATCCTTATGAGCTCCTCTTGGGGACATTCTCAACCTAGATCTCTAGGACACAATTTCCTTCTATAATCAACAACACACACTATAAGTGATATCATTTCCCAACTTATCGGGCTTATTGATTCATCGAACTAAATCTCACCCATTGATAAATTAAAGAAATAAATATCAAATATATGTGCTTGTTATTATATTAGGATTAAGAGCACACACTTCCATAATAACTGAGGTCTTTGTTTCTTTATAAAGTCAGTATAAAAGAAAGGACCTCTAATGGTCCTACTCAATACACTCTAAGTGTACTAGTATAATTATATAGTTAAGATAAACTAATACCTAATTACACTACGACCTTCCAATGGTTTGTTCCTTTCCATTATGGTCGTGAGCTACTGTTTATATTTTATAAGGTACTGATAACATGATCCTCTGTGTGTGACATCACACACCATGTTATCTACAATATAAATTAATTGAACAACTACATTTATAAAAAATGTAGACATTTGACCAATGTGATTCTTATTTCTAGATAAATGTTTATACCAAAAGCTAGGCTTTTAGTATACACTCTAACAATCTCCCACTTATACTAAAAGACTAAGCTGCCATATCTGCTGCCATACATCTGATTCCCAAACCTTCAACATGTCCATCAAAAGCTCTCGCCTTAAGGACCTTAGTGAAACGATCTATAGGTCATCATCTGATGCATTCTAGGCAGCAACAACTTCTCCTCGTTTATACGATTTCTCGTATTGGGTGGTACTTGCGCTCTATTGTGTTTACTTGCCTTTATAGACTTATGGTTTCTTCGAGTTTGCTACTGCACCAATATTATTACAATAAATTGTAATAATCTTTGGACAAACCAGAAATCATATCTAAGTCTATCTTGAGGTTATTGAGTCATTCAGCTTTTATGGCTACCTCAGAGGCTTGCTATATACTAAACTTCTATGGTCGAGTCCAGAAAAACACCTATGCTTATCACTCTTCCATAGTTATGACTTTTCCTCCTAAAGTAAACACAAAACCCCGAGGTTGACTTATTATTGTCCCTATCCGATTGGAAGTCAAAATCCGTGCAACCCACTAGGACCAAATTAACTGCCTTGTAAGCTAGCATATAATCTCTAGTGCCTCTAAGGTACTTCAATATATGCTTTACTGCAGTCAACTATCCTTGTCCAGGGTTACTTTGATATCTGCTAACTATGCCCTTGGCAAAACAGATTTATGATCTCGTGCATAGCATATATTAGGCTTCCGATAGCCGAAGCATAAAGAACTGCCTTTATTTCCTTTATCTCCTTTGATTTCTACAGAGACATATCTTTAGATAAAGTTACTCCATCCTAAAAAAGTAAGAAACCTTTCTTAGAGTTTTGCATGCTTAAAACGAGCAAGGATTTTTCCGATATATGAAGCTTGGAATAAGTAAAATATTCTTTTCTTGCGATCCCTTATTACTTTGATCTCAAGAATATATACATTCTCCCAAGTCCTTTATATCGAATTGTTTGGACAACCATACCCTTACTTCTGACAACATTTTGATATTGTTTCCAACTACCAAAAATGTTATCTACGTATAGTACAAGAAATACCACCACGCTTCCATCACACCTTTTGTATACACAAGACTTATCCAGTTACTAAATGAATCCAAAGGTCTGGATTACTTTGATAAACCGGATGTTCCAAGACCTTGAAGCTTTGCCTCAGTCCATAGACTGATTGAGCTTACATAAGATGCTCTTAGTCCTTTGCAATGAACCCTTCTGGTTGCTTTATATAGATGCTTTCTTCAAGACTTCCATTAAAGAATGCTGTCTTGACATCCTCTTGCCAAATAGATAAAAGAATCCGGATAGACTTAAGCATGACTACCAGTGAAAAAGTTTCCTTTTTCATCAAGCCTTGTTTTGAAAGTTACTACCTTCCTGTCTATCCCTCTTTTCCTATTATAGACCTTTTGACACCCAACGGCTTTTACACCATTTGGTGATTCTACAAGCTTCCAGATTTTATTAGAATACATATATTCTAATTCTGTTATTCATTACTCTTTGCCAAGATGCTTGCATTTTTATCTTGGAGTACTTCATCATATGACCGGAGATCAGGTTCATGTCCTCCAGGGATCGAATCCAAAAACTCTCCCAAAACATGAACCTATTTAGGTTGCCTAACAACCCTCCCACTACGACAAGGCACTTTTTGCAATTGTGTATCATTTGTGATACGTGTTGCAGTTTTCTTGTGGTATCTCATCTTGTACAGTTGGTACTAGGTTAGACATGTCGTTTATTATTTCCTTAAGAACAAATTTACTTATGAGCACGTGGTTCATTATATAGTCCTTTTCTAAAAATCAGTCATTGATGCTAACAATGACCTTCTGATTTTTAAGACTATAAACCTACTTTTGTTTATCTAGGATATCTTATAAACAAGTGAACTCCTATCTAACTTATCATTATCTCTCTTTAACATATGTGCTGGATTACCCGAATCCGAATATGCTTCAAAATAGGCTTACACCTATTCATCAATTCTATATGAGCAGAGAGTTATGACTTTGGAAGGTACTACGTTCACTTCCGTTTCCAGAGCATATCCTTAAAACAAATTTGGTAATTTTCTGAATAACTCATCATCTATCTAATTATTCCATAAGAGTCCTATACCTTCTTTCTACTACACCATTCTGTTGGGGTGTTCCAGATGCAGTTAGTTGGGATTGAAATCCAACTTCTGATAAGTGACTCCTAAAATCTCTCAAGAGGTACTTGCCACTACGATCTTCCATAGTGACTTTTTACTTTAACATTTCTCCGCATCAGCCTTGTACTCTTTGAACTAATCAAAGCACTTAGTCTTGCGGTACATTAAGTAAATGTATTTGTATCTTGAATAGTTGTCTATAAAATAGACGAAATATTCGATACTACCTCTTGTATGGATTGTCATAGGATCACACAAATCAGAATGAACCAATTCTAATATATCTTTGACTCCATTCCCCTTAGACTTAAAAGCTTCTTGGTTATTTTTCCTTTCAAGTAAGACTTGTAGGTTGGAAAGATTTCCACTACTAATGAACACAAAAGTTCATCAGCTACCAATGAATCCTACTTAAGTTAATATAACCTAGCTTTAGATGCCAAAGATATAATTGGTTCATTTCCGAAGGTTGCTTTCTCTTAAAATTAGAAGATGTGTGACTAATTTCCATTTGTTGCATCGTGGGAGTTATTGGATTATAAATTGTCAACCATCATACCAGAATAGATAACTTTCCTATTTTTCTTGATAACAACTTTGTTATCAAAATAGACACAATATCTATAATAGTTTAGAAACTGAAATCAGGTTCTTTCTAAACTTGGTATGTAAAGACAATTACTTAAAATCCATATTTTATTCTTATCAAAGGATAAACATCTCCCACTGCAACAGCTACCACTTTTACAGTAGTGCCCATGTGGACGGTGATTTACCTTTCATTTAGTTGTCGGGTTTCCTGGAACCCTGCAATGAATTGCAGACATGATTAATGGCATCTTGTATCTACACTCCAGGTTCTGGTAGATAACACCACTAGACATGTTTCAACTAATGAATTAAATACACCTAAATTGTTCTTAGTTCTAAGAAGACAGTCTACCTTAATGTCCAAATCCTATTTCCAATCAATTATTATTGGGAGCACTAAGTCTATCCTAAAGTATATCAGCTAGGGATTGACCATCATCCTAAGAATCACAAAAATATTTGGTTAAAACCAACTCCTTAAAATCCCATGATTTTGTATGCACGTATACAAATTCAAAGAAGAAATTTTATCATTTAATTTTATTATCTCGTCAACCTTACTTTATGACGAATAAAATTAATAGTTGGTCTATCTTTAATCAAATATTTGGTCAAGACTCTAAATTTAAAATAATATTGATTCCTCTAACAATACTATTTAAATTTTATCAACACCTCAAAACACCGTGAATTTTGCATGCCACGTTAGTGTGGACGTATACAAAATCAACATTTGTAAGAGGAGGGTTTTACCCTTTAATTTTATTATCTTGTCAACCTAGTTTTATGACAAATAAAATTAATACATGGTTATTTTGGATGCCACGTTAGTGTGGACGTATACAAAATCAAGCATTTGTAAGAGGGGTTTTAACCCTTTAATTTTATTATCTTGTCAACCTAATTTTATGACAAATTAATTGTTGGTTTCATTTGGTCACACAAATAATAACAGTGACTCCGATGGGGAGGATACTATTAGATGTGTCTAAGTGTATACCATTACTTGACACTAAGTCCATTAATAAGATTATGCCCCTTCCGTTGGGGAAGATCACACGCTCTTAATTAACTTCCTATAGTCATCCAAAATGGAAGTCTGTTCTAGTGATCTGCAAACTAGCTCATCCGTTATGGAGGAAGGCACTCAGAGCCAACGCGCAAGCTTGTTTGCATCACTTACAAACCAGTAATGGAGACCATGGGATTTACTTAAAAATCCCTCTCCCACTTAGTTATTTATTAATGAGGAATTTTAACTATGCTAGCCTACTAAACTTGTAAACTAACATGCACACACAGCATAATATAAAAGCAATAAATAGAAAATCTAATTTTGAACTATTATGGCTTTTATCTCTAGTTGTCCTCCATGTGTTGTCATCCCAACCTGCTGCCATATTTGGCCACCGCCACCGGGTCTAGCTGTCGCATCCATCTTGCTCCTTGTTCCGCTGCGCCTCTGGTCCTTAGAAGGTTCCACGCTTTGCAAGATTCGATCCGTGACATAAATAGAATTTTACAATTTTGATCCCATATTCCATAAAAGGAATGTACATGTATCTAGATCAAAAATAAAATCCTAATAAAACTAAATACAGCTCCTGCTGTATTTTATAATACAATCATGCACACACATATAAATGCCCTTGACATGTCCAAGGGTCCAATCACACACATAATAACTATAAGCCATAATAGTTGGATCCTGCATCCACAAAGTTAGCACATCCTACTATTAACCTGCCTAAATTATGTATGTGCATAATTAAACTAATACCAAATACACAGAGGCAAAACCCTAGCTCTGATACCAATTGTTGGTTGCTACTCGGAAAGCCTAGAGGTTCCACTGTACAAAAATTTTGTACAAAGGTCTGAACCTTTTCCTAGCTACCATGTGTTCTTTTAAATTAAATTTTGGATCGCCTGCAGAACTTAACACGTTTGATCCAAAACTTAATCTATTCGTTCTTTTAGGTTTTGACTTGGGTCTCCTGCGGAACTTAACACGTTCGACCCAAATCACCTTAAGTTATTAATTCCATTAAATATTAATTTCCATAATCGGTTTCCAGTACTGACGTGGCGAGGCACATGGCCTTCTTGGATATGGGAGCAACCACCACCGACTAGACAAAACCTTTTATAGAAAGCTAATATTTAATTTCCTAAAATAACTTTAGGTTAACCGAAAAGAACAATCAAATCACAAGGAAAAGAAAAACAAAAGAACACTATATCGAAAACAAATTCGAAACTCTAGAATCGTATGCCTCTTGTATTTAGTATTATTTCCAAAAATAACTAGTATGATGCGGAAAGAAAAATTACTAGTTATACCTTTTAGAAAGACCTCTTGATCTTCTACCGTATTCCTCTTCTAACCTCGGATGTTGTGTGGGCAATGATCTTCCGAGATGAGAACCACCAAGCACCTTCTTCTTCCTTGCAAGTTTCGGCCACCACAATTCTCCAAGAGAAGTAGAGGTCCGGCCACCACCACCAAGCTCCAAGGGATGCAAGAAACAAAACCACCTTTCTCTCCTTCTTCTCCTAGCTAGAACCGGCCACCATCAAGAGCTCCAAGAGAGGTTACCGTCGGCCATAAGAAGAAGAGAAGAGGAAGAAGCTAGGGTCGGCCACCAAGGAGGAAAAGAGAGGAGAAGAATAATAGAGTTGATCACCCGTGAAGGCACCTCTACCCCCTCTTTTATAATCCTTGGTCTTGACAAATAAGGAAATTTTAATAAAAACTTCCTTAATTCTTTTGCCATTAAAAAGGAAATTTTATTTAATTAAAAATAATTTTTCTTTTCTATTTGTAATGGCCGACCACCTTAATCCCTTTAATCAAGGAAATTTTAATTCACACAAGAATTAAAACTTCCTAATTTGCTTTCGGAAATTTATAAAAATTTCTCAAATAATTTTTCCCTTCATGGTAGTTAATAAAAAGGAAATTTAATAAATTAAAATCTTTCTTTTAAACATGTGGATAAAAAGAAAGTTATCTCTAAAAATTAAAATCTCTCTTAATCTACAAATAAGGAAAGATATCAAATCTTTTCTTAATCTTTTGTAGAAACTAATAAAAGAGAATTATTAATTTTTAAACTTTCTTTTAAATCATGAACATGGTTAAAAAGGAAAGTTTTCTTAAAATTTAAAATCCTCCTTTAATCAACAAATAAGGAAAGATTTCAAATTTTAAACTCTCTTTTAAACATGTAGATGATTTACAAATAAGGAAAGTTTTACCAAAATTAAAACCATCCTTTTAAACTACAAATAAGGAAAGAGATTAATCTCTTCTCTTAATCTTTGTAGAAAGCTATAAAAGGAAATTTTAATTTTAAACTCTCTTTAAAACCATGATATCCACATAAGAAATAATTTTAATAAAAATCTTTTTAATATTCTGGTCGGCCACCTAAGCTTGGGACCCAAGCTTTGGCCGGCCACCAACTTCACTTGGTCTTGGCCGGCCCTAGCTTGGGTTCCAAGCTAGCTTGGCCGCCCCATTGGATGGGTAAGAAGGTGGGTATCGATGGGTATAAATCTCTATATACTAGAGGCTACGATAGGGACCGAGAGGAGGAATTGGTTTTGGTCTCCCGATGAAATTAAGCATCCCGTGTTCGCCCCGACACACAACTTAATTTCATCAATAATAATTCATTCCACTAAAGAACTATTATTGAACTACCGCACCAATCCCAAATTACATTTTGGGCTCCTTCTTATTATGAGTGTGTTAGTCTCCCTGTGTTTAAGATAACAAATGTCCACTAATTAAGTAAGTTACTGACAACTCACTTAATTAATATCTAGCTCCAAGAGTAGTACCACTCAACTTCATTATCATGTCGGACTAAGTCCACCTGCAGGTTTAACATGACAATCCTTATGAGCTCCTCTTGGGGACATTCTCAACCTAGATCTCTAGGACACAATTTCCTTCTATAATCAACAACACACACTATAAGTGATATCATTTCCCAACTTATCGGGCTTATTGATTCATCGAACTAAATCTCACCCATTGATAAATTAAAGAAATAAATATCAAATATATGTGCTTGTTATTATATTAGGATTAAGAGCACACACTTCCATAATAACTGAGGTCTTTGTTTCTTTATAAAGTCAGTATAAAAGAAAGGACCTCTAATGGTCCTACTCAATACACTCTAAGTGTACTAGTATAATTATATAGTTAAGATAAACTAATACCTAATTACACTACGACCTTCCAATGGTTTGTTCCTTTCCATTATGGTCGTGAGCTACTGTTTATAATTTATAAGGTACTGATAACATGATCCTCTGTGTGTGACATCACACACCATGTTATCTACAATATAAATTAATTGAACAACTACATTTATAAAAAATGTAGACATTTGACCAATGTGATTCTTATTTCTAGATAAATGTTTATACCAAAAGCTAGGCTTTTAGTATACACTCTAACAATCTCCCACTTATACTAAAAGACTAAGCTGCCATATCTGCTGCCATACATCTGATTCCCAAACCTTCAACATGTCCATCAAAAGCTCTCGCCTTAAGGACCTTAGTGAAACGATCTATAGGTCATCATCTGATGCATTCTAGGCAGCAACAACTTCTCCTCGTTTATACGATTTCTCGTATTGGGTGGTACTTGCGCTCTATTGTGTTTACTTGCCTTTATAGACTTATGGTTTCTTCGAGTTTGCTACTGCACCAATATTATTACAATAAATTGTAATAATCTTTGGACAAACCAGAAATCATATCTAAGTCTATCTTGAGGTTATTGAGTCATTCAGCTTTTATGGCTACCTCAGAGGCTTGCCATATACTAAACTTCTATGGTCGAGTCCAGAAAAACACCTATGCTTATCACTCTTCCATAGTTATGACTTTTCCTCCTAAAGTAAACACAAAACCCCGAGGTTGACTTATTATTGTCCCTATCCGATTGGAAGTCAAAATCCGTGCAACCCACTAGGACCAAATTAACTGCCTTGTAAGCTAGCATATAATCTCTAGTGCCTCTAAGGTACTTCAATTGTGCTTTACTGCAGTCCAATGTCCTTGTCCAGGGTTACTTTGATATCTGCTAACTATGCCCTTAGCAAAACAGATTTCTGATCTCGTGCATAGCATACATTAGGCTTCCGACAGCCGAAGCATAAAGAACTGCCTTTATTTCCTTTATCTCCTTTGATGTCTACAGAGACATATCTTTAGATAAAGTTACTCCATCCTAAAAAGTAAGAAACCTTTCTTAGAGTTTTGCATGCTTAAAACGAGCAAGGATTTTTCCGATATATGAAGCTTGGAATAAGTAAAATATTCTTTTCTTGCGATCCCTTATTACTTTGATCTCAAGAATATATACATTCTCCCAAGTCCTTTATATCGAATTATTTGGACAACCATACCCTTACTTCTGACAACATTTTGATATTGTTTCCAACTACCAAAAATGTTATCTACGTATAGTACAAGAAATACCACCACGCTTCCATCACACCTTTTGTATACACAAGACTTATCCAGTTACTAAATGAATCCAAAGGTCTGGATTACTTTGATAAACCGGATGTTCCAAGACCTTGAAGCTTTGCCTCAGTCCATAGACTGATTGAGCTTACATAAGATGCTCTTAGTCCTTTGCAATGAACCCTTCTGGTTGCTTTATATAGATGCTTTCTTCAAGACTTCCATTAAAGAATGCTGTCTTGACATCCTCTTGCCAAATAGATAAAAGAATCTGGATAGACTTAAGCATGACTACCAGTGAAAAAGTTTCCTTTTTCATCAAGCCTTGCTTTGAAAGTTACTACCTTCCTGTCTATCCCTCTTTTCCTATTATAGACCTTTTTATACCCAACGGCTTTTACACCATTTGGTGCTTCTACAAGCTTCCAGATTTTATTAGAATACATATATTCTAATTCTGTTATTCATTACTCTTTGCCAAGATGCTTGCATTTTTATCTTGGAGTACTTCATCATATGACCGGAGATCAGGTTCATGTCCTCCAGGGATCGAATCCAAAAACTCTCCCAAAACATGAACCTATTTAGGTTGCCTAACAACCCTCCCACTACGACAAGGCACTTTTTGCAATTGTGTATCATTTGTGATACGTGTTGCAGTTTTCTTGTGGTATCTCATCTTGTACAGTTGGTACTAGGTTAGACATGTCGTTTATTATTTCCTTAAGAACAAATTTACTTATGAGCACGTGGTTCATTATATAGTCCTTTTCTAAAAATCAGTCATTGATGCTAACAATGACCTTCTGATTTTTAAGACTATAAACCTACTTTTGTTTATCTAGGATATCTTACAAACAAGTGAATTCCTATCCAACTTATTATTATCTCTCTTTAACATATGTGCTGGATTACCCGAATCCGAATATGCTTCAAAATAGGCTTACACCTATTCAGCAATTCTATATGAGCAGAGAGTTATGACTTTGGAAGGTACTACGTTCACTTCCGTTTCCAGAGCATATCCTTAAAACAAATTTGGTAATTTTCTGAATAACTCATCATCTATCTAATTATTCCATAAGAGTCCTATACCTTCTTTCTACTACACCATTCTGTTGGGGTGTTCCAGATGCAGTTAGTTGGGATTGAAATCCAACTTCTGATAAGTGACTCCTAAAATCTCTCAAGAGGTACTTGCCACTACGATTTTCCATAGTGACTTTTTACTTTAACATTTCTCCGCATCAGCCTTGTACTCTTTGAACTAATCAAAGCACTTAGTCTTGCGGTACATTAAGTAAATGTATTTGTATCTTGAATAGTTGTCTATAAAATAGACGAAATATTCGATACTACCTCTTGTATGGATTGTCATAGGATCACACAAATCAGAATGAACCAATTCTAATATATCTTTGACTCCATTCCCCTTAGACTTAAAAGCTTCTTGGTTATTTTTCCTTTCAAGTAAGACTTGTAGGTTGGAAAGATTTCCACTACTAATGAACACAAAAGTTCATCAGCTACCAATGAATCCTACTTAAGTTAATATAACCTAGCTTTAGATGCCAAAGATATAATTGGTTCATTTCAAAGGTTGCTTTCTCTTAAAATTAGAAGATGTGTGACTAATTTCCATTTGTTGCATCGTGGGAGTTATTGGATTATAAATTGTCAACCATCATACCAGAATAGATAACTTTCCTATTTTTCTTGATAACAACTTTGTTATCAAAATAGACACAATATCTATAATAGTTTAGAAACTGAAATCAGGTTCTTTCTAAACTTGGTATGTAAAGACAATTACTTAAAATCCATATTTTATTCTTATCAAAGGATAAACATCTCCCACTGCAACAGCTACCACTTTACAGTAGTGCCCATGTGGACGGTGATTTACCTTTCATTTAGTTGTCGGGTTTCCTGGAACCCTGCAATGAATTGCAGACATGATTAATGACATCTTGTATCTACACTCCAGGTTCTGGTAGATAACACCACTAGACATGTTTCAACTAATGAATTAAATACACCTAAATTGTTCTTAGTTCTAAGAGGACAGTCTACCTTAATGTCCAAATCCTATTTCCAATCAATTATTATTGGGACCACTAAGTCTATCCTAAAGTATATCAGCTAGGGATTGACCATCATCCTAAGAATCACAAAAATATTTGGTTAAAACCATCCCCATGAATTTTGTATGCCACGTTAGTGTGGACGTATACAAATTCAAAGAGGAAATTTTATCATTTAATTTTATTATCTCGTCAACCTTACTTTATGACGAATAAAATTAATAGTTGGTCTATCTTTAATCAAATATTTGGTCAAGACTCTAAATTTAAAATAATATTGATTCCTCTAACAATACTATTTAAATTTTATCAACACCTCAAAACACCGTGAATTTTGCATGCCACGTTAGTGTGGACGTATACAAAATCAACATTTGTAAGAGGAGGGTTTTACCCATTAACTTTCTTGTCAACGTAACTTTATGACAAATAAAATTATCTCAAACACCGTTAATTTTGTATGCCACGTTAGTGTGGACGTATACAAAATCAAGCATTTGTAAGAGGGGTTTTAACCCTTTAATTTTATTATCTTGTCAACCTAATTTTATGACAAATTAATTGTTGGTTTCATTTGGTCACACAAATAATAACAGTGACTCCGATGGGGAGGATACTATTAGATGTGTCTAAGTGTATACCATTACTTGACACTAAGTCCATTAATAAGATTATGCCCCTTCCGTTGGGGAAGATCACACGCTCTTAATTAACTTCCTATAGTCATCCAAAATGGAAGTCTGTTCTAGTGATCTGCAAACTAGCTCATCCGTTATGGAGGAAGGCACTCAGAGCCAACGCGCAAGCTTGTTTGCATCACTTACAAACCAGTAATGGAGACCATGGGATTTACTTAAAAATCCCTCTCCCACTTAGTTATTTATTAATGAGGAATTTTAACTATGCTAGCCTACTAAACTTGTAAACTAACATGCACACACAGCATAATATAAAAGCAATAAATAGAAAATCTAATTTTGAACTATTATGGCTTTTATCTCTAGTTGTCCTCCATGTGTTGTCATCCCAACCTGCTGCCATATTTGGCCACCGCCTAGCTGTCGCATCCATCTTGCTCCTTGTTCCATTGCGCCTCTGGTCCTTAGAAGGTTCCACGCTTTGCAAGATTCGATCCGTGACATAAATAGAATTTTACAATTTTGATCCCATATTCCATAAAAGGAATGTACATGTATCTAGATCAAAAATAAAATCCTAATAAAACTAAATACAGCTCCTGCTGTATTTTATAATACAATCATGCACACACATATAAATGCCCTTGACATGTCCAAGGGTCCAATCACACACATAAAAATATAAGCCAAAATAGTTGGATCCTGCATCCACAAAGTTAGCACATCCTACTATTATCCTGCCTAAATTATGTATGACATGTGCATAATTAAACTAATACCAAATACACAGAGGCAAAACCCTAGCTCTGATACCAATTGTTGGTTGCTACTCGGAAAACCTAGAGGTTCCACTGTACAAAAATTTTGTACAAAGGTCTGAACCTTTTCCTAGCTACCATGTGTTCTTTTAAATTAAATTTTGGATCGCCTGCGGAACTTAACACGTTTGATCCAAAACTTAATCTATTCGTTCTTTTAGGTTTTGACTTGGGTCTCCTGCGGAACTTAACACGTTCGACCCAAATCACCTTAAGTTATTAATTCCATTAAATATTAATTTCCATAATTGGTTCCCAGTACTGACGTGGCGAGGCACATGGCCTTCTTGGATATGGGAGCAACCACCACCGACTAGACAAAACCTTTAATAGAAAGCTAATATTTAATTTCCTAAAATAACTTTAGGTTAACCGAAAAGAACAATCAAATCACAAGGAAAAGAAAAAAAAGAACACTATATCGAAAACAAATTCGAAACTCTAGAATCGTATGCCTCTTGTATTTAGTATTATTTCCAAAAATAACTAGTATGATGCGGAAAGAAAAATTACTAGTTATACCTTTTAGAAAGACCTCTTGATCTTCTACCGTATTCCTCTTCTAACCTCGGATGTTGTGTGGGCAATGATCTTCCGAGATGAGAACCACCAAGCACCTTCTTCTTCCTTGCAAGTTTCGGCCACCACAATTCTCCAAGAGAAGTAGAGGTCCGGCCACCACCACCAAGCTCCAAGGGATGCAAGAAACAAAACCACCTTTCTCTCCTTCTTCTCCTAGCTAGAACCGGCCACCATCAAGAGCTCCAAGAGAGGTTACCGTCGGCCATAAGAAGAAGAGAAGAGGAAGAAGCTAGGGTCGGCCACCAAGGAGGAAAAGAGAGGAGAAGAATAATAGAGTTGATCACCCGTGAAGGCACCTCTACCCCCTCTTTTATAATCCTTGGTCTTGACAAATAAGGAAATTTTAATAAAAACTTAATTCTTTTGCCATTAAAAAGGAAATTTTATTTAATTAAAAATAATTTTTCTTTTCTATTTGTAATGGCCGACCACCTTAATCCCTTTAATCAAGGAAATTTTAATTCAGACAAGAATTAAAACTTCCTAATTTGCTTTCGGAAATTTATAAAAATTTCTCAAATAATTTTTCCCTTCATGGTAGTTAATAAAAAGGAAATTTAATAAATTAAAATCTTTCTTTTAAACATGTGGATAAAAAGAAAGTTATCTCTAAAAATTAAAATCTCTCTTAATCTACAAATAAGGAAAGATATCAAATCTTTTCTTAATCTTTTGTAGAAACTAATAAAAGAGAATTATTAATTTTTAAACTTTCTTTTAAATCATGAACATGGTTAAAAAGGAAAGTTTTCTTAAAATTTAAAATCCTCCTTTAATCAACAAATAAGGAAAGATTTCAAATTTTAAACTCTCTTTTAAACATGTAGATGATTTACAAATAAGGAAAGTTTTTACCAAAAATTAAAACCATCCTTTTAAACTACAAATAAGGAAAGAGATTAATCTCTTCTCTTAATCTTTTGTAGAAAGCTATAAAAGAAAATTTTTAATTTTTAAACTCTCTTTTAAAACCATGATATCCACATAAGAAATAATTTTAATAAAAATCCTTTTTAATATTCTAGTGGCCGGCCACCTAAGCTTGGGACCCAAGCTTTGGCCGGCCACCTACATGGCTCATCCACTTGGTCTTGGCCGGCCCTAGCTTGGGTTCCAAGCTAGCTTGGCCGGCCCCATTGGATGGGTAAGAAGGTGGGTATGCGATGGGTATAAATCTCTATATACTAGAGGCTACGATAGGGACCGAGAGGAGGAATTGGTTTTGGTCTCCCGATGAAATTAAGCATCCCGTGTTCGCCCCGACACACAACTTAATTTCATCAATAATAATTCATTCCACTAAAGAACTATTATTGAACTACCGCACCAATCCCAAATTACATTTTGGGCTCCTTCTTATTATGAGTGTGTTAGTCTCCCTGTGTTTAAGATAACAAATGTCCACTAATTAAGTAAGTTACTGACAACTCACTTAATTAATATCTAGCTCCAAGAGTAGTACCACTCAACTTCATTATCATGTCGGACTAAGTCCACCTGCAGGTTTAACATGACAATCCTTATGAGCTCCTCTTGGGGACATTCTCAACCTAGATCTCTAGGACACAATTTCCTTCTATAATCAACAACACACACTATAAGTGATATCATTTCCCAACTTATCGGGCTTATTGATTCATCGAACTAAATCTCACCCATTGATAAATTAAAGAAATAAATATCAAATATATGTGCTTGTTATTATATTAGGATTAAGAGCACACACTTCCATAATAACTGAGGTCTTTGTTTCTTTATAAAGTCAGTATAAAAGAAAGGACCTCTAATGGTCCTACTCAATACACTCTAAGTGTACTAGTATAATTATATAGTTAAGATAAACTAATACCTAATTACACTACGACCTTCCAATGGTTTGTTCCTTTCCATTATGGTCGTGAGCTACTGTTTATATTTTATAAGGTACTGATAACATGATCCTCTGTGTGTGACATCACACACCATGTTATCTACAATATAAATTAATTGAACAACTACATTTATAAAAAATGTAGACATTTGACCAATGTGATTCTTATTTCTAGATAAATGTTTATACCAAAAGCTAGGCTTTTAGTATACACTCTAACAATCTCCCACTTATACTAAAAGACTAAGCTGCCATATCTGCTGCCATACATCTGATTCCCAAACCTTCAACATGTCCATCAAAAGCTCTCGCCTTAAGGACCTTAGTGAAACGATCTATAGGTCATCATCTGATGCATTCTAGGCAGCAACAACTTCTCCTCGTTTATACGATTTCTCGTATTGGGTGGTACTTGCGCTCTATTGTGTTTACTTGCCTTTATAGACTTATGGTTTCTTCGAGTTTGCTACTGCACCAATATTATTACAATAAATTGTAATAATCTTTGGACAAACCAGAAATCATATCTAAGTCTATCTTGAGGTTATTGAGTCATTCAGCTTTTATGGCTACCTCAGAGGCTTGCCATATACTAAACTTCTATGGTCGAGTCCAGAAAAACACCTATGCTTATCACTCTTCCATAGTTATGACTTTTCCTCCTAAAGTAAACACAAAACCCCGAGGTTGACTTATTATTGTCCCTATCCGATTGGAAGTCAAAATCTGTGCAACCCACTAGGACCAAATTAACTGCCTTGTAAGCTAGCATATAATCTCTAGTGCCTCTAAGGTACTTCAATATATGCTTTACTGCAGTCCACTGTCCTTGTCCAGGGTTACTTTGATATCTGCTAACTATGCCCTTAGCAAAACAGATTTCTGATCTCGTGCATAGCATATATTAGGCTTCCGATAGCCGAAGCATAAAGAACTGCCTTTATTTCCTTTATCTCCTTTGATTTCTACAGAGACATATCTTTAGATAAAGTTACTCCATCCTAAAAAAGTAAGAAACCTTTCTTAGAGTTTTGCATGCTTAAAACGAGCAAGGATTTTTCCGATATATGAAGCTTGGAATAAGTAAAATATTCTTTTCTTGCGATCCCTTATTACTTTGATCTCAAGAATATATACATTCTCCCAAGTCCTTTATATCGAATTGTTTGGACAACCATACCCTTACTTCTGACAACATTTTGATATTGTTTCCAACTACCAAAAATGTTATCTACGTATAGTACAAGAAATACCACCACGCTTCCACCCTTTTGTATACACAAGACTTATCCAGTTACTAAATGAATCCAAAGGTCTGGATTACTTTGATAAACCGGATGTTCCAAGACCTTGAAGCTTTGCCTCAGTCCATAGACTGATTGAGCTTACATAAGATGCTCTTAGTCCTTTGCAATGAACCCTTCTGGTTGCTTTATATAGATGCTTTCTTCAAGACTTCCATTAAAGAATGCTGTCTTGACATCCTCTTGCCAAATAGATAAAAGAATCCGGATAGACTTAAGCATGACTACCAGTGAAAAAGTTTCCTTTTTCATCAAGCCTTGTTTTGAAAGTTACTACCTTCCTGTCTATCCCTCTTTTCCTATTATAGACCTTTTGACACCCAACGGCTTTTACACCATTTGGTGATTCTACAAGCTTCCAGATTTTATTAGAATACATATATTCTAATTCTGTTATTCATTACTCTTTGCCAAGATGCTTGCATTTTTATCTTGGAGTACTTCATCATATGACCGGAGATCAGGTTCATGTCCTCCAGGGATCGAATCCAAAAACTCTCCCAAAACATGAACCTATTTAGGTTGCCTAACAACCCTCCCACTACGACAAGGCACTTTTTGCAATTGTGTATCATTTGTGATACGTGTTGCAGTTTTCTTGTGGTATCTCATCTTGTACAGTTGGTACTAGGTTAGACATGTCGTTTATTATTTCCTTAAGAACAAATTTACTTATGAGCACGTGGTTCATTATATAGTCCTTTTCTAAAATCAGTCATTGATGCTAACAATGACCTTCTGATTTTTAAGACTATAAACCTACTTTTGTTTATCTAGGATATCTTATAAACAAGTGAACTCCTATCTAACTTATCATTATCTCTCTTTAACATATGTGCTGGATTACCCGAATCCGAATATGCTTCAAAATAGGCTTACACCTATTCATCAATTCTATATGAGCAGAGAGTTATGACTTTGGAAGGTACTACGTTCACTTCCGTTTCCAGAGCATATCCTTAAAACAAATTTGGTAATTTTCTGAATAACTCATCATCTATCTAATTATTCCATAAGAGTCCTATACCTTCTTTCTACTACACCATTCTGTTGGGGTGTTCCAGATGCAGTTAGTTGGGATTGAAATCCAACTTCTGATAAGTGACTCCTAAAATCTCTCAAGAGGTACTTGCCACTACGATCTTCCATAGTGACTTTTTACTTTAACATTTCTCCGCATCAGCCTTGTACTCTTTGAACTAATCAAAGCACTTAGTCTTGCGGTACATTAAGTAAATGTATTTGTATCTTGAATAGTTGTCTATAAAATAGACGAAATATTCGATACTACCTCTTGTATGGATTGTCATAGGATCACACAAATCAGAATGAACCAATTCTAATATATCTTTGACTCCATTCCCCTTAGACTTAAAAGCTTCTTGGTTATTTTTCCTTTCAAGTAAGACTTGTAGGTTGGAAAGATTTCCACTACTAATGAACACAAAAGTTCATCAGCTACCAATGAATCCTACTTAAGTTAATATAACCTAGCTTTAGATGCCAAAGATATAATTGGTTCATTTCCGAAGGTTGCTTTCTCTTAAAATTAGAAGATGTGTGACTAATTTCCATTTGTTGCATCGTGGGAGTTATTGGATTATAAATTGTCAACCATCATACCAGAATAGATAACTTTCCTATTTTTCTTGATAACAACTTTGTTATCAAAATAGACACAATATCTATAATAGTTTAGAAACTGAAATCAGGTTCTTTCTAAACTTGGTATGTAAAGACAGTTACTTAAAATCCATATTTTATTCTTATCAAAGGATAAACATCTCCCACTGCAACAGCTACCACTTTTACAGTAGTGCCCATGTGGACGGTGATTTACCTTTCATTTAGTTGTCGGGTTTCCTGGAACCCTGCAATGAATTGCAGACATGATTAATGACATCTTGTATCTACACTCCAGGTTCTGGTAGATAACACCACTAGACATGTTTCAACTAATGAATTAAATACACCTAAATTGTTCTTAGTTCTAAGAAGACAGTCTACCTTAATGTCCAAATCCTATTTCCAATCAATTATTATTGGGAGCACTAAGTCTATCCTAAAGTATATCAGCTAGGGATTGACCATCATCCTAAGAATCACAAAAATATTTGGTTAAAACCAACTCCTTAAAAATCCCCATGAATTTTGTATGCCACGTATACAAATTCAAAGAGGAAATTTTATCATTTAATTTTATTATCTCGTCAACCTTACTTTATGACGAATAAAATTAATAGTTGGTCTATCTTTAATCAAATATTTGGTCAAGACTCTAAATTTAAAATAATATTGATTCCTCTAACAATACTATTTAAATTTTATCAACACCTCAAAACACCGTGAATTTTGCATGCCACGTTAGTGTGGACGTATACAAAATCAACATTTGTAAGAGGAGGGTTTTACCCATTAACTTTCTTGTCAACGTAACTTTATGACAAATAAAATTATCTCAAACACCGTTAATTTTGTATGCCACGTTAGTGTGGACGTATACAAAATCAAGCATTTGTAAGAGGGGTTTTAACCCTTTAATTTTATTATCTTGTCAACCTAATTTTATGACAAATTAATTGTTGGTTTCATTTGGTCACACAAATAATAACAGTGACTCCGATGGGGAGGATACTATTAGATGTGTCTAAGTGTATACCATTACTTGACACTAAGTCCATTAATAAGATTATGCCCCTTCCGTTGGGGAAGATCACACGCTCTTAATTAACTTCCTATAGTCATCCAAAATGGAAGTCTGTTCTAGTGATCTGCAAACTAGCTCATCCGTTATGGAGGAAGGCACTCAGAGCCAACGCGCAAGCTTGTTTGCATCACTTACAAACCAGTAATGGAGACCATGGGATTTACTTAAAATCCCTCTCCCACTTAGTTATTTATTAATGAGGAATTTTAACTATGCTAGCCTACTAAACTTGTAAACTAACATGCACACACAGCATAATATAAAAGCAATAAATAGAAAATCTAATTTTGAACTATTATGGCTTTTATCTCTAGTTGTCCTCCATGTGTTGTCATCCCAACCTGCTGCCATATTTGGCCACCGCCACCGGGTCTAGCTGTCGCATCCATCTTGCTCCTTGTTCCGCTGCGCCTCTGGTCCTTAGAAGGTTCCACGCTTTGCAAGATTCGATCCGTGACATAAATAGAATTTTACAATTTTGATCCCATATTCCATAAAAGGAATGTACATGTATCTAGATCAAAAATAAAATCCTAATAAAACTAAATACAGCTCCTGCTGTATTTTATAATACAATCATGCACACACATATAAATGCCCTTGACATGTCCAAGGGTCCAATCACACACATAAAAATATAAGCCAAAATAGTTGGATCCTGCATCCACAAAGTTAGCACATCCTACTATTATCCTGCCTAAATTATGTATGACATGTGCATAATTAAACTAATACCAAATACACAGAGGCAAAACCCTAGCTCTGATACCAATTGTTGGATGCTACTCGGAAAGCCTAGAGGTTCCACTGTACAAAATTTTTGTACAAAGGTCTGAACCTTTTCCTAGCTACCATGTGTTCTTTTAAATTAAATTTTGGATCGCCTGCGGAACTTAACACGTTTGATCCAAAACTTAATCTATTCGTTCTTTTAGGTTTTGACTTGGGTCTCCTGCGGAACTTAACACGTTCGACCCAAATCACCTTAAGTTATTAATTCCATTAAATATTAATTTCCATAATCGGTTTCCAGTACTGACGTGGCGAGGCACATGGCCTTCTTGGATATGGGAGCAACCACCACCGACTAGACAAAACCTTTTATAGAAAGCTAATATTTAATTTCCTAAAATAACTTTAGGTTAACCGAAAAGAACAATCAAATCACAAGGAAAAGAAAAACAAAAGAACACTATATCGAAAACAAATTCGAAACTCTAGAATCGTATGCCTCTTGTATTTAGTATTATTTCCAAAAATAACTAGTATGATGCGGAAAGAAAAATTACTAGTTATACCTTTTAGAAAGACCTCTTGATCTTCTACCGTATTCCTCTTCTAACCTCGGATGTTGTGTGGGCAATGATCTTCCGAGATGAGAACCACCAAGCACCTTCTTCTTCCTTGCAAGTTTCGGCCACCACAATTCTCCAAGAGAAGTAGAGGTCCGGCCACCACCACCAAGCTCCAAGGGATGCAAGAAACAAAACCACCTTTCTCTCCTTCTTCTCCTAGCTAGAACCGGCCACCATCAAGAGCTCCAAGAGAGGTTACCGTCGGCCATAAGAAGAAGAGAAGAGGAAGAAGCTAGGGTCGGCCACCAAGGAGGAAAAGAGAGGAGAAGAATAATAGAGTTGATCACCCGTGAAGGCACCTCTACCCCCTCTTTTATAATCCTTGGTCTTGACAAATAAGGAAATTTTAATAAAAACTTCCTTAATTCTTTTGCCATTAAAAAGGAAATTTTATTTAATTAAAAATAATTTTTCTTTTCTATTTGTAATGGCCGACCACCTTAATCCCTTTAATCAAGGAAATTTTAATTCACACAAGAATTAAAACTTCCTAATTTGCTTTCGGAAATTTATAAAAATTTCTCAAATAATTTTTCCCTTCATGGTAGTTAATAAAAAGGAAATTTAATAAATTAAAATCTTTCTTTTAAACATGTGGATAAAAAGAAAGTTATCTCTAAAATTAAAATCTCTCTTAATCTACAAATAAGGAAAGATATCAAATCTTTTCTTAATCTTTTGTAGAAACTAATAAAAGAGAATTATTAATTTTTAAACTTTCTTTTAAATCATGAACATGGTTAAAAAGGAAAGTTTTCTTAAAATTTAAAATCCTCCTTTAATCAACAAATAAGGAAAGATTTCAAATTTTAAACTCTCTTTTAAACATGTAGATGATTTACAAATAAGGAAAGTTTTTACCAAAAATTAAAACCATCCTTTTAAACTACAAATAAGGAAAGAGATTAATCTCTTCTCTTAATCTTTTGTAGAAAGCTATAAAAGGAAATTTTTAATTTTTAAACTCTCTTTTAAAACCATGATATCCACATAAGAAATAATTTTAATAAAAATCCTTTTTAATATTCTAGTGGCCGGCCACCTAAGCTTGGGACCCAAGCTTTGGCCGGCCACCTACTTGACTCATCCACTTGGTCTTGGCCGGCCCTAGCTTGGGTTCCAAGCTAGCTTGGCCGGCCCCATTGGATGGGTAAGAAGGTGGGTATGCGATGGGTATAAATCTCTATATACTAAAGGCTACGATAGGGACCGAAAGGAGGAATTGGTTTTGGTCTCCCGATGAAATTAAGCATCCCGTGTTCGCCCCGAACACACAACTTAATTTCATCAATAATAATTCATTCCACTAAAGAACTATTATTGAACTACCGCACCAATCCCAAATTACATTTTGGGCTCCTTCTTATTATGAGTGTGTTAGTCTCCTGTGTTTAAGATAACAAATGTCCACTAATTAAGTAATTGACAACTCACTTAATTAATATCTAGCTCCAAGAGTAGTACCACTCAACTTCATTATCATGTCGGACTAAGTCCACCTGCAGGGTTTAACATGACAATCCTTATGAGCTCCTCTTGGGGACATTCTCAACCTAGATCACTAGGACACAATTTCCTTCTATAATCAACAACACACACTATAAGTGATATCATTTCCCAACTTATCGGGCTTATTGATTCATCGAACTAAATCTCACCCATTGATAAATTAAAGAAATAAATATCAAATATATGTGCTTGTTATTATATTAGGATTAAAAGCACACAATTCCATAATAACTGAGGTCTTTGTTTCTTTATAAAGTCAGTATAAAAGAAACGACCTCTAATGGTCCTACTCAATACACTCTAAGTGTACTAGTGTAATTATATAGTTAAGATAAACTAATACCTAATTACACTACGACCTTCCAATGGTTTGTTCCTTTCCATTATGGTCGTGAGCTATTGTTTATAATTTATAAGGTACAGATAACATGATCCTCTGTGTGTGACACCACACACCATGTTATCTACAATATAAATTAATTGAACAACTACATTTATAAAAAATGTAGACATTTGACCAATGTGATTCTTATTTCTAGATAAATGTTTATACCAAAAGCTAGGCTTTTAGTATACACTCTAACACCTTAATCATGCTGTAACTTGAAGGGAAATCTACTACTTAATCATGCTTGAATTGTAAGGTAACCCATCTAATTAGC
The DNA here is from genome assembly GCF_018446385.1 of Zingiber officinale. Taxonomy (NCBI): domain Eukaryota; kingdom Viridiplantae; phylum Streptophyta; class Magnoliopsida; order Zingiberales; family Zingiberaceae; genus Zingiber; species Zingiber officinale. Next base: position 58,259,320 of record NC_055988.1, on the reverse strand, counting down.
ATGCTGAGGTAATCAAGGAAAACCCCAAAAAAACTTCTGCCCGTGCACTAAAAACATCAACAGATTTAAACCAAAGACCTAAACCAATTTGCTAGATCAAGGTCAAAATCCGAAACTACATACCATGATAAAATATTTCTGTTGTTCATCTTACAACAAAACGCAAAATAAAAACCCGAGAGCTACTCCTACCGCAGGTGAGAAGCACTTACATCGGGTTCTTGGACTTACAACCGAAGGGAAATGCTTTAGGGTTTCGGTGGAGCCTCGATTCTACCGATTCCTTGTATTTCCCGAGTTCTCCTTGTCGGAATGGTCACCCACGGGTGGACGGCCGGAAAACCCTTCGCCGACGCCGGAGGAAGAAAACCCTAGCCTTGGCTGCGGTTTTCGCCCGAGAGAAGAATCGCGCCGTCGGGAGTGAGAAGGGAGAGAGATTTGGGTTTTTAGGTTTCGGGAAAAGAAATTAACCACCTTTAATAACCTAGGTGATTCGGTTCCACCTATAACTTAAATATATTTGTTCACACACTTAGTTAATAAAACGAGCTCAGCTCGGTTGGTTGGGCCGATTACTGCTTGGGCCCGAGAAGCTGGGTTCGAATGCTAGCTCTTGCACTTTGTGTTTTTCTTTTCTTTTTTAAACTTCCTCCTCTTAGTAAAAATGCCAAACGGACTCCAAAAATTGCATAAAAATACTCTAAAAATTCCTAAAAATCCCTAGAATATTTTAAAAGTATTTTCAGACATTTTCAAAGATATTTAGAACTCAAAGTAAGGAAAATTGGGTCGTTACATTAAACATGAGGGCATTAAACAACCTTCATATCTAAACAGCACAGAGGTCTTGAGCATTTTAAAATTTTTTTTAAGCTTTCTAAGCTATCCATCTCATCATGGCCGAAAAACCCTAAGGAGGAGTTCATGAAATTCTAGCAATATTCAAGCATACAAATCCTTTAAGATCTTTGTATTCTATAGCATGCGCATGGTTATTTAAATTTAAAGGTCTTCCTAATCCTAAACCCTTCCTTGGACAAAACATATGAGTGGGTTTTCTTTTAGTTTCAAATATCTTCTAAGGAAGAAAAACCAATACATAATCCTTAATATTTCATAGGGAGAACCTTGTACTAGTTGGGTAAAACAATAAATTTCCCTAGCCTCTTAAGAATATTTTTGGCCGAAATTCTAGCGTTCAGTACTCCTCTGATCAAGCATCATATAGGTATAAAATCATGAAGAAGAACCCTCTACATAGCATAGAAAAATCTATCATATAGTGAAGACTAGTTAAACATCATTAGATTTTGAAAGCTCTTCTTGGCCGAATTTTCTCAAACTTGTTTCTAGGTTTTAAAATCCTCATAAAATCCGAAAAGTACATAAAAAGCCTTGTACCACAGGTGAGAGGAAGCTTACATCCTTTTCGCTTGTAGATCTAAGGTATGGTGAAGAAGAAGTATCCTCTTCTTCTAGTTCCTTTCCCTTGATTCCTTTGCTAAGTCCTCCTTGTATCTTAGGCTTTCTTAGGGAAAACTTGACTTTGGGGCCGAAGATAGGGGAGAGGGGACTGTGGTGTTCTCGGTGAGGGAGAGGATGAGTGAAAGAAAATGAGAGAAAAAATAATTTTCTCTTTTCTTGCTCCCTTTTATGTTAAGGGGGAAGAGGTAGCAAACTTGATTTTTGCTTTCCTTCTCCCTTATCCTTTTTCTCTATTTTTATTTTATTTATCTTATTTTCCATTTATTCTCACCATTAATGATAAAATAAGGGGGAATGAATCCCCTTAACTCCTCTTTAAAATTTTTGCAAGATCAAAGAGGAAGAGGGAGAGAAAGGGAGGAAGGCAAGTGGCCTTTCTCTTGCTCTTTTCTTGTTTTCTTTTGGCTATCTTTTATTCTCACCTTTATCATGAGTTTCCCTCCTTTGCTATCAATATCTTCTCTCTATCCCAATTGGTTTCTACTAATTAATTCTATGAATTATAATATAAGAGGTTCAAGGTTCAATCCTTGACCATCACTTCTTTTTATTTCATTTTATTTCTTTTTACTTCAACTCACTTCTTATTATTTTTCTAAGGAAAATTCATCATTCCCATATTTATTCTTAAAAGCTTAGTGGGTGTTACACCCACAGAGGCTAACATCGCAGATCCCTTGACCAAGGCTTTGGCACAGATAAAGCATGATGGTCACACTAGGTCATTAGTCCTTAGAGCCTACACTGATTGGCACTAGTGCTAGTGGGAGATTGTTAGTTAGAGGCCTTGAGCCAATCATTTGATGATTGTTGTATGGACTCATTGTATCATATTCTTGTATATAAATAAAGACATTTGTTTTGGTTATTATACTTACTTGTATTGGTGCCAAATAAACTAAGTATAATAGCGTCCTTGAGTAGAATGGTTCTTACCTATATCAATCGATTGGTTGAATCGATAGTGAGATGATATAGGGAACACTACTCTTAATCATTCCCAGTCGAGTATTAACATTCAGGGACAATGTTAATATAATAAAACTAGCATGTAGGTCAACTCGATGACTTGATCTCATATGTCATGGATATAGAGATATCAAGTTGACACATGGGTATGCATTGGAGAATGTATACTGAATGACCCACCATGAGAAAGTATCATGGATCATTATATGAGTGTCATATACTTTCTCATGTGGCTATTAGTATGACTACTAGTCCTTGGACCTGAAGTCACCATGGATCCCTACGTAAGAAGTTACGTACTTTGACTTCGTCAAACGTCATCCGTAACTGGGTGGACTATAAAGGCGATTATTGGGTATGTAACGAATTATGCAGAGGGATGTGAGTGATGTAGATGGGATCTATCCCTCCTATATGACGGGAGCGACATCGATATTCTTGATAGAGTGAGACCACGAAGTGCATGGCCATGCACAAATGAGTCAACATTAGATGTTGAGCTCATTTGATCGAGTGAGTCTACTTGGAGTTCAAGATTTAGATTGATTAGAGGATGACACGGTCTATGCCTCACATTGATCAATCTAGATGTCTAGGATAGAAGGACAATGCCATATATTGTGAGGAGTCACAATTAGGAGTCACAAGGTGTTGTTGAATCTCAACATTCGTATAACTTGGGTAGTAATGATGTGTTGCAAGATACCGCTCATTACTTATGCTTCTAAATGGGTTTAGGAGCATTGCCAACGTTATAAGAACCTATAGGGTCACACACAAAGGAAAATTAGATGGATATTAGGTTCATATGATGAACCAAGAGGATTAGATTCATGTGATGAATCAAATTAGATTAAGAGTAATCCTAATTGAACTAATTGAGTTGGACTCAATTTGATTCATGTGTTCAATAAGTCTAATTTAGATTATGACTCATTGAATCAATTTAATTAAATGAATTAGATTCATTATATTAAATTGGCTTGAATCAAATGGTTAGATTAGAACAACTAAGGGAGAGAAGTTGTCAAGTTTGACTTGACTTAAGTAGGAAGATGAAGAGTCAAGTTTTGACTTGACTTTGACTTGACCAATGCCACATCATCAAGGCTTCTTCATTTGGTCAAGTTTGACTTGACCAAATGCCACCTCATGGGAGTTACCAAGAGTTGTGACTCTTGATATTCCATGGGAGTTACAAGCCATAATGCGGCCGACCACTTACGGATGAAAATTGATTTTTCATTCAAGGGAATTCATTCCATCTTCTTCCTCATGCTCTTCTCTTCTCTCCCTCTCCTCCCTTGGCCGAACCACTTAAGGTGCTAGCACACATTTGTTTGGTCTTCTCCACCTAGTTTGTTCATGTGGATACGCATAGAGGATCGTACACTTGACGATCTCAAGATCCGGCGAACCTTTGGACGAGCGGGATTGCGAAGGGCATCGCATCAAGGGTAAAATCTCTCAACCATTTAGTTCTAGTGTAGATCTAGAGGTAAGAAACTCGTACTCAAAATTTTACGAAACTATTTTACTTCGCATGGATCCTGTGGCTTGGGGTTCGGGGTTTCCACAACGTAAAAAGGCGGTTTTTGCGGCCCGAAAATCCCAACAAGGAGCTCATAAGGATTGTCATGTAAACCCTACAAGTGGACCTAGTCCGACATGACAATGAAGTTGAGTGGTACTACTCTTGGAGCTAGATATTAATTAAATGCGTTGTCAGTAACACATTTAATTAGTGGACATTAGATATCTTAAATACAGGGAGACTAACACACTCATGATAAGAAGGAGCCCATAATGTAATTTGGGATTGGTGCGGTAGTTCAATAATAACTCTTTAGTGGTATGAGTTATTATTGATGAACTTGAGTTAAGTGTTCGGGGCAAACACAGGAAGTTCAATCTCATCGGGAGACCAAAACCAATTTCTCCTCTCAGTCCCTGTTGTAGTCTCTATAAATCCTTATATCCATAAAGTCCACTTCTTACCCAAGAATGGGTTAGCCACATCCTTGCTTGGTGCAAGGTGGTCGGCAAAACATGGGCTTGGAAGCCAAGAGGTGGCCGACCTAGCTAGGGGTCGACCACTAGAAAAGGAAAAGGAAGTTTTATTTTTAAAACAAAATTTTGTTAAAATCTTTCCTTATTTGTAGTTATCTACAATGGTTAATAGAGAGATTTTATTTTGTTAAAATCTTTCCTTTTTTGTAGTTATCTACAATGGTTAAAAGAAATATTTTAGTTTTTCTTTTATAGCCATCCTCATGGTTTTAAAAGAAAGTTTTAAAATTTAAAATCTTTCCTTTTATAGCTATCTACAAAAGATTAAAGAGAGATTTTAATTTATTTAAAATCTTTCCTTATTTGTAGTTATCTATAATGTTTAAAAGAGTGATTTTAATTTTTGATAAAAACTTTCCTTTTTTGTAACCATGATTTAGAAAGAGAAGTTTTAATTAATCTTTCCTTTTTTTGTAGTTGTCTACATGTTTTAAAAGAGAGAGATTAATTTTAAAACTTTCCTTTTGTTGCCATGTACATTAGGAAATTTAAAAGAGAGAAATTTTTATTGTTACTAAAATTTTCTTTTTTGCCATGACCAAGGATTATAAAAGAGAGGTAGAGGTTGCCTTATGATTATTGAATTGATCTCTCTTAGCTCCCTTCTTTTCCTTGGTGTGGTCGGCCATCTTTTTCTCCCTTCCCTCTTCTTTGTGGCTGGTGGAATTAAGGAGAGAACCTCATCCTTGGTGGCCCGTTGTATAGAGAAGAAGAAGAAGAGAAGGAGGGATTGTATCCTAGCATCCCTTGGTGGTTGGTGGCCGGATTTCCTCTCTTTTTCCTTTCTCTTTTGCTTCCTAATGTTAGGTATTTCGGGCCGCGAAAACCGTTTTTTGCATCGCGGAAACCCCGAATCACCCAAAGTCGTAGATCCGTACAAGGAAAAACCGAAAGAAATACAAGTACGAGTTTCAAAAACTTTAGATCTACTCCTAGATCTACATGTTAAGAATTTTACCCTTGAAGCGTGCCCTCGCAAATCCCGCTCGTCCAACGGTACGCCGGATCTCGAGAGTGTCAACATAGACACTCCTCTAATGATATCCACACGAACAAGGAGTGTCTCTCATACTCAAAGGATGGAGAAGAGAGCCCCAAGTGTGCTAGCACTTTCTAGAGCTCTCGGATGGGATTGGAAAGGAAGAAAAGAAGAAGATACAAAAGGAAATCTTATACACTCACTAGTAGTATCATCCTTTGTGCTCTTCACTTTCCTTTATTCTCTTGGAACACAACTCATACACCCTCTCCTCACCATGGAAGTCACGGCAACAGCAAGGAGAAGCAAGCATCCAAGGAAGAAGAAGCTAGAATGAATGCAAATCAATAGCATTCACCCATCATCAAGTGTGTGGCTGGCCACACAAATGTAACCCCCTCATTTAATGTGGCCGGCCACATTAAAAGGAATGGGTGTGTAACCTCCATGAGGTGGCACACCATTATGAGGTGGTTATGATGTGGCAAGGATGTGTCATGCCATGTAAGATGAGTCAACCTACATGATGTGGCAATGCATCAAGACAAACTTGATGTTTCAACTTCCATTTGGTCAAGTCAAAATTGACCAATTTCTTCCGTGTTGAGTTAAATCCAACCTTTGATTCAAGTAAATTTCAATTTAATGAATCTCAATTCATTAATATAAATTGACTCAATGAATCAAATTTAAATTAGACTCATTCAACAATTGAATCTAATTGAGTCTAACTCAATAAGTCTAATTTGAATCCAATCTTTGGTGCATCATATGAACCTAATCCAATTGGTTCATCATATGAACCTAATCTCCATCCACTTATTCTTTGTGTGTGACCCAATAGGTTCTTGTAACGTTGGCAATGTTTCTAAACTCCTTTAGAAACATAAGCAATGAGCGGCATCTAGCAATACATCATTGCTACCCAATTTACAAGAATGTTGAGATCCAACATCACCTTGTGACTACTAATTGTGACTTCTCACAATATGTGACATTGTCCTTCTATCCTAGACATCTAGATTGATCAATATGAGGCATAGACTGTGTCATCCTCTAATCAATCTAAATCTTGAACTCCAAGTAGACTCACTCGATCAAATAAGCTCAACATCTAATGTTGACTCATTTGGGCATGGCCATGCACTTGGTGGTCTCACTCTATCAAGAATACCGATGTTGCTCCCGTCATATGGGAGGGATAGATCTCATCTACATCACTCACATCCCTTTACATAATTCGTTATATATCCAGTAATCGCCTTTATAGTCCACCCAGTTACGGGTGACGTTTGACAAAACCAAATTACATAACTCCTTATGTAGGGATCCATGGTGACTTCAGGTCTAAGGACTAATAGTCATATTAATAGCCACATGAGAAAGTATATGACACTCATATAACGATCCATGATACTTTCTCATGGTGGGTCATTCAGTATACATTCTCCAATGCATACCCATGTGTCAACTTGATATCTCCGTATCCATGACTTGTGAGATCAAGTCATCGAGTTGACCTACATGCTAGTCTTATTGCATTAACATTGTCCTTGAATGTTAATACTCGACTAGGAATGATTTAGAGTAGTGTTCCCTATATCATCTCACTATCGGTTCAACTAACCCATTGATATAGGTGAGAACCATCTACTCAAGGACATTATTATACTTAGTTTATTTGGCACCAATACAAGTAAGTATAATAACCAAAATCCAAATGCCTTTATTTATATAGAATATGATACAATAAGTCCAAAATACAATCATCAAATGATTGGCTCTAGGGCTCTAGCTAACACCTAAGGGCCGGCGACACATCAAGTTGGCATCTTCTTGTGGTCGGTTGCTTGGAGAGGAAGAAGAAGAGAAGGAAATTTCCTATTTGGCATCCCTTGGTGGCTCGAGTTTCTTGGAGGCAGAGAAGTGGTTCGGGTGGAGTTATCTTGGTAGATCGTCACCCACATGACATTCAAGAGAAGGAGAGGAATACAACAGAAGATCTAGAGGTCTTTAGCTACAAAAAAATGTATAACTAATTAATGATTTTCGCTTAGAATTAATTAGTTAGTTTTCTTTGCATGGATTCTGAAACACCAACACAAGAGGCTAGCGATTTTATCCATCGATTATGTGCTATCGATTTTGTATTTCAATTTTGTGTTTCGATCTTGTGTTTCTATTGTGGTCTCTATAGTTAAACCTAGGGTTACTGTAAGAAGTTAAACATCAAAATCTTTGAAAGGCTTTATCTAGGAAGTGGTGGATGATCCCATACCCAAGAAGGCCTAGTGCCTCGCCGTGTTTAAGTTGAAAGCTGATCTTTGAAATATATGTTTAATCATTTTTTGTAATATAGTTTAACTTAGGAAAATCACATCAGTTAAACTTGAAGTAAAAATGTTAAGTATTGTTTCCAATCCAAGTTTAACTTCTGAAGAGCAACTTGGATTAATAATGTTAAGCATCATTTGCAATCCAAGTTTAACTTCAGTAGAGCACATGGGTACCTAGGTTATGTTCTGTGCTTGTACAAATTTTTGTACAGGGGAAATAGAATGGGATCCAGGCGTAGCAACCAACAATTGGTATAAGAGCAAGGTTTTTGCCTTTGTGTGTTTGGTTTTCAGTTAATTATGCACTTTTCATACATAAGTTTAGGCAAGATAATAGTAGGATGTGCAAATAGATTAACTCTGTGGTTGCAGGCTCCAACTATTATGGCCTATTGTGATTGTGTGTGATTGGACCCTCGGACATGTCGAGGGCATTTTTTATATGTGTATGATTGTAATTATTAAATATAGCAGGAGCTATATTAGTTTTAGGATTTTACATTTTTGTTTGATCTAGATTACATGTACATTCTTTCGTGGAATATAGGATCGATAAATGTAAAATTTTATTTTTGTCGCGGTTCATATCCTTGCGAGGTGTGGTGCTATTTGAGGACCAGAGGCGTAGCAGAAAAAAAAGCAAGATAGACCCGATGATATAACCTGTTGGCGGCGGCTAGGGTTGGCGGCACACGGAGGGCAGCTATGGATGAGGCCATAATAGTTGGAAAATTAGTTTTCATATTTATTGCCTTTTATGTTGTGAAGTGCTGTGTTTGTGTGCTTGTGTGCATGTTAAAATTCCTCATTTCTAAATAACTAAGTGGGAGAGGAATTAATTAAATTCCATGGTCTCCATTACTGGTTTGTAAGTGATGCATTCAAACTTGCGCGTTGGCTCTGAGTGCCTTCCTCTACATCGGATGAGTTTGTTTGAGGATCACTAGATCAAACGTCATTAATGGATGATTATAGGAAATTATTTAGGAGTGTGTGATCTTCTCCATCTGAAGGGGCACAATCCTATTTAATGGACTTAGTATCAAGTAATGGTATACACTTAGGTGCATTTAATAGTATCCTCCCCATCGGAATCACTGCTATTATTTATGTAACCGAAGAAAACCAACTATTAATTTGTTAGAAAGCTAGGTTGACAAGATAATAAAATTAATGGGTAAAACCCCCTCTTACAAATGTTTGATTTTGTATACGTCCACACTATCGTGGCATACAAAATTCATGGTGTTTTGAGGTGTTGGTGAATTTAAATAATATTGTTTGAGGAATCAATATTATTTTAAATTCTAAGGTTTTGACCAAATGTTTGATCGAAGATAAACCAACTATTAGTTTTATTTATCATAAAGTTAGGTTGACAAGATAATAAAATTAATGGGTAAAATTTCCTCTTATAAGTTTGTATACGTCCATACTAACGTGGCATACAAAATTCATGGTGTTTTGAGGTGTTAGTGAATTTAAATGATATTGAGAAATCAATATTATTTTAAGGTCTTGACCAAATATTTTGTGATTTTTAGGATTTCAAATATTTATCAATCCCCTAGCTATTATATTAGAGAATACACTTAAAGGTCCCAATTTTATTGATTGAAAACAAAAAGTGGACTGTCCTTGCAAAATTGAGAATAATAAATGTGAATCCTATTCATTAGTTGTTGAAACATGTTTAGTGGTGTTATCTACCGGTACCTGGTGTGTAGATATAGAAGCTACTGAACATGTCTGCAATTCTGTAGGGGTCCAGGAAACCCGACGACTACATGAAGGGGAAATCACCGTCTACATGGGCAATGATATGAAAGTGGCGGTTGTTGCAGTAGAAGATGTTTATTTATCTTTTGATAAGAATAAAACATTGATTTTGAGAAATTGTCTTTATGTATCAAGTTTTAGAAAGAACTTGATTTTAGTTTCTAACTATTTAAGGATGGATATACTATCTCTTTTGATGACAAAGTTGTTATCAAGAAAAATAGGGAAGTTATCTGTTCTGTTACGTTGGTTGGCAATTTATATAAATCCAATAACTCCCACAATACAATAAATGGAAATTAATAACACATCTTCTAATAAGAGAAAGCAACCTTCGAAAATGAACCAAACATATCTTTGGCATCTAAGGCTAGGTTACATTAACTTAAGTAGGATTCAAAGGTTAATAGCCGATGGACTTTTGGGTTCATTGGTGGTGGAAAATTTTCCAACCTGTGAGTCTTGCTTGGAAGGAAAAATGACCAAGAGACATTTTAAGGCTAAGGGGTATAGAGCCAAAGACGTGTTGGAATTGGTTCATTCTGATTTGTGTGGACCTATGACTATCCAGGCAAGAGGTAGTTTTGAATATTTCATCTCTTTTATAGACGACTATTCATGATACGGGTACATTTACTTGATGCACCTCAAGTTTAAGTGCTTTGATAAATAGTACAAGGCTGATGTGGAGAAACATCATGGTAAAAGTATCAAGACACTACGATCTGATCGTGGTGGAGAGTACCTCTTAGAAGAGTTTAGGATTTACTTATCAAAGACCGAGATTCAATCCCAACTGTCTGCACCTGGTACACCCCAACAGGATAGTGTGGCAGAACGAAAGAATAGGTATCTTATGGAAATAATTAGATGAATAATGAGTTATTACCAAATTCATTTTAGAGATATGCTCTGGAAACGACAGTATACATTCTGAACATGGTACCTTCTAAGTCAGTACCCTCTACTCCCATAGAATTGTGGAATGGGTGTAAACCTAGTCTGAAGCATATTCGCATTTCGAGTAATCCAGCACATGTGCTATAGGGAGACACTGATAAGTTGGAATCACAAATAGAAGTTCGCTTGTTTGTGGGTTATCCTAAAGAAACGAACGGAGGTTTATTTTATAGTCCTAAAGATCAGAAGGTCATTGTAAGCACCAATGCCCGATTTTTAGAAGATGACTATGTAATGAACCACTAGCCCATGAGTAAAATTGTTTTTGAATAAATAAGGGAACACACATCTATTTTAGTACCAACAGTACAAGATGAGATACCACAAGAAACTACAACACGTGTCACAAATGATGCACAATTACAAGCAGTTCCATATCGTAGTGGGAGGGTTGTTCGACAACCTGATAGATTCATGTTTTTGGGAGAGTCTTCGGACTTGATCCCTGGTGAACATGAACCTGATCCCTTCACATATGATGAATCACTTCAAGATAAAGATGCAGCATCTTGGAAAAGAACAATGAACTCTGAAATAGAATCTATATATTCTAATCAAGTCTGGGAGCTTGTAGAACCACCAAATGGTGTAAAAGCCATTAGGTATAAATGGGTCTATAAAAGAAGAAGAGGGATATACGGGAAGGTGGAAACTTTAAAAGCAAGGCTTATTGCAATAGGGTATACTTAGAAATAGGGAATCGATTATGAGGAAACCTTTTCGTCGGTAGCCATGCTTAAGTCTATCCAGATTCTTTTATCTATTGCTGCTTATATGGATTATGAGATTTAAAAAATGGATGTCAAGACATCTTTCCTTATTGGAAATCTTGAAGAAAACATCCATATGAAGCAACCAGAGAGATTCATTGCGAAGGGCAAAGAGCATCTTGTATGTAAGCTCAATCGGTCTATGGATTAAAGCAAGTTTCGAGATCTTGGAACATCTGGTTTAATGAAGTTATCCAGTCTTATGGATTCATTCAGTGTCGGGATGAGTCTTGTGTATATAAGAAGCGTGACAGAAATGTGGTGGTATTTCTTGTACTATATGTAGATGATATTTTGGTCATTGGCAACAATGTCAAAATGTTGTCAGAAGCAAGGGTATGGTTGTCCAAGTGTTTTGATATGAAGGACTTGGGAGAATGTGGACATATTCTTGGGATCAAAGTAATATGGGATTGCAAGAAAAGGATATTGTCCTTATCCCAAGCTTCATACATCAATACTATCCTAGCTCGTTTTAGCATGCAAAACTCCAAAAAAGATTTTCTACCTTTTCAGCAGGGAGTACCTTTATCTAAAGATATGTTTCCTAAGACATCAAAGGAGATAGAGGACATGAAGGCAGTTCCTTATGCTTCGGCTGTAGGGAGCCTAATGTATGCGATGCTATGTATGAGACCGGATATCTGTTTTACCGTGGGCATGGCTAGCGGATATCAAAGTAACCCAGGACAAGGACATTGGACTGCCGTAAAGAATATATTGAAGTACCTGAGAAGGACTAGAGATTATATGCTGGTTTACTAGGCAGATGATTTGCTTCCTGTGGGTTACACGGTTTCTGACTTCCAATCAGATAGGGACAATAGTAAGTCTTGTTAGTTGGTCCTAGGAAGATCGTACCCATTCCACTGTACAAAAATTTTGTACAAGTGTCGAACCTTTCCTAAACAACATATTGTGTTTTTTAGAAGTTAAATTAGGAATCGCAAATGGAACTTAACATTATTGATTCCAAATTTAACTTATTTGTTCTTAATGGTTTAGATTTGGATCGCAAGCGAAACTTAACACTATTGATCCAAATCAACTTATGTTATAAATTCAATTAAATATTAATTTCCAAAATTGACTTCCAAGACTGCATGGCGAGGCACATGGCCTTCTTGGGTATGGGAGCATCCACCACCGCCTAGACAAAGCCTTTTAAGGAAAGCTAATATTTAATTTCCTTATATAACTCTAGGTTTAACCAAAAGGAACAATCGAATCATAAATTTAAAAAATAAAAAAAAACACAAACTCGAATAACAAATACGAAAAACTAGAATCTAATGCCTCTTGTGTTTGGAATTCATACAAAGAAAAATAACTAGCATGATGCGGAAAACAATAACTAGTTATACCTTTTCTTTGTATGCTAATAACCTCAAGATCTTCTGCCGTATTCCTCGCCTCACCTTGGACGTCGTGTGGGCGACGATCCTCCAAGATGAACACCACCCAAAGCCTTCTTCCTCCTCTAAAATCCGGCCACCGCCACCACCACCACCAAGGAACCAAAGAGAGCAAGGGGATATGGAAGGGAGAGAGGGTCGGCCACAATAGAGATCTCCAACAAGAGAATAAGAATTGATGTCTCATGAGGCCTCTCCTCCCATTCTTTTATATTACTTGCCCAAGGCAAATAAGGAAAGACTTTTACAAAAATTAAAATCTTCCTCTTCTTTTTCCTTTTCCCCTTTTATTTTTCCTTTTCCTTTCTCTTGATTAATTCAATCATTGATTGGATCAATTATTGATTGGCTGGCCCCTTGTTTGGGCACCAAGCAAGGGTGGCCGACCCCTTAAAAGGAAGAAAATAATTCTTGTAAAAATTTTTAAGAAAAGAAGGAATGCTCTTATAAAAATTTTACAAGCTCTCTTTTAATTTCCTAAAGTGTATGTTAAAAAAGGAAAGTTTTAAAAATTAAAACCAAGTTTTAAAATTTAAAATTTCTCTTCTAAAATTTCCTTTTTTAACATGGTTACAAAAAGGAAAGTTTTAAATTTAAAACTCTTTTAAAAACCATGAGGATGGTTAAATAAGGAAACTTTTAAAACTTTTAAAACTCTCTTTTAAACCATGTGGCCTAATTCAAATAAGGAAAGTTTTAAATTTTAAAATCTCTCTTTCAAAACTTGTAGATATCTACAAAGAGAATATTTTAAAAATTCAAAACACCCCTCCTATTATGAATTATTGTGGCTGGCCCCTCTTTGCTTGGACACCAAGCAAAGGGCCGACCCCTTTGAGAAGGAATTGGCTGGCCCCAATGGCTTTGTCACCAAGCCATGGGCCGACCCCCTCTTGGACACCAATAAGGGCTTTTCATGAGTGGACTTGAGGCATTAATGAGGCTACGACAGGGACCTAGAGGAGAAATTGGTTTTGGCCTCTCGACGAGCTTGAGTATCCCATGTTCGCCCCGAACAAACAACTCAAGTTCATCAAAAATAACTCATTCCACTAGAGAGTTATTATTGCACTACCACACCAATCCCAAATTACATTATGGGGTCCTTCTCATCATGAGTGTGTTAGTCTCCCTGTGTTTAAGATATCAAATGTCCACTAATTAATTGAGTTACTGACAACTTATTTTAATTAATGTCTAAGTCCAAGAGTAGTACCACTCAACCTCATTGTCATGTCGGACTAAGTCCAGCTACAGGGTTTAACATGACAATCCTTATGAGCTCCTCTTGGGTACATTCTCAACCTTGATGACTAGGACATAGTTTCCTTCTATAATCAACAACACACACTATAAGTAATATCATTTCCCAACTTATCGGGCCTATTGATTTATCGAGCTAAATCTCACCCTTTTATAAGTCAAAGAAATAAATACTAAATATATGCGCTTGTTATTATATTAGGATTAAGAGCACATACTTCCATAATAACCAAGGTATTGTTCTTTTATTATGTCAGTATAAAACGAACTTACCTTAAATGATCCTTCTCAATACACTTAGAGTGTATTAGTGTAATTTATTAGTCAATATAAACTAATACCTAATTACACTATGATTATTCCAATGGGTTGTTCCTTTCCATCTTAGTCATGAGCAACTGTTTATAATTTATAAAGAACTGATAACATGATCTTTTGTGTGTGACACCACATACCATGTTATCTACAATATAAATTAATTAAACAACTACACTTAACAAATAAATGTAGATATTTGACCAATGTGATTTTTTTATTTCAAAAATAAATATTTACAAAAGCTAGGCTTTTTGTATACACTCTAACAAGTCTACCTCGGGGTATGTGTTTACTTTGGGACATGAAGCCATAACATGGAGGAATGTTAAGTAGAAATGCGTTTCGGACTCCACCATAGAAGCTGAGTATATGGCAGCCAAAGAACCTGTATGGCTCAGAAACTTCTTGATGGACTTAGATGTGATTCCTGATTTGCCCAAAATTATCATAATTTATCGTGATAATAATGGTGCAGTAGAAAACTCGAAGGAACCATGAGCCCATAAGACAAGTAAACACATTGAGCGCAAGTACCACCCGATACGAGACATCGTAAAACAAAGAGAAGTTGTTGTCGCCAAGATTACATCAGATGATAACCTGGCAGATCCTTTTACTAAGGCCTTTCCGGCGAGAGCTTTTTTATGGGTATGTTGCGGGGATGAGAATTAGATATATGGCAGCATATATGGCAGTATATTATTTTAGTATAAGTGGAAGATTGTTAGGATGTATACTAAAAGCTTAGCTTTTTGTATGAATATTTATATTTCTAAATAAGAATCACATTGGTCAAATATCTACATTTATGTTAAATGTAGTTGCCCATTTAATTTATATTGTAGATAACATGGTGTGTGGTATCACACAAAAGATCATGTTATCAGTTCCTTATAAATTATAAATAGTAGCTCACAACCAAGATGGATTGGGACAAACCATTAGAATGGTTGTAGTGTAATTAGGTATTAGTTTATCTTGACTATAAAAATATACTAATACACTATGAGTATATTGATCAAGACCATTTGAGGTTGTTCTTTTATACTGATTGCATAAAAGAACAATACCTCTGTTATTATGGAAGTGTGTGCTCTTAATCCCGATATGATAACAAGCACATATACTAAAGTAATCTGGATATCTGTTTTACCGTGGGCATGGTTAGCAGATATCAAAGTAATCAAGGAAAGGGACATTGGACTACCGTAAAGCATATATTAAAGTACCTGAGAAGGACTAGAGATTATATGTTGATTTACCAGGAAGATAATTTACTTCCTGTGGGTTAGACGGATTCGGACTTCTAATCAGATAGGGATAATAGTAAGTCAACCTCAAGGTATGTGTTTACTTTGATAGGTGGAGCCATTACATGGAGGAGTGTTAAGTAGAAATGTGTTTCGGACTCCACCATGGAAGCTGAGTATGTGACAGCCTCTGAGGTAGCCAAAGAAGTTGTATGGCTCAGAAACTTCTTGATGGACTTATATGTGATTCCTGGTTTACCCAAAATTATCACAATTTATTGTGATAATAGTGGTGTAGTAGCAAACTCAAAGGAACCATGAGCCCATAAGAATAGTAAACACATTGACCGCAAGTACCACCTGATACGAGACATCATAAAATGAGGAGAAGTTATTGTCGCCAAGATTGCATCAGAAGATAACCTGGTAGATCTTTTCACTAAGGTCATTCCAGCGAGATCATTTGATGGGCATGTTGAGGGGATCAGAATCAGATGTATGACAGCATATATGGCAGCATAGTCTTTTAGTTTAAGTGGGAGATTGTTAGGATGTATACTAAAAGCCTAGCTTTTTATATGAACATTTATTTTGAAATAAGAATCACATTGGTCAAATGTCCGCATTTAGTAAAATGCAAATGTCCATTTAATTTATATTGTAGATAACATGGTGTATGGTGTCACACAGAAGATCATGTTATCAGTTCCTTATAAATTATAAATAGAAGCTCACAATCAAGATGGATTGGGACAAACCATTGGAATAGTTGTAGTGTAATTTGGTATTAGTTTATCTTGACTATAAAATTAAACTAGTACACTATGTGTGTATTGAGCAGGACCATCTGAGGTTATTTCTTTTTATACTGACTGCATAAAAGAACATAACCTCTGTTATTATGGATGTGCGTACTCTTAATCCCGATATAATAACAAGCATATATATTTATTATTTATTTCTTTAATTTTTCAATGGGTGAGATTTATTCGTTAAATCAATGGGTGAGTTGGGAAATAATTTTATTTATATGGTTTGTTGTTGATTATAAAAGGAAACTGTGCCCTAGTTATCTAGGTTGATGATGCCTCCTTGAGGAGCTCATAAGGATTGTCATGTAACCCTGCAGGTAGACTTAGTTCCAACATGACAATGAAGTTGAGTGGTACTACTCTTGGAGCTAGATATTAATTAAGTGGGTTGGAAGTAACTTATTTAATTAATGGACATTCGATATCTTAAACACAGGGAGACTAATGCACTCATGATAAGAAGGAGCTCATAATGTATTATGGGATTGGTGCGGTAGTTCAATAATGACTCTTTAGTGGTATGAGTTATTTTTGATGAACTTGAGTTGGATGTTCGGATCGAACATTGGAAGCTCAAGTCCATAAGGAGGCCAAAACCAATTCCTCCTCTAGGTCCCTGTTGTAGCGTCTTATTATAAAGCCTTGTATAGCCCATCTTCAAGTCCATGTTAGGGTCGACCAAACACATCTTGGAGTCCAAGGTGTGGCCGGCCAATCTCATCTTGGTGTCCAAGATATGGCCGACCAAGCCTTGCTTGGTGCCCAAGCAAGGGGCCGACCACAAGGGAATTAAAAGGGAGTTTTAGTTTTTAAAATCTTTACTTTTATAGTCATCTTTAAAGGGATTTAAAAGAAAGATTTTAATTATAAAAATCTTTCCTTTTATAGCCATCCTTAAAGGGATTTAAAAGAGAGATTTTAATCATAAATCTTTCCTTTTATTGCTATCCACATAGTTTTAAAAGAGAGTTTTAAATTTTAAAATCTTTCCTTTTATAGCTATCTACAAAGGTTTAAAAGAGAGATTTTAATCTTTATTTTTTTTGTAGTTATCTATAATGTTTAAAAAGAGAGATTTTAATTTTGACAAAACTTTTCTTTTTTGTAACCATGATTTAAAAGAGAAGTTTTAATTTTAATCTTTCCTTTTTTGTAGCCTTCTACATTGTTTAAAAGAGAGAGATTAATTTTAAAACTTTTTCTTTTGTAGCCATCACAATAGGAAATTTAAAAGAGAGAGATTTTAATTATTATTAAAATTTCCTTTTTTGCCATGGTTGGAATTAAAAGAAAGTTTTAATTATGTTTAAAACTTTCTTTTTTAACCATTACCAAGGATTATAAAAGAGGATAGATGGTGCCTTAGAGGAATAATAATGATCTACATGATTCCTCTCTTGTTCTATCCTTGGTGGCCGGCTCCTCTCTTTTCTTCTAAAGCTTAGGGTCGGTGGCACACTTTTGATTCCATTGGTGGTCTGTTGCTTGAAGGAGGAGAAGAAGAGAAGGAGGGACTCTACCTTATATATCCTTGGTGGCCGGTGGTTCTTTGATTCCTTGGTGGCTGGCCCCTCTCACTTTCCCTTCTCCTTTTGTTTTCTTCTCTTAAGGCCGGTGGCACATCAAGCTCCATCTTCTTGTGGCTGGTTTGCTTGGAGGGGAAGAAGAAGAGAAGAAAACTTCCTATTTAGGCATTCCTTGGTGGAGGATAAGAAGTTGTTTGGGTAGATTTCATCTTGGTAGATCGTCGCCCACATGACGTCCAAGAGGAGGAGAGGAATACAGCAGAAGATCAAGAGGTCTTTGTTTACAAAGAAAAGTATAACTAGTTCTTAATTCCATAGCGAAACTAGTTTTTTCTTTGTATGGATCCTGAAATACCAACACAAGAGGCTAGCGATTTCATGTTTCATTTTTGTGTTTCGATTTAGTGTTTAGATCTTATGCTTCTATTGAGATCTTTGTAGTTAAACCTAGGGTACTGTAAGAAGTTTAAATATCTAATTTCTTTGAAAGGCTTTGTCTAGGAAGTGGTGGATGATCCCATACCCAAGAAGGTCGAGTGCCTCGCCATTTTTAACCTGGAAGTCAATCCTTGAAATAGATATTTAATCAACTTCGGTAATGTGGGATGAACTTGGATTAATAATGTTAAATATTGTTTGCAATCTAAGTTTTAACTACTAAAGAACACATGAGTTGAATTTAAGTAAAAATGTTAAGTTCCGTTTTCAATTCAAGTTTAACTCATGAAGAATACATAGTTGTTAGGAAAGTTCTGTGCTTGTATAAATTTTTATACAGGGGAAGCAGAATGGAATTCCGAGTAGCACCCAACACAACCTTTGGTTGAAAAAGTAAGGAAGAGGCTTATGGGGTGGAACGTTTCAAGGATTTCTTTTGGTGGGCATCTACAGCTTATCTAGAGTGTGCTGAGTTCTATGCCTATATACTTGCTTTAGGTCATCCTTTCTCCTATTTCAATTTTACATTAGATTGAAATGATATTTCCAAATTTCTTTTGGGGAGGCACTGAGTGAGATATTCAAGCCAAAGATGGAAGGTGGATTGGGTGTAAGGAGGTTATCAGAGGTGGCTTTGACAATGACTTTGAAGTTGTGGTATAGATTTAGGGAGCAAAAAACTCCTTAGGCTAATTATTTAATGAATGCTTATTATGGTTCAGTTTCCCCTGTAGTGGTTCTTCTCAAAGGGAAGGCATCTCCTTGCTGGAAAAGGGTGATCAAATCTAGAACCTTGGCTGAAAGTCAAATTGGCTGGGTTTTGGGTAAGGATCAATTAAAATTTTAGTTTGATACTTGGTGTGATTTTGGTCCTTTGTATCATGTTAACAATATTGTTGGTTTACAAAAATGTCTAGTTTCTAATTTATGGAATGGACAAACATGGGATATAGAGAGATTAAAATAGGTTTTGCCTTCTAGTATTGTAGAGAAAGCTAATGAAGTCTCAATTCAGCTAAAAGCTTCTAATTTGCAGGACTGGAAGCTGCCTTCTAATTGTTCTTTCTCAACAAAATCAATATGGAGGTTGTCCAGTCAAGCTCACAATTAGAGGGTTTTGGGTGTTGGTTAGTCCTAGGAAAACGTACCGGTTCCACTGTACAAAAATTTTGTACAAGTGTCGAACCTTTCCTTAAATAACCTATTGTGTTCTTTAGAAGTTAAATTAGGAATCGCAGACAGAACTTAACATCATTGATTCCAAATTTAACCTATCTGTTCTTAATGGTTTAGATTTGGATCGCAAGCGGAACTTAACACTATTGATCCAAATCCACCTATGTTATTAATTCCATTAAATATTATTTTCTAAAATTGGCTTCCAAGACTCCACGGCGAGGCACATGGCCTTCTTGGATATGGGAGCAACCACCACCGCCTAGACAAAGCCTTTTAAGGAAAACTAATATTTAATTTTCTTAAATAACTCTAGGTTAACC
The DNA here is from genome assembly GCF_018446385.1 of Zingiber officinale. Taxonomy (NCBI): domain Eukaryota; kingdom Viridiplantae; phylum Streptophyta; class Magnoliopsida; order Zingiberales; family Zingiberaceae; genus Zingiber; species Zingiber officinale. The sequence goes on along the minus strand of NC_055988.1, from coordinate 58,239,451 downwards.
AAAAAGAACAATCGAATCATAAATTCAAAAAAGAAAACACAAACTCGAAAAATTAATTCGAAAAACTAGATTTAATGCCTATTGTGTTTGGAATTCATAGAAAGAAAAATAAATTAGCATGATGCGGAAAATAAATACTAGTAATACCTTTCTTTGTGAACTTTAATGACCTCTTGATCTTTTGCCGTATTTCTCTTCTAACCTCGGACGTTGTGTGGGAAACGATCTTCCGAGATAAGAACCACCAAGCACCTTCTTCTTCCTTCTAGGTTTCGTCCACCAAGAGTCCTTCATGATGGATAGGTTCGACCACCACCAATGCTCCAAGGGATGCTAGAGACTAGGCTTCCTTTCTCTCCTTCTTCTCCTTGCTTGATCTGGCCACCAAAACAACTCCACCAATGATGAGGTTTCAGCCACAAGAAAGGGAAGAGAGAAAGAGGAGGGGCCGGCCACAGCCAAGGAGAAAAAGAGAGGAGAAAAATAGAATAGAGGTTATCACCCATGAAGGCACCTCTACCCCCTCTTTTATAATCCTTAGTCTTGGCAAATAAGGAAATTTAAATAAAAAACTTCCTTAATTCTTTTGCCATGAAAAAGAAAATTTATTTAATTAAAAATAATTTCCTCTTTTCACATTACATGGCCTTCCACAACTATAAGCTATAAACAAGGAGAGTTTTAATTATAATAAGAATTAAAACTTCCTAATTTGTCTCCGAAAATTTATAAAAATTTCTCCAATAATTTTTCCCTTCATGGTGATTTGTAAAAAGGAAATTTTATAAATTAAAATCTTTCTTTTAAACATGTGGATGATTTCCAAAAAGGAAAGTTATCTCTAAAAATTAAAATCTCCTTTTAATCTACAAATAAGGAAAGATATCAAATCTTTTCTTAATCTTTTGTAGAAACTAATAAAAGAGAATATTTAATTTTTAAACTCTCTTTTAAATCATGAACATGGTCAAAAAAGGAAAGTTTTCTCAAAATTAAAATCTACCTTTCAATATAAAATAAGGAAAGATTTCAAATCTTTTCTTAATCTTTTGTAGAAAGCTATAAAAGGAAAGATTTAAATTTTAAACTCTCTTTTAAAACCATGGAATCAACATAAGAAAAATTTTAAAAAATAAAATTACTTTTTATTTTAATAGGGCTGGCCACCTAAGCTTGGATTCAAGCTAGGGCCGGCCACCTCATGAACCCATGAACCATGCCTTTGGCCAGCCCTAGCTTGGACTTCAAGCTAGCTTGGCCGACCCCTATAGGATGGGAAAAAAGGTGGGTATAGGTGGGTATAACACTCTATAATTAAGAGGCTACGATAGGGACTGAGAGGAGGAATTAGTTTTGGTCTCTCGATGAAATTAAGCATCCTATGTTCGCCCCGAACACATAACTTAATTTCATCAATGATAATTCATTCCACTAAAGAACTATTATTGAACTACCGCACCAATCTCAAATTACATTTTGGGCTCCTTCTTATTATGAGTGTATTAGTCTCCCTGTGTTTAAGATAATGAATGGTCACTAATTAAATGAGTTACTGACAACTCACTTAATTAATATCTTAGTCCAAGAATAGTACCACTCAACCTTATCGTCATGTCGGACTAAGTCCACCTGCAGGGTTTAACATGACAATCCTTATGAGCTCCTCTTGGGGTCATTCTCAACCTAGATTACTAGGACACAGTTTTCTTCTATAATCAACAACACACACTATAAGTAATATATCATTTCCCAACTTATCGGACTTATTGATTTATTGAGCTAAATCTCACCCATTGATAAGTCAAAGAAATAGATACTAAATATATGTGTTTGTTATGTTGGTTGCTACTCGAAAAACCCAATGGCTCCACTGTACAAAAATTTTGTACGTGATCTGAACCTTTCCTAGCTACCTTGTGTTTTTTTAAGTTAAATTTGTATCTCCTGCGGAACTTAACACGTTTGATTCAAGTTTAACTTATATGTTATTTTAGGTTTAGATTTGGATCTCCTGCGGAACTTAACACGGTTGATCCAAATCACCTAGGTTATAAATTCAATTAAATATTAGTTTCCAAAATTGTCTTCAAGTACTGCATGGCGAGGCACTTGGCCTTCTTGGATATAGGAGCAACCACCACCGACTAGACAAAGTATTTTAAGGAAAGTTAATATTTAATTTCTTATATAACTCTAGGTTAACCAAAAGGAACAATCAAATCACAAGTAAAAAAAAAGAACACAACATCGAAATTAAATTCGAAAAACAAGAATCGAATGCCTCTTGTATTTGGTATTTATACAAAGAAAAATTAACTAGTATGATGCGGAAATTAAATACTAGTTATACCTCTTCCTTGTATGCTAAAAACCTCGAGATCTTCTGCCGTATCCCTCGCCTCCTCTTGGACGTCGTGTGGGCGACGATCCTCCAAGACGAACACCACCCAGAAAGCTTCTCCTCCTTCTCTAGAATTCGGCCACCACCACCACAAAGGAGCAAAAGAGAGCAAAGGGAAGAGAGGGAGAGGGGCCGACCACTTGATGATCTCCAACAACACAATATCAATTGTTATGTTCTTCAAGGCCTCCCCTTCCCCCCTTTTTATATTAGTTTCCCAACGGAAAATTATGGAAAGAGTTTTATAAAAAAATTAGACTCATTCCCATTTGTCTTTTCTTTTTCGGGCTTTACAATCCCCCATACCTTATAAAAAGTTCGTCCCCGAACTTAAAACAATTCTGGGTACTTCTGTCTCATGCTGGCCTCTGTCTCCCAAGTCGCCTCTGCTGCTGTGTGATTTTGCCAGCTGACTTTAACTAATGGTACTTCCTTGTTCCGTAATTTCTTTACTGCTCGGTCTATTATCTGAATAGGCCGACTGTCATAGCTAAGATCATCACGAACCTGTACCAACTGGGGCTCAATCACCTGGGTGGCGTCTGGAATATGCTTCTTCAGCATGGAGACATGGAATACGTTGTGGACCGCTGACATCTCCTGAGGTAGCTCTAGCTCATATGCTACCTTGCCCACTCTCTTCGTGATAAGGTATGGTCCCACATATCTGGGAGCTAGCTTGCCCTTCTTCCCAAAACGCATGACTCCCTTCATGGGAGCTACTCTGAGGAAAACTGTATCCCCAACCGAGAACTCTAGGGGTCTGCGTCGTGTATCGGCATAGCTCTTCTGACGGCTCTGTGCTGTCTCTATCCTCTGGCGAATCTGCTGTATGACTGCTGTGGTATCTGTCTGAAGTTCTAGTTCCTTCTGTTCACCACTCTCATACCAGCAGATTGGTGATCTGCACCTCCGCCCATAGAGTGCCTCATAAGGTGCCATGCCGATAGTGGCCTGATAACTGTTGTTGTATGCAAATTCTGCTAGACTCAGATATTTGCACCAACTCCCTTGAAATCTAGGGCACAAGCTCGGAGCATATCTTGAGTACGATTTACTCGCTCGATCGACCATCTGTCTGAGGATGGAAGGCTGTGCTGAATTTTAACTGCGTGGCCTGAACACACTTCCAGAATGTGATGTCTCTGTCCGAAATGATGGTTCGTGGGACTCCATGTAGTCTCGATCTCACGGAGATACAACCGAGCTAGCTTCTCCATGGAGTAGGATATCTTGATAGCTAGAAAGTGGGCTGATTTAGTCAACTTTGTCAACTATTACCCAGATGGCATCAAAACCATTTGTGGTTCCGGGTAGCCCCACTATGAAGTCCATCGAGATATCCTCCCACTTCCATTCGAATCAGAGTAGGCCGCAAACTCCTCCTGTCGCCGATGTTCCGCCTTGACCCTCTGACAGTGAGGCAGATGCTAACATATCTGGCGATGTCTCGCTTCATCCCGGCCACCAAAACGCTTCTTCATGTCTTGATACATTTTGGTGGAGCCTGGATGCATCGCATAGGGAGTCCTGTGAGCCTCATCTAAAATCTGCCTCGTAGCTCCTCCCGATCTGGAACACAGAGTCTGTCGCCAAAATACAACACCCCACTCCTGACACTCGAATTCTCCACTTTCGATTCCGCTAGCCCTTGCTTGATTTTCTGAATTTCAGGATCCCGATCTGAGCTGACTGAATATCACCAAGCAAGGTAGACTCTAAGGTCATAGTAGAGAGCTCCACGATGAGCTCGAGACCAAATCCACGATCTCCTTCAGAGGGGCGGCGACATGGCAGAGAGACAATAAGGTAGCACTGGATTTCCTGCTAAGTGCATCTGCTACCTTATTGGCTTTCCCTGGATGGTAGAGGATGTCTATATCGTAGTCCTTGACCAGCTCAAGCCATCTGCGCTGTCGCATATTCAGATCCTTCTGAGTGAAGAAGTACTTCAGACTCTGATGATCTGTATACACTCTGCACTGAGCTCCATATAAGTAATGTCTCCAAATTTTGAGAGAGAAGACGACTGCTGCAAGCTCAAGGTCATGAGTAGGGTAATTCTTCTCATAATCCTTGAGTTGTCTGGAGGCATAGGCGATCACCTTGCCGTTTTGCATCAGTACGGCTCCTAGTCCCAACTTAGAGGCATCACTATAAATGTCAAAGCTGCTGGTGTCGTCTGGTAAAGCCAAAATGGGAGCACTGGTCAATCTCCTTTTTAGCTCGCTGAAGCTGTTCTCACAGTCCTCTGTCCACTGAAACTTTCTGTTCTTTCTGGTAAGAGCGGTCAGTGGGGAGGCTATCCTGGAGAAATCCTCTACAAACTTCCTGTAATATCCTGCTAATCCCAGAAAGCTCCTGATCTCGCTGGCGTTCTTAGGTCTCTTCCAGTTACTTACTGCTTCTATCTTGCTGGGGTCTACCATAATACCATCCTTGGAGATGATATGACCCAGAAAGGACACCTGATCTAGCCAAAATCCACATTTCGTGAACTTGGCGTAAAGCTGGTTCTGCTGAAGCGTCTGCAATACTAGTTTCAGGTGCTCTGCATGTTCTTCCTGAGTTCCTGAGTAGATAAGAATGTCATCGATAAACACAATAACAAACTTATCTAAATACACCCTGAATACCATGAATGTAGCTGGAGCATTGGTCACGCCAAAGGGCATGACCACGAACTCGTAGTGTCCGTATCTGGTTCTGAATGCTGTCTTTGGTATATCCCCTTCTTTAACCTTTACTTGATGATAACCTGATCTGAGATCTACCTTAGAGAACACTGATGCCCCCTTCAGCTGATCGAATAGGTCATCTATTCTGGGAAGAGGATACCTGTTTTTGATTGTGACCTGGTTCAGTGATCTGTAGTCTATGCACAGTCGCATGCTTCCATCCTTCTTCTTCACGAACAACACAGGCGCTCCCCATGGTGAGTGACTCGGGCGTATGAAACCCTTGTCAAGGAGCTCCTGTAATTGCTCCTGAAGTTCCTTTAGTTCTGCTGGAGCCATGCGGTATGGTGCCTTAGGAATTGGATTTGTGCCGGGAATAAGCTCTATCTCAAATTCAATCTCCCTGTCTGGTGCTAAGCCTGGTAGCTCTTCAGGGAAGACTGCTGGGTAGTCGCAAACGACTCGGACCTCTGCTAGCCCTGTCCTGACTGGTGCTGACTACGTGTGCTAGGAATCCGTGCATCCTGAATCCAGTAACTTCAGTGCCTTCATAGCTGAGAGAAACCTCTTGGCCTTTCTCCTTGGTTCCCCGACGAATTGAACTGTGCTTCCGCTTCAGGTTGGAACGTGACTTTCTGTTTACGGCACTCTATGGACAAAAAATCCATTCAAGATAACGTCATAGTCGGTCATTTCTAGCACTATCGATCGCAAAGAGTTCCCCGTCGCTATAATGACCCCGCCTGAGGGGACGCCATGATCTCTCCGAAGGTAGCGTCAAAACCGATCACCGAGTATCTCGAGGTACCTCTAATTTTTCGGAGGACATCCTGGCTACATATGAATGGGTTGCCCCAAGATCAAAGAACAGAGCACTATATCGAAAAATGCTAATCGACCGTGACAACCGTCGAGGCATCACACGTCCTCTCCGTGAGTGCATAGATCCTCGCATTCGCTAAAGCCGAGGGGCTTCTAATCGCCTCGGCCGATAAGTGGACCTTCTAGAGCGGCCTGCATCTGATGTAACTGAGCCGGCTGGCCTGTGGCTGAGGAAGACCGGTCTTGTTCGGCACTGCTTGGCCATGTGCCCTTCCTGTCCACATTCAAAGCATCCTCGGGCGCCCTTGCGACAAACTCGGGTGGAATTTCCCACAAGTGGCACACTTTGGATAACTGGGTCGCTTGCTAGATGGTCCTCCTTTGAGTCACTCCCGACGGCGCTGGAGTTCCTTTCCGTTAGAGCCGTGGCCCCGCCGCTTTGAGTGTGAGAGTTTTGGCCCTTGGCCTCTGAGAAGACTTGCCTCGCCGCTTCATGCTGCTCGTAGTGCTCGTGGTCAAGGCACCGCTCACCAACTCCTCCGTGGTTTGTGGCTATGGATGCCACCACCACGTTCATCGCTATCTCGGCCTCGGCATCTTGAGCATCAACCCGATCCGCTCCTTTCTCTCGTCGACTAGCTCGGGCATGCACGAGCCAACTGTTGAATTTCTTCACGGCTTCCTCCACGGTTGCCCTGACGAAACTCCGTGAACTCATCGTAGTGGCGGTTGGTAACCCGCATGTGAAAGAACTCCTCAAAGAATTCCTTCTCAAAGTCCCCCATGACATCTCACTGGGCGCTTCGTTCGATTCTTTCCCACCACATGCGTGCGTCTCCGGCAGAAGGAGGCACACTTCACCTTCTCGTGTTCCGGCCAGTAGCTCCATCGTGCTCTCCGGTGTTTTGAACCATGCTTGTGCATCCCATGGTTCACTAGTGCCCGAGAAGTTCTCTGGCTTGACTCACTGCCACTGGATCAGATAGGCTTCCTTCCTTGGCTCAGCTGCTGGGACTGCTGGTGCTGGTACTCGTGCCGGTGTTGGCGCTGATTAGCCTTTAAGGTGGCTATTTCCTGTTGCTGTTCAGCTAGCTGCTGCTGTAACTGAGCCACTAATGCTGTAAGATCTGGAGGAGGCACTGAACTGCCTGCCTCTTGCTGGGGCTCACTGGCTAGTGCCCTTCTAGCTGGGCGTCCTCATACCATTTTCTAAATGGGTAGAGAACATGCATAACTAATACTATCATGTTATAGGTAACTACTACTATCATGTCAAATGCTATCAAATATTAACATGCTTTAGTTATCTATAAACATGAAAGCAGAAAACATAGATAAGAGAAGAGGTATTCTTACTTGGAAACTGCAGGTACAATGCTGATGTGTGTGTAGGAAGTATGGAACACTGCTCTGATACCACTCTGTAACGACCCGCCTTCTGGGTACTAAGCTGTAAGGCGAATCGCTACAATTCTGCTAAGCTATACTGCGCGGAAAGCTGGGCTAATTAAAATTTTTGCTAACTAATTGATTCTTATAAACTAATCGCCTTACAGACCGATCTACTGATACTGGTACGGTCACAAGACCCTGGATCGGTCTGCTGTCCGATCCTGAAGCTTCATTGCTTCTGTTCCTGGCTGGATCGGTCTACAGACCGATCCAGGAGTGCCCTGATCGGTCGGTAGACCGATCAGTGGCTTTCGGTGCTACTGTTCGCACCTGGATCGGTCGGCTGACCGATCCTTAAACCTGCAGAATCTGGGTTCGCTACTGTCCCGTGCTGGATCGGTCGGCAGACCGATCCAGGTATAGCTGGATCGGTCGGCTGACCGATCCAGGTACCTGAAAATCTCTTCGAGGCTACTGTATCGTGCTGGATCAGTCGGCTGACCGATCCAGTGGCACTGCTCAGGCACTGATCGGTCTGGAGACCGATCAGTGTCTGATTTCGGCCGGGAACTCTGATTTCAGGACTCCGGTGTGCCAAAATACAATCCAACAACTACCTACTGCATAATAAACTATTCTAATAACAGGTAGTGGCAATTCTAAACTGGTTCATGGCATTTCACTCACTAAAACACATTTTAACAACTTAACGTGCATGAAAACGACAGTATCAAACTAATAAACTGAAAGTGCTGAAAGTAAATGCTAAAGAGTTCTAATGTATAAATGAAGCTCGTTAGATCCCTAAGATCTTTCATTCCAGTTCTGCCACACACACCATCTTTGCATTGCCCTCCACTTCCTCCGCTAGTCCATCTTTCCTTTACCCTTATCTGCAGTATAAGGAAAATAGAATCTGTAAGCTTAAAGCTTAGTAAGAAACCATCTACCTCACAAAAACATGCAACGATGCAATCATGGATTTAAATCATGCTATTTGAAAACATGCACTGAAAAGCTAAACCATGGCATACTGAAATCTAATGGCATAACATATAAGCATGGCATATACACTGGAATCATGGCATAGCAAGTAATAACACTAAGTTAATCATAAGTTAAGCTAACTGGAACTAAAGCTGTAACTGAAAACAAACTCCACTAGCATATCTGATTTTGAGTTTGAAACTAATACATAATAAGTGAAAATAATAAACATGCTGTAGGGCCCGGCAACCGTACTTTGCTGTGCGCGCATCCCTAACTAGACCCGGGTTTGCAAGTCCCGAATTTAGTAGGGTTAACTAGGTTATCTAAACCTAGGGACGACTGTGGGAGCCCAACCCAATGGATATCTAATCCAGTACAGTGCCAACTGAAAGTAAAATACTGAATAGCTAATCTGTTTTGCTGAAACTAGGTTATCTGAACCTAGGACTAGGTTATCTAAACCTAGAGGCGACTATGGGAGCCCACCCATTGGATATCTAATCCATATTAGCTGAAATAACTATTTTACTGGTTTAAATGCTTCTAATGCATTTATCTAAGCTGTTAAAATGCCTAAGTTGCATTTTAGCTGATCTAATCATTTTATCGAACACTTGGTGTGCCTAAACCCTCCTCTCCATTAGGGAATCGCTTCTAGGCACCCAACAGCGTCTATGATCCCCAACTGAAGGAGAATAGACGTATTCGGCCCATCTAAAAGCGCTAAACTAATCCCTAATTGGCGAAGAGAGCTAAATACGCCCTAGGTATCGATAAAAATCTGCATACATCCTAACTAGAGCATAAAAATTCAAGCGGAAACTATTATACTGCAGGTGAGGGGTTTCTTACCTTCTAATCGTAATTTCTTACGATTCTATTCGCTAGAACTCCGGTGGAGGTGGTCCTCTCGACGATCCGCTCACGTCTTCGCGTTCCTCTCGCGGAGGAGAGCCTCTTTCGTGTAGGAGTCGTCGCCGGAAGATGGCCCTAGGGACCTTGGGGCTTGGTGTGCCGTGCGTGAGGGAGAGGAGAGGGTGGCGTCGGCGTTGAGGGTTTGGAGAGGGAGAAGGTTGCCGAACCAAGCAAAAATAAACCAAACCCACTTAAACCTTCTATTTATATTAAGTGGTTAATTCGGCTAAACCCAACTTAAATATAATCGTTCCCCTCCTCTTTCAGCACAGCCCTGCTGGGTCAACTGGTTATGACATTGTCCCTCTAAATCATAGGTCTCGGGTTCAATCCCCGCCTAGGCCGTTTTACGCTTATATTTCTTTTTGCTACTTCCGCTACTCGGAAAATTCCGGAAAAATATCTAAAAATTCCAGAAAAATCCTAGAATATTTCTAAAATAAATTTGGGAATTTTTTCGGGCTTTACAATCCCCGAACTTAAAACAATTCTGGGTACTTCTGTCTCATGCTGGCCTCTGTCTCCCAAGTCGCCTCTACTGCTGTGTGATTTTGCCAGCTGACTTTAACTAATGGTACTTCCTTGTTCCGTAATTTCTTTACTGCTCGGTCTATTATCTGAATAGGCCGACTGTCATAGCTGAGATCATCACGGACCTGTACCAACTGGGGCTCAATCACCTGGGTGGCGTCTGGAATATGCTTCTTCAGCATGGAGACATGAAATACGTTGTGGACAGCTGACATCTCCTGAGGTAGCTCTAGCTCATATGCTACCTTGCCCACTCTCTTCGTGATAAGGTATGGTCCCACATATCTGGGAGCTAGCTTGCCCTTCTTCCCAAAACGCATGACTCCCTTCATGGGAGCTACTCGAGGAAAACTGTATCCCCAATCGAGAACTCTAGGGTCTCAGGCTGTATCAAGATAGCTCTTCCGACGGCCTCTGTCTGTCTCTATCCTCCGCGAATCAGATGGTCGCTGTGGTAGCCGCTACTAGATCCGTCTCAAGTTCTAGTTCCTTCTGCTCACCACTCTCATACCGGCAGTTGGTGATCTGCACCTCCGCCCATAGAGTGCCTCATAAGGTGCCATGCCGATAGTGGCACGATAACTGTTGTTGTATGCAAATTCTGCTAGACTCATATTTGCACCAACTTCCCTTGAAATCTAGGGCACAAGCTCGGAGCATATCTTGAGTACCGATTTACTCCGCTGTCTCTGTGAGAATGGAAAGCTGTGTGAATTTTAACCGGGTGCCCATAGTGATGAACACACTTCGTAAATGTGATGTCTCTGTCCGAAATGATGGTTCGTGGGACTCCATGTAGTCGACGATCTCCTCGAGATACAACTGAGCTTCTTCCATGGAGTAGGATATCTTGATAGCTAGAAAGTGGGCTGATTTAGTCAACTTGTCAACTATTACCCGATGGCATCAAAACCATTTGTGGTTCGGGTAGCCCCACTATGAAGTCCATCGAGATATCCTCCCACTTCCATTCTGGAATCTAGATAGGAGAACTCCTCCTGGTCGCTGATGTTCGCCTTGACCCTCTGACAGTGAGGCAGATGCTAACATATCTGGCGATGTCTCGCTTCATCCCGTGCCACCAAAAGCTTCTTCATGTCTTGATACATTTTGGTGGAGCCTGGATGCATCGTATAGGGAGTCCTGTGAGCCTCATCTAAAATCTGCCTCCGTAGCTCCTCCCGATCCGGAACACGAGTCTGCCGCCAAAATACAACACCCACCGCTTGACACTCAATTCTCCACTTTCGATTACGCTAGCCCTTGCTTGATTTTCTGAATTTCGGGATCCCGATCCTGAGCCTGAATATCACCAAGCAAGGTAGACTCTAAGGTCATAGTAGAGAGCTGTCCCACGATGAGCTCGAGACCAAAATCCACGATCTCCTTCTGTAGGGGCGGCGACATGGCTGTAAGAGACAATAAGGTAGCACTGGATTTCCTGCTAAGTGCATCTGCTACCTTATTGGCTTTCCCCGGATGGTAGAGGATGTCTATATCGTAGTCCTTGACCAGCTCAAGCCATCTGCCTGTCGCATATTCAGATCCTTCCGGTGAAGAAGTACTTCAGACTCTGATGTATACACTCTGCACCGAGCTCCATATAAGTAATGTCTCCAAATTTTGAGAGAGAAGACGACTCCGCAAGCTCAAGGTCATGAGTAGGGTAATTCTTCTCATAATCCTTGAGTTGTCTGGAGGCATAGGCGATCACCTGCCGTTTTGCATCGATACGGCTCCTAGTCCCAACTTAGAGGCATCACTATAAATGTCAAAGTTGTCCGTCTGGTAAAGCCAAAATGGGAGCACCGTCAATCTCCTTTAGCTCAAGTTGCTCACACCCTCCGTCCACCGAAACTTTCTTCTTTACGGTAAGAGCTGGGGGAGGCTATCTGGAGAAATCCTCTACAAACTTCCTGTAATATCCTGCTAATCCCATAAAGATCTCGCTGGCGTTCTTAGGTCTCTTCCAGTTACTTACTGCTTCTATCTTGCTGGGGTCTACCATAATACCATCCTTGGAGATGATATGACCCAGAAAGGACACCTGATCTAGCCAAAATCCACATTTCGTGAACTTGGCGTAAAGCTGGTTCTGCTGAAGCGTCTGCAATACTAGTTTCAGGTGCTCTGCATGTTCTTCCTGAGTTCCTGAGTAGATAAGTCATCGATAAACACAATAACAAACTTATCTAAATACTCCCTGAATACTCTGTTCATGAGATCCATGAATGTAGCTGGAGCATTGGTCACGCCAAAGGGCATGACCACGAACTCGTAGTGTCCGTATCTGGTTCTGAATGCTGTCTTTGGTATATCCCCTTCTTTAACCTTTACTTGATGATAACCTGATCTGAGATCTACCTTAGAGAACACTGATGCCCCCTTCAGCTGATCGAATAGGTCATCTATTCCGGGAAGAGGATACCTGTTTTTGATTGTGACTTTCTGTAGTCTATGCACAGTCGCATGCTTCCATCCTTCTTCTTCACGAACAACACAAGCGCTTCCCATGGTGAGTGACTCGGGCGTATGAAACCCTTGTCAAGGAGCTCCTGTAATTGCTCTGAAGTTCCTTCATTCTGCTGGAGCCATGCGGTATGGTGCCTTGGAAATTGGATTTGTGCCGGGAATAAGCTCTATCTCAAACTCAATCTCCCTGTCTGGTGCTAAGCCCGTCTTCAGGGAAGACTGCTGGGTAGTCACAAACGACTCGGACCTCTCGCTAGTTGGTCCCGCCCGACGGTGTCGACTACGTGTGCTAGGAATCCTGTCATCCCGAATAACCTCTGGGCCTTCATAGCTGAGAGAAACCTCTGGCCTTTCTCCTTGGTTCCCGACGACCAATCGTGCTTCCGCTCAGTTGAACGTGACTTTCGCTTACTGACTCGATAGAGACACCGATTTGACCAAAAATCCATTCGAAGATAACGTCATAGTCGGTCATTTCTAGCACTATCGATCGCAAAAGAGTTCCCTGTCTGCTATAATGACCGCACGCCAGTGCGTGGACGCCATGATCTCTCCTGAAGGTAGCGTCAAAAACTGACCGCTGAGTATCTCTGGAGGTACCTCTAATTTTTCGGAGAACATCCTGGCTATATATGAATGGGTCGCCCCAGTATCAAATAGAACAGTAGCACTATACTGAAAAATGCTAATCTGACCTGTGACAACTGTCGAGGCATTGGCTACGTCCTCTCTGGTGAGTGCGTAGATCCTCGCATTCGCTAAAGCTGGAGGGGCTTCTAATCTGCCCTGGCTGATAAGTGGACCTTCTAGAGCGGCCTGCATCTGATGTAACTGAGCTGGCTGGCCTGCATACTGAATCTGCTGTGGCTGAGGAAGACTGGTCTTGTTCGGGCACTGTTTGGCCATGTGCCCTTCCTGTCCACATTCAAAGCATCCTCGGGCGCCCTTGCGACAAACTCCTGGGTGGAATTTCCCACAAGTGGCACACTTTGGATAACTGGGTCGCTTGCTAGATGGTCCTCCTTTTGAGTCACTCCCTGATTTGCGCTTGCTGTTGGAGTTCCCTTTCCAGTTAGAGCTGTGGCCCTGCTGCTTTTGAGTGTGAGAGTTTCCTTGGCCCTTGGCCTCTGAGAAGACTTGCCTCTGCTGCTTCATGCTGTTCTGGTAGTGCTCTGTGGTCAAGGCACTGCTCACTAGCTCCTCCGTGGTTTGTGGCCTATGGATGCCACCAGCCACGTTCACTGCTATCTCTGGCCTCAGCATCTTGAGCATCAACCTGATCCGTTCCTTTTCTGTGCTGACTAGCTCTGGGCACAGACGAGCCAACCTGTTGAATTTCTTCACGGCTTCCTCCACTGAAAGGTTGCCCTGACGAAACTCCGTGAACTCATCGTAGTGGCGGTTGGTAACCCGCATGTGAAAGAACTCCTCAAAGAATTCCTTCTCGAAGTCCCCCCATGACATCTGATTCACTGGGCGCTTCGTTCTGATTCTTTCCCACCACATGCGTGCGTCTCCTGTCAGGCAGAAGGAGGCACACTTCACCTTCTCGTGTTCTGGCCAGTCCAGAAGCTCCATCGTGCTCTCCAGTGTTTTGAACCATGCTTGTGCATCCCATGGTTCACTAGTGCCTGAGAAGTTCTCTGGCTTGACTCGCTGCCACTGGATCAGATAGGCTTCCTTTCTTGGCTCACTGCCGACCGCTGGTGGGGGTCCGCAGTGAGTGGTGGAACCTCTAAAACACTGAGTCGCCAGTTCGCCCGGGTGACCGTGGGGTGTTCACGATTAGCCTTTAAGGTGGCTATTTCCTGTCACTGTTCAGCCACTAATGCTGTAAGATCCGGAGGAGGCACTGAACTGCCTGCCTCTTGCTGGGGCTCACTGGCTAGTGCCCTTCTAGCTGGGCGTCCTCATACCATTTTCTAAATGGGTAGAGAACATGCATAACTAATACTATCATGTTATAGGTAACTACTACTATCATGTCAAATGCTATCAAATATTAACATGCTTTAGTTATCTATAAACATGAAAGCAGAAAACATAGATAAGAGAAGAGGTATTCTTACTTGGAAACTGCAGGTACAATGCTGATGTGTGTGTAGGAAGTATGGAATACTGCTCTGATACCACTCTGTAACGACCCGCCTTCTGGGTACTAGGCTGTAAGGCGAATCGCTACAGTTAATGCTAAACTATGCTATGCGGAAAGCTGGGCTAATTAAAATTTTGCTAACTAATTGATTCTTATAAACTAATCGCCTTACGCATCGATCTATCGACACGGTCACAAGACCGGATCGGTCTCGTCCGATCTCAAGCTTCATTGCTTCATGGCCGGATCGGTCTACGATCGATCCAGAGTGCCCGATCGGTCGGTAGACCGATGGCTTTCGTGCTCTGTTGCGACCGGATCGGCCGGTGACCGATCCTTAAACCCGCGTAACCGGGTTCGCCATCGTTCGCGATCGGATCGGCGCATCGATCCAGCGAGGCTGGATCGGCGGCACGATCCAGTATAGTCGATCGGTGGCCGATCCGTACTGAAAATCTCTTGAGGCTATCAGATCGGTCGGATCGGCCACCGATCGATCCGGAGGATACAGATGTTATCAGATTCATCGGATCGGTCCGACCGATCCAGCAGCATCGTTGTGCACCGATCGGTCCGAGACCGATCGTCTCGATTTCGCCGAACTCGATTTCGGGACTCGGTGCCAAAATACAATCCAACAACTACCTACTGCATAATAAACTATTCTAATAACAGGTAGTGGCAATTCTAAACTGGTTCATGGCATTTCACTCACTAAAACACATTTTAACAACTTAACGTGCATGAAAACGACAGTATCAAACTAATAAACTGAAAGTGCTGAAAGTAAATGCTAAAGAGTTCTAATGTATAAATGAAGCTCGTTAGATCCCTAAGATCTTTCATTCCAGTTCTGCCACACACACCATCTTCGCATTGCCCTCCATCCTCCGCTAGTCCATCTTTCCTTTACCCTTATCTGCAGTATAAGGAAAATAGAATCTGTAAGCTTAAAGCTTAGTAAGAAACCATCTACCTCACAAAAACATGCAACGATGCAATCATGGATTTAAATCATGCTATTTGAAAACATGCACTGAAAAGCTAAACCATGGCATACTGAAATCTAATGGCATAACATATAAGCATGGCATATACACTGGAATCATGGCATAGCAAGTAATAACACTAAGCTAATCATAAGTTAAGCTAACTGGAACTAAAGCTGTAACTGAAAACAAACTCCACTAGCATATCTGATTTTGAGTTTGAAACTAATACATAATAAGTGAAAATAATAAACATGCTGTTGGGCCCGGCAACTGTACTTGCTGTGCGCGCATCCCTACTAGACCCGGGGTTGCAAGTCCCGAATTTAGTAGGGTTAACTAGGTTATCTAAACCTAGGGACGACTGTGGGAGCCCAACCCAATGGATATCTAATCCAGTACAGTGCCAACTGAAAGTAAAATACTGAATAGCTAATCTGTTTTGCTGAAACTAGGTTATCTGAACCTAGGACTAGGTTATCTAAACCTAGAGGCGACTATGGGAGCCCACCCATTGGATATCTAATCCATATTAGCTGAAATAACTATTTTACTGGTTTAAATGCTTCTAATGCATTTATCTAAGCTGTTAAAATGCCTAAGTTGCATTTTAGCTGATCTAATCATTTTATCGAACACTTGGTGTGCCTAAACCCTCCTCTCCATTAGGGAATCGCTTCTAGGCACCCAACAGCGTCTATGATCCCCAACTGAAGGAGAACAGACGTATTCGGCCCATCTAAAAGCGCTAAACTAATCCCTAATTGGCGAAGAGAGCTAAATACGCCCTAGGTATCGATAAAAATCTGCATACATCCTAACTAGAGCATAAAAATTCAAGCGGAAACTATTATACTGCAGGTGAGGGGTTTCTTACCTTCTAATCGTAATTTCTTACGATTCTATTCGCTAGAACTCCGGTGGAGGTGGTCCTCTCGACGATCCGCTCACGTCTTCGCGTTCCTCTGGTGGAGGAGAGCCTCTTTCGTGTAGGAGTCGTCGCCGGAAGATGGCCCTAGGGACCTTGGGGCTTGGTGTGCCGTGCGTGAGGGAGAGGAGAGGGTGGCGTCGGCGTTGAGGGTTTGGAGAGGGAGAAGGTTGTCGAACCAAGCAAAAATAAACCAAACCCACTTAAACCTTCTATTTATATTAAGTGGTTAATTCGGCTAAACCCAACTTAAATATAATCGTTCCCCTCCTCTTTCAGCACAGCCCTGCTGGGTCAACTGGTTATGACATTGTCCCTCTAAATCATAGGTCTCGGGTTCAATCCCCGCCTAGGCCGTTTTACGCTTATATTTCTTTTTGCTACTTCCGCTACTCGGAAAATTCCGGAAAAATATCTAAAAATTCCAGAAAAATCCTAGAATATTTCTAAAATAAATTTGGGAATTTTTTCGGGCTTTACAGCATCTTTATCTTGGAGTGCTTCGTCATATGTCCGGAGATCAAGTTCATGTCCACCAGGGATCGAGTCCAAAGACTCTCCCAAAACATGAATCTTTTAGGTTGCCTAACAACCCTCCCACTACGACGAGACACTTTTTGCAATTGTGTATCATTTGTGATACGTGTTGCAGTTTTGTAACGACCCACCTTCTACTGCTAGGCTGCAAGGCGAACCGCTACAGTTTCTTTGCTAACTGCAGCTAAATTTCTAATGCGGAAAAACTGGGCTGAATAAAAAAAATTTACTAAACTATCGTAGTTGCCTCTGTTAACTCTGTGAGAGTGAGATTTCATGTCCCACTACCTTCTAGATATTCATAGCTAGGCTGAGGAGGCAAAATTGGAGCTTTGGATCGGTCCGTGGAACGATCCATTGACCCCCACGCGAACACTGGCTGGATCGGTCTGGGGACCGATCCAGTATAGGCTGGATCGGTCGGCAGACCAATCCAGGTATTCTTGGATCGGTCGACCGATCCTTCAAGCAGCAACATCAGATTTCCAGATTGCAGACCGGGTTCGACCACGGGATCGGTCGACCGAACCTTTGGATCGGTCGACCGAACCTTGGATCGGTCGACCGATCCAAGGATAGGAGTTGACCAGATCGAAGCGGAGCGAGCGGATCGGATGACGAGAAGTTCATTTGAGCGTGCCAAAACCTCACACAGCAGTTCTAAATCAATTGAAGCTACTTCTAACATGCATTAACAAATATTCCCATAATGACTACTAACAATCTAACTCATTCTTTCATAGTTTAGTACGTTCCAAAACTAAAGGTGCATAAAAATGAAAGTATTAAACCATAAACTGTAAAGTGCTAAGGTAAACATGCTAAAGAGTCTAATGTTCATCCTGCTAAGTCCCCTAAGGACCTTTGATTCCAGTTCCACACACACACACCATCTTCGCATTGTCCTCCAGCCTCCTCTGCTAGTCCATTTTCCTTTTACCTGTATCTGCAGTATAAGGAAAATAGTATCTGTAAGCTAAAAAGCTTAGTAAGAAACCATCTACCACACTAAATCATGTATACGATGCAAATATGCTTTTAAAACATGCTTTTGGAAAACATACTGAATATGCAAGCATGGCATGGCATAGTATCATACAAACATGGCATAGCATAAGCTGAAACATAGAGTTAACATGGAAAATTACACTGAAGCATAATGCTGAGCTAAGCTAAACTCTACTGAAGCTGCAATCAAACTCAACTGGTATAACTGATTTTTTTGACTCTTGAAAACTAATACATAGTAAGTGAAAATACTAAACATGCTGTTGTAGGGCCCTGGCAACTGTACTTGCTGTGCGCGCATCCCTACTAGACCCGGGGTTGCAAGTTCCGAATTTAGCAGGGTTTACTAGGTTATCTGAACCTAGGGACGACTGTGGGAGTCCAACCCAATGGATATCTAATCCAGTACAGTGCCGCTGCTGAAAGTAAAATACTGATATGCTAGTTAGCTGAATCTAGGTTATCTGAACCTAGAACTAGGTTGTCTGAACCTAGAGGCGACTGTGGGAGCCCACCCATTTGGACATCTAGTCCCGTATAAGCTAGAATAAACTGATTTACTGATCTAAATGCTTCTAATGCATTTATCTACGCTGTTTAAAATGCCTAAGTTGCATTTTATCTGGTCTAGTCATTTTATCGAACACTTGGTGTGCCTAAACCCTCCTTTCCCTTAGGGAAATCACCTCTAGGCACCCAACAGCGTCTATGACCTCCAACTGAAGGAGAATAAACGTGTTCGGCCCATCTAAAGGTGCTAACTAAATCCCTAAATCTGAGAGGAGGGTTAAAACACCCTACATGTCAACAAAATCTGCATATTACTAATCTAATGCATAGAAAGTCCAAACGGAGCTATTATACTGCAGGTGAGGGGTTTCTTACCTCCTATTCGTAATTTCTTACGATTCTATTAGCTAGAACTCCGGTGGAGATGACCTTCTTGACGAACCGCTCACGTCTTTGCGTTCCTCTCGCGGAGAAGAACCTTCTCCGTGTTGGAGTCGTCACCGGAAGGTGCTCCCTTGAGCCCTTGGGGCTTGGTGTGCCGAGAGAGAAAGGGGAAGAAGAAGGTGTCGGCGTATGAGGGTTTGGAGAGGGAAAAGTTGCGTGAGATGAGGAGGTGCCGAACCGATTACTAAACCCAAACCCTACTCAAGTTTATATTTATATTAAGTGGTTTAATGAACCCAACTCTAATATAAATATATTTGGTTCTCCTTTCTTTCAGCACAGCCCTGCTGGGTCAACTGGTTATTGGCCTTGTCCACTAAACCATAGGTCTCGGTTCGATTCCCGCCTAGGCCGTTTTACGCTTATATTTATTTTTGCTGCTTCCGCTACTCGGAAAATTCCGGAAAAATATCTAAAAATTCCAGAAAAATCGTAGAATAATTCTAATGCAAGTTTGAGAATTTTCGGGCGTTACAATCCCCCATACCTTATAAAAAGTTCGTCCTCGAACTTAGAACAATTCTGGGTACTTCTGTCTCATGCTGGCTTCTGTCTCCCAAGTTGCCTCTTCTGCTGTGTGATTGTGCCAAATAACTTTGACTAATGGTACTTCCTTGTTCCGCAATTTCTTAACTGCTCGGTCTATTATCTGAATAGGCCGACTATCATAGCTGAGGTCTTCGCGGATCTGTACCGACTGGGGCTCAATCACCTGGGTGGCATCTGGGGTATGCTTCTTCAGCATAGAGACATGAAATACATTGTGGACAGCTGACATCTCCTGGGGTAGCTCTAGCTCATATGCTACCTTGCCCACTCTTCGACTGATACGGTATGGTCCCACATATCTGGGACTTAGCTTGCCCTTCTTCCCAAAACGCATTACTCCCCTCATGGGAGCTACTCTGAGGATCCAGCAGAAAACTCCACGTGCCCAGCGTCCGCTGACTCTTGGTTCGGACAGGATCTCCACCTTCACATGAAATGGTGGTATCTGCTACTAGATCTGTCTGAAGCTCTAGTTCCTTCTGTTCACCACTCTCATACCAGCAGATTGGAGATCTACACCTCCGCCCATAGAGAGCCTCGTAAGGTGCCATGCCGATAGTGGCCTGATAGCTGTTGTTGTATGCAAACTCTGCTAAACTCAGATATTTGCACCAACTTCCCTTAAAGTCTAGGGCACAAGCTCGGAGCATATCTTCGAGTACCTGATTTACTCGCTCCGTCTGTCCATCTGTCTGAGGATGGAATGTTGTGCTGAACTGTAGCTTTGTACCAGAAGTGTGATGTGAATCTGCTGTCTCTGTCTGAAATGATGGTTCGTGGGACTCCATGTAGTCTGACGATCTCCTGGAGATACAACTGAGCTAGCTTCTCCATGGAGTAGGATATCTTGATAGCTAAAAAGTGGGCTGATTTGGTCAACCTGTCGACTATTACCCAGATGGCATCGAAACCATTCGTGGTTCTGGGCAGTCCCACTATAAAATCCATAGAGATATCCTCCCACTTCCATTCTGGAATCTGTATAGGCTGCAAGACTCCTCCTGGCCGCTGATGTTCCGCCTTGACCCTCTGACAGGTGAGGCAGACGCTAACATATCTGGCGATGTCTCGCTTCATTCCAGGCCACCAAAAATGTTTCTTCACGTCTTGGTACATTTTGGTGGAACCTGGATGCATCGCATAGGGAGTCTTGTGAGCCTCATCTAAAATCTGTCTCCGTAGCTCCTCCTGACTTGGAACACAGAGTCTGTCTCCAAAATACAGCACCCCGCTATCGGACACCCTGAACTCTCTACTTTCTGATTCTGCTAGTCCTTGCTTGATTTTCTGAATTTCAGGGTCCTGTCCCTGAGCTGACTGAATGTCACTAAGCAAGGTAGACCCTAAGGTCATAGTAGAGAGTTGTCCAACAATAAGCTCGAGACCGAACTCTACGATCTCCTTCTGTAGGGGCGGTGACATAGCTGTAAGAGATAACAAGGTAGCGCTGGATTTTCTGCTGAGTGCGTCTGCTACCTTGTTGGCTTTCCCTGGGTGGTAGAGGATGTCTATGTCGTAATCTTTGACCAGCTCTAGCCACCTGCGCTGTCGCATATTCAGATCCTTCTGAGTGAAGAAGTACTTCAGACTCTGATGATCTGTATATACTCTGCACTGAGCTCCATATAAGTAATGTCTCCAAATCTTGAGAGCGAACACTACTGCTGCAAGCTCGAGGTCATGAGTAGGGTAGTTCTTCTCATAATCCTTGAGTTGTCTGGAGGCATAGGCGATCACCTTGCCGTTTTGCATCAGTACTGCTCCTAGTCCCAACTTAGAGGCATCACTGTAGATGTCAAAGCTGCTGGTGTCGTCTGGTAGAGCCAAAACGGGAGCACTGGTCAACCTCCTTTTTAGCTCGCTGAAGCTGTTCTCACAGTCCTCTGTCCACTGAAATTTCCTGTTCTTCCTGGTAAGAGCTGTCAGTGGGGAGGCTATCCTGGAGAAGTCCTCTACAAACTTCCTGTAATATCCTGCTAATCCCAGAAAGCTCCTGATTTCGCTGGCGTTCTTAGGTCTCTTCCAGTTACTTACTGCTTCTATCTTGCTGGGATCTACCATAACACCATCCTTGGAGATGATGTGACCGAGAAAGGCTACCCGGTCTAGCCAAAATTCACATTTCGTGAATTTGGCGTACAACTGGTTCTGCTGAAGGATCTGCAAAACTGTCTTCAGATGCTCTGCATGGTCCTCCTGAGTACTTGAATAGATAAGGATGTCATCTATGAACACGATGACAAACTTGTCCAAGTATTCCCTGAATACTCTGTTCATGAGGTCCATGAATGTAGCTGGAGCATTGGTCACGCCAAAGGGCATGACTACGAACTCGTAGTGTCCGTGATTCCGTCCCGAATGCCGTCTTAGGTACATCCCTTCCTTGACTTTCACCGATGATAACCCGATCTGAGATCTATCTTAGAGAACACCGCTGCTCCCTTCAACTGGACAGGTCATCGATTAGGAAGAGGATACCTATTCTTGATCGTGACCTGATTCAGGATGTAGTCTATACACAGACGCATGCTTCCATCCTTCTTCTTCACGAACAATACAGGCGCTCCCCATGGTGAGTAACTCGGATGAAACCCCTGTAGTTGCTCCTGAAGTTCCTTCAGTTCTGCTGGAGCCATGCGATAAGGCGCTTTGGAAATGGGATTAGTACCGGGGAAGAGCTCTATCTCAAATTCAATCTCCCTGTCTGGTGCTAAGCCTGGTAATTCCTCAGGGAAGACTGCTGGGTAGTCACATACGACTCGGACCTCTGCTAGCTGTTGGTCCTTGCCCTGACTAGTACTGACTACATGTGCTAGGTACCCCGTACATCCCGAATCCATCAACTTCTGGGCCTTCATTGCTGAGAGAAATCTTCTGGCTTTTCTCTTCGGTACGCCGATGTATTCAAACTGTGCTTCTGCTTCGGGTTGGAATACGACTTTCTGTTTACGACACTCTATGGAAGCACCGTATCTGATCAGATAGTCCATTCCCAGGATGACGTCGTAGTCAGTTATTTCTAGCAGGATCAGATCATAGAAGAGTTCCCTGTCTGCTATAATGACTGGCACTGCTCTGAGCCAGTGCGTGGATGCCATAACTTCTCCCGAAGGTAGTGTCGTCAAAAACTGACCACTGAGTACTTCTGATGGTATTTCTAATCTTTCGGAGAACACCCTAGCTACGTATGAATGGGTTGCCCCAGTATCAAATAGAGCAGTAGCACTATACTGAAAAATGCTAATCTGACCTGTGACGACTGTCGAGGCATTGGCTACGTCCTCTCTGGTGAGTGAGTAGATCCTCGCATTCGCCATAGCTGGAGGGGCTTCTAATCTGCCCTGGCTGATAAGGGGACCTTCTAGAGCAGACTGCATCTGATATAACTGCGCTGGCTGGCCTGCATGCTGAATCTGCTGTGGCTGAGGAAGACCAGCCTTGTTCGGGCACTGCTTGGCCATGTGCCCTTCTTGTCCACATTCAAAGCATCCTCGCGTGCCCTTGCGGCAAACCCCAGGGTGGAATTTCCCACAAGTAGCACACTTTGGATAACTGGGTCGCTTGCTAGATGGTCCTCCTTTTGAGTCACTCCCTGATTTGCGCTTGCTGTTGGAGTTCCCCTTCCAGTTAGAGCTGTGGCCTTGCTGTTTTTGAGTGTGAGAGCTTCCTTGGCCTTTGGACTCTGAGGAGACCTGCTTCTGCTGCTTTATGCTGTTCTGATAATGTTCTGTGGTCAAGGCGCTGCTCACTAACTCCTCTGTGGTTTGTGGCTTATGTACGCCACCAGCCACGTTCACTGCTATCTCTGGCCTCAGCATCTTGAGCATCAACCGGATTCGCTCCTTCTCTGTGCTGACTAGCTCTGGGCATAAACGAGCCAACCTGTTGAATTTCTTCACGGCTTCCTACACTGTGAGGTTGCCCTGGCGAAATTCAATGAACTCGTCATAGCGGCGGTCTGTAACTCGCATGTGAAAGAATTCCTCGAAGAACTCTTTCTCGAAGTCAGCCCATGACATCTGATTCACTGGGCGCTTCGCTCTAACTCTCTCCCACCATATGCTAGCGTCCCCTGTCAGGCAGAAGGAAGCACATTTAACCTTCTCCTGTTCCGGCCAGTCTAGAAGCTCCATTATCCTCTCCAGTGTTTTGAACCATGCTTGAGCATCCCATGGTTCGCTAGTGCCTGAGAAATTCTCGGGCTTAACTCTCTGCCACTGGATTAGGTAAGCTTCTTTCCTTAGCTCAGCTGCTGGGACCACTGGTGCTGGTATTGGTGCTGTTGGCTGAACTGGTGGAACCTCTATAAATGCTGGGGTTGCTAAGTTCGGTTCCGGGGTGACGGTAGGAGTATGCTGCTGGTTAGCCTTTAAGGTGGCTATTTCCTGTTGCTGTTCAGCTAGCTGCTGCTGTAACTGAGCCACCAACGCTGCAAGATCTGGAGGGGGCACTGAACTGCCTGCCTCCTGCTGGGGCTCAGTAGCTGGTGCCCGCTTAGCTGGGTGTCCTCGTGCCATTTCTAATGACATAGAGAACATACATAACTACAGCATTCATAGTTTCACAACTACTGATATCATGTCTAAAAACTATCATATACTAGCATGCTTCAGATATATATAAACATGAACTGAAATAAGAAAGCAAGGAACATATAGAGAGTAGAGGTATTCTTACTTGGAAGCTGCAGGTACAATGCTGATGTGTGTGTAGGAAGTATGGAACACGGCTCTGATACCACTCTGTAACGACCCACCTTCTACTGCTAGGCTGCAAGGCGGACCGCTACAGTTTCTTTGCTAACTACAGCTAAATTTCTAATGCGGAAAAACTGGGCTGAATAAAAAAAATTTACTAAACTATCGTAGTTACCTCTGTTAACTCTGTGAGAGTGAGATTTCATGTCCCACTACCTTCTAGATATTCATAGCTAGGCTGAGGAGGCAAAATTGGAGCTTTGGATCGGTCCGTGGAACGATCCATTGACCCCCACGCGAACACTGGATCGGTCGGGGACCGATCCAAGATAGGTCGGATCGGCCGGACCGATCCAGAACCAAAAAACTCGGGTTCGCCATCGTCTCGTGATGGATCGGTTGCAGACCGATCCAGTATGTCTCGATCGGTCGGCGACCGATCCAGAACTGAATACCGGGTCGCTATCGATCAGATCGGATCGGTCGGCCGATCCGGAGGATCTGAGCATATCAGATTCACTGGATCGGTCGGTGGCCGACCGATCCAAGACAGCAGACCTCGATCGGTCCGAGACCGATCGAGTCTCGATTTCACCGAAGTTCTGATTTCAGCACTTTGGCGTGCCAAAACCTCACACAGCAGTTCTAAATCAATTGAAGCTACTTCTAACATGCATTAACAAACATTCCCATAATGACTACTAACAATCTAACTCATTCTTTCATAGTTTAGTACGTTCCAAAACTAAAGGTGCATAAAAATGAAAGTATTAAACCATAAACTGTAAAGTGCTAAGGTAAACATGCTAAAGAGTCTAATGTTCATCCTGCTAAGTCCCCTAAGGACCTTTGATTCCAGTTCCACACACACACACCATCTTCGCATTGTCCTCCAGCCTCCTCTGCTAGTCCATTTTCCTTTTACCTGTATCTGCAGTATAAGGAAAATAGTATCTATAAGCTAAAAGCTTAGTAAGAAACCATCTACCACACTAAATCATGTATACGATGCAAATATGCTTTTAAAACATGCTTTTGGAAAACATACTGAATATGCAAGCATGGCATGGCATAGTATCATACAAACATGGCATAGCATAAGCTGAAACATAGAGTTAACATGGAAAATTACACTGAAGCATAATGCTGAGCTAAGCTAAACTCTACTGAAGCTGCAATCAAACTCAACTGGTATAACTGATTTTTGAGTCTTGAAAACTAATACATAGTAAGTGAAAATACTAAACATGCTGCTGTAGGGCCCTGGCAACTGTACTTGCTGTGCGCGCATCCCTACTAGACCCGGGGTTGCAAGTTCCGAATTTAGCAGGGTTTACTAGGTTATCTGAACCTAGGGACGACTGTGGGAGTCCAACCCAATGGATATCTAATCCAGTACAGTGCCGCTGCTGAAAGTAAAATACTGATATGCTAGTTAGCTGAATCTAGGTTATCTGAACCTAGAACTAGGTTGTCTGAACCTAGAGGCGACTGTGGGAGCCCACCCATTTGGACATCTAGTCCCGTATAAGCTAGAATAAACTGATTTACTGATCTAAATGCTTCTAATGCATTTATCTACGCTGTTTAAAATGCCTAAGTTGCATTTTATCTGGTCTAGTCATTTTATCGAACACTTGGTGTGCCTAAACCCTCCTTTCCCTTAGGGAAATCACCTCTAGGCACCCAACAGCGTCTATGACCTCCAACTGAAGGAGAATAAACGTGTTCGGCCCATCTAAAGGTGCTAACTAAATCCCTAAATCTGAGAGGAGGGTTAAAACACCCTACATGTCAACAAAATCTGCATATTACTAATCTAATGCATAGAAAGTCCAAACGGAGCTATTATACTGCAGGTGAGGGGTTTCTTACCTCCTATTCGTAATTTCTTACGATTCTATTCGCTAGAACTCCGGTGGAGATGACCTTCTTGACGAACCGCTCACGTCTTTGCGTTCCTCTCGCGGAGAAGAACCTTCTCCGTGTTGGAGTCGTCGCCGGAAGGTGCTCCCTTGAGCCCTTGGGGCTTGGTGTGCCGAGAGAGAAAGGGGAAGAAGAAGAAGGTGTCGGCGTATGAGGGTTTGGAGAGGGAAAAGTTGCGTGAGATGAGGAGGTGCCGAACCGATTACTAAACCCAAACCCTACTCAAGTTTATATTTATATTATGTGGTTTAATGAACCCAACTCTAATATAAATATATTTGGTTCTCCTTTCTTTCAGCACAGCCTTGCTGGGTCAACTGGGTCTCGGTTCGATTCCCGCCTAGGCCGTTTTACGCTTATATTTATTTTTGCTGCTTCCGCTACTCGGAAAATTCCGGAAAAATATCTAAAAATTCCAGAAAAATCGTAGAATAATTCTAATGCAAGTTTGAGAATTTTCGGGCGTTACAAGTTTCTTGTGATATTTCATTTTGTACAGTTGGTACTCGGTTAGACGTGCCCTTTAATTTCCTTAAGAACAATTTTTACTCATG
Organism: Zingiber officinale; assembly: GCF_018446385.1. Classification (NCBI taxonomy): domain Eukaryota; kingdom Viridiplantae; phylum Streptophyta; class Magnoliopsida; order Zingiberales; family Zingiberaceae; genus Zingiber; species Zingiber officinale. The sequence continues at coordinate 58,213,013 of NC_055988.1, read as the reverse complement.
GGCTTGTGGTTCATAGTATAGTCCTTTTCTAAAATCGGGCATTGGTGCCAACAATGACCTTCCGATTTTAAGGACTATAAACCTTTTTTGGTTTTTCTAGGATAACTCACAAACAAGTGAACTCATGTCCAACTTATCAGTGTCTCTCATGTGCTAGACCACCCAAATCCGAATATGCTTCAGACAAGGCTTATGCCGATTCTATAATTCTATGGGAGTAGAGAGTCCTGACTTAGAAGGTACTATGCTCACTTCTGTTTCCAGTGTATATCCTTAAAAGGAATTTGGTAATTTTCTGAATAACTCATCATCGATCTAATTATTCTATAAGAGCCTTATACCTTCTTTCTACTACAACATTCTGTTGGGATGTACCAGGTGTAGTTAGTTTGGATTAAATCCCGACTTCTGATAAGTGACTCCTAAACTCTCCTAAGAGGTATTCGTTACTACGATTTCACCGTAGTGTCTTGATACTTTTACTTTGACGTTACTCCACATCAGCCTATTACTCTTTGAACTAATCAAAGCACTTAGACTTGTGGCGCGCCAAGTAAATGTATCATTATCTCAAATAGTCGTCTATAAAAGAGACGAAATATTCGAAACAACCTCTTCCCTGGATAGTCAAAGGTCTACACAAATCAGAATGAACCAATTCCAACATATCTTTGGCTCCATACCCCTTAAACTTAAAAGATTCTTGGTTATTTTTCCTTCCAAATAAGACTCGCAGGTTGGAAATATTTCCACTACCAATGAACTCAAGAGTTCATTGGTTATTATCCTTTAAATCTTGCTCAAGTTAATATAACCTAGCCTTAGATGCCAAAAATATGATTGGTTCATTTCCGAAGGTTATTTTCTCTTATTAATGTGTTATTAATTTCCATTTATTGCATCGTGGGAGTTATTGGATTTTTAAATTTCCAACCAATGTATCAGAACAGATAAATTTCTTTTTTTTCTTGATAACAACTTTGTTATTAAAAGAGGAAGAATATCAAGTTCTTTAAATAGTTTAGAAACTGAAAACTAGTTCTTTCTAAACTTGGTACGTAAAGACAATTTCTCAACAAATCCATGTTTTATTCCTCTCGGAGGATAAACACCTCCCATTGCAACAGCTACTACTTTTGCAGCAGTGCCATGTAGACGGTGATTTTCCTTTCATATAGTTGTCAGGTTTCTTGGAACCCTTGCAATAAATTGCAGACATGATCAGTGGTTTCCGTATCTACACACCAGGTACCGGTAGATAACTCCACTAAACATATAATAACTAATGAATAAAATGCACCTATATTGTTCTTAGTTTTGAGAGGACAGTCTACCTTAATGTCCAAGTCCTATTTCCAATCATTATAATTGGGACTACTAAGTCTTTTCTATAGTATAACAACTAGGGGATTGACCAACATTTTAAATCCTAAGAATCACAAAAATATTTGGTCAAGACCAACTCCTTAAAATCTTCGTGAATTTTGTATGCCACGATAGTGTGGACGTATACAAAATCAAAGAGGAGATTTTATCCATTAATTTAATTATCTCGTCAACATTACTTTATGACGAATAAAATTAATAGTTGGTCTGTCTTTGATCAAATATTTAGTCAAAACTTTGAATTTAAAATAACATTGATTCCTCAAATAATATTATTTAAATTCACCAACACCTCAAACACCGAGAATTTTGCATGCCACGATAGTGTGGAAGTATACAAAATTGAACATTTGTAAGAGGAGGGTTATACCCATTAATAACCTTGTCAACCTGTCTTTATGACAAATAAAATTACCTCAAACACCGTGAATATTGTATGCTACGATAGTGTGGACGTATACAAATTCAAACATTTGTAAGAGGGGTTTTACCCATTAATTTTATTATCTTGTCAACCTGACAAATAAAATTTCCTCAAACACTGTGAATTTTGTATGTCACGATAGTGTGGGCGTATACAAAATCTCAACATTTGTAAGAAGAGGGTTATAATTTTATTATCTTGTCAACCTATCTTTATGACAAATTAATAGTTGGTTTTCCTTCGGTCACACAAATAATAGCAGTGACTCCGATGGGGAGGATACTATTAGATGTGCCTAAGTGTATACCATTACTTGACACTAAGTCCATTAATAAGATTGTGCCCCTTCCGATGGGGAAGATCACACACTCTTAATTAATTTCCTATAGTCATCCTAAATGGAAGTTGATCTAGTGATCCACAAACAAACTCATCCAATATGGAGGAAGGCACTCAGAGCCAATGCGCAAGTTTATTTGCATCACTTACAAACCAGTAATGGAGACCGTGGAATTTATGAAAATTCCTCTCCCACTTAGTTATTTAAAAATGAGGATTTTAACCTATGCTAGCATACATCACATGCACATAAACATCACAGTAAATAAAAGCAATAAATTTGGAAATTAATGTTTCCAACTATTATGGCCTTTTCCATCACTGTCTTCAGTATGCTCCAACCCTAGCTGCTGCCATCTTTAGCCACCGCCATCGGGTGGAGACATCACATCCATCTTGCTTCTTATTCCACTGCGTCTCTAGTGCTCCAAAAGTACCACGCCTCGCAAGCATCCGATCCGCGACAAAAATAGAATTTTACATATATCGATCCTATATTCCTCGAGGGAATGTACATGTAATTTAGATCGAAAATAAAATTCCAAAATCCTAGGGCTAATACAGCTCCTGCTGTATTAGTTACGTACAATCATGCACTCACAAAATAATGCCCTTGACATGTCCAAGGGTCCAATCACACACAACATCTATAAGTCATTATAGTTGGAGCCTGCAACCAAAGATTTAGCACATCCTACTATTATCCTGCCTAAATTATGTATGACATGTGCATAACCTATTTGAATTCTAAACACACAGAGGCAAACCCTAGCTCTGATACCAATTGTTGGTTAGTCCTAGGAAAACGTACTGGTTCCACTGTACAAAAATTTTGTGCAAATGTCGAACCTTTCCTTAAATAACCTATTATGTTATTTAGAAGTTAAATTAGGAGTCGCAGACGGAACTTAACATTATTGATTCCAAATTTAACATATCTGTTCTTAATGGTTTAGATTTGAATCGCAAGCGAAACTTAACACTATTGATCCAAATCCACCTATGTTATTAATTTCATTAAATATTAATTTCCAAAATTGACTTCCAGGACTGCATGGCGAGGCACATGGCCTTCTTGGATATGGGAGCAACCACCACTGCCTAGACAAAGCCTTTTAAGGAAAGCTAATATTTAATTTCCTTAAATAACTCTAGGTTAACCAAAAAGAACAATCGAATCACAAATTCTAAAAAGAAAACACAAACTCAAAAAATTAATTAGAAAAACTAGATCTAATGCCTCTTGTGTTTGGAATTCATACAAAGAAAAATAAACTAGCATGATGCAGAAAATAAATACTAGTAATACCTTTCTTTGTGAACTTTAATGACCTCTTGATCTTCTGCCGTATTCCTCTTCTAACCTCGGATGTTGTGTGGGCAACGATCTTCCAAGATGAGAACCACCAAGCACCTTCTTATTCCTTCTAGGTTTCGGCCACCAAGTGTCCTTCTTGATGGATAGGTTCGGCCACCACCAATGCTCCAAGGGATGCTAGAGACTAGGCTTCCTTTCTCTCCTTCTTCTCCTTGCTTGATCCAACCACCAAAACAACTCCACCAATGAAGAGGTTTCGGCCACAAGAAAGGGAAGAGAGAAAGAGGAGGGGCTGGCCACACCCAAGGAGAAAAAGAGAGGAGAAAAATAGAATAGAGGTTATCACCCATGAAAGCACCTCTACCCCCTCTTTTATAATCCTTGGTCTTGGCAAATAAGGAAATTTAAATAAAAAACTTCGTTAATTCTTTTTCCATGAAAAAGAAAATTTATTTAATTAAAAATAATTTCCTCTTTCACATTACATGACCGGCCACATCTATAAGCAATAAACAAGGAGAGTTTTAATTATAATAAGAATTAAAAATTCCTAATTTGTCTCCGAAAATTTATAAATATTTCTCCAATAATTTTTCCATTTATGGTGATTTGTAAAATGGAAATTTTATAAATTAAAATCTTTCTTTTAAACATGTGAATGATTTCCAAAAAATAAAGTTATCTCTAAAAATTAAAATCTCCTTTTAATCTACAAATAAGGAAAGATATCAAATATTTTCTTAATCTTTTGTAGAAACTAATAAAAGAGAATATTTAATTTTTAAACTCTCTTTTAAATCATGAACATGGTTAAAAAAGGAAAGTTTTCTCAAAATAAAATCTACCTTTCAATCTACAAATAAGGAAAGATTTCAAATCTTTTCTTAATCTTTTGTAGAAAGCTATAAAAGGAAAGATTTAAATTTTAAACTCTCTTTTAAAACCATGGAATCCACATAAGAAAAATTTTAAAAAATAAAATTACTTTTTATTTTAATAGGGCCGGCTACCTAAGCTTGGGTTCAAGGTAGGGCCGGCCACCTCATGAACCCATGAACCATGCCTTTGGCCGGCCCTAGCTTGGACTTCAAGCTAGCTTGGTCGGCCCCTATAGGATGGGTAAAAATGTGAGTATAGGTGGGTATAGTACTCTATAATTAAGAGACTACGATAGGGACCGAGAGGAGGAATTAGTTTTGGTCTCCGGATGAAATTAAGCATTCCGTGTTCGCCCCAAACACATAACTTATGTAACGCCCGCCCTTCCAGGGGACACTCTGACTGCCCTTAGAGGGACGGGGTTACTTACATTCACTTAACATACTAATGCATATGAACTCATGGCAGCGGAAGACATGCTTAAAAATTTTATCATATGCATTTGATTGTCTTAAACATGGCATGTGAATCATAACTTATTTAACTTTTACCATATCATAATAAGTCTAACACGGTAAACTATCTGTTGGGTTTTTCGGGTCGCGAAAACTGCTTTTTCACGTCGCGGAAACCCCGAAACCCCCTAGCCATTGGATCCGTGCGAAGAAAAATTTCTGAAAATACGAGTACGAGTTTCAAATGACGATCTACAGTAGATTTACAAAGGAAAAACATTTTATAAATTCAATGCGTGCCCTTCGCAATCCCGCAAGTCCAAGGTACGCCGGATCTCGAAGTTGTCAACGTAGACAACTCTCTAGTGATATCCACACGAACAAGATGTGTTCTCTAACACTCAAGGATGGAGAAGAGAGCACCCCAAGTGTGCTAGCACTCTCTAGGGCTCTCGGGTAGGATTGGAAGAAGAAGAAAAGAAAAGAAGAGAACACACTCCTCTAAAATCTCTATGTGACTTTCACTAACCTTTCTTCTTGGATTAGATTCACTCTCCTTTCTTCTCCCTTGCTTGAAACCCACGACCAAGAGAAGAGAAGGAGCAAGAAGAGAGCTAAGGAGGAGGAAGATCACTTGAATGAAAGTTACACTTGCAAAATGAAACTCTTTTCATCTAATTAAGTGGTTTGTAACCTCCATGGGATACCAAGAGTCACAACTCTTGGTAACTCCCATGAGGTGGCACTTCACTTAAGTAACCATGATGATGTGGAGCATTATCATTGGTCCACTTAATGCCAACTCACCAATGAGGTGGCATAAAGTCAAGTCAAACTTGACTCTTCATCTTCCTCTCAAGTCAAGTCAAACTTGACTTAATCTCTCTCATGGTTGATCTAATCCAACCATTTAATTCAAGCCAATTTAATATAATGAATCTAATTCATTTAATTAAATTGATTCAATGAGTCATAATCTAAATTAGACTCATTGAACACATGAATCAACTTGAGTCCAACTCAATTATCCCAATTAGGATTACTCTTAATCCAATTTGATTCATCAAATGAATCTAATCCTCTTGGTTCATCATATGAACCTAATCTCCATCCACTTGTTCTTTGTGTGTGACCCAATAGGTTCTTGTAACATTGGCAATGCCCCTAAACTCATTTAGAAATATAAGTAATGAGCGGTATCTAGCAATACATCATTACTACCCAAGTTACAAGAATGTTGAGATCCAACATTACCTTATGACTACTAATTGTGACTCCTCACAATATATAACAAGTGTCTTTCTATCCTAGACATCTAGATTGATCAATGTGAGGTATAGACCGTGTCATCCTCTAATCAATCTAAATCTTGAACTCCAAGTAGACTCACTGAATCAAATGAGCTCAATATCTCATATTGACTTATTTGGGCATAACCATGCACTTCGTGGTCTCACTCTATCAAGAATATCGATGTCTCTCCCGTCATATAGGAGGGATAGATCCCATCTACATCACTCACATCCCTCTGCATAATTTGTTACATACCCAGTAATTGCCTTTATAGTCCACCCAGTTACGGGTGACGTTTGACGAAACCAAAGTACATAACTCCTTATGTAGGGAACCATGGTGACTTCAGGTCTAAGGTCCAATAGTCATACTAATAGTCACATGAGAAAGTATACGACACTCATATAACGATCCATGATACTTTCTCATGGCGGGTCATTCAGTATACATTCTCCAATGCATACCCATGTGTCAACTTGATATCTCTATATCCATGACTTGTGAGATCAAGTCATCGAGTTGACCTACATGCTAGTCTTATTGCATTAACATTGTCCCTAAATGTTAATACTCGACTAGGAATGATTAAGAGTAGTGATCCCTATATCATCTCACTATCGGTTCAACTAACCGAATGATATAGGTGATAACCGTCTACTCAAGGACGTTATTATACTTAGTTTATTTGGCACCAATACAAGTAAGTATAATAACCAAAAAACCAAATGCCTTTATTTATATAAGAATATGATACAATAAGTCCATAATACAATCATCAAATGATTGGTTCTAGGGCTCTAGCTAACACTATCATGAGAGCATAACATACTAGTTCAACCATCATCATCAACATAGGGTTCAAACTTAGTTCACATGCACAATTTAGTCAAAATGAATTTAAACTTAATTGATCTATCCACCATGCGACTTCCACACACATCATCATCGCCCTTCCTGCTGCTCCCCTTAGTTCATCCATTCCTTGCCCTTATCTGCAGTACAAGGAAACGTAAAACTATAAGCCCAAAGGCTTAATGAGCTCCTTTCCTACTCATAAAACATAAAGCACGTGATACCACATAGCATGTGAAACATAGAATAGCATAGCATAGCATGGAGAATCATAACATAAAACATAGTGCATAACATAGCATGGCATAGCATGTGAGTACATATCATGGGAACATATCATATCCTGAAATCATGTATCATATCTCATACCTGTTCATAATAATACATAACCAATAATTCATAAAATATATGCATGTAAATACAAGATGTATATTTTCAAAACATGTATCATGGAATGCACATTTGCATCATGTCTCTTTTTAAAACATATCTTATACATACTTGAACATAACATAATCATCATAAGGGCCCGGCTTGTACCACATACATACATAAATGCGCGCAATATCTAGGACAGGGTAGCTAGCCCCGAACCTACTAGGGATCTAGGTCCGTTCATAGTCCGTTGACCTAGGGGCGTACAATGGAGCCCATCCCTTTTTACGAGGCCCGTTTCATAGACCATCGACCTCGGGGCGCTTATGGTGCCCACCCTTGGTACAAGTCATATAAAATAAAATATCATGTCGTACATATCATGTCATCATGCATATCATAGCTTATCATACATGTCATAATTTCTTGTCATATCATGAAGAGAGCTCTTGATCCCATCTTAAGGGAAGCATCTCTTTGCCATACCATGAAAAGTGCTCTTGATCCCAACTTAAGGGAAGCAATTCTTAGGCTTTTCTTCTTACATAATGTAGCGACCACCCTTCTTACTACTACTACACTCTAAGGATGACCGTTACTTAACTACTAACTCTACTTAACCGGTATGATTAAAAATCACATGGAAACCCTACCGAAAAATTTCGACAGAGTCTCCCCTGTACCGGTGACCATATTCAACAATACATGCAATATATACTCAGCTACAAGCGGCTGGAACATATATCAATCAACCACGCAGTATAATAAATCCAAAATAAAGAAAACAATACCACAACTCATCACACCATATCACAATTCATCTACTATGTCCTAATCACATCAAAATATCATGTACTATCTCAAACACTTCTAACATAGCAAAAGACACTAGAAACTAAAATAAAACTTCTTTCCTAGTCCCTAGGCTTCCATAGTTCTGGCATCACACATCCTTCGAACACCCCCTTGTTGCCTTCCTTTCTATATCTTTTCCTTTCCTATATCTGCAGTAAGAGGAAGTGCAATCTATAAGCAAAATTTGCTTAGTAAGCGCTATCTAACTCACAAAATCACGAATGTGCATGTATATATATCTATAGCATGATCTAACTGATTACTTACTGAAGACTACTTATGCTCATCTACTAATAAAAGAACAAGACATGCTGAAATACTAAACATGTAAAGCTACTCATGCTCAGAAAATAGCAAAAAACAGTAAGCTAATCTAAATAACATGCTAGCATAAAAGAAAACTCAACTTGCTGATTTTAAAACAAAGTCAAACTTAATTCATCTGTTCTAAACTTATTCTTTTATCTCACTTGTTTAAAACTTATTCTTTAATACTTTATACTCATGTAAAACTTGCTTTACTTATTCAAAAACTTATACTTATAATACTTCAAAATAATAATCAACTTCTTCTTGGGCCCGGCAACTGTACTTGCTATGCGTGCATCCCTAACTAGACCCGAGATAGCTGGTCCCGAATCTAGTAGGGTTTACTAGGTTATCTAAACCTAGGGACCGACTATGGGAGCCCAGCCCAAGGACTACTGAGAGTCCTGCATACTAGGTTATCTAAACCTAGGGACCGACTATGGGAGCCCAGCCCAAGGACTACTGAGAGTCCTGCATACTAGGTTATCTAAACCTAGGGACGACTATGGGAGTCCAACCCAAGGACATCTGAGAGTCCAGTACAGTGCCACTGATAAAAGTAAAATACTTGTTATCTTTTAATACTTCTAATATATAATGCCTTGGCATTTTAATAAGCATCTTGTGTGCCAAAATCCCTAAAGTCTTGACTTTGGGATCTACTTAAGGCCTTGGCCTTTTTCTTTCTTTTCTTTATCTTTCTTATATTTTTCTTAAACTCTTAAAAAGAATATAGGCATGCTACAACAGAATTAAATCAAAGGAAAGAAAATTTGACTTCTATAAGCATGCTATATTAGAGACAAATCAAAGGAAAACATATCTAACTTCTTCAAACATGCTACAACAGGTTTAAAACAAAGGAAAACAATTCTGAAATCTTTAAGCATGCTAAAATGAAAGCTTTTCAGATTTGTTATAATGCAAAGGAAACCCAAAACTGCAACATGAACTGACATAGCTGTTCCTACTCATTGGAGCTACATAAACTTGAAATCTGCATGCATAAAAACTAATAATGAAGGATCTATACCAAAACTAAGCAATGGAAATGCTAACAACATAAAACCACTCTACTCCATGCTCGTTAAAAGGCCTATTCCTACACATGGCAGCAAAGAAGAAAATCAAATACTAGGATGTTTCATGCTCTCATTTCCAAATCTAAACAACTAAATCTGGTCTTATGGCAGCAAGCTTCAAGATAAACCAAACCTAAGTCTGTTCATGTTATTCTAATAGCAAGGAGAAACATTATAATTCAATACTGCTCATGCTATTCTAGTAATAAAGAAACTACACATGCTTAACTAATAGCAAATAGAAGTTGTACATGCTCATTAAATAACCCAACAAAAGATCTATAACTACTTAGCAGGGGAAATTTAAACTCTGAACCATTTCCTACCCACTGTCTAGCAACAAAAACCCAATTCCGCAGGGTTACATATAATCTGATCATGCCCACTAGGGTAGCAAGGAAAAACCTAAATTTGAGATGCTGATCATAGGGCTGTAAAATGGAATACTAATCATAAGTGCTGTGAAATAAAATGTTAATGACAAGGGCTGTGGAATCTACAGAACGCGCTTGATCTAAAAAAATAGCAGCATGCTTCAAGAGAAAATCTTCTTCACAGAATGCTTCAACAAAACCAAAGAAAGACTCAAGAATCCGAAAACTAGGGAAACAATTCCCCTTGGAACTATAGCATGGCAGGAAACCAAAAAGCAAGGAAAAGAAGACTAATTCCCTAACCTATACAACATTTCCCTTTTCCGTTCCCTTTTTGAGGCTCACGGCAACAAGCCCTAAACCCAAAAAAACTTCACAGCAAACTCGAATCGCAAGGAAACACCAGCTTAAATAAAAATCTCGGAACTACTCTTACCGCAGGTGAGTGAGCAACTTACCCTTGCTTTTAGGACTTACAACCGGAAGGAAAGGTTGCTAGGGTTTCGGGAAAAGCGTGAGATTCCAGCTCTTCCTTGTGCCTACGACTTCTTCTTGATGAGAGAACCTTGTACAGATGAAGCACCCCCCGGAGAATCCCCTCACCGGCCGCCGGAATCGTGCCCTAGCTGCGGTCCTGTTTCGCCTGAAAGAAAAGTCGCCGTCGCACGCAGAAGAGGAAATCACGAGTGAGAGGGGAGAAGAAAGGATTCGGGAGAAATTAGGGCTCGGGAAATTCTCAAGCCCTAAGTTCCTTTTATAACTCTGGTATCTCTGTTAACTTAAGGTTATTTCGCTGCCAACTCTTTCATGAAATATCCGCGGAACAGTTGGTTGGCTGGGTTTTGACCGAGCCAAAAGCCCCGAGTTCAATTCTCGGTTGCTACCCCTTTTCCTTCCTTTTATTTCTTTGTTATTAATTCCTATTACTTAAATAAATCTCTTCCTTTATTTGTTCAAATAACACTTGCTAGCCCAGTTGGTTAGCTGGGTTTTGCTCGGGTTCAAGGTCTCGGGTTCGAATCTCCCTATTTTTTTTTTCCAACTTCTTCCTTTTGGTAAAAATACCAAACGAACACCAAAAGTTACATAAAAATACTCTATAAATTCCTAAAAATCTCAAGAATTTTTCTAAAGTATTTTTAAATATTTTTAAGAACTTTTAGAACTCTTAATGAGAAAAATTAGGTCGTTACACATAAGCCTTTCATACATATATCATGAAACATAACATGTTCGTATCATAACATAAAACATATCATGTGATCTTCATAGCACTAAGCATGGCATATCATATCATGAAGCATAGCATATCATATCATGGCCATGGCATATCATATCATAGCATAGCATATCATATCATGAGTATAGCATATCATATCATGGAACATAGCTTATCTCATAACATAAGGCATAACATATCATATCATAAGCATAACATATCTTATTATGAGTATAGCATATCATATCATGGAACATAGCTTACTTCATAACATAAGGCATAACATATTATATCATGAACATGGAACTTAAAATAATCACTTATCAAAGACCATACATCATGAGAAAACATAAGCATGCTTGGTTAGATTCACTCTAGACCCATTATCCATCTTGGCCGAAACCCTACTAATTGGGTTTCCCATTTTTTTTCCACTATAAGAAGCATGAACTAAAGCCACCTATAGATAAGTAACCATATATCATCAATGGGCATAAACAAGCATGGTTAGTTTACAAGACATAGCTCTAGGTCTCTACACTTGCTTGGCCGAGCCCTAAAGTGAAGTGCTAGGTTCCATTTGTGTAACATGTAGCATAAAACTTATCTAACCATAAAAGATCATAATTAGGTTTCAAAACTTTACCCTAGGCTTGGCATTCCTTCTTGGCCGAGACCTTCATTTAGGGTTTTAGGTTTTCTAATGCAACATGTAACATAGTGCTTTAACCTTACCATATACAAGATATCATACTTCATGAACAAGCATAAATAAGCATGATTGGGTTTCAAAACTCTACCCTAGGTTTGGCATTCCTTCTTGGCCGAGACCTTCATTTAGGGTTTTAGGTTTTCTAATTCAACATGTAACATAGTGCTTTAACCTTACCATATACAAGATATCATACTTCATGAACAAGCATAAATAAGCATGATTGGGTTTCAAAACTCTACCCTAGGTTTGGCATTCCTTCTTGGCCGAAACTTTACACTAAGGTTTCCATCATTTTTATTATCACATGAAGCATAAAACCTAAGCTATCAACATATAAAAATTTCATATATCATGAAGGAGCATAACAACATATTTTTCCTCAAAAATTTTCCCTAAACTCTATGATTCATCTTGACCGAACCATTAGATTAGGGTTTCTAATTCTTTTATTGACATATAAGGTCTTAAAACTTAAACTATCAACACATGAAAGATCCTACATCATATAAGAGCATGGATAAGCATGATACCAAAAGAAACTTTGCTCTAGATCTTTCCCTTTTTTTTTTCTTGGCCGAAACTTCAAGATGAGGTGAATATATTTCTCTTTTTTTTTTCTACAACATGAAGCATAACTTGTAACTTGTAAATCCTAAGTGACTACTATCTTGTCAAAACTTTCAAGGAATTTCATAAGGTTTCAAAAGCATTTTCATACAACACAATCGAAACTACTTGTACTGCAGTGAGGGGATACTCACTTCCTTCGCTTGATTTCCTTAGGGAAGTAACCTTGATTTGTGGAGCTTTCATAGAGGGAAGCTTTCCTTTGCTTGGGTTCGGCAATGGTGAGGGGAAGAGTTCTTGGTCACGGTGAGAAGGAGGAGGAAAGGAGGAAGAGAGAAAAAAAATGAACTCTCTTCTTAAATTTCTCCTTTTATTCTACATGAGTGGAGGAAGGGAAATTACATTTTTCCTTCCCCTTTCTTTTACTCACTCTAAATGAAAAGAAGAAGCAAGACTAATCTTTTCATTTGAGAGGAAGAAGGCAACTCCAATTTCTCCTTCTAAGGGAAGAGAGCCTTCACTTCCTTACCTTTAACTATGATTTCCCTCTCCTTTATAACAATAATTACTCTTGGTCTATTGGTTAACACATACATGTATCTAGTAAGAGATTCAAGGTTCAAACCTTGGTCATCTCTTTTTTTTAGTTCTCTTATTTTATTGTTTTTGAAATTTCTACATATAAGGCCTATTTTTTTTATTCATGATAAAAATATCTAAAATCTTGCTAAGTACCCTATGGGTGTTACAGTCCCCCATACCTCATAAAAGTTCATCCTCGAACTTAAAATAGTTCCAGGTGCTTTTGTCTATGACTTCCTGCTGAGTGCATCAGCTACTTTGTTCGCTTTTCCCGGATGATAAAAGATCTCGCAGTCATAGTCCTTGACTAGCTCAAGCCATCTTCGTTGTCTCATGTTCAGGTCCTTCTGTGTGAAGAAGTATTTCAGACTCTGGTGATCTGTATAAATCTTACTCTGTGCCCCGTATAGATAATGTCTCCCATATCTTAAGAGTAAAGACCACGGCTGCTAGCTCTAAATCGTGTGTGGGGTAATTTTTCTCGTGTTCCTTGAGTTGCCTGGAGGCATAAGCAATGACTTTGCTATTCTGTATGAGTACAGCTCTGAGTCCTGATTTAGAAGCGTCGCTGTACATATCAAATCCCTCGTTGCCTTCCGGAAGACTAAGAATTGGAGCACTGGTCTGTCTCCTTTTCAGTTCTGTGAAACTCTTCTCGCAGTCATCTATCCATTCGTACTTCTTATTTTTTTGAGTGAGGGCTGTCATCGGTGCTGTGATTTTGGAGAAACCCTCTACAAACTTCCGGTAATAACCTGCTAGTCCGAGGAAACTCTTGATTTCACTGGCATTCCTTGGCCTATTCCAGTTACTGACGGCCTCAATCTTGATTGGGTCTACCATTACTCCATCCCTAGAGATAACATGGCCCAAAAACGATACTTGGTCGAGCCAAATTCGCATTTGGAGAATTTTGCATACTTGGTCCGAGGAAACGATAGTTACTTTTCTCAAAGAATTTGTAATACTATTTCCAGATGTTTGGCATGCTCTTCCTGGGTTCTCGAATAGATGAGAATATCATCGATAAAAACTATCACAAATTCATCGAGATATGTTGAGAACACCCGGTTCATCAGGTCCATGAATAGAGCAAGAGCATTTGTTACTCCGAAGGACATTACTACGAATTCATAATGCCCATATCTTGTCCGGAACGCCGTCTTCGATATATCATCTTGTTTCACCTTTACTTGATGATAGTTGGATCGCAAATCTATCTTAGAGAAGACGGTGGCACCCTTCAACTGATCAAACAGGTCGTCAATTCGTGGTAAAGGATATCTGTTCTTAATTATAACCTTATTTAGCGCTCGATAGTCTATGCACATTCGCATAGATCCATCTTTCTTTTTAACAAATAGTATCGGAGCTCCCCATGGAGAGTGACTAGGGCGGATAAGTCCCTTGTCGAGTAACTCCCGTAGTTGTTCTTGAAGTTCCTTCAATTCATCCGGCGTCATACGGTAAGGTGCTTTAGAAATAGGCTTCGTACCAGGAATCAATTCAATCTCAAACTCAATTTCTCGGTCAAGTGCTAACCCTGGTAGTTCATCAGGAAATACCTCTGGGTAATTGCATACGACTTTGACATCTTCCGGCTTCAGTTCCCCTGCCTGATTTGTATCAACCACATGAGCTAGAAACCCAGTGCATCCATTGTCTAACATCTTTTGTGCCTTCAAAGTTGTTAAAAACTTTTTAACTTCTTTCTTGGTCTCCCCGATAAATTTGAAAGTCGGTTCTGCTTCAGGCCGAAAAATTACTTTTCTATTACGACATTCTATTGCAGCACCATACTTACTCAAGAAGTCCATGCCCAATATAATATCATAATCTTGCATATCAAGCACTATCAGGTCGCAGTAGAGTTCTCTGTCTGCGATCCTGATGGGTGTGGCTCGCAGCATATGAGTGGATGGCATCACCTCTCCCGAAGGTAAAGTTGTTAGAAACTTGCAATCTAAGACTTGGGATGGTATGTCTATCTTCTTTGTGAAAGGTGTAGAGATAAACGAGTGTGTTGCCCCAGTGTCAATTAATACAGTAGCATGCTGACTGAAAATAAATATCTGCCCTGTGACAGCAGTAGAAGCATTCTCCACTTCTTCCTTGGCGAGGGAGAAAATTCGGGCATTCGTCTTTCTTGGCGGAGCTTCCAATCTCCCTTGACTTATTTGAGGGCCTTCTAATGCAGCTTGCATCATGTGTAGCTGTGGAAGCGCACCTTTGTTTTGGACATGCTATGGAGGGGGTGCCTGAATCTGAGTAGGACAGTTCCGAGCCATATGCCCTTCCATTCCACAGTTGTAGCATCTACTTGTGCCTATCCGACATATTCCCGGGTGCTTCTTTCCGTAGGTGGTACATTTAGGAAACATGAGTTGTTTGCTTGCTGGTCCACCCTTGGAGTCAGTCCCTTGCTTCCGCTTGCCACTGTGATTTCCTTTCCAGTTGGTTCGGATATTCTGAGATTTCTGTCCTCCCGGCTGAGTTTGACTCTTGCCATCGCTCATTGCTTTCTGATAGTGTTCGGTGATCAGAGCACTACTGATTAATTCTTCGGCAGTCTGCGGTCTATTAACTCCGCCGGCCACATTCAGAGCTATCTCAGGTCTAGCATTTTCAGCATAAGTCTGACCCTTTCTCTTTCAGTGCTGACCAATTCTGGACATAAGCGTGCTAAACAGTTGAATTTCTTGACCGCTTCATTAACTGACAGATCGCCTTGTCGGAACTCGGTGAACTCGTCATAATGCCTGTTTGTCACCCTCATATGGAAGAATTCCTCGAAAAATTTTGTCTCAAAGTCTGTCCATCTCATCTGATTTATCTGTCATTTTGCTTTGCCTCGGTCCCACCACATTCTGGCATCGCCCGTAAGGCAGAACGATGCGCATTTGACTTTCTCGTGCTCAGGCTAATCCAGTAACTCCACTATGCTCTCCACAGTCTTGAACTAGGCCTGTGCGTCCCATGGTTCACTGTTATCGGAGAAAGCTTCCGGCTTCAGTCTCTGCCACTAAATCAGATATGCCTCCTGACGAACCACTGGAGCTGGGCCTACCGGTGGTCCAGGTGCTGGTGGTACTAGTACAGCTGTAGGTATTACTGGTACTACGTTCTGGTGTCCTGGCGGGGTAGCAGGATTCCCCTGTTGATTCAGTAGAGTAGTGATCATCTGCTGCTGTTCCGTAACTTGACGCTGGAGCTCGGTAACTACATGCATCAGATCAGGTGGCGGTGCTGTTTCCTCTGCTCTAGTATTACATCTTCTAGCCATCCTTATCTTCATTAATGACAACATAGCTAGTGTAAGTTATTATCATTCCTAACCAGACTAACGAAATGTTAACGTCATTTCCAACTATTTGTAAGTTTGTTGTGTCATCATCTCTAATCTACCATCATGCAACCTAAACTAAAACTGTGACTTAAAAGAATAAAGTAAGCATGCATACTACTAAAGCACCATAAATAAAATAAATAAATAAACTGAGCATAAACATCATAAATAAATTAAATAAATAAACTGAGCATAAGCGTCATAAATAAAATAAATAAGTAAACTGAGCATAAGCATCATAAAAGAAATAAATAAATAAACTGAGCATAAGTATCTTAAAAGAAATAAATAAATAAATAACTGAGCATAAGCATCATAAAAGAAATATACTAAATAAACTGAGCATAAGCATCATAAAAGAAATATACTAAGCATAATAAAAATAAATAAATTCTTACTCGGAGCGGCAGAAAGAGACTCGATGTGTGTGTAGTGGAAGGTAGAACTTGGCTCTGATACCAACCTGTAACGCCCGCCCTTCCAGGGGACACTCTGACTGCCCTCAGAGGGGCGGGGTTACTTACATTCACCTAACATACTAATGCATATGAACTCATGGCAGCAGAAGACATGCTTAAAAATTTTATCATATGCATTTGATTGCCTTAAACATGGCATGTGAATCATAACTTATTTAACTTTTACCATATTATAATAAGTCTAACACGGTAAACTATCATGAGAGCATAACATACTAGTTCAACCATCATCATCAACATAAGGTTCGAACTTAGTTCACATGCACAATTTAGTCAAAATGAATTTAAACTTAATTGATCTATACACCATGCCACTTCCACACACATCATCATCGCCCTTCCTGCTGCTCCCCTTAGTTCATCCATTCCTTGCCCTTATCTGCAGTACAAGGAAATGTAAAACTATAAGCCCAAAGGCTTAATGAGCTCCTTTCCTACTCATAAAACATAAAGCACATGCTACCACATAGCATGTGAAACATAGCATAGCATAGCATAGCATAGCATGGAGAATCATAACATAAAACATAGTGCATAACATAGCATGGCATAGCATGTGAGTACATATCATATCCTGAAATTAAGTATCATAACTCATACCTGTTCATAATAATACATAACCAATAATTCATAAAACATATGCATGTAAATGCATCATGTCTCTTTTTAAAACATATCTTATACATACTTGAACATAACATAATCATCATGAGGGCCCGGCTTGTACCACATACATACATAAATGCGCGCAATCCCTATGACAGGGTAACTAGCCCCGAACCTACTAGGGATCTAGGTCCGTTCATAGTCCGTCGATCTAGGGGCGTACTAAGGAGCCCATCCCTTTTTACGAGGCCCGTTTCATAGAACATCTACCTCGGGGCGCTTATGGAGTCCACCCTTAGTACAAGCCATATAAAATAAAATATCATGTCGTACATATCATGTCATCATGCATATCATAGCTTATCATACATGTTATAATTTCTTGTCATATCATGAAGAGAGCTCTTGATCCCATCTTAAGGGAAGCATCTCTTTGCCATACCATGAAGAGTGCTCTTGATCCCAACTTAAGGGAAGCAACTCTTAGGCTTTTCTTCTTACATAAGCCTTTCATACATATATCTTGAAACATAACATGTTCATATCATAACATAAAACATATCATGTGATTTTCATAGCACTAAGCATGGCATATCATATGTAACACCCCTAGAAAGCCTAGATAAGAAAGTAAGGATAATGAGAGTTTGAAGGTAGTGAAAAGAAGGTGTAAATATTCTAAGTTGAATATTAAGATGGGAAGGATTTAGATGATTAAAACTTTATGAAAGAAAATAAAGTTGAGAATATAAATCATCTATATTTATAATACATGGAATTAATGTAAACAAAAGGAAGGAATATGAGATAATATATATGTGTATGAAATATTTATGCATAATGCATAATATGGTGATATATGAATTATTATGTACAAAAGAATATCAATAATATGTTAGAAGAGAAATAGGATTGAACCTTGGACCTCTTGTAAGGAACATGTATAGGATATCAAAGGGGATAGGAGAATTATTGATAAGGAGAGAAAGGACTAAGTAGTTAAGAATAAGAAAGGATTCTTTTTACTTAAAAGGAAAAGGAAGTAAAAAGAAGTAAAAATATACATAACCAAGTTTTGATCCTTGGTTCTCTTGTGGATGCATGCATATGTTAACCAAGTGTGATAGGAGAGGATATTGTAAGAGGAGAGATAGGAATTTTAATTAAAGGAAAGAAAAGAGAGAAATTAAAGGAAAGAAAAGAGAGAACTCAAGAAGCATTTCTCTAGAATATTCTTATCATTAAAGAGGAGAAATAAATAAGGAGGATGAATCAAGTCAAGTTTTTCTCCCCTCATTTTAGTATAAATAGGCATGGAGGGGTGGCTTCATCCTCAACTCACTCTCCTCCTCTTCTCCTAGAGGTGCCGAGACACTCCCTCTTTTCTTTCTTTCTTTTTGTTGTCGAGCAACACAAGAGGAAGAAGCCTCCTCTTCTTCCTCCTCCTCTCCACCAAAAGACCTAGCCACTTCTTCCTCCATTGGTGCCGAGCAAAGCAAGCAAGGAAGAAAGGTCCACAAGCAAGTTCTCAACTCTAGGAAACTTAAGCAAAGAAGGTAAGCTTCCCCTCACCTGTGGTACAAGGCTTTTATGTGATTTTCAGATTTATAAGGATTAGAAAACCTAAGAAAGAATTTAAGAAAATTCGGCTAAAGAAAAGGTTTTCAAATCTAAGATGATTTAAACAAGACCTCATTTCATGATAAGATTTTCTATGCTATATAGAAGGATTCTTTTCCATGATTTTATACTGATATGATGTATGATCAGAGGAGTATCTAACCCTAGGATTTAACCAAAAATATTTTAAAGAGGCTAGGAAGATTATTGTCTAACCAAACTAGTGCAAGGTTCCTTCTATGAAATGCTAAGGACCTTTCTATGGTTTTCTTGCTTGGAAATTAATTGGAACCAAAAGAAAACTCACTTGTATGCTTCGGACCAGAAAGGTTAAGGGTTAGAAAGACCTTCAAAAAAAAAAAATTAAATAAACATGCTCCTATGATAGGATATAAAGTTTCTTAAAGGGTGTTCACATTGCTAGAAACTCATGAACTCTTTTTAAGGTTTTTCGGCCATGATAAAAGGGATAACTTAAATTAGCCTAAACAAAAATATTAATATGCTCAAGACCTCTGTGATATTATGATATGAAAGTTGATTAATGCTCTCATGTTTAATTGGAATGTAGAAAATTAGTTACATGATATAAGACATGTAAGATCACAAGAGTCCTAGCTTGTTTATGATCCAATTTTGTGTATGATGTTCTTAGTAACTTTTGCCATGATATTTACTTAGGCTTTCCATGCTTTAGGCCACTTAAGAAACCTAGCTTAAGGACTGGTAGGTTTCGGCCATGAAGGAAAATAAAAGAAAAAGGGAAAGAAACCTAGGAAATGCTATACATAATGAGAAGAAATGAAATTATGTTATGTAATATGCTATGATATGTTATAGCATAGGAAATGCTATACATAATGAGAAGAAATGAAATTATGTTATGTAATATGCTATGATATGTTATAGCATAGGAAATGCTATACATAATGAGAAGAAATGAAATTATGTTATGTAATATGCCATGATATGTTATAGCATAGGAAATGCTATACATAATGAGAAGAAATGAAATTATGTTATGTAATATGCCATGATATGTTATAGCATAGGAAATGCTATACATAATGAGAAGAAATGAAATTATGTTACGTAATATGCCATGATATGTTATAGCATAGGAAATGCTATACATAATGAAAAGAAATGAAATTATGTTACGTAATATGCCATGATATGTTATAGCATAGGAAATGCTATACATAATGAGAAGAAATGAAATTATGTTACGTAATGATATGTTATAGCATAGGAAATGCTATACATAATGAAAAGAAATGAAAAAGGAAATGCATGAAAGATTGTTAGGGACATGATATGATAGTTATGCATGATAAGTTATTTTTTTGTATGGTTTGTACCAAGGGTGGGCTCCGTAAACGCCCCGGGGTCGATGGAGTAAGACTCGGGCCTCGTCAGTAATGGGCCTCTGAATGCCCTAGGTCGATGGAGTAAGACTCGGGCCTAGTATGTATGCATGGTAGGGTTCAAGACTTGCTACCTTGGACCTACCTATGAAGCGCGCGCATTATGTATGTGGTACAAACCGGGATCCCCTCTAATGATGATATTAATTTCAAGTACTTATAAGTATAAGTTTTCAAATTCATGATGCATTGCCTACATATGTGCTTGAATTATCTGATGATTAGATATAATGTCATGTGATATTATGATATGAATATGAATATGATACCCTTGTATGTCGTATGCTTATGATACCTCGCATGATATTGATATGCAATGATATGAATTCGGTTTTAGTGAGTAGGAAAGGAACTTACTGAGCCATGAGTGCTCATAGCTTACTTTCCTTGTACCGCAGATATGGGGGACGGATATTCGGAACGACGGAGCAGCAGGAGGAGCAGATAGTGATGTGTGTGGTGGTGGCTCGGCAAGAACGATTCGGACAAATTAATATTTTTAGTTATATGATCAATATATGCACATTCGAACTAATCAGAATATGTGATATCATGCTTATTTAAATAAAAGGAATGATTTAAAATTTTCCGCTGTTATAGTATAACTAAAGCATGTACGTAAGTAGTATAAGATCGTAGCGCCGCTCTTGGGTAAGAAGGGTGGGCTTTTTTACATCATATCATGAAGCATAGCATATCATATCATGGCCATGACATATCATATCATGAGTATAGCATATCATATCATGGAACATAGCTTATCTCATAACATAAGGCATAACATATCATATCATAAGCATAACATATCTTATTATCAGTATAGCATATCATATCATGGAACATAGCTTACTTCATAACATAAGGCATAACATATTATATCATGAACATCGAACTTAAACTAATCACTTATCAAAGACCATACATCATGAGAAAACATAAGCATGCTTGGTTAGATTCACTCTAGACCCATTATCCATCTTGGCCGAAAGCCTACTAATTGGGTTTCCCATTTTTTTTCCACTATAAGAAGCATGAACTAAAGCCACCTATAGATAAGTAACCATATATCATCAATGGGCATAAACTAGCATGGTTAGTTTACAAGACATAGCTCTAGGTCTCTACACTAGCTTGGCCGAGCCCTAAAGTGAAGTGCTAGGTTCCATTTGTGTAACATGTAGCATAAAACTTATCTAACCATAAAAGATCATAATTAGGTTTCAAAACTTTACCCTAGGCTTGGCATTCCTTCTTGGCCGAGACCTTCATTTAGGGTTTTAGGTTTTCTAATGCAACATGTAACATAGTGCTTTAACCTTACCATATACAAGATATCATACTTCATGAACAAGCATAAATTAGCATGATTGGGTTTCAAAACTCTACCCTAGGTTTGGCATTCCATCTTGGCCGAGACCTTCATTGAGGGTTTTAGGTTTTCTAATGCAACATGTAACATAGTGCTTTAACCTTACCATATACAAGATATCATACTTCATGAACAAGCATAAATAAGCATGATTGGGTTTCAAAACTCTACCCTAGGTTTGGCATTCCTTCTTGGCTGAAACTTTACACTAAGGTTTCCATCATTTTTATTATCACATGAAGCATAAAACCAAAACTATCAACATATAAAAATTTCATATATCATGAAGGAGCATAACAACATATTTTTCCCCAAAATCTTGCCCTAAACTCTATGATTCATCTTGACTGAACCATTAGATTAGGGTTTCTAATTCTTTTATTGACATATAAGGTCTTAAAACTTAAACTATCAACACATGAAAGATCCTACATCATATAAGAGCATGGATAAGCATGATACCAAAAGAAACTTTGCTCTAGATCTTTCCCTTTTTTTTTTTCTTGGACGAAACTTCAAGATGAGGTGAATATATTTCTCTTTTTTTTTCTACAACATGAAGCATAACTTGTAACTTGTAAATCCTAAGTGACTACCAATCTATCTTGTCAAAACTTTCAAGGAATTTCATAAGGTTTCAAAAGCGTTTTCATACAACACAATCGAAACTACTTGTACTGCAGTGAGGGGATACTCACTTCCTTCGCTTGATTTCCTTAGGGAAGTAACCTTGATTTGTGGAGCTTTCCTAGAGGGAAGCTTTCCTTTGCTTGGGTTCGGCAATGGTGAGGGGAAGAGTTCTTGGTCACGGTGAGAAGGAGGAAAGGAGGAAGAGAGAAAAAAAATGAACTCTCTTCTTAAATTTCTCCTTTTATTCTACATGAGTGGAGGAAGGGAAATTACATTTTTCCTTCCACTTTCTTTTACTCACTCTAAATGAAAAGAAGAAGCAAGACTCATCTTTTCATTTGAGAGGAAGAAGGCAACTCCAATTTCTCCTTCTAAGGGAAGAGAGCCTTCACTTCCTTACCTTTAACTATGATTTCCCTCTCCTTTCTAACAATAATTACTCTTGGTCTATTGGTTAACACATATATGTATCTAATAAGAGATTCAAGGTTCAAACCTTGGTCATCTCTTTTTTTTAGTTCTCTTATTTTATTGTTTTTGAAATTTCTACATATAAGGCCTATTTTTTTTTATTCATGATAAAAATATCTAAAATCTTGCTAAGTACCTTATGGGTGTTACAACTTAATTTATCAATAATATTCATTCCACTAAAGAACTATTAATGAACTACCGCACCAATTCCAAATTACATTTTGGGCTCCTTCTTATTATGAGTGTGTTAGTCTCCCTGTGTTTAAGATAATGAATGTTCACTAATTAAATGAGTTACTGACAACTCACTTAATTAATATCATAGTCCAAGAATAGTACCACTCAACCTTATCGTCATGTCGGACTAAGTCCACCTGCAGAGTTTAACATGACAATCCTTATGAGCTCCTCTTGGGGTCATTCTCAACATAGATTACTAGGACACAGTTTCCTTCTATAATCAACAACATACACTATAAGTAATATCATTTCCCAACTTATCGGGCTTATTGATTTATCGAGCTAAATCTGACCCATTGATAAGTCAAAAAAATAAATACTAAATATATGTGTTTGTTATTATATTAGGATTAAGAGCACATACTTCCATAATAACTAATGTCTAGTCCTTTTATAAAGTCATTACAAAAAGAACTTACCTAAAATGGTCTTACTCAATACACTTGGAGTGTATCAGTGTAATTTATTAGTTAAGATAAACTAATTCTTTATTACACTACGACTACTTCAACGGTTTATTCCTTTCCATTTTAGTCGCGAGCAACTGTTTATAATTTATAAAGAACCGACAACATGATCTTCTGTGTGTAACACCACTCACCATGTTGTCTACTATATAAATTAATTGAACAAATTACATTTAACAAATAAATGTAGATATTTGACCATTTTGATTATTTATTTCTAAATAAATGTTTATACAAAAGCTAGGCTTTTAGTAAACACTCTAACATGTTTATACAAAAGTTAGAGGCTTTTAGTATACACTCTAACATTGGGTTGGTGTTTGGAGCAAGTTACTATCTCCTAAGATCTTAGTTTTTGGATGGAGATTCTTGATGAAAAAGCTGCCAGTGGATTCTATTTTACAGCAAAGAGGGGTGTCTTTATTATCTAGATGCCAATGCTATAGGGAATGTGAATTTTGGGATCATTTATTTTTCTCTAGTCCTATTGCGCCAGGGGTGTGGAGTTGGTTTTCTCAATTATTTGGCGTGAGTAGCTATTTTTGTTTTAAGAGATGGAAATATGGGCAAACTGGTCCTTTTCTGGGCACATAAAGGAAGCATTTCTCTTTTTGTTTGTATGGTTTTTATGGTTAGCTAGAAATGAGGCTTAGCATCGTGGCTGCAAGATGGTGGTTTAGAAAATTGTTCATAAATTACTCATTATTTCCTTATTGGTATGGAAGCAATTACTATCAAGAAGAGGCTTTGGAAGGGGTATGCTTCAGTTGCTAAAACCTTGGGTATTTCGATGGTTTTTGAATCAGTAAATAGCATTTCTTTGGTGTTTTTGTGGAGACCTAGCTTTGGGACTTTTAAACATAACTCGGAGGATGATCTAAAGGGAATCCAAGTGCTTCCTCTTTTGGCTTTGTGATTAGAGACCAGGAGGGGCATGTGGTGTTTGTAAAGAATGGTCTAATTAGATTAGGATCTAACCTTCATGGGGAACTTGTGGCGATGCAAAAAGGTTTGGAGTTTTGTTGTGATCATAACTTATTCCCCTATGGCTGGAATCTGACACTTTGGTAGCCTTGAGGTTGATTGCTTCTACTGTAATTGGTTGGGTGATTTGTAAGATCCGAGGGATGTTAATGAAGTTTCAAGTGCATTGTACTCATGTATTTTGAGAGGCTAATGCAGCTACAGATCACCTTGCAAACTAGGCGTTTAGAGATCCTTCTGATGGGGCTTGATTTGACTATAATCTGGATAGGAAATTCTTTAGGATTTGTAAAATTGATAGATTGGGTTTACAATATATACGAGTCATATGTAAACTGGTTTAGCCCTTTTGTGTAAAGCCATAGTAGGAGGTTAGGTATGTCCCCCTCCTAATATGGTTTCATTTCTTGGTAATGAAAGTTCCTTTTGAGTAGAAAAAAATGAAGATTTTTCTAATTAAAAAAAGCCCATGATAAAGAAAGACAAATATACCATCCTAGTGAGAGCCCAGATGATGGAAGGTCAAGAAGTCTATCCTACCATGTTGGACGGGGCAAACCCTTCAAGGCAAAGGTTCCCAAGTTGAGATATGAGGTTGAACTCATGACCTTAAACAATTACTTCTTATGAGGCAACCCAAAGGTTTATTGTTTCATTTCAGTTTTTGTTTTTATTCTCTTATTTTGTTTCTCCTTTGAGTTTTATTTTTGCAGTTTTCAGGGCTGCCAACCTTCACAAGATGATCGTCGTGATTACCACGTGTATAGAGAACTTTCAAAGAAGAAATGAAGGCAGGTTGTGCCCAAGAGGCATGACCATGTTATTGGGTTTTCCGGACCGCAAAAATCACTTTTTGTGTTGCAGAAATCCCAAATCCCATGCCACCGGATCCGTGCGAAGTTATAAAATTTCATAAAAAATTCATGTACATGTTTTCTATCCTAGATCTACACTAGATCTATAAGGAAGAGTCTTATACCATTGTAGCGAAGCCCTTCGCGTATCCCGCTCGTTCAAGGTTCGCCGGATCTCAAGGTTGTCAAGTGTACAACCCTCTATGTGTATCCACACGAACATATCGATGGAGAGAACCTCTAAAGATGTGCTAGCAACCTTAGAGGATCAGCAATGGTGGAGGAGAGGGAGAGAAGAAAGGTAGAGAGGAAGAAGGAGGTTACACACACAAAATGAAACTCCCACAATGACATAAAGTGGCCGGCCACATTGAAATGAGGTTATATACCTCCATGGGATATCAAGAGTCACAACTCTTGATCTCCCTCATGATGTGGCACACACATAAGCCAACCTTGATGATGTGGAACATCATCATTGGCCCACTTAATGCCAACTCACAAATGAGGTGGCAATGGTTAAGTCAAACTTGACCTTTCATCTTCCTCTCAAGTCAAGTCAAACTTGACCACTTATCTCCCATGGTTGATCAAATCTAACCATTGGTTTAAGTCAATTTTAATTTAATGAATCTCTATTCATCGAATTAAATTGGCTCAATGAGTCTAAGTCTAAATTAGACTCATTTAACACATGAACCAAATTGAGTCCAACTCAATTAGTTTACTTTGGATTACTTCTTAATCCAATTTGGTTCATCACATGAACCTAATCCTCTTGGTTCATCAAATGAACATAATCTCCATCTAATTGCCCTTTGTGTGTGACCCTATAGGTTCTTGTAACGTTGGTAATGCTCCTAAACCCTTTTAGAAGCATAAGTAACGAGCGGTATCTAGCAACACATCATTACTACCAAAGTTACAAGAATGTTGAGATCCAACATCACCTTATGACTACTAATTGTGACTCTTCACAATATATGACAAGTGTCCTTCTATCCTTGACATCTAGATTGATCAATATGAGGCATAGACCGTGTTATCCTCTAATCAATCTAAATTTTGAATCCTAAGTAGACTCACTCAATTAAATGAGCACAACATCTCATATTGACTCATTTGGGCATGACCATGCACTTAGTGGTCTCACTCTATCAAGAATAATGATGTCACTCCCGTCATATAGGAGGGATAGATCTCATCTACATCACTCACATCCCTCCGCTTAATTTGTTACATACACAGTAATCGCCTTTATAGTCCACCCAGTTACGGGTGACGTTTGACGAAGCCAAAGTATGCAACTTATTATGTAGGGAACCATGGTGACTTCAGGTCCAAGGACTAATAGTCATACTAATAGCCACATGAGAAAGTATATGACACTCATATAACGATCCATGATATTTTCTCATGGCGGGTCATTCAGTATACATTCTCCAATGCATATCCATATGTCAACTTGATATCTCTATATCCATGACTTGTGAGATCAAGTCATCGAGTTGTCCTACATGCTAGTCTCGTAGCATTAACATTGCCCCATGATTAAGAGTAGTGTTCCCTATATCATCTCACTATCGATTCAACCAATCGATTGATATAGGTAAAAACCTTCTATTCAAGGATGCTATTATATTTAGTTATTTGGCATCAATACAAGTTATCATAATAACTATAAACAAATGCCTTTATATACATAAGAAATATGATACAATGAGTCCATACAACAATCATCAAGTGATTGGCTCTAGGGCTCTAACTAACAATCTCCCACTTGCACTAGTGTCAATCATTATAGGCTCTAAGGCCTAATGACCTAGTGTGACCATCATGCTTTCTCTGTGCCAAAGCCTTCGTCAAGGGATCTGCGATGTTAGCCTCAGTGGGTACTCTACAAATCTTCACATCTCCTCTATCGATAATCTCTCGAATAAGGTGGAAGCGTCGTAGTATGTGTTTGGTCCTCTGGTGTGAGCGAGGTTCCTTAACCTGTGCTATTGCTCCATTGTTGTCACAATAGAGCTCTATGGGATCAGCTATGCTAGGTACCACCCCAAGTTCAGTAATGAATTTGTGGATCTAAACTGCCTCCTTTGCTACTTCTGATGCAGCAATATACTCGGCCTCTGTTGTAGAATAAGCAACTATGTCCTGCTTCGAACTCTTCCAGCTTATAGCACCACCATTTATGCAAAACACGAACCCAGACTGTGATCGATAATCATCCTGGTCAGTTTGGAAGCTAGCATCACTGTAACCCTTTACAGCTAGCTCGTCATCGCCTCCATATATCAAGAAATATTCTTTAGTCCTTCTCAAGTACTTAAGAATATTCTTGACCGCTATCTAGTGACTTTCACCTGAATCTGACTGGTATCTG
This sequence comes from Zingiber officinale, assembly GCF_018446385.1. Taxonomy (NCBI): domain Eukaryota; kingdom Viridiplantae; phylum Streptophyta; class Magnoliopsida; order Zingiberales; family Zingiberaceae; genus Zingiber; species Zingiber officinale. Next base: position 58,185,107 of record NC_055988.1, on the reverse strand, counting down.
CTCGTCATGCTCAAAGCATACGAGACATTAGGACAAGTACATAGCATGGAGTATATGATAGATCCTTTGGCCGAAGCATAAGGGATCTGATCCATGCGGTCTCTCTCCTCTCTAGAAGAGGGACCTTGAGTCTTCGAAAGACTCACACCATGTGACATCGGCAGAAATCCCTTCTTGGAGTTCTGCATGGGAATCCGTAGTAGTACCTTGTCAATGTATGTACTCTGACTTAGGCCAAGCAATCTCTTAGATCTATCTCTATAGATCTGTATGCCTAGACTGCGGGTTGCTTCACCTAAGTCCTTCATTGAGAAAAAAGTCCCTAGCCAAGTCTTGACAGACTACAGCAAAGGGATGTCTTTCCCAATGAGTAGTATGTCATTCACATACAATATAAGGAAGACAACTGTGCTCCCAACAACCTTCTTGTAGACACAAGGTTCATCTTCATTCTTGATGAAACCAAAATGTTTGATTGCATCACCGAATCGAAGATTCCAGCTCCGAGAAGCTTGCTTTAGTCCATAAATGGACCTATGCAGCTTGCATACTCTGTCAGTATGCTGTGGATCTACAAAACCCTCAGGTTGTGTCATGTACACATCCTCGAGCAGGTTTCCATTCAGAAACATGATTTTGACATCCATCTGCCTGATCTCATAATCGTGGTACGCTGCTATAGCAAGTATGATCTGAATGGACTTAAACATCGCTACTGGAAAAAGGTTTCATCATAGTCAATGCCATGAATTTGCTTGAAACCTTTAGCTACCAAGCGACCCTTATAAATAAGTCCATCCATGTCAGTCTTTATCTTAAAGACCCACTTACACCCAATGGGTTTGACCCCTTCAGGTGGATCAACCAAAGTCCATACTTGGTTAGTGTATATGGATTCCATCTCGGATCTCATGGCCTCTAACTATTTCTCGGAATCTGGTCCAATCACAGCTTCCTGTTAGGAGGTAGGCTCATCCTCAATGAGCACAATGTCATCATGGTCAGACAAGAGAAATGAGTATCTCTCAGACTGACGACGTACACTATTAGACCTGCGAAGAGGTAGGTCTACCTGAACTGTTTGTTGTTCCTCAACTCTTTGTGGAACAACATCATCCACAATACTTTGTGGTTCTAGTTCAACTTCCATCAAGGCTTCAGTGCTATGGTACACATCTTGAACTTCTTCAAGATTGAACGTACTCCCAGTAGTCTTTCTAGAAACAAAGTCCCTTTCTAGAAATACCCCAGTCTTATCCACAACTATCTTGTGTTGTCTAGGAATGTAGAAGTAATATCCCTTCGTTTCCTTAGGATATCCAATAAAATTGCACTTATCAGATTTGGGTCCCAATTTGTCTGAGACTTGACGTCGAACGTAAGCCTTACAACCCCAAATCCTCATAAAAGACACCTGGACATCTCTCCCAGTCCATATCCTATATGGTGTCTTTATCATAGCCTTGGATGGAACTCGGTTGATTATGAAGGCTGTTGTGTCTAGAGCATAGCCCCAAAGTGATATAGGAAGATCTGTGTGACTCATCATAGATCGTACCATATCTAATAGGGTATGATTTCTCCTTTCGGATACACCATTCCATTGTGGTGTTCCAGGAGGAGTTAGTTGGGATAGAATCCTACACTCAGCTAGATAGTCATGAAACTCATGGCTAAGGTATTCACCACCTCGATCTGATCGAAGTATTTTAATACTCTTGCCAAGCTGATTTTGTACTTCATTATTGAATTCTTTGAACTTTTCAAAGGATTCTAACTTATGTGTCATCTGATACACATAACCATATCTACTGAAGTCATCAGTAAATGTAATGAAGTACATATAACCACCCCTGGCAGTGACATTGAAAGGGCCACATACATCACTATGTATAAGTCCTAACAAGTCAGTCGCTCTCTCGTTGTGTCTACTAAAGGGAGTCTTGGTCATCTTGCCCAATAGGCATGACTTGCATGTCTCATATGATTCAAAATCAAATGAGTCCAGCAAACCATCTTTATGGAGCTGGGATAAGCGTTTGTCATTTATATGACCTAAGCGACAGTGCCAGATATAGGTTTGGTTCATGTCATTTGACTTGAACCTCTTGGTACTTATGTTATAGATAGGGTTCTCAAGGTCAAGAATATAGAGTCCGTCCATCAGAGGTGCACTACAATAAAACATATTATTTAAATAAACTGAACAACATTTGTTCTTTATTATAAATGAAAAGCCTTTCTTGTCTAAACAAGAAACTGATATAATGTTCTTAGTCAAAGAAGACACATAACAACAATCATCCAAATCTAGTACAAGCCCAGAGGGCAGAGATAGAGAATAAGTTCCTACAGCAACATCAGCAACCCATGCTCCATTGCCTACTCGTAGGTCCACCTCGCCCTTTGTCAACGCCCTGCTATTTCTCAGCACCTGCACATTAGCACAAATGTGAGAAGCACATCCGGTATCTAATACCCATGATGAAGAAATAAATAGATTGACTTCTATAATATATATACCTGAAGTGGAACTCTCACTTCTCTTCTTCTTAAGATCTTCCAGTGCCCGGTATGACCACAGTGGAAGCAGGTAGCATCCTTGGCGACCCCTCCTTTGGGTTTCAGAGCCTTGCCTTTGCCCTTGGCTTGGGACTTTCCCTTACCTTTAGGCTTGCCCTTGCTTTTCCCTTTTGCACCATCAAAATGGAGTTGGGCTTAACCTTCTTAAGGTTGATCTCAGCAGTTCTCAACATACTCAGAAGCTCAGGCAGTGGCTTGTCAATTTCATTCATGTTGTAGTTCATGATGAATTAACTACAGCTCTCTGGCAAGGATTGTAAGACCAAATCAGTGGGTAGCTCTTGGCCAAGGGGGAATCCCAACCTCTGTAGGTTTTCTATGTACCCAATCATCTTGAGTATATATGGACCTACGGAAGTCCCGTCTTGCATCTTACACTGAAATAGTGCCTTAGAGATTTCGAATCTCTCGTGCCTAGCTTGTCCTTGATATAGTTGACGAAGATGTTCAACCATATCATAAGCAGACATCAACTCGTGTTGCTTCTGAAGCTCATAGTTCATGGTCACGAGCATGAGACAGGGCACATCTAATGCGTCATCTTGATGCTTCTTATAAGCATCACGGTCAGCTCGCGTGGCAGGAGGTGCCTCAAGAATGGGCTACTCCAGGACGTACAGTTTTCGTTCCTGTGTGACAACAATTCTCGGGTTCCTTTACCAGTCCAGGAAGTTAGCTCCGTTGAGCTTGTCCTTATCAAGGACAAAACGCAGGGAGAAGGAGTTCGTGTTTGACAACATGGTAATCTACAACAGAAAAATGTAGAAAAATAAATATCATATTCCAATTAATCATCTAATTAGGCCTTTAATTAAATGATGCTCCCATTGAATTCTATAATTCAAGTGGGACAAGATCCACATCATACAACGCCTTGAGTTAGCTTTAGCTAAATCGCCCAAGACCTAGTATGATCGGTAGGTAACTAATTACCAATTACATCTCTATGCAACTTTTGTTTATAGGATCAAGATCCACATGTATATTAAAACTTGAGTTAGCTTTGGCTAAATCGCCCAAGAGTTAATATAAATGTGATTTTGACCTATCTCCCAACCATTGGAAAATGCGTATAGTTAAACTCGATCCAATTGAGTTAACTAGTTACTCAATATAATTGAGTTGTACTCACGAATGCGTTGATAGGCGGGACCAAGATTGTCCCTCCGCACCCTACCAAGATAATATGCATTGCTCTTCTTTGGCAGATTTAACAACAACATGTGATCGAGGTAGTGATGGGTATCACAGCATGGTAGGCATTTCGAGTTGACACGATTGAGATCTAATCTAATCGATGATGTGTATCATATACTCGATTTACATCTAATCTAATCATGGAGGTGCATCATGTACGTGATTTAGATCTAATCTAATCGTTAAGACACTAATTAATTACTAAGCTAGCATGCATCACATACACACACACAAGTAATTAATTAAATTTTGTGATTAGTCATGGCTCTACTACGATCTTCTCAAGCCAATGAGAAGATCGATTGGTCAATCTAGGGTTAATAGCTTCCTCAAGCTCCTCCCTTTGACCGTCATGTGTTACTCGCACCCTCTTCATAACTCCATCTCGAGTGGACCTTCCACCGCTCTAATTTTGTACATTACAAAAGGTGAAACTCGAGTTACATTCGAGTCTAAAAACTATTTTACAATAGGAATATAAATAGAAGGGCACGATGCGCAGGTCGCGAATCAAGTACAACACGCACAAACACACAAAATGGCGCGCATGCCATATTATGAATTACAACACATATTCACAATCAAATCGGGTTCTTTGGGCTATGACCATCACAAAATGATATAAAATTATAAATTATGTGATTTCCATAAATTTCTGTAATTTTTCTAATATTTTTATGATTTTATGAGTCGCAACTTCCCGGCAGTATCGATTAACGATTTTCGGGCGCAATCGCGGAACGAAGCCCTTGCTGTTGGTTGCTACTCGGAAAACCTAGAGGTTCCACTGTACAAAAATTTTGTACAAAGGTCTGAACCTTTTCCTAGCTACCATGTGTTCTTTTGAATTAAATTTTGGATCGCCTGCGGAACTTAACACGTTTGATCCAAAACTTAATCTATTTGTTCTTTTAGGTTTTGACTTGGATCTCCTGCGGAACTTAACACGTTTGATCCAAATCACCTAAGTTATTAATTCCATTAAATATTAATTTCCAAAATTGGTTCCCAGTACTGACGTGGCGAGGCACATGGCCTTCTTGGATATGGGAGCAACCACCACCGACTAGACAAAACCTTTTAAGGAAAGCTAATATTTTATTTCCTAAAATAACTTTAGGTCAACCGAAAAGAACAATCAAATCACAAGGAAAAGAAAAACAAAGGAACACTATATCGAAAACAAATTTGAAACACTAGAATCGTATGTCTCTTGTATTTACTATTATTTCCAAAAATAACTAGTATGATACGGAAAGAAAAATTACTAGTTATACCTTTTAGAAAGACCTCTTGATCTTCTACCGTATTCCTCTTCTAACCTTGGACGTTATGTGGGCAACGATCTTCCGAGATGAGAACCACCTAGGCACCTTCTTCCTTCTTCCTTCAAGTTTCGGCCAAGCACAAGAACTTCCAAAGGATGAAGAATTTTCCACCAACCAAGCTCTAAGGGATGCATGCTTTCTCTCCTTCTTCTCCTTCCTTGATCCGGCCACATCCTCCAAGCTCCAAGAGATGATAGATTTCAGCCACAACAAGAGGAGAGAAGAGAAAGGGAAGGAAGGGCCGGCCACACCACCAAGGAAAAGAGGGAGAAAAATAGAATATCGTCCTTAGCCTTGAAGCCTCCTCTACCCCCTCTTTTATAATCCTTGGTCTTGGCAAATATGGAAAATTTAATAAAAACTTCCTTAATTCTTTTGCCATTGAAAAGGAAAATTTATTTAATTAAAACAATTTTCTCTTTTCAAATTTCAATGGCCGGCCACAACAAATAAATCTCCAAGCAAATAAAATTTTAAACACTAATTAAAACTTCCTTATTTGCTTCCGAAAATTTATAAAAATTTCTCCAATAATTTTTATCCCTTCATGATTGGTTTATAAAAAGGAAATTTAATAAATTAAAATCTTTCTTTTAAACATGTGGAAAGAAAGTTATCTCTAAAAATTAAAATCTCTTTTAATCTACAAATAAGGAAAGATATCAAATCTTTTCTTAATCTTTTGTAGAAACTTATAAAAGAGAATATTTAATTTTAAACTCTCTTTTAAATCATGAACATGATTAAAAAGGAAAGTTTTCTTAAAATTTAAAATCCTCCTTTAATCAACAAATAAGGAAAGATTTCAAATTTTAAACTCTCTTTTAAACATGTAGATGATTTACAAATAAGGAAAGTTTTTACCAAAAATTAAAACCATCATTTTAAACTACAAATAAGGAAAGAGATTAATCTCTTCTCTTAATCTTTTGTAGAAAACTATAAAAGGAAATTTTTAATTTTAAAACTCTATTTTAAAATCATGATATCCACATAAGAAATAATTTTAATAAAAATCCTTTTTAATATTCTAGTGGCCGGCCACCTAAGCTTGGGACCCAAGCTTTGGCCGGCCACCTACATGACTCATCCACTTGGTCTTGGCCGGCCCTAGCTTGGGTTCCAAGCTAGCTTGGCCGACCCCATTGGATGGGTAAGAAGGTGGGTATGCGGTGGGTATAAATCTCTATATACTAGAGGCTACGATAGGGACCGAGAGGAGGAATTGGTTTTGGTCTCCCGATGAAATTAAGCATCCCGTGTTCGCCCCGAACACACAACTTAATTTGATCAATAATAATTCATTCCACTAAAGAACTATTATTGAACTACCGCACCAATCCCAAATTACATTTTGGGCTCCTTCTTATTATGAGTGTGTTAGTCTCCCTGTGTTTAAGATAACAAATGTCCACTAATTTAGTAAGTTACTGACAACTCACTTAATTAATATCTAGCTCCAAGATAGTACCACTCAACTTCATCGTCATGTCAGACTAAGTCCACCTGCAGGGTTTAACATGACAATCCTTATGAGCTCCTCTTGGGGACATTCTCAACCTAGATTACTAGGACTCAGTTTCCTTCTATATTGAACAACACACACTATAAGTGATATCATTTCCCAACTTATCGGGCTTATTGATTCATCGAACTAAATCTCACGCATTGATAAATTAAAGAAATAAATATCAAATATATGTGCGTGTTATTATATTATGATTAAGAGCACACACTTCCATAATAACTGAGGTCTTTATTTCTTTATAAAGTCAGTATAAAAGAAACGACCTCTAATGGTCCTAGTCAATACACTCTTAGTGTACTAGTGTAATTATACAGTTAAGATAAACTAACACCTAATTATACTACGACCTTCCAATGGTTTGTTCCTTTCCATCATGGTCGTGAGCTACTATTTATAATTTCTAAGGTACTGATAACATGATCTTCTGTGTGTGACACCACACACCATGTTATCTACAATATAAATTAATTGAACAACTACATTTATCACAAATGTAGATATTTGACCAATGTTATTCTTATTTCTAGATAAATATTTTATACCAAAAGCTAGGCTTTTAGTATACATCCTAACAATCTCCCACTTATACTAAAAGACTAAGCTGCCATATCTGCTGCCATACATCTGATTCCCATGCCTTTCAAAAAGCTCTTGCCTTAAGGACCTTAAGTTATCATCTGATACAATCTAGGCGGCAACAACTTCTCCTCGTTATACAATTTCTCGTATTGGGTAGTACTTGCGCTCTATTCTGTTTACTTGCCTTATAGACTCATGGTTTCTTCGAGTTTGCTCCTGCACCATTATTACAATAAATTGTAATAATCTTTGGACAAATTAGAAATCATATCTAAGTCTATCTTGAGGTTATTAAGTCATTCAGCTTTTATGGCTACCTCAGAGGCTTGCCATATACTCAGCTTCTATAGTGGAGTCCAAAAAAACACCTATGCTTATCACTCTTTAATAGTTATGACTTTTCCTCCTAGAGTAAACACAAAACCCCGAGGTCGACTTATTATTGTCCCTATCCGATTGGAAGTCAAAATCCGTGCAACCCACAAGAACCAAATTAACTGCCTTATAAGCTAGCATATAATCTCTAGTGCCTCTAAGGTACTTTAATATATGCTTTACTGCGGTCCAATGCCCTTGTCTAGGGTTACTTTGATATCTGCTAACTATGCCCTTGGCAAAACAGATTTCAGATTTCGTGCATAGCATACATTAGGTTGTCTAACTGCCGAAGCATAAAGAACTGCCTACATATCCTCAATCTTCTTTGATGTCATCGGAGACATCTCTTTAGATAAAGACACTCCATGCTTAAAAGGTAAGAAACCTTTCTAGGAGTTTTGCATGCTAAAAACGAGCAAGGATTTTTCCGATGTATTAAGCTTGGGATAAGTAATATATATATATATATATATATATATATATTTTCTTGCGATCCCTTATTACTTTGATCTCAAAAATATATACATTCTCCCAAGTCCTTTATATTGAATTATTTGGACAACCATACCCTTACTTCTGACAACATTTTGATATTGTTTCCAACTACCAAAAATGTTATCTATGTATAGTACAAGAAATACCACCACGTTTCCATCACACCTTTTGTATACACAAGACTTATCTGTTTACTCAATAAATCCATAGGTCTAGATTACTTTGATAAACTGGATGTTCCAAGACCTTGAAGCTTTGCCTCAGTCCATAGACTGATGGAGCTTGCATACAAGATGCTCTTAGCTCTTTGCAATGAACCCTTCTGGTTGCTTTATATAGATGCTTTCTTCAAGACTTCCATTAACGAATGCTGTCTTGACATCCACTTGCCAAATAGATAAAAGAATCCGGATGGACTTAAGCATGGCTACCAGTGAAAAAGTTTCCTTTTTCATCTAGCTTTGCTTTGAAAGTTTCTACCTTCCTGTCTATCCCTTTTTCCTATTATAGCCCTTTTTACACCCAAAGGCTTTTACACCATTTGGTAGTTCTACAAGCTTCCAGATTTTATTAGAATACATATATTCTTATTCTGTTATTCATTACTCTTTGCCAAGATGCTGCATCTTTATCTTGGAGTGCTTCGTCATATGTCCGGAGTTCATATTCATGTCCTCCAGGGATCGAGTCCAAAAACTCTCCCAAAACATGAATCTTTTTAGGTTGCCTAACAACCCTCCCACTACGACGAGGCATTTTCTGCAATTGTGTATCTTTGTGATACGTGTTGCAGTTTCCTTGTGGTATCTCATCTTGTACAGTTGGTACTAGATTAGACATGTCTTTTATTATTTCCTTAAAAATAAATTTTCTTATGGACACATGGTTTATTACATAGTCATTTTCTAAAAATCGGTCATTGATGCTAACAATGACCTTCTGATTTTTATGACTATAAACCTACTTTCATTTCTCTAGGATAACCCACAAACAAGTGAATTCCTGTCCAACTTATCATTGTCTCTCTTCTGCATATGTGCTGGACTACCTGAATCCGAATATGCTTCGAAATAGGCTTACGCCTATTCAGCAATTCTATATGAGTAGAGAGTTCTGTCTTTGGAAGGTACTATATTCACTTCTGTTTCCAGAGTATATCCTTAAAATGATTTTGGTAATATTCTAAATAACTCATCAATCTACTTATTTCCATAAGAGTCCTATACCTTCCTTTTTCTACACCATTCTGTTGGGGTGTATCAGGTGCAGTTAGTTGGGATTGAATCCCTACTTCTGATAAGTGACTCCTAAATTCTCCCAAGAGGTACTTGCCACTACGATTTTACCATAGTGACTTTTACTTTAACATTTCTCCGCATCAGCCTTGTACTCTTTGAACTAATCAAAGTACTTAGTCTTGCGGTACATTAAGTAAATTTATTTGTATCTTGAATAGTTGTCTATAAAATAGATGAAATATTCAATACTACCTCTTGTCTGGATAGTCATAGGATCACACAAATCAGAATGAACCAATTTCAATATATCTTTGACTCCATACCCCTTAGACTTAAAAGCTTCTTGGTTATTTTTCCTTCCAAGTAAGACTTGCAGGTTGGAAAGATTCCCACTACTAATGAACCCAAAAGTTCATCAGCTACCAATGAATCCTACTCAAGTTAATATAACCTAGCCTTAGATGCCAAAGATATAATTGGTTCATTTCCAAAGGTTACTTTCTCTTAAAGTTAGAAGATGTGTTACTAATTTCCATTTGTTGCATCATGAGAGTTATTGGATTTATAAATTGCCAACCAACATACCAGAACAGATAACTTCCCTCTTTTTCTTAATAACAACTTTGTTATTAAAAGAGACAGAATATCAAGTTCTTTGAATAGTTTAGAAACTGAAAACTAGTTCTTTCTAAACTTGGTGCGTAAAGACAATTACTCAAAAATCCATGTTTTATTCTTATCAAAAGAAAAACATCTCCCACTACAACAGCTACCATTTTTACAGTAGTGCACATGTGGACGGTGTTTTAATTTTCATTTAGTTGCTGAGTTTCCTGGAAACCTGCAATGAATTGCGGACATGATTAATGGCATCTGTATCTACACTCCTGGTTCTGGTAGATAACACCACTAAATATGTTTCAACTAATGAATTAAATACACCTATATTGTTCTTAATTCTAAGAAGACAGTCTACGTTAATGTTCAAGTCCTATTTCCAATCATTACAATTGGGACTACTAAGTCTTTTCTATAGTATGACTACTAGGGGATTGACAAACATTTTAAATCCTAAGAATCACAAAAATATTTGGTCAAGATCAACTCCTTAAAATCCCCATGAATTTTGTATGCCACGATAGTGTGAACGTATACAAAATCGAAGAGGAGATTTTATTCATTAACTTTATTATCTCGTCAACTTTATGACGAATAAAATTAATAGTTGATCTGTCTTTGATCAAATATTTGGTCAAAACTTTTTGAATTTAAAATAACATTGATTCCTCTAACAATATTATTTAAATTCACCAACACCTCAAACACCGTGAATTTTGGATGCCACGATAGTGTGGACGTATACAAAATTAAACATTTGTAAGAGGAGGGGTTTACCCATTAATTACCTTGTCAATAAATATTTATGACAAATAAAATTAACTCAAACACCGTGAATTTTGTATGCCACGATAGTGTGGACGTATACAAAATCAAACATTCGTAAGAGGAGTTTTTAATTTTATTATCTTATCAACCTATTTATTTGACAAATTAATAGTTGGTTTTCTTCGGTCACACAAATAATAGCAGTGACTCCGATGGGGAGGATACTATTAGACGTGCCCAAGTGTATACCATTACTTGACACTAAGTCCATTAATAAGATTATGCCCCTTCTGATGGGGAAGATCACACGCTCTTGATTAACTTCCTATTGTCATCCAAAATGGAAGTTTAATCTAGTGATCTGCAAACAAGCTCATCCGATATGGAGGAAGGCACTCAGAGCCAACGCGCAAACTTGTTACATCACTTATAAACCAGTAATAGAGACCGTGGAATTTATTTAAAATAAATCCCTCTCCCACTTAGTTATTTAAAGTGAGGAGACCTCCGGGTGCCTGTATTGTTGATGTGGTTGCACCTTGGTGAAGGTTTATCTTTAAAGATTTATCCATCTTTGAGCACCCAAACATGTCTAGGTGCCTTGACTCTGATGTGTACTAGCTTATCAGCATCTGCCACCTCAGCTATGCGCCACCCTAAGTTTGAGCCAATCCAGGAACCTAGACCTGGTTTAGGCACCCAAACCTCTTGGCACCCGGACCCTTCTTGGGTGCCTAGAGACCCTTTTTTAGCCAACTGATTTCTTGCATCATAAGGTTAGAACAACAAAGTATAACTTGTAAATTTGAGTTAGTACAATACAGAGATAACATTATTAATTAGATCACGTCTTCCTAAGACTAGGATCTAGTCATGGTCTCAGCTTAGCCTTTCCAAATGAATCTAAGTTAGACTATACCTATAGTCCTACCAGGAATTGTCCTCACTGGATCTCTCTCCTCCAATGACTTACCTCACTTACTATTTTTAGTCAATTAACTTGCCTTTTGAACTACCACATCTTTTCACTAGTTGTTAGGTTCGTAGACCCAACTAGACTTTGGCCAACTATCAAGTCTTGTAGACCCAGCCAGACTTCCCGCTAGATATCGAGTCATTCCTTGACCTATCTAGACTTTGTGTCAGTTATTAAATCCTAAGACCTAACTAGACTTCAGCCTAGTATCAGATCCTTTATATCTATCAATTCTTGTACACTTAGTAACAAAGTCAGATAACACAACATTTAACTTTAATTCATTTGTCATTTATCAAAATCTATGTTTGAACATTGGTGCTAAGTGCAATAATAACTCTGAGACGGCTAGACATTTATTTTCTTATGGCAATATGAGTCACTCTAGATTTTATTTTTCATATTTCCATTATTCTATGGGCACTTTTCATGAGGAGCATGCTACCCACCAACACTTGTTGGAGGGATATATTTTTCTGACTCAAGATCAGTTCCAATAAGTACGAGATCATTTTGGGAGGATGGAGGAGTTCTAAGGCTATATTACTAATTTTATTGATAATCAGTGCTAGGAGTGGGTGTCCAATGAGGAATTTAGACATTCTATGGATTTGACAAGGCAATAGGCTGCTACTTTTTTCAATATCATGAGCATCTTGGCACCTTACCCCGTCTACCTAGATTTCCTCCTAGTCCTCATCTTCCGTCTCCACCTCCTAATTGTCCATTCCCACCTTATTGATCTTAGTTTCATTGAGGACAATGGAATGTCCAAGTCTAGGGGGTTGTACACATCTACATATTCTTTTTAGTGCATGTTTCATTTGTTTCAGTTTTGGTTGCAGTTTGCTTTCATTTATGTTAGTCCTATTTGTAGTTTACTTTTTTTGTTTTAATCTATTTAGATTTCATTATGTTATATCTATGGCATGCAAGTTATATCAATCAACACATTATTGTTTTTTGCCCTTAATACAAAAATACTAGTACACTGGTTCTAGATTTCATGTTGATGTGATTTATGATACTAGTATGTTTAGTGATCTATCTTTTTCTATTCACAGTTGCATGAATTGAACATTGTTTTTTTTACTTTAAGAGTTTAAGTTATGGTTTTATTTTAGAATATCTTTACACTTTACCTAATTTTGATGGTAAATAACTCTAAAAATAGTCATGATTCATAGAACTGGACTAGTACTTATGCTTCTAAGATGACCTCTCAATTATATTTTGGTAACTGGACAAACTCAGATCATATCAACTCATTTAGAAAAATCAATATCCCTATGTTTGGTATAATTCTACATCTTGCAAGAATAAAAAAAATAGAGAATAAGGGTAAAAAAAAAGTTATCATAAGTGGAAACTAATAAGTTACAAGTTAGGTTATTAGAAAAATAAATGTTATATTTCTTTTGATTCTAAGCAATCCATTAAGATCATGTATGTTTTGAGAGGGATGAACCATGTGCGTAGTAGGTAAGTACCTATCACCAAGGAATAAGGAACACAATTAGATGATGACTTGACTAGACTTAAAGATTGACACTTGAAAATTTTAGACCACTCATCGTACCGAGCATGGAGAACTATTTCTTAGGCTATACTCAAATAATTTTTATATCATGCTCACGAATGAAACTATATGATAGGATTATATTGACTCACTATAGATTATGATACACTATTTCCTCACATGAGTCTAGATTATAGACTTTTTGCTTGAGAACAAGCAAAGGTTTAAGTCTGGAAGTGTGATATGCATAGATTATGTATGTTTTTATATATTATTTATTGCACATCTACTTGCATTTAATGAGCATGATATACATTTATTGCACACTATTTTATTATTATGTCATACTTCCACTTCTTTGATTCAGAGATCTGTTCTCTTCATATTTCAATTGATAAGACACATTTTAGAGTGAAAACTGAGCAAATAAGACGTTGGAACGGACTTGAGTAGCACACATGGTCGTGCCTCACAAGCACATGGTTGTGCCTTTGGAGTCGGGACCTATAGTAGACTTTATGGTTAGGTTATGCCCAAGAGGCATGATCATGCCTTTCTTATAGCTATGCTTATGCCCCGGCCGTGACTCCTAAGGACGGGCACACCCTTCATCTTCGGAGTAGCAGATATTATACCATGGTCGTGCCTCATAGGCACGACTGTGGCTTCTCTTCAGAGACTTTTATGCTAGGATCATGCCTAAAAGGTACAATCATGTCCTCCACCAGTGTCTTCTATGCCACATAGGCATAGCCATGTCTTTTGCAGTTATGGCTTCTATGCCATGGTCGTGCCTCGTTGGAACGATCGTGCTCTATTTCTAGCAAGGATTATGCCACAATTGTACCCCTATGCATGGACATGTGGCGAGAAATCAGTAGTCGTTTGCCCTACTATATAAAAGGGGAGTTAGATCCACTTTTTAGAGGAGCAAGGGTTTCCCCTTTAAGGGTACCCTCAAGGTCCAATTCTATAGAGTTCTCAATGATTCGTCCATGATCAGAAACTAATTTCATTGATCCGTCCACTATCCAAGCAAGGAGTTCATCCTGACACATCGATTCAAACTTGCTAAGCATTTCTTCCTCTCTCTTCTCTATTTGAGTTGTAAGAATGCTTAATCCATTGTCTTATGATTGCATTTCTCTTGCTATGGAGTAGATCTCTTAGATCTTAGGATGTAGGAAGTATTCATGATGTGATGTCGATGTATTAACTATGGATTTACCAATTTCCCTATTCAATGAGATGTTTATGCCTTATTGTTGTTTGATTGAATGTGTGTGTGATGAATGAATCCTTCCATGTATTGTTTGATTGAATGGATGTAAAGGATTGATTACCATATAGGGGAGAGATTCTAGATCGTATGACCAGGGGGCTCTTTGTGACAGAGGGTACACTTTTAACTAGACTTTCTAGAGTATCATCTTGAAATGAAGATTAATCTCTACATAGGATTAGCTAATTAGAGTTTAAGTGATTTTCACCAATTCAGTGTTAGGAAGTGCTCACGGAATCAAGACTATATGATCGAGGGCCCTCATGTGATAGGGGATATCCCTTTAATCAGACTTTCTATATTACATCTTCTACTTAATAACATTATAAAATAATGGTGTAAGCACTCCGATACAACCTTCATGGGTTCATGTTGATATTTGGTTAGGATCCCTACAAGTGTGTATGTGTGGAGATAAAGAGATGAAGAATTCATAGAACATCAACTAGCATCATGAATAAACCAAAATCCTAGGATGGTTCCCCAAACTAATTCCCTCCTCAATCACTCTCTTTCTCTTGCTTGTCTCTTTCTCTCTCTCTCTCTCTCTTTCTTCTACTCTCAAGTTCTCAAGTTTTCATATAACTTTGATCATCTAGATAACTTACTTTACATATTTAATCAGTGCTTAGTCAACAGTCTTTGTGGATTTGATATTTTATTACTTAATGACTTAATTGTGCACTTGTAATTTCGACAACAGCTTTCCTCCATTTTCAATATTCTATCTAGTTGGGATGAAGATTGAGCTTTGTTGACTCTCCGCAAGTGCACGGAAATGTCGTAAGTAATAATAAAAGATATCGAATTCACAGGGACTGGAATAAGTACTAAAGATGTCTCAATACGAATTAGCTAAACAGCTAATCAAATGGTTTTCAAAAGCTAAGTATGACTATGAAATGTAAACAAAGAAATAATAGAATAACAAACAAGAATAGGGGCGACGATAAAGGGCATGTTCTAGGAGTTTTGGTTCCTTTGTAAGGATTGTTCAATGTAAATGATCTACCAAATCTTATTCCTCAATTTCCATCATTTGTAGAAGGTTGTCGGTTCACTCTTGCAATAGACAACCGACCTAGAATTGAAATCTATACTTAAATGTGATCAATTAGGAATGAACCTATGTTGTCCTTACACGGGCTTGCCTGTCACGTGCGTCCCTCGGATAATCAACATAGAATCCATCACTCCTCAACCGCATTAAGATATAATACATAAACACATACAATCTATCCTACCCTCTTGAAATACCTAATTTCCCCTTCAAGATCTATTACCCTCAATCGTCCTTACACGGGCATATTCCTGTCACGAATGCCCCTTGAAAAATCGAATGAGGAATTATCTCTACAAGATCCACAAGATATCCAAACATTCAATCAAAAATGGTAATTAAGCCCTAATCACAACAATCCACACAAGAAAGAATAGATACAAACAAGGAAAAATCATAGAAAAAGGAAATTGACACATCCACAAGAGTTTTACATCAAATTATCCTTACAATTACTCCCTCCATCCTAGAACGAGAAATCTACTCCATAAAACAAGGAAAGAAACCCAAAGAAAAGAAGATTACAAGCATTCTTAATCCCCTCAAATCCAAGAAAAGAGTGAAAGAAAACTTATCTACAAAGAAGAACATCTTCGGATCCAATCCTTGCTTTCCCGGAGTTGATTCGGTGAAGATCCGCCCTTAGATCATCGAAAATCCCTCCAAGAATGGTAAGGAATGCCCCAAATCTTGTTTCCCCCCAAAAGGGAGAAGATCCCTTCTCAAATCATGAAGGAGGCTTTATATAGAGGTAAGGTTTGGGCACTACACGACCCTGAGGCACGGCTGTGTGAGGTTCACATGGCTAAAGCCATTCCCTTCTCTGCCAATCTTACACGGCCATGTGTGGTACATGGCCGTGACATGCATCTTCCATGACCCCCCTTGCATGGTCGTGTAGATCTACACGGCTTGGACTGCTTCTGCCTCAGGAAACCTGGCACGACCGTGTGATGTACACGGCCAAAGTCCTCTTGCTCACTGGAAACCCTGCACGGCCGTGTGGTGTACACGACCTGGCTCCATTTGGCTTCAAATCTTGGCACGACTGTGTGAGGTTCACAAGGCCAATCCATCTTCCTTTCCTGTCATAGCTACATGGCCAAGATCTCCACACGGCCTAGGCAACTCCCCATGGCTGGGCCGTGCGAGGTTCAGAAATGATGCCTTCCTCCTTTGCTTCATTTGCATATTTGGCCTTTGAACATAAAACCTTCACCAAATTCGACTCCTGTATATAGAAAATGCACAAAAGCAGATCTCCGAACAAAAAGAATAAATATGCTAAAAGGAAAGCTGGAAGTATGAAAATACGTTGACAAAGCATGTGCAAAGTATGTGAATGTGCGTCAAAACATGCTATACAAAGGTATATAATATACGCACATCAAGCTTTCATAACTTGCTTATAGTTTCCTTTTCCTTGATTATTGCTAAAAAAAAATTGAGGGTTCCTCCTATTAGAGCAATAAGTGTGTGAACATGATGAGGCTATTACAGCAATTTGAGGATTCCTCCATTGTCAATATTCTATCTTAAATTGGGTAAAACTCATTAAACTCTAATTAACATGTTTACATCATTCTAGAAAGTTCATTTAAAGGGATACTTTCTATCACAAGAACCTATAGCCATAAATCTAAATCTTCTCCTCTTTGAGGTGACTAATCTAACATAATCCATCACATTCACATTTAATCAAAAAATAACAAGGCATAAACATATCATAGAACAAGGGAAATGACCATATGCATAGTTCATACATCAACATCACATGATAGTTACTACCTACATCCTAAAATCTAGAAAATCTACATCATAGTAAAGGAAATATGCTAAGAGACAAAGAAGAATAGCAACCTATAACTCAATACTTGAAATGTAACACTCGTAAATTTTCTCTCTTCCAAAAGTGCAAAAAGAAATAGAAGAAGAGAAAAGAAATAAAAATATATACATAAATGACCCGGGCTAGGATTTGAACCTTAAACCATTGATATAAGATTAGTTTAAGTAGCCATTAGAGTGGTGGTAAAGCTTCACATTGAAAATAGGAAACTATTCATTATATGTAGATTATGTGTGAAGAGATGCTTCAACTTCCACTTAGTATAAAAGGGAATGAAAGAGACCAAATCCTAACTTTTCATTTTCCTCTTCTCCTCTCTAGCCGAAACTCCCTCTTTCCCTTTTTAGTTTTTGGCCAAGAACCTTAGGGTTCCAAGTTTCTAAGTTCTTCAAGAGCATAATCTAAGAGGAGAGTTTTCACAAGGATCAGTATGCGCGTGAAGAGTGACTTGGAGATTAAGGCATACAAGAGAGGATTGCCTTTCCTATTGTAACGCCCCGCCCCTTCCTGCTTAAGCTGACGGTTACTTATCTTTTCTTCTTAAAATAGCGAAAGTCTTATCTATAGTATAATTTTTTTTCTTTAAAACGTTTTCTTTACTTTTCAAATCATCATCACTAACTACCTATCATATGAGTCACATAACATGCTTAACATAAATTTAAACCATAATACTAAAGAGCATGATGAAATGTCATGGAGTCATAAAAGAACGACATAAACATAATTCTTATTAACTAGAAGCAGGTCTTTCTCTTTAGCCGAGTCACTACTACACACGTCCTTCTTGCCCCCTCCTGCTGCTCCCTTAGTACATCCATTCTTTGCCCTTATCTGTGGTACAAGGAAAGTAAGCTGTGAGCACACAAGGCTCAGTAAGATCCTTTCCTACTCACAAAAACCATATAACATAACTAAATCTCCAAGGCATACAGCATAAAGACAACTCATCATATCATGTATAGAATCATCATATCATAACATAATCGTAAGGTATCATGGCATATCATAACATGCATCCTAGCATAACATTATCATAATCATAGCATATCATAACATGGTCATAAAGTTCATCCTAGCATAACATAACATAGTCATAAGCATTATGGCATATCATGATATAATCATAAAGTGCATCCTAGCATAACATAATCATGATCATAGCATATCATAACATAATCATAAAGTTCATCCTAACATAACATGTCATAATCATAAACATCATGGTATATCATAACATAATCATAAAGTGTTATGCGAGATGACTTTCAAAAACATGATTCATGCAATAATATATGCAACATGTCCTTTGAAAACTTATTACATACATACTTAAACATAATCATAACATGATTAGGGCCCCGGCTTGTACCACATACATAAATGCGCGCGTCCTGTGTAGGTCCAAGGTAGCAAGTCTTGAACCCTACAAGGCATACATACTAGGCCCGTTTCTTAGTCCATCGACCTAGGGGCACTTAGGAGCTCATCCCTAACGAAGCCCGTTTCTTAGTCCATCGACCCCGAGGTGCTTATGGAGCCCACCCTTGGTACAAGCCATATAAAGTAAAGTAGCATGTCATACATATCATGGTTCTTAATATTTCATGCACATCGTATTTCTTATCATATCATACCATACAGAATTTGGGCACACAGCTTATCATAATGGCATGTAAAATTTGGGCACACAACACATCATAATTACATGCATAGTTTGGGCACACAGCTCATCATAAATAGCATGCATAATTTGGGCACACAGCTCATCATAATAACACACAGCATAGCATAAGGATTACCATCATACATAGGTCATAAGTGTACATAATTAAACATAGAAGCATAGCAAAGCTTTTACCACATCATAAAACATTGCATGTGAGATACATGGGAATCATATTTAGATTTCTATCCCTAATGTCATATAGTGGCCGAAACATATAGTTGGGATTTAGGTAAAAAAAATACATACAAGCATGTGAACCCTAAACCAATATCATATCATATACCATAAGGAAACATCATGAGCATGTTTAGGTAGGGTTTTAGGTTTCTTAAGCTTATAAACTTATCATGGCCGAATCTTATCAAGCATTACATTGGGTTAAAATCATCATTCAATCATGTGAACCCTAAACCAATTTCGTAGCAAATATTACAAGGAACATCATGAGCATAATTAGGTTAGGTTCCAAGTTTCCTAGGCCCGTAAACTTGTTGTGGCCGAAACCCTTAAGGCTTGGAACTTGGTTTTAAGTGTCATAAAAGCATGAAAACCCTAAACCAATTTCATAGCAATTATTATAAGGAACATCATGAGCATAATAAGGTTGGGTTCTAAGTTTCCTAGGCCCTTAAACATGTTGTGGCCAAAACTTGTAAGGCTTGAATCTAGGGTTCAAGTGTCATAAAAGCATGAGAACCCTAAAAAAATTTCATAGCAATTATTTCAAGGAACAACATGAGAATAATTAGGTTAGATTCTAAGTTTCCTAGGCCCTTAAACATGTTGTGGCCGAGACTTGTAAGACTTAAAGCTAGGGTTCAAGTGTCATAAAAGCATGAGAACCCTAAACAAATTTCATAGCAATTATTTCAAGGAACAACATGAGCATAATTAGGTTAGATTCTAAGTTTCCTAGGCCCTTAAACATGTTGTGGCCGAGACTTGTAAGACTTAAAGCTAGGGTTCAAGTGTCATAAAAGCATGAGAACCCTAAACAAATTTCATAGCAATTATTTCAAGGAACAACATGAGAATAATTAGGTTAGATTCTAAGTTTCCTAGGCCCTTAAACATGTTGTTCCCGAGACTTGTAAGACTTAAAGCTAGGGTTCAAGTGTCATAAAAGCATGAGAACCCTAAACAAATTTCATAGCAATTATTTCAAGGAACAACATGAGCATAATTAGGTTAGATTCTAAGTTTCCTAGGCCCTTAAACATGTTGTGGCCGAGACTTGTAAGACTTAAAGCTAGGGTTCAAGTGTCATAAAAGAATGAGAACCCTAAACAAATTTCATAGTAATTATTTCAAGGAACAACATGAGCATGTCATATTAATTTCATAACTTGTCTTAAGGAGGATCATGGCATGATTAGTTTAGGTTTAACAATTTTTCTAGGCCCCTAATCCTATCATGGCCGAATACATATGAGCATGGAATGAAGTTTAATCATCATATAGGCATGAGCATATCTTGTTAACAACTTCCTCATCATGAGGCACATATCATAAACAAAAATAAGAAACATGCTTGGTTTGAGTCTTAACTTACCTATTTCCTTTATTCATGTTTGGCCGAGAGTCTAGGGGTATGACTCTAAGTTCTAACCAAACATTCTAGCATATGAACATTAGATAAATCCCTACCATAAGATATATGTTACAAGAAACATATTGGGCATGTCAAAATTTAGGTCTTTACATTTCCTAGGTCCTTCTTTTTAGTCTTGTCTTGGCCGAAAATTTCATAAAGGTATCCTAGGTTTTTAGGCAACCAAATCTCAAAAAAAAATACAAAATCTATTGTACCACAGGTGAGGGAAACTTACATCCTTTCGCTTGTGGTTTTTCTTAAGGAAAAAGGTATCGTAAGTGCCAAGGAAGAAGAGAGCTTCTTCTTCTTGTACCTCCTTTTGCTTCTCTTGCTTGGAAAGGATAGATCTTGAAGGCTTCTTCTCTAAATTTAGTTTTCTTGGAGAGGAACTTAGCTTAGCTTTCGGAATAAGGAGAGGGAAGAGCTCTTGATTTCGGTGGAGAATGAAGAAGGAGAAGGAAGGAGGAAGAAAAAGATTTAATCTCTTGTTTTTTTCTTCCCCAATCCAATTTATTCCTATGTAAATGAAGCATGTTTTCATTCATTCCCTCAACTCCTCTTTTCCCTCACTCCTTTAATTCCCACGAAAATAGAGAGAGAAAGGGAATGTTGGAGCAATCCCGATGGTCCGCGGGACCATGTATTTTGGTGTTTGGGCAAAGAGTTTAAGTTAGGTTCACCCTTGTATTTGATATGTGTATTTGAGTTGTGCAGGTTTGCAGGATAGACATGTGACTCAGGTTGATGGCTTCGGGTCCGGTGAAGGATAGAGCATCCGAGGGACCGTGGACAGGGCAGTGAGGACAAGGGCCGAGGGAAGCGACTTCGAGGCATACGCGAAGGATGGCATTGGGGACGAGCCGTGGGCTTGAATGCATCCGAGGGACAAGAGCCAAAGGAAGTAAGCTTGAAGACAAGAGGTCAAAGCTGCAAATGAAGTGTCAAATGAGTCATAAGGGTGAGGGTACGAGTGCATGAGAGATTGTACTCAGAGTAAAATCCTAATTTTAGGGTTTTACTGTAGCAGTATCGTAGTGCTACTATAGCGCTACTGTAGCAGTACTGTAGCAGTCGACTGCATGTTTTAGCAGTCGACTGAGGCATTCGACTGGCAGCCAACAGAATGTCTCTGTTCGTATGAAATCGAGCCATTGGGATGTAACGGTCGAATTTTCACAGAGGGCAGTCGACTGCATGTTTTAGCAGTCGACTGGTAGGCGGGGTTTTCCAACCCGTGGCCTATATAACCAAGACTTGGAAGCTTGGTTGAGGTTGACGAAATAGAGGTGGTTAACCCCTATTAGTAGTCTACCAGTGCCCTAGCTTCTCAAGAGTCCTTGGTAAGAGTTGTGGTGAGGTTTCTCCACCCACAAGGAGCTACGTGAGATAGCCGGAGGTCTTTCGGGGAGTAATCCACCGACGAATAGGGATCTTCCACCTCAAGGACACGCCGTGGAGTAGGAGTCTTATCTCCGAACCACGTAAATGATCGTGTAGCTTGGTTTGCATTCTTTCCTTTAGTATTTAGCTTTCTACTTGCTTTGTTTGTATTTCCGCTTGCGCACTAACGTTATAGAAAGAAGCGAGTATTTGGGGGTGTCGTTTATCCAACCCCCCTTCAAGCCGGCCGACCGATCCCCAACAAGTGGTATAAGAGCAAGGATGCTCTCTATTGGACTAACCGCCAAGGAGGCAAAAGATGACCGACTTTATTGAACCTCCAAAGTTTGAAGGAGGAAGCCTTGGGGACATCACCTATTGGATGATGAAGATGGAGATCTTCTTCAACACGGATTGGGACACCATGATGGTGGTAAAGGAGAAGAAAGGAAAGAAGCTCCGAACACGACAATGGATGGAGGAGCAAACCTCACGATCGAAGGCAAACTCAAAGGTAATAGCAATTTTAATTGATTTATTGCCTCCTAATGCGATAAGTGGTGTAGGTAAATATGAGAACGCCCATGAATTGTGGAGCAAAGTGAAGAAATTACCATGGGAGGAATTTTTGCCTACACAAGAAGAAGAAGAAAAATCCGAAGAAAGTGATGAAGTGGTCCAAGAGGAGAAGATGGACCAATTGGATGTGGAGCCCAAGGAGATGGGCTTAGTAGCTCAAGAAGAGGAGGTGGAGCAAACGGAAGTTGAGTCACCCTCAACATCCGAGGAGGAGAAGGAAGATGAGGCATCATCTACATCCTCAAGAATTGAAGAAGATTCCAAGACAAGTGAAGAAGAAAATGTCTTGGAAGTCAACATAGCAAGCACCTCCACCGAAGTGAAGTCAAAGAACAACATAATTTGCTTCGGTTGTAATGAAAAAGGACACTATAAGAGTAGATGTCCATTAGGTAAGAGGAAGGTAAATCCTAAACCCGTTCAAGTTAATTTAAACACTAACAAGGGTTGTAGGAATAAAGAAACCCAAGGAAAAAGGATGCGTATCATATGCTTCACGTGTGGGGAGAAGGGACATTACCACACAAAATGCCCCAAGAAGAGGGAGATCAAGAAGCTTGCGTAATTAAAGAAATGGGAGAAAGAGAAGAAGAATAAAAGCTCAAGTCAAGGGGGAGCTTCAAAGGTAAGGGAGGTAAACCCTAATTTGAAGTGTAATTCAAATTAAAATTCTTATGTTCCCATGCATGTTAGGAAAAATAATGTTAATCATTATATGTCCATGCAAAATTTTGGTTTCAAATATCATGATTGGAGTAGGGTAATTGTAGATCAAAACCCTAGGAGACCCATTCATGAAAAATCTAGAAATAGTAGACCTAAGGAGACCCAAGTCATCAATCCCAAGAAGAGGAGACATATGCCTAGAAAGGGTAGGTCTAGGAATGTCCAATTTAGACAAATTAACTCTAGAGTTAGGAACCTAGAGAAGGAGAATCAAGCCTTAAGGGGAAAGCTTGATAAGTTAGAACAATTCCTTAAGAGATTCAATGTTGGATCTAAGGAATTAAATATGGGGGTAGCCAAAGACCCAACCATGATAGATCGGGCTTGGGATACCGATCTAGTCCCTCCAAGGCTAATGAGAGATCATGTGCTAGGGTGGCAAATGATCATGGCAAGAGAGAGTCCTCCAAAACTAAGGGAAAGTCTTATGCTAGGGTTGCATATGACTATAGCAAGGAGAAGTCAATAAATGGCAAGGGAAAGCCATTTAATGGTAAGGAGAAATTAACCAAGGGCAAAGTGTCCAAAGTTAAGAAAGTTAGATTTGTAGGCCAAGTGTCACCGGAGGTGCACCGGAAAGGCCTAGCCATTGTGGATGAGTCACCTAGGGAGGTGGCTAAGGCTAAGAGCTCTAGGGGGATCTCAAAGAGTAAATTTGGGACCCATGGCCAATGGATCTCAAGTGGGTTTTACTTGGGAGTCTAGGCTGGGTCATGAAATGTGCCAAGTGGTTTGGAGACAGACTTGATTCTCAAACCTAGGGTTTTGGCACAATTGAGTTGTGTTTCATGCTTGAAAATATGACATTGGGGTCATATAGCATGATAATTGGTTTTAGATGTATAGATGCCATATAAACCAATGCTAGGGATGCATTGTGGGTTAGTATGGGAAAATATATCAAGAGGAAGCCAAAACTAGGACTTTAGGTCAAGGTTCAATTGAACTTTTTAGCTAGTTTTGTATTTTATGTCAATATTGGGATTGGTGATAGATATATTTTTATATATATTTTTCCCAAGTAGATATTGATATAATAGACCTCTCCACAAAATTTGGAGATTTTTGGAGGTCTGTGGAATTTCTGGCGTATTTATGAAGTTGGCCAGAAAAGGTTGATTTTTTCATGAATAGTGTACCAGTCGACTGGTACAGTTACCAGTCGACTGGTAACACTGTTCACGAGCACAGAATGTCTCTGTAAGCTCGTTTTCATGGGGGCAGTCGACTGGTACTTCTTGCAGTCGACTGATACCAGTCTGAAAGTGTTTTCAGCACTGGATTTTGACCGGGTCGGCTCATATAGAGTTTAGGGTCATTTGGATGACAAGTTTTCAATAATTGGGATATTGTTGGAAAACTTTTTGGATGTTAGGCAAAGGGGGAGAAGTAAGGTTTAGTTGGGAAAACCTGAAAGTACCTTTGTGTAGAGGGAGCCTTGGGATAGGTTCTTAAAAAAACCCATTGTAAAAATCCTAGCTCATGGGGAGCATAGGTGTAGGGGGAGCCTTGCGATAGATTCAAATGCATGATACATTGTTACGGCAGTTTCCAAGTGTGTAACCATGGCAACGTAAGTTCATTCGGCGGTATAAGTCCAAGTGTGTAACCTTGGCAACGTAAGTCCATTTGTTTTAGCATGTTTATTTGCTATATGTTTTCCCTAACTTAAACGTATTGCCAAACACCAAAAAGGGGGAGATTGTTGGAGCAATCTCGATGGTCCGCGGGACCATGTGTTTTGGTGTTTGGGCAAAGGGTTTAAGTTAGGTTCACCCTTGTATTTGATATGTGTATTAGAGTTGTGCAGGTTTGCAGGATAGACATGTGACTCAGGTTGATGGCTTCGGGTCCGGTGAAGGATAGAGCATCCGAGGGACCGTGGATAGGGCAGTGAGGACAAGGGCCGAGGGAAGCGACTTCGAGGCATACGCGAAGGATGGCATTGGGGACGAGCCGTGGGCTTGAATGCATCCGAGGGACGAGAGCCAAAGGAAGTAAGCTTGAAGACAAGAGGTCAAAGCTGCAAATGAAGTGTCAAATGAGTCATAAGGGTGAGGGTACGAGTGCATGAGAGATTGTACTCAGAGTAAAATCCTAGTTTTAGGGTTTTACTGTAGCAATACTGTAGCGTTACTGCAGCAGTACTGTACCAGTCGATTGCATGTTTTAGCAGTCGACTGGTACAGTCGACTGAGGCAATCGACTGGCAGCGAACAGAATGTCTCTGTTCGTATGAAATCGAGCCGTTGGGATGTAACGGTCAGATTTCCAAAGAGGGCAGTCGACGGAATGTTTTAGCAGTCGACTGATAGGCGGGGTTTTCCAACCCGTGGCCTATATAACCAAGCCTTGGAAGCTTGGTTGAGGTTGACGAAATAGAGGTGGTTAACCCCTATTAGTAGTCTACCAGTGCCCTATCTTCTCAAGAGTCCTTGGTAAGAGTTGTGGTGAGGTTTCTCCACCCACAAGGAGCTACGTGAACTAGCCGGAGGTCTTCCGGGGAGTAATCCACTGACGGATAGGGATCGTCCACCTCAAGGACACACCGTGGAGTAGGAGTCTTATCTCCGAACTACATAAATGATCGTGTAGCTTGGTTTGCATTCTTTCCTTTAGTATTTAGCTTTCTACTTGCTTTGTTTGTATTTCCGCTTGCGCACTAACGTTGTAGAAAGAAGCGAGTATTTAGGTGTTAGTTAGAGCCCTAGAGCCAATCATTTGATGATTGTATGGACTCATTGTATCATATTCTTGTATATTAATAAAGGCATTTGGATTTTGGTTATTATACTTACTTGTATTGTTGCCAAATAAACTAAGTATAATAATGTCCTTGAGTAGATGGTTCTCACCTATATCAATCGGTTAGTTGAACCGATAGTGAGATGATATAGGGAACACTACTCTTAATCATTCTTAGTCGAGTATTAACATTCAGGGACAATGTTAATGCAATAAGACTAGCATGTAGGTCAACTCGATGACTTGATCTCACAAGTCATGGATATAGAGATATCAAGTTGACACATGGGTATACATTACAGAATGTATACTGAATGACTCGCCATGAAAAGGTATCATGGATCATTATATGAGTGTCATATACTTTCTCATGTGGCTATTAGTATGACTACTAGTCCTTAGACCTGAAGTCACCATAGATCCCTACATAAGGAGTTATGTACTTTGGTTTCATCAAACGTCACCCGTAACTGGTGGACTATAAAGGCGATTACTGGGTATATAACGAATTATGTAGAGGGATGTGAGTGATGTAGATGGGATCTATCCCTCCCATATGACGGGAGCGACATCGGTATTCTTGATAGAGTGAGACCACTAAGTGCATGGTCATGCCCAAATGAGTCAACATTAGATGTTGAGCTCATTTGATCGAGTGAGTCTACTTGGAGTTCAAGATTTAGATTGATTAGAGGATGACACGGTCTATGCCTCATATTGATAAATCTAGATGTCTAGGATAGAAGGACACTTGTCATATATTGTGAAGAGTCACAATTAGTAGTCACAAGGTGATGTCGGATCTCGACATTCTTGTAACTTGGGTAGTAATGATGTGTTGCTAGATACCGCTCATTACTTATGCTCCTAAATGGGTTTAGGGCATTGCCAACGTTACAAGAACCTATAGGGTCACACACTTAGGACAATTAGATGGAGATTAGGTTCATATGATGAACCAAGAGGATTAGATTCATTTGATGAATCAAATTGGATTAAGAGTAATCCTAATTGGGCTAACTTGAGTTCAACTCAAGTTGATTCATGTGTTCAATGAGTCTAATTTAGATTTTGACTCATTGAATCAATTTAATTAAATAAATTAGATTCATTATATTAAGTTGGCTTGAATCAAATGGTTGGATTCGATCAACCATGGAAGAGATTTGGTCAAGTTTGACTTGACTTGAGAGGAAGATTAAAAGTCAAGTTTGACTTGACTTTATGCCACCTCATTGGTGAGTTGGCATTGAAGTGGACCAATGATGTTACTCCACATCATCATGGGTGCCACCTTATGGAAGTTACAAAGCCATTTTCTTAATAACTTCACATTAATTGCATTTAATGGAGAGTTACACATGAAGATTGTGGCTGGCCACATTTTTGAAAGGGGTGAATTGATTTTCATTCATTCATTCAAGTGTGTGCATTATTCTGTTGGGTTTTTCGGACTGCGAAAATCGCTTTTCGCGTCGCGGAAACCCCGAATCACCCAAAGTCGTAGGATCCGTGCAAAGAAAAATTTCGAAAACACAAGTACGAGTTATAAACAATGATCTACAGTAGATCTACAAAGGAAAACACTTTATAACTTTGGTGCGTGCTCTCGCAAATCCCGCTTGTCCAAGGTACGTGTCGGATCTCCAAAGTATCAACGTAGACACTCCTCTAATGATATCCACACGAACAAGGAGTGTCTCTCACACTCAAAGGATGGAGAAGAGAGCCCCAAGTGTGCTAGCACTTTCTAGAGCTCTCGGGTAGGATTTGAAAAGGGAGAAAAGGAGAGAAAGGAAAGGAATCTCACATACTCCTCTAGGTATCCTCCTTTGTGACCTTCACTTCACCCTTTTCTTTGGACCTTAACACATTCCTCTTCACCTTGCTTGAAACTCTCGGCCAAGAAGGAGGAAAGGGAGAAGAGAATGGCTAGAGGAAGGAGATGAAATGAATGAGAGCAATGAATCAAAATTCATTCCCATTGATTCACTTGTGTGGCCGGCCACATGAGTAACTCCTACTCATTTAATGTGGCCGGCCACATTAATGAGAATGGAGTCTTGTAACCTCCATGATGTGGCATACCATGATGATGTGGAGCATCATCATTGGTCCACATCTTGCCATCTCACTAATGATGTGGAAATTAGTCAAGTCAAACTTGACTCTTCCTCTCCCTCTAAAGTCAAGTCAAACTTGACCAAATCTCTTCCATGGTTGATCTAATCTAACCATTTGATTCAAGCCAACTTAATATAATGAATCTAATTCATTAAATTAAGTTGATTTAATGAGTCATAATCTAAATTAGACTCATTGAATACATGAATCAACTTGAGTCCAACTCAATTAGCCCAATTTGGATTACTCTTAATCCAATTTGATTCATCAAATGAATCTAATCATCTTGGTTCATCATATGAACTTAATCTAATTGGTTCATCATATGAACCCAATCTCCATCCACTTGTTCTTTGTGTGTGACCCAATAGGTTCTTGTAACGTTGGCAATGTTTCTAAACTCCTTTAGAAACATAAGCAATGAGCGGCATCTAGCAATACATCATTGCTACCCAAGTTACAAGAAATGTTGAGATCTAACATCACCTTGTGACTATTAATTGTGACTCCTCACAATATATGACAAGTGTCCTTCTATCCTAGACATCTAGATTGATCAATGTGAGGCATAGACCGTGTCATCCTCTGACCAATCTAAATCTTGAACTCCAAGTAGACTCACTCAATCAAATGAGCTCAATATCTCATATTGACTTATTTGGGTATGGCCATACACTTCGTGGTCTTACTCTATCAAGATTATCGATGTCGCTCCCGTCATATGGGAGGGATAGATCCCATCTACATCACTCACATCACTCTGCATAATTCGTTACATACCTAGTAATCGCTTTTATAGTCCACCTAGTTACGGGTGACGTTTGACGAAACCAAAATACATAACTCCTTATGTAGGGATCCATGGTGACTTCAGGTCTAAGGACTAATAGTCATACTAATAGCCACATGAGAAAGTATATGACACTCATATAACGATCCATGATACTTTCTCATGGCGGGTCATTCAGTATACATTCTCTAATGCATACCCATGTGTCAGCTTGATATCTCTATATCCATGACTTGTGAGATCAAGTCATCGAGCTGACCTACATGATAGTCTTATTGTATTAACATTGTCCCTGAATGTTAATACTCGACTAGGAATGATTTAGAGTAGTGTTCCCTATATCATCTCACTATTGATTCAACTAATCGATTGATATAGGTATGAACCTTCTACTCAAGGACGCTATTATACTTAGTCTATTTGGCACTAATACAAATAAGTATAATAACCAAACAAATGCCTTTATTAATATACAAGAATATGATACAATGAGTCCATACAATCATCAAATGATTGGCTCTAGGGCTCTAACTAACATATTCTTCCTTCTTCCTCTTGAAGCTCTCCCTCTCCCTCTCCTCCTTGCTTGGCCGAATCTTACCAAGGTGCTAGCACACCTTTGTGTAAGGTTTTCTCCACCTACGTGTCCGTGTGGATACTTCTAGAGGACCGACGCTTGACGGTCTAGAGATCCGACAATTCCTTGGACGAGCGGGAACACGAAAGGGCACGCTTCAAGGTATACTTCTTAACACATAGATCTAGGAGTAGATCTAGATATTTAAAACTCGTACTCGTAATTTTTCGGTTGGTTTTCCTTGCACGGATCTATGATTCTGGGTGATTCGGGGTTTTCGCGACGCGAAAAGCGGTTTTCGCGGCCCGAAAAACCCAACATTGGGGGTGTCGTCTATCCAACCCCCCTTCAAGCCGGCCGACCGATCCCCAACAGGGAAGTAGGCAATTCATCTTTTGCTTGCTTCTTTTCTTAACCAAGAGGAAGAGAAGGTAAGCAACTGTTGGTTACTACTCGTAAAACCTAGAGGTTCCACTGTACAAAAATTTTGTACAAAGGTCTGAACCTTTTCCTAGCTACCATGTGTTCTTTTAAATTAAATTTTGGATCGCCTGCGGAACTTAACACGTTTGATCCAAAACTTAATCTATTTGTTCTTTTAGGTTTTGACTTGGATCTCCTGCGGAACTTAACACGTTCAACCCAAATCACCTTAAGTTATTAATTCCATTAAATATTAATTTCCATAATTGGTTCCCAGTAGTGACGTGGCGAGGCACATGGCCTTCTTGGATATGGGAGCAACCACCACTGACTAGACAAAACCTTTTATAGAAATCTAATATTTAATTTCCTAAAATAACTTTAGGTTAACCGAAAAGAACAATCAAATCACAAGGAAAAATAAAACAAAAGAACACAACTTCGAAAAACATATTCGAAATACTAGAATCGTAAGCCTCTTGTATTTGGTATTATTTCCATAAATAACTAGCATGATGCGGAAAGGAAAAATTACTAGTTATGCCTTCTAGAAAGACCTCTTGATCTTCGACCGTATTCCTCTTCTAACCTCAGACGTTGTGTGGGCAACGATCTTTCGAGATGAGAAACCACCAATCACCTTCTTCTTCCTTGCAAGTTTCGGCCATCAAAACATCTTCTAGGATGAAGAGGTTCGGCCACCACCACCATGCTCCAAGGGATGCTAGAAACGAGGCTTGCTTTCTCTCCTTCTTCTCCTTCCTTGATCCGGCCACTAACAAAAGCTCCACCAAGAGGTAAGTTTCGGCCAACAAGAGGAGAGGAGAGAAATAGGGCCGGCCGCACCACTAAGAAAAAAAAAGAGGGAGTAAAATAGAATAGAGTCGTTAGCTTTGAAGCCTCCTCAACCCCCTCTTTTATAATCCTTGATCCTTGCGAATAAGGAAAATTTAATAAAAATTTCCTTAATTCTTTTTCCATTGAAAAAGAAAAATTATTTAATTAAAAACAATTTTCTTTCTCAATTTTATTTGGCCGGCCACACCAAAGCTACAAACAAGGAGAGTTTTAATTAATTAAAACTTCCTAATTTGTCTCCAGAAATTTATAAAATTTCTCCAATAATTTAATCCCTTCATGATTGGATTATAAAAAGGAAATTTAATAAAATAAAATCTTTCTTTTAAACATGTAGATAAAAAGAAAGTTATCTCTAAAAATTAAAATCTCTTTTAATCTACAAATAAGGAAAGATATCAAATCTTTTCTCAATCTTTTGTAGAAACTAATAAAAGAGAATTATTAATTTTTAAACTTTCTTTTAAATCATAAACATGGTTAAAAGGAAAGTTTTCTTAAAATTTAAAATCCTCCTTTAATCAACAAATAAGGAAAGATTTCAAATTTTAAACTCTCTTTTAAAAATGTAGATGATTTACAAATAAGGAAAGTTTTTACCAAAAATTAAAACCATCCTTTTAATCTACAAATAAGGAAAGAGATTAATCTCTTCTCTTAATCTTTTGTAGAAAGTTATAAAAGGAAATTTTTAATTTTTAAACTCTCTTTTAGAATCATGATATCCACATAAGAAATAATTTTAATAAAAATCCTTTTAATATTCTAGTGGCCGGCCACCTAAGCTTGGGACCCAAGCTTTGGCCGGCCACCTACATGACTCATCAACTTGGTCTTGGCCGGCCTTAGCTTGGGTTCCAAGCTAGCTTGGCCGACCCCATTGGATGGGTAAGAAGGTGGGTATGTGGTGGGTATAAATCTCTATATACTAGAGGCTACGATAGGGACCGAGAGGAGGAATTGGTTTTGGTCTCCCGATGAAATTAAGCATCTCGTGTTCGCCCCGAACACACAACTTAATTTCATCAATAATAATTCATTTCACTAAAGAACTATTATTGAACAACCGCACCAATCCCAAATTACATTTTGGGCTCCTTCTTATTATGAGTGTGTTAGTCTCCCTGTGTTTAAGATAACAAATGTCCATTAATTAAGTAAATTACTGATAACTCACTTAATTAATATCTAGCTCCAAGAGTAGTACCACTCAACTTCATCGTCATGTCGGACTAAGTCCACCTGCAGGGTTTAACATGACAATACTTATGAGCTCCTCTTGGGGACATTCTCAACCTAGATCACTAGGACACAATTTCCTTCTATAATCAACAACACACACTATAAGTGATATCATTTCCCAACTTATCCGACTTATTGATTCATCGAACTAAATATCACCCATTGATAAATTAAAGAAATAAATATCAAATATATGTACTTGTTATTATATTAGGATTAAGAGCACACACTTCCATAATAACTGAGGTATTTGTTTCTTTATAAAGTCAGTATAAAAGAAACGACCTCTAATGGTCCTACTCAATACACTCTAAGTGTACTAGTGTAATTATATAGTTAAGATAAACTAATAGCTAATTACACTACGACCTTTCAATGGTTTGTTCCTTTCCATTATGGTCGTGAGCTACTGTTTATAATTTATAAGGTACTGATAACATGATCCTCTGTGTGTGACACCACACACCATGTTATCTACAATATAAATTAATTGAACAACTACATTTATCATAAATGTAGACATTTGACCAATGTGATTCTTATTTCTAGATAAATGTTTATACCAAAAGCTAGGCTTTTAGTATACACTCTAACAATCTCCCACTTATACTAAAAGACTAAGCTGCCATATCTGCTGCCATACATCTGATTCCTAACCCTTCAACATGGCCATCAAAAGCTCTTGCCTTAAGGACCTCAGTGAAAGGATCTATAGGTCATCACCTGCTGCAATCTAGGCGGCAACAACTTCTCCTCGTTTATACGATTTCTCATATTGGGTGGTACTTGCGCTCTATTGTGTTTACTTGCCTTATAGACTTATGGTTTCTTCGAGTTTGCTACTGCACCAATATTATTACAATAAATTGTAATAATCTTTGGACAAACTAGAAATTATATCTAAGTCTATCTTGAGGTTATTGAGTCTTTCAGCTTTTATGGCTACCTCAGAAGCTTGCCATATACTAAGCTTCTATGGTGGAGTCCAGAAAAACACCTATGCTTATCACTCTTCCATAGTTATGACTTTACCTCCTAAAGTAAACACAAAACCCCGAGGTTGACTTATTATTGTCCCTATCCGATTGGAAATCAAAATCCATGCAACCCACAAGGACCAAATTAACTGCCTTGTAAGCTAGCATATAATCTCTAGTGCCTCTAAGGTACTTCAATATATGCTTTACTGCAATCCACTGTCCTTGTCCAGGGTTACTTTGATATCTGCTAACTATGCCCTTGGCAAAATAGATTTTTGATCTCGTGCATAGCATACATTAGGCTTCCGACAACCGAAGCATAAAGAACTGCCATTATTTCCTTTATCTCCTTTGATGTCTACAGAGACATATCTTTAGATAAAGTTACTCCATCTTGAAAAGGTAAGAAACCTTTCTTGGAGTTTTTCATGCTTAAAACGAGCAAGGATTTTTCTGATATATGAAGCTTGGGATAAGTAAAATATTCTTTTCTTGCGATCACTTATTACTTTGATCTCAAGAATATATACATTCTCCCAAGTCCTTTATATCGAATTATTTGGACAACCATACCCTTACTTCTGACAACATTTTGATATTGTTTCCAACTACCAAAAATGTTATCTACGTATAGTACAAGAAATACCACCACGTTTCCATCACACCTTTTGTATACACAAGACTTATCCGTTTACTCAATAAATCCATAGGTCTGGATTACTTTGATAAACCGGATGTTCCAAGACCTTGAAGCTTTGCCTCAGTCCATAGACTGATTGAGCTTGCACACAAGATGCTCTTAGCCCTTTGCAATGAACCCTTCTGGTTGCTTTATATGGATGCTTTCATCAAGACTTCCATTAAGGAATGCTGTCTTGACATCCACCTGCCAAATAGATAAAAGAATCCGTATAGACTTAAGCATGGCTACCAGTGAAAAAGTTTCCTTTTTCATCAAGCCTTGCTTTGAAGTTACTACCTTCCTTTCTATCACTCTTTTCCTATTATAGACCTTTTTACACCCAAAGGCTTTTACACCATTTGGTGGTTCTACAAGCTTCCAGATTTTATTAGAATACATATATTCTAATTCTGTTATTCATTACTCTATGTCAAGATGTTGCATCTTTATCTTGGAGTGTTTCGTCATATGTCCGGAGATCAGGTTCATGTCCTCCAGGGATCGAGTCCAAAAACTCTCCCAAAACATGAATCTTTTTAGGTTGCCTAACAACCCTCCCACTACGACAAGGCACTTTCTGCAATTGTGTATCATTTGTGATACGTGTTGCAGTATCTTTGTGGTATCTCATCTTGTACAGTTGGTACTAGATTAGACATGCCTTTTATTATTTCCTTAAGAACAAATGTTCTTATGGGCACATGGTTTATTACATAGTCCTTTTCTAAAAATCGGTCATTGATGCTAACAATGACCTTCTGATTTTTAAGACTATAAACCTACTTTCATTTCACTAGGATAACCCACAAACAAGTGAATTCTTGTCTAACTTATCATTGTCTCTCTTCTGCATATGTGTTGGACTACCCGAATCCGAATATGCTTCGAAATAGGCTTACGCCTATTCAGCAATTCTATATGAGTAGAGAGTTCTGACTTTAGAAGGTACTATATTCACTCCCGTTTCCAGAGTATATCCTTAAAATGATTTTGATAATATTCTTAATAACTCATCAATCTACTTATTTTCATAAGAGTCCTATACCTTCCTTTTCCTACACCATTCTGTTGGGGTGTACCAGGTGTAGTTAGTTGGGATTGAATCCCTATTTCTGATAAATGACTCCTAAATTCTCCCAAGAGGTACTTGCCACTACGATCTTACCGTAGTGTCTTGATACTTTTACTTTGTCGTTTCTCCACATCAGCCCCGTACTCTTTGAACTAATCAAAGCACTTAGACTTGCGGCACATCAAGTAAATATATCCGTATCTCAAATAGTTGTCTATAAAATAGATGAAATATTTGAAACAACCTCTTGCCTGGATGCTCATAGGATCACACAAATCAGAATGAACCAATTCCAATATATCTTTGACCCCATACCCCTTAGACTTAAAAGCTTCTTGGTTATTTTTCCTTCCAAGTAAGACTCGTAGGTTGGAAAGATTTCCACTACTAATGAACCCACAAGTTCATCAGCTACCAATGAATCCTACTCAAGTTAATATAACCTAGCCTTAGAAGCCAAAGATATAATTGGTTCATTTTTGAAGGTTACTTTCTCTTAAAGTTATAAGATGTGTTACTAATTTCTATTTGTTGCATCGTGAGAGTTATTGGATTTATAAATTGCCAACCAACGTACCAGAACAGATAACTTCCCTCTTTTTCTTAATAACAACTTTGTTATTAAAAGAGGCAGAATATCAAATTCTTGGAATAGTTTAGAAACTGAAAACTAGTTCTTTCTAAACTTGGTGCGTAAAGACAATTACTCAAAAATCCATGTTTTATTCTTATCAAAAGATAAACATCTCACACTGCAACAGCTACCATTTTTACAGTAGTGCCCATGTAGACGGTGTTTTAATTTTCATTTAGTTGCGGGGTTTCCTGGAACCCTGCAATGAATTGCGGACATGATTAATGGCATCTGTATCTACACTTCAAGTTCTGGTAGATAACACCACTAAACATGTTTCAACTAATGAATTAAATACACCTATATTGTTCTTAGTTCTAAGAAGACAGTCTACCTTAATGTCCAAGTCCTATTTCCAATCATTACAATTGGGATTACTAAGTCTTTCTTATAGTATGACTACTAGGGGATTGACAAACATTTTAAATCCTAAGAATCACAAAAATACTTGGTCAAGATCAACTCCTTAAAAATCTCCATGAATTTTGTATGCCACGATAGTGTGGACGTATACAAAATCGAAGAGGAGATTTTATTCATTAATTTTATTATCTCGTCAACTTTACTTTATGACAAATAAAATTAATAGTTGATCTATGTTTCATCAAATATTTGGTCAAAAACTTTTGAATTTAAAAAAATATTGATTCCTCAAACAATATTATTTAAATTCACCAACACCTCAAACACCGTGAATTTTGCATGCCACGTTAGTGTGGACGTATACAAATTCAACATTTGTAAAAGGAGGGTTTTAACCCATTAATTTTATTATCTTGTCAACCTAACTTTTTGACAAATAAAATTAATAGTTGGTATCATTTGGTCACACAAATAATAGCAGTGACTCCGATGGGGAGGATACTATTAGATGTGTCTAAGTGTATACCATTACTTGACACTAAGTCCATTAATAAGATTATGCCCCTTCCGTTGGGGAAGATCACACGCTCTTAATTAACTTCCTATAGTCATCCAAAAATGGAAGTCTGTTCTAGTGATCCACAAACAAGCTCATCCGTTATGGAGGAAGGCACTCAGAGCCAACGCGCAAGCTTGTTTGCATCACTTACAAACCAGTAATGGAGACCATGGGATTTACTTAAAAATCCCTCTCCTACTTAGTTATTTATAAATGAGGAATTTTAACTATGCTAGCCTACTAAATATGTAAACTAACATGCACACACAACACAATATAAAAGCAATAAATAGAAAATCTAATTTTCAACTATTATGGCTTTTATCTCTTGTTGTCCTCCGTGTGTTGTCATCCCAAGCTGCTGCCATATTTGGCCACTGCCACCGGGTCTAGCTGTCGCATCCATCTTGCTCCTAGTTCCGCTGCGCCTCTGATCCTTAGAAGGTTCCACGCTTTGCAAGATTCGATCCGCGACATAAATAGAATTTTATATTTTTGATCCTATATTCCATAAAAGGAATGTACATGTATCTAGATCAAAAATAAAATCCTAATAAAACTAAATACAGCTCCTGCTGTATTTTATAATACAATCATGCACATACATATAAATGCCCTTGACATGTCCAGGGGTCCAATCACACACATAATAACTAAAAGCCATAATAGTTGGATCCTGCATCCACAAAGTTAGCACATCCTACTATTAACCTGCCTAAATTATGTATGACATGTTCATAATTAACCTAATACCAAATACACAGAGGCAAAACCCTAGCTTGTTGGTTGCTACTCGAAAAACCTAGAGGTTCCATTGTACAAAGGTCTGAACCTTTTCCTAGCTACCATGTGTTCTTTTAAATTAAATTTTGGATCGCCTGCGGAACTTAACACGTTTGATCCAAAACTTAATCTATTTGTTCTTTTAGGTTTTGACTTGGATCTCCTGCGGAACTTAACACGTTCAACCCAAATCACCTTAAGTTATTAATTCCATTAAATATTAATTTCCATAATTGGTTCCCAGTACTGACGTGGCGAGTCACATGGCCTTCTTGGATATGGGAGCAACCACCACCGACTAGACAAAACCTTTTATAGAAATCTAATATTTAATTTCCTAAAATAACTTTAGGTTAACCGAAAAGAACAATCAAATCACAAGGAAAAATAAAACAAAAGAACACAACTTCGAAAAACATATTCGAAATACTAGAATCATAAACCTCTTGTATTTGGTATTATTTCCATAAATAACTAGCATGATGCGGAAAGGAAAAATTACTAGTTATACCTTCTAGAAAGACCTCTTGATCTTCTACCGTATTCCTCTTCTAACCTCGGACGTTGTGTGGGCAACGATCTTCCGAGATGAGAAACCACCAATCACCTTCTTCTTCCTTGCAAGTTTCGGCCATCAAAACATCTTCTAGGATGAAGAGGTTCGGCCACCACCACCATGCTCTAAGGGATGCTAGAAACGAGGCTTGCTTTCTCTCCTTCTTCTCCTTCCTTGATCCGGCCACTAACAAAAGCTCCACCAAGAGGTAAGTTTCGGCCAACAAGAGGAGAGGAGAGAAATAGGGCCGGCCACACCACTAAGAAAAAAAAAGAGGGAGTAAAATAGAATAGAGTCGTTAGCTTTGAAGCCTCCTCTACCCCCTCTTTTATAATCCTTGATCCTGGCGAATAAGAAAAATTTAATAAAAATATCCTTAATTCTTTTTCCATTGAAAAAGAAAAATTATTTAATTAAAAACAATTTTATTTCTCAATTTTATTTGGCCAGCCACACCAAAGCTACAAACAAGGAGAGTTTTAATTAATTAAAACTTCCTAATTTGTCTCCAGAAATTTATAAAATTTCTCCAATAATTTAATCCTTTCATGATTGGTTTATAAAAAGGAAATTTAATAAATTAAAATCTTTCTTTTAAACATGTAGATAAAAAGAAAGTTATCTCTAAAAATTAAAATCTCTTTTAATCTACAAATAAGGAAAGATATCAAATCTTTTCTTAATCTTTTGTAGAAACTAATAAAAGAGAATTATTAATTTTTAAACTTTCTTTAAAATCATAAACATGGTTAAAAGGAAAGTTTTCTTAAAATTTAAAATCCTCCTTTAATCAACAAATAAGGAAAGATTTCAAATTTTAAACTCTCTTTTAAACATGTAGATGATTTACAAATAAGGAAAGTTTTTACCAAAAATTAAAATCATCCTTTTAATCTACAAATAAGGAAAGAGATTAATCTCTTCTCTTAATCTTTTGTAGAAAGTTATAAAAGGAAATTTTTAATTTTTAAACTCTCTTTTAAAATCATGATATCCACATAAGAAATAATTTTAATAAAAATCCTTTTAATATTCTAGTGGCCGACCACCTAAGCTTGGGACCCAAGCTTTGGCCGACCACGTCTTGACCATCCCTTGCTTGGGTTCCGCTAGCTTGGGTTCCAAGCTAGCTTGGCCGACCCCATTGGATGGGTAAGAAGGTGGGTATGCGGTGGGTATAAATCTCTATATACTAGAGGCTACGATAGGGACCGAGAGGAGGAATTGGTTTTGGTCTCCTGATGAAATTAAGCATCCCGTGTTCGCCCCGAACACACAACTTAATTTCATCAATAATAATTCATTCCACTAAAGAACTATTATTGAACTACTGCACCAATCCCAAATTACATTTTGGGCTCCTTCTTATTATGAGTGTGTTAGTCTCCCTGTGTTTAAGATAACAAATCTCCATTAATTAAGTAAGTTACTGACAACTCACTTAATTAATATCTAGCTCCAAGAGTAGTACCACTCAACTTCATCGTCATGTCGGACTAAGTCCACCTGCAGGGTTTAACATGACAATACTTATGAGCTCCTCTTGGGGACATTCTCAACCTAGATCACTAGGACACAATTTCCTTCTATAATCAACAACACACACTATAAGTGATATCATTTCTCAACTTATCGGACTTATTGATTCATCGAAATAAATCTCACCCATTGATAAATTAAAGAAATAAATATCAAATATATGTACTTGCTATTATATTAGGATTAAGAGCACACACTTCCATAATAACTGAGGTCTTTGTTTCTTTATAAAGTCAGTATAAAAGAAACGACCTCTAATGGTCCTACTCAATACACTCTAAGTGTACAAGTGTAATTATATAGTTAAGATAAACTAATACCTAATTACACTACGACCTTTCAATGGTTTGTTCCTTTCCATTATGGTCGTGAGCTACTGTTTATAATTTATAAGGTACTGATAACATGATCCTCTGTGTGTGACACCACACACCATGTTATCTACAATATAAATTAATTGAACAACTACATTTATCATAAATGTAGACATTTGACCAATGTGATTCTTATTTCTAGATAAATGTTTATACCAAAAGCTAGGCTTTTAGTATACACTCTAACAGCAACTTGGTTTTTTCTTGTTCTTTTGCTTAGTTTTCTTTTATCTTCTTCTCATCTTTAACTAAATCTTCATTCCTTCTTATCCATATATTATTCATCATTCTAGTGGTTATCGTACATCAATTTATCTCCATCATTTGTGGGAGGTTCAAGGTTCAATCCTTGACCTCACCTCTTCTTATTCTATTTTTGGTTTCTATTTTTCCTTTTCTCTTATCCTTTTTATTTCTATGCTCTATAGAAAACAATACCCATATACTTATCTTATAATTTCATGGGTGTTACAGTACCCCGTACCTCATAGAAAGTTTTGTTAGTTAGAGCCCTAGAGCCAATCATTTGATGATTGTATGGACTCATTGTATCATATTCTTGTATATTAATAAAGGCATTTGTTTGGTTATTATACTTATTTGTATTAGTGCCAAATAGACTAAGTATAATAGCATCCTTGAGTAGAAGGTTTATGCCTATATCAATCGATTAGTTGAATCGATAGTGAGATGATATAGGGAACACTACTCTAAATCATTCCTAGTCGAGTATTAACATTCAGGGACAATGTTAATACAATAAGACTAGCATGTAGGTCAGCTCGATGACTTGATCTCACAAGTCATGGATATAGAGATATCAAGCTGACACATGGGTATGCATTAGAGAATGTATACTGAATGACCTGCCATGAGAAAGTATCATGGATCGTTATATGAGTGTCATATACTTACTCATGTGGCTATTAGTATGACTATTAGTCCTTAGACCTGAAATCACCATGGATCCCTACATAAGGAGTTATGTACTTTGGTTTCGTCAAACGTCACCCGTAACTGGGTGGACTATAAAGGCGATTACTGGGTATGTAACGAATTATGCAGAGGGATGTGAGTGATGTAGATGGGATATATCCCTCCTATATGACGGGAGTGACATCGATATTCTTGATAGAGTGAGACCACGAAGTGTATGGCCATACCCAAATGAGTCAATATGAGATATTGAGCTCATTTGATTGAGTGAGTCTACTTGGAGTTCAAGATTTAGATTGGTCAGAGGATGACACGGTCTATGCCTCACATTGATCAATCTAGATGTCTAGGATAGAAGGACACTTGTCATATATTGTGAGGAGTCACAATTAATAGTCACAAGGTGATGTTGGATCTCGACATTTCTTGTAACTTGGGTAGCAATGATGTATTGCTAGATGCCGCTCATTGTTTATGTATCTAAAGGAGTTTAGAAACATTGCCAACGTTACAAGAACCTATTGGGTCACACACAAAGAACAAGTGGATGGAGATTAGGTTCATATGATGAACCAATTGGATTAGGTTCATATGATGCACCAACGATTGGATTCAAATTAGACTTATTGAGTTAGACTCGATTAGATTCAATTGTTGAATGAGTCTAATTTAAATTTTATTCATTGAGTCAATTTATATTAATGAATTGAGATTCATTAAATTAAAATTGACTTGAATCAAAGGT
This sequence comes from Zingiber officinale, assembly GCF_018446385.1. Lineage (NCBI taxonomy): Eukaryota > Viridiplantae > Streptophyta > Magnoliopsida > Zingiberales > Zingiberaceae > Zingiber > Zingiber officinale. The sequence continues at coordinate 58,143,719 of NC_055988.1, read as the reverse complement.
TGGATTTAACTCAACAAGGAAGACAATTGGTCAAGTTTGACTTGACCAAGTAGAAGTTGAATCATCAAGTTTGACTTGATGTATTGCCACATCATAAGGATGACTCATCCTTGCCACATCACCTCCACCTCATGAGACATGCCACCTCATGGGGGTTACACTCTCCCCTTGGTTTTAATGAGGCCGGCCACATTAATGAAGGGGGTTACATTGTGTGGCCGACCACACTAATGGGGAGAGGAGTTTTGATTTTGTGAATTGATGAGTGGTAATTGTCTCATCTTCTTCCTTGCTTCTTCCTTCTCTTCTCTTGCTGTTTTGCCGTGACTTCCATGGTGTGGAGAAGGTGGTTGAGTGAATTCCAATAGCAAAGGAAGAGTGAAGGACACAAAGAAGGATACTACTAGTGAGTGTATAAGATTTCTTTTGTATCTTCTTCTTTTCTTCCTTTCCAATCCCATTCGAGAGCTCTAGAAAGTGCTAGCACACTTGGGGCTCTCTTCTCCATCCTTTGAGTGTGAGAGACACTCCTTGTTCGTGTGGATATCACTAGAGAAGTATCTACCTTGATACTTTGGAGATCCGACACATACCTTGGACGAGCGGGAATTTTGCGAGGGCACGCATCAAAGGTATAAAGTGTTTTCCTTTGTAGATCTACTGTAGATCATAGTTTATAACTCGTACTCGTGTTTTTTGAAATTTTTCCTTGCACGGATCCTACGGCTTTGGCGATTCGGGGTTTCCGCGACGCGAAAAGCGGTTTTCGCGGCCCGAAAAACCCAACAGTGGTATCAGAGCCACGTGCAAGGCTTGTACGAGTTTGATTTTTGGTTTTATGAAAACTAAAGTTTCTGTAATTTTCTGTAAAATTATGGTTTTATAGTTTTTATGGGTAATTTTTCCGTAGAAGCGAAGCACAAGTGTCTCGGCACTTGTAGGCTTCGGCTACCGGAAAGATTTTTCCAAAATGGCTTCGTTTTGCCCCAAATCCGTTTGGGACAGCGGGCTTGGGTGCCATTAGATCGCAAAGGAGCAACTCACGATGGTTAGATCGTGGGTAGGGGTACTGCCCCTAACCCCGCAAGGGGATTTGCTCCGCGATTGCACCCAAAATCGCTAAAAACGAACCCGCCGGGAAGATTTTTCCGAAACGGAAATGTCTCGGCCCAAATCGTTTTGGGACAGCGGGTATAGGTGCTGTTTGATCACAAATGAACCCTCGCGATGGTTAGATCGTGGGTAGGGGCGCTGCCCCTAGCCCCGCAAGGGGATCCGTTCCGCGATTGCGCCCGAAACCGCTAAACGGGACCGCCGGGAAATTTTACTCGTAAAAATTGTAAAAATTATTTTTAAAATTATAGAAAATTATGAAAATATATAATTTTGAATTATATATTAATTTTGTGATAGTCATGGCCCAAAAACCCAATATGATTGGATTGTGTTGTAATTCATAATACGGCCTGCGTTCCGTTATGTGTTTGCGCGTGTTGTATGTTTTTTATTTTTCCGCGACCTGCGCATCATGCCTTCTCTTATATTCTTGTTGTAAATTAGATTTAGACTCGAATGTAACTCAAGTTTCAAATTGTAATGTACAAATTGGAGCGGTGGAGGGTCCACACGAGACGGAGTTCCAAGGCGGGCATGAGCAACACAAGATGGTCAAAGGGAGGAGCTTGGAGAAGCTGTTGACCCTAGGTTGACCATTCGATCTTCTCATTGACTTGAGAAGATCGTAGTAGGGCCATGACTAAATCACAAATATATTAATTAGTTAATTGCTTATGTATATGATGCATGTTTAATAAGTAATTAATTAATTAGTGCCTTACGATTAGATTAGATCTAAGTCGTGCACATGATGCACCCTTGCGATAAGATTAGATCTAAGTCATGCACAAGATGCATCCTTTTCGATTAGATTAGATCTTGATCGAACCAACTCTAAATGCCTAACCGTGCCGTGATACCTATCACTACCTCGATCACATGTATTGTTGAATCTGCCAAAGCAGAGCAATACATATTATCTTGGTAGGGTACGGAGGGACAATCTTGGTCCCGCCTATCAACGCATGGGTGAATACAAACTCAATTAGATTGAATATTCCTAGTTACTCGGTTGGATCGAGTCAACTATAGGCATTCTTCCAATAGTTGGAATGATAGGTCAAAATCACATCTATATTAACTCTCGGGCGTATTAGCCAAAGCTAACTCGAGTTTTAATATAAATGCGGATATTGATTTTATAAACAAGAGTTGCATAGAGATGTAATTGGTAATCATTACCTACCGATCATACTAAGCCTTGGGCGTATTAGCCAAAGCTAACTCAAGGGTTAGTATGATGTGGATCTTGTCCCACAAGAATTATAGAATTCAGTGGGAGCATCATTTAATTAAAGGCCTAATTAAATGATTTTAAAAGAATATGATATTTATTTCTACATTTATTTCTGTTGTAGATAACCATGACGTCGAATATGAACTCTTTCTCTCTGCGATCTGTCCTTAAGAAGGACAAGCTCAACGGAGCAAATTTCCTGGACTGGTACAGGAACCTGAGAATAGTTCTCACTCAGGAACGTAAACTGTACGTTCTGGAGCAGCCCATTCCGGAGGCTCCTCCTGCCACTGCCACGCGAGCTGACCGGGATGCTTACAAGAAGCATCAAGATGACGCATTAGATGTGTCCTGTCTTATGCTCGCAACCATGAACTCTGAGCTTCAGAAGCAACATGAGTTGATGAGCGCTTACGATATGGTTGAACATCTTTGTCACCTATATCAAGGACAAGCAAGGCACTGGAAAAGGAACTCCAAAGAATACCTGGAAGATCTTACGAAGAAGAGAAATAAGATTTCTACTTCAGGTATACATGTTATAGAAGTCAACCTCTCTATTTCTTCATCGTAGGTATTAGATACCGGATGTGCTTCGCACATTTGTACTAATGTACAAGTGCTGAGAAATAGCAGGGTATTGACGAAGGGTGAGATAGACCTACGAGTAGGCAATGGAGCACGAGTTGCTACTATTGCTGTAGGAACTTATCATCTATCTCTTCCCTCTGGACTTGTACTAGAATTAGATGATTGTTGTTATGTGCCTGCCTTGACTAAGAACATAATTTCAGTTTCTTGTTTGGACACGAAAGGATTCTCGTTTATAATAAAAAACAAATGTTGTTCTGTCTATTTAAACGATATGTTCTATTGTAGTGCACCTCTAATAAACGGACTATATATTTTAGACCTTGAGAGCCCTATCTATAACATAAATACCAAGAGGTTCAAGTCAAATGACATGAACCAAACCTACCTCTGGCACTGTCGCTTAGGTCATATAAATGACAAGCTCTTATCCCAGCTCCATAAGGATGGTATGCTGGACTCATTTGATTTTGAATCATATGAGGTATGCGAGTCATGCCTACGAGGCAAGATGACCAAGACTCCCTTTAGAGGGCACAGCGAGAGAGCGACTGATTTGTTAGGACTCATACATAGTGATGTATGTGGTCCTTTCAATGTCGCTGTTAGAGGCGGTTATAGGTACTTCATCACATTTACTGATGACTTCAGTAGATACGGTTATGTGTACTTAATGACACATAAGTCCAAATCCTTTGAAAAGTTCAAAGAATTCAAGAATGAAGTACAGAACCAGCTTGGCAAGAGTATTAAGATACTTTGATCCGATCGAGGTGGAGAATACCTTAGCCATGAGTTCCGTGACTATCTAGCTGAGTGTGGGATTCTATCCCAACTCACTCCTCCTAGAACACCACAGTGGAATGGTGTATCCGAACGGAGGAATCGTACCATATTAGATATGGTACGATCTATGATGAGTCACACAGATCTTCCGACATATCTATGGGGATATGCTCTAGACACGCCAGTTTTCATACTCAACCGAGTTCCATTAAAGGCCATGATAAAGACACCATATAGGATATGGACTGGGAGAGATGCCCAGGTGTCTTTAATGAGGATTTGGGGTTGTGAGGCTTATGTTAGATGTCAAGTCTCAGACAAATTAGGACCCAAATCCGACAAGTGCTTTTTCATTGGATATCCCAAGGAAACTAAGGAATATTACTTCTACATTCCCAGTCAGCACAAGGTAGTTGTGGCAAAGACTGGGGTCTTTCTAGAAAGGAACTTTGTTTCTAGAAAGACTAGTGGGAGCACGTTCGATCTTGAAGAAGTTCAAGATGCGAATACTAGCACTGAAGCCTCGATGGAAGTTGAACTGGAACCACAAAGTGTTGTGGATGATGTTCCACAAGGAGTTGGGGAACAACAACCGGTTCAAGTAGACATACCTCTTCGCAGGTCTGATAGGGTACGTCGTCAGCCTGAGAGATACTCATTTCTCTTGTCTGACCATGATGACGTTATGCTCATAGAGGATGAGCCTACCACCTATCAGGAAGCTGTGATGAGACCAGATTCCGAGAAATGGCTAGAGGCCATGAGATCCGAAATGGAATCCATGTACACCAACCAAGTATGGACTTTGGTTAATCCACCTGAAGGGGTAAAACCCATTGGGTGCAAGTGGGTCTTTAAGAGAAAGACTGACATGGATGGACTTATCTATAAGGGTCGCTTGGTAACTAAAGGTTTCAAGCAGATTCATGGTATTGACTATGATGAAACCTTTTCTCCAGTAGCGATGTTTAAGTCCATTCGGATCATGCTTGCTATTGCAGCCTACCATGACTATAAGATATGGCAGATGGATGTCAAAACCACGTTTCTGAATGGAAACCTGCTCGAGGATGTGTACATGACACAACCTGAGGGTTTTGTAGATCCACAGCATACTAGCAGAGTATGCAAGCTGCATAGGTCCATTTATGGACTAAAGCAAGCTTTTCAGAGCTGGAATCTTCGTTTCGATGATGCAATCAAACAGTTTGGTTTCATCAAGAACGAAGATGAGCCTTGTGTCTACAAGAAGGTTGTAGGAGATATAGTTGTCTTCCTCATATTGTATGTGGATGACATACTACTCATTGGGAAGGGCATCCCTATGCTTCAGTCTGTCAAGACCTGGCTAGGGAGTTGCTTCTCAATGAAGGACTTAGGTGAGGCATCCCGCATTCTAGGGATATAGATCTAAGAGATTGCTTGGCCTAAGTCAGAGTACATACATTGACAAGGTACTCCTTCGGTTTGCCATGCAGAACTCCAAGAAGGGATTTCTGCCGATGTCACATGGAGTGAGTCTTTCGAAGACTCAAGGTCCCTCTTCTAGAGAGGAGAGAGACCGTATGGATCAGATCCCTTATGCCTCAGCCATAGGATCGATCATGTACGCCATGCTATGTACTCGACCTGATGTCTCGTATGCTTTGAGCATGACGAGCAGATACCAGTCAGATCCAGGTGAAAGTCACTGGATAGCGGTCAAGAATATTCTTAAGTACTTAAGAAGGACTAAAGAATATTTCTTGATATATGGAGGCAATGATGAGCTAGCTGTAAAGGGTTACAGTGATGCTAGCTTCCAGACCGACCAGGATGACTATAGATCGTAGTCGGGGTTTGTGTTTTGCTTAAGTGGTGGTGCTGTGAGCTGGAAGAGTTCGTAGCAGGACACAGTAGCTGATTCTACAACAGAGGCCGAGTATATTGCTGCATCAGAGGCAGCAAAGGAGGCAGTTTGGATCCGCAAGTTCATCACTGAACTTGGGGTGGTCCCTAGCATCGCTGACCCAGTTGAGCTCTATTGTGACAACAATGGAGCTATAGCACAGGCGAAGGAATCTCGCTCACACCAGCAGACCAAGCACATACTACGGCGCTTCCATCTCATTCGAGAGATTATCGATAGAGGAGATGTGAAGATTTGCAGAGTACCTACAGAGGCTAACATCGCAGATCCCTTGACCAAGGCTTTGGCACAGAGAAAGCATGATGGTCACACTAAGTCATTAGGCCTTAGATCCTATACTGATTGGCACTAGTGCTAGTGGGAGATTGTTAGTTAGAGCCCTATAGCCAATCATTTGATGATTGTATGGACTCATTGTATCATATTCTTGTATATTAATAAAGGCATTTGTTTGGTTATTATACTTATTTATATTAGTGCCAAATAGACTAAGTATAATAGCGTCCTTGAGTAGAAGGTTCATACCTATATCAATCGATTAGTTGAATCGATAGTGAGATGATATAGGGAACACTACTCTAAATCATTCCTAGTCGAGTATTAACATTCAGGGACAATGTTAATACAATAAGACTAGCATGTAGCTCAGCTCGATGACTTGATCTCACAAGTCATGGATATAGAGATATCAAGCTGACACATGGGTATGCATTAGAGAATGTATACTGAATGACCCGCCATGAGAAGGTATCATGGATCGTTATATTAGTGTCATATACTTTCTCATGTGGCTATTAGTATGACTATTAGTCCTTAGACCTGAAGTCACCATGGATCCCTACATAAGGAGTTATGTACATTGTTTTCGTCAAAGGTCACCCGTAACTGGGTGGACTATAAAGGCGATTACTGGGTATGTAACGAATTATGCAGAGGGATGTGAGTGATGTAGATGGGATCTATCCCTCCTATATGACGGGAGTGACATCGATATTCTTGATAGAGTGAGACCACGAAGTGTATGGCCATACCCAAATGAGTCAATATGAGATATTGAGCTCATTTGATTTAGTGAGTCAACTTGGAGTTCAAGATTTAGATTGGTCAGAGGATAACACGGTCTATGCCTCACATTGATCAATCTAGATGTCTAGGATAGAAGGACACTTGTCATATATTGTGAGGAGTCACAATTAATAGTCACAAGGTGATGTTGGATCTCGACATTTCTTGTAACTTGGGTAGCAATGATGTATTGCTAGATGCCGCTCATTGTTTATGTATCTAAAGGAGTTTAGAAACATTGCCAACGTTACAAGAACCTATTGGGTCACACACAAAGAACAAGTGGATGGAGATTAGGTTCATTTGATGAACCAATTGGATTAGGTTCATATGATGCACCAACGATTGGATTCAAATTAGACTTATTGAGTTAGACTCGATTAGATTCAATTGTTGAATGAGTCTAATTTAAATTTGATTCATTGAGTCAATTTACATTAATGAATTGAGATTCATTAAATTGAAATTGACTTGAATCAAAGGTTGGATTTAACTCAACAAGGAAGACAATTGGTCATTTGACTTGACCAAGTAGAAGTTGAATCATCAAGTTTGACTTGATGTATTGCCACATCATAAGGATGACTCATCCTTGCCACATCACCTCCACCTCATGAGACATGCCACCTCATGGGGGTTACACTCTCCCCTTGGTTTTAATGTGGCCGACCACATTAATGAAGGGGGTTACATTGTGTGGCCGGCCACACTAATGGGGAGAGAAGTTTTGATTTTGTGAATTGATGAGTGGTAATTGTCTCATCTTCTTCCTTGCTTCTTCCTTCTCTTCTCTTGATGTTTTGTCGTGACTTCCATGGTGTGGAGAAGGTGGTTGAGTGAATTCCAAGAGCAAAGGAAGAGTGAAGGTCACAAAGAAGGATACTACTAGTGAGTGTATAAGATTTCTTTTGTATCTTCTTCTTTTCTTCCTTTCCTATCCCATTCGAGAGCTCTAGAAAGTGCTAGCACACTTGGGGCTCTCTTCTCCATCCTTTGAGTGTGAGAGACACTCCTTGTTCGTGTGGATATCACTAGAGAAGTATCTACCTTGATACTTTGGAGATCCGACACATACCTTGGACGAGCGGGAATTTTGCGAGGGCACGCATCAAAGGTATAAAGTGTTTTCCTTTATAGATCTACTGTAGATCATAGTTTATAACTCGTACTCATGTTTTTTGAAATTTTTCCTTGCACGGATCCTACGACTTTGGGCGATTCGGGGTTTCCGCGACGCGAAAAGCGATTTTCGCGGCCCGAAAAACCCAACAAGGTCGTCCTCGAACTTAGAATAGAGATATCAGGTGGTACCGGACTTTCGGCTGAGTGCGTCGGCCACCTTGTTCGCTTTCCCGGGATGATAAAAGATTTTGCAATCGTAATCCTTGACTAGCTCGAGCCATCTGCGTTGTCTCATATTTAGGTCTTTCTAAGTGAAGAAATATTTCAGACTCTGGTGGTCTGTATAAATCCTGCACTGGGCTCCATATAAGTAATGCCTCCATGTTTTTAGAGCGAAGACCACTGCTGCTAGTTCTAAGTCATGAATGGGGTAATTTCTTTCATTCTCTTTGAGTTTTCTAGAGGCATAGGCGATGACTTTGTCGTCTTGCATCAGTACAGCTCCAAGTCCTGGTAAGGAAACATCGCTATACATATCAAAGCCTTTGTTACTTTCCGGAAGAGTAAGGATCGGAGCACTGGTCAATTTCTGTTTCAGTTCCGTAAAACTCTTCTCGCAGTCGTCCGTCCATTGATACTTTTTGTTTTTCTTGGTGAGATTCGTCATAGGGGCTGCAACTTTGGAGAAATCCTCTACGAACTTCCTGTAGTAGCTTGCTAATCCCAGAAAACTTCTGATTTCGCTTCCATTCTTTGACCTGTTCCAGTTACTTACAGCTTCAATCTTGCTTGGATCTACCATGACTCCATCTTTAGAGATGACATGACCCAAGAATATTGCTCGGTCTAGCCAGAACTCACATTTCGAGAACTTTGCATATAGTTGTTTTTCTCAGAGAATCTGTAGTACAATATTCAGATGTTCGGCATGTTCTTCCTGGGTTCTTGAGTAGATGAGAATATCGTCAATGAAGACGATCACACATTTATCGAGATATGCCGCAAATACCAGATTCATCAAATCCATGAACACAGTAGGGGCATTTGTTACTCCGAAGGGCATAACTACGAACTCATAGTGTCCGTATCTTGTTCAAAAGGTGGTCTTTGGTATATCATCTTGTTTCACTTTCACTTGATGATAGCCGGACCTTAAGTCAATCTTCGAGAAGACAGTTGCTCCCTTGAATTGGTCGAACAGATCATCGATCTGTGGAAGAGGGTATCTGTTCTTGATCGTCGCGTTGTTCAGCGCTCGATAGTCTATACACATTCGCATAGACCCATCCTTCTTTTTCACAAACAATACCGGAGCTCCCCATGGAGAGTGACTAGGGCGAATAAGTCCCTTGTCGAGTAACTCCCGTAGCTATTCTTGAAGTTCCTTCAACTCAGTCGGCGCCATCCGGTAAGGTGCTTTAGAGATTGGTTTAGTGCCAGGAACTAATTCAATCATAAATTCTATTTCTCTATCAGGGGCTAATCCCGATAGTTCATCAGGAAATACTTCGGGATAGTTGCATACCACCCTGACCTCTTCTAGCTTCTGCCCCCGGTTTGACTTGTATCAACCACGTGCGCTAGAAATCCAGTACATCCTTTGTCTAACATCCTTTGGGCCTTTACAGCTGATAAGAATCTTGCAGTTTCTTTCCCAGATTCCCCAATAAATTCAAACATCGGTTCAGCTTCAGGTCGGAAGACTACCTTTCTCTTACGGCACTCGATTGAGGCACCGTACTTGCTTAGGAAGTCCATGCCAGTATAATGTCATAATCCCGCATGTCGAGTACTATCAGATTGCAGTAGAGTTCCCTGTCTGCGATTCGGATACGTACGGCCCGCAGCATATGATCCGATGGCATAACTTCCCCGGACGGTAGGGTTGTCAAGAACGTGCCATTTAGTGTTTGGGGTGGCATGTCTAATTTCTTCTTAAATGGTGCTGAGACGAACGAGTGTGTCGCCCCAGTATCAAATAATACTAAAGCATACTGACTGAAAATAGGCAGCTGACTTGTAACGACAGTAGAGGCGCTCGCCACATCTTCTTTAGTAAGCGAGAAAACCCTGGCGTTCGTTGTAGTTGGTGGGGCTTCCAATCTCCCTTGGCTAATCGGTGTTCCTTCAATAGTAGCTTGCATCTGATGTAGTTGTGAGGGGGTACTCTTGTTCTGGTTGTTCTGCTGGGGTGGTGTCTGAAACCGGTTAGTGCAGTCTCTTGCCAGATGTCCATCCCCTCCGCAATTATAGCACCTTCTTGTACCCTTGTGACATACTCCGGAATACAGCTGTCCGTAAATAGTGCACTGGGGGTATTTCGGTTGCTTATTCACTGAGCCACCTTTAGCATTGTCCCATTGTTTCCTTTTTCTGGTAGAGGCCCCTTTCCAGCTTGTTTTGATACCTGAGGGTATCTGTCCTTCTGTTCGGGCCTGACTCTTATTCTCGTTCATCGCTTTCTGATAATGCTCTGTGATTAGGGCACTGCTGACCAATTCCTCTGTAATCTGGGGTCTATTAATTCCGCCGGCTACGTTCAGTGCTATCTCGGGTCGAAGCATCTTCAGCATCAGTCTGACCCTTTCTCTTTCTGTGCGAACCAACTCTGGACATAGGCGTGCCAAACGGTTGAAGCGTTTTACTGCTTCGTTCACTGATAGGTCACCTTGCCGAAACTCGGTGAACTCGTCGTAATGTCGGTTCGTCACTTGCATATGGAAGAACTCTTCGAAGAACTCTGTCTCGAAGTCTATCCAGTTCATCAGATTAATCTGTCTCTTTGCCTTTACTCTTTCCTACCACATCCTTGCGTCTCCGGAAAAACAGAATGATACACATTTGATCTTTTCCGATACGGGCCAGTTCAGTAATTCCACTATGCTTTCCACTGTCTTGAACCAGGCCTGAGCATCCCATGGCTCGTAAGTACCTGAGAAGTTTTCCGGCTTCAGCCTTAGCCACTGTATCAAGTAGGTCTCCTGTCGGACCACTGGGACAGGGGCTATCGGTGGTACTGGTGCAACTACTGGGATGACGGGTACTGCATTCTGATTTACTGGCGGGGTGGCAGGATCTCCTTGCTGACCCATCAAAGTCGTGATTAGCTATTGTTGTTCCATGATCTGACGCTGGAGGTCGGTAACTACCTGAGTCAGATCCGGTGGAGTCGCTGTCTCGTCTGCTCGGGTAGTACGTCTCTTAGCCATGCTTATCTTCATTAAATGACAATAAATTATCGTTATTTCTATCCAGGCTAACATAAGATCGTTATTATTCTTATCCTACCATCATGCATACCTAAACTAGAACTGTGACTTATCATCATAAAAAAAAAAAACACTAAGTAAATATGCATAACATTAAAGCATCATTGAAGAATTAATTTAAGCATATAGATTCTTACATGGAGCGGCAGGATAGAGGCTTGACATGTGTGTAGTGAAAAGGCTAAACCTGGCTCTGATACCAAACTGTAACACCCCGCCCCTTCCTGGTTAAGCTGACGGGGGTTACTTATCTTTTCTTCTTAAAACAGGGGAAGTCTTATCTATAGTATAATTTTTTTTCTTTATAAATTTTTCTTTACTTTTCAAATCATCATCACTAACTACCTATCATATGAGTCACATAACATGCTTAACATAAATTTAAACCATAATACTAAAGAGCATGATGAAATGTCATGGAGTCATAAAAGAACTACTTAAACATAATTCTTATTAACTAGAAGCAGGTCTTTCTCTTTAGTCGAGTCACTACTACACACGTCCTTCTTGCCCCCTCCTGCTGCTCCCTTAGTACATCCATTCTTTGCCCTTATCTGTGGTACAAGGAAAGTAAGCTGTGTGAGCACACAAGGCTCAGTAAGATCCTTTCCTACTCACAAAAACCGTATAACATAACTAAATCTCCAAGGCATACAACATAAAGACAACTCATCATATCATGTATAGAAGCATCATATCATAACATAATCGTAAGGTTTCATGGCATATCATAGCATGCATCCTAGCATAACATAATCATAATCATAGCATATCATAACATGGTCATAAAGTTCATCCTAGCATAACATAACATAATCATAAGCATTATGGCATATCATGATATAATCATAAAGTGCATCCTAGCATAACATAATCATGATCATAGCATATCATAACATATTCATAAAGTTTATCCTAACATAACATGTCATAATCATAAACATCAAGGTATATCGTAACATAATCATAAAGTGTTATGCGAGATGACTTTCAAAAACATGATTCATGCAATAATATATGCAACATGTCCTTTGAAAACTTATTACATACATACTTAAACATAATCATAACATGATTAGGGCACCGGCTTGTACCACATACATAAATGCGCGCATCCTGTGTAGGTCCAAGGTAGCAAGTCTTGAACCCTACAAGGCATACATACTAGGCCCGTTTCTTAGTCCATCGACCTAGGGGCACTTAAGAGCCCATCCCTAACGAGGCACGTTTCTTAGTCCATTGACCCCAGGGCACTTATGGAGCCCACCCTTGGTACAAGCCATATAAAGTAAAGTAGCATGTCATACATATCATGGTTCTTAATATTTCATGCACATCGTATTTCTTATCATATCATACCATACAGAATTTGGGCACACAGCTCATCATAATGGCATGTAAAATTTGGGCACACAGCACATCATAATTACATGCATAGTTTGGGCACACAGCTCATCATAAATAGCATGCATAATTTGGGCACACAGCTCATCATAAATAGCATGCATAATTTGGGCACACAGCTCATTATAATAACACACAGCATAGCATAAGGATTAACATCATACATAGGTCATAAGTGTACATAATTAAACATAGAAGCATAGCAAGCTCTTACCACATCATAAAACATTGCATGTGAGATACATGGGAATCATATTTAGATTTTTAACCCTAATGTCATATAGTGGACGAAACATATAGTTGGGATTTAGGTAAAAAAAAACACATACAAGCATGTGAACCCTAAACCAATATCATATCATATACCATAAGGAAACATCATGAGCATGTTTAGGTAGGGTTCTAGGTTTCTTAAGCTTATAAACTTATCATGGCCGAATCTTATCAAGCATTACATTGGGTTAAAATCATCATTCAATCATGTGAACCCTAAACCAATTTTGTTGCAAATATTACAAGGAACATCATGAGCATAATTAGGTTAGGTTCCAAGTTTCCTAGGCCCTTAAACTTGTTGTGGCCGAAACCCTTAAGGCTTGGAACTAGGTTTTAAGTGTCATAAAAGCATGGAAACCCTAAACCAATTTCATAGCAATTATTATAAGGAACATCATGAGCATAATTAGGTTGGGTTCTAAGTTTCCTAGGCCCTTAAACATGTTGTGGCCGAAACTTGTAAGGCTTGAATCTAGGGTTCAAGTGTCATAAAAGCATGAGAACCCTAAACAAATTTCATAGCAATTATTTTAAGGAACAACATGAGCATAATTAGGTTAGATTCTAAGTTTCCTAGGCCCTTAAACATGTTGTGGCCGAGACTTGTAAGACTTAAAGCTAGGGTTCAAGTGTCATAAAAGCATGAGAACCCTAAACAAATTTCATAGCAATTATTTCAAGGAACAACATGAGTATAATTAGGTTAGATTCTAAGTTTCCTAGGCCCTTAAACATGTTGTGGCCGAGACTTGTAAGACTTAAAGCTAGGGTTCAAGTGTCATAAAAGCATGAGAACCCTAAACAAATTTTATAGCAATTATTTCAAGGAACAACATGAGCATAATTAGGTTAGATTCTAAGTTTCCTAGGCCCTTAAACATGTTGTGCCCGAGACTTGTAAGATTTAAAGCTAGGGTTCAAGTGTCATAAAAGCATGAGAACCCTAAACAAATTTCATAGCAATTATTTCAAGGAACAACATGAGCATATTTAGGTTAGATTCTAAGTTTCCTAGGCCCTTAAACATGTTGTGGCCGAGACTTGTAAGACTTAAAGCTAGGGTTCAAGTGTCTTAAAAGCATGAGAACCCTAAACAAATTTCATAGTAATTATTTCAAGGAACAACATGAGCATGTCATATTAATTTCATAACTTGTCTTAAGGAGGATCATGGCATGATTAGTTTAGGTTTAACAATTTTTCTAGGCCCCTAATCCTAACATGGCCGAATACATATAAGCATGGAATGAAGTTTAATCATCATATCGGCATGAGCATATCTTGTTAACAACTTCCTCATCATGAGGCACATATCATAAACAAAAATAAGAAACATGCTTGGTTTGAGTCTTAACTTACCTATTTCCTTTATCCATGTTTGGCCGAGAGTCTAGGGGTATGACTCTAAGTTCTAACCAAACATTCTAGCATATGAGCATTAGATAAATCCCTACCATAAGATATATGTTACAAGAAACATATTGGGCATGTCAAAATTTAGGTCTTTACATTTCCTAGGTCCTTCTTTTTAGTCTTGTCTTGGCCGAAAATTTCATAAAGGTATCCTAGGTTTTTACTCAACCAAATCTCCAAAAAAAAAATACAAAAGCTATTGTACCACAGGTGAGGGAAACTTACATCCTTTCGCTTGTGGTTTTTCTTAAGGAAAAAGGTATCGTAAGTGCTAAGGAAGAAGAGAGCTTCTTCTTCTTGTACCTCCTTTTGCTTCTCTTGCTTGGAAAGGATAGATCTTGAAGGCTTCTTCTCTAAATTTAGTTTTCTTGGATAGGAACTTAGCTTAGCTTTCGGAATAAGGAGAGGGAAGAGCTCTTGGTTTCGGTGGAGAATGAAGAAGGAGAAGGAAGGAGGAAGAAAAAGATTTAATCTCTTGTTTTTTTCTTCTCCCAATCCAATTTATTCCTATGTAAATGAAGCATGTCTTCATTCATTCCCTCAACTCCTCTTTTCCCTCACTCCTTTAATTCTCACGAAAATAGAGAGAGGAAGGGAAGTAGGCAATTCATCTTTTGCTTGCTTCTTTTCTTAACCAAGAGGAAGAGAAGGTAAGCAACTTGGTTTTCTCTTGCTCTTTTGCTTAGTTTTCTTTTATCTTCTTCTCATCTTTAACTAAATTTTCATTCCTTCTTATCCATATATTATTCATCATTCTAGTGGTTATCGTACATCAATTTATCTCCATCATTTGTGGGAGGTTCAAGGTTCAATCCTTGACCTCACCTCTTCTTATTCTATTTTTGGTTTCTATTTTCCCTTTTCTCTTATCCTTTTTATTTCTATGCTCTAAAGAAAATAATACCCATATACTTATCTTATAATTTCGTGGGTATTACACCTACACCCTATAATAGTAAGATATAGGGAAAGGATATAAGTACTACTCACCTGCAGTATGAGTTGCTTCGATGATGAAAGTTGTGATATGTTTTATGTATGTTAAAGAAGGTACATGTTGTGATATGTTTTATGTATGTTAAAGAAGATACATGTTGTGATATGTTTTATGCATGTTAAAGAAGATACATGTTAAGATTGTAAGAGGCCCTCTAAAGTTTTGGAATTAAGAGCATGTTTGGAGTATCTTGAATTGCTTCCCATTTAGTTTTGGGGCTAAGAAGCATATTTAACTGCCCTAATGTGCTTCCCTATAAGTGTAGGGGATTAAGCGCACATAAGGTGCTTGTTTAAATGACAAGTAAGTGCGAGTATAAGAAACAAATATTTAAAAGAAAGTATTTTACTTTAAAGTGGCATGTACTGGACACAAGGTCCATGGGTTGACTCCTTTATCGCCCCTAGGCCTAGTTCGCCTTGTAGTACCTTTATGGGTTTGAGATTAGCTACCTCGGATCTTATTAAGGATACACGCAAAGCGGTACAATGCGGGCTCAAGCAAGTTTATTATTATTTTTGTTTACATTTCGAGCCCCAAAATCTACTTTTTGCATTTCGGAAACCCCGAAGCTAGCCACGGATCCGTGCGAAGATATATTTAAAATTAAATCATGTACATGTTTCTGTAGGACCGTTGGGCCGGCTAGAAGGGTTGGTAAGTAACCTGTCAATTAAAAACAGACAACCCTTCCTCGAACGATTAAGCTAACACTTGTAAAATGAATTAAGCAGATAAATAAAAGCATAAAAGAAAAGACGAGGCACCAGATGTTTACTTGGTTACAACCGATGTGGTTGTTAATCCAAGGAAGATTAAGCTCAAAAACTCCATCAGGCGGAGAAGCCTCTTACAGCGTTTAGGCAGAGAAAACAGAAGCTTAACTACAACTAAAGCATACAAGTGTTTGGAAATAGAATGATCGTGATTGTTGAAAAGCTTCTGGACCAAGGCTATATTTACAGCCTTGGTCGGGGCGCCTGGAAGGGTTCCGGGTGCCCTGGGGGGATAAAATTTATCCTCCAACGGTTGGATCGAGTCAAAGCTTGATCCTTTGAAAAAGTCACTTCCGGGCGCCCGGAAGGGTTCCGGGCACCCCGGACAGCTCCGGGCGCCCCGGACAGTTCCGGGCGCCCCGGAGCCAAAAGTCAACCCAGTTGACTTTTGGTCCGTGCTCTCTTCTCCGGTTCAGCTCGCCTCTGGTCCGGGTCTTTCTGCTCCGGCTCCGCTTTGCTTGGGTGATCTCTGATATCCGAAATAGGGCTCAACCGAACCCAACTTCCAGTCTTCTCAAGCGGGCTTCCCTCCGGCTTCTCGTCCCTCGGAATCACCACGTGTTTCCTTCTCGTCCGTCGGCGTACACATCCGCAGTCTTCGTCCTTCGGACGCACCGCGTGCCATCCTTCTCGCTAGCTGCGTCTCTTGCTCCCCGAGCAATCTTCCGCTCCGGCTTTCATCCCTCGGAATCACTGCACGCTTCCTTCTCGTCCACTGATGTACTCTTCCGCAGCATCTCGTCCCTCGGACTGTCGTCCTTCTCGCTAGCTGCGTCTTCGGCTCAAGTACCTTTGCTCCTAAGCTCCTGCACACTTAGACACAAGGTTAAAACACACAGGACCTAACTTAACTTGTTGATCACACCAAAACAACTTTGGGGTTCCAACAGTTTCTACCCTAGATCTACCTTAGATCTACATGAAAAGAGAGTTACCCATCTAGCGAAACCCTTCGCTTATCCCGCTCGTCCAAGAGTTGCCGGATCTCATAGGGTGTCAAGTGTACAACCCTCTATATGTATCCACAAGGACAAAAGGTGGAGAAAAATCATTTAGAGTGTGCTAGCACTCTTGGTGGTCTCAGCAATGAAGGATGAGAGGCAGAGTAGAGAAGAGAGGAGTAAGAAGAAGACGTCTTGAATGAGTACACAAAATGTAACTCACCTCACTTATTGTGGTCGACCACATTTAGAGGCTCTTATACCTCCATGTAATACCAAGACTCATGACTCTTGGTCTACCTCATGAGGTGTCACTCAATGATGTAACCATGATGATGTGGAACATCATCATTGGTTGGCTCCCATGCCATGTCACAATGAAGTGGCATTTGGTCAAGTCAAACTTGACCCTTCATCTTCCCTCTCAAGTTAAGTCAAACTTGACTCATTTATCTCCCTTGGTTGATCAAATCTAACTATTGATTCAAGTCAATTTGATTGAATGAATCCCTATTTATTGAATTAAATTGATTCAATGAGTCATAATCTAAATTAGACTCATTCAACACATGAATCAAATTGAGTCCAACTCAATTAGTCTAATTTGAATTACTCTTAATCCAATTTGGTTCATCACATGAACCTAATCCTCTTAGTCCATCATATGAACCTATTCTCCATCTAATTGCCCTTTGAGTGTGACCCTATAGGTTCTTGTAACGTTGGCAATGCTCCTAAACCCATTTAGAAGCATAAGTAATGAGCGGTATCTAGCAACACATCATTACTACCTAAGTTACAAGAATGTTGAGATCCAACATCACCTTTGTGATTACTAATTGTGGCTCTCATAATATGTGACAATATCCTTCTATCCTTGACATCTAAATTGATCAAATGAGGCATAGACCGTGTCATCCTCTAATCAATTTATATCTTGAACTCCAAGTAGACTCACTCTAAACAAATGAGCTCAATATCTCATATTGACTCATTTGGGCATGGCCATGCACTTAGTGGTCTCACTCTATCAAGAATTATGATGTCACTCCCATCATATAGGAGGGATGTTGGGTTCTTCGGGCCGCGAAAATCGCTTTTTCGCGTCGCGGAAACCCCGAGTCACACAAAGTCATGGATCTCGTGCAAAGATTCGTAAACAAAATTTTTCAAAAAACCTTTTCTTGTAAGAGTTTGTAAAAACTTTAGATCTACACTAAAGTTAAGATCATTACCCTTGTAGTGAAGCCCTTCGTGTTCCCGCTTGTCCAAGATGTCGCCGGATCTCTAGTTGTCAAAGTAGACAACTTCTATATGTATCCACACGGACACAAGTAGAAGGAGATGACCAAAACACAAGGTGTGCTAGCACCAATGGAGTGTTCGGCCAAGGAATGGGAGAAGGAGAAGAGAGAGCACCCAAGGGAGAAGAAGAGTGAATGAATAAAAAAAAAATGAGAGGAAAATCAAAAAACCCCTTAGCCATCAAGTGGCCGGCCACTCTAGGAGGTGTAACCCCACATTAATTCCAATTAATGTGGAGACCATTAAGAGTTGTAACCCCCATGAGGTGGCACTCTAGGATGATGTGGATCAACACTATTGGTCCACATCTTGCCACCTCACTAAATGACATGGCAATAAGTGTAACCTCCTCATTTAATGTGGGCCGGCCACATTAAATGCTATGGAGGCTTGTAACCTCCATGAGGTGGCACACATTGATGATGTGGAGCAATCCTATTGGTCCACATCTTGCCAACTCACTAGTGATGTGGCAAAAAGTCAAGTCAAACATGACTTTTTCTCTTCCTCTCAAATCAAGTCAAACTTGATCAAATCTCTCTCATGGTTGATTTAATCCAACCATATGATTCAAGCCAACTTAATATAATGAATCTAATTCATTAAATTAAGTTGATTTAATGAGTCATAATCTAAATTAGACTCATTGAATACATGAATCAACTTGAGTCTAACTCAATTAGCCCAATTTGGATTACTCTTAATCCAATATGATTCATCAAATGAATCTAATCCTCTTGGTTCATCATATGAACCAAATCTCCATCTAATTGTCCTTAGTGTGTGACCCTATAAGTTCTTGTAACGTTGGCAATGCCCTAAACCCATTTAGGAGCATAAGCAATGAGCGGTATCTAGCAACACATCATTACTACCCAAGTTACAAGAATGTCGAGATCCGACATCACCTTGTGACTACTAATTGTGACTCCTCACAATATGTGACATTGTCCTTCTATCCTTGACATCTAGATTGATCAATGTGAGGCATAGACCGTGTCATCCTCTAATCAATCTAAATCTTGAACTCCAAGTATACTCACTCGATCGAATGAGCTCAACATCTAATGTTGACTCATTTGGGCATGGCCATGCACTTAGTGGTCTCACTCTATCAAGAATACCGATGTCGCTCCCGTCATATGGGAGGGATATATCCCATCTACATCACTCACATCCCTCTGCATAATTCATTACATACCCAGTTATCGCCTTTATAGTCCACCCAGTTACGGGTGACGTTTGACGAAACTAAAGTACATAACTCCTTATGTAGGGATCCATGGTGACTTCAGGTCAAAGGACTAATAGTCATACTAATAGCCACATGAGAAAGTATATGACACTCATATAACAATCCATGATACTTTCTCATGGCGGGTCATTCAGTATACATTCTCCAATGCATACTCATGTGTCAACTTGATATCTATTGTTGGGGTTGCAAGGTTGCAAACATAGTCCCATATTGGAAACACATGGAAAAGATCATGAGTTTATAAGAGAAAAGATATCTCTATTGGCATGAGGCCTTTTGGGTAGAGCCCAAGAGCAAAACCATGAGGGCTTAGGCCCAAAGTGGACAATATCATGTCATTGTGGAGATATCTAAATTCTTTTCGATCCTACAATTGGTATCAGAGCCCGGACTGCCAGAAGGTTTAACCACCGACTGTGCACAAGAGCTATGGTCTGATTGAGTCATGTGGGTACAATATTGACCTCGAACAAACAAAGTGGGGGCTCCTATGTTCGGATCAAGAGGACTAGACACCAGGCATGAAGTCCTAGTTACGACTAGGCAAGGAAGTCCTAGTAGGTCGGGTGGACCGAGGGGCAGGAAGACCTGGTGGGTCGAGGATCGGATGTGGGAAGCCTATGGTCCTTTGTTTGAGGGGGGGATTGTTGGGGTTGCAAGGTTGCAAACATAGTCCCATATTGGAAACACATGGAAAAGATCATGAGTTTATAAGAGAAAAGATATCTCCATTGTAATGAGGCCTTTTGGGGAGAGCCCAAGAGAAAAACCATGAGGGCTTAGGCCCAGAGTGGACAATATCATGTCATTGTGGAGATATCTAAATTCTTTTCGATCCTACAAGGGATAGATCTCATCTACATCACTCACATCTCTTTGCATAATTTGTTACATACCAGTAATCGCCTTTATAGTCCACCCAGTTATGGGTGACGTTTGACGAAGCCAAAGTATGTAACTCCTTATGTAGGGAACCATGGTGACTTTCAGGTCCAAGGACTGATAGTCATACTAATAGTCACTTGAGAAAGTATATGACACTTATATAACGATCCATGATACTTTCTCATGGCGGGTCATTCAGTATACATTCTCCAATGCATACCCATGTGTCAACTTGATATCTCTATATCCATGACTTGTGAGATCAAGTCATCGAGTTGACCTACATGCTAGTCTCGTCACATTTACATTGTCCCTGAATGTTAATACTTGACTAGGAATGATTAAGAGTAGTGTTCTCTATATCATCTCACTATCAATTCAACCAATCGATTGATATAGATAAGAACCTTCTACTCAGGCAGTGGCTTATCAATTTCGTTCATGTTGTAATTTATGACAAATTGACTGTAGCTCTCTAGCAAGGATTGCAAGATCAAGTCTGTGGCCAGCTCTTGGCCAAGTGGGAATCCCAACCTCTGTAGATTTTCTATGTACCCAATCATCTTGAGCACATATGGACCTACGGGAGTCCCATCTTGCATCTTGCACTGAAACAGTGCCTTGGAGATCTCGAATCTCTCGTGCCTCGCTTGTCCTTGATATAGTTGACAAAGATGTTCAACCATATCATAAGCATACATCAACTCATGTTGCTTCTGAAGCTCAGAGTGCATGGTCGCGAGCATGAGGCATGACACATCTAATGCATCATCTTAATGCTTCTTATAGGCATCTCGGTCAGCTCGTGTGGTAGTGGCAGGAGGTGCCTTGGGAATGGGCTGCTCCAAGACATACAGTTTTCTTTCTTGTGTGAGAACAATTCTCTGATTCCTGTACCAGTCCAGAAAATTAGCTCCATTGAGCTTGTCCTTGTCGAGGACAGAACACAGGGAGAAAGTGTTCGTGTTTGTCGACATGACAATCTACAACAGAAATAATGCAGAAAGTAAATATCATATTCCATTTATCATTTAATTAAGCCTTTAACTAAATGATGCTCCCATTGACTCATGGGACAAGATCCACATCATACTATGACTTGAGTTAGCTTTGGCTAAACGCCCAAGACTTAGTATGATCGGTAGATAACAAATTATCAATTACATCTCTATGCAACTCTTGTTTATAGGATCAAGATCCTCATTTATAAGAAAACTTAAATTAGCTTTGGCTAAATCACCAAAGATTTTGTATAAATGTGATTTGTATCCTATCTTCCAACCGTTGGAAAATGTCTATAGTTATACCCAATCAAATTGAGTTAACTAGTTATACTCAATCTAATTGAGTTTGTACTCACCCAAACTTTGATAGGCTGGACCAAGATTGTCCCTCCGCACCCTACCAAGATAATATGCGTTGCTCTGCTTTGGCAGATTCAACAACAACAAATGATCGAGGTAGTGATGGGTATCAAAACTTGGTAGGAATCTCGAGTTGACATGATTAAGATCTAATCTAATTGTTAATGTGTATCATATACGCATTAAGGCACTAATTACACTACACTAGCATGCATCACATACACACTAGGAAATATATCAAGATATATACATATATTGTGATGAGGTCATGGTCCTACTATGATCTTCTCAATCCAACGAGAAGATCGGATGGTCAACCTAGGATCAACGACTTCTTCAAGCACCTCCTTTGACCGCCATGTGTTGACAGCACCCTCCTCGTAACTCCTTCTTGAGTCGACCTCCACCGCTTCATTTTGTACATTACAAATATGAAACTTGAGTTACATTTGAGTCTAAAATCTAATTACAATAGGAATATAAATAAAGGAGGCACGACGCGCAGGTCGCAAATCACATACAACACGGACAACACAAAAATGGCGCGCAGGCTATATTAAGAATTACAACACAATTTTTGTCCAATCAAATTGTGGATTTTGGGCCATGATCATCACAATATCATAAATAATTATAAATTATATATTTTACATAAATTTCTATACTTTTACTACTATATTTATGAATTTTATGAGTTACAACTTCCCGGCGGTCCCGATTAGCGATTTTCGGGCGCGATCGCGGGACAATGCCAATTGCGGGGTTAGGGGCAGCACCCCTACTCACGAAATGAATATTGTGAGTGTCCCATCTTGATCTAACAGTGCCTTAAGCCACTGTCCCAAAATAATTTGGGCGATACCTTGCCGTTTCGGAAGGTTTTTTCTCGGTAGTTGAAGCCTACAAGCGTCCAAACACTTGTTGCTTCACCTCTATGAGAAAAATACTCACAAAATCCATAAAAATAGAAAACTTACAGAAACTTACAGATCTGAAATCTTTTTATAAAAACAAAATACAAACAAGTACATGATTCGCACGTGGCTCTGATACCACTGTTAGTATTTCGAGCCGCAAAAATCACTTTTTGCGTTGCGGAAACCCCGAAGCTAGCCACGGATCCATGCAAATATATATTTAAAATTAAATCATGTACATGTTTCTACCCAAGATCTACCTTAGATCTACATGAAAAGAGAGTTACCCTTGTAGCGAAGCCCTTAATTTATCCCGCTCGTCCAAGAGTTGCCTGATCTCGTAGGGTGTCAAGTGTACACCCCTCTATATGTATCCACACGGACAAAAGGTGGAGAAAAACCACTTAGAGTGTGCTAGCACTCTTGGTGGTCACAGCAATGGAGGATGAGAGGGAGAGTAGAGAAGAGAGGAGGAAGAAGATGACCTCTTGAATGAGTACACAAACTGTAACTCACTTTACTTATTGTGGTCGACCACATTTAGAGGCTCTTATACCTCCATGTAATACCAAGAGTCATGACTCTTGGTCTACCTCATGAGGTGGCACTCAATGATGTAGCCATGATGATGTGGAACATCATCATTGGTCGGCCCACATTCCATGTCACAATGAAGTGGCATTTGGTCAAGTCAAACTTGACCCTTCATCTTCCCTCTCAAGTCAAGTCAAACTTGACTCATTTATCTCCCATGGTTGATCAAATCTAACCATTGATTCAAGTCAATTTGATTGAATGAATCTCTATTCATTGAATTAAATTGATTCAATGAGTCATAATCTAAATTAGACTCATTCAACACATGAATCAAATTGAGTCCAACTCAATTAGTCTAATTTGGATTACTCTTAATCCAATTTGGTTCATCACATGAACCTAATCCTCTTACTCCATCATATGAACCTATTCTTCATCTAATTTCCCTTTGTGTGTGACCCTATAGGTTCTTGTAATGTTGGCAATGCTCCTAAACTCATTTAGAAGCATTAGTAATGAGCGGTATCTAGCAACACATCATTACTACCCAAGTTACAAGAATGTTGAGATCCAACATCACCTTTGTGACTACTAATTGTGACTCTCACATTATGTGACAATGTCCTTCTATCCTTGACATCCAAATTGATCAAATGAGCCATAGATCGTGTCATTCTTTAATCAATTTATATCTTGAACTCCAAGTAGACTCACTCTAATCAAATGAGCTCAATATCTCATATTGACTCATTTGGGCATGGCCATGCACTTAGTGGTCTCACTCTATCAAGAATCATGATGTCACTCCCGTCATATAGGAGGGATAGATCCCATCAATATCACTCACATCTCTCCGCATAATTTTTTACATACCCAGTAATCGCTTTTATAGCCCACCCAGTTACGAGTGACGTTTGATGAAGCCAAACTATGCAACTCCTTATGTAGGGAACCATGGTGACTTCAGGTCCAAGGACTGATAGTTATACTAATAGTCACATGAGAGAGTATATGACACTCATATAACGATCCATGATACTTTCTCAAGGCGGGTCATTCAGTATATATTCTCCAATGCATACCCATGTGTCAACTTGATATCTCTATATCCATGACTTGTGAGATCAAGTCATCGAGTTGACCTACATGCTAGTCTCATCGCATTAACATTGTCCCTGAATATTAATACTTGACTAGAAATAATTAAGAGTAGTGTTCTTTATATCATCTCACTATCAATTCAACCAATCGATTGATATAAATAAGAACCTTCTACTCAAGGACGCTATTATACTTAGTTATTTGGCACCAATACAAGTAAGTATAATAACCATTAAGAAATGTCTTTATAAATATATATAGGAATATGATACATCGAGTCCATACAACAATTATCATATGATTGGCTCTAGGGCTCTAACTAACAATTTTCACTAGTTATGTAATATAAAGTTTTCAAAATTCATTGTTTGTCTTAGTGGAAGCGTTCCTAATTTTGAGAACTTTAGTTATAAAGTGTACTATTAATGAATTTTATAGTATGGCAAGACTTATGTTTCCATTACATGTTTACATTACTAGCATAGTTTTAAGTTGATGTTTTACATGATAAACCTATTTAAAAATGCATGCCATGTACAAATTTCTGAATTATGCGTTTTAGTGTGAATTACTATCAAGTGCAAGTTTTGTGTTATCTCCAAGCAGTTTTGAAAAGCATGTTCCCTTTTTAATGCTTGTTTTATGAGTAAATGGTATTTACTAAGTATTCGCTTATAGATTTGCATTTCCTTATACTACAGATAATGGTAAAAGAAAGCTCGAGTAAGAGGAGCCAGCAAGAGCGGTGTTTTGTATGTGTGTGTGACGAAACAGTGGAAGAAGATCTTGGAACTTGCTAATGCATGGAATGTGTTAGATCTTGGTGCTGATGTATTTTCTTATCTCCCCTCTGCAAAAAAATACTACCAAGAGTTGTTTATGATGAATTTATCAATTTGACAGTAATTAGAGTGGCAAAGAGGGAAGGTCTAGGGTCTCACCAAAGGGGAGGACCCCTCTTCAAGCAATGGAAGATAATCCTAACCCAAGGATGAGAACAAAGGGGAGAACACCCCCTTTTGTTGAGCAAGGTGTGACCCCCACACGGCCCGTGACACGACCGCGTGGATTCACACGACCTCGGACCCCCTCTTCTCGACCAAGGTGACACGACCATGTGACCTTCACACGGCCATGCCCTGTGCCAGCAGGGAATGCCTTACACGGTCGTGTGGCACACACGACCATGCCAAAGTGTTTCCTCGGCAAGGCTACACGATCGGTCATCACCACACGGCCATGTCATGCACCTTCTCGGGTAAGGCCACACGACCGGTCATCACCACACGGCCATGTCATGTTCCTTCTTAGGTAAGGCTACACGACCGGTCATTACCACACGACCTTGCCTTGCTCCTTCACGGGTAGGTCTACACGGTCAGTCAGGGCCACATGGACCAGACTCTCTAGAAGCTCTAGACTCCCTTCCAACTCTGCTTTGCTCCAAATCACATCCTATCAGTCGAAACAAGTTCAAAGTAGATCTCTGAACTGAGCAGTAGATAATATAAAAAAAAATTAGAATTGAAAGAGTAATGTCTGCCCTATAAGGTAAGGATGGAAGGGCATGTAAAATACGGTACCCAAATAATATTAAATAATAAGGTTATTGGACAAATAATCTTATTGGATTTTTCGGAAATTTTTAGGAATTTTCTGGGATTTAATTGGAGCCCGTATGACATACTTTAAGGGGATCAATTATTGGGCAACGAGGAAGCCTCTTTGCAATGCCTAAATATGGGAGTTGATTGAGGTATAGACTTAGGTCTTAATTAATTAAACCTAAGTTATATATGTGTATATCAAAACCTAATCTTCTTCCCCTCCCTCTCACGCCGACACCTCCTTCCTCCCTCTCGTCTCATCGCGCCGCACACACCACCGCCGCCCTTCTCCTCATCGCGACACCTGATTGTCAACGGCGATTGCCCCTCTTCTCTGTGCCCTAGCCGTCTCCCTCCCTCTCTCAGCTTGATGTCGCGCCACCATCCGAAGCCTGCAACGGCGTCGGCTGATCGCCGGCCTCGCTCACCCCGCACCGGCAGAGCCTCCCTCTCCCATTAGCTCTTCGTCGCCGCCTACCGTCAGATCGCTAGTTCACGCCGATTCCCTCTCCCTCTTGCATATTCCCGCAACCCTAGCCGACACCTCTTTCACGACCCTGCTACCGGCCGCTCTCCGACAGATCCAGCGCCTCAGCAATCACCTGGCATCGCCGTGCCACACGTCAGCCTACCTTCCTCCTAGAGTCGACACCGTCGGTTATTGCAGACCACTGCTGATTGAGAGAGGGGCGCCACTGCTTCGCCTCTCATTGTTGCCAAGAAGCCATCGACGGTGCTGGATGGAGGAGCAGGACAACCAGTAAGAGAAGATCTCTATTTTCCCATTGTTGCGTCTGGGATCATCATTGAGTTGATGCAGATCCGAGTGAGGAGCTCCATGTTCATCATAGCTACACTTCAGAGCTCCACCGGGCAGTTGCAAATCAAATTGGGGTAACAAAACTAAACCTAAGTAGCTAGTGAGTAATGCTTAATTGTTAATCTTGGATCTGATTATGGTTTGAGGTTGTTAATCTACACTTAGTTGGTTGAGATTGATTTGGTGATGTAGCAGATTTGGAATTCGATGGAATGTTGAAGATGGAGATTGGATTTCATGGTATGTAGTGTTTTGGTTCATTTCAAGGTTGCCTTCTTTGAATTTTTATGTTAGATTATTCTGTTGGAATTATGAATTCAATTGGGCATATGGAATGTGAAGCTTTTAGATCGGTATTGGGGATATTGATTCAAAGTAAGCTATGTGTGGAGTTTTGATTGTATTTCTATGAGGATTTGGAGGATATGGATTGGTATCAGATTATGTTAGAGATGTTGTAACCTGCAGTTGCTTGGTTAGTTGTGGATTTAGGTGAGTTATGATGGATTCATGTTTAACTTAAGCTAAGGTGATTATGGGAGGCTTAATGTATTGTAGTTGTGTTGGTGTATGGATTAAGCTTAGTAAATTCATGTTGTGATGAATTAGGTACAGTTGATTTATGATGAATTAGGTTTAATCCTTGGATTGTTAGAGATGATCGTATTGCTAATCGTAAGTTAATCAATGAAGGGAAATGATTATGTTGATTGAGGATTATGGATTAAGGAGATTAATTCAAGTTAATCATTAATTGGGATTAATTAATGAAGGATCGATTAGGGTTTTCCCTAAATAAGTTGGGTTGGATATAGCTAGTTGTTGTTTATAAAAAAATAGCTAAATTATATATCATGTTATTTGCAGGACTTTGATACGTGACGAGCGTCTTTGATCTGGGAGTTATATTGTTTAGCTCGATCTACATTTAAGGCGGGTACTTCTTGCTTTGTCTCTTTGATATTTTGATCCTAGTGCATGAGTTTTATGTTCAGATAGGCGTTGTATCTATCTTGACTCCACTCTTATTTTTCTTGCGTTTGATACTTCCACTCACTCTTTGAGCTACTCGTTCCTGTATCTATACAGTCTCTCGTTGCTATTCATGATATTTAGCAGATACTATAGTACTAGGTATTGGATACCAGATACCAGACATTAGATAGTAGGTATTGGATATATGGACACCTGATACCATGCTTACCTGCTTTGATTGCCTGTTTATTTACACACCTTGCTGAGCATGCTGGCTTCATATAGCATACCTGTTTTCTGTTTATATATATATAATGACTGCTGCATTATTCGCATCATGTCATTGCATGCATGCCGACGACCATGTCTCCCTTGTGGTTGAGAGGGTCATTGGTCAGGGCTGCACGCTCGGCCACTCATGGGTAGTGGCGGCTGGAGTGCGCCGCTTGTCCTGTCATGCCACACTCGGCCACTCATGGGTAGTGGCGGCTGGAGTCGCGGCAGCAGGGACCCCATCGCAGACGTAGCTATTCAGCTACTATGCAACTGTCCACTCGGTCACTCGAGAGTAGTGGCGGCTGGAGTGTCGTACAGTTGTCATCGATCCGGCCTCTCGACCATACAGGGGTCGTGGTGCAGAGAGGTGGGCGGGGTGACCATCCGTACATACGCTGTTGTTATTATATCTGCTGGTTGTTTACTTATGCTGTTGTTGCTTATCTATGCTGCTATTGCTAGATTATACTGCTGTTGTTTATTTATGCTGTTATGCTTACATAGGTTGAGATTTATACCTGTGATATGTGTTTAGACACTGGTCTACTTACTGTCGACATGTATATACCTCACATGATACCATGTAGTTATGAGCAGTACTGTAGCAGGACTTTGCTACACTTTACCTTCTACCACTAGCCTAGGATATGGTTTCAGGTATGGACACTTATTATGATATCACTGTAGTATCTGCTATTTCCATACGAGACCGTATACCTTTGCATCTCTAGTTCTTTATGATACTCATGCACTATCTCTCTATTACCCGCTGAGTTTTTATACTCACCACCCCGCATATTGGTAATTTCACCAGGTAACAGGTAAAGGAGTTATGGAGTCGCCTGGAGATCCTGTCCGCCAGTTCCACGTCACATTCGAGGACGACCTTACGATTTTGGTATTTCTTACGTTATTTGTATTTTGGATTTTGTACTTGTTTATGTATTTGTATTGTCTTGTATTGGGTTTGATATTATTGTGTCAAGCCGAGCCGGCTCGCAGTTAATTGATTTGTGTTTTGTGACCGTTTGTGATTTCCGCTGTGTTGATTTTTAGTACAGCCGTGTGGGCTGATTTATATATCTATATAACTGCGTGGTTGTGTTTATTTCTGTTCCAGCCGAGTGGGCTGCTTATATAACTGCGTGGTTGTGTTGATATATTCCAGCCGTATGTGGCTGATGTATATTGTATGTATGTATGCCTCAGTTTGTCACCCGTACAGGGGAGATGCTGCCGAAATTTTTCGGTACGGTCTCCTCTGGGGGCGTGACAGGGCAGCTCTTATAGTATGGTATAAGAGCAAGTTCCACCCTTCCGACACACACACATCAAGCATTGATCCTGCAGCTTCCAAGTAAGAAAGTACCTTCTCATAACTTTTATGCATTTTATTTTTTTATGATTAGTAAGAACTGTTTGTTATGATTAAGCATGCTTATACATGAAAGTATTAAGGGCAGCAAGTAAGAATGATGATGGACTGACGTATGTCTCACTGGTTGGGTTATGAATATGTAGATGACTAGAGGATGGCCGACTAGACAGCCGAGAGTTAATGAGCCGCAACTAGAGACAAATGTGTCAGTACCACCGCCCAACCTTTTAGAAGTAGTAACTCAACTGCAGAGACAATTGGCAGAACATCAGGTTATAGGCACCCTGACAGCTAACCAGCAAGCTTCTCCTGTAGTCCCATTGAAAGCCAATGTGGTGGCACCAATTACAGCGGAGGTTTCATCAGTTACACCTGCAACCCCTATAAGGGTAGTGAGGCAGGAAGCATAACTTATCCATTGGAAGAAACTGAAACCAAAAAACTTTTCTGGCACCAACGAACCATGGGATGCTTAGGCATGGTTCAAAACTCTGGAGAGCATAATGGAGCTACTGGACTGGCCGGACGTAGAAAAGATAAAGTACACTTCCTTCTACCTCACTGGTGATGTAAGAATGTGGTGGGAACGGGTCAAGGCAAAAAGAGTAGTAAATCAAATGACCTAGTTTGACTTCGAGACTGAGTTCTTCGAAGAGTTCTTTCATATGTGAGTCATGAACAAACATTACGATGAGTTCACAGAATTTCGACAAGGAAGTTTATCAATTGAGGAAGCCATGAAGAAATTCAACAGGCTGGCTCACCTATGCCCTGAGCTGGTCAACACAGAATGAGAAAGGGTAAGGCTAATGCTCAAGATGCTGAGGCTAGAGATATCTATGAATGTATCTGGCAGAATTAATAGACCGCATACTGCAGAAGAGCTGATTAGTAGTGACCTAATCATGGAGCATTACCTGAATAGTATCAAGCAGCAGAAGCCAATACTGATTGAGAATAAAAGTGAAGGGAGTTCTAGCACTCAGAAACCCCAAAGACATGGTTTAACCTGGAAGGGGAGCTGCAAGAGAAAGCAGTGGAGTAATAAAAAGGGAGGATCTATAAGCAAGCAGTCTAAGTATGCTATGTGTCCCACGTGTGGAAAGATGCATTCTAGAATCTGTCGCAAGGGCACTAGTGGATGTTATACGTGTGGTCAAGAGGGGCATATGGCCAAGTATTGTCCGACCAAGATCAACCTACCTCCAGCACAACCTGTTTAGTATGGAGGCAAGCAGGCAGAGCTACACCAGATGCAGGCAACGTTGGAGGATCCTCTTATTAGCCAAGGTAGACTGGAGGCCCCACCAGGTTCTACAAATGCTCGAGTTTTCTCCATTACTAGAGAGGAGGTAGCAAATGCCTCCACTGTTGTCACAGGTTAGATACGCATTTTTAGTCAATATGCAACTTTGCTATTTGATACTGGGGCAACCCATTCGTTTGTCTCCATAGCATTTGCCAAAAGAATAAGTATACCACCGGAGGTCCTACACGGACAATTCTTGACGACACTACCCTCGGGAGAGAAAATGACATCTACATACTAGCTACATGCTGTGCCAGTCAAAATTTCAGACAGAGAGTTTACAGTGATCTGATAATGCTGAACATGTCTGATTATGATGTTATTTTTGGGATGGACTTTCTGAGCAAGTATAGTGCTTCCATCGAGTGTCGTAAGTGAAGAGTCCTATTCCAACCCGAGGTAGAATCTAAGTTTGAGTTCATCGGAGAATCAAAGAAGAGAACCCAGAAATTCTTATCGGCCATAAAAGCTTAGAAAATGTTAGCCGATGGATGTGCTGGGTTTCTAGCTCATGTGGTTAATACCCAACTAGGAAGAGACCAAAAGCTAGAGGAAGTTAGAGTCATATGTGACTACCTTGAAGTGTTTCCGGATGAGTTGTCAGGCTTATCTCCGGATAGGGAAATTGAATTTTTAGATTGAATTCATCCTTGGTACCCATCCAATCTCAAAGGCACACACCGCATGGCTCCGGCAGAATTGAAAGAACTTCAGGGGTAACTACAGAAGCTACTCGACAAGGGCTTTATTCGCCCTAGTCACTCACCATGGGGAGCTCCGATGTTGTTTGTAAAGAAGAAGGACGGGTCGATGCGAATGTGTGTGGACTACCGAGCATTGAACAAATAACAATCAAGAATAGGTATCCCCTGCCGAGAATCGATGATCTGTTTGATCAGTTAAAGGGAGCCATAGTCTTTTCCAAGATAGACTTTCGGTCCAGATATCATCAAGTGAAAGTGAAAGCGGATGATGTACCGAAGACGGCATTCCGAATGAGTTATGGGCATTACGAGTTTGTAGTCATGCCTTTTGGAGTGACGAACGCTCCTACTACGTTTATAGATCTAATGAACAGAGTATTCAAAGCATATTTGGACAATTTTATAATCATCTTCATAGACGATATCCTCATATACTCTAGACTCAGGAAGAACATGCTGAACATCTGAGGACAGTATTACAGATTCTTCAACAAAGCCAGTTTATGCAAAGTTCTCCAAATGCGAGTTCTAGCTTTAATCGAGTGTCCTTCCTAGGTCACATTATTTCCAAGGATGGGGTTATGGTGGATCCGACAAAAATAGAAGCTGTGAGTAACTGGAATAGACCCAAGAATATTAGTGAAATCAGGAGTTTCCTTGGGTTAGCAGGCTACTACAGGAAATTTGTAGAGAACTTCTCAAGGATCGCCTCCCCATTGATAGTAGTTACCAGAAAGAATAGAAAAATTGAGTGGACAGAGGATTGTGAGAAGAGTTTCACTGAACTGAAAAGGAGACTAACCAGTGCTCCAATCCTGACTCTTCCAGAGAATAGCGAAAGCTTTGATATTTATAGTGATGCTTTTAAATTGGGGCTCAGGGTTGTATTGATGCAGAATGGCAAACTCATTGCCTATGCCTCAAGACAACCCAAGGATTATGAGAAGAACTATCCTACTCATGACCTTAAGTTAGTAGCGGTATTCTTCGCTCTAAAAATTTAGAGGCATTACTTATACGGAGCTCAACACAAGATTTACACAGATCACCAGAGTCTTAGGTATTTCTTCACTCTGAAAGACCTGAACATGAGACAGTGGAGATGGCTTGAACTGGTCAAAGACTATGACTGTGAAATTCTCTACCATCCAGGGAAGGAGAACAGAGTGGGAGATGCACTAAGTAGGAAATCTTGTGCAGCCTTATTGTCCTTATCTGCTTTGTCCCATCCCTTGTAGAAAGAAATAGTAAATTTTGGGCTTGAAATTGTTACTAGGCAGCTCTCCACTTTGACATTAGTGTCAACCTTGCTTGAAGATATACAGAAATGGCAGGATGAAGATCCTAATATTCAAAAAAAGTAAGCAAGGAATACAGGAAGGAGAAAAATGGAGAGTTTCGAGTATTAGACCATGGGATACTATATTATGGTGATCGCCTCTGTGTCCCTAATCAAGAAGAACTACAATAGAAAATTTTAGATGAAGCCCATGGAACACCCTACGCTATGCATCCTGGTTTCACCAAGATGTACCAAGATGTAAAGGAATGCTTCTGGTGGTCTGGAATGAAAAGGGACATTGCAAGATATGTCAGTACCTGCCTGACATGTCAACGGGTTAAAGTAGAACATCAGAGATCTAATGGAGTTCTGTAGCCTATCCAGATCCTAGAGTGGAAGTTGAAGGATATATCTATAGACTTCATAGTAGGACTACCTAGAACCATGAATGGTTACGATGCTATCTCGGTAATAGTGGACAGATTGACCAAGTTTGGTCATTTTCTAGCTATTAGAATATCCTACTCTATTGAACAACTAGCGTAAATGTATGTTAAAGAGGTTATCAGATTACATGGAGTTCCCAAAACCATAATTTCTTATAGAGATAGTCGATTTACTTCAAACTTCTGGGAATATGTTCAGATTGCTCTTAGTACTAAGCTGCGGTTTAACACTGCATTTCATCAAACAGAATGAGTAAATCAAGTTCTGGAGGATATGCTACGGGCTTGTGCCTTAGATTTCAAAGGGAGTTGGTGTCGATACCTATGTTTAGCAGAATTCGCATACAATAATAGCTATCAAGCTACTATCGGAATAGCACCCTACGAGGCTCTATATGGGAGGAAATGTAGATCTCCTATCTGTTGGTATGAAGGTGGAGAAAAGAAAGAAATGAGACTCCAGACAGATCTTATCGAGGACACCACCAAAGTCATTCAGAACATTCGCCAGAGAATAGAAACTGCTCAGAGCCGGTAGAAGAGCTATGCGGATGTGCGCCATAGACTACAGGAATTTGAGGTTGGGGACTCAGTGTTCCTCAAAGTAGCTCCTATGAAAGGAGTGATGAGGTTTGGAAAGAAAGAAAAGTTGAGTCCATGTTATGTGGGGCCATACCTGATCACTAGAAGGGTTGGCAAAGTAGCTTATAAGCTGG
The DNA here is from genome assembly GCF_018446385.1 of Zingiber officinale. Lineage (NCBI taxonomy): Eukaryota > Viridiplantae > Streptophyta > Magnoliopsida > Zingiberales > Zingiberaceae > Zingiber > Zingiber officinale. Next base: position 58,109,937 of record NC_055988.1, on the reverse strand, counting down.
AACTACCTCAGGAAATGTCAGCCATCCATAATGTATTCCATGTCTCAATGCTGAAGAAGCATGTTCCTGATGTAAACCAAGTGATTGAGTCACAGACGGTACAAGTTCAAGAGGATCTCAGTTATGAAGTCGACCTATTCAGATAATAGATTGAGAAGTTAAGATGTTGAGTAACAAAGAGATACCGTTAGTAAAAATGATGTGGAAAAGTCAACAGTATGAAGAGGCAACATGGGAACGCGAGGATGATATGAGACAGAAGTATCCACAATTTTTCCAAGTTCTAGGATGAACTTTTTTATAAGGTATGGGGGATTTTAACACCCGTAAATTTCCTCTCTTCCAAAAGAGAAAAAAGATACCGAAGAAGAGAAAAGAAATAAAAATATATACATAAATGACCCGGGCTAGGATTTGAACCTTAGACCATTGATCTAAGATTGGTTTTAGTAGCTATTAGGGTGGTGGTAAAGCATCACATTGGAAATAGGAAACTATTCATTATATGTAGATTATGTGTGAAGAGATACTTCAAGTTCCACTTAGTATAAATGGAATGGAAGAGACCAAAACCTAACTTTTCATTTTCCTCTTCTCCTTTCTAGATGAAACTCCCTCTTTCCCTTTTTAGTTTTCGGTCAAGAACCTTAGGGTTCTATGTTTCTAAGTTCTTCATGAGGAGAATCAAAGAGGATAATTTTCACAAGGATCAGTATGCATGTGAAGAGTGACTTACAGATTAAGGCATACAAGAGAGGATTGTCTTTCTTACACCCTATAATAGTAAGATATAGCGAAAGAATGTAAGTACAACTCACCTGCAGTATAAGTTGCTTCGATGATGCAAGTTGTTATATGTTTTATGCATGTTAAAGAAGATACATGTTGTGATATATTTTATGCATGTTAAAGAAGATACATGTTGTTATATGTTTTATGCATGTTAAAGAAGATACATGTTATGATTGTACGAGGCCCTCTAAAGTTTTGGGATTAAGAGCATGTTTGGAATATCTTGAATTACTTTCCGTTTAGTTTTGGGTCTAAGAAGCATATTCAAGTGCCCTAAAGTGCTTCCCTATAAGTGTGGGGGATTAAGCGCACATAAGGTTCTTGTTTAAATGACAAGTAAGTGCGAGTATAAGAAAGAAATATTTAAAAGAAAGTATTTTACTTTAAAGTGACATGTACTGGACACAAGGTCCATGGGTGAGCTCCTAGATCACCCCTAGGCCCTAGATCGCCTAGTATTACCTTAATAAGCTCAAGATTAGCTACACTTATTATGTATGACGCAAATTCACATACTTGAGCAAGTTTATTATTATTTTCAATAGTTATGTAATATAAGTTCAAAATTCGTTGTTTGTCTTAGTGGAAGCCTTCCTAATTTTGAGAACTTGAGTTATAAAGTGTAGCATTGATAAATTCTATTGTATGGCAAGACTTATGTTTCCATTACATCTTTACATTACTAACATGATTTTAAGTTGATATTTTACATGATAAACCTATTTAAAAATGCGTGTCATGTACATATTTCTGAATTATGCGTTTTAGCATGAATTACTGTCAAGTGCAAGTTTTGTGCTTTCCCCAAGCAGTTTTGAAATGCATGTTCCCTTTTTAATGCTTGTATTGTGAGTAGATGGTACTTACTAAGCATTCGCTTATAGATTTGCATTTCCTTATACTGCAGATAAAGGTAAAGGAATGCTCGATTAAGAGGAGGCAGCAGGAGAGGTGTTTTGTGTGTGCGTGTGACGGAACAATGGAAGAAGATCTTGGAACTTGCTAATGCATTGAATATATTAGATCTTGGTGTTGATGTATTTTTATATCTCCGCTCTGCAAACAAACACTACCAAGAGTTGTTTATGATGAAGTTATTAGTTTGACAGAAATTAGAGTGGCAAAGAGGGAAGGTCTGGGGTCTACCCAAAGGGGAGGACCCCTCTTCAAGCATTAGAAGAGTGTTGGCGCTTCACGGAATTCCGTTCAGTTTCCCCTGTACAAAAATTTGTACAAGCACAGAACTTTTCCTAGCAATCCATGTGCTTTTCGGAAGTTAAACTTGGATTACAAATGAAACTTAACATTATTAATCCAAGTTTAACCCATGTATTCATCAGAAGTTAAACTATATTATAGAAGTTGATTAAATAACTATTTCAAGGATTGACTTCCAGGTCGTTGGCGAGGCACTTGACCTTCTTCGGTATGAGATCATCCACCACTTCCTAGTCAAAGCCTTTCAAAGAAATTGAATATTTAAACTCCTTATAGTAAACCCTAGGTTAAACTATAGACCTCAATCAAAGCATAAGATCGCTTGCCTCTTATGTTTGTACTTCAGGATCCATACAAAGGAAAAATATGTTAGTTAGAGCCCTAGAGCCAATCAATTGATGATTGTATGGACTCATTGTATCATATTCTTGTATATTAATAAAGGCATTTGTTTGGTTGTTATACTTATTTGTATTAGTGCCAAATAGACTAAGTATAATAGCGTCCTTGAGTAGAAGGTTCATACCTATATCAATCGATTAGTTGAATCGATAGTGAGATGATATAGGGAACACTACTCTAAATCATTCTTAGTCGAGTATTAACATTCAGGGACAATGTTAATACAATAAGACTAGCATGTAGGTCAGCTCGATGACTTGATCTCACAAGTCATGGATATAGAGATATCAAGCTGACACATGGGTATGCATTAGAGAATGTATACTGAATGACCCGCCATGAAAAAGTATCATGGATCGTTATATGAGTGTCATATACTTTCTCATGTGGCTATTAGTATGACTATTAGTCCTTTGACCTGAAGTCACCATGGATCCCTACATAAGGAGTTATGTACTTTGGTTTCGTCAAACGTCACCCGTAACAGGGTGGACTATAAAGGCGATTACTGGGTATATAACAAATTATGCAGAGGGATGTGAGTGATGTAGATGGGATCTATCCCTCCCATATGACGGGAGCGACATCAATATTCTTGATAGAGTTAGACCACGAAGTGCATGGCCATGCCCAAATGAGTCAACATTAGATGTTGAACTCATTTGATCGAGTGAGTCTACTTGGAGTTCAAGATTTAGATTGATTAGAGGATGACACGGTCTATGCCTCGCATTGATCAATCTAGATGTCTAGGATAGAAGGACAATGTCACATATTGTGAGGAGTCACAATTAGTAGTCACAAGGTGATGTCGGATCTCGACATTCTTGTAACTTGGGTAGTAATGATGTGTTGCTAGATATCGCTCATTACTTATGCTCCTAAATGGGTTTAGGGCATTGCCAACGTTACAAGAACCTATAGGGTCACACAATAAGGACAATTAGATAGAGATTTGGTTCATATGATGAACCAAGAGGATTAGATTCATTTGATGGATCATATTGGATTAAGAGTAATCCAAATTGGGCTAATTGAGTTGGACTCAAGTTGATTCATGTATTCAATGAGTCTAATTTAGATTATGACTCATTAAATCAACTTAATTTAATGAATTAGATTCATTATATTAAGTTGGATTGAATCATATGGTTGGATTAGATCAACCATGAGAGAGATTTGATCAAGTTTGACTTTATTTGAGAGGAAGAGAAAAAGTCATGTTTGACTTGACTTTTTGCCATATCACTAGTGAGTTGGCAAGATGTGGACCAATAGGATTGCTCCACATCATCAATGTGTTCCACCTCATGGAGGTTACAAGCCTCCATAGCATTTAATGTGGCCGGCCCACATTAAATGAGGAGGTTACACTTGTTGCAATGTCATTTAGTGAGGTGGCAAGATGTGGACCAATAGTGTTGATCCACATCATCCTAGAGTGCCACCTCATGGGGGTTACAACTCTTAATGGTCTCCACATTAATTGGAATTAATGTGGGGGTTACACCTCCTAGAGTGGCCGGCCACTTGATGGCTAAGGGGTTTTTTTGATTTTCCTCTCAATTGATTCATTCACTCTCTTGCTCTCTTAGGTGCTCTCTCTTCTCCTTCTCCCATTCCTTGGCCGAACACTCCATTGGTGCTAGCACACCTTGTGTTTTGGTCATCTCCTTCTACTTGTGTCCGTGTGGATACATATAGAGGTTGTCTACTTTGACAACTAGAGATCCGGCGACATCTTGGACAAGCGGGAACGCGAAGGGCTTCGCTACAAGGGTAATGATCTTAACTTTAGTGTAGATCTAAAGTTTTTACAAACTCGTATAAGAAAAGGTTTTTCGAAAAATTTTGTTTACGAATCTTTGCACGAGATCCATGGCTTTGGGTGACTCGGGGTTTCCGCGACGCGAAAAAGCGGTTTTCGCGGCCCGAAGAACCCAACAAAATAAACTAGTACACAGCAGAAACAATTAACTAGTTATAAATTTCTTTGTAGCTTAATGACCCCTTGATCTTCTGTTGTATTCCTCTCCTCCCCTTGGATATTGTGTGGGTGATGATCTACCAAGACGTAAAAACCACCCATGTCCTTCTTTCTTCCAAGACTTTCGGCCACCAAGGGATCAAAGCTAGGAACACCATCTCTTGTTCTTCTTTCTTCCTTGCAACTCGCCAGCCACAAGATGGTGAAGCCTCTTGATGTCGCTTGCCATAGGTGAGAAAGCAAGGGGAGAATAAGAATATGAGGGGGCCGACCACAAGGAGAATAGAAGAAGAATAGAAATTGTGTAGATGATTATTATTTCTACGGAACCATCTATCCTCTTTTTATAATCCTTAGTAATGGCTAAAAAGGAAAGATTTTAACAACAATTAAAATATCTCTTTTAAATTTCTTATTGTGGATGGCTACAAAAGGAAAGTTTTAAAATTAAAAATTCCTCTTTTAAACATTGTAGTTGGCTACAAAAAGGAAAGATTTTTAAAATTAAAACCTCTCGTTTAGCTCATGGTTATAAAAAAGGAAAGTTTTAACAAAAATAAAATCTCTCTTTTAAACCATTGTAGATGACTATAAAAGGAAAGATTTTTTAAATTTACAACTCTCTTTGAAAACCATGTGGATGGCTTCAAAAAAGGAAAGTTTTTAAAATTTAAATTCTCTATTTTAAAACATTGTAGATAGCTACAAAAAGAAATATTTAAAAAATAAAAAATCCACTTTTAAACCCATCTTGGCCAACCCCTTGCTTGGGCACCAAGCAAGGGGTGGCCAGCCCCTTGCTTGGGCACCAAGTAAGGATGTGGTCGGCCATAAGGATGACTTGGGTGGATGCGAGACTTTATACATAGAGGCTACAACAGGGACCTAGAGGAGGAATTAGTTTTGACCTACTGATGAGCTTGACTTCCTGTGTTCGACCCGAACACCCAACTCAAGTTCATCAATAATAACTCATATCACTAAAGAGTTATTATTGAACTACCGCCCCAATTCCATAATACATTATGGGCTCCTTCTTATCATGAGTGTGTTAATCTCCCTGTGTTTAAGATATCGAATGCCCATTAATTAAATGTTATCTACGTATAGTACAACCATACCCTTACGTCTGACAATACTTTGACATTGTTGCCAATAAGTAAAATGTCATCTATGTATAGTACAAGAGATACCACCATATTTCTGTCACTCTTCTTGCATACACAAGACTCATTCGGATACTGAATAAATCGATAAGACTGGATTACTTCATTAAACCGTATGTTCCAAGATCTCGAAGCTTGGTTCAGTCCATAGATAGACCGATTGAGCTTAGATACAAGATGCTCTTTGCCCTTCGCAATGAATCCCTCTGGTTGCTTCATATGGATATTTTCTTCAAGACTTCCATTAAGGAAAGCTGTCTTGACATCCATTTTCCAAATCTCATAATCCATATGAGCAGCAATAAATAAAAGAATCCAGATAGACTTAAGCAAGGCTACCGGCGAAAAGGTTTCTTCATAATCAATTCCCTCTTTCTGAGTATACCATTTTGCAACAAGCCTTGCTTTAAAGGTTTCCACCTTCCTGTCTATCCCTCTTTTTCTTTTATAGACCCATTTACATCCAATGACTTTTACACCATTTGGTGGTTCTACAAGCTCCCGGACCTGATTAGAGTACATAGATTCTATTTCAGAGTTCATTGCACTTTGCCAATATGCACATCTGTATCTTGGAGTGCTTCATCATATGTCCAGGGATCAGGTTCATGTTCACCAGGGATCAAGTCCGAAGATTCTCCCAAAAACATGAATCTATCAGTTTGCATAACAACCCTTTTACTAGACAAGACACTACTTGTAATTGTGCATCATTTGTGACACGTGTTAGAATTTCTTTTGGTATCTCATCTTGTACCATTGGTACTAAAGTAGACGTGTCTTCTCTTATTTTCTCAAGAATAATTTTACTCATGGGCTTGTGGTTCATTACATAGTCCTCTTTTAAAAATCGGGCATTGGTGCTAACAATGACCTTTTGATTGTTAGAACTATAAAATAAACCACCTTTCGTTCCTTTAGGATAACCCACAAATAAGTGAACTTGTGTATGTGATTCCAACTTATCGGCATCTCCCTTCAACACATGTGCTGGACTACCCCAAATTCGAATATGTTTTAAACTAGGCTTACGCCCATTCCACAATTCTGTGGGAGTAGAGGTTACTGACTTAGAAGGTACCAAGTTCAGAATGTACACTGCCATTTCCAGAGCATATCCTCAAAACGAATTTGGTAATTCTGAATAACTCATCATTGATCTAACCATTTCTATAAGAGTCCTGCTCCTTAGTTCTATCAAACCATTCTATTGGGGTGTACCAGGTGAAGACAGTTGGGATTGAATCCCGACCTCTGATAAGTAACTCCTAAACTCTCCTAAGAGGTACTCGCTACCATGATTAGACCGTAGTGTCTTAATACCTTTACCATGACGTTTCTCCACATTAGCCTTATATTCTTTGAACTTATCAAAGCACTCAGACTTACGGTGCATCAAGTAAATATACTCATATCTCGAATAGTTGTCTATAAAAGAGACAAAATATTCGAAATCACCTCTTGCATGGATAGTCTTATGTCCACACAAATCAGAATGAACAAATTCCAACACATCTTTGGCTCTATATCCCTTGGCCTTAAAAGGTCTCTTGGTCATTTTTCCTTCCAAGCAAGATTCGCAGGTTGGAAAATTTTCCACCACTAATGAACCCAAAGGTCCATCGGCTATTAGCCTTTGAGTCCTACTCAAGTTAATATGACCAAGCCTTAGATGCCAAAGATATATTTGATTTATTTCTGAAGGTTGCTTTCTCTTATTGGAATTAGAAGATGTGTTATTAATTTCTATTTGTTGTATCGTGGGAGCTATTGGATTTAGAATATACAAATTGTCAACCAACGTACCACAACATATAACTATCCTATTTTTCTTGACATCTACTTTGTCATCAAAAGAAACAGAATATCCATCCATAAATAGTTTAGAAACTGAAATGAAGTTCTTTCTAAAACATGGTACATAAAGACAATTTCTCAAAATCAATGTTTTATTTCTATCAAAAGATAAATAAACATCTCCCACTACAACAGCCGCCACTTTTGTAGCATTACCTATGTAGACGGTAATCTCCCCTTCATATAGTCATCGAGTTTCCTGGAACCTCTACAATGAATTGTAGACATGATCAGTGGCTTCCATATATACACACCAGGTACCGGTAGATAACACCACTAAACATGTTTCAACCACTAGGGATTAGGATATACCTTTATTGTTCTCCTTTCTGCGTGGACAGTCCACTTTCTAATGTCCATATTGCTTACATGTGAAGGACTTGCCCTTCGGCTTCTTCACACCTACATGCGGCCCAGTCCCTAGAGATCAATTCACTTTCTTTGCTGAACCAACTTGTTTCTTTTTCTTCTTTCTGCATTTCAGCTTAGAAGCAGAAACATTTTCAACAATATGAATTTGAGAACTTTGATAAAATAGCCCTTCTGCTGCTTGAAGTTCTGTCAGAAGTTCCGCTAATGAAAAAACCCTTTTGTTCATGTTGTAGTTCAGGCCGAACTGCTCAAAAATTTTAGGCAGCGTTTGGAGAATGATATCGACCTAGGGTTCCCCATCGATTTTTGCTCCAAGGACTTCCATCTCATTCAAAAGAGCCATCATTATGAGGATATGATCCTTTACGGGTGTCCCCTCAGTCATGGCGATCGTCAACAAGTTTCTAATAGCCTCTTGCCTAGCAGCCTGATTTTAGTGTCCGAACAATTCCTTGAGATTGCGCATTATGTCATAAGCGGTAGGCATGGCCTGATATTGATGTTGCAGCACATTTGACTTAGAAGCCAAATTGTAACACCGCGCCATCTCATCTGCCCTGACCCGTTTCTTATGATACTCAATCTCTTCTTCACTAAAATCGATATTAGGCTGGCTTGGACAGATATCAAAAAGTACGAACTTGTAACCTTCAGCAGTTAAGACAATGCCCAAGTTTCGTTTCCAATCAATGTAATTGAGACCAGTAAGTTTGTTTTCTTTTAATATAACAACAAGAGAATTGAAAGCCATTTGAAATCCTAAGAATCATAAAATATTTGGTCTCAAACAATATCATTTAAATTCACCAACACCTCAAAACACCATGAATTTTGTATGTCGTGAAGTGTAGACGTATACAAATTCAAACATTTGTAAGAGGGGTTTTACCCATTAATTTTATTATCTTGTCAACCTAACTTTATGATAAATAAAATTAATAGTCGATATTTCTTCGGTCACACAAATAATAGCAGTAACTCTGATGGGGAGGATACTATTAAATGTGCATAAGTGTATATCATTACTTGATAATTAGTCCATTAAATCGGATTGTGCTGTTAGTTAGAGCCCTAGAGCCAATCATATGATGATTGTTGTATGGACTCATTGTATCATATTCCTATGTATATAAAGGCATTTTTTTTTGTTATTATACTTACTTGTATTGGTGCCAAATAACTAAGTATAATAGCGTCCTTGAGTAGAAGGTTCTTATCTATATCAATCTATTGGTTGAATCGATAGTGAGATGATATAGAGTGTTGGGTTTTTCGGGCCGCAAAAATCGCTTTTCGGGTCGCGGAAACCCCGAATCACCCATGCCACTAGATCTCGTGCGAAGGATAGATTTCAAAAATACGAGTACGAGTTTCAAACTATGATCTACAGTAGATCTACAAAGGAAAAACATTTTATACCTTTGAAGCGTGCCCTGGCAAATCCCGCTCGTCCAAGGTGCCGGATCACTAGACCGTCAAGCGTACGGTCCTCTAGAAGTATCCACACGAACAATCCTTGATGGAGAAGACCAAACAAAGGTGTGCTAGCACCTTGTCTTGTTCGGCCAAGAGAGGAAGAGAGGGAGAGGAGAAAGAACTCAAGGAGGAAGAAGAAGTGAATGTGCACTTGAATGAAAATCAATTTTCATTCCAATACTAAAGTGGCCGGCCACTCATGAAGTGTAACCCCCATTCACAATTAATGTAGCCATTAAAGAGAATGGCATTGTAACTCCCATGACGTGGCACACTTTGATGATGTGGAGCATCATCATTGGTCCACATCTTGCCATCTCACTAATGATGTGGCAATTAGTCAAGTCAAACTTGACTCTTCCTCTTCCTCTCAAGTCAAGTCAAACTTGACAAAATCTCTTCCATGGTTGATCGAATCTAACCATTTGATTCAAGCCAACTTAATATAATGAATCTAATTCATTAAATTAAGTTGATTTAAGGAGTCATAATCTAAATTAGACTCATTGAATACATGAATCAACTCGAGTCCAACTCAATTAGCCCAATTTGGATTACTCTTAATCCAATTTGATTCATCAAAAGAATCTTAACCTCTTGGTTCATCATATGAACCTAATCTCCATCTAATTGTCCTTAGTGTGTGACCCTATAGGTTCTTGTAACGTTGGCAATGCCCCTAAACCCATTTAGGAACATAAATAATGAGCGGTATCTAGCAACACATCATTACAACCCAATGTTACAAGAATGTTGAGATCCAACATCACCTTGTGACTACTAATTGTGACTCCTCACAAAATATGACAAGTGTCCTTCTATCCTAGACATCTAGATTGATCAATGTGAGGCATAGACCGTGTCATCCTCTAATCAATCTAAATCTTGAACTCCAAGTAGACTCACTCAATCAAATGAGCTCAATATCCTATATTGACTCATTTGGGCAAGGCCATGCACTTCGTGGTCTCACTCTATCAAGAATATTGATGTCGCTCCCGTCATATAGGAGGGATAGATCCCATCTACATCACTCACATCCCTCTGCATAATTTGTTACATACCCAGTAATCGCCTTTATAGTCCACCCAATTACGGGTGACGTTTGACGAAACCAAAGTACATAACTCCTTTTGTAGAGATCCATGGTGACTTCAGGTCTAAGGACTAGTAGTCATACTAATAGCCACATGAGAAAGTATATGACACTCATATAACGATCCATGATACTTTCTCATGGTGGGTCAATCAGTATACATTCTCTAATGCATACCCATGTGTCAACTTGATATCTCTATATCCATGACTTGTGAGATCAAGTTATCGAGTTGACCTACATGCTAGTCTTATTGCATTAACATTGTCCCTGAATGTTAATACTCGACTATGAATGATTAAGAGTAGTGTTCCCTATATCATCTCACTATCGGTTTAACTAACTGATTGATATAGGTGAGAGCCGTCTACTCAAGGACGTTATTATACTTAGTTTATTTGGCACCAATACAAGTAAGTATAATAACCAAAACCAAATGCCTTTATTTATATAGAATATGATACAACAAGTCCAAAATACAATCATCAAATGATTGGCTCTAGGACTCTAGCTAACAATCTCCCACTAGCACTAGTGTCAATCAGTGTAGGCTCTAAGCCCCAATGACCTAGTGTGACCATCATGCTTCCTCTGTGCCAAAGCCTTGGTGAAGGGATCTACAATGTTAGCCTCTGTAGGTACTCTGCAAATCTTCACATCTCCTCTCTCGATGATTTCTCGAATGAGATGGAAGCGCCGTAGTATGTGTTTGGTCCGCTGGTGTGAGCGAGGTTCCTTCGCCTGTGCTATAGCTCCATTGTTGTCACAATAGAGCTCAATGGGGTCAGCAATGCTAGGAACCACCCCAAGTTCAGTGATGAACTTGCGGATCCAAATTGCCTCCTTTGCTGCCTCTGATGCAGCAATGTACTCGGCTTTTGTTGTAGAATCAGCTACTGTTTCCTGCTTCGAACTCTTCCTGCTGACAGCACCACCATTAATGCAAAATACGAACCCCGACTGCGATCTATAGTTATCCTGGTCGGTCTGGAAGCTAGGATCACTGTAACCCTTTACAGCTAGCTCATCATCGCCTCCATATATCAAGAAATATTCTTTAGTCCTTCTTAAGTACTTAAGAATATTCTTAACCGCCATCCTGTGACTTTCACCTGGATCTGACTGGTATCTGCTCGTCATGCTCAAAGCATACGAGACATCAGGTCGAGTACATAGCATGGCGTACATGATCGATCCTATGGCTGAGGCATAAGCGATCTGATCCATGCGGTCTCTTTCCTCTCTAGAAGAGGGACCTTCAGTCTTCGAAAGACTCACGCCATGTGACATTGGAAGAAATCCCTTCTTAGAGTTCTGCATGGCAAACCGTAGGAGTACCTTGTCAATGTATGTACTCTGACTTAGGCCAAGCAATCACTTAAATCTATCTCTATAGATCTGTATCCCTAGAATGAGGGATGTCACACCTAAGTCCTTCATTGAGAAGCAACTCCCTAGCCAGGTCTTGACAGACTAAAGCATAGGGATGTCCTTCCCAATGAGTAGTATGTCATCCACATACAATATGAGGAAGACAACTATATCTCCTACAACCTTCTTGTAGACACAAGGCTCATCTTCGTTCTTGATGAAACCAAACTGTTTGATTGCATCATCGAAACGAAGATTCCAGCTCCGAAAAGCTTGCTTTAGTCCATAAATGGACCTATGCAGCTTGCATACTCTGCTAGTATGCTGTGGATCTACAAAACCCTCAGGTTGTGTCATGTACACATCCTCGAGTAGGTTTCCATTCAGAAACGCGGTTTTGACATCCATCTGCCATATCTCATAGTCATGGTAGGCTGCAATAGCAAGCATGATACGAATGGACATAAACATCGCTACTGGAGAAAAGGTTTCATCATAGTCAATACCATGAATCTGCTTGAAACCTTTAGCTACCAAGCGACCCTTATAGATAAGTCCGTCCATGTCAGTCTTTCTCTTAAAGACCCACTTACACCCAATGGGTTTTACCCCTTCAGGTGGATCAACCAAAGTCCATACTTGGTTGGTGTACATGGATTCCATTTCGGATCTCATGGCCTCTAGCCATTTCTCGGAATCTGGTCTCATCACAGCTTCCTGATAGGTGGTAGGCTCATCCTCTATGAGCATAACGTCATCATGGTCAGACAAGAGAAATGAATATCTCTCAGGCTGACGACGTACCCTATCAGACCTGCAAAGAGGTATGTCTACTTGAACTGGTTGTTGTTCCTCAACTCCTTGTGCAACAACATCATCCACAACACTTTGTTGTTCCAGTTCAACTTCCATCGAGGCTTCAGTGCTAGGATCCGTATCTTGAACTTCTTCAAGATCGAATGTACTCCCACTAGTCTTTCTAGAAACAAAGTTCCTTTCTAGAAAGACTCCAGTCATTGCCACAACTACCTTGTGCTGACTGGGAATGTAGAAGTAATATCCCTTAGTTTCCTTGGGATATCCAATGAAATAGAACTTGTCGGATTTGAGTCCTAATTTGTCTGAAACTTGATGTCGAACGTAAGCTTCACAACCCCAAATCCTCATGAAAGACACCTGGGCATCTCTCTCAGTCCATATCCTATATGGTGTCTTTATCACGGCCTTGGATGGAACTCGTTTGAGTATAAAAGTTGTCGTGTCTAGAGCATAACCCCAAAGGTACGTCGGAAGATCTATGTGACTCATCATAGATCGCACCATATATAATAGGGTACGATTCCTCCTTTCGGATACACCATTCCACTGTGGTGTTCCAGGAGGAGTGAGTTGGGATAGAATCCCACACTCAGCTAGGTAGTCACCAAACTCATGGCTAAGGTATTCTCCACCTCAATCGGATCGAAGTATCTTAATACTCTTGCCAGGCTGGTTCTGTACTTTATTCTTGAATTCTTTGAACTTTTCAAAAGATTCAGACTTATGTGTTATCAAGGACACATAACCATATCTACTGAAGTCATCAGTAAATGTGATGAAGTACCTATAACCGCCTCTAGCAGTGACATTGAAAGGGCCACATACATCACTATGTATGAGTCCTAACAAATCAGTCGCTCTCTCGCTGTGCCCACTAAAGGGAGTCTTGGTCATCTTGTCTCGTAGGCATGACTCGCATATCTCATATGATTCAAAATCAAATGAGTCCAGCATACCATCCTTATGGAGCTGGGATAAGCGCTTGTCATTTATATGACCTAAGCGACAATGCCAGAGGTAGGTTTGGTTCATGTCATTTTACTTGAACCACTTGATATTTATGTTATAGATAGGGCTCTCAAGGTCTAGAATATAGAGTACGTTTATCAGAGGTGCACTATAATAGAACATATCGTTTAAAAAGACGGAACAACATTTGTTCTTTATTGTAAACGAGAAATCTTTCTTGTCCAAACAAGAAACTGATATAATGTTCTTAGTTAATGCAGGCACATAACAACAATCGACTAACTCTAGTACAAGCCCAGAGGGCAGAGATAGAAAGTAAGTCTCTACAGCAACAGCATCAACCCGTGCTCCATTGCCTACTCGTAGGTCCACCTCGCCCTTTGTCAATGCCCTGCTATTTCTCAACGCCTGCACATCAGTACAAATGTGAGAAGCACATCCAGTATCTAATACCCATGATGTAGAAATAGATAGATTGACTTCTATAACATATATACCTGAAGTGGAAGTCTCACTTCGCTTCTTCTTAAGATCCTCCAAGTATACCTTGCAGTTCCTCTTCCAGTGCCCGGTCTGACCACAGTGGAAGCAGGTAGCATCCTTGGCGACCCCTCCTTTAGGCTTCAGTGCCTTGCCTTTGCCCTTGGCTTGGGATTTTCCCTTGCCTTTAGGCTTGCCCTTGCCCTTATGTTTCTGAACCATCAGAACAGTGTTGGGCTTAGCCTTCTTAAGGTTCAGCTTAGCAGTTCTTAACATGCTTGGCTTGTCAATCTCGTTCATATTGTAGTTTAGAACGAATTGACTATAGCTATCCGGCAAGGATTGCAAGATCAGGTCAGTGGCCAGCTCTTGGCCAAGTGGGAACCCCAACCTTTGTAGGTTCTCTATGTACCCAATCATTTTGAGTACATATGGGCCTACAGGAGCCCCGTCTGACATCTTGCACTGAAACAGTGCCCTTGAGATCTCAAATCTCTCATGCCTCGCTTGACCTTGATACAGTTGACGAAGATGTTCAACCATATCGTAAGCGCCCATTAACTCGTGTTGCTTCTGAAGCTCAGAGTTCATGGTCGCGAGCATTAGACAAGACACATCTAATGCGTCATCTTGATGCTTCTTGAAAGCATCTCGGTCAGCTCGCGGGGCAGTGGCAGGAGGAGCCTCCGGAATGGGCTGCTCCAGAACGTACAGTTTACGTTCTTGGGTGAGAACTATTCTCAGGTTCCTGTACCAGTCCAGGAAGTTTGCTCCATTGAGCTTGTGCTTCTCAAGGACAGATCGCAGGGAGAAGGTGTTCGTATTCGACGTTATGGTAATCTACAACAGAAATAAAAGCAAAAATAAATATCATATTCTTAATCATTTAATTAGGTCTTTAACTAAATGATGCTCCCACTGAATTTTATAATTCATGTGGGACAAGATCCACATCATACTAACCCTTGAGTTAGCTTTGGCTAATACGCCTAAGACTTAGTATTATCGGTAGGTAACGATTACCAATTACATCTCTATGCAATTCTTGTTTATAGAATCAATATCCGCATTTATATTAAAACTCGAGTTAGCTTTGGCTAATATGCACGAGAGTTAATATATATATGTGATTTTGACCTATCTTTCCAACCGTTGGAAGAATGCCTATAGTTATAAATAATCCAACCGAGTTAACTAGGAATACTCAATCTAATTGAGTTGTACTCACCCATGCGTTGATAGGTGGGACCAAGATTGTCCCTTCGGACCCTACCAAGATAGTATGTGTTGCTCTGCTTTGGCAGATTCAACAACAACATGCGATCGAGGTAGTGGTAGGTATCACGGCATGGTAGGCATTACGAGTTGACGCGTTTTAGATCTAATCTAAATGATGATGCGTATCAAATACTTGATTTAGATCTAATCTAATCGTGGGGTGCATCATGTGCACGATATAGATCTAATCTAATCGATGGGCACTAATTAACAACTTAATTAAACATGCATCACATACATATAAGCAATTAATTAAATTATTTTGTGATTGTGTCATGGCCCTACTACGATCTTCTCAAGCCAATGAGAAGATCGGATGGTCAACCTAAGGTCAACAGCTTCTCAAGCTTCTTCCTTTGACCATCTTGTGTTGCTCGCGCCCTCCTCGTAACTCCGTCTCATGTAGACCTTCCACCGCTTCAAAATTATATTACAATTTTGAAACTCGAGTTACATTCGAGTCTAAATCTAATTTATAACCAGAATATAAGAGAAAGGCATGATGCGCAGGTCATGAAAATAAAATAAATACAGCACGCACATCACATAACGGCACGCAGGCCGTATTATGAATTACAACACATTTATTCCAATCCAGTTGGGTCTTTTGGGCCATGACTATCACAAAATTAAAATATAATTCTAAATTATATATTTTTTTTCATAATTTTCATAATTTTTACAATTTTTATGAGCAAATATTTCCCGGCGGTCCCGTTTAGCGTTTTCGGGTGCAATCGCGGAACGAATCCCTTTGCGGGGCCAGGGGCAGCGCCCCTACCCGCGATCTAACCATCGCGAGGGTTCGTTTGCGATCTAACAGCGCCTAAGCCCGCTGTCCCAAAAATTTTGGGGCGAAACATTGCCATTTCAGAAAATTCTTCTCGGTAGTCGAAGCCTACAAGTGTCTAAACACTTGTGCTTCGCTCCTACGAGAAAAATACCCATTAAATCTATAAAAACATGAATTTACAGAAAGTTTACAGATCTATATTTTTCATAAAAATACGAATCTAAACTCGTACTCGCTTCGCACGTGGCTCTAATACCACTGTTGGATTTTTCGGGCCGCGAAAACCGCTTTTCGCGTCGAGGAAATCCCGAATCACCCAAGCCACTAGATCTGGTGCGAAGGATAGATTTCAAAAATACGAGTACGAGTTTCAAACTATGATCTACAGTAGATCTACAAAGGAAAAACATTTTATACCTTTGAAGCGTGCCCTCGCAAATCCCGCTCGTCTAAGGTGCCGGATCTCTAGACCGTCAAGCGTACAGTCCTCTAGATGTATCCACACGAACAATCCTTGATGGAGAAGACCAAACAAATGTGTGCTAGCACCTTGTATTGTTCGGCCAAGAGAGGAAGAGAGGGAGAGGAGAAAGAACTCAAGGAGGAAGAAGAAGTGAATGAGCACTTGAATGGAAATCAATTTTCATTCCAATACTAAAGTGGCCGGCCACTCATGAAGTGTAACCCCCATTCACAATTAATGTAGCCATTAAAGAGAATGGCATTGTAACTCCCATGAGGTGGCACACTTTGATGATGTGGAGCATCATCATTGGTCCACATCTTGCCATCTCACTAATGATGTGGCAATTAGTCAAGTCAAACTTGACTCTTCCTCTTCCTCTCAAGTCAAGTCAAACTTGACAAAATCTCTTCCATGATTGATCTAATCTAACCATTTGATTCAAGCCAACTTAATATAATGAATCTAATTCATTAAATTAAGTTGATTTAAGGAGTCATAATCTAAACTAGACTCATTGAATACCTGAATCAACTTGAGTCCAACTCAATTAGCTCAATTTGGATTACTCTTAATCCAATTTGATTCATCAAATGAATCTTAACCTCTTGGTTCATCATATGAACCTAATCTCCATCTAATTGTCCTTAGTGTGTGACCCTATAGGTTCTTGTAATGTTGGCAATGCCCCTAAACCCATTTAGGAACATAAATAATGAGCGGTATCTAGCAACACATCATTACTACCCAATGTTACAAGAATGTTGAGATCCAACATCACCTTGTGACTACTAATTGTGACTCCTCACAAAATATGACAACTGTCCTTCTATCCTAGACATCTAGATTGATCAATGTGAGGCATAGACCATGTCATCCTCTAATCAATCTAAATCTTGAACTCCAAGTAGACTCACTCAATCAAATGAGCTCAATATCCTATATTGCCTAATTTGGGCATAGCCATGCACTTCGTGGTCTCACTCTATCAAGAATATCGATGTCTCTCCCGTCATATAGGAGGGATAGATCCCATCTACATCACTCACATCCCTCTGCATAATTCGTTACATACCCAGTAATCGCCTTTATAGTCCACCCAGTTACGGGTGACGTTTGACGAAATCAAAGCACATAACTCCTTATGTAGGGATCCATGGTGACTTCAGGTCTAAGGACTAGTAGTCATACTAATAGCCACATGAGAAAGTATATGGCACTCATATAACGATCCATGATATTTTCTCATGGAGGGTCATTCAGTATACATTCTCCAATGCATACCCATGTGTCAACTTGATATCTCTATATCCATGACTTGTGAGATCAAGTCATCGAGTTGAACTACATTCTAGTCTTATTGCATTAACATTGTCCTTGAATGTTAATACTCGATTAGGAATGATTAAGAGTAGTGTTCCCTATATCATCTCACTATCGGTTCAACTAACCGATTGATATAGGTGAGAGCCGTCTACTCAAGGACGTTATTATACTTAGTTTATTTGGCACCAATACAAGTAAGTATAAAAACCAAAACCAAATGCCTTTATTTATATAGAATATGATACAATAAGTCCAAAATACAATCATCAAATGATTGGCTCTAGGGCTCTCGCTAACATAGAGAACATTACTCTTAATCATTCCTAGTCAAGTATTAATATTCAGGGACAATGTTAATGCGACGAGACTAGCATGTATGTCAACTCGATGACTTGATCACACAAGTCATGGATATAGATATATCATGTTGACACATGGGTATGTATTGGAGAATGTATACTGAATGACCCGCCATGAGAAAGTATCATGGATCGTTATATGAGTGTCATATACTTTCTCATGTGGCTATTAGTATGACTATTAGTCCTTGAGCCCGAAGTCACCATGGTTCCCTACATAAGGAGTTGCATACTTTGGCTTCGTCAAACATCACCCGTAATTTGGTGGACTATAAAGGTGATTACTGGGTATGTAACAAATTATGCGGAAGGATGTGAGTGACATAGATAGGATCTATCCCTCCTATATAACGGGTGTGACATCGTTATTCTTGATAGAGTTAGACCACTAAGTGCATGCCCATACCCAAATGAGTCAATATGAGATATTGAGCTCATTTGATTATAGTGAGTCTACTTGGAGTTCAAGATTTAGATTGATCAGAGGATTATACCGTCTTTGCCTCAAATTGATCAATCTAGATGTCAAGGATAGAAGGACATTGTCATATATTGTGAATAGTCATAATTAATAGTCACAAGGTGATATTGGATCTCAACATTCTTATAACTTGGGTAGTAATGAAGTGTTGCTATATACCGCTCATTACTTATGCTTCTAATGTTGGATTTTTCGGGCCGCGAAAATCGCTTTTCCGCGTCGTGGAAACCCCGAAACTCCCTAACCAATGGATCCGTGTGAAGTGTATAGAACAAAATTTTACATGTACGAGTTTACTAACTAGATCTACTCTTAGATCTATATGTTTAGAAAATTACCCTTGATGCGTTCCCTTTTCGAATCCCACTCGTCCAAGGAAGTGCCGGATCTCAAGATTGTCAACGTAGACAATCCTCTAGAAGTATCCACACGAACAAGATGTGTTCTCTAACACACAAGGATGGAGAAGAGAACACCACAAGTGTGCTAGCACTTCTTGATGCTCTCAGATGGGATTGGAAGAAGAAGAAAGGAAAAGAAGAGAACACACTCCTCTAAAAAATCTCTATGTAACTTTCACTAACCTTTCTTCTTGGATTAGACTCACTCTCCTTTCTTCTCCCTTGCTTGAAAGCCACGACCAAGAGAAGAGAAGGCTCAAAAAGAGAGCTTGAGGAAGAAGATGATGTGAATGTGAGTGAATGAAAAAAATCATTCTCATTCAAAACCAAAAAGGTAACTCCCATTCTCATTAAATGTGGTCATTAAAGAGAATAGATTTGTAATACCCATGAGGTTGCACACTTTGATGATGTGGCACATCATCATTAGTCCTCCTAATGCCAAATCACTAATGATGTGGCAAATAGTCAAGTCAAACTTGACTCTTCCTCTTCCTCTCAAGTCAAGTCAAACTTGACTTAATCTCTCTCATGGTTGATCTAATTCAACCATTTAATTCAAGCCAATTTAATATAATGAATCTAATTCATTTAATTAAATTGATTCAATGAGTCATAATCTAAATTAGACTCATTGAACACATGAATCAACTTGAGTCCAACTCAATTAGCCCAATTAGGATTACTCTTAATCCAATTTGATTCATCACATGAATCTAATCCTCTTGGTTCATCATATGAACCTAATCTCCATCTACTTGTTCTTTGTGTGTGACCCAATAGGTTCTTGTAACGTTGGCAATGCCCATAAACTCATTTAGAAGAATAAGTAATGAGCGGTATCTAACAATACATCATTACTACCCAAGTTACAAGAATGTTGAGATCCAACATCACCTTGTGACTACTAATTGTGACTCCTCACAATATATGACAAGTGTCCTTCTATCCTAGACATCTAGATTGATCAATATGTGGCATAGACCGTGTCATCCTCTAATTAATCTAAATCTTGAACTCCAAGTAGACTCACTAAATCAAATGAGCTCAATATCCTATATTGACTCATTTGGGCATGGCCATGCACTTCGTGGTCTCACTCTATCAAGAATACCGATGTCTCTCCCGTCATATAGGAGGGATAGATCCCATCTACATCACTCACATCCCTCCGCATAATTTGTTACATACCCAGTAATCGCCTTTATAGTCCACCCAGTTACGGGTGACGTTTGACGAAACCAAAGTACATAACTCCTTATGTAGGGAACCATGGTGACTTCAAGTCTAAGGACTAGTAGTCATACTAATAGGCATATGAGAAAGTATATGACACTCATATAACGATCCATGATACTTTCTCATGGCGGGTCATTCAGTATACATTCTCTAATGCATACCCATGTGTCAACTTGATATCTCCATATCCATGACTTGTGAGATCGAGTCATCGAGTTGACCTACATGCTAGTCTTATTGCATTAACATTGTCCCTGAATGTTAATACTCGACTAGGAATGATTAAGAGTAGTGTTCCCTATATCATCTCACTATCGGTTCAACTAACCGATTCATATAGGTGAGAATCTTCTACTCAAGGACGTTATTATACTTAGTTTATTTGGCACCAATACAAGTAAGTATAATAACCAAAAACCAAATGCCTTTATTTATATAGAATATGATACAACAAGTGCAAAATACATTGATCAAATGATTGGCTCTAGGGCTCTAGCTGAAAATCTCCCACTCGCACTAATGTCAATCAGTGTAGGCTCTAAGCCCCAATGACCTAGTGTGACCATCATGCTTCCTCTGTGCCAAAGCCTTTGCCAAGGGATCTGTGATGTTAGCCTCTGTAGGTACTCTGCATATCTTCACATCTCCTCTCTCGATAATCTCTCGAATGAGATGGAAGCGCCGTAGTATGTGTTTGGTCCTCTGGTGTGAGCGAGATTCCTTCGCCTGTGCTATAGCTCCATTGTTGTCACAATAGAGTTCAATAGGGTCAGCGATATTGGGAACCACCCCAAGTTCAGTGATGAACTTGCGGATCTAAACTGCCTCCTTTGCTGCCTCTGATGCAGCAATGTACTCGGCCTCTGTTGTAGAATCAGCTACTGTGTCCTGCTTCAAACTCTTCCAGCTTATAGCACCACCATTAATGCAAAATACGAACCCTGACTGCGATCGATAATCATCCTGATCTGTCTGGAAGCTGGCATCACTGTAACCCTTTACAGCTAGCTCATCATTGCCTCCATATATCAAGAAATATTCTTTAGTTCTTCTTAAGTACTTAAGAATATTCTCGACCGCTATCCAGTGACTTTCATCTGGATCTGACTGGTATCTGCTCGTCATGCTCAAAGCATACGAGACATCAGGTCGAGTACATAGCATGACGTACATGATAGATCCTATGGCTGAGGCATAAGGGATATGATCCATGCGGTCTCTCTCCTCTCTAGAAGAGGGACCTTGAGTCTTCGAAAGACTCACGCCATGTGACATCGGCAGAAATCCCTTCTTGGAGTTCTGCATGGCAAACCGAAGGAGTATCTTGTCAATATATGTACTCTGACTTAGGCCAAGCAATCTCTTAGATCTATCTCTATAGATCTGTATCCCTAGAATGCGGGATGCTTCACCTAAGTCCTTTATTGAGAAACATGTCACTAGCCAAGTCTTGATAGACTGTAGCATAGGGATATCTTTCCCAATGAGCAGTATGTCATCCACATACAATATGAGGAAGACAATTATGTCCCCTACAACCTTCTTGTAGACACAAGGCTCATCTTCGTTCTTCATGAAACCAAACTGTTTGATTGCATCATCGAATCGAAGATTCCAGCTCCGAGAAGCTTGCTTTAGTTCATAAATGGACCTATGCAGCTTGCATACTCTGCTAGTATGCTTCGGATCTACAAAACCCTCAGGTTGTGTCATGTACACATCCTCGAGTAGGTTTCCATTTAGAAACGCGGCTTTGACATCCATCTGCCATATCTCATAGTCATGGTAAGCTGCAATAGCAAACATGATCTGAATGGACTTAAACATCGCTACTGGAGAAAAGGTTTCATCATAGTCAATACCATGAATCTGCTTGAAACCTTTAGCTACCAAGCGACCCTTATAGATAAGTCCATCCATGTCAGTCTTTCTCTTAAAGACCCACTTACACCCAATGGGTTTTGTCCCTTCAGGTGGATCAACCAAAGTTCATACTTGGTTGGTGTACATGGATTCCATTTCGGATCTCATGGCCTCTAGCCATTTCTCGGAATCTGGTCTCATCACAGCTTCCTGATAGGTGGTAGGCTCATCTTCTATGAGCACAACGTCATCATGGTCAGACAAGAGAAATGAGTATCTCTCAGGCTGACGACGTACCCTATCAGACCTGCGAAGAGGTATGTCTACTTGAACTGGTTATTATTCCTCAACTCTTTGTGGAACAACATCATCCACAACACTTTATGGTTCCAGTTCAACTTTCATCGAGGCTTTAGTGCTATTGTTCGCATCTTGAACCTCTTCAAGATCGAATGTGCTCCCACTAGTCTTTCTAGAAACAAAGTCCCTTTCTAGAAAGACCCCAGTATTTGCCACAACTACCTTGTGCTGACTCGGAATGTAGAAGTAATATCCCTTAGTTTCCTTGGGATATCCAATAAAGTGGAACTTGTCGGATTTGGGTTCTAATTTGTCTGAGACTTGACGTCAAACGTAAGCCTTACAACCCCAAATCCTTATGAAAGACACCTGGGAATCTCTCCCAGTCCATATCCTATATGGTGTCTTTATCACGGCCTTGGATGGAATTCGGTTGAGTATAAAAGCTACCATGTCTAGAGCATAGCCCCAAAGGTATGTCGGAAGATCTATGTGACTCATCATAGATCGTACCATATCTAATATGGTATGATTCCTCCTTTCAGATACACCATTCCACTGTGGTGTACCAGGAGGAGTGAATTGGGATAGGATTCCACACTTAGCTAGATAGTCACGAAACTCATGGCTTAAGTATTCACCACCTTGATTTGATCAAAGTATCTTAATACTCTTGCCAAGCTGGTTCTGTACTTCATTCTTGAATTCTTTGAACTTTTCAAAGGATTCAGACTTATGTGTCATCAAGTACACATAACCATATCTACAAAAGTCATCAGTAAATGTGATGAAGTACCTATAACCACCTCTAGCAGCGACATTAAAAGGGCCACATACATCACTATGTATGAGTTCTAACAAGTCAGTCGCTCTCTCACTGTGCCTACTAAAGGGTGTCTGGGTCATCCTGCCTAGTAGGCATGACTCACACGTCTCATAAGTTTCAAAATCAAATGAGTCCAGCAAGCCACCCTTATGGAGATGGGATAAGCGCTTGTCATTTATATGACCTATGCGACAGTCCCAGAGATAGGTTTGGTTCAGGTCATTTGACTTGAACCTTTTGGTACTAATGTTATAGATAGGGCTCTCATGGTCTAGAATATAGAGTCCATTCATCAGAGGTGCACTACAATAGAATATATCGTTTAAGTAAACAGAACAACATTTGTCCTTTATGATAAATGAAAAGCTTTTCTTGTCCAAACAAGAAATCGAAATAATGTTCTTAGTCAAAGCAGGCACATAACTGTTAAACCCTGCAGGTGGACTTAGTCCGACATGACGATGAAGTTGAGTGGTACTACTCTTGGAGCTAGATATTAATTAAGTGAGTTGTCAGTAACTTACTTAATTAGTGGACATTTGTTATCTTAAACACAGGGAGACTAACACATTCATAATAAGAAGGAGCCCAAAATGTAATTTGGGATTGGTGCGGTAGTTCAATAATAGTTCTTTAGTGGAATGAATTATTATTGAAGAAATTAAGTTGTGTGTTCGGGGCGAACACGGGATGCTTAATTTCATCGGGAGACCAAAACCAATTCCTCCTCTCGGTCCCTATCGTAGCCTCTAGTATATAGAGATTTATACCCACAGCATATCCACCTTCTTACCCATCCAATGGGACCGGCCAAGCTAGCTTGGAACCCAAGCTAGGGCTGGCCAAGACCAAGTGGATGAGCCATGTAGGTGGCCGGCCAAAGCATGGGTCCCAAGCTTAGGTGGCTGACCACTAGAATATTAAAAAGGATTTTTATTAAAATTATTTCTTATGTGGATATCATGATTTTAAAAGAGAGTTAAAAAATTAAAAATTTCCTTTTATAGCTTTCTACAAAAGATTAAGAGAAGAGATTAATCTCTTTCCTTATTTGTAGTTTAAAAGGATGGTTTTATTTTTTGGTAAAAACTTTCCTTATTTGTAAATCATCTACATGTTTAAAAGAAAGTTTAAAATTTTAAATCTTTCCTTATTTGTTGATTAAAGGAGGATTTTAAATTTTAAGAAAAACTTTCCTTTTTAACCATGTTCATGATTTAAAAGAAAGTTTAAAATTAAATATTCTCTTTTATAAGTTTCTACAAGAGATTAAGAAAAGATTTGATATCTTTCCTTATTTGTAGATTAAAAGAGATTTTAATTTTTAGAGATAACTTTCTTTTTATCCACATGTTTAAAATAAAGATTTTAATATATAAAATTTCCTTTTTATTAACCAATCATGAAGGGATTAAATTATTAGAGAAATTTTTATAAATTTTCGGAAACAAATTAGGAAGTTTTAATTCTTGTTTTAATTAAAACTTTCCTTGATTTGGGGCTTGAGGTGGCCGGCCATTGTATTTGAAAAAGAAAATTATTTTTAATTAAATAATTTTTCCTTTTCAATGGAAAAAGAATTAAGGAAATTTTTATTAAATTTTCCTTATTTGCCAAGACCAAGGATTATAAAAGAGGGGATAGAGAAGGCTTTATGGTTAATAATCTCTATTCTTTTCCTTCCTCTCCTCTTTGGTTTTGGTGACCGGCCCTATTACTCTCCTCTCCTCTTGTTGGCCGAAACTTATCTCTTGGTGGAGCTTTTGTTTGTGGCCGGATCAAGGAAGGAGAAGAAGGAGAGAAAGCAAGCCTCGTTTCTAGTATCCCTTGGAGCATGGTGGTGGTGGTCGATCCTCTTCATCCTAGAAGAAGTTTTGATGGCCGAAACTTGCAAGGAAGAATAAGGTGCTTGGTGGTTCTCATCTCCGAAGATCATTGCCCACACAACGTCCGAGGTTAGAAGAGGAATACGGTAGAAGATCAAGAGGTCTTTCTAAAAGGTATAACTAGTAATTTTTGTTTCCGCATCATACTAGTTATTTTTGGAAATAATACTAAATACAAGAGGCATACGATTCTAGAGTTTCGAATTTGTTTTCGATATAGTGTTCTTTTGTTTTTCTTTCCCTTGTGATTTGATTGTTCTTTTCGGTTAACCTAAAGTTATTTTAGGAAATTAAATATTATCTTTCCATAAAAGGTTTTGTCTAGTTGGTGGTGGTTGCTCCCATATCGAAGAAGGCTGTGTGCCTCGCCACGTCAGTACTGGGAACCAATTATGGAAATTAATATTTAATGGAATTAATAACTTAAGGTGATTTGGGTCGAACGTGTTAAGTTCCGCAGGAGACCCAAGTCAAAACCTAAAAGAACGAATAGATTAAGTTTTGGATCAAACGTGTTAAGTTCCGCAGGCGATCCAAAAGTTAATTTAAAAGAACACATGGTAGCTAGGAAAAGGTTCAGACCTTTGTATAAAATTTTTGTACAGTGGAACCTCTAGGTTTTCCGAGTAGCAACCAACAATTGGTATCAGAGCTAGGGTTTTGCCTCTGTGTATTTGGTATTAGGTTAATTATGCACATGTCATACATAATTTAGGCAGGTTAATAGTAGGATGTGCTAACTTTGTGGATGCAGGATTCAACTATTATGACTTTTAGTTATTATGTATGTGATTGGACCCTTGGACATGTCAAGGGCATTTATATGTGTGTGCATGATTGTATTATAAAATACAGCAGGAGCTGTATTTAGTTTTATTAGGATTTTATTTTTGATCTAGATACATGTACATTCCTTTTATGGAATATAGGATCAAAAATGTAAAATTCTATTTATGTCGCGGATCGAATCTTACAAAGCGTGGAACTTTCAAAGGATCCGAGGTGCAGCGGAACTAGGAGCAAGATGGATGCGACAGCTAGACCCGGTGGCGGTGGCCAAATATGGCAGCAGCTTGGGATGACAACACACGGAGGACAACTAGAGATAAAAGTCATAATAGTTGAAAATTAGTTTTTCTATTTATTGCTTTTATATTGTGCTATGTGTGCATGTTGGTTTACATATTTAGTAGGCTAGCATAGTTAAAATTCCTCATTTATAAATAACTAAGCGGGAGAGGGATTTTTAAGTAAATCTCATGGTCTCCAGTACTGGTTTGTAAGTGATGCAAACAAGCTTGCGCGTTGGCTTTGAGTGCCTTCCTCCATAATTATTTGTGGATCACTAGAACAGACTTCCATTTTTGGATGACTATAGAAAGTTAATTAAGAGCGTGTGATCTTCCCCAACGGAAGGGGCATAATCTTATTAATGGACTTAGTGTCAAGTAATGGTATACACTTAGACACATCTAACAGTATCCTCCCCATCGGAGTCACTGCTATTATTTGTGTAACCAAATGATACCAACTATTAATTTTATTTGTCAAAAAGTTAGGTTGACAAGATAATAAAATTAATGGGTTAAAACCCTCCTTTTACAAATGTTGAATTTGTATACGTCCACACTAACGTGGCATGCAAAATTCATGGTGTTTTAGATGTTGGTGAATTTAAATAATATTGTTTGAGGAATCAATATTTTTTTTAAATTCAAAAGTTTTTGACCAAATATTTGATCAAAGTCAGATCAACTATTAATTTTATTCGTCATAAAGTAAAGTTGACGAGATAATAAAATTAATGAATAAAATCTTCTCTTCGATTTTGTATACATAAAATTCATGGAAATTTTAAAGAGTTGATCTTGACCAAATATTTTTGTGATACTTAGGATTTAAAATGTTTGTCAATCCCTAATAGTCATACTATAGAAAAGACTTAGTAGTCCCAATTATAATGATTGGAAATAAGACTTGGACATTAAGGTAGACTGTCTTCTTAGAACTAAGAACAATATAGGTGTATTTAATTCATTAGTTGAAATATGTTTACTGGTGTTATCTACCAGAACCTGGAGTGTAGATACAGATGCCATCAATCATGTCCGCAATTCATTTCAGGGTTCCAGGAAACCCGGCAACTAAATGAAATTAAAACAACGTCCACATGGGCACTACTGTAAAAATGGTAGCTATTGCAGTGGGAGATGTTTATCTTTTGATAAGAATAAAACATGGATTTTTGAGTAATTGTCTTTACGCACCAAGTTTAGAAAGAACTAGTTTTCAGTTTCTAAACTATTCAAAGAACTTGATATTCTGCCTCTTTTAATAACAAAGTTGTTATTAAGAAAAAGAGGGAAGTTATTTGTTCTGGTACGTTGGTTGGAAATTTATAAATCCAATAACTCTCACGATACAACAAATGGAAATTAGTAACACATCTTCTAATTTTAAGAGAAAGTAACCTTCGGAAATAAACCATTAATATCTTTGACATCTAAGGTTAGGTTATATTAACTTGAGTAGGATTCATTGGTAGCTGATGAACTTTTGGGTTCATTAGTAGTGAAAATCTTTCCAACCTGCGAGTCTTACTTGGAAGGAAAAATAACCAAGAAGCTTTTAAGTCTAAGGGGTATGGAGTTAAAGATATGTTGAAATTGGTTCATTCTGATTTGTGTGATCCTATGACTATCCAGACAAGAGGTAGTATTGAATATTTCGTCTATTTTATAGACAACTATTCAAGATATAAATAAATTTACTTAATGTACCCAAGACTAAGTACTTTGATTAGTTCAAATAGTACAAGGCTGATGCGGAGAAATGTTAAAGTAAAAGTCACTATGGTAAGAACATAGTGGCAAGTACCTCTTGGGAGAATTTAGGAGTCACTTATCAGAAGTAGGGATTCAATCCCAACTAACTGCACCTGGTACACCCCAACAGAATGGTGTAGAAAAAGGAAGGTATAGGACTCTTATGGAAATAAGTAGATTGATGAGTTATTTAGAATATTACTAAAATCATTTTTAGGATATACTTTGGAAACGAAAGTGAATATAGTACCTTCCAAAGTCGGAACTCTCTACTCATATAGAATTGCTGAATAGGCGTAAGCCTATTTCGAAGCATATTCGGATACGGGTAGTCCAGCACATATGCTGAAGAGAGACAATGATAAGTTGGACAGGAATTCACTTGTTTGTGGGTTATCCTAGAGAAATGAAAGTAGGTTTAAAAATCAGAAGGTCATTGTTAGCATCAATGACCGATTTTTAGAAAAGGACTATGTAATAAACCACGTGCCCATAAGAAAATTTGTTCTTAAGGAAATAATAAAAGACATGTCTAATCTAGTACCAATTGTACAAGATGAGATACCACAAGGAAACTGCAACACGTATCACAAATGATACACAATTACAGAAAGTGCCTTGTCGTAGTGGGAGGGTTGTTAGGCAACCTAAAAAGATTCATGTTTTGGGAGAGTTTTTGGACTCGATCCCTGGAGGACATGAACCGGATCTCCGGACATATGACAAAGCACTCCAAGATAAAGATGCAATATCTTGGCAAAGAGTAATGAATAACAGAATTAGAATATATGTATTCTAATAAAATCTGGAAGATTGTAGAACCACCAAATGGTGTAAAAGCCTTTGGGTATAAAAAGGTCTATAATAGGAAAAGAGGGATAGACAGGAAGGTAGAAACTTTCAAAGCAAGGCTAGATGAAAAAGGAAACTTTTTCATTGGTAGCCATGCTTAAGTCTATCCGGATACTTTTATCTATTTGGCAAGTAGATGTCAAGATAGCATTCCTTAATGGAAGTCTTGAAGAAAGTATCCATATAAAGCAACCAGAAGGGTTCATTGTAAAGGGCTAAGAGCATCTTGTGTGCAAGCTCAATCAGTCTATGGACTGAGGCAAAGCTTCAAGGTCTTGGAACATCTAGTTTATCAAAGTAATCCAGACCTATGGATTTATTGAGTAAACGGATAAGTCTTGTGTATACAAAAGGTGTGATGGAAACGTGGTGGTGTTTCTTGTACTATACGTAGATAACATTTTTGGTAGTTGGAAACAATATTAAAATGTTCTCAGAAGTAAGGCTATGGTTGTCCAAATAATTCGATATAAAGGACTTGGGAGAATGTATATATTTTTGAGATCAAAGTAATAAGGGATCGCAAGAAAATATATATATATATTACTTATCCCAAACTTAATACATCGGAAAAATCCTTGCTCATTTTTAGCATGCAACACTCCTAGAAAGGTTTCTTACTTTTTAAGTATGGAGTGTCTTTATCTAAAGAGATGTCTCCGATGACATCAATGGAGATTGAGGACATGTAGGCAGTTCTTTATGCTTCGGCAGTTAGACAACCTAATGTATGCTATACACGAGATCAGAAATCTGTTTTGCCAAGGGCATAGTTGGCAGATATCAAAGTAACCCTAGACAAGGACATTAGACTGCAGTAAAGCATATATTAAAGTACCTTAGAGGAACTAGAGATTATATGATAACTTACAAGGCAGTTAATTTGGTCCCTGTGGGTTACACGGATTTTGACTTCCAATCGGATAGGGACAATAATAAGTCGACCTCGGGGTTTTGTGTTTACTTTAGGAGGAAAAGTCATAACTATGGAAAAGTGATAAGCATAGGTGTTTTTCTGGACTCCACCATAGAAGCTGAGTATATGGCAAGCCTCTGAGGTAGCCATAAAAGCTGAATGACTTAATTACCTCAAGATAGACTTAGATATGATTTCTAGTTTGTCCAAAGATTATTATAATTTATTGTAATAATAATGGTGCAGTAACAAACTCGAAGAAACCATGAGTCTATAAGGCAAGTAAACACAATAGAGCGCAAGTACTACCCAATACGAGAAATTGTATAACGAGGAGAAGTTGTTGCCACCTAGATTGCATCAGATGATAACCTAAGGTCCTTAAGGCAAGAGCTTTTTGAAAGGCATGGGAATCAAATGTATGGCAGCAAATATGACAGCTTAGTCTTTTATTATAAGTGGGAGATTGTTAGAGTGTATACTAAAAACCTAGCTTTTGGTATAAACATTTATCTAGAAATAAGAATCACATTGGTCAAATGTCTACATTTATGATAAATGTAGTTGTTCAAATAATTTATATTGTAGATAACATGGTGTGTGGTGTCACACACAGAGGATCATGTTATCAGTACCTTATAAATTATAAACAGTAGCTCACGACCATAATGGAAAGGAACAAACCATTGGAAGGTCGTAGTGTAATTAGGTATTAATTTATCTTAACTATATAATTACACTAGTACACTTAGAGTGTATTGAGTAGGACCATTAGAGGTTGTTTCTTTTTACTGACTTTATAAAGAAACAAAGACCTCAGTTATTATGGAAGTGTGTGCTCTTAATCCTAATAAAATAACAAGCACATATATTTGATATTTATTTCTTTAATTTATCAATGGGTGAGATTTAGTTCGATGAATCAATAAGCCCGATAAGTTGGGAAATGATATCACTTATAGTGTGTATTGTTGATTATAGAAGGAAACTGTGTCCTAGTGATCTAGGTTGAGAATGTCCTCAAGAGGAGCTCATAAGGATTGTCATGTTAAACCCTGCAGGTGGACTTAGTCCGACATGACGATGAAGTTGAGTGGTATTACTCTTGGAGCTAGATATTAATTAAGTGAGTTGTCAGTAACTTACTTAATTAGTGGACATTTGTTATCTTAAACACAGGGAGACTAACATACTCATAATAAAAAGGAGCCCAAAATGTAATTTGGGATTGGTGCGGTAGTTCAATAATAGTTCTTTAGTGGAATGAATTATTATTGATGAAATTAAGTTGTGTGTTTGGGGCGAACACGGGATGCTTAATTTCATCGGGAGACCAAAACCAATTCCTCCTCTCGGTCCCTATCGTAGCCTCTAGTATATAGAGATTTATACCCACCGCATATCCACCTTCTTACCCATCCAATGGGGCCGGCCAAGCTAGCTTGGAACCCAAGCTAGGGCTGGCCAAGACCAAGTGGATGAGCCATGTAGGTGGCCGGCCAAAGCATGGGTCCCAAGCTTAGGTGGCCGACCACTAGAATATTAAAAAGGATTTTTATTAAAATTATTTCTTATGTGGATATCATGATTTTAAAAGAGAGTTAAAAAATTAAAAATTTCCTTTTATAGCTTTCTACAAAAGATTAAGAGAAGAGATTAATCTCTTTCCTTATTTGTAGTTTAAAAGGATGGTTTTATTTTTTGGTAAAAACTTTCCTTATCTGTAAATCATCTACATGTTTAAAAGAAAGTTTAAAATTTGAAATCTTTCCTTATTTGTTAATTAAAGGAGGATTTTAAATTTTAAGAAAAACTTTCCTTTTTAACCATGTTCATGATTTAAAAGAAAGTTTAAAATTAAATATTCTCTTTTATAAGTTTCTACAAGAGATTAAGAAAAGATTTGATATCTTTCCTTATTTGTAGATTAAAAGAGATTTTAATTTTTAGAGATAACTTTCTTTTTATCCACATGTTTAAAAGAAAGATTTTAATTTATAAAATTTCCTTTTTATTAACCAATCATGAAGGGATTAAATTATAGGAGAAATTTTTATAAATTTTCGGAAACAAATTAGGAAGTTTTAATTCTTGTTTTAATTAAAACTTTCCTTGATTTGGGGCTTGAGGTGGCCGGCCATTGTATTTGAAAAAGAAAATTATTTTTAATTAAATAATTTTTCCTTTTCAATGGAAAAAGAATTAAGGAAATTTTTATTAAATTTTCCTTATTTGCCAAGACCAAGGATTATAAAAGAGGGGATAGAGAAGACTTTATGGTTAATAATCTCTATTCTTTTCCTTCCCCTCCTCTTTGGTTTTGATGGCCGGCCCTATTACTCTCCTCTCCTCTTGTTGGCCGAAACTTATCTCTTGGTGGAGCTTTTGTTTGTGGCTGGATCAAGGAAGGAGAAGAAGGAGAGAAAGCAAGCCTCATTTCTAGTATCCCTTGGAGCATGGTGGTGGTGGCCGAACCTCTTCATCCTAGAAGAAGTTTTGATGGCCGAAACTTGCAAGGAAGAAGAAGGTGCTTGGTGGTTCTCATCTCGGAAGATCGTTGCCCACACAACGTCCGAGGTTAAAAGAGGAATACGGTAGAAGATCAAGAGGTCTTTCTAAAAGGTATAACTAGTAATTTTTGTTTCCGCATCATACTAGTTATTTTTGGAAATAATACTAAATACAAGAGGCATACGATTCTAGAGTTTCGAATTTGTTTTCGATATAGTGTTCTTTTGTTTTTCTTTCCCTTGTGATTTGATTGTTCTTTTCGGTTAACCTAAAGTTATTTTAGGAAATTAAATATTATCTTTCCATAAAAGGTTTTGTCTAGTCGGTTGTAGTTGCTCCCATATCCAAGAAGGCCGTGTGTCTCGCCACGTCAGTACTGGGAACCAATTATGGAAATTAATATTTAATGGAATTAATAACTTAAGGTGATTTGGGTCGAACGTGTTAAGTTCCGCAGGAGATCCAAGTCAAAACCTAAAAGAACGAATAGATTAAGTTTTGGATCAAACGTGTTAAGTTCCGCAGGCGATCCAAAATTTAATTTAAAAGAACACATGGTAGCTAGGAAAAGGTTCAGACCTTTGTACAACATTTTTGTACAGTGGAACCTCTAGGTTTTCCGAGTAGCAACCAACAATAACAACAATCATCTAACTCTAGTACAAGCCCAGAGGGTAGAGATAGATAGTAAGTTCCTATAGCAACAGCAGCAACCCGTGCTCCATTGCCTACTCGTAGGTCTATCTCACCCTTTGTCAATGCCCTGCTATTTCTCAGCGCTTGTATATTAGTACAAATGTGTGAAGCACATCCGGTATCTAATACCCACGATGAAGAAATAGAGAGGTTGACTTCTATAACATGTATACCTGAAGTACATGTGTGAAGCACATCCGGTTCTCTTCTTCTTAAGATCTTCCAGGTATTCTTTGGAGTTCTCTTCCAATGCCTTGCTTGTCCTTGATATAGGTGACAAAGATGTTCAACCATATCATAAGCACTCATCAACTCATGTTGCTTCTGAAGCTCAGAGTTCATGGTCGCGAGCATAAGACAGGACACATCTAATGCATCTTCTTGATGCTTCTTATAAGCATCTTGGTCAGCTCGCGTGGCAGTGGCAGGAGGTGTCTCCGGAATGGGCTGCTCCAGAACGTACAGTTTACGTTCTTGAGTGAGAACTATTCTCAGATTCCTGTACCAGTCCAGGAAATTTGCTTCATTGAGCTTATCCTTCTTAAGGACAGAACGCAGAGAGAAGATGTTCGTGTTTGACGTCATGGCAATTCTACAACAGAAATAAATAGGGAAATAAATATCATATTCCTTTTAAATCATTTAATTAGGCCTTTAACTAAATGATACTCCCACTGAATTCTATAATTCATGTGGGACAAGATCCACATCATACAAACCCTTGTGTTAGCTTTGGCTAATACGCCCAAGTTTTAGTATGATCGGTAGGTAACGATGTAACGCCCGCCCTCTCTGCTAACCCTAAGGGACGGGGCTACGATACTCCATGTACAAATTACAGCGGAAGACTTAAAATAATTTTCTTAGTTTAATAAAAACTTTTCTTTTGTTTTTCTTTTCATCAAATCTGAACTACACTATCATGACATCAATAACATGATATCAAAATTAGTAGAAACATAACATCAAGTCACACATACGGTACTACAATTCATGATACCAAAGCATAGTTCTTTAAAAGTTTTTAAAGCAGGTTCTTATTTGGTTGCCTAGCCACTGCCACACACATCTTCTTGCCTCTCCTGCTGCTCCTTTAGCTCATCCAGCTTTTTCCTTTATCTGTGGTACAAGGAAAGTAAGCTATGAGCACTCATGGCTCAGTAAGTTCCTTTCCTACTCACTAAAACCGAAAATCATCACATGAACAAAGAATGTCTCAACATAACATGATCTCAACTAGTCATGGCATAACATATCATACTCTTTAAGCATATCATGTAACATAACAAAATCATAACTAGTCATGGCATATCATCCCTTAAAGCATAGCATGAAACATAACATAATCATATCTAATCATGGCATATCATAGTATCATCATAAGGTGGCATGGCATATCAAGCTCTTAAAGCATAGCATGAAACATAACATAATCATATCTAATCATGGCATATCATAGTATCATCATAAGGTGGCATGGCATATCAAGCTCTTAAAGCATAGCATGAAACATAACATAATCATATCTAATCATGGCATATCATAAATCATAGCATCATCACAACATGATCATAAGGTATATGCAATATGATTTTAAAAACATGTATCTGAAAAACATGTGTATGTCTCATGATCTTTAAAACCATTTCTTCTTACATATATACTTGAACATAATATCAACATAATCAGGGCCCCGGCTTGTACCACACATAGATAAATCACGTAGATATGCGCGCTTCCTAAGTATATCCAAGGTAGCAAGTCTTGAATCATACTAGGAACTAGGTCCGGATCACACAGCCATAGACCTAGAGGCGTACCAAGGAGCCCATCCCTTTGTTTTTACTAGCCTGGATCACACAGCCAAAGGCCTAGGGGCTGATTAGGAGCCCACCCTTGGTACAAGCCTTACAAAGTAAAGTAGCATGTATAAAAATGTATCATTTAGTCACATAGCATATCATAGAAGTATGCATCACTTAGGCATACATTATGTCATAAAAGTATGCATCACTTAGGCATACATCATATCATAAATGGTATGCATCACTTAGGCATACATCATGTCATAAAAAGTATGCATCACTTAAACATACATCATGTCATAAAAAGTATGCATCACTTAGGCATACATCATGTCATAAAAGCATGCATATTTTAAGCACATAGCATATCATCAAAGCATGCATATTTCTATCCACATAGCATATCATGAAAGCAAGCATATTTTAAGCACATAGCATATCATCAAAGCATGCATATTTCTATCCACATAGCATATCATGAAAGCATGCATATTTTAAGCACATAGCATATCATCAAAGCATGCATATTTCTATCCACATAGCATATCGTAAAAGCATGCATATTTTAAGCACATAGCATATCATCAAAGTATGCATATTTCTATCCACATAGCATATCATGGAAAGTATAAATCACAAGCTTACATGTTTAAACATAAGGGTGTATCATGTGATTATACTATCATAAGAAACATGGTAACATAGTTAGCTTGGGTTCTAAGCTTCCTAATCCCTTGGGTTCTTATCATGGTTGGTTTCTAAGTTCTCCAAGTCCCTAAACTTCATGTGGCCGAACCCTATCAGGTGTGAAACAAGGTCCCAAATGTCATGAAAGCATGGAAACCTTAAACCATATTTATAGCATTTTTTTCCAAGTAACATAGTAAGCATATTTGAGCTAGTTCCTAAGTTCTTCAAGCCCTTAACATATGTCATGGCCGAAATTTAACAAGTATTCATTAGGGCTAAAAGCAAGCATACAAGCATGTGAACTTGAACTAACATCATGTATAAATTCATAATAAGGCATCATACAATGGGTATTGCCGAAACTTACCCTAGCCTCATTTTAGGTCATTAAACAACATATAGCATGAGAACTTTGGCTTTCTACTTATCATATTTCATGTAGAGTGACATGAGCATATTTAATTTTTATTCTAGGGTTTCTAGGGCATCTATCCCTTCATGGCCGAAACATACAATGGTCCATTTAGGTCATGGAAAAATTATACAAGCATGTGACACAATCAACATATTATCATATTTCCATAAGAAGCATTTTTAACACAATTGGTTTCAATTCTAAGGCCTCTAGGTCATTTAAACCCTACTTGGCTGAGACTCATCAGTGTATAACTTTGCTTCAAATAGTCTAAAAGCATAGGAAGTCATACAAGTTTCATAGCATGTATAAAGACAAGCATAATAAACATACATGTGAATTGTATCTTAGGCTTCCTAGGTTTCTTTCCTTTTTCTTTTATTTTTCCTCATGGCCGAAACCTACCAATCTCTAAACTAGGTTTTAAGTGGCCTAAAGCATGGAAAACCTAAGTAAGTTCATGGCAAAAAATTACTAAGAACATCATATACAAATTTGGTTCTTAAACAAGCTAGGACCCTTGTGATCTTACATGTCATATATCATGTAACTAAATTCTCTATACCCTAATTAAGCATGAGATCATTAAACAACTTTCATATCTTAATATCACAGAGGTCTTGAGCATGTTAAAATTTTGTTTAAGCTTTTCTAAGCTATCCATCTTATCATGGCCGAAAATCTTAATGAAGAGTTCATGAATTTCTAGCAATATTCAACATGCAAATTCTTTAAGAGAACTCTATATTCTATCATATAAACATGGTTACTTAAATTTAAAGGTCTTCCTAACCCTAAGATCTTTTCTTGGCCGAAACATATGAGTGGATTTCTTTCGGTTCCAAGTAACTTTCAAGCAAGAAAAACCAACAAAAGACCCTTAGTAATTCATGGAGGGAATCTTGTACTAGTTTGGTTAAACAATGATTTCCCTAACCCCTTTAAAATATTTTTAGCCAAAATTCTAGGGTTAGGTACTCCTCTGACCAAGCATCATATAGGTATAAAAACATGAAGGAAAACTTTCCTACATAGCATAGAAAAATATCATGAAATGAGGACTTGTTTAAACCTTCCAAGATTTGAAAACTCTTCTTTGGCCGAATTTTTCTTAAATTCTATTCTAGGTTTTATAATCCTCATAAAATCCGAAAAGCACATAAAACGCCTTGTACCACAGGTGAGGGGAAGCTTACATCCTTTTCGCTTGTGGATCTAAGGTGTGGTGATGGAAGAAGTAGCCTCTTCTTCTAGTTCCCTTCCCTTGATTCCCTTGCTAAGTCCTCCTTGTATCTTAGGCTTTCTTAGGAGAAAACCTTGGCTTGGGGCTGAAGATGGAGGAGAGGGGACTGAGGGTTCGGTGAGGGAGAGGGGAGAATGAGAGAAATGAGAGAAAAATAACATCTTCTCTTTACATACTCTCTTTTATGTTAAGGGAAAAGAGGTAGCAAAATTGGTTTTTGCTTTCCTTCTCCCTTAGCCCTTTTTTTTTTAATTTTTATATTTGTTTTATTTATTCATTTGTTCTCATCATTCATGATGAAACAAGGGAATGAATCCCCTTAATCCCCCTCTTTAAGTCACAGCAAAAGAAGAAGAAAAGGGAGAGAAAAGAAGGAAGGCAAGTTGTCTTTCTCTTGTTCTTTTCTTGTTTTCTTTT
Source organism: Zingiber officinale (assembly GCF_018446385.1). Lineage (NCBI taxonomy): Eukaryota > Viridiplantae > Streptophyta > Magnoliopsida > Zingiberales > Zingiberaceae > Zingiber > Zingiber officinale. Next base: position 58,072,347 of record NC_055988.1, on the reverse strand, counting down.
GGCTAGCTTTTACTCTCATCCTTATCATGAGTTTCCCTCCTTTGCTATCAATATATTATTCCTATCCCAACTGGTTATTACCCATTAATCCTATCATTTATATCATGAGAGGTTCAAGGTTCAATCCTTGACAACTCCCTATTTTTATTTCTTTTTATTTCTTTTTGGTTCAACATTCCACTAATATTTTTCTAAGGTAAATTCATCATTCTCATATTTATCTTAAAAGCTTAGTGGGTGTTACAAACGATTACCAATTACATCTCTATGCAACTCTTGTTTATAGGATCATTATCCGCAGTTATATTAAAACTTGAGTTAGCTTTGGCTAATACGCCCAAGAATTAATAGAAATGTGATTTATGTCCTATCTTTCAAACCGTTGGAAGAATGCCTATAGTTGTACTCGATCCAACCGAGTTAACTAGTTACTCAATCTAATTGAGTTGTACTCACCCATGCGTTGATAGGCGGGACCAAGATTGTCCCTTGATGTAGCCTAAAATCTATATTAAATGTCACAAATAGGCTTATCAAATTAACAATTTAATATTTCACTGAACCCCTTAATTTCACAATAATGTTGTAGTAACGAGCCCAGGATCGATCCGAGTAACCAATAGTATGATGTAATTTAGGATTGTATTTTTATTCCTATTTTTGGGGTTTTCGATATAAAAATGGAGTTGGGGTTTTAAAGCTTTGAATATAAATCTACAAGGGAAAACACACCAGTAAAGAAATTAATCTAAAGCATAACTAAAACCTACCTATGAGCCAACAATCAAACCTTAACGCATTGTCACTCCTACATTGAGATTAAATCATTGACACACTCTTAAACTAAGGAATGAAATACAAGATGCTAATAAATCTGATCTACAACACCAATTAAAACCCTAGCTTGAATTTAAACTCTAAACACTTAACCAAGCAACAAATTAAAATTAAACTAAGCTTCAACAAGGAAAGAAATGATAACTACTTGCATAAAAAGATAACAAAACATAAAAGTAATATGTGCTAAGCTATAAAACAGTAAGAAAAAGAAATAAACCCTAACAGATCCAACTCACAACCAATCCATACAAGTTTCACACTCTTGTCGTCACACAAGAGTGCCAAAGTCGAGACCACCCAACTTTGGACCTCAATGGATCGTCTTAGCTGCGTATCAGCTCAAGGAAGGTTCAACAACACTGACGGACCACCCCCGACGAGCTGAAACAACCCTAAACCCAAGAAAATGCCGAAAATCTGGAAATCTGCCTCTGGATCTGATGGAAGGCTATGGAATGCGGATGAACGTCGAGTGAAGCTCAGGAACACTGGAAGACCACCTCCGAATGTTGCTGATGGGAATCGGAGCTTGGATTTGGAGGACCACCGCCAAATTGAGCTGGAAAAGGAAGATGTCGCGAGCCAAATTCCACTGGAGAGAACACTCTCTGATGGCTCCAGATGATCGGGATGTCGCCGCCTAGAAGCTCACCACCAAGATAGAAGCTCGGGAGATTGATTGGAGAAGGAAAGGGCCGAAATCCACTGGAGGACGCGCACCGGGACTGAGCTGCGCGAAGGGGATCGACGAAGAAGCTCACTGTAGCTTCTCAGATTTAAATCAGATCTGGATCTGAAATGGACGGCTGAGATTGATTCCGGGCTAAATCAACGGTGAAAAGTCATCCAAATTCTGATCTGAAGGTACTGATGTTGATCTAGGGTCTGGATCTACTCTCCCGTAGGTCGGATCGATCAGATCATCATTGGATGGCCCAGATCGGCCCAGTCTTCATTGAACGGCCCAGATTAATTCGGCTTGATCAATGGCTAGATGAACTCAGATCTGAATCAAAACTTCTGGATCTTCTTAAATGGCTTAGATCTGCTTTCCATTAAGTTGGATCGGCCAGATCTTCAACGGATGGTCCAGATCTGTCCTATTCTTGATAAACGGCCCAAATCGACCCAAAGCTTGATCTTGTCTTTTGAACTCCGATTCAAGCCCAATTCCGGTCCAAATAGATCCAAATATAAGATCCTTTGATGCCTACAAAATAAGAATCAAATATCAGCTTCAAATAACACCAAAAAATAATATAATTTGTATTTAAGTCCAAAATCTATGCAATGCACAAAAATATAATGTAACCATGATTTAAACTATGAAAACAACATCAAAACCATGCATAAATGAATCAAAATAATACAGTAAAATCATGGTTATCAAATCCCCCACACTTAGTCTTGAACGTCCCGTGCAAGTAAAGAAACGAAAAATCATCTCCATAGAAAATTCCCTAGCAATATCTAAAAGATAGTAAAAAGAATTTAACTAAGACCATCTAAAGATCACCAACAATCATGAATACAATCCAAACAATAATCAGTAGGTATGGTAATTTCAATTCAATTGAAAAATTAAGCAAGTTGCATCTCACAAGGGATTTACCTATACTAGCTCTCACACTCAAAATTGCGTATATGTGGAGCTCACTCAATGTAACTCACAACATTTCACTACCATAATCTTGCTTATTTTCTACTTCTTCACCACTATAAAACATAGCATGCATGAATCAAAAGGATTTATCAACAAGAATTTAAAATGGAAGTAAGAATAACAATGAAAGTGAATGAAATAGGCAAAAGAAAAGAATTCATGAAAAATTTAGAAGATGAGAGTATTGGAGGAATATACTTGATGAGTTGACCAATTTGATGTAAAAAGAGATGAATACCATTTGTTTTAACAATTCAACATATCAAGTTAACCTCCCCTTCAATTTGATGGCAAACAAAGAATCTTGATACTCTTTTGATACACTCTTTGGATGTGCCATTTTTCTCTTCTCTTCTTCACTGTTTTTTTTTTTTATATATCACTATTCTTCCACTTCAATTCTAGATAAATTCAAGGTTTCAGCGGTTAGGCAGCATAAAGGAATGTACTGTTTGATGGAATTCTGGTTTCAGCTTCTGTTATAGCGCTATCAGATTCATCAAGATTGAATTCTGATTTCTAGAATTCAGCTACAATAAGTAAACATGATCTTATCTAAACCCAAACAGAACACCACAGTACATCAATCACAACATAGGGAAGAATGTTGGAACATCAACTAGTTTTCTATTGCTTCAAACTCTGCTGAATATTCTAATCAAAATGATATTTACTTCTCTGCTTCATTTTCAAGTTTATCAGAAAGATCAAGTTGCTATACCATCTAACATTTCAACAACTGCATACCTCACTGCATATCTGTGTTAACTTTTCTTCAATTACCATTAGTACTACTCCTTAAGTTCGTTGGACAATGACCACAATTTGTTCCATCCAGAAAACAGACAACTAAAATCGATCACAACTTCCCTTTTCAGCAGCAACCTTCTTCTATATCAATGTTCTAGCTATCAACTGAAACTTAGCATTTTAAACTCCAATTGACACTCAACATATATGCTTCTGAACTCAGCTCGTTGATTTATAGCAGCTTTATCCCAAAATTACAAACCCCATTTCTGATAAGCAAACTAGTAAAGAGATTGGTACAAAACTGGCACACACAAATCAGACATTTCCAGCTCCTAATATTTTAACAGATTGCAGTAATCAGCTTCCAACTTCTGAACTTGATCTGTAGTAAGACTTCTTTACAGCAATGGCACAAAACTCCAGCTTGAACTTTATAAAAATTCCCATAACTTAAACTGACTTCTAATTTTTCAAGGAACTGTGAACTGTGTTGTCTCTGTGTACAGATTTTTATGATACTTCCTTGAAATTCTCTATTGCACACACCATTGCTACTAATTCCAGGAAACTTCAGTTCAATAGTTTCAGTTTCAATATTAAAGAAAGTTTAGTTTCAGAAATCAGAATCTATGAAAAGGAATCAAACTTTAGAATTTAGATTTCTGATTCAGCAGCATCAGAATTCAGTTGTTTGGACAGACTTCAGAATGTGCCATTTCTGATTCAAAACTGAAGTACAGCTTCTGCAATAACAGCACACAATTCACAACTGAAAAATTCTGCACACACTGCATCTCTAGTTATTTTCTGATCATGTTAGCAAGAAAACATCTCCAAAGAAATTTGCTGATAAAATTTTGTGTGAACAGCTTTGTGAAACTCGAAATTGAATTCTGTGAATAGATTTGTTACTGAATACTTGCAGCAATTTTCAAATACCGAGTAAAAGCCAGCATTGAATTCATCTCTGAAGTACAGCTGAATCTTCATGTTCAGAGCACTCACAAAGAAATCATACTCCACAGATTTGAATTGGCACCCATATAAATCAAAAGTAAAGGCTGAGTTCTGGTTTTCCAGATATCAGTCCAGAAATTGGAATTCAAAGTGGCTTCAGCACAACAATTCTCGAATCTGTATCCTATATTCTTTTCTTCCATCAGAATCTAGGACTCAAGTTACAGAATTCAAAAACTAAGGTAACTCCAGCTGCGTTATTAAAATTCCAGCTTAGCAAAGATTCTCTGCTTAATGCTTTGGGCAGTTTCCAGAAACTCATTTCAGGACTCACACTCACTTTGTAAATTTCAGAACTCCTACATCAATTATCAACTGCTTGCCTCCTGCAAATGCAACTTAATTTCCAATTTAGAGCTTCTTGAAAAAGTAGAGCATCAAGATAGGAGACTAGTTTCATGTGGTTGCTGTCAAGAACATCATTAAAAACTTGTACAAATAGAACTCTGTTTCATTCTCACTTAACTCTGCATTTCATATATTCAAACTCCAAGTGAATGCATATTCCGAATTCTGATTATTTCTCTAGCAGCAAATATCATTTGTGTCTTGGACATCTTGAAGATTTGCATCACCTTGTATCATTTGAACAGCTCCCTAATTCCTTGATGGTTTTTACAGCACAGAACAAGTCTGAATTCTGCAGATTTTTATTTTTTCTTCTGTTTCTACAGATTCAAATTCTGTTCCCTGTTAATAGCAATCTTCTTCCCTACATTCTGCTGGATTTCAGTTCAGTTTGTGACTGCTAGTCTTGAACATTTTTTAATTCTGCTGGATATCTGCTGAATTCTGCACTGCAGTTTCAGAATTGAAGGTTTAATAATTTACTCATACTAAAATCCAGCAGAATGTAACTCACAATGATACCAACTCTAGCTATAAATCAGAACATGCATTCTGTGTTCTAGTTAATGTCCAATCCTTCACAGATTGTTTCAGATTGTTAACCACTAATTTTGCAACTTCATAGTTACAGTCCAGCAGCTTCTGAAAATAGAAATCTGTATAAATCCAATTGTGGAAGACAGGGAAAGGAATAACACTATTGTCACTGAATTTGCAAATTCAAGCTTTTGTTTCATGTCCAACAGCAATTTTTTTTTAAATAGAACTCTCCTAATTCCTTCATTGGATTGAAACTGGACAGTTTCAGAAAAGGAAACACTACCATTTGATAATGATTGAATAAAAGCTTCACTTCAGATCCTTTGTTCAAAACCTTGCAATCTACAATTACTGAGCTTAAAAATCAAATTCAGAATTCATTACAAAGAGCTCTATAAGTGGAGCTAATATCTAAATTTTGGGTTGCCAGAATTCAGTTTCAGAATCAGAATTCAAGCTTAACAGATTCCATTTAGCTCTAAAATGATGAGAGCTTATTTTGCGGTTGTCTTAATTCAGAATTTACCATAGAATTTGGCATGTGCTGTTAAAGCAAATACAGCTCTTACAGATAAACTAGTTGCTAAAATTTGGTTCAGAAATCAGCAGGAATTCAAAATTTTACAGCTCCCAGTTCACATCATATTTGAGAGTCCTGTTGTATTGGTAGCAGTATTTCTGTCCAATTCGATGTAAGGTTCAACTCTTATCAGCCTTTACATTATGATCTTTTGGACTTAAGTTTCAGGATTCAAGAGTTGCAGCAATTCGAACTGGAGTTATGAAAATTTCAGCTCATATAGTGGTCTCATTTAGCAATAGAATGATTGGAACTTCAATTCAAAACTAGGTTGATCAGAATTAGCATCAGCAACTCAAGAAATGCATTCTGTTCCAGCAACAAAAATTTAGAATTGATTTTCTTTTCTTCAGTTCTACAATCGCAGTTTTCAGAGCTGAAATTCTGCATTTCCAGAAATATCAATTTCAGAAAATCCAAATTCAGAATTTGTGTCAAAGGTCTCTACATGGATTTAATCTCTGCCTCTTCTAGCATGACTGAAATTGGACCTTCACTGATCAAAAGCTTGGTACAAAAACTTCAGCATTCAGCTTTCACAACAACAACAATTTCAGTACTCAGTCATGTCTAGTGCTATTCTCACTGCTGCAACTTACTACATACTACATTTCTGTTGTGAAGCATTCTCTGGTTATTCTGATACAAAGGTTTATAGTTCCAGTTCCTACCACTCATAATCAGCACACAAATTGGCACTAAACAGGATACAATTTCTGCATTTCAAAACCCAAATTTTTGCAACTTAGTCTCATAAATTTTTCATCCTGCAGATTCAGCTTGCGAGACAACCATTTCTGAAAATAAAGCAACATTAATTTACAAAGTGAATGATTAAAATTAAACCACTTCTTCAGCTTTCATAAATCCCTTAAACTTTTTGTTTCTTTGAAACCTTTTACAGCACCAGATTTAAGAAGTTAAGTCATTCAAATTTAAATCTGAATATCATTTTGCAGAGCTGAACATTGTCCTTGTAATCAGGGATTTAAATCTAAAATTCTACAGAAATGATGTTCAGACACTCAATGTAGATTTGGCACAACTAGTAGCTTCAGATTTTTTTTTAGACTTCATCAACAATCTGATTTCAGAAATTAGCAACACTCTAGCAGCTTGATTTAGCTACAATTCCAAATTTCTGAATTAAGACTGATTTTCTGATTCACATTCTTAAGTTTCAATACTGAAAATTGAGTTCAATGAAGCTTCTGTTACTGCATCCCTGATTTCAACCTCCAAACACTAATAGAGCTTTTACAAATACTAAACCTCCACCTCTGAATTCCTGTATTTCTGCGAGATTTCAGTTCCAACAACACTATTCAATTTCTACAATTCATCAATAACTTCAGTTTCAATTTTGGATTTCTGAATTCCTGCACATCCAACATTTCATTTCTGCACATTCATTCGTTTCCTTTTCTGCTTCTTAATTCTTGTCAATTCCTGTTTTGGCTCAGATTTCCTTAACAGCAATAGCAACTCAATCTTCAACAATATCTTCTCTGAAATTACAGATTTTAACTTCTCAACTTTTGCAAATCAGACTTATTTGTTCAGATTTTGCACTTTTAAAGCAACCTCTTTCCTTAAACTACATCACAATTTAAAACTCAATTTGGCTTAACTTCTGTCCAGCAATTTGATTAAGTTGAAGTTTGCATTCATATTACACCAGTAATGAAACCCAAACAAGGTTAAATACGCCAACAGTAGCTTTGAAACTCAGCTTCCAGTGGCAGTGATACATAATTCCAGTCTCCTTGCCGCTGTAGAATTCCACTGCTGCACCCTTCAAAAACTTCCACAATTCAGTTCTTTTTCTTCCAATTTCCAGATATGACTGAATATACTCTTGCAACTGATACTTGGCACAAAATTGTACAATCTAATGCATTTTCAATAGCACTTCTCATATTTAAATTAAACTGCAATAAGAATTGAGAATTCTGCTCCAAAATTGATAAGCATCCTTAACCTCAAGCAATGCAACCATCAACTTAAATTCACAAGTTCAAGAACTTCCAAACAATTAAATTCCTCCATGAATCTCAAGCATATGCAATTCTCCCCTACACTTAACCTTTATCCACATCTTGGTTGAGTTAACTCATCAAGCAATCCATCCAAACTCTCAATGAAATAATGACAAGCAAAGATAATCAAGGGTTTGAATGTTCGATAAAAATGTTTCAAGAAAATTGTGAGGAAAGGAATTGGAAAGTATGAAGGGGAACAAAATTGACAAAATCCTCAATTTCCATGCACACAAATGTTATTGTGACTTTGAAAAGAAATTAAGCAAGTTCTAGAGTTTCAATTGTTGTAAGTGCATGTCACACAAAGAAAATAATAATGTCTAGGCTTAAAGTGGTCCTCTCTAGGTATTTTCATGCAATCAAGCTTGATTAATCAAAATGGAATCCACCACCATTTTAACTGATATCATGTAAGTAAAGCATCCACTCATGTCCCATGATCTAAAATTGATAATCAAATTTAATAAGCTTTTACCATCTTAAAAATATTACTAGAAAAAATTCATGGAGAATTTTATTCAAATGACATGCTATGTATACTAACAAATTGCAAAGTATGAAAGTAAAATGCAAAATAAAATGCAAAATGTAAAAACAGAGTGCAAATGCAAAGTATGAAACCAAAGAAACGTATAACGAATTTATTAGAGAAAAACTAAACACAAAGCATGATTCAAAATGCAAGAGAAAACAAAATTAAAACCAACTCCCCTTTCATTTCCCGGTGGTTGAAGAAGGTTTAGAAGTAGAATCCACCCCGGAAGTGGAGTAATCATGGTTCCACACAAATTCTTCTTATTACTCATTTTTCCTTTCAAAATTCTTTCTGGAGGTCTTAATCGGTTCAGTTTTAGCACCCACTCCGGGAGCTTGTGTTCTCCTACAACATCAATAAAAGAAAATACCTCCCACACGCATGTGGGGTAAAAAGAAAATAGGAGAATATTAGTGTGAGTAGAAAGAATATCAAGAAATGAATCACAACTAATAAAATCAATAAATGGTACCTCTATGAAATTTTCTGATGTATCACAAACAATGCTTACCTTATCGTGTTGAAAGGTACCTAAAGTAGTGATTGTTACCTCCTTTCCACCTAGTAAATGCTCAAACTCTAGTTCAGGTGAATGTTCAACTTTATGTAGTGATTCTTGGGTGCTTGGCTCCATAGCACAAGTCCCTACACTTACATCCTCAATTCCTGGTGATTCTTGAGGTAATGCTTCTAGTAAGCACTCCCTTACACTTAAATCATTTTCTACAACAATACCTGCATCATTCACAACATCTAGAGCAACTCTATTAGTAGAATCAACAGTTTGAACAATTACATAATCATCACAAATAAAATTAGAAAATTCTTGTGAAGAAATAGATGCAGCGTTAGGCCTGACAAGATCTCCACAATCCACCTCTTCACTGACGTTTTGTGTTTGTAACTGATGAATAGATGATGCTATATGATCTAACTGACTCTGTATAATCTGTATCCTTGCAAATTATTGCTCTTGATGCTCTCTCATTTGTTGCATAATATCATTGCATTTCCACATTGATTCTTCAATTTGTTCTTGTGCATCCTCATACCTATTCCGTTGCTCAATAGGTAGGTAGGACTGATAAAACAGAGTCTGAGGCTGATAAAAATAATTCTCCATCCCATCTCCAAAATACTGATGATATGGATCCATGGTCACATGAATTTCTTGTTCTTACACTGAATCACTAACAGATAAAATCAGAAGGCTCAAGAATAAATAAAATCAACACATGAATATATAATCATGAAAGCAATCAAAACAATAATCCTAAAATTACTAAACATTGCATATTAACGTTTCCCCGGCAACGGCGCCAAAATTTGATGTAGCCTAAAATCTATATTAAATGTCACAAATAGGCTTATCAAATTAACAATTTAATATTTCACTGAACCCCTTAATTTCACAATAATGTTGTAGTAACGAGCCCAGGATCGATCCGAGGAACCAATAGTATGATGTAATTTAGGATTATATTTTTATTCCTATTTTTGGGGTTTTCGATATAAAAATGGAGTTGGGGTTTTAAAGCTTTGAATATAAATCTACAAGGGAAAACACAACAGTAAAGAAATTAATCTAAAGCATAACTAAAACCTACCTATGTGCCAACAATCAAACCTTAACGCATTGTCACTCCTACATTGAGATTAAATCATTGACACACTCTTAAACTAAGGAATGAAATACAAGATGCAGATAAATCTGATCTACAACACCAATTAAAACCCTAGCTTGAATTTAAACTCTAAACACTAAACCAAGCAACAAATTAAAATTAAACTAAGCTTCAACAAGGAAAGAAATGCTAACTACTTGAATAAAAAGATAACAAAACATAAAAGTAATCTGTGCTAAGCTATAAAACAATAAGAAAAAGAAATAAACCCTAACTGATCCAACTCACAACCAATCCATACAAGTTTCACACTCTTGTCGTCACACAAGAGTGCCAAAGTCGAGACCACCCAACTTTGGACCTCAATGGATCGTCTTAGCTGCGTATCAGCTCAAGGAAGGTTCAACAACATCGACGGACCACCCCCGATGAGCTGAAACAACCCTAAACCCAAGAAAATGCCGAAAATCTGTAAATCTGCCTCTGGATCTGATGGAAGGCTATGGAATGCGGATGAACGTCGAGTGAAGCTCAGGAACACCGGAAGACCACCTCCGAATGTTGCTGATGGGAATCGGAGCTTGGATTTGGAGGACCACCGCCAAATCGAGCTGGAAAAGGAAGATGCCGCGAGCCAAATTCCACCGGAGAGAACACTCTCTGATGGCTCTAGATGATCGGGTTGTCGCCGCCAAGAAGCTCACCACCAAGATAGAAGCTCGGGAGATTGATTGGAGAAGGAAAGGGCCGAAATCCGCTGGAAGACGCGCGCCGGGACTGAGCTGCGCGAAGGGGATCGACGAAGAAGCTCACTGTAGCTTCTCAGATTTAAATCAGATCTGGATCTGAAATGGACGGCTGAGATTGATTCCGAGCTAAATCAACGGTGAAAAGTCATCCAAATTCCGATCTGAAGGTACTGATGTTGATCTAGGGTCTGGATCTACTCTCCCGTAGGTTGGATCAATCAGATCATCACTGGATGGCCCAGATCGGCCCAGTCTTCATTGAACGGCCCAGATTAATTCGGCTTGATCAATGGCTAGATGAACTCAGATCTGAATCAAAACTTCTGGATCTTCTTAAATGGCTTAGATCTGCTTTCCATTAAGTTGGATCGGCCAGATCTTCAACGGATGGTCCAGATCTGTCCTATTCTTGATAAACGGCCCAAATAGACCCAAAGTTTGATCTTGTCTTTTGAACTCCGATTCGAGCCCAATTCCGGTCCAAATAGATCCAAATATAAGATCCTTTGATGCCTACAAAATAAGAATCAAATATTAGCATCAAATAACACCAAAAATAATATAATTTGTAATTAAGTCCAAAATCTATGCAATGCACAAAAATATAATGTAACCATGATTTAAACTATGAAACCAACATCAAAACCATGCATAAATGAATCAAAATAATGCAGTAAAATCATGGTTATCATCCCTCCGTACCCTACCAAGATAATATGTGTTTCTCTGCTTTGGCAGATTCAACAACACATGTGATCGAGGTAGTGATAGGTATCACGGCACGGTAGGCATTAGAGTTGACGTGATTTAGATCTAATCTAAACGTCGATGTTGTATCATATACTCGATATAGATCTAATCTAATCGATAAGGTGCATCTTGTACACGATGTAGATCTAATCTAATCGTAAGGGTGCATCTTGTGCACGATTTAGATCTAATCTTAATCGTTAGACACTAATTAATTACTTAATTAAACATGCATCACATACACAAGTAATTAACTAAATTTTGTGATTATGTCATGGCCCTACTACGATCTTCTCAAGCCAATGAGAAGATCGGATGGTCAACCTAAGGTCAACAGCTTCTCAAGCTCCTACCTTTTGACCACCTTGTGTTGCTCGTGCCTTCCTCGTAACTCCGTCTTGAGTGGACCTTCCACCGCTTCAAAATTTACATGACATTTTGAAACTCGAGTTACATTCGAGTCTAAATCTAATTTATAACCAGAATATAAATAGGGAGGCACGACGCGCAGGTCACGTATCAAATACAGCACACGCAAACACACAAAATGGCACGCAGACTATATTTTGAATTACAATACAAATTATCCAATCAAATTGGGTCTTTGGGCCATGACTATCACAAAAATAATATATAATTTGAAATTATATATTTCTACAATTTTCTGTAATTTTTCCTATAATTTTTACAATTTTTACGAGTATAATTTCCCGGCGGTTCCGTTTAGCGATTTTCGAGCACAATCGCGGAACGAATCCCCTTGCGGGGCCAGGGGCAGCACCCCTACCCGCGATCTAACCATCGCGAGGGTTCCTTTGCGATCTAACAGTGCCTTAGCCCGCTGTCCCAAAAAGTTTTGGGGTGAAACTTGGCCGTTTTGGGAAAAACTTCTCGGTAGTCGAAGCCTACAAGTGTCGAAACACTTGTGCTTCGCTTCTACGAGAAAAATACTCATAAAAACTATAAAAATCATAAATTTACAGAATATTACAAAATTGAAAAGTTTTCATAAAACACGAAATAAACTCGTACAAGCCTTCGCATGTGGCTCTGATACCACTGTTGGGTTTTTCAGGCCGCGAAGACCGCTTTTCCGCGTTCCGGAAACCCCGAAACTCCCTAGACAACGGATCCGTGCGAAGAGTTTAGAACAAAATTTTACATGTATGAGTTTACTAACTAGATCTACTCTTAGATCTATATGTTTAGAAAATTACCCTTGATGCGTGCCCTTTTCGAATCCCGCTCGTCCAAGGAAATGCCGGATCTCAAGATTGTCAACGTAGACAATCTTCTAGAAGTATCCACACGAACAAGATGTGTTCTCTAACACACAAGGATGGAGAAGAGAACACCACAAGTGTGCTAACACTTCTTGATGCTCTCGGATGGGATTAGAAGAAGAAGAAAGGAAAAGAAGAGAACACACTCCTCTAAAATATCTCTATGTGACTTTCACTAACCTTTCTTCTTGGATTAGACTCACTCTCCTTTCTTCTCCCTTGCTTGAAAGCCACTACGAAGAGAAGAGAAGGCGCAAAAAGAGAGCTTGAGGAAGAAGATGATGTGAATGTGAGTGAATGAAAAAATTCATTCTCATTCAAAACCAAAAAGGTAACCCCCATTCTCATTAAATGTGGCCATTAAAGAGAATAGATTTGTAACCCCCATGAGGTGGCACACTTTGATGATGTGGCACATCATCATTAGTCCTCCTAATACCAAATCACTAATGATGTGGTAAATAGTCAAGTCAAACATGACTCTTCCTCTTCCTCTCAAGTCAAGTCAAACTTGACTTAATCTCTCTCATGGTTGATCTAATCCAACCATTTAATTCAAGCCAATTTAATATAATGAATCTAATTCATTTAATTAATTTGATTCAATTAGTCATAATCTAAATTAGACTCATTGAACACATGAATCAACTTGAGTCCAACTCAATTAGCCCAATTAGGATTACTCTTAATCCAATTTGATTCATCACATGAATCTAATCCTCTTGGTTCATCATATGAACCTAATCTCCATCCACTTGTTCTTTGTGTGTGACCCAATAGGTTCTTGTAACGTTGGCAATGCCCATAAACTCATTTAGAAGCATAAGTAATGAGCGGTATCTAGCAATACATCATTACTACCCAAGTTACAAGAATGTTGAGATCCAACATCACCTTGTGACTCCTCACAATATATGACAAGTGTCCTTCTATCCTAGACATCTAGATTGATCAATATGTGGCATAGACCGTGTCATCCTCTAATCAATCTAAATCTTGAACTCCAAGTAGACTCACTAAATCAAATGAGTTCAATATCCTATATTGACTCATTTGGGCATGGCCATGCACTTCGTGGTCTCACTCTATCAAGAATACCGATGTCTCTCCCGTTATATAGGAGGGATAGATCCCATCTACATCACTCACATCCCTCCGCATAATTTGTTACATACCCAGTAATCACCTTTATAGTCCACCTAGTTACGGGTGACGTTTGACGAAACCAAAGTACATAACTCCTTATGTAGGGAACCATGGTGACTTCAAGTCTAAGGACTAGTAGTCATACTAATAGCCACATGAGAAAGTATATGACACTCATATAACGATCCTTGATACTTTCTCATGGCGGGTCATTCAGTATACATTCTCAAATGCATACCCATGTGTCAACTTGATATCTCCATATCCATGACTTGTGAGATCGAGTCATCGAGTTGACCTACATGCTAGTCTTATTGCATTAACATTGTCCCTGAATGTTAATACTCGACTAGGAATTATTAAAAGTAGTGTTCCTGTAACACCCATGAAATTTAGTTATATAAATACATAGGTATTATTCTCATTAAGAGCATGGAAATATATAAAAAGAATAAGAGAAAAAGAGGAGCAAGAAACAAAATAAAAATAAGAGGTAAGAGGTGGAGGCCAAGGATTGAACCTTGAACCTCCCACCAATAATGGAGAAAGATTAATGGCATGATCACCACTAGGATAGAAAGTAACATATGCATTAGAAGGAATAAAAATATTAGTTAAAGGAGAGAAGAAAAATAAAACAAGGAGCAAGGGAAAACCAAATTGCTCACCTCTTCTCCCTCTTGATTAAGAGAAGGAATAAGAAGAAGGCAAGTTGTTTTCCTCACCCTTCCCTCTCCTCATGTTTTTCGTGGGAATCAAGAGAAGAATGATGGATGAATTAAAGGAAAAATTAATGAGGGCATAAATTTCTCTCATGATGAATAAATAGAAAAAAATGAGAAGTAAACCTCTCATTTTCCTCATTCTTCCTCCTTCTTCCTTCTTTTCTTTCTTCACCGAGACTAGGAGATCCACCCACTCCTTGATCCGAGCACTAAGTCAAGTTCTTCTCCAAGGAAGCCAATTTTCAAGAAGAAACCTTCAAGTTCTAGCCCTCCCCAAGCAAAGGAAATCAAAGGAGGCACAAGAGGAAGAAACTTCTCCCTTCCTTAACAACTAGAACGCTTTCCTCCTTAAGAAAAACCACAAGCGAAAGGATGTAAGTTCCCCTCACCTGTGGTACAATAGCTATATGTTTGTTATGAAAAATATTGCTTAAAAACCTATGGTTATTTCATAAGGGTTTCGGCCAAACAAAGAAGAAAAAAAAAAGTTTAAAGAACCTTGAAAACCAACTAAGATATGTGCATGATTTTGCTTATGTTATGTACCTTATGGTAGGAGAGATAAACTAATATTTTCATGCTAGAATGTTTGGTTAGAACATAAATTTATGAACTTGGATTTTCGGCCTAGAAGGAACAAAAGAGCTAGAAGAGCTCTAAACCTAAACCAAGCATGCTACCTTGTTCTTATGATATGTACCTAATGATAAGTGGTGTTGTTGATGTTTTTCCCCACTTGTATGTCAATTTAAACTTGATTCCATATTCATGTATATTCGGCCATGATAGAGTTGAGAGCCTAGAAGGGCTTTAAACCTAAAAATTTAAGCATGCTATGATTCCCATAAGACAAGATATGAAGCTAATGTGACATGCCATGATCTTAGGTTAAGTTGAACAGTATTTCTTATATATGATGGTTCGGCCATTGCAAGCCTTGAACCCTAGGAAGGTTTAAATCAAGTCTAAGATAATTATTCTCTACTTGATGAAGAGATATGAAATAAATTAATGTTCACATGTTGCTTGAAACTTGAATTCTTGTTCTTTAGTATTCGGCCACCATTGTTTTTAAGACCTAGGATACTTAAATTTCTAAACTAAGTGGTCCATGTTATTCTTTGAAATGAATGCTAGGAAAGTTCTTAGGGTCTTCATGCTAATATGCCACTAGGAACTTCATACCCATGCTTACAAGATTCGGCCACATTAGATTAAAAGGCTTGAGAAGCTTGAAACTTAGACTAAATGTACTTATGGTGATTCTCATGATATGTATTGATATGTTAGTATGAAGATTAACCTTTTCATGTTGCTTGTAACCTAGAAACATGTTGCTAGGGTTTCGGCCATGTTAGGGTTAAAGGCTTAGAGAACTTGGAACCTAATCAAATATGCTCAAAGGGTTTCTTATGGAATATGATATGAAAATTGTTAGGTTTGTTCATGCTTATATGTTGTTAATAACCTAAAAAGGAGACTTAATGGGTTTCGGCCAGGTTATGAAAAGGGACCTAGAAAGCTTGGAACCTATACCTAACATGCTTAAGATGCCTCTTATGTCATAAGAAATGATAGGTGTTTAGGGTTCACATGTTCTTTTGTTGCTTGATAACCTAAACCACCTCTATATGTTTCGGCCACCACTTGTCACTAGGGATAGAGACCTAATTGTGTTCTTCCATGAACTTCACATGCAATGCTTTATGATATGTGGAGAGTATGACATGCTGTGAGGTTCATTTATATATGTTAGGTCCTATTCATGATATGCTGTGTGCTAAGTTTCATGATATGCTATGTGCTTATTTTTATGATATGCTGTGTGCTAAATTTCATGAAATGCTATGTGCTTAAGTTCATGATATGTTGTGTGCTAAATTTCATGATATGCTATGTGCTTATTTTTATGATATGCTGTGTGCTAAATTTCATGAAATGCTATGTGCTCAAGTTCATGATATGCTGTGTGCTAAATTTCATGATATGCTATGTGCTTATTTTTATGATATGTTGTGTGCTAAATTTCATGAAATGCTATGTGCTCAAGTTCATGATATGCTGTGTGCTAAATTTCATGATATGCTATGTGCTCAAGTTCATGATATGCTTTGTGCTTAAACTCATGATATGCTATGTACTCAAATTCATGATATGATATGTGCCTAAACTCATGATATGCTATCTGCTCAAGTTCATGATATGCTGTGTGCTTAAGATCATGATAGGTTGTATGCTTAATTATGCATGTGTTCATGATATGCTGTGTGCTCAAAATCATGATATGTTGTGTGCTCAATTATACATGCTTTAAGCTATGCCTAAAAGAGTTGCTTCCCTATAAGTGGGATCAAGAGCACTCTTCATGACATGAATATGACATGAGTGATATGGACTATGTAATTATGACATGCTATTTTACTTTTAAGGCTTGTACCAAGGGTGGGCTCCATAAGCGCCCCGGGGTCGATGGACTAAGAAACGGGCCTCGTTAGGGATGGACTCCTAAGTTCCCCTAGGTCGATGGACTAAGAAACGGGCCTAGTATATGCCTTGTAGGGTTCAAGACTTGCTACCTTGGACCTACTAGGACGCGCGTATTTATGTACGTGGTACAAGCCGGGATCCCCTCTTATGTTGAGATTATGTTTAAGTATTTATGCTATACGTTTTAAAAAGACATGATGCATCTTTTAAAGGTTCACCTTGCACATACTTTATGAATATGCCATGATGAGTATGATGATCTTGTTATGATATGCCATGCTACCTTGTGTTTATGCTATGATTATGCCATGATATCTATGATTGTGCTGATGATATATATATGATGATCTTGTTATGATATGCCATGCTACTTTGTGTTTATGCTATGATTATGCCATGATATCTATGATTGTGCTCATGATATATATGATGATCATGTACGATATGCTATGATATTATATGCTTTATGATTATTGACATGCTATACGGATTTTGTGAGTAGGAAAGGAACTTACTGAGCCATGAGTGCTCACAGCTTACTTTCTTGTACCACAGATAAGGGCAAAGGTTGGATGGACTAGGGGAGCAGCAGGAGGGGCTAGCAGGATGTGTGTGGTAGTGACTGGCTAAAGAAGAAAAGACCTGCTTTCATTAAATATGAATTGTGCTTGTTTGATATTTTTATGATTGTAACTCCATGACATTTTATCATGTTAATTCCTATGTGTCTTGAAATAATGTAAGGTATGACATATGGATTCTATGTTTCAAAAATTTACAAGTAAGACTTCCGCTGAGTAGGGTAGAGTAACCCCCGTGGCCTTAGCAGGAGGGGCGGGGCGTTACAGTATGGTATCATAGCCAGGTTAGCCTCTCACTACACACATGTCAAGCCTTCCTCCTCCCGTTCCAAGTAAGAATTTATATGTTTAAGTTAAATTCTTTTATTATGATGCTTTAATATTATGCATGTTTACTTATTCTGTTTAATTATGATAGTCACAAGTTTAGGATAGGAATGCATGTTGGTAGAATAAGAATGTTAACGACCTTATGTTAAATTGGATAGAAATAATGATAATTTATTGTCATTAAATGAAGATAAGCATGGCTAGGAGACGCACTGCTCGAGCTGACGAGACAGCGACTCCACCGGATCTGACCCAGGTAGTTACTGACCTCCAGCGCCAGATCACGGAGCAACAACAGCTGATCACGACTTTAATGGGACAGCAAGAAAATCCCGTCACCCCGCCAGTGAATCAGAACGCAGTGCCCATTATTCCAGTAGTTGCACCAGTACCACCGATAGCCCCTATTCCGGTAGTCCGACAGGAGACCTACCTGATCTAGTGGCTAAGGTTGAAACCGGAGAATTTCTCAGGTACTTGCGAGCCATGGGACGCCCAGGCATGGTTCAAGACAGTAGAAAGCATAGTAGAGCTATTGGACTGGCCTGTACCGGAGAAGATCAAATGTGTATCGTTCTGTTTTTCCGGAGACGCAAGGATGTGGTGGGAAAGAGTAAAGGCAAAGAGACAGATTAATCTGATGACCTGGACAGACTTCGAGACAGAGTTCCTTGAGGAGTTCTTCCATATGCAAGTGACGAACCGACACTATGACGAGTTCACCGAGTTTCGGCAAGGTGACCTATCAGTGAACGAGGCAGTTAAACGCTTCAACCGATTGGCATGGCTATGTCCGGAGTTGGTTCGCACAGAAAGGGAAAGGGTCAGACTGATGCTGAAAATGCTCCGACCTGAGATAGCGCTGAACGTAGCTGGCGGAGTTAATAGACCGCAGATTACAGAGGAACTAGTCAGCAGTTCCCTGATCACGGAGCACTATCAGAAAGCAATGAACGAGAATAAGAGTCAGTCCCGAACAGACGGACAGAGAACCTCAAGCAGCAAGACAAACTGGAAGGGGACCTCTACCGAAAAAAGGAAGCAATGGGACAATGTTAAAGGTGGCCCAACGAATAAGCAACCGAGATACCCCCAGTGCACTATTTGCGGAAAGCTGCATCCCGAAATATGTCACAAGGGTTCAAGGAGGTGCTATAATTGCAGAGGGGAAGGACATCTGGCTAGAGATTGCACCAACCGGGTTCAAGCGCCGCCCCAGCAGAATAACCAGAACAGTAGTGCCCCTCCACAACTACACCAGATGCAAACTGCGATAGAAGGGACTTCAATCAGTTAAGGAAGATTGGAAGCCCCGCCAGCGACGACAAATGCCAGGGTTTTCTCGCTCACTAAGGAGGATGTGGCAAATGCCTCTACTGTCGTTACAGGTCAGCTGCCTATTTTCAGTTAGTATGCTTTAGTATTGTTTGATACAGGGGCGACACACTCGTTCGTCTCGGCATCATTTACCAAGAGACTAGACATACCACCCCAGACACTGGATATTACATTCTTAACAACCTTACCTTCTGGGGAAGTTATGCCATCAGATCATATGCTGCGGGCCGTACCTATCCGGATCGCAGACAGGGAACTTTACAGTAATCTGATAATACTCGATATGCGGGACTATGACATTATATTAGGCATGGATTTCCTGAGCAAGTACGGTGCCTCAATCGAGTGTCGTAAGAAGAAAGTAGTTTTCCGACCTGAAGCTGAACCAATGTTTGAATTTATTGGGGAATCTGGGAAGGAAATTGAAGGATTCTTATCAGCTATAAAGGCACAGAGAATGTTAGACGAAGGGTGTGCTGGATTTCTAGCACACGTGGTTGATGCAAGACAAACCGGGAGCCAGAAGCTAGAAGAGGTCAGAGTAGTATGCAACTATCCGAAAGTATTTCCTGATGAACTACCAGGACTAGCACCCAATAGAGAAGTATAGTTTACGATTGAGCTAGTTCCGGGTACTAAACCAATCTCCAAAGCACCCTACCGGATGGCACCAACTGAATTAAAGGAACTTCAAGAACAACTATAGGAGTTACTCGACAAGGGACTTATCCGGCCTAGTCACTCTCCATGGGGAGCTCCGGTACTGTTTGTGAAAAAGAAGGATGGGTCTATGCGAATGTGTATAGACTATCGAGCGCTGAACAACACAACAATTAAGAATAGATACCCTCTTCCACGGATCGACAATTTGTTCGACCAATTGAAGGGAGCAACTGTCTTTTCGAAGATTGACCTAAGATTCGGCTATCATCAAGTGAAGGTGAAACAAGATGATATACCCAAAACAGCCTTCCGAACAAGAAATGGACACTATGAGTTCGTAGTTATGCCCTTTGGAGTAACAAATGCCCCTGCAATATTCATGGATTTGATGAATCGGGTATTTACAGCGTACCTTGATAAATGTGTGATCGTCTTCATTGATGATATCCTCATCTACTCAAGAACCCAGGAGGAACATGCTGAACATCTGAACATAGTACTACAGATTCTCCGAGAAAAACGACTGTATGCAAAATTCTCCAAGTGTGAGTTCTGGCTAGATCGAGTGGTATTCTTGGGTCATGTCATTTCCAAAGAAGGAGTCATGGTAGACCCAAGCAAGATTGAAGCCGTAAGTAACTAGGACATACCAAAGAATGCCAGCGAAATCAGAAGTTTTCTGGGATTAGCAGGCTACTACAGGAAGTTCGTAGAAGGTTTTTCTAAAATTGCAGCCCCTATGACGAGTCTTACCAAGAAAAACAAAAAGTACGAATGGACAGATGACTGCGAGAGGAGTTTTACGGAACTAAAACGGAGACTGACCAGTGCTCCGATCCTTACTCTTCCGGAAAGTAACAAAGGCTTTGATATGTATAGCGATGCTTCCTTACTAGGGCTTGGAGCGGTACTCATGCAAGATGGCAGAGTCATCGCCTATGCCTCTAGACAACTCAAAGAACATGAAAGGAATTATCCCATTCATGATTTAGAACTAGCAGCGGTGGTTTTCGCACTGAAAATATGGAGACATTATTTATATGGAGCCCAGTGCAAAATTTATACAGACCATCAGAGCCTGAAGTATTTCTTCACGCAGAAAGACCTAAATATGAGACAACGTAGATGGCTCGAGTTGGTCAAGGACTACGATTGCGAAATCTTGTGTCATCCGGGAAAAGCAAACAAGGTAGCCGATGCACTCAGTAGAAAGCCCGGCACCACTTGATATCGCTATTCTAAGTTCGAGGACGAACTTTCTATGAGGTATGAGGTACTGTAACACCCATGAAATTTTGTTATATAAATACATAGGTATTATTCTCATTAAGAGCATGGAAATAAATAAAAAGAATAAGAGAAAAATAGGAGTAAGAAACAAAATAAAAATAAGAGGTAAGAGGTGGAGGCCAAGGATTGAACCTTGAACCTCCCACCAATAATGGAGAAAGATTAATGGCATGATCACCACTAGGATAGAAAGTAACATATGCATAGGAAGGAATAAAAATATTAGTTAAAGGAGAGAATAAAATTAAAACAAGGAGCAAGGGAAAACCAAATTGCTC
The DNA here is from genome assembly GCF_018446385.1 of Zingiber officinale. NCBI lineage: Eukaryota > Viridiplantae > Streptophyta > Magnoliopsida > Zingiberales > Zingiberaceae > Zingiber > Zingiber officinale. Next base: position 58,050,784 of record NC_055988.1, on the reverse strand, counting down.
ACCTCTTCTCCCTCTTGATTAAGAGAAGGAATAAGAAGAAGGCAAGTTGTTTTCCTCACCCTTCCCTCTCCTCATGTTTTTCATGGGAATCAAGAGAAGAATGATGGATGAATTAAAGGGAAAATTAATGAGGGCATAAATTTCTCTCATGATGAATAAATAGAAAAAAATGAGAAGTAAACCTCTCATTTTCCTCATTCTTCCTCCTCCTTCCATCTTTTCTTTCTTCACCGAGACTAGGAGATCCACCCACTCCTTGATCCGAGCACTAAGTCAAGTTCTTCTCCAAGGAAGCCAATTTTCAAGAAGAAACCTTCAAGTTCTAGCCCTCCCCAAGCAAAGGAAATCAAAGGAGGCACAAGAGGAAGAAACTTCTCCCTTCCTTAACAACTAGAACACTTTCCTCCTTAAGAAAAACCACAAGCGAAAGGATGTAAGTTCCCCTCACCTGTGGTACAATAGCTATATGTTTCTTATGAAAAATATTGCTTAAAAACCTATGGTGATTTCATAAGGGTTTCGGCCAAACAAAGAAGAAAAAAAAAGTTTAAAGAACCTTGAAAACCAACTAAGATATGTGCATGATTTTGCTTATGTTATGTACCTTATGGTAGGAGAGATAAACTAATATTTTCATGCTAGAATGTTTGGTTAGAACATAAATTTATGGACTTGGATTTTCGGCCTAGAAGGAACAAAAGAGCTAGAAGAGCTCTAAACCTAAACCAAGCATGCTACCTTGTTCTTATGATATGTACCTAATGATAAGTGGTGTTGTTTATGTTTTTCCCCACTTGTATGTCAATTTAAACTTGATTCCATATTCATGTATATTCGGCCATGATAGAGTTGAGAGCCTAGAAGGGCTTTAAACCTAAAAATTTAAGCATGCTATGATTCCCATAAGACAAGATATGAAGCTAATGTGACATGCCATGATCTTAGGTTAAGTTGAACAATATTTCTTATATATGATGGTTCGGCCATTGCAAGACTTGAACCCTAGGAAGGTTTAAATCAAGTCTAAGATACTTATGCTCTACTTGATGAAGAGATATGAAATAAATTAATGTTCACATGTTGCTTGAAACTTGAATTCTTGTTCTTTAGTATTCGGCCACCATTGTTTTTAAGACCTAGGATGCTTAAATTTCTAAACTAAGTGGTCCATGTTATTCTTTGAAATTAATGCTAGGAAAGTTCTTTGGGTCTTCATGCTAATATGCCACTAGGAACTTCATACCCATGCTTACAAGATTCGGCCACATTAGATTAAAAGGCTTGAGAAGCTTGAAACTTAGACTAAATGTACTTATGGTGATTCTCATGATATGTATTGATATGTTAGTATGAAGATTAACCTTTTCATGTTGCTTGTAACCTAGAAACATGTTGCTAGGGTTTCGTCCATGTTAGGGTTAAAGGCTTAGAGAACTTGGAACCTAATCAAATATGCTCAAAGGGTTTCTTATGGAATATGATATGAAAATTGTTAGGTTTGTTCATGCTTATATGTTGTTAATAACCTAAAAAGGGGACTTAATAAGTTTCGGCCAGGTTATGAAAAGGGACCAAGAAAGCTTGGAACCTATACCTAACATGCTTAAGATGCCTCTTATGTCATAGGAAATGATAGATGTTTAGGGTTCACATGTTCTTTTGTTGCTTGATAACCTAAACCACCTCTATATGTTTCGGCCACCACTTGTCACTAGGGATAGAGACCTAATTGTGTTCTTCCATGAACTTCACATGCAATGCTTTATGATATGTGGAGAGTATGACATGCTGTGAGGTTCATTTATATATGTTAGGTCCTATTCATGATATGCTGTGTGCTAAGTTTCATGATATGCTATGTGCTTATTTTTATGATATGTTGTGTGCTAAATTTCATGAAATGCTATGTGCTCAAGTTCATGATATGTTGTGTGCTAAATTTCATGATATGCTATGTGCTTATTTTTATGATATGCTGTGTGCTAAATTTCATGAAATGCTATGTGCTCAAGTTCATGATATGCCGTGTGCTAAATTTCATGATATGCTATGTGCTCAAGTTCATGATATGCTGTGTGCTAAATTTCATGATATGCTATGTGCTCAAGTTCATAATATGCTGTGTGCTTAAACTCATGATATGCTATGTACTCAAGTTCATGATATGATATGTGCCTAAACTCATGATATGCTATGTGCTCAAGTTCATGATATGCTGTGTGCTTAAGATCATGATAGGTTCTATGCTTAATTATGCATGTGTTCATGATATGCTGTGTGCTTAAAATCATGATATGCTGTGTGCTCAATTATACATGCTTTAAGCTATGCCTAAAAGAGTTGCTTCCCTATAAGTGGGATCAAGAGCACTCTTCATGACATGAATATGACATGAGTGATATGGACTATGTAAATATGACATGCTATTTTACTTTTAAGGCTTCTACCAAGGGTGGGCTCCATAAGCGCCCCAGGGTCGATGGACTAAGAAATGGGCCTCGTTAGGGATGGGCTCCTAAGTGCCCCTAGGTCGATGGACTAAGAAACGGGCCTAGTATATGCCTTGTAGGGTTCAAGACTTGCTACCTTGGACCTACTAGGACGCGCGCATTTATGTACGTGGTACAAGCACGGATCCCCTCTTATGTTGAGATTATGTTTAAGTATTTATGCTATACGTTTTAAAAAGACATGATGCATCTTTTAAAGGTTCACCTTGCACATACTTTATGAATATGCCATGATGAGTATGATGATCTTGTTATGATATGCCATGCTACCTTGTGTTTATGCTATGATTATGCCATGATATCTATGATTGTGCTCATGATATATACATGATGATCTTGTTATGATATGCCATGCTACTTTGTGTTTATGCTATGATTATGCCATGATATCTATGATTGTGCTCATGATATATATGATGATCATGTACGATATGTTATGATATTATATGCTTTATGATTGTTGACATGCTATACGGATTTTGTGAGTAGGAAAGGAACTTACTGAGCCATGAGTGCTCACAGCTTACTTTCTTGTACCACAGATAAGGGCAAAGGTTGGATGGACTAGGGGAGCAGCAGGAGGGGCTAGCAGGATGTGTGTGGTAGTGACTGGCTAAAGAAGAAAAGACCTGCTTTCATTAAATATGAATTGTGCTTGTTTGATATTTTTATGATTGTAACTCCATGACATTTTATCATGTTAATTCCTATATGTCTTGAAATAATGTAAGGTATGACATATGGATTCTATGTTTCAAAAATTTACAAGTAAGACTTCCGCTGTAATAAGTTAATAAGTTGTTAAGTAGGGTAGAGTAACCCCCGTGGCCTTAGCAGGAGAGGCGGGGCGTTACAGTTCCCTATATCATCTCACTATCGGTTCAACTAACCGATTCATATAGGTGAGAACCTTCTACTCTAGGACGTTATTATACTTAGTTTATTTGGCACTAATACAAGTAAGTATAATAACCAAAAACCAAATGCTTTTATTTATATAGAATATGATACAGCAAGTCCAAAATACAATCATCAAATGATTGACTCTAGGGCTCTAGCTATCATCTAAATGGGTTTAGAAGCATTGCCAACGTTACAAGAACTTATAGGATCACACCCAAAGGGTAATTAGATGGAGATTAGGTTCATATGATGAACCAAGAGGATTAGGTTCATTTGATGAACTAAATTGGATTAATAGTAATTCTAATTAAGCTAATTGAGTTGGACTCAATTTGGTTCATGTGTTAAATGAGTCTAATTAGATTTGGATTCATTGAGTCAATTTAATTCAATGGATATAGATTCATTAAATTAAATTGGTTTGAATCAAATGGTTAGATTTGATCAACCATGGGAGAGAAGAGGTCAAGTTTGACTTGACTTGAGAAGGGAAGATGAAAGGTCAAGTTTGACTTGACCAATGCCACCTCATTTGTGATTTGGCATAGAGTGGGCCAATGATGATGTTCCACATCATCATGGATAGTACATGTGTGTGCCACCTCATGAGGGAGATAAAGAGTTATGCCTCTTGGTATTCCATGGAGTTTAAAAACCCCTCTTGAAGTGGCCGATCATTTTAAGTGGTGTTTATTGTTTTGTGTGCTCATTCACTCCTTCTTCTTCCTCCTCTCATCTTCTTCTCTTCCTCTCCTCCACCTTGGCCGAAACCTTCAAGAGTGCTAGTACACTCTAAGGTTTCTTCTCCATTTTTGCTCGTGTGGATACACATAGAGGGGTGTTCACTTGACACCCTTGAGATTCGACAAATTTTGGACGAGCGGGATAAGCGAAGGGCTTCGCATCAATGGTATAACTTCTCTACCATATAGATCTAGGAATAGAAAACATGTAAACAAAAATTTTAATCATCTCACTGTTCCGGTGGCATGGAACTTCGGGGTTTCCTCAACGCAAAAAGTGGTTTTTACGGCCCGAAAGTCCCAACATGTGCCCCTTCAGATGGAGAAGATAACACAAACCTAAATAATTTCCTATAATCATCCATAAAGGGAGTTTGATCTAATGATTTGTAAACAAACTCATCAGATGTGGAGGAAGGCACTCAAAGCCAACGCGCAAGTTTGAATGCATCACTTACAAACTAGTAATGTAGATCTAGGAATTTAAAATTCCTCTCCCACTTAGTTATTTAAAATGAGGAATTTTAACATGCACACACACACAACACATATAAACAGCATAAAAGGCAATAAATATGAAAAATAATTTTCCAACTATTATGACCTCATCCATAGCTATCCTCCGTGTGACACTAACCCTAGCCACTGCCAACGAGTCTTGTCGTCGCATCTATCTTGCTTCCTTTTCCGCTGTGCCTCTAGTCCTCAAATAGCACCACACCTCACAAGGATACGATTCGCGACAAAAATAAAATTTTACATTTATCGATCCTATATTCCACAAGGAAATGTACATGTAATTTAGATTGAACAGAATGTAAAATCCAAAAACCAATATAGCTCTTGCTGTATTTAATAATTACAATCTTGCACACACATAAAATGCCCTCGACATGCCCGAGGGTCCAAATCACACACAAGCACAATAGTGTTGGGTTTTTCGGGTCGCGAAAACCGCGTTTTCATGTCGCGGAAACCCCGAAAGCCCCAAAGCCAACGGGACCGTGCAAAGAAAAATTTCGAAAACTACAAATACGAGTTTCTACCGAGATCTACTCCTAGATCTACATGAAAAAGGGTTATACCTTTGAAGCGAAGCCCTTCGCGTTCCCGCTCGTCCAAACGATGCCGGATCTCAAGAGTATCAAAATAGATACTCCTCAAGAAGTATCCACACGAACTAATTAGGTGGAGAAGACCTAAACGAAGGTGTGCTAGCACCTTGATAGGTCACGACAAGAGAGGAGAAGAGGGAGAGGGAGAGCTTGAGAGGAAAAAGAGAGAGTGAATGCACACATGAATGAAAAATTCATTCCACACCACACTATAGTGGCCGGCCACATTAAAAAGAATGTAACTCCCATTTTGCATTAAGTGCAATTAATGTGTAGCCATTAAAGTGAAGAATTGTAACCTCCATGAGGTGGCATCCCACTTAATTAATCATGATGATGTGGAGCATCATCATTGGTTCACATCTTGCCAACTCACTAATGATGTGGCAAAAATGTTAGTTAGAGCCCTAGAGCCAATCATTTGATGATTGTATAGACTCATTATATCATATTCTTGTATATATATTAAGGCATTTGATTTTTGGTTATTATGCTTATTTGTATTAGTGTCAGATAAAATAAGTATAGTAACGTCCTTGAGTAGAAGGTTTTTACCTATATCAATCGATTGGTTGAATCGATAGTGAGATGATATAGGGAACACTACTCTAAATCATTCCTAGTCGAGTATTAACATTCAAGGACAATGTTAATACAATAAGACTAGCATGTAGGTCAGCTCGATGACTTGATCTCACAAGTCATGGATATAGAGATATCAAGCTGACACATGGGTATGCATTAGAGAATGTATACTGAATGACCCGCCATGAGAAAGTATCATGGATCATTATATGAGTGTCATATACTTTCTCATGTGGCTATTAGTATGACTATTAGTCCTTTGACCTGAAGTCACCATGGATCCCTACATAAGGAGTTATGTACTTTGGTTTCGTCAAACGTCACCCGTAACAGGGTGGACTATAAAGGCGATTACCGGGTATGTAACAAATTATGCAGAGGGATGTGAGTGATGTAGATGGGATCTATCCCTCCCATATGACGGGAGCGACATCAATATTCTTGATAGAGTTAGACCACGAAGTGCATGGCCATTCCCAAGTGAGTCAACATGAGATGTTGAGCTCATTTGATTGAGTGAGTCTACTTGGAGTTCAAGATTTAGATTGATTAGAGGATGACACGGTCTATGCCTCACATTGATCAATCTAGATGTTTAGGATAGAAGGACAATGTCACATATTGTGAGGAGTCACAATTAGTAGTCACAAGGTGATGTTGGATCTCAACATTTCTTGTAACTTGGGTAGCAATGATGTATTGCTAGATGCCGCTCATTGCTTATGTTTCTAAAGGAGTTTAGAAACATTGCCAACGTTACAAGAACCTATTGGGTCACACACAAAGAACAAGTGGATGGAGATTAGGTTCATATGTTGAACAAATTGGATTAGGTTCATATGATGCACCAAAGATTGGATTCAAATTAGACTTATTGAGTTAGACTCAATTAGATTCAATTGTTGAATGAGTCTAATTTAAATTTGATTCATTGAGTGAATTTATATTAATGAATTGAGATTCATTAAATTAAAATTGACTTTAATCAAAGGTTGGATTTAACTCAACAAGGAAGACAATTGGTCAAGTTTGACTTGACCAAGTAGAAGTTGAAACATCAAGTTTGACTTGATGTATTGCCACATCATAAGGATGACTCATCCTTGCCACATCACCTCCACCTCATGAGACATGCCACCTCATGGGGGTTACACCTTCCTCTTGGCTTTAATGTGGCCGGCCACATTAATGGGGAGGTTACATTGTGTGGCCGGCCACACACTAATGAGGAGGGGTTTTTCATTTGGTGTATTGATTGTGTGGTAATGGTATCTTCTTCTTCCTTGCTTCTTCCCTCTCTTGGCTAGTGGTTGCCGTGACTTTGATGGTGGAAGAAGGTGGGTGAGTGAGTTAATCCAAGAAGTCCAAGAAGAAAGGTAATATTTTTAGAGGAGTGTATTGTATTCTCTTCTTTGCTTTCCTTTCTTCTTCCATTCCCATCCGAGAGCCCTAGAGAGAGTGCTAGCACACTTGGGTCTTTCTTCTCCATCCTTGAGTGCTAGAGAGTACTCCTTGTTCGTGTGGATATCACTAGAGAAGTATCTATCTTGATACTTTGGAGATCCGACACGTACCTTGGACAAGCGGGATTTTGCGAGGGCACGCATCGAAGGTAAAATGTTTTCTTTGTAGATCTACTGTAGATCAAAGTATTAAAACTCGTACTCGTGTTTTCCAGAAATTTTCCTTGCACGGATCTACGACTTTGGGTGATTCGGGGTTTCCGCGACGCGAAAAGCGATTTTTGCGGCCCGAAAAATCCAACAGTTGTATCAGAGCCACGTGCAAGGCTTGTACGAGTTTGTTTTTGGTTTTATGAAAACTAAAGTTTCTGTAATTTTATGTAAAATTATGATTTTTGAGTTTTTATGGGTAATTTTTCCGTAGAAGCGAAGCACAAGTGTCTCGGCACTTGTTGGCTTCGGCTACCGGAAAGATTTTTCCAAAACGGCTTCGTTTCGCCCCAAAATTTTTTTTTGGACAGCGGGCTTGGGTGTCATTAGATCGCTTAGGAGCAACTTGCGATGGTTAGATCACGGGTAGGGGTACTGCCCCTAATCCCGCAAGGGGATTTGCTCCGCGGTTGCACCCGAAATCGCTAAAAACGAACCCGCCGGGAAGATTTTTTCGAAAACGGCAATGTCTCGGCCCAAATCATTTTGGGACAGCGGGTTTAGGCACTGTTGGATCGCAAAGGAACCCTCGCGATGGTTAGATTGCGGGTAGGGGCACTGCCCCTGGCCCCGCAAGGGGATCTGTTCCACGATTGCGCCCGAAACCGCTAAACGGGTCCGCCGGAAAATTTTACTCGTAAAAATTGTAAAAATTAATTTTAAAATTACAGAAAATTATGAAAAATATATAATTTTGAATTATATATTAATTTTGTGATAGTCATGGCCCAAAAACCCAATATGATTGGATTGTGTTGTAATTCATAATACGGCCTGCGTGCCGTTATATATTTGCGAGTGTTGTATTATATTCGCGACCTGCGCGTCGTGCCTTCTCTTATATTCTTGTTGTAAATTAGATTTAGACTCGAATGTAACTCGACTTTCAAATTGTAATGTACAAATTGGAGCGGTGGAGGGTCCGCACGAGACGGAGTTCCGAGGCGGGCACGAGCAACACAAGGTGGTCAAAGGGAGGAGCTTGGAGAAGCTGTTGACCCTAAGTTGACCAATCGATCTTCTCATTGGCTTGAGAAGATCGTAGTAGGGCCATGACTAAATCACAAATAGATTAATTAGTTAATTGCTTATGTATATGATGCATGTTTAATAAGTAATTAATTAATTTGTGCCTTACGATTAGATTAGATCTAAGTCATGCACATGATGCACCCTTGCGATTAGATTAGATCTAAGTCATGCACAAGATGCATCCTTTTCGATTAGATTAGATCTCAATCGACTCAACTCTAATGCCTAACCGTGCCGTGATACCTATCACTACCTCGATCACATGTATTGTTGAATCTACCAAAGCAGAGCAATACATATTATCTTGGTAGGGTACGGAGGGACAATCTTGGTCCCGCCTATCAACGCATGGGTGAATACAAACTCAATTAGATTGAGTATTCCTAGTTACTCGGTTGGATCGAGTCAACTATAGGCATTCTTCCAATAGTTGGAAAGGTAGGACAAAATCACGTTTATATTAACTCCCGGGCGTATTAGCCAAAGCTAACTTGAGTTTTAATATAAATATGGATCTTGATCCTATAAACAAGAGTTGCATAGAGATGTAATTGGTAATCGTTACCTACCTATCATACTAAGCCTTGGGCGTATTAGCCAAAGCTAACTCAAGGGTTAGTATGATGTGGATCTTGTCTCACATGAATTATAGTATTCAGTGGGAGCGTCATTTAGTTAAAGACCTAATTAAATGATTTTAAAAGAATATGATATTTATTTCTGCAAATTTTCTGTTGTAGATAACCATGACGTCGAACACGAATTCCTTCTCCCTGCGATCTGTCCTTGAGAAGGACAAGCTCAACGGAGCGAATTTCCTGGACTGGTACAGGAACCTGAGAATAGTTCTCACCCAGGAACGTAAACTGTACGTTCTGGAGCAGCCCATTCCGGAGGCTCCTCCTGCCAATGCCCCGCGAGCAGACAAAGATGCTTACAAGAAGCATCAAGATGACGCACTAGATGTGTCCTGTCTAATGCTCGCGACCATGAATTCTGAGCTTCAGAAGCAACACGAGTTGATGGGCGCTTACGATATGGTTGAGCATCTTCGCCAACTATATCAGGGACAAGCGAGGCATGAGAGATTTGAGATCTCTAAGGCACTGTTTCAGTGCAAGATGTTAGACGGGGCTCCTGTAGGTCCTTATGTACTCAAGATGATTGGGTACATAGAGAACCTACAAAGACTGGGGTTCCCACTTGGCCAAGAGCTGGCCACTGACTTGATCTTGCAGTCCTTGCCGGATAACTATAGTCAATTCTGTAATACCCACTAAGCTTGTAAGATAAATATATGAATGTGGGATTTTACCTTATAAAAATAATAGGAAATGAGTTGAAGCAAAAAGAGATAAAATAAAATAAAAAGAAGTGAAGGTCAAGGATTGAACCTTGAACCTCTTATATTATTCATAGAATTAATTAGTAGAAACCAATTGGGATAGAGAGAAGATGTTGATAGCAAAGGAGGGAAATTCATGATAAGGGTGAGAGTAAAAGCTAGCCAAAAGAAGACAAGAAAAGAGCAAGAGAAAGGCAACTTGCCTTCCTCCCTTTCTCTCCCTCTTCCTCTTTGCTTTTGCCGAAAATTTAAAGAGGAATTAAGGGGATTCATTCCCCCTTATTTCATCATGAATGGTGAGAATAAATTAGAAAATAAAATAAATGAAAGAAAAATAGAAAATGGGTTAAGGGAGAAGGAAAGCAAAAAATCAATCTTGCTACCTCTTCCCCCTTAACATAAAAGGGAGCAAGAAAAGAGAAGTTTATTTTTCTCTCATTCTCTCATCCTCCCTCTCCCTCACCGAGAACACCAACACCCTCTCCTCCACCTTCGGCCCCAAAGCCAAGGTTTTCTCCTAGAAAGCCTAAGATACAAGGAGGACTAAGCAAGGGAATCAAGGGAAAGGAACTAGAAGAAGAGGCTACTTCTTCCATCACCATACTTTAGATCTACAAGCGAAAAGGATGTAAGCTTCCCCTCACCTGTGGTACAAGGCTTTTTTTATGTGATTTTCGGATTTTATGAGGATTAGAAAACCTAGGAAAGAATTTAAGAAAATTCGGCTATAGAAAGGGTTTTCAAATCTAGGAAGGTTTAAACAAGTCTTTATTTCATGATATGTTTTCTATGCTATGTAGGAAGGATTTTCTTCATGTTTTTATACCTAATTGATGCTTGATCAGAGGAGTGCCTAACCCTAGAATTTCGGCCAAAAATATTTTAAGGAGGTTAGAGAAAACATTGTGTAACTAAACTAGTACAAGATTCCCTCCATGAACTACTAAGGGTCTTTTATTGGTTTTCTTGCTTGAAAGTTACTTGGAACCAAAAGAAATCCATTTATATGTTTCGTCCAAGAAAAGGGCTTAGGGTTAGGAAGACCTTTAAATTTAAGTAACCATGTTTGTATGATAGAATATAGAGTTCTCTTAAAGAATTGAATGTTGAACATTGCTAGAAATTCATGAACTCTTATTTTAGATTTTCGGCCATGATAAGATGGATAGTTTAGAAAAGCTTGAACAAAATTCTAATATGCTCAAGACCTCTGTGATATTATGATATGAAAGTTGTTTAAGGCTCTCATGTTTAATTGGAGTATAGAAAATTAGTTATATGATATATGACATGTAAGATCACAAGGGTCCTAGCTTGTTTATGAACCAACTTTGTATATGATGTTCTTAGTAATTTTTGCCATGAAACTTACTTAGGATTTCCATGCTTTAGGCCACTTAAAACCTAGTTAAAGATTGGTAGGTTTCGGCCATGAGGAAAAATAAAATAAAAAGGGAAAGAAACCTAGGAAGCCTAAGACACAATTCACATGTATGTTTATTATGCTTGTCTTTATACATGCTATGAAACTTGTATGATTTCTTATGCTTTTAGGCTATTTGAAGCAAGTTTATATACTGTTGAGTTTCGGCCAAGTAGGGTTTAAAAGACCTAGAGGCCTTAGAAATGAAACCAAATGTGTTAAAAGTGCTTTTTATGAAAATATGATAATGTGTTGATTGTGTCACATGCTTGTATAATTTTTCCATGACCTAAATGGACCATTGTATGTTTCGGCCATGAAGGGATAGATGCCCTAGAGACCCTAGAACAAAAATTAAATATGCTTATGCCACTCTACATGAAATATGATAAGTAGAAAGACAAAGTTCCCATGCAATGTGTTGTTTAATGACCTAATTGAGGCTAGGGTAAGTTTCGGCCATACATATTGTATAATGTCTTATTATGAATTTATACATGATGTTAGTTCAAGTTCACATGCTTGTATGTTTGTTTTTTTTAGCCCTAATGAACACTTGTTAAAAGTTTGACCATGACATATGTTAAGGGCTTGAAGGACTTAGGAACTAGCTCAATATGCTTACTATGTTACTTGGAAAAAAATGCTATAAATGTGGTTTAAGGTTTCCATGCTTTCATGACATTTGGGACCTTGTTTCACACCTGATAGGGTTTGGCCACATGAAGTTTAGGGACTTGGAGAACTTAGAAACCAAGTAAATCATACTTATAATGCTTCCTATGAAATTTATGTAATGATAATTTGGGTTCCACATGCTTGGAGGTTGTTTTTACCTAAATTGAGATCTAAGGGGGTTCGGCCATGATAAGAACCCAAGAGATTAGGAAGCTTAGAACCCAAGTTAACTATGTTACCATGTTTCTTATGATAGTATAATCACATGATACACCCTTATGCTTAATATGTATGCTTGTGATTTATATTTTTCTATGATATGATATGTGTTTAGAAATATGCATTCTTTGATGATATGTTATGTGGTTAGAATATGCATGCTTGATGATATGATATATGCTTAGAATATGCATGTTTTTATGATATGATATGTGTTTAGAAATATGCATGTTTTGATGATATGTTATGTGCTTAGAATATGCATGCTTGATGATATGCTATATGCTTAGAATATGCATGCTTTTATGATATGCTATGTGGATAGAAATGTGCATGCTTTGATGATATGCTATGTGCCTAAAATATGCATGCTTTTATGACATGATGTATGCCTAAGTGATGCATACTTTTTATGATATGATGTATGCCTAAGTGATGCATACTTTCTTATGACATGATGTATTCCTAAGTGGTGCATACTTTTTATGATATGATGTATGCCTAAGTGATGCATACTTTTATGACATGATGTATGCCTAAGTGATGCATACTTTTATGCTATGCTATGTGACTAAATGATGCATTTTTATACATGCTACTTTACTTTGTAAGGCTTGTACAAAGGGTGGACTCCTAATCAGTCCCTAGGCCTTGCTTTGTGATCTAGGCTAATAAGGGATGGGCTCCTTAGTACGCCCCTAGGCCTTGCTTTGTGATCTAGGCTAATAAGGGATGAGCTCCTTAGTACGCCCCTAGGCCTTGCTTTGTGATCTAGGCTAATAAGGGATGGACCCTTAAGTACGCCCCTGGCCATGCTTTGTGATCTTGACCTAGTTCCTAGTATGATTCAAGACTTGCTACCTTGGATATACTTAGGACGCGCGCATCTATGTTATGTATGTATGGTACAAGCCAGGGCCCTGAATATGTTGATATTATGTTCAAGTATATGTATGTAAGAAAAAATGGTTTTAAAGATCATGAGACATACACATATTTTTTTTTCGGATACATGTTTTCAAAATCATATTGCATATAATTTATGATCATGTTGTGATGATGCTATGATTTATGATATGCCATGATTAGATATGATTATGTTATGTTTCATGCTATGCCTTAAGAGCTTGATATGCCATGTCACCTTATGATGATACTATGATTTGCCATGATTAGATATGCTTAGGTTATGTTTCATGCTATGCGTTAAGAACTTGATATGCTACGCTACCTTAAGATGATACTATGATATGCCATGATTAGATATGATTATGTTATGTTTCATGCTATGCTGTAAGAGATAATATGCCATGACTAGTTATGATGTTGCTATGTTGCATGATATGCTTAAAGAGTATGATATGTTATGCCATGACTAGTTGAGATTATGTTATGTTAAGACATTCTTTGATTATGTGATGATTTTTCGGTTTTAGTGAGTAGGAAAGGAACTTATTGAGCCATGAGTGCTCATAGCTTACTTTCCTTATACCACAGATAAAGGAAAAAGCTGGATGAGCTAAAGGAGCAGCAGGAGAGGCAAGGAGATGTGTGTGGCGGTGGCTAGGCAACCAAATAAGAACCTGCTTTAAGAACTTTTAAGAATTTCACTTTGGTTTAGTAAATTGTAGTACCATATGGTTGACTTGATGTTATGCTTTTATTTATCTTGTCATCATGTTATGGAAACCATATTAGTGTAGTTCGGATTTTATTAAACCAAGAAAAAATGATTTTTAGTCTTCCGCTATAATATGTACGTAGAGTATCGTAGCCCCGTCCCTTAGGGTTAGCAGGGAGGGCGGGCGTTACAAATTCGTTCTCAACTATAACATGAACAAGATTGACAAGCCACTGCCCGAGATACTTAGTATGTTACGAACTACTGAGATTAACCTTAAGAAGGTTAAGCCCATTCTGATGGTCCAGAAGCACAAGGGCAAGGGCAAGCCCAAAGGTAAGGGAAAGTCCCAAACCAAGGGCAAAGGCAAGACACTGAAGCCTAAAGGAGGGGTCGCCAAGGATGCTACCTGCTTCCACTGGAAGAGGAACTGCAAGGTATACTTGGAGGATCTTAAGAAGAAACGAAGTGAGACTTCCACTTCAGGTATATATGTTATAGAAGTCAATCTAACTATTTCTACATCATGGGTATTAGATACTGGATGTGCTTCTCACATTTGTACTGATGTGCAGGCGCTGAGAAATAGCAGAGCATTGGCAAAGGGCGAGGTGGACCTACAAGTAGGCAATGGAGCACGGGTTGCTGCTGTTGCTGTAGGAACTTATCAGCTATCTCTGCCCTCTGGGCTTGTACTAGATTTAGATGATTGTTGTTATGTGCCTGCTCTTACTAAGAACATAGTTTCAGTTTCTTGTTTAGACAAGAAAGGATACTCTTTTATAATAAAAGACAAATGTTGTTCTGTTTATTTAAAAGATATGTTCTATTGTAGTGCACCACTAATAAACGGACTCTATATTCTAGACCTTAAGAGCTCTATCTATAACATTAGTACCAAGAGGTTCAAGTCAAATGACTTGAACCAAACCTATCTCTGGCACTGTCGCTTAAGTCATATAAATGACAAGCGCTTATCCCAGCTCCATAAGGATGGTTTGCTGGACTCATTTGATTTTGAATCATATGAGATATGTGAGTCATGCCTACGAGGCAAGATGACCAAGACTCCCTTTAGTGGGCACAGCGAGAGAGCGACTGATTTGTTCGGACTCATACATGTGGCCCTTTCAATGTCGCTGCTAGAGGCGGTTATAGGTACTTCATCACATTTACTGATGACTTCAGGAGATATGGTTATGTGTACTTGATGACATATAAGTCTGAATCCTTTGAAAAGTTCAAAGAATTCAAGAATGAAGTACAGAACCAGCTTGGCAAGAGTATTAAGATACTTCGATCAGATCGAGATGGTGAATACTTAAGCCATGAGTTTCGTGACTACTTAGCTGAGTGTGGGATTCTATCCCAACTCACGCCTCCTGGAACACCACAGTGGAATGGTGTATCCGAAAGGAGGAATCATACTCTATTAGATATGGTACGATCTATGATGAGTCACACAGATCTTCCGACATACCTATGGGGCTATACTCTAGACACGGCAGCTTTCATTCTCAACCGAGTTCCATCCAAGGCCGTGATAAAGAAACCATATAGGATATGGACTGGGAGAGATGCCCAGGTGTCTTTCATGAGGATTTGGGGTTGTGAGGCTTACGTATGACGTCAAGTCTCAGACAAATTAGGACCAAAATCTGACAAGTGCTATTTCATTGGATATCCCAAGGAAACTAAGGGATATTACTTCTACATTCCTAGTTAGCACAAGGTAGTTGTGGCAAAGACTGGGGTCTTTCTAGAAAGGGATTTTGTTTCTAGAAAGATTAGTGGGAGCGCGTTCGATCTTGAAGAAGTTTAAGATACGAACAATAGCACTGGTGCCTTGATGGAAATTGAACTGGAACCACAAAGTATTGTGGATGACGTTGTTCCACAAAGAGTTGAGGAACAACAACCAGTTCAAGTAGACATACCTCTTCGCAGGTCTGATAGGGTACGTCGTCAGCCTGAGAGATACTCATTTCTCTTGTCTGACCATGATGACGTTATGCTCATAGAGGATTAGCCTACCACCTATCAGGAAGCTGTGACGAGACCAGATTCCGAGAAATGGCTAGAAGCCATGAGATCCGAGATGGAATCCATGTACACCAACCAAGTATGGACTTTGGTTGATCCACCTGAAGGGGTAAAACTCATTGGGTGTAAGTGGGTCTTTTAGAGAAAGACTGACATGGATGGACTTATCTCTGAGGGTTTTGTAGATCCACAGCATACTAGCAGAGTATACAAGCTGCATAGGTCCATTTATGGACTAAAGCAAGCTTCTCGGAGCTGGAATCTTCGTTTCGATGATGCGATCAAACAGTTTGGTTTCATCAAGAACGAAGATGAACCTTGTGTCTACAAGAAGGTTGTAGGGGACGTAGTTGTCTTCCTCATATTGTATGTGGATGACATACTACTCATTGGGAAGGACATCCCTATGCTTCAGTCTGTCAAGACCTGGCTAGGGAGTTGATTCTCAATGAAAGACTTAGGCGAGGCATCCCGCATTCTAGGGATACAGATCTATAGAGATAGATCTAAGAGATTGCTTGGCCTAAGTTAGAGTACATACATTGACAAGGTACTCCTTCGGTTTGCCATGCAGAACTCCAAGAAGGGATTTCTGCCGATGTCATATGGCCTGAGTCTTTCGAAGACTCAAGGTCTCTCTTCTAGAGAGGAGAGAGATCGCATGGATCAGATCCCTTATGCCTCAGCCATAGGATCGATCATATACGCCATGCTATGTACTCGACCTGATGTCTCGTATGCTTTGAGCATGACGAGCAGATACTAGTCAGATCCAGGTGAAAGTCACTGGATAGTGGTCAAGAATATTCTTAAGTACTTAAGAATGACTAAAGAATATTACTTGATATATGGAGGCAATGATGAGCTAACTGTAAAGGGTTACAGTGATGCCAGCTTCCAGACCGATCAGGACTGATAAGGATGATTAAAGATCCTAGTCGAGGTTCGTGTTTTGCTTGAATGGTAGTGCTATGAGCTGGCAGAGTTCACAGCAGTTCTACAACATTTCCATCTCATTTTAGAGATTATCGATAGAGGAGATGTGGAGATTTGCAGAGTACCTACAGAGGCTAACATCGCAGATCCCTTGACCAAGGCTTTGGCACAGAGAAAGCATGATGGTCACACTAGGTCATTAGGCCTTAGAACCTATACTGATTGGCACTAGTGCTAGTGGGAGATTGTTAGTTAGAGCCCTAGAGCCAATCATTTGATGATTGTATAGACTCATGTATATCATATTCTTGTATATATATTAAGGCATTTGGTTTTTGGTTATTATGCTTATTTGTATTAGTGCCAGATAAAATAAGTATAGTAACGTCCTTGAATAGAAGGTTCTTACCTATATCAATCGATTGGTTGAATTGATAGTGAGATGATATAGGGAACACTACTCTAAATCATTCCTAGTCGAGTATTAACATTCAGGGACAATGTTCATACAATAAGACTAGCATGTAGGTCAGCTCGATGACTTGATCTCACAAGTCATGGATATAGAGATATCAAGCTGACACATGGGTATGCATTAGAGAATGTATACTGAATGACCCGCCATGAGAAAGTATCATGGATCGTTATATGAGTGTCATATACTTTCTCATGTGGCTATTAGTATGACTATTAGTCCTTTGACCTGAAGTCACCATGGATCCCTACATAAGGAGTTATGTACTTTGGTTTCGTCAAACGTCACCCGTAACAGGGTGGACTATAAAGACGATTACTGGGTATGTAACAAATTATGCAGAGGGATGTGAGTGATGTAGATGGGATCTATCCCTCCCATATGACGGGAGCGACATCAATATTCTTGATAGAGTTAGACCACGAAGTGCATGGTCATGCCCAAGTGAGTCAACATGAGATGTTGAGCTCATTTGATTGAGTGAGTCTACTTGGAGTTCAAGATTTAGATTGATTAGAGGATGACACGGTCTATGCCTCACATTGATCAATCTAGATGTCTAGGATAGAAGGACAATGTCACATATTGTGAGGAGTCACAATTAGTAGTCACAAGGTGATGTTGGATCTCAACATTTCTTGTAACTTGGGTAGAAATGATGTATTGCTAGATGCCGCTCATTGCTTATGTTTCTAAAGGAGTTTAGAAACATTGCCAACGTTACAAGAACCTATTGGCTCACACACAAAGAACAAGTGGATGGAGATTAGGTTCATATGATGAACAAATTGGATTAGGTTCATATGATGCACCAAAGATTGGATTCAAATTAGACTTATTGAGTTAGACTCAATTAGATTCAATTGTTGAATGAGTCTAATTTAAATTTGATTCATTGAGTGAATTTATAATAATGAATTGAGATTCATTAAATTAAAATTGACTTGAATCAAAGGTTGGATTTAACTCAACAAGAAAGACAATTGGTCAAGTTTGACTTGACCAAGTAGAAGTTGAAACATCAAGTTTGACTTGATGTATTGCCACATCATAAGGATGACTCATCCTTGCCACATCACCTCCACCTCATGAGACATGCCACCTCATGGGGGTTACACATTCCTCTTGGCTTTAATGTGGCCGGCCATATTAATGGGGAGGTTACATTGTGTGGCCGGCCACACACTAATCAGGAGGGGTTTTTCATTTGGTGTATTGATTGTGTGGTAATGGTATCTTCTTCTTCCTTTCTTCTTCCCTCTCTTGGCTAGTGTTTGCCGTGACTTTGATGGTGGAAGAAGGTGGGTGAGTGAGTTAATCCAAGAAGTCCAAGAAGAAAGGTAATATTTTTAGAGGAGTGTATTGTATTCTCTTCTTTGCTTTCCTTTCTTCTTCCATTCCCATCCGAGAGCCCTAGAGAGAGTGCTAGCACACTTGGGTCTTTCTTCTCCATCCTTGAGTGCTAGAGAGTACTCCTTGTTCGTGTGGATATCACTAAAGAAGTATCTATCTTGATACTTTGGAGATCCGACACGTACCTTGGACAAGCGGGATTTTGCGAGGGTACGCATCGAAGGTAAAATATTTTCTTTGTAGATCTACTGTAGATCAAAGTATTAAAACTCGTACTCGTGTTTTCCGGAATTTTTCCTTGCACGGATCTACGGCTTTGGGTGATTCGGGATTTCTGCGACGCGAAAAGCGGTTTTCGCGGCCCGAAAAACCCAACAAAAAAGTCAAGTCAAACTTGACTCTTTCTCTTCCTCTCAAGTCAAGTCAAACTTGACTTAATCTCTCTCATGGTTGATCTAATCCAACCATTTAATTCAAGCCAATTTAATATAATGAATCTAATTCATTTAATTAAATTGATTCAATGAGTCATAATCTAAATTAGACTCATTGAACACATGAATCAACTTGAGTCCAACTCAAGTTAGCCCAATTAGGATTACTCTTAATCCAATTTGATTCATCAAATGAATCTAATCCTCTTGGTTCATCATATGAACCTAATATCCATCTAATTGTCCTTAGTGTGTGACCCTATAGGTTCTTGTAACGTTGGCAATGCCCCTAAACCCATTTAGGAGCATAAGTAATGAGCGGTATCTAGTAACACATCATTACTACCCAATGTTACAAGAATGTTGAGATCCAACATCACCTTGTGACTACTAATTGTGAGTCCTCACAATATATGACAAGTGTCCTTCTATCCTAAACATCTAGATTGATCAATGTGAGGCATATACCGAGTCATCCTATAATCAATCTAAATCATGAACTCCAAGTAGACTCACTAAAACAAATGAGCTCAATATCTCATATTGACTCATTTGGGCATGGCCATACACTTCGTGGTCTCACTCTATCAAAAATACCGATGTCTCTCCCGTCATATAGGAGGGATAGATCCCATCTACATCACTCACATCCCTCTGCATAATTCGTTACATACCCAATAATCGCCTTTATAGTCCACCCAGTTACGGGTGACGTTTGACGAAACCAAAGTAAATAACTCCTTATGTAGGGAACCATGGTGACTTCAGGTCTAAGGACTAGTAGTCATACTAATAGCCACATGAGAAAGTATATGACACTCATATAACGATCCATGATACTTTCTCATGGCGGGTCATTCAGTATACATTTTCTAATGCATACCATGTGTCAACTTGATATCTCTATATCCATGACAAGTGAGATCAAGTCATCGAGTTGACCAACATGCTAGTCTTATTGCATTAACATTGTCCCTGAATGTTAATACTCGACTTGGAATGATTAAGAGTAGTGTTCCCTATATCATCTCACTATCGGTTCAGCTAACCGATTGATATAGGTAAGAACCTTCTACTCAAGGACTTTATTATACTTAGTTTATTTGGCACCAATACAAGTAAGTATAATAACTAAAAACCAAATGCCTTTATTTATATAGAATATGATACAATAAGTCCAAAATACAATCTTCAAATGATTGGCTCTAGGGCTCTAGCTAACAATCTCCCACTAGCACTAGTGCCAATTAGTGTAGGCTCTAAGCCCCAATGACCTAGTGTGACCATCATGCTTCCCCTGTGCCAAAGCCTTGGTCAAGGGATCTGCGATGTTAGCCCTGTAGGTACTCTGCAAATCTTCACATCTCCTCTCTTGATGATCTCTCGAATGAGATGGAAGCGCCGTAGTATGTGTTTGGTCCGCTGGTGTGAGCGAGGTTCCTTCGCCTGTGCTATAGCTCCATTGTTGTCACAATAGAGATGAATGGGGTCGGCAATGCTAGGAACCACCCCAAGTTCATTGATGAACTTGCGAATCCAAACTGCCTCCTTTGCTGCCTATGATGCAGCAAAGTACTCGGCTTCTGTTGTAGAATCAGCTACTGTGTCCTGCTTCGAACTCTTCCAGCTGACAACACCACCATTAATGCAAAATATGAACCCTGACAGCGATCGATAATCATCCTGATCGGTCTGGAAGCTGACATCACTGTAACCCTTTACAGCTAGCTCATCATTGCCTCCATATATGAAGAAATATTCTTTAGTCCTTGTAAAGTACTTATGAATATTCTTGACTGCTATCCAGTGACTTTCACCTGGATCTGACTAGTATCTGCTCGTCATGCTCAAAGCATACGAGACATCAGGTCAAGTACATAGCATGGCATACATGATCGATCCTATGGCTGAGGCATAAGGGATCTGATCCATGCGGTCTCTCTCCTCTCTAGAAGAGGGACCTTGAGTCTTCGAAAGACTCACGCCATGTGACATCGACAAAAATCCCTTCTTGGAGTTCTGCATGGCAAACCGTAGGAGTACCTTGTCAATGTATGTACTCTGACTTAGGCCAAGCAATCTCTTAGATCTATCTCTATAGATCTGTATCCCTAGAATATGGGATGCCTCACCTAAGTCTTTCATTGAGAAGCAACTCCCTAGCCAGGTCTTGACAGACTGAAGCATAAGGATGTCCTTCCTAATGAGTAGTATGTCATCCACATACAATATGAGGAAGACAACTATATCCCCTACAACCTTCTTGTAGACACAAGGCTCATCTTTGTTCTTGATGAAACCAAACTGTTTGATTGCTTCATTGAATCTAAGATTCCAGCTCCGAGAAGCTTGCTTTAGTCCATAAATGGACCTATGCAGCTTGCATACTCTGCTAGTATGCTGTGGATCTACAAAACCCTCAGGTTGTGTCATGTACACATCCTCGAGCAGGTTTCCATTCAGAAACGCGATTTTGACATCCATCTGCCATATCTCATAGTCATGCTAGGCTGCAATAGCAAGCATGATCCGAATGGACTTAAACATCGCTACTGGAGAAAAGGTTTCATCATAGTCAATACCATGAATCTGCTTGAAACCTTTAGCTACCAAGCGACCCTTATAGATAAGTCCATCCATGTCAGTCTTTCTCTTAAAGACCCACTTACACCGAATGGGTTTTACCCCTTCAGGTGGATCAACCAAAGTCCATACTTAGTTGGTGTACATTGATTCCATTTCGGATCTCATGGCTTCTAGCCATTTCTCGGAATCTGGTCTCATCACAGCTTCCTGATAGGTGGTAGGCTCATCCTCTATGAGCATAATGTCATCATGGTCAGACAAGAGAAATGAGTATCTCTCAAGCTGACGACGTACCCTATCAGACCTGCGAAGAGGTATGTTTACTTGAACTGGTTGTTGTTCCTCAACTCTTTGTGGAACAACATCATCCACAACACTTTGTGGTTCCAGTTCAACTTCTATCGAGGCTTCAGTGCTATTGTTCGCATCTTGAACTTCTTCAAAATCGAATGTGCTCCCACTAGTCTTTCTAAAAACAAAGTCCCTTTCTAGAAAGATCCCAGTCTTTGCCACAACTACATTGTGCTGACTGGGAATGTAGAAGTAATATCCCTTAGTTTCCTTGGGATATCCAATAAAGTAGCACTTGTCGGATTTGGGTCCTAATTTGTCTGAGACTTGACATCGAACGTAAGCCTCACAACCCCAAATCTCATGAATGACACCTGGGCATCTCTCACAGTCCATATCTTATATGGTGTCTTTATCACGGCCTTGGATGAAACTCGGTTGAGTATAAAAGCTGTCGTGTCTAGAGCATAGCCCCAAAGGTATGTCGGAAGATTTGTGTGACTCATCATAGATCGTACCATATCTAATAGGGTACGATTCTTCCTTTCGGATACACCATTCCACTGTGGTGTTCCTGGAGGAGTGAGTTGTGATAGAATCCCACACTCAGCTAGGTAGTCACGAAACTCATGGCTAAGGTATTCTCCACCTCAAATTGATCGAAGTATCTTAATACTCTTGCCAAGCTGGTTCTGTACTTCATTCTTGAATTCTTTGAACTTTTCAAAAGATTCAGACTTATGTGTCATCAAGTACACATAACCATATCTACTGAAGTCATCAGTAAATGTGATGAAGTACCTATAACCAGCTCTAGCAGCGACATTGAAAGGGCCACATACATCACTATGTATAAGTCCTAACAAATCAGTCGCTCTCTCGTTGTGCCCACTAAAGGGAGTCTTGGTCATCTTGCCTCGTAGGCATGACTCGCATATCTCATATGATTCAAAATCAAATGAGTCCAGCAAACCATCCTTATGGATCTGGGATAAGCGCTTGTCATTTATATTTCCTAAGCGACAGTGCCAGAGGTAGGTTTGGTTCATGTCATTTGACTTGAACCTCTTGGTATTTATGTTATAGATTGGGCTCTCAAGGTCTAGAATATAGAGTCCGTTTATCAGAGGTGCACTACAATAGAACATATCGTTTAAATAGACCGAACAACATTTGTTCTTTATTGTAAACGAGAAACCTTTCTTGTCCAAACAAGAAACTGATATAATGTTCTTAGTTAATACAGGCACATAACAAAAATCGACTAACTCTAGTACAAGCCTAGAGGGCAGAGATAAAAAAAAAGTCTCTACAGCAACAGCAGCAACCCGTGCTCCATTGCCTACTCGTAGGTCCACCTCTCCCTTTGTCAATGCCCTGCTATTTCTCAGCACCTGCACTTCAGTATAAATGTGAGAAGCACATCCAGTATCTAATACCCATGATGTAGAAATAGATAGATTGACTTCTATAACATATATACCTGAAGTGGAAGTCTCACTTCGCTTCTTCTTAAGATCCTCCAAGTATACCTTGCAGTTCCTCTTCCAGTGCCCGGTCTGACCGCAGTGGAAGAAGGTAGCATCCTTGGCGACCCCTCCTTTAGACTTCAGTGCCTTGCCTTTGCCCTTGGCTTGGGACTTTCCCTTGCCTTTGGGCTTGCCCTTGCCCTTATGTTTCTGAACCATCAGAACAGTGTTGGGCTTAGCCTTCTTAAGGTTCAGTTCAGCATGCAGCTCAGGCAGTGACTTGTCAATCTCGTTCATATTGTAGTTTAGAACGAATTGACTGTAGCTATCCGGCAAGGATTGCAAGATCAGGTCAGTGGCCAGCTCTTGGCCAAGTGGGAACCCCAACCTTTGTAGGTTCTCTATTTACCCAATCATTTTGAGTACATATGGGCCTACAGGAGCCCTGTCTGACATCTTGCACTGAAACAGTGCCCTTGAGATCTCAAATCTCTCATGCCTCGCTTGACCTTGATACAGTTGACGAAGATGTTCAACCATATCGTAAGCGCCCATTAACTCGTGTTGCTTCTGAAGCTCAGAGTTCATGGTCGCGAGCATTAGACAAGACACATCTAATGCGTCATCTTGATGCTTCTTGAAAGCATATCGGTCATCTCACGGGGTAGTGGCAGGAGGATCCTCCGGAATGGGCTGCTCCAGAACGTACAGTTTACGTTCTTGGGTGAGAACTATTCTCAAGTTCCTGTACCAGTCCAAGAAGTTTTCTCCGTTGAGCTTGTCCTTCTCAAGGACAGATCGCAGGGAGAAGGTGTTCATATTCGACGTCATGGTAATCTACAACAGAAATAAAAGAAGAAATAAATATCATATTCTTAATCATTTAATTAGGCTTTTAACTAAATGATGCTCCCACTGAATTATATAATTCATGTGGGACAAGATCCACATCATAACCCTTGAGTTAGCTTTGGCTAATACGCCTAAGACTTAGTATGATCGGTAGGTAACGATTACCAATTACATCTCTATGCAACTCTTGTTTATAGAATCAATATCTGCATTTATATTAAAACTCGAGTTAGCTTTTGCTAATACGCCCGAGAGTTAATATATATATGTGATTTTGACCTATCTTTCCAACCGTTGGAAGAATGCCTATAGTTATACTCAATCCAACCGAGTTAACTAGGAATACTCAATCTAATTGAGTTGTACTCACCCATGCGTTGATAGGCGGGACCAATATTGTCCCTCCGTACCCTACCAAGATAGTATGTGTTGCTCTGCTTTGGCAGATTCAACAACAACATACGATCGAGGTAGTGGTAGGTATCACGACATGGTAGGCATTACGAGTTGACGCGTTTTAGATCTAATCTAAAGGATGATGCGTATCAAATACTTGATTTAGATCTAATCTAATCGTGGGGTGCATCATGTGCACGATATAGATCTAATCTAATCGCTGGGCACTAATTAACTACTTAATTAAACATGCAGCACATACATATAAGCAATTAATTAAATTATTTTGTGATTGTGTCATGGCCCTACTACGATCTTCTCAAGCCAATGAGAAGATCGGATGGTCAACCTAAGGTCAATAGCTTCTCAAGCTCCTTCCTTTGACCACCTCGTGTTGCTCGCGCCCTCCTTGTAACTCCGTCTCGAGTGGACCTTCCATCGCTTCAAAATTTACATTACATTTTGAAACTCGAGTTACATTCGAGTCTAAATCCAATTTACAACAACAATTAAAAGAAAGGCACGAAGCGCAGGTCGTGAAAATAAAATAAAATACAACATGCACATCACATCACGGCACGCAAGCCGTATTATGAATTAAAACACAAATTATCCAATCAAATTGGGTCTTTGGGCCATGACTATCACAAAAAATAATATATAATATAAAATTATATATTTCTATAATTTTTTGTAATTTTTCTATAATTTTTACAATTTTTACGAGTACAATTTCCCGGTGGTTCCGTTTAGCGATTTTCGGGCGCAATCGCGGAACGAATCCCCTTGCGGGGCCAGGGGCAGCGCCCCTACCCGCGATCTAACCATCGCGAGGGTTCCATTGCGATCTAACAGTGCCTTAGCCCGCTGTCCCAAAAAGTTTTGGGGCGAAACGTGGCCGTTTTGGAAAATTCTTCTCGGTAGTCGAAGCCTACAAGTATCGAAACACTTGTGCTTCGCTTCTACGAGAAAAATACCCATAAAAACTATAAAAATTATAAATTTACAGAATATTATAGAACTGAAAAGTTTTCATAAAACACAAAATAAACTCGTATTCGTCTTCGCACGTGGCTCTGATACCACTGTTGGGTTTTTCGGGCCGCGAAAACCGCGTTTTCGCGTCGCGGAAACCCCGAAAGCCCCAAAGCCAACGGATCCATGCAAAGAAAAATTTTGAAAACTACAAATACGAGTTTCTACCAAGATCTACTCCTAGATCTACAAGAAAAAGGGTTATACCTTTGAAGCGAAGCCCTTCGCGTTCCCGCTCGTCCAAACGATGCTGGATCTCAAGAGTATCAAAATAGATACTCCTCTAGAAGTATCCACACGAACTAATTAGGTGGAGAAGACCTAAACGAAGGTGTGCTAGCACCTTGATAGGTCACGACAAGAGAGGAGAAGAGGGAGAGGGAGAGCTTGAGAGGAAAAAGAGAGAGTGAATGCACACATGAATGAAAAATTCATTCCACACCACACCATAGTGGCCGGCCACATTCAAAAGAATGTAACTCCCATTTTGCATTAAGTGCAATTAATGTGTAGCCATTAAAGTGAAAAATTGTAACCTCCATGAGGTGGCATCTCACTTAATTAATCATGATGATGTGGAGCATCATCATTGGTTCACATCTTGCCAACTCACTAATGATGTGGCAAAAAGTCAAGTCAAACTTGAATCTTTCTCTTTCTCTCAAGTCAAGTCAAACTTGACTTAATATCTCTCATGGTTGATATAATCCAACCATTTAATTCAAGCCAATTTAATATAATGAATCTAATTCATTTAATTAAATTGATTCAATGAGTCATAATCTAAATTAGACTCATTGAACACATGAATCAACTTGAGTCCAACTCAAGTTAGCCCAATTAGGATTACTCTTAATCTAATTTGATTCATCAAATGAATCTAATCCTCTTGGTTTATCATATGAACCTAATCTCCATCTAATTGTCCTTAGTGTGTGACCCTATAGGTTCTTGTAACGTTGGCAATGCCCCTAAACCCATTTAGGAGCATAAGTAATGAGCGGTATCTAGCAACACATCATTACTACCCAATGTTACAAGAATGTTGAGATCCAACATCACCTTGTGACTACTAATTGTGAGTCCTCACAATATATGACAAGTGTCCTTCTATCCTAAACATCTAGATTGATCAATGTGAGGCATAGACCGTGTCATCCTCTAATCAATCTAAATCTTAAACTCCAAGTAGACTCACTAAAACAAATGAGCTCAATATCTCATATTGACTCATTTGGGCATGGCCATGCACTTCGTGGTCTCACTCTATCAAGAATACCGATGTCTCTCCCGTCATATAGGAGGGATAGATCTCATCTACATCACTCACATCCCTCTGCATAATTCGTTACATACCCAGTAATCGCTTTTATAGTCCACCCAGTTACGGGTGACGTTTGACGAAACCAAAGTACATAACTCCTTATGTAGGGAACCATGGTGACTTCAGGTCTAAGGACTAGTAGTCATACTAATAGCCATATGAGAAAGTATATGACACTCATATAACGATCCATGATACTTTCTCATGGCGGGTCATTCAGTATACATTCTCTAATGCATACCCATGTGTCAACTTGATATCTCTATATCCATGACTTGTGAGATCAAGTCATCGAGTTGACCTACATGCTAGTCTTATTACATTAACATTGTCCCTGAATGTTAATACTCGACTAGGAATGATTAAGAGTAGTGTTCCCTATATCATCTCACTATTGGTTCAGCTAACCGATTGATATTGGTAAGAACCTTCTACTCAAGGACGTTATTATACTTAGTTTATTTGGCACCAATACAAGTAAGTATAATAACCAAAAACCAAATGCCTTTATTTATATAGAATATGATACAATAAGTCCAAAATACAATCATCAAATGATTAGCTCTAGGGCTCTAGCTAACAAATAGGGCCATAATAGTTGGAACTTAGATTCCTGCAACCATAGAGTTAATCTATTTGCACATTCTACTATTATCCTGCCTAAATGTATGTGTGAAAAGTGCATAATTTAACTGAAAACCAAAAACACAGAGGTAGAAAACTAGCTTTGATACCAATTGTTGGCACTACTCGAAATTCCGTTCTGTTTCCCCAGTACAAAAATTTGTACAAGCATAGAACTTTTCCTAGCAACTCATGCGCTTTTCTGAAGTTAAACTTATATTGTAAAAAAAACTTAACATTATTAATCAAAGTTCAACCCATGTGTTCATCAGAAGTTAAACGATATTACAGAAGTTGATTAAATATCTATTTCAAGGATTCACTTCCAGGTCGTTGGCGAGGCACTCGACCTTCTTGGGTATGCGATCATCCACCACTTCCTAGTTAATGCATTTCAAAGAAATTAAATATTTAAACTCCTTACAATATACCCTAGGTTAAATTACAGAGACCTCAATCAAAGCACAAGATCGTTATCCTCTTGTGTTGGTACTTTAGGATCCATACAAAGGAAAAATAAACTAGTACACAGTGGAAACAATTAACTAGTTATATCTTTCTTTGTAGCTTAAAGACCTCTTGATTTTCTATTGTATTCCTCTCCTCCTCTTGGACGTCGTGTGGGCGACGATTTACCACGATGCAAAAAGCACCTAAGTCCTTCTTTCTTCCAAGACATTCGGCCACCAAGGGATCAAAGCTAGGAACACCACTTCTTGTTCTTCTTTCTTCCTTGCAACCTGCCAGCTACAAGATGGTTGAAGCCTCTTGATGTCACCTGCCTTAGGTGAGAAAGCAAGGGAAGAATAAGAATATGAGGAAGCCGACCACAAGGAGAATAGAAGAGGAATAAAAATTATGTAGATGATTATTATTTCAAAGGCACCATCTATCCTCTTTTATAATGCTTGTTAATGGCTAAAAGGAAAGAATTTAACAACAATTAAAATCTCTTTTTTAAATTTCCTATTGTGGATGGCTATAAAAGGAAAGTTTTAAAATTAAAATCCCTCTTTCAAACATTATAGATGACTACAAAAAGGAAAGGTTTTTAAAATTAAAACCTATCTTTTAAATCATGGTTACAAAAAAGGAAAGTTTAAAAAAAAAAAATCTCTCTTTTAAACCATTGTAGATGGTTATAAAAGGAAAGATTTTTTAAATTTAAAACTCTCTTTTGAAACCATGTGGATGGCTTCAAAAAAGGAAAGTTTTTAAAATTTAAAATCTCTCTTTTAAAACATTGTAGATGGCTACAAAAAGAAAGATTTAAAAAATTTAAAACCCACTTCTCAACCCATCTTGGTCAACCCCTTGCTTGGGCACCAAGCAAGGATGTGGCCGGCCCCTTGCTTGGGCACCAAGCAAGGATGTGGCCGGCCATAAGGATGACTTGGGTGGATGTGAGGCTTTATACATAGAGGCTACAATAGGGACCAAGCCTTAGATGCCAAAGATATGTTTGGTTTATTTCTGAAGGTTGTTTTCTCTTATTAGAATTAGAAGATGTGTTATTAATTTTCATTTGTTGTATCGTGGGAGCTATTGGATTTAGAGTATACAAATTACCAACCAACGTTCGAAAACAGATAACTATCCTATTTTTCATGACAACTTCTTTATCATAAAAAAAATAGAATATCCATCCATAAATAGTTTAGAAACTTAAATCAAATTCTTTCTAAAACATGGTACGTAAAGACAATTTCTCAAAATCAATGTTCTATTTCTATCATAAGATAAATAAATATCTCCCATTACAACAACCACCACTTTTGTAGCATTGCCCATGTAGATGGTAATCTCCCCTTCATGTAGTCGTCGAGTTTCCTGGAACCCCTGTGGTTCCCGTATCTACACACCAGGTACCGGTAGATAACACCACTAAACATGTTTCAACCACTAGAGATTAAGATATACCTTTATTATTCTCCTTTCCGTGAGGACAGTCCACTCTCCAATGTCTAGACTACTTGCATGTAAAGCACTTGCCCTTCGGCTTCTTCATACCTGCAGGTGGCCTAGTCCCTAGAGATTGATTCACTTTCTTTGCTGAACCAACTTGTTTCTTTTTCTTCTTTCTGCATTTCGGCTTAGAAGCAGAAATATTTTCAGCAATGTGAATTTGAGAACTTTGACGAAATAGCCTTCTGTTGCTTGAAGTTCTGTCAGAAGTTCAACCAATGAATAAACCCTTTTGTTCATGTTGTAGTTCAGGCGTAACTGCTCAAAACTTTTAGGCAGCATTTGGAGAATGATATCGACATGGGTTTGCCCATCGATTTCTACTCCAAGGACTTCCATCTCATTCAAAAGAGCCATTATTTTGAGGATATGATCCCTTACGGGTGTCCCCTCAGTCATGGTGGTCGTCATCAAGTTTCTCATAGCCTCTTGTCTAGCAGCCCGATTCTGGTGTCCGAAGAGTTTCTTGAGATTGCGTATCATGTCATAAGCGGTAGGCATGGCCTGATGTTAATGTTGCAGCACATTTGACATAGAAGCCAAAATATAACACTGCGCCATCTCATCTGCCCTAACCCATTTCTTATGATACTCAATCTCCTCTTCACTAGAATCGTTATTAGGCTTGCTTGGACAGATCTCAAAAAGTACAAACTTGTAACCTTCAGCAGTTAAGACAATGTCCAAGTTTCATTTCCAATCAATGTAATTGAGACTGATAAGTTTGTTTTCATTCAATATAACAGCAAGAGGATTGAAAGCCATTTGAAATCCTAAGAATCACAAAATATTTAGTCAAAACTTTAGAATTTAAAATAATATTGATTTCTTAAACAATATCATTTAAATTCACCAACACCTCAAAACACCGTAAATTTTGTTTGCCATGATAGTGTAGACGTATAAAAATTCAAACATTTGTAAGAGGGGGTTTTACCCATTAATTTTATTATCTTGTTAACCTAACTTTATGACAAATAAAATTAATAGTTAATTTTTCTTTGGTCACACAAATAATAGCAGTGACTCCGCTGGAGAGGGTACTATTAAATGTGCCAAAGTGTATACCATTACTTGATACTTTGTCCATTAAATATGATTGTGCCCCTTCAGATGGAGAAGATCACACAAGCCTAAATAATTTCCTATAATCATCCAAAAAGGGAGTTTGATCTAGTGATCCACAAACAAACTCATCTGATGTGGAGGAACGCACTCAAATCCAACACGCAAGTTTGAATGCATCACTTACAAACCAGCAATGGAGACCGTGGAATTTAAATAATTCTCTCCCACTTAGTTATTTAAAACAAGAAATTTTAACATGCACACACACACCACATATAAACAGCATAAAAGGCAATAAATATGAAAAATAATTTTCCAACTATTATGGCCTCATCCATAACTATCCTCCGTGTGCCACTAACCCTAGTCGTTGCCAACGGGTCATGTAGTCTTGTCTATCTTGCTTCCATTTCCGCTATGCCTCCGGTTCTCAAATAGTAACACGTCTCACAAGGATACGATCCGCGACAAAAATAAAATTTTACATTTATCGATCCTATATTCCACAAGGGAATATACATGTAATCAAGATTGAATAGAATATAAAATCCTAAAACTAATACAGCTCATGTTGTATTTAATAATTACAATCATGCACACACATAAAATGCTCTCGACATGCCCGAGGGTACAAATCACACACAAACATAATAGGGCCATAATAATTGGAACTAGGATGCCTGCAACCACAGAGTTAATCTATTTGCACATCCTACTATTATCCTACCTAAATTTATGTATGAAAAGTGCATAATTTAACTGAAAACCAAACACACAGAGGCAGAAAACTAGCTCTGATACCAATTGTTGGTGCTACTCAGAATTCGGTTATGTTCCCCCTGTACAAAAATTTGTACAAGCACAGAACTTTTCCTAGCAACCCATGTATTTTTCGGAAGTTAAACTTGGATTGCAAACGAAACTTAACATTATTAATCCAAGTTCAACCTATGTGTTCATCAGAAGTTAAACCATATTATAAAAGTTAATTAAATATCTATTTCAAGGATTGGCTTCCAGGTTGTTGGCGAGGCACTAGGCCTTCTTGGGTATGAGATCATCTACCAATTCCTAGTCAAAGCCTTTCAAAGAAATTGAATATTTAAACTCCTTACAATAAACTCTAGGTTAAACTACAGAGACCTCAATCAAAGCACAAGATCGCTAGCCTCTTGTATTAGTACTTCAGGATCCATACAAAGGAAAAATAAACTAGTACATAGAGGAAACAATTAACTAGTTATATCTTTCTTTGTAGCTTAAAGACCTCCTGATCTTCTACTGTGTTCCTCTCCTCCTCTTGGACGTCGTGTGGGCGACGATCTACCACGACGCAAAAAGCACCCAAGTCCTTCTTTCTTCCAAGACTTTCGGCCACCAAGGGATCAAAGCTAGGAACACCACCTCTTGTTCTTCTTTCTTCCTTGCAACTTGCCAGCTACAAGATTGTTGAAGCCTCGTGATGTCGCCTGTCTTAGGTGAGAAAGCAAGGGGAGAATAAGAATATGAGGGAGTCGACCACAAGGAGAATAGAAGAGGAATAGAAATTGTGTAGATGATTATTATTTCAAAGGCACCATCTATCCTCTTTTATAATCCTTGGTAATGGCTAAAAAGGAAAGATTTTAACAACAATTAAAATCTCTTTTAAATTTCCTATTGTGGATGGCTCTAAAAGGAAAGTTTTAAAATTAAAAATCCTTCTTTTAAACATTGTAGATGGCTACAAAAAGGAAAGATTTTTAAAATTAAAACCTCTCTTTTAAATGATGGTTACAAAAAAGGAAAGTTTTAACAAAAATAAAATCTCTCTTATAAAACATTGTAGATGGTTATAAAAAGAATGATTTCTTAAATTTAAAACTCTCTTTTGAAACCATGTGGATGGCTTCAAAAAAGGAAAGATTTTAAAATTTAAAATCTCTCTTTTAAAACATTATAGATGGCTACAAAAAGAAAGATTTAAAAAATTTATAACCCACTTTTAAACCCATCTTGGCCGACCCTTGCTTGGGCACCAAGCAAGGGGTGGTCGGCCCCTTGCTTGGGCACCAAGTAAGGATGTGGTCGACCATAAGGATGACTTGGGTGGATGCGAGACTTTATACATAGAGGCTACAATAGTGACCTAGAGGAGGAATTGGTTTTGGCCTCCTGATGAGCTCGAGCTTCCTGTGTTCTACCCGAACACCTAACTCAAGTTCATCAAAATAACTCATACCACTAAAGAGTTATTATTGAACTACCGCACCAATCCCATATTATATTAGGGCTCCTTCTTATCATGAGTGCGTCAATCTACCTGTGTTTAAGATATCGAATGTCCATTAATTAAATGAGTTACTAACAACTCACTTAATTAACATCTAGCTCCAAGAGTAGTACCAGTCAACTTTATTATCATGTCGGAACTAAGTCCACCTGCAGGGTTTACATGACAATCCTTATGAGCTCCTAAAGGGGGCATCATCATCCTAATAAATAGGATACAATTTTCTTCTATAATCAACAACACACCATATAAATAATATTATTTACCAACTTATCGGACCTATTGATTTAATGAATAAATCTCACCTTTGATAAATTAAAGAAATAAATACTAAGTACATGTGCTTGTTATTATATTAGGATTAAGAGTACGCACATCCATAATAACAGAGGTTCTGTTCTTTTATGCAGTCAGTATAAAAGGAAACAACCTCAAATGGTCCTACACTTTACATACATAGTGTACTAGTGTAATTTTATAGTCAAGATAAATTAGTACCAAATTACACTACAACCATTCCAATGGTTTGTCCCAATCTATCTTGGTTGTGAGCTTCTATTTATAATTTTTAAGGAACTGATAACATGATCTTCTGTGTGACACCACACACTATGTTATCTACAATACAAATTAAATGGACAACTACATTTAACTAAATACAGATATTTGACCAATGTGATTTTCATTTCAAAATAAATGTTTATACAAAAAGCTAGGCTTTTAGTATACATTCTAACAAGGAGAACCCTAACCCAAGTATGAGTACAAAAGGGAGAACGACCCCATTTGTAGAGCAGGGTATGACCCCCACACGACCTGTGACACGACCGTGTGGATTCACACGGACTCAGACCCCCTCTTCTCGGCCAACGTCACACGGCCGTGTGACCTTCACACGGCCATACCCTGCGCTAGCAGGGAATGCCTTACACGGTCGTGTGGCACACACGACCATGCCAATGTGCGGCCTCGGCAAGGCTACACGCCCGGTCATCACTACACGGCCATGTCATGTTCCTTCTCTGGTAAGGCTACACGGCCGGTCATTACCACACGGCCTTGCCTTGCTCCTTCACGGGTAGGGCTACACAGTCGATCAGGGCCACACGACCTAGAGTCTCTAGAAACTTTAGACTCCCTTCCAGCTCCGCTTTGCTCCAAATCATGTCCTATCAGTCGAAACAAGTTCAAAGTAGATCTCTGAACTGAGCAGTAGATAATATAAAAAAAATATTTAAAATTGAAAGAGTAACGCCCGCCCTGTAAGGTAAGGATAGAAGGTCGGGTCTTATAGTATGGTATCAGAGCAAGTTCCACTTTCCGCCACACACACATCAAGCATTGATCCTGTAGCTTCCAAGTAAGAAAGTACCTTCTCACAACTTTTATACATTTTATTTTTTTTTATGATTAGTAAGAACTGTTTGTTATGATTAAGTATGCTTATACATGAAAGTATTAAGGGAAAAAAATAAGAATAATGATGGACTGACGTATGTCTCACTGGTTGGGTTATGAATATGTAGATGGCTAGAGTGTGGCCGACTAGACAACCGAGAGTTAATGAACCTCAACTAGAGACAAATGAGTCTCACCACCGCCCAACCTTTTAGAAGTAGTAACTCAATTGTAGAGACAATATGCAGAACAACAGTAGGTCAGAGCCACCCAGACTGCTAACCAACAAGCTTCTCCTATAGTCCCACCGGAAGCCAATGTAGTGGCACCAATTGTGGCCGAGGTTTCATCAGTTACACCAGCAGCCCCTGCAAGGATAGTGAGGCAGGAAGCATATCTTATCCATTGGAAGAAACTGAAACCAGAAAACTTCTCTGGCACCAACGAACCATGGGATGCTCAGGCATGGTTCAAAGCTTTGGAGAGCATAATGGAGCTACTGGACTGGCCGGAGGTAGAAAAGATAAAGTGCACTTCCTTTTGCCTCACTAGTGATGCAAGAATGTGGTGGGAATGGGTCAAGGAAAAAAGAATAGTGAATCAAATGACTTGGTCTGAATTCAAGACTGAGTTCTTTGAAGAGTTCTTTCATATACGAGTCACGAACAAACATTTCAACGAGTTCACAAAATTCTAACATGGAAGTTTATCAATTGACGAAGCCGTGAAGAAATTTAATAGGCTGCCTCGCCTATGCCCTGAGCTGGTCAGCACAAAATGAGAAAGGGTAATGCTAATGCTCATGATGTTAAGGCCAGAGATAGCTCTGAATGTAGCTGGAGGAATTAATAGACCGCAGACTAGCTGGAGGAATTAATAGACCGCAGACCGCAGAGTTGATTAGTAGTGCCCTAATCACGGAGCATTACCTGAATAGTATCAAGCAGTAGAAGCCAGTCGTGATTAAGAATAAAAGTCAAGGGAGTTCTGGCACTCAGAAACCCCGGAGCCATGGTTCAACCTGGAAGGGGAACTCTAAGAGAAAGTAGTGGAGTAATAAAAAGGGAGGATCCGTATGCAAGTAGCCTAAGTATGCTATTTGTCCCACATGTGGAAAGATGCATTCTGGAATCTATCCCAAGGGCACTAGTGGCTATTATACGTTTGGTCAATAGGGGCATATGGCCAAGTATTGCCCGACCAAGATCAACCTACCTCCAGCACAACCTGTTTGTTATGGAGGCAAGCAGGTACAACTACACTAGATGTAGGCCGCATTGGAGGATCCTCATATTTACCAAGGCAGACTAAGGCCCCACCAGGTTCCACAAATGCTCAAGTTTTCTCCGTTACCAGAGAAGAGGTAGCAAACACATCCACTATTGTCATAGGTCAGATATATATTTTTAGTCAATATGCAACTGTGATATTTGATACTGGGGCAACCCATTCGTTTGTCTCTTTAGCATTTGCCGAAAGAATAGGTATACCCACGGAGGTCCTACGTGGACAATTCTTGATGACACTACGCTCGAGAGAGATAATGACATCTACGCATTGGCTACGTGTTGTGCCAATCAAAATTTCAGATAGAGAACTGTACAGTGATCTGATAATGTTGAACATGTCTGATTATGATGTTATTTTTGGGATGGACTTTTCGAGCAAGTTTGGTGCTTCCATCGAGTGTCGTAAGCGAAGAGTTCTATTCTAACCCGAGGCAGAATCTAAGTTTGAGTTCATCGGAGAATCAAAGAAGAGAACCCATAAATTCTTATCGACAATAAAAGCTCAGAAAATGTTAGCCGATAGATGTGCTGAGTTTCTAGCTCATGTGGTTAATACCCAGCAAGAAAGAGACCAAAAGCTAGAGGAAGTTAGAGTCATATGTGACTACCTAGAAGTGTTTCCGGATGAGTTGCCAGGCTAACCTCCGGATAGGGAAATTGAATTTGAGATTGAACTCATCCCTGGTACCCATCCAATCTCAAAGGCACCCTACTGCATGGCTCTAGCAGAATTGAAAGAACTTCAGGAACAACAACAGGAGCTACTCGACAAGGGTTTTATTCGCCCTAGTCACTCACCATGGGGAGCTCCGGTGTTGTTCGTAAAGAAGAAGGGCAGGTCCATGCGAATGTGTGTGGACTACCGAGCGCTGAACAAAGTAACAATCAATAATAGGTATCCCCTGCTAAGAATCGATGATCTGTTTGATCAATTAAAGGGAGACATAGTCTTTTCCAAGATAGACTTGCAGTTCGGATATCATCAAGTGAAAGTGAAAGCGGATGATGTACCGAAGACGACATTCCGAACGAGGTATGGGCATTATGAGTTTGTAGTCATGCCTTTTGGAGTGACGAACGCTCCTGCTACATTTATGGATCTGATGAACAGATTATTCAAAGTATATTTAGACAAGTTTGTAGTCGTCTTCATAGACGATATCCATATATACTCCATAACTCAGGAATAACATGCTGAACATCTGAGGACAGTATTACAGATTCTTCAGCAGAGCCAATTGTACGCAAAGTTCTCCATGTGTGAGTTCTGGCTCGATCAAGTATCCTTCCTAGGTCACATTATTTCCAAGGATGGGGTTATGGTGGACTCGACAAAAATAGAAGTTGTGAGAAACTGGAATAGACCCAAGAATGCTAGTGAAATTAGGAGTTTTCTTGGGTTAGCAGGCTACTACAGGAAATTTGTAGAGAACATTTCAAGGATCGCCTCCCCATTGACAGTACTTACCAGAAAGAACAGAAAATATGAGTGGACGGAGGATTGTGAGAAGAGTTACAGAGAACTGAAAGGAAGACTAACCTGTGTTCCAATCCTGACTCTTCCAGAGAATAGCGAAAGCTTCAATATTTACAGTGGTGCTTCTAAATTAGGGCTTGGGGTTGTACTAATGCAGAATGGCAAAGTCAATGCCTATGCCTCAAGACAACTCGTGGATTATGAGAAGAACTATCCTACTCATGATCTTGAGTTAGCAGTGGTAGTCTTTGCTCTGAAAATTTAGAGGCATTACTTATACGGAGCTCAGTGCAAAATTTACACATATCACCAGAGTCTTAGGTATTTCTTCACTCAGAAAGACCTGAACATGAGATAGTGGAAATGTCTTGAACTGGTCAAAGACTATGACTATAAAATCCTCTACCATCTAGGGAAGGTGAACAAAGTGGCAGATGTACTAAGTAGGAATCTTGCGTAGCTTTATTGCCCTTAGGAAAATGTGCACACATTCTTGGGATCAAAGTTATAAGGGATCGCAAGAAAAGAATGTTGTGCCTATCCCAAGATTTATATATAGATATGATCCTTGCTCGTTTTAGCATGCAAAACTCCAAGAAAGGTTTCTTACCTTTTAGACATGGAGTAGCCTTATCTAAAGAGATGTCCCCGAAGACATCAAAGGAGATTGAGGACATGAAGGCAGTTCCTTATGCTTCGGCAGTAGGAAGCCTTATGTATGCAATGTCGTGTACGAGATCTGATATCTGTTTTACCGTGGGCATGGTTAGCAGATATCAGAGTAACCCTGGACAAAGACATTGGACTACAGTAAAGCATATATTAAAGTACCTGAGAAGGACTAGAGATTACATGCTATTTTACCAAGAAGACGATTTGCTCCCTATGGGTTACACGGATTCAAATTTTCAATCAGATAGGGACAATAGTAAGTCTACATCAGGCTATGTGTTTACTCTAGGAAGTGGAGCCATTGCATGAAGGAGTGTTAAGAAGAAATGCGTCTCAGACTCAACCATGGAAGTTGAGTATGTTGCAGCCTCTGAGGCAGCAAAAGAAGTCGTATGGCTCAGGAACTTTCTAATGGACTTAGATGTGATTCCTGGTTTGCCCAAGATCATCACAA
This sequence comes from Zingiber officinale, assembly GCF_018446385.1. Taxonomy (NCBI): domain Eukaryota; kingdom Viridiplantae; phylum Streptophyta; class Magnoliopsida; order Zingiberales; family Zingiberaceae; genus Zingiber; species Zingiber officinale. The sequence goes on along the minus strand of NC_055988.1, from coordinate 58,012,524 downwards.
TTTATTGTGATAATAGCGGTGCAGTTGCAAACTTGAAGGAACCACGAGCTCATAAGGCAAGTAAACATATAGAGCGCAAGTACCACCTGATACGAGACATCGTCAAGCGTGGAGAAGTTGTCGTCACCAAGATTGCATCAGAAGATAACCTAGCAGATCCTTTCACAAAGGCCCTTCCGGCGAAAGCTTTTGATCGACATGTGGAGGGGATGAGAATCAGATGTAAGGCAATAGATATGGAAGCTTAGTCTTTTTGTGTAAGTGGGAGATTGTTAGAGTGTATACTAAAAGCCTAACTTTTGTAAACATTTATTTGTTAAAATAAAAGAATCACATTGGTCAATATTTGCATTTATTTATTATATGTAATTGTTCAATTAATTTATATAGTAGATAACATGGAGTGTGGTGTCACACTTAGTAGATCATGTTGTCGGTTCTCTATAAATTATAAACAGTTACTCGTTACTAAGATGGAAAGGAACAAACCATCAGAATAGTCGTAGTGTATTTAAGTATTAGTTTATCTTGACTAATAAATTACACTGATACACTTTAAGTGTATTGAGTAGGATCATTTAGGTATGTTCTTTTTGTACTGACTTAGTAAAAGAACTAGACCTTAGTTATTATGGAAGTGTGTGCTCTTAAACCTAATATAATAACAAGCACATATATTTAATATTTATTTCTTTGACTTATCAAAGGGTGAGGTTTAGCTCGATAAATCAATATGCCCGATAAGTTGGGAAATGATATTACTTATAGTGTGTATTGTTGATTATCGAAGGAATCTGTGTCTTAGTAATCTAGGTTGAGAATGTCCCCAAGAGAAGCTCATAAGGATTGCCATGTTAAACCTTGCAGGTGGACCTAGTCCGACATGACAATAAAGTTGAGTGGTACTATTCTTGGAGCTAGATATTAATTAAGTGAGTTGTCAGCAACTTACTAAATTAGTGGACATTCGTAATCTTAAACACAGGGAGACTAACACACTCATGATAAGAAGGAGCCCATAATGTAATTTGGGATTAGTGCGGTAGTGCGGTAATAACTCTCTAGTGGAATGAGTTATTATCGATGAACTTGGGTTATGTGTTCAGGGCGAGCACGGGATACTCAAGCTCATCGGAAGGCCAAAACCAATTTCTCCTCTAGGTCCCTGTCGTAGCCTCATTATAGCCTCAAGTCCATCCAAATGTAAGGTTCTTCTTGGTGTCCAAGAAGGGGGCCCGAGCATTTCTTGGTGACCAAGCAATGGCCGGCCACATCCTCGTATAGGGGCCGACCCTACAGCTTGGTGACCAAGCTTGTAGGGGCCGGCCAAGATTAATTCAAATAGGAGGGGTGTTTTTGAATTTTTAAAATCTTCTCTTTGTAGAAAACTATAAGTTTTAAAAGAGAGATTTTAATTTTTAAAACTTTTCTTATTTGAATTAGGCCACATGTTTTAATAGAGAGTTTTAAAAGTTTTAAAACTTTCCTTTTTTAACCATCCTCATGGTTTAAGAAACAAAGGGAGATAAGTTTTAAAATTAAAATTTTCTATCATCATGTTAAAAATGGAAATTTTTAAGAGAGTTTTTAAATTTAAAACATGGTTTTAATTTTTTAGAAACTTTCCTTTTTCAACTCCTTCTTTAGGAAAGAGAGCTTGTAAAATTTTATAAGAGTTTTTTTTTTCTTGTAAAATTTTATAAAAAAAATTATTATTCCTTTCCTAAATATGGTGGCCGGCCACCTTGCTTGGTGCCCAAGCAAGGGGCCGACCAAGCTTAATCCTAAACCAAATAGGATTGATCTCAACCATTGATTGATGATTGATTCAATCAAGAGGAAAGAAAAGGAAAAATAAAAAGGGAAAAGGAAAACTCTTGGATGATTTTATTTTTGTAAAAGGTTTTTCTTTATTTTCCTTAGGCAAGTAATATAAAAGATGGGGTGAGGGGGCTTCATGAGACACAACTATTATTCTTTTGATGATCTCTTGGTGGTCGACCCTCTCCTTTCTCCTTTTCCCTTTGCTCTCTTCTCCTTGGTGGTGGTGGTGTCCGAATTCTAGAGGAAGAAGAAGGACCCTTTTGGGTGGTGTTCATCTTGGAGGATCGTCGCCCACACGACGCCCAAGGCAAGGCGAGGAATACGGCAGAAGATCTTCAGGTCATTAGCTTACAAAGAGAAGGTATAACTAGTAGTTTTCTTCCGCATCATACTAGTTATTTTCTTTGTAAGAATTCTAAATACAAGAGGCAATTAGATCAAGTTTATTGAATTTATTTTTCAATTTTGTGTTTTCTTCTTTTTCGAATTTGTGATTCGATTGTTCTTTTCGGTTAACCTAGAGTTATTTAAGGAAATAAATATTAGCTTTCCTTAAAAGGCTTTGCCTAGGCGGTGGTGGTTGCTCCCATATCCAAGAAAGGCATGTGCCTCGCCATGCAATCCTGGAAGCCAATTTTGGAAATTAATATTTATGGAATTAATAATCTAGGTAGATTTGAATCCATAGTGTTAAGTTCCGCTTGCGATTCAAATCTAAACCATTAAGAACAGATAAGTTAAATTTGGAATCAATGATGTTAAGTTCCGTCTGCGATTCCTAATTTAACTTCTAAAGAACACAATAGGTTATTTAAGGAAAGGTTCGACACTTGTACAAAAATTTTTGTACAGTGGAATCGGTACATTTTCCTAGGATTAACCAACAATTGGTATCAGAGCTAGGGTTTGCCTCTGTATATTTTTAGAATTCAAATAGGTTATGCACATGTCATACATAATTTAGGCAATAAAATAGTAGGATGTGCTAACTCTTTGGTTGCAGGTTCCAACTATTATGGCTTATTGATATTGTGCGTGATTAGACCCTTGGACATGTCAAGGGCATTATTTGTGTGCATGATTGTATGTATAAAATACAGCAGGAGCTGTATTATTTTTAGAATTTTATTTTTGTTCGATCTAGAATACATGTACATTCCCACGTGGAATATAGGATTGATATATGTAAAATTCTATTTTTGTTGCGGATCGGATTCTTGCAAGGCGTGGTACTTTTAGAGCACCAGAGACGCAGCGGAATAAGAAGCAAGATGGATGCGATAACTCAGCCCGATGGCGGTGGCTAAAGATGGCAGCAGCTAGGGTTGGAGCATACCGAAGACAGTAATGGAAAATGTCATAATAGTTGAAAAATTAATTTCCAAATTTATTGCTTTTATTTACTGTGATGTCTATATGCATGTGATGTATGCTTGCATAGGTTAAAATCCTCATTTTTTAAATAACTAAGTGGGAGAGGGATTTTAATAAATCCCATGGTCTCCATTACTGGTTTGCAAGTGATGCAACAAGCTTGTGTGTTGGCTCTGAGTGCCTCCCTCCACAACAGATGGGTTTGTTGCGGATCACTAGATCAAACTTCCTTTTATGGATGGTTAATGGAAATTATTTAGGAGCATGTGATCTTCTCCAACTGAAGGGGCACAATCCTATTTAATGGACTTAGTATCAAGTAATGGTATACACTTAGACGCATTCAATAGTATGTTCCCCAACGGAGTCACTGCTATTATATTGTGTGACCAAAGTGAAACCAAATATTAATTTTATTTGTCATAAAGTTAGAATGACAAGATAATAAAATTAATGGGTCACACCCTCCTCTTACAAATGTTGAATTATATACATCCACACTAACATGGCATGCAATATTCACGGTGATTTGAGGTGTTGGTTAATTTAAAATAGTATTGTTTGAGGAATCAATATTATTCTAAATTTAGAGTCTTGACCAAAGTTTATTTTTGTGATTCTTTGGATGACTTTCAACCCACTAGCCATTATACTGAAAGAGAACAAACTTACTGGTCCCAACTATATTGATTGGAAAAGAAACCTGAACATTGTTCTTACTGCTGAAAGCTATAAGTTTGTACTGACTTAGCCTTGCCCTGATCCACCTGACGGTGACTCTACCCCAGAGGAGATTGAGTATCATAAGAAATGGGTAAAAGCTGATGAGATGGCGTGGTGTTACATTTTGGCATCTATGTCAAATGTATTGCAACATCAACATCAAGATTTACCAACAGCTTATGATATAATGAACAATCTCAAAGAACTCTTTGGGCACCAGAGTCGGACTGCTAGGCAAGAGGCAATGAGGAAGCTAATGACAGCCACCATGTCTGAGGGGACACCCGTAAGGGATCATATCCTCAAAATGATGACTTATCTGAATGAAATACAAGTCCTTGGAGGAGAAATCGATGGGGAAACCAAGGTCGATATAATTCTCCAAACGCTACCTAGAAGTTTTGAGTAGTTCCGCCTGAACTATAACATGAACAAAAGAGAGTATACGTTGGCAGAACTTCTAACAGAACTACAGGCAGCAGAAGGAATATTTCTTCACAGTTCTCAAATTTACTATGCTGAAAATGGTTCTACTTCTAAGACGAAAGGCAAGAAAAAGAAGAAACAGGTCTTTTCTGCAAAGAAGGTGAATAAACCTCAGAGTACAGGACAGAAAGCTTGAATGAAAAAGCCGAAGGGCAAGTGCTTCATCTGCAAGTAGTCTGGACATTGGAAAGCGGACTTTTCTCGTAGAAACCAGAACAATAAAGGTATATCTCATACTCTAGTAGTTGAAACATGTTTAGTGGTGTTATCTACCAGCACCCGGTGTGTAGATTCGGGAGCCACTGATCATGTCTGCAATTCTTTGCAGGGGTTCCAGGAAACCCAGCGACTATTTGATGGAGAGATAACTGTCTATATGGGCAATGCTACTAAGGTGGCGGCTGTTGCAGTAGGAGACGTCTACTTATCTTTTGATAGGAATAGAAATTTGATTTTAAGAAATTGTCTTTATGTACCCAGTTTTAGAAAGAATTTAATTTCAGTTTATAAACTGTATTTGGATGGATATTCAGTCTCTTTTAGTAACAATGTCGTTATAAAGAGAAATAAGGTGATTAACGGTTCTGGTGCATTAGTTGGCAATTTATACACTTTAAATCCAATTTCTCCCACAAAGCAAAATATGGAAATTAATAACACATCTTCTAACTCTAATAAGAGAAAAGAACCTTCGGAAATGAACCAAACATATCTTTGGCATCTAAGGCTTGGACATATTAACTTAAGTATGATTCAAAGGCTTGTAGCCGATGGACTCTTGGGTTCATTAGAGTTGGAAAACTTTTCAACATGCGAATCCTGCTTGGAAGGTAAAATGACCAAGAGACCTTTTAAGGCCAAGGGGTATAGAGCCAAAGATGTGTTAGAACTAGTTAATTCTGATTTGTGTGGTCCTATGCCTATACAGGTAAGAGGTGGTTATGAATACTTCATCTCCTTTATAGACGATTATTCAAGATACGGATACATTTACCTTATGCGCCGTAAGTCTGGATGCTTTGACAAGTTCAAAGAATATAGGGCTGATGTGAAGAAACGTCTTGGTAAAAGTATCAAGACACTACGGTCTGACCTTGGTGGCGAATACCTCTTTGGAGAGTTTAAAAATTACTTATCAGAAGTCGGGATTCATTCCCAATTGATTGCACCTAGTACACCCCAGCAGAATGGTGTGGCAGAACGAAGGAATAGGACTCTTATGGAAATGGTTAGATCGATAATGAGTTATTCAGAATTATCAAATTCGTTTTGGGGATATGCTTTAGAAACAGCAGTGTACATTCTGAATATTGTACCTTTTAAAACAGTTCCTTCTACTCCCATGGAATTATGGAATGGGCGTAAGCCTAGACTGAATCATATCCGGATATGGGGTAGTCCAGCACATGTGCTGAAGGGAGATACTGACAAGTTGGAATCACGTACAGAAGTTTGTCTGTTTGTGGGATATTCAAAGGGAACGAAAGGTTGTTTGTTTTATAATCCTAAAAATCAGAAGATCATTGTTAGCACCAATGCTCGATTTTTAGAAGAAGATTATGTAATGAACCATAAGCCCATGAGTGAAATAGTTCTAGAAGAAATTAGAGAGGACACGTCTACTTTAGTACCAACAGTACAAGATGAAGTACCACAAGAAACTACAACACGTGTCACACATGATACACAGCCAGAGATAGTGCCTCATCGTAGTGGGAGGGTTGTAAGGCAACCTGAGAGATTCATGTTTTTGGGTGAGTCTTCGGACTTGATCCCAGGTAAACATGAACCAGATCCCCGAACATATGACGAAGCACTCCAAGATTTAGATGCATTATCTTGGCAAAAGGCAATGAATTCCGAAATAGAATCTATATATTATAATAAGGTCTGGGAGCTTGTAGAACCACCTAATGATGTAAAAGCCATTGGATGCAAGTGGATCTACAAAAGAAAAAGAGGGATAGATGGGAAGGTAGAAACCTTCAAAGCAAGGCTTGTTGTGAAAGTGTATACTCAGAAAGAGGGAATCGATTATGAGAAGACTTTTTCACCAGTAGTCATGCTTAAGTCTATCCGAATACTCTTATCTATTGCCGCTGATATGGACTATGAGATTTGGCAAATGGATGTCAAGACAGCTTCCTTAACGGAAGTCTTGAAGCAAATATCCATATGAAGCAACCAGAAGGATTCATTGAAAAGGGCAAAGAGCATCTAGTGTGTGACATCAATAGGTCCATTTATGGACTAAAGCAAGCTTCAAGATCTTGGAACATCCTATTTAACGAAGTAATCCAGTCATATGGATTTATTCAGTGTCCGGATGAGTCTTGTGTATATAAGAAGTGTAACGGAAACGTGGTGGTATTTCTTGTACTATACGTAGATAATATTTTATTAATTGGCAACAATGTCAAGGTATTATCAGACGTAAGGGTATGGTTGTCCAAACAATTTGATATGAAGGACTTAGGAGAATGTGCACACATTCTTGGGATCAAAGTTATAAGGGATCGCAAGAAAAGAATGTTGTGTCTATCCCAAGCTTTATATATAGATACGATCCTTGCTCGTTTTAGCATGCAAAACTCCAAGAAAGGTTTCTTACCTTTTAGACATGGAGTAGCCTTATCTAAAGAGATGTCCCCGAAGACATCAAAGGAGATTGAGGACATGAAGGCAGTTCCTTATGCTTCGGCTGTAGGAAGCCTTATGTATACAATGCTTTGTAGGAGAACTGATATCTGTTTTACCGTGGGCATGGTTAGCAGATATCAGAGTAACCCTAGACAAGGGCATTGGACTGCAGTAAAGCATATATTAAAGTACCTGAGAAGGACTAGAGATTATATGCTAGTTTACCAAGCAGACGATTTGCTCCCTATGGGTTACACGGATTCGGATTTTCAATCAGATAGGGACAATAGTAAGTCTACGTCAGGCTATGTGTTTACTCTAGGAGGTGGAGCCATTGCATGAAGGAGTGTTAAGCAGAAATGCATCTCGGACTTAACTATGGAAGCTGAGTATGTTACAGCCTCTGAGGCAGCAAAAGAAGCCGTATGGCTCAGGAACTTTCTAATGGACTTAGATGTGATTCCTGGTTTGCCCAAGATCATCACAATTTATTGTGATAATAGCGGTGCAGTTGCAAACTCGAAGGAACCATGAGCTCATAAGGCAAGTAAACATATAGAGCGTAAGTACCACCTGATACGAGACATCGTCAAGCGAGGAGAAGTTGTCGTAGCCAGGATTGTATCAAAAGATAACCTAGCAGATACTTTCACAAAGGCCCTTCCGACGAAAGCTTTTGATCAGCATGTGGAGGGGATGGAAATCAGATGTAAGGCAATAGATATGGTAGCTTAGTCTTTTAGTATATATGGGAGATTGTTAGAGTGTATACTAAAAGCCGAGCTTTTGTAAACATATATTTGTCGAAATAAAAGAATCACATTGGTCAATATTTTCATTTATTTGTTAAATGTAATTGTTCAATTAATTTATATAGTAGATAACATGGAGTGTGGTGTCACACTCAGTAGATCATGTTGTCGGTTCTCTATAAATTATAAACAGTTGCTCACGACTAAGATGGAAAGTAACAAACAATCAGAACAGTCGTAGTGTAATTAAGTATTAGTTTATCTTGACTTATAAATTACACTGATACACTTTAAGTGTATTGAGTAGAATCATTTAGGTATGTTCTTTTTGTACTGACTTAGTAAAAGAACTAGACCTTAGTTATTATGGAAGTGTGTGCTCTTAATCCTAATATAATAACAAGCACATGTATTTAATATTTATTTCTTTGACTTATTAAAGGGTGAGGTTTAGCTCGATAAATCAATACGCCCGATAATTTGGGAAATGATATTACTTATAGTGTGTATTGTTGATTATAGAAGGAATTTGTATCCTAGTTATCTAGGTTGAGAATGTCCCCAAGAGAAGCTCATAAGGATTGCCATGTTAAACCTTGCAGGTGGACCTAGTCCGACATGACAATAAAGTTGAGTGGTACTACTCTTGGAGCTAGATATTAATTAAGTGAGTTGTCAGTAACTTACTTAATTAGTGGACATTCGTAATCTTAAACACAGGGAGACTAACACACTCATGATAAGAAGGAGCCCATAATGTAATTTGGGATTGGTGCGGTAGTGCGGTAATAACTCTCTAGTGGAATGAGTTATTATTGATGAACTTGAGTTGTGTGTTCAGGGCGAGCACGGGATACTCAAGCTCATCGGAAGGTCAAAACCAATTTCTCCTCTAGGTCCCTGTCGTAGCCACATTATAGCCTCAAGTTCATCCAAATGTAAGGCTCTTCTTGGTATCCAAGAAGGGGGGGTGGATCATTGCTTGGTGACCAAGCAATGGCCGGCCACATCCTCTTATAGGGGTCAGCCCTATAGCTTGGTGACCAAGCTTGTAGGGGCCGGCCATGATTAATTCAAATAGGAGGGGTATTTTTGAATTTTTAAAATCTTCTCTTTGTAGAAAACTATAAGTTTTAAAAGAGGAATTTAATTTTTAAAACTTTCCTTATTTGAATTAGGCCACATATTTTAATAGAGAATTTTAAAAGTTTTAAAACTTTTCTTTTTTAACCATCCTCATGGTTTAAGAAAAAAAGGGAGATAAGTTTTAAAATTAAAATTTTCTATCATCATGTTAAAAAAGGAAATTTTTAAGAGAGTTTTTAAATTTAAAACAAGGTTTTAATTTTTTAGAAACTTTCCTTTTTTAACTCCTTCTTTAGGAAAGAGAATTTGTAAAATATTATAAGAGTTTTTTTTCTCTTGTAAAATTTTATAAAAAAAATTATTATTCCTTTCCTAAATATGGTTGTCGGCAACCTTGCTTGGTGCCCAAGCAAGGGGCCGACCAAGCTTAATCCTAAACCAATTAGGATTGCTCTCAACCATTGATTGATGATTGATTCAATCAAGAGGAAAGAAAAGGAAAAATAAAAAGGGAAAAGGATAAACTCTTAGATGATTTTATTTTTGTAAAAGGTTTTTACTTATTTGCCTTGGTCAAGTAATATAAAAGATGGGGTGAGGGGGCTTCATGAGACACAACTCTTATTCTTTTGCTTGGGTGATCTCTTGGTGGTCGACCCTCTCCTTTCTCCTTTTCCCTTTGCTCTCATATCCTTGGTGGTGGTGGTGGTCGAATTCTAGAGGAAGAAGAAGGACTCTTTTGGGTGGTGTTCATCTTGGAGGATCGTCACCCACTCGACGTCCAAGGCAAGGCCAGGAATACGACAGAAGATCTTGAGGTCATTAGCTTACAAAGAGAAGGTATAACTAGTAGTTTTCTTCCGCATCATACTAGTTATTTTCTTTGTAAGAATTCTAAATACAAGAGGCAATTAGATCTAGTTTATCAAATTTATTTTTTAATTTTGTGTTTTTTTCTTTTTTGAATTTGTGATTCGATTGTTCTTTTTGGTTAACCTAGAGTTATTTAAGGAAATAAATATTAGCTTTCCTTAAAAGGCTTTGCCTAGGCGGTGGTGGTTGCTCCCATATCCAAGAAGGCCATGTGCCTCGCCATGCAGTCCTGGATGCCAATTTTGGAAATTAATATTTATGGAATTAATAATCTAGGTAGATTTGAATCAATAATGTTAAATTCCGCTTGCGATTTAAATCTAAACCATTAAGAACAGATAAGTTAAATTTGGAATCAATGATGTTAAGTTCCGTCTGTGATTCCTAATTTAACTTCTAAAGAACACAATAGGTTATTTAAGGAAAGGTTCGACACTTGTACAAAAAATTTTGTACAGTGGAACCGGTACGTTTTCCTAGGATTAACCAACAGAGGTTTGGAAAGAAAGGAAAGTTGAGTTCACGTTATGTGGGTCCATACCTGATCAATAGAAGAGTTGGCAAGGTAGCTTATGAGTTGGAACTACCTCAAGAAATGTCAACCATCCATAATGTATTTCATGTCTCAATATTGAAAAAGCATGTTCCCGATGTAAACCAAGCGATTGAGTCACAGATGGTACTAGTTTAAGAGGATCTCAGTTATGAAAGTCAACCTATTCAGATAATAGATCTAGGAGTTAAGAGGCTGAGGAACAAAGAGATACCGTTAGTAAAAGTGTTGTGGCAAAGTCAATAGTATGAAGAGGTAACATGGGAACGCGAGGATGATATGAGATAGAAGTATCAACAATTGTTCCAAGTTCGAGGATGAACCTTTTTATAAGGTATGGGGGATTGTAACACCCATAAATTTCCTCTCTTCCAAAAGAGCAAAAAGAAATAAAAGAAGAGAAAAGAAATAAAAATATATACATAAAATGTCCCGGGTTAGGATTTGAACCTTAGACCATAGATCTAAGATTGGTTTAAGTAGCCATTAGGGTGGTGGTAAAGCATCACATTGGAAATAGGAAATTATTCATTATATGTAGATTATGTGTGAAGAGATGCTTCAACTTCCACTTAGTATAAAAGGGAATGGAAGAGACCAAAACCTAACTTTTTCATTTTCCTCTTCTCCTCTCTAGCCGAAACTCCCTCTTTCCCTTTTTAGTTTTCGGCCAAGAACCTTAGGGTTCCAAGTTTCTAAGTTCTTCAAGAGGAGAATCTAAGAGGAGAGTTTTCACAAGGATCAATACGCACGTGAAGAGTGACTTGAAGATTAAGACATACAAGAGAGGATTGTCTTTCCTACACCCTATAATAGTTAGATATAGAGAAAGGATGTAAGTACTACTCACCTGTAGTATGAGTTGCTTCGATGATGCATGTTGTGATATGTTTTATGCATGTTAAAGAATATACATGTTATGATATGTTTTATGCATGTTAAAGAATATACATGTTATGATTGTAAGAGGCCCTCTAAAGTTTTGAGATTAAGAGCATGTTTGGAGTATCTTGAATTGCTTCCCATTTAGTTTTGGGGCTAAGAAGCATATTCAAATTCCCTAAAGTGCTTCCCTATAAGTGTGGGGGATTAAGCGCACATAAGGTGCTTGTTTAAATGACAAGTAAGTGTGAGTATAAGAAAGCAATATTTAAAAGAAAATATTTTACTTTAAATTGGCATGTACTGGACACAAGGTCCATGGGTGGACTCCTAGATCGCCCCTAGGCCCTAGATCGCCTAGTAGTACCATAATAGGTTCGGGATTAGCTACCTCGGATCTTATTAAGGATGCACGGAAAGTGGTACAATGTCGGGCCCAAGCAAGTTTATTATTATTTTCACTAGTTATGTAATATAAAGTTTTCAAAATTTGTTGTTTGTCTTAGTGGAAGCCTTCCTAATTTTGAGAACTTGAGTTATAAAGTGTAGCATTGATGAATTCTATAGTATGGCAAAACTTATGTTTCCATTACATGTTTACATTACTAGGATGGTTTTAAGTTAATGTTTTACATGATAAACCTATTTAAAAATGCATGCCATGTACATATTTTTGAATTATGCGTTTTAGCGTGAATTACTATTTAGCATCATGTGGCTCATCAGATCAAAATAAGATAGGAAAAGAAAGATAGGTTGCTTATGTGGTTACTTGGTTTGGAGCCTATATCGACTCCTACTCCAAGTTCTGTGATCCTTGATCGCATAGTTGGGAAATTCACAATAACTATTCTTCCCAAAATCAACAATAGGTAGGAGATGAAGCTTTATCTGCACTTCTTGATGGAGCAGCTTGCTTGTGAAGATGAAGTGTCGAGTAAGAGAATGAACAATAGTTTTGATAGAGATGAACTAAAAATCGATGCCTTACCTTGAACCTCAAGCTCCCCTTATATAAGCCTAGTTTGGTCGACCATAAAGCCTTTCGGTTGACTGATCCTCCTATTAGTCAACTAACCCCCTTGCTTTCCTTCTTTAACGAGATTCAATCTCCATGCATTTATGAGCATTTGTGGTTTAGTCAATTGATCCCCTTGATTGGTCGACAAATGCAATTTTCTTATTCACCGAGATTTGACATTAATTCTCTGATTATTTGGTTGACTGATCCATGAGTTCTATCGACTGATCGGCTTAGCTACCATGTTTATTTGGTTCAATCTGCTCTTTACCATGTCACCTTTGTTCAGTCGACTGATCTACTGGTTCAATTGAGTGATCAGTCACTTTACCAGACTTTGCTTCGAACTAATCTTTGTTCTATATCAACTTGGTTTGGTCGACTAATCCTGGTGTTCGAACAACCAATAACTTCAATTCCTACAAAATAGTGTTAAAACAAATACTCCTATAAAATAAAGTTAGCACAGTGATAATATATGATACATGAGTTGTAATATCTGTAGGATCAATGATGTTCTAGAGGGGGGTGAATAGCACTTGTGGCTTTTTTCACTTTTTGAAAAACATAAAGTAAACGTAGTGGAAGATAGAGAGAAACACGAGAACAATCGCTAACACTTTTGGTTACTTGGTTCGGAGCCTTTGGCGACTCCTACTCCAAGGCTAGTGATCATTGATCGCTTTCATTGGATAATTCACTATCAGTTCAGAAAGCTTTACAAAAGAACAATACAAGTATGAAGCTTTACAAATCTAAAATACAACTTGTTATCAATGACTTAGTGAAATCAATATTCTGTCTTGATCGTCATTGGAGTTGCGTTTAGACGTTGTTGGAGTGCGCACAGTTGTTCATTCTAGATCTCAAAAAAGTGTTGTTCGAAGCTGCTGGTCGACCCTCCTTTTATAGCCAAGGTAGATCTGATCCAGATCTATTGATCTCGAGACTAGTTTTTGACTCGACTATGATCGATCGACCGATCAAGTTGTTTGGTCGACTGAACCCTCTAAACCTGCAAAATAGAGTTAGACAAATAACAAATAAAACAATATGAAAGAATAACTTTTGCTAGCCTCCAAAGTAACTTTCAAATTTCTTCCAGAAATCCTAGGTCGAACCAACAATTACTGTTCCCTTAATGGGGAATGCATCATCACCTACTCCTCTTAAGAGAAGTTACCTATGGGCAGATCGGTCCTCCAAACTGACTGGACTTTTGCTCAGTACTCGAGAGTTCAGGTCTTCATGCTGGACATCCTCTCCACGACCCATCCAGACTTTCACATGGTCCGTGACCAATAGGATTTTCACCTAGAGTCGCCGACTCTAGGATTTCACCCAAAGTTCAAAACCCACCAAGACTTTCCATCTATGGTTACCACCCCCTAGGGCCTAAGATTACCATCCTCTAGGGTTTTCCTCCTGCCTAATTGTAGCTAGGACTTTTGCCTAAGAACACTTAGGACTTTTCTGTTAGAATGTATACTAAAAGCCTAGCTTTTGTAAACATTTATTTATGAAATAAAAGAATCACATTGGTTAAATGTCTACATTTTATTTGTTAAGTGTAGTGTTCAATTAATTTATATTGTAGATAACATGGTGTGTGGTCTCACTCACAGAAGATCATGTTATCAGTTCTTTATAAATTATAAACAGTAGCTCACGACTAAGATGGAAAGGAACAAAGCATTGGAATAGTCGTAGCGTAATTAGGTATTAGTTTATCTTGACTAATAAATTACACTAGTACACTCTAAGTGTATTGAGTAGGACCATTTTAGGTAAATTCTTTTTATACTGACTTAATAAAAGAACTAGACCTTATTTATTATGGAAGTGTGTGCTCTTAATCCTAATATAATAATAAGCACACATATTTAGTATTTATTTCTTTAATTTATCAAAGGGTGAGATTTAGCTTGATAAATCAATATGCCCGATAAGTTGGGAAATAATATTACTTATAGTGTGTGTTGTTGATTATAGAAGGAAACTGTGTCCTAGTAAATCTAGGTTGAGAATGTCCCCAAAAGGAGCTCATAAGGATTATCATCTTAAACCCTGCAGGTGGACTTAGTCCGGCATGACCATGATTTTAAGTGGTACTACTCTTGAACTTAGATATTAATTAAGTGAGTTGTCAGTAACTTACTTAATTAGTGGGCATTCGTTATCTTAAACACAGGGAGACTAACACACTCATGATAAGAAGGAGCCCATAATGTAATTTGGGATTGGTGCGGTAGTGTAATAATAACTCTCTAGTGGAATGAGTTATTATTGATGAACTTGAGTTGTGTGTTTGGGGCGAACACGTGATACTCAAGCTCATCGGAAGGCCAAAACCAATTTCTCCTCTAGGTCCCTGTCGTAGCCTCATTAAAGCCTCAAGTTCTTCCAATGAAAGCCCATCTTGGTGTCCAAGAAGGGTCGGCCCAAGGCTTGGTGACCAAGCCAAGGGCCGACCATGAATTCCTTCAAGGTGGTCGACCTTTGCTTTGTGCAAAGGGGCCGGTCACAATAATTCAAATATAAGGGGGTGTTTTGAATTTTTAAAATCTTCTCTTTGTAGAAAACTACCAGTTTTAAAAGAGAGTTTTTAAAATATAAATCTTTCGTTATTTGAATTAGGTCATATGGTTTAAAAGTTTTAAAACTTTCCTTTTTTTAACTATCCTCATGGTTTTAGAAAAAAGGAAGAGAAGTTTTAAATTTTAAATCTTTTAATTTTGTAACCATGGTTAAAAAAGGAAATTTTAGTAGAGAAGTTTTAAATTTTAAAACTTTGTTTTAATTTTTAATACTTTCCTTTTTTAACATCCACATTGCGAAATTAAAAAGAGAGCTTGTAAAATTTTATAAGATATTTTTTTCTTTGCTTATAAAATTTTTACAAAAGTATTTCCTTCCTTTTTAAGTAGCTGGCCACCCTTGCTTGGTACCCAAGCAAGGGGCCAACCAATCAAAGATCATCCAATCATTGATTTGGTGATTGATTCAATCAAGAGGAAAGAAAAGGAAAAATAAAAGGGGAAAAGGAAAAATAAGCGGAAGATTTTAATTTTTGTAAAAAGTCTTGACTATCCTTATCGTCATGTCAGACTAAGTCCACCTGCAGGGTTTACATGACTATCCTTATGAGCTCCTCAAGGGGACATCATCAACCTAGATTACTAGGACATAGTTTCATTTTATAATCAACAACACACCATATAAATAAATCAAAGAAATAAATACTAAGTATATGTGCTTGTTATTATACCATGATTAAGAGTACACACTTCCATAATAACAGAGGTATTGTTCTTTTATATAGTCAGTATAAAAAGATACTACCTCAATTGGTCCTGCTCAATACACTCATAGTGTACTGGTATAATTTATTAGTCAAGATAAACTAATACCTAATTACACTATAACCACTCCAATGGTTTGTCCCATTCCATCTTGGTTTTGAGCAACTGTTTATAATTTATAAGGATCTGATAACATGATCTTCTGTATGTCTCCTCACACCATGTTATATACAATATAAATTAAATGGACAACTACACTTAGCATAAATGTAGGCATTTGACCAATATGATTCTTATATGTTTTTACAAAAAGCTAGACTTTTATTATACACTCTAACAATCTCCCACTTATACTAAAAGACTATACAGCCATATACCCTGTCATACATTTGATTGCCAACCCTTCAACATGCCCATCAAAATCTCTAGCCTTAAAGGCCTTAGTGAAAGGATCTATCAGGTTATCATCTGATGCAATCTAGGCGGTAACAACTTCTCCTCATTATACGATCTCTCGTATTGGGTGGTACTTGTGCTCTATGTGTTTACTTGCCTTATGGGCTCGTGGTTCCTTCGAGTTTGCTACTGCACCACAATAATTTTTGGGTAAACCAGGAATCACATCTAAGTCCATCATGAAGTTTCTGAGACATACAGCTTCTATGGATGCCTCAGAGGCTGCCACATACTTAGCTTCCATGGTGGAGTACGAAAAGCATCTATGCTTATCACTCCTCCATTGTTATGGCTTTACCTCCTAAAGTAAACACAAAACCCCAACTTCGACTTACTATTGTTCCTATCTGATTGGAAGTCAAAATCTGTGTAACCCACAGGGATCAAATCATCTACTTAGTAAACCAGCATATAATCTCTAGTCCTTATATGCTTTATGGCAGTCCAATGTCCCTGTCATGGATTACTTTGATATCTGCTATCCATGCCCCCGACAAAACATATATCCGGTCTCATTCATAACATAGCATACATTAGGCTTTCTACAGCTGAAGCATAAGGAACTGCTTTCATTTCTTCTATCACTTTTGATGTCTTCGGAGACATCTCTTTAGATAAATATACTCCATGCCTAAAAGGTAGAAAACCTTTTTTGGAGTCTTGCATGCTAAAATGAGGTAGGATCGTATCGATATATGAAGCTTGGGATAAGCACAAGATTCTTATCTTGCGATCCCTTATTACTTTGATCGTGAGAATATGTGCACATTCTCCCAAATCCTTCATATCAAATTGCTTGGTCAACCATATCCTTAATTCCGACAATAGTTTGATATTGTTTCCAACTAACAAAATTCCATCTACGTATAGTACAAGAAATACCACCCTGTTTTTGTCACACTTATTATATACACAAGACTCATCTGGTCATTGAATAAATCCATAAGACTGGATTACTTCATTAAACCGGATATTCCAAGATCTTGAAGCTTGCTTCAGTCCATAAATAGACCGACTGGGCTTACATACAAGATGCTCTTTGTCCTTTGCAATGAATCCTTCTGGTTGCTTCAATGGATATTTTCATCAAAACTTTCATTAATGAAAACTGTCTTGACATCCAGTTTTCAAATCTCATAATCCATATAAGTAGCAATAGATAAAAGAATATGGATAGACTCAATTATGGCTACCGGTGAAAAGGTTTCCTCATAATGGATACCCTTTTTCAAGAAGCCTCGCTCTAAAAGTTTCCACCTTCTTGTCTGTCCCTCTTTTTCTATTGTAGAACTATTTACACTCAATGACTTTTACACCATTTGGTGGTTCTACAAGCTCCCAAACTTTATTAGAATACATAGATTATATTTCTATATTCATTGCTCTTTGCCAAGATGCTGCATCTTTATCTTGGAGCGCTTTGTCATATGTTCGGGGATCAGGTTCATGTTCACCAGGGATCAAGTCCGAAGACTCTCCCAAAAACATGAATTTTTAGGTTGCCTCACAACCCTCCCACTACGACGAGACACTGTCTGTAATTGTGCATCATTTGTGACACGTGTTGTAGTTTCTTGTGGTATCACATCTTGTACCATTAGTACTAGATTAGACGTGTCCTTGATTATTTCCTTAAAAATAATTTTACTCATGAGCTTGTGGTTTATTACATAGTCCTGTTCTAAAAATCAGACATTGGTGCTAACAATGACCTTCTGATCTTTACGACTATAAAATAAACCACCTTTCATTCCTTTAGGATGACCCACAAACAAGCGAACTTCTGAACGTGATTCCAACTTTTCAATGTCTCCCTTCAGCACATGTGCTGGACCACCCCAAATCCGAATATGCTTCAGACTAGGCATACGCCCATTTCATAATTCTATGGGAGTAGAGGATACTGACTTAGAAGGTATTATCTTCAGAATGTACACTGTTGATTCCAGAACATATCCTCAAAATGAATTTGGTAATTCTTAATAACTCATCATTGATCTAACCATTTCCATAAGAGTCTTGTTCCTTTGTTCTACCACACCATTCTGTTGGGGTGTACCAGGTGCAGTTAGTTGGAATTGAATCCTGACTTCTGATAAGTGACTCCTGAACTCTCCTAAGAGGTACTCGCGACTACGATCTCACCTTAGTGTCTTGATACATTTACCTTGACGTTTCTCCACATCATCCTTGTACTCTTTGAACTTATCAAAGCACTTAAACTTGTGGCGTATCACGTAAATGTACCCGTATCTCGAATAGTCATCTATAAAAGAGATGAAATATTCGAAACCACCTCTTTCCTGGATAGTCATAGGTCCACACAAATCAGAATGAACCAATTCCAACACATCTTTGGCTCTATACCCCTTAGACTTAAAAGGCCTCTTAGTCATTTTTCCTTCCAATAACACTAGTAGGTTGGAAAGTTTTCCACCACCAATGAACCCAAAAGTCATCGTCTATTATCCTTTGAATCCTACTCAAGTTAATGTGACCTCACCTTATATGTCAAAGAAATGATTGGTTCATTTCCGAAGGTTACTTTCTCTCATTAGAGTTAGAAGATGTGTTATTAATTTTCATTTTTTGTATCGTGGGAGTTTTTGGATTTAGAATATATAAATTACCAACCAACATATCAGAGCAGATAACTTCCCTATTTTTCTTGATAACAACTTTGTTATCAAAAGAGACAAATATCAAGTTCTTTGAATAGTTTAGAAACTGAAATCAAGTTCTTTCTAAACTTGGTACGTAAAGATAATTTCTCAAAATCCATGTTTTATTTCTATCAAAGGTTAAACATCTCCCACTACAATAGCTATTACTTTTGCAGTAATTCCCATGTAGACGGTGATTTCCCCTTCATATAGTTGTCGGGTTTCCTGGAACCCTTGCAATGAATTGCAGACATGATCAGTGATTCCCGTATCTACACACCAGGTACCGGAAGATAACACCACTAGACATGTTTCAACAACTAATGAATAAAATACAACTTTATTGTTCTCAGTATTGAGAGGACAATCTACCTTAGTGTTCAAGTTTTGTTTCCAATTATTATAATTGGGACTACTAAGTCTATTCTATAGTATAACAACTAGGGGATTGAAAAACATTTGAAATCCTAAGAATCACAAAAATATTTGGTCAAGACCAACACCTCAAAATCCCTGTGAATTTTGTATGCCACCTTAGTGTGGACGTATACAAATTCAAACATTTGTAAAAGGAGATTTTATCCATTAATTTTATTATCTTTTCAACGTATCTTTATGATAAATAAAATTAATAATTGGTCTGTCTTCGATCAAATATTTGGTCAAAACTTTAGAATTTAAAATAATATTGATTCCTCAAAATAATATCATTTAAATTCACCAACACCTCAAACACCGTGAATTTTGTATGCCACGTTAGTGTGGACGTATACAAATTAAGACATTTATAAGAGGGGGTTTTACCTAGCTTTATGACAAATTAATTGTTGGTATTCCTTTGGTCACACAAATAATAGCAGTGACTCCGTTGGGGAGGATACTATTAAATGTGCCTAAGTGTATACCATTACTTGATACTTAGTCCATTAAAAAGGATTGTGCCCCTTCAGTTGGAGAAGATCACACACTCCTAAATAATTTCCTATAATCATCCATTTAGGAAGTTTGATCTCGTGATCTGTAAACAAACTCATCCATTGTGGAGGGGGGCACTCAGAGCCAACATGTAAGTTTGTTTGCATCACTTACAAACTAGTAATGGAGACTGTAGAATTTATTTACTAATCCCTCTCCCACTTAGTTTCTTAAGATGAGGATTTTATCATGCAAGCACACTTCACATGCACACACACACACACATCACAGTAAATAAAAAGCAATAAATATGGAAAAATAATTTTACAACTATTATGGCCTCTTCCATCACTATTCTCCGTGTGCTGCCATCCCTAGTAGTTGTCAAAACTAGCCGCCAACCTTAGGGCTCATGTCGTCGCATCCATCGAGCTTCCTTTTCCGCTGCGCCTCTGGTCCTCAAATAACACCACGCCTCGCAAGGATACGATCCGCGACAAAATAAAATTTTACATATATCGATCCTATATTCCTCAAAGGAATGTACATAAAGTCTAGACCGAACAAAAATGTAAAATCCTAAAACAAATACAGCTCTTGCTGTATTTAATAAGTACAATCATGCACACACATAAAATGCCGCCGACATGTCCGAGGGTCCAATCACACACAATCACAAAAGGCCATAATAGTTGGAGCTTGCAACCACAGAGTTAATCTATTTGTACATCCTACTATTATCCAGCCTAAAATATATATGACATGTGTATAATTAAACTAAAACTAAACACACAGAGGCTAACCCTAGCTCTGATACCAATTGTTGGTCGCTACCCGGAATACCGTTCTAGTTCCACTGTACAAAAATTTGTCAAGAATAAAACTATCCTAGCTACCCATGTGTTCTACTAAAGTTAAATTTGGATTGCAAACGATGCTTAACATTATTAATCCAAATTTTTTCCTTTAGGAGTTAAACTTGAATTGAGAACGAAACTTAACATTCTTACTTCAAGTTCAACCTATGTGATCTTCCTAAGTTAAACCATATTATAGAAGTTGATCAAATATCTATTTGAAGGATCGGCTTCCAGGTTAAACGTGGTGAGGCACTAGGCCTTCTTGGGTATGAGATCATCCACCACTGCCTAGACAAAACCTTTCAAAGAAATTGGATATTTAAACTTCTCACAATAAACAAGGTTTAATAATAGAGACCTCAATAGAAACACATTATCAAAACATGAAATCGAAACAAAAATCGATAAAAAAAATGATAACTAAAATCGATAACCTCTTGTGTTTGGTTTTACAAGATCTATACAAAAGGATGCACTAGTTATGATGTGGAAACTTATAACTATTTATACCTCTTGTAACTTATAGACTTCTTGATCTTCTATTGTATTCCTCTTCTTATCTCGGGCGTCATGTGGGCGACGATCTACCAAGACGAGAATCCACCCAAGCCTTCTTCTTCCTTTCAAGTTTCGGCCACCAACTTTCTCCAAGAGATGATGAAGTTTGACCACCAACCTTCCTCCAAGGTATGCGAGACAAGAGAACCTAGTCTTCTTCTTCTCCTTAAAGCAACCGGCCATCAATGGATCTCCACACCAATATGCCGTCGGCCACCAAGAGGGAAAACAAAGGACAAGAGAGAAGGAGTAAGGGCCGACCAGTTAGAGTGTATACTAAAAGACTAGCTTTTGAAAACATTTATTTATGAAATAAAAGAATTGTAAAGCCCGGAAAAATTCCCGAATTTATTTTAGAATTATTCTATGATTTTTGTGGAATTTTTAGATACTTTTCCGGAATTTTCCGAGTAGCGGAAGTGGCAAAAATAATTGGAACCCGAGACCTATGGTTTACGGATAAGTTTAGTAACCGGTGAACCCAGCAGGGCCGTGCTGAAAGAAAGGAGAACCAAATATATTTATATTAGAGTTGGATTTATTAAACCACTTAATATAAATAATAAACTTAAGATGGAGTTGGGTTATTTTATTTTGGTTCGGCAAATCCCTCTTCACCGAGACCATTCACGCCACCCCCTCCTTTTCTTCCTCCTTCTCTCGACGCCACATCAAGGAAAGGCTAGGGCTTTCTTCCTAGGGTCCCAAGGTTACCATCCGGCAACGATTTCAACACAAGGAAGTTCCCTCCGCGAGTAGAGCACGTGGACGCGGGCGAATCGTCGAGAAATTTGTCTTCACCGGAATTTCTAGCGAAAGGAATTGTAAGAAAACCTTGCGATTGAGGTAAGAAACCCCTCACCTGCAGTATAATTGCTCTCGCTTGTTAGTTTTGGCGTTAGTTCAGTAGTTTTACAGTTTTCAGTTATAAGGTGTGCTCTCAGTGCACACCAAGCATTCGGTAGAATGCCCAGTTCAGAAGGATGCACCAGTAGGCGTCCTAACAGCATGTAAAATGTATTAGAAACATTTTATTCAGTTATTACAGCTATATGGATCAGATATCCATTGGGTGGGCTCCCATAGTAGCCTCTAGGTTCAGATAACCTCGAACAACGAAGTAAAATAAAACAGTATTCAGTATTTTACTTTTTTTCAGTTGGCAATGTATTTGGATCAGATATCCATGGGATGGACTCCCACAGTCGTCCCTAGGTTCAGATAACCTAGTAACCCTGCTGGATTCAGAACTTGCAATCCCGGGTCTCGTAGGGATGCGCGCACAGTAAGTACAGATGCCAGGGCCCCTGCAGCATGTTTAGTATTTTTCATCGATTATATGTATAGTTTTCAAATTTGAAACCAGTGATGAGAACACTAATTTAGCTTTCAGTTCAGTTCAGGTTCAGTTTACATGATTTGAGTTCATGTACAGATTTAGATATATGCATGACTAGTTCAGTTTCATGCTCAGCTTATAAGTATGCAATGTTCAGTTTAAAGCATGTTCAATTTATATGCTATACATGTTTCAGTTCCAGTTTATGCTTTTATATTCCATGCCATGTTGCCATGCTCAGTTCAGTTTTCAAATAGCATGTTTTAAAAATATAATCGCATCGTTGCATGTTTTTGTGAGGTAGATGGTTTCTTACTAAGCTTCTTAGCTTACAGATGCTACTTTTTCTTATACTGCAGATACCGGTAAAAGAAAAGTGGATTAGCGGAGGCTGGAGGGCGATGCTACGATGATGTGTGTGTGATAGGGGTTTGGAATAAAGATCCTTGGGATCTATACGCTTTTATTTCAGTTTTAGTACTTAACATGCCTAATTTTATGACTTAGTCTTGTTACTAGGTGTTACAGCTTAATAAACTATGTCTTGTTTAATTTATCATGTTTAGAATGTTAGTATTTACATGCTAGAGTGTTTTCATGTGTCTAGAACTTTTGTATGCGATTTTTGGCACGAATCAGTGCTGGAAATCATAAATTCTGATTTCGTATCAGACTATCAGAACCTGGATCGGTCAGCAGACCGATCCAGTGCTTTTCCTTCTCCTAGATCGGTCAGCCGACCGATCCAGATAGATACAGTAGCTTACTGTATCTCCCAGGATCGGTCAGCCGATGGATCCCTCCGCGAACAGAGAGTTCGGGATGAATTCAGCAGTCACTGATCGGTCGGCCGACCGATCAGTGAGCCACTGATCAGTCGGCCGACCGATCAGTGAGCAGCTGGATCGGTCGGCAGACCGATCCAGCCAGTGTTCGCGTGGGTGTCAGTGGATCGTTCCACGGACCGATCCAAAGCTCCAGTTTCACCTCCTCAGTATAGCTATGAATATCTAGAAGGTAGTTGGATATGAAATCTCACTTTCACAGAGTTAACAGAGGCAACTACAATAGTTTAGTAAAACTTTATTTTACCCAGTTTCCGCACAGTACAGCACAGTAGCATCAATAGTAAATGTAGCGCTCCGGCTCACAGCTTAGTACCCAGGAGTTGGGGCATTACAAAGTGGTATCAGAGCCAAGTTCCTTACTTCCTACACATACATCAGCATTGTGCCTACAGCTTCCAAGTAAGAACATCTCTCACTCAGTTTTGTTTTCTGCTTTCATATCAGTTATATGTGCTTCATGTTTGCTCTCATGCTGGTAGTTAATTAATTCATGTTTACAGTAATAGTATTTAACATGTTACCAGTAGTTAACTATAACATGATAGCCTAGTTATATATATGTGTTCTCTGCTATTTAGAAAATGGTACGAGGACGTCCAGCTAAGAAAGCATCAGCGGCTGAGCCCCAGCATGAGGCAGGCAGTTCAGTGCCTCCCCCAGACCTTACAGCACTAGTGACTCAGCTACAGCAGCAGGAGATAGCCTCCTTAAAGGCTAACCAGCAGACTACTCCCCCAGTCACTCCAGTACCGAACCTCACGACTCCAGTAATCACAGAGGTTGTACCAGCTCAGCCTGCAGTACCAGTAGCCCCAGTAGCAGGGGCTAAGAGAGAAGCTTACCTTATCCAGTGGCAGAGAATTAAGCCCGAGAACTTCTCAGGCACCAGCGAACCATGGAATGCTCAGGCATGGTTTAAAACACTGTAAAGCACGATGGAACTTCTAGACTGGCCAGAGCACGAAAAGGTGAAGTGTGCCTCCTTTTGTTTAACAGGAGACGCACGCATGTGGTGGGAGCGGATTAAATCGAAGTGGCCAGTAAATCAGATGACATGGGCCAACTTCGAGAAAGAATTCTTCGAGGAATTCTTTCACATGCAAGTCACGAACCGACACTATGACGAGTTTACAGAATTTTGTCAGGGCAACCTATCAGTTCAGGAAGCCGTGAAGAAATTCAACAGGTTTGCCCGTCTGTGTCCAGAACTAGTCAGCACAGAGAAGGAACGAGTACGGTTGATGTTGAAGATGCTTAGACCAGAGATCGCAATGAATGTGGCTGGTGGCGTTCATAGGCCACAAACCACAGAGGAACTAGTGAGTAGTGCTCTGATCACCGAGCACTATCAGCACAGCATCACCCAGCAGAAGCAGGTTTCCACAGAGCCCAAGGGACAAGCTGGCTCAAGTACTCAGCAGAAACAACAGGGACATAGCTCCAACTGGAAGGGGAAACGCAAGGCAAGCAGTGACCCAAAAGGAGGACCAGCTGGGAAACATTCCAGACATCCCAAGTGTGCTACTTGTGGGAAACATCATCCAGGAGTTTGCCGTAAGGGTACGCGAGGTTGTTTTGAATGTGGACAGGAGGGGCACATGGCTAAGCAATGCCCGAACAAGAACAGTCTTCCTAAGCCTCAGCCAATACAGTATGGAGCTCAGCCAGCGCAGCTACACCAGATGTATGCTGCCTTAGATGGTCCACAGATCAGTCAGGGTAGATTAGAAGCCCCCACAACTATCACGAATGCCAGGATTTTCTCACTGACCAGAGAGGACATAGCAAATGCCTCGACAGTTGTCACAGGTCAGATCAGTATTTTACAGCATAATGCAACTGTCTTATTCAATACTGGGGCAACCCACTCTTATGTATCCAGGGCGTTTGCCGAGAAATTAGCAACACCTCCAGAGGTACTCAATAGCCAGTTTCTGACAACACTACCCTCAGGAGACATTATGGCATCTACGCACTGACTCAGAGCAGTGCCAGTCATTATAGCAGACAGAGAACTTTTTTGGTGATCTGATAGTGCTAGAAATGACTGACTACGATGTCATCTTTGGAATGGATTTTCTGATCAGATACGGCGCTTCTATAGAGTGCCGTAAACAGAAGGTCATATTCAACCTGAAGCAGGAGTACAGTTTGAGTACATGGGAAAAGCAAAGAGAAAAGCCAGGAAGTTTCTCTCAGCACTGGAAGCACAGCAGCTAATGGATTCAGGATGCATGGGATTTTTAGCAAATGTAGTCAACACCAGCCAGGACAAGAACCAACAGCTATCAGAGGTTCGAGTCGTTTGTGACTACCCAGCAGTCTTCCCTGAAGAGCTACCAGGCCTAGCACCAGACAGGGAGATTGAATTTGAGATAGAACTCATTCCCGGCACAAATCCAATTTCCAAGGCACCGTACCGCATGGCTCCAGCAGAACTGAAGGAACTTCAGGAGCAATTACAGGAGCTTCTTGACAAGGGTTTCATACGCCCTAGTCACTCACCATGGGGAGCACCTGTGTTGTTCGTGAAGAAGAAGGATGGAAGCATGCGCCTATGCATAGACTACAGTGCCTTGAACCAGGTCACAATTAAAAACAGGTACCCTCTCCCCAGGATAGATGACCTGTTTGACCAGCTAAAGGGAGCCACAGTGTTCTCTAAAATTGACCTCAAATTAGGATATCACCTGGTTAGAGTCAAGAAAGGTGATATACCTAAAACAGCCTTCAGGACCAGATACGGACATTATGAGTTCGTAGTCATGCCTTTCGGCGTGACAAATGCTCCAGCTACTTTCATGGACCTCATGAACAGAGTATTCAGAGAATACTTAGACAAGTTTGTCATCGTATTCATCGATGACATTCTTATCTATTCAAGCACTCAGGAGGACCATGCAGAGCATCTGAAGACAGTTTTGCAGATCCTTCAGCAGAACCAGCTGTACGCCAAATTCACGAAATGTGAATTTTGGCTAGACCAGGTAGCCTTTCTAGGTCACATCATCTCCAAGGATGGTGTTATGATAGATCCCAGCAAGATAGAAGCAGTAAATAACTGGAAGAGACCCAGGAACGCCAGTGAAATCAGAAGCTTTCTGGGATTAGCAGGCTACTACAGGAAATTCGTAGAGGACTTCTCCAGGATAGCCTCCCCACTGACAGCTCTCACCAGGAAGAACAAGAAATTTCAGTGGACAGAGGACTGCGAGAACAGCTTCAGCGAACTAAAACGGAGATTGACCAGTGCTCCTATTTTAGCTATACCAGAAAACACAGATAGCTTCGACATCTACAGTGATGCCTCTAAATTGGGATTAGGAGCAGTACTGATGCAGCAGGGCAAGGTGATCGCCTATGCCTCCAGACAACTCAAGGATTATGAGAGGAACTATCCTACTCACGACCTTGAGCTTGCAGCAGTGGTGTTCGCTCTCAAGATTTGGAGACATTATTTGTACGGAGCTCAGTGCAGAGTGTATACAGATCATCAACGTCTGAAGTATTTCTTTACTCAGAAGGATCTGAATATGTGACAGCGCAGATAGTTAGAGCTGGTCAAGGATTATGACATAGATATCCTCTACCATCCAGGGAAAGCTAATAAGGTAGCAGACGCACTCAGCAGGAAGTCCAGTGCTACCTTATTATCTTTAGCAGCCATGTCACCACCCCTAAGGAAGGAGATTACAGCTTTTAGTCTTGAGCTTATAGTCGGGCAGCTTTCCACTATGTCCTTAGCATCTACCTTGCTTGATGATATCCAGACAGCTCAGGAGCAGGATCCTGAAATCAAGCAAGGGTTAGCAGAATCAGAAAGTGGAGAGTTCAGA
Organism: Zingiber officinale; assembly: GCF_018446385.1. Classification (NCBI taxonomy): domain Eukaryota; kingdom Viridiplantae; phylum Streptophyta; class Magnoliopsida; order Zingiberales; family Zingiberaceae; genus Zingiber; species Zingiber officinale. The sequence goes on along the minus strand of NC_055988.1, from coordinate 57,985,533 downwards.
GTGTCCGCCAGTGGGGTAGTGTATTGTGGTGACAGACTTTGTGTTCTAGATCAGGAGGAACTACGAAAACAGATTCTAGACGAGGCTCACAGGACTCCCTATGCGATGCATCCTGGTTCCGCCAAAATATATCAGGATCTAAAGAAACGATTTTGGTGGCCTGGGATGAAGCGAGATATCGCCAGATACGTCAGCATCTGTCTAACCTGTCAGAGGGTTAAGGCAGAACATCAGCGACCAGGAGGAGTTCTGCAGCCGATCCAGATTCCAGAATGGAAGTGGGAGGATATCTCTATGGACTTCATAGTGGGATTACCCAGAACCACGAATGGTTTCAATGCCATCTGGGTAATAGTCGACAGGTTGACTAAATCAGCCCACTTCTTAGCTATCAGAATATCCTATTCTATGGAGCAGCTAGCTCAGTTGTATCTCAAGGAGATTATCAAGCTTCATGGAGTCCCACGAACCATTATATCAGACAGAGACAACATATTTACATCACACTTCTGGAAGTGTGTATAGTCAGCTATAGGCACCCAGTTAAAATTCATCACAGCCTTCCATCCTCAGACAGATGGTCAGACGGAGCGAGTAAATCAGGTACTCGAAGATATGCTCCGGGCTTGTGCCCTAGATTTCAAGGGAAGTTGGTGCAAATATCTGAGTTTAGTAGAATTTGCATACAACAACAGTTATCAGGCCACTATCGGCATGGCACCTTATGAGGCACTCTATGGGCGGAGGTGCAGATCACCAATCTGCTGGTAAGAGAGTGGTGAACAGAAGGAACTAGAGCTTCAGACAGATCTAGTAGCAGATACCACAGCAGCCATACAGCAGATTCGCCAGAGGATAGAGACAGCACAGAGCCGTCAGAAGAGCTATGCTGATACACGACGCAGACCCCTAGAGTTTTCAGTTGGGGATACAGTTTTCCTCAGAGTAGCTCCCATGAAGGGAGTCATGCGTTTTGGGAAGAAGGGCAAGCTAACTCCCAGATATGTGGGACCATACCTTATCACGAAGAGAGTGGGCAAGGTAGCATATGAGCTAGAGCTACCTCAAGAGATGTCAGCCGTCCACAACGTATTTCATGTCTCCATGCTGAAGAAGCATATTCCAGACGCCACCTAGGTGATTGAGCCCCAGTTGGTACAGGTCCGTGATGATCTCAGCTATGACAGTCGGCCTATTCAGATAATAGACCGAGCAGTAAAGAAATTAAAGAACAAGGAAGTGCTATTAGTCAAAGTCAGTTGGCAAAATCACACAGCAGCAGAGGCGACTTGGGAGACAGAGGCCAGCATGAGACAGAAGTACCCAGAATTGTTTTAAGTTCGGGGATGAACTTTTTATAAGGTATGGGGGATTGTAAAACCCGGAAAAATTCCCGAATTTATTTTAGAATTATTCTATGATTTTTGTGGAATTTTTAGATATTTTTCCGAAATTTTCTGAGTAGCGGAAGTGGCAAAAATAATTGGAACCGTAAAATAGCTTAGGCGGGAATTGAACCCGAGACCTATGGTTTACGGATAAGTTTAGTAACCGGTGAACCCAGCAGGGCCGTGCTGAAAGAAAGGAGAACCAAATATATTTATATTAGAGTTGGGTTTATTAAACCACTTAATATAAATAATAAACATAAGATGGAGTTGGGTTATTTTATTTTGGTTCGGCAAATCCCTCTTCACCAAGACCATTCACGCCGCCCCCTCCTTTTCTTCCTCCTTCTCTCGACGCCACATCAAGGAAAGGCTAGGGCTTTCTTCCTAGGGTCCCAAGGTTACCATTCGGCAATGATTTCAACACAAGGAAGTTCCCTCCGCGAGTAGAGCACGTGGACGCGAGCGAATCGTCGAGAAATTTGTCTTCACCGGAATTTCTAGCGAAAGGAATTGTAAGAAAACCTTGCGATTGAGGTAAGAAACCCCTCACCTGCAGTATAATTGCTCTCGCTTGTTAGTTTTGGCGTTAGTTCAGTAGTTTTACAGTTTTCAGTTATAAGGTGTGCTCTCAGTGCACACCAAGCATTCGGTAGAATGCCCAGTTCAGAAGGATGCACCAGTAGGCGTCCTAACAGCATGTAAAATGTATTAGAAACATTTTATTCAGTTATTATCAGTTATTACAGCTATATGGATCAGATATCCATTGGGTGGGCTCCCACAGTAGCCTCTAGGTTCAGATAACCTAGAACCTCGAAGTAAAATAAAACAGTATTCAGTATTTTACTTTTATTCAGTTGGCAATGTATTTGGATCAGATATCCATGGGCTGGACTCCCACAGTCGTCCCTATGTTCAGATAACCTAGTAACCCTGCTGGATTCGGAACTTGCAATCCCGGGTCTCGTAGGGATGCGCGCACAGTAAGTACAGATGCCAGGGCCCCAGCAGCATGTTTAGTATTTTCATCTATTATATGTATAGTTTTCAAATTTGAAACCAGTGATGAGAACACTAATTTAGCTTTCAGTTCAGTTCAGGTTCAGTTTACATGATTTGAGTTCATGTACAGATTTAGATATATGCATGACTAGTTCAGTTTCATGCTCAGCTTATAAGTATGCCATGTTCAGTTTAAAGCATGTTCAATTTATATGCTATACATGTTTCAGTTCCAGTTTATGCTTTTATATGCCATGCCATGTTGCCATGCTCAGTTCAGTTTTCAAACAGAATGTTTTAAAAACATAATTGCATCGTTGCATGTTTTTGTGAGGTAGATGGGTTCTTACTAAGCTTCTTAGCTTACAGATACTACTTTTTCTTATACTGCAGATACCGGTAAAAGAAAAGTGGATTAGCGGAGGCTGGAGGGCGATGCTACGATGATGTGTGTGTGCAAGGGGTTTGGAATAAAGATCCTTGGGATCTATACGCTTTTATTTCAGTTTTAGTACTTAACATGCCTAGTTTTATGACTTAGTCTTGTTACTAGGTGTTAAAGCTTAATAAACTATGTCTTGTTTAGTTTATCATGTTTAGAATGTTAGTATTTACATGCTAGAGTGTTTTCATGTGTCTAGAACTTTTGTATGTGATTTTTGGCACGAATCAGTGTTGGAAATCAGAAATTCTGATTTCGTATCAGACTATCAGAACCTGGATCGGTCAGCAGACCGATCCAGTGCTTTTCCTTCTCCTGGATCGGTCAGGCGACCGATCCAGATGGATACAGTAGCTTATTGTATCTCCCAGGATCGGTCAGCCGATCGATCCCTCCGCGAACAGAGAGTTCGGGACGAATTCAGCAGTCACTGATCGGTCGGCCGAGCGATCAGTGAGCCACTGATCGGTCTCACCGACCGATCAGTGAGCAGCTGGATCGGTCTGCAGACCGATCCAGCCAGTGTTCGCGTGGGTGTCAGTGGATCGTTCCACGAACCGATCCAAAGCTCCAGTTTCACCTCCTCAGTATAGCTATGAATATCTAGAAGGTAGTTGGATATGAAATCTCACTCTCACAGAGTTAACAGAGGCAACTACAATAGTTTAGTAAAACTTTATTTTACCCAGTTTCCGCACAGTACAACACAGTAGCATCAGTAGTAAATGTAGCGCTCCGGCTCACAGCTTAGTACCCAGGAGTTGGGGCGTTACAAGAATCACATTGGTCAAATGTCTACATTTTAATTGTTAAGTGTAGTTGTTCAATTAATTTATATTGTAGATAACATGGTGTGTGGTGTCACAGAAGATCATGTTATCAGTTCTTTATAAATTATAAATAGTTGCTCACAACTAAGATGGAAAGGAACAAACCATTGGAAAAGTCGTCGTGTAATTAGGTATTAGTTTATCTTGATTAATAAATTACACTAGTACACTCTAAATGTATTGAGTATGACCATTTTAGGTAAGTTCTTTTTATACTGACATAATAAAAGAACTAGACCTTAGTTATTATGCAAGTGTGTGCTCTTAATCCTAATATAATAACAAGCACATATATTTAGTATTTATCTCTTTAACTTATCAAAGGGTGAGATTTAGTTCGATAAATCAATAGGCCTGATAAGTTGGGAAAGACATTACTTATAATGTGTGTTGTAGATTATAGAAGGAATCTGTGTCCTATTTATCTAGGTTGAGAATGTCCCCAAGAGGAGCTCATAAGGATTGTCATGTTAAACCCTGTTGGTGGACTTAGTCCAACATGACAATGAAGTTGTGTGGTACTACTCTTGGAGCTAGATATTAATTAAGTGAGTTGTCAGTAACTTACTTAATTAGTGGGCATTCGTTATCTTAAACATAGAGAGACTAACACACTCATATATAAAGGAGTCCATAATGTAATTTGGGATTGGTGCGGTAGTGCAATAATAACTCTCTAGTGGAATGATTTATTATTGATGAACTTGAGTTGTGTGTTCGGGGTGAACACAGGATACTCAAGCTCATCGGAAGGCCAAAACCAATTTCTCCTCTAGGTCCCTCTCGTAGCCTCATTAAAGCCTCAAGTCCACCCATATAAATCCTTCTTGGTGTCCAAGAAGAGGCCGACCCATGGCTTGGTGACCAAGCCAAAGGGGTCGGCCAATCTCCTTCACAAAGGGCCGACCCTTTGCTTGGTGTCCAAGCAAAGAGGGGCCGGCCATAATATGTCAAATTAGGAGGGATGTTTTGAATTTTTAAAATCTTCTCATTGTAGAAAACTACAAGTTTTAAAAGAGAGATTTTAAAATAAAAAACTATCCTTATTTGAATTAGGCTACATGGTTTAAAAGAAAATTTAAAAGTTTTAAAACTTTCCTTTTTTAACCGTCCTCATGGTTTTTAGAAAAAAGGAAGAGAAGTTTTAAAATTGAAATTTTCTAATTTTGCAACCATGTTAAAAAAGAAAATTTTAGAAGAGAAGTTTTAAATTTTAAAACTTGGTTTTAATTTTTGAAACTTTCCTTTTTTAAAATCCACAATAGGTAAAAGAGCTTGTAAAATTTTATAAGAGGATTTCTTCTTTTATAAAATTTTATAAAAATTATTTCCTTCCTTTTTAAGGGGCAGGCCACCCTTGCTTGGTGCCCAAGCAAGGGGCTGGCCAAATTAAATCATCATCCAATCTATGATTGATGATTGATTCAATCAAGAGGAAAGAAAAGGAAAAATAAAAAGGGAAAAGAAAAAACAAGCGGGAGATTTTAATTTTTGTAAAAAGTCTTTCCTTATTTGCCTTGGGCAAGTAATATAAAAGAAGGGGAGGAGAGGCCTCATGACACAACAATTCTTATTCTCTTGTTGGTGATCTCCATAGTGGTCGGCCCTAGCCCTATTCCCTTTCCCTTTGCTCTCTTTGGTTCTTTTGAGGTGGTTGTGGCCGAAATCTAGAGAAGGAGGAGAAGCTCTTTGGGTGGTGATCATCTTGGAGGATCGTCGCCCACACGATGTCCAAGAGGAGGCGAGGAATACGGCAGAAGATCTCGAGGTTATTAGCTTACAAAGAAAAGGTATAACTAGTAATTTTCTTCCGTATCATGCTAGTTATTTTTCTTTGTAAGAATTCCAAACACAAGAGGCATTAGATTCTAGTTTTTTCGGATTTGTTTCGAAGTTGTGTTTTTTTTTGTTTTTCGAATTTGTGATTCGATTGTTCCTTTTGGTTAAACCTAGAGTTATTTAAGGAAATTAAATATTAGCTTTCCTTAAAAGGCTTTCTCTAGGCGGTGCTGGATGCTCCCATACCCAAGAAGGCCATGTGCCTCGTCATGCAGTTCTGGAAGCTAATTTTGGAAATTAATATTTAATTGAATTTATAACATAAGTTGATTTAGATTAATAGTGTTAAGTTCTACTTGCGATCTAAGTCTAAACCATTAAGAACAGATAAGTTAAATTTGGAATCAATAATGTTATGTTCCGTTTGCGATTCCTAATTTAACTTCTAAAGAACACAATAAGTTGGTTAGGAAAGGTTCGACACTTGTACAAAATTTTTGTACAGTGGAACCGGTACGATCTTCCTAGGACCAACCAACAATTACTATCAGAGCTAGGGTTTGCCTCTATGTGTTTAGAAGTTAAATTAATTATGCACATAACATGCATATTTTAGACAGGATAATAGTAGGATGTGCTAACTTTGTGATTGTAGGCTCCAACTATTATAACATATAAATATTGTATGTTATTGGACCCTTGGACATGTCAAGGGCATAATTTTTGTGTGTGCATGATTGTATGTAACTAATACAGCAGGAGCTGTATTAGCCCTACGATTTTAGAATTTTATTTTCGATCTAGATTACATGTACATTCCTTCGTGGAATATAGGATCGATATATGTAAAATTCTATTTTTGTTGCGGATCGTATCTTTACGAAGCGTGGTGCTATTGGAGGACCAGAGGCACAGTAGAATAAGAAGCAAGATAGATGCGACAGCTTGACCCGATGGCGGTGGCTAAAGATGGCAGCAGCTAGGGTTGGAGCACACGGAGAACAGTGACGAAAAAGGCCATAATAGTTGGAAAATTAATTTCCATACTTATTACTTTTATTTACTATGATGTGTGTGTGTGCATGTGATGTATGCTAGCATAGGTTAAAATTCCTCACCTTAAATAACTAAGTTGGAGAGGGATTTTTTTATAAATTCCACGGTCTCCATTACTGGTTTGTAAGTGATGTAACAAGTTTGCATGTTGGCTCTAAGTGCCTCCCTCCACAACGGATGGGTTTGTTGTAGATTACTAGATCAAACTTCCTTTATGGATGGTTATAGAAAATTATTTAGGAGCGTGTGATCTGCTCCAACTGAAGGGGCACAATCCTATTTAATGGACTAAGTATCAAGTAATTGTATACACTTAGACGCATTCAATAGTATCCTCCCCAACGGAGTCACTGCTATTGTTTTGTGTGACCAAAGGAAAACCAACTATTAATTTTATCTCTTATAAAGTTAGGATGACAAGATAATAAAATTAATGGGTTACACCCTCCTCTTACAAATGTTGAATTTGTATACGTCCACACTAACATGGCATGCAATATTCACGGTGTTTTGAGGTGTTGGTAAATTTAAATAGTGTTGGTGCAGGAAGCATCCGACGATCGAACCTAAGTTTTGATAATGGCAAAGGGATTCAAAGTTAAGATTCTTTGTTATCTAACATGTTGAATGAGTGTTTCAGAAAAGTCCTAACTGCGGTTAGGCAGGTGAAAACCCTAGGGGGTGATAACCCTAGGTCCTAGGGGGTAGTAACCCTAGGTGGAGAAAAGTCCTAGCTGCGGTTAGGCAAAGGGAAAACCCTAGGGGGCGGTAACCCTAGGTCATAGGGGGTGGTAACCCTATGTGGAAAGTCTTGGCAGGTCAATGACTTCAGGAAAAAAGTCCTAGGGGGTGGTAACCCTAGGTGGAAAGTCCTAGTGTCGCGAACCAGGTGAAAGTCTGGACTAGACGGGAAGCGGATGTCCAGCAGAAAGTCCGGAAGTATCAAGTGCTGAGTAAAAGTCCAGTCGATCTGGAGGATCGCACTGGCAACAGGTAAATCTCCTGAGTGGAGTAGGTGAGGACGCGTTCCCCGTAGAGGGAACAGTAGGCGTCGGGTCGACCTACGGTTTTCGGTCGGAAACCCAAAGTCAGACTCGGACAGTCCAGAGACTGTCTATACTTCATTTATCACGTTTATTGTAACGCCCACCCTTCTTACCCAACCAAAGGTGGCGCTGCGTTCTTATACTACTTACGTACATGCTTTAGTTATAACAGCGGAAGAATAAAAACTTTAAAGAATTTAATTTATTAAGCATAATATCACATATTCTGATTTGTTCAAATGTGCATAAATTGAACTTATAACTAAAAATATTAATTTGTCTGAATCGTTCTTGCCGAGCCACCACCACACACATCACTATCTGCTCCTCCTGCTGCTCCGTTGTACATCCAGCTTTCTCTTTTATCTGCGGTACAAGGAAAGTAAGCTATGAGCACTCATGGCTCAGTAAGTTCCTTTCCTACTCACTAAAACCGAGAATCATCGTATATCAAGAATGGATCAACATATCATCGTCTCAACTAATCATAACATAACATATCATTCTATTCAAACATATCATGTAAGGTATCATAAGCATACGACATACAAGGGCATCATATTCATATCATAATATCACATGACATTATATCATATCATCATATAATTCAAGCACATATGAATGTAGGCAATGCATCGTGAATTTGAAAACTTATACTTAATAGTACTTGAAATTAATATCATCATCATTTGGGATCTCGGTTTGTACCACATACATAATGCGTAGGTCCAAGGTAGCAAGTCTTGAGCCCTACCATGCATACATACTAGGCCCGAGTCTTACTCCATCGACCTAGGGCACTCAAAGGCCCATTACTGACGAGGCCCGAGTCTTACTCCATCGACCCCGGGGCGTTTACGGAGCCCACCCTTGGTACAAACCATAAAATAACTTATCATGCATAACTATCATATCATGTCCTTAACAATCTTTCATGCATTTATTCTTTTCATTTCTTTTCATTATGTATAGCATCTTCTATGCTATCACATATCATAACATAACTTCATTTCTTTTCATTATGTATAGCATTTTCTATGCTATAACACATCATGGCATATTTCATAATATAACTTCATTATGCATATCATTTCGTAACTAAAGCAATCATGCATTCCAACTTATTATCATATCATTTTCATACAGCATGGCATAGACATATTTAATTTTTGTTCTAGGGTTTCTAGGGCATCTATCCCTTCATGGCCGAACACATAATGATTCATTTAGGTCATACAAACATGTATCACATTCACACATTATCAAGTTTTCATAAGAAGTACTTTTAACCCCTTAGGTTTCATTTCCAAGGCCTCTAGGTCCTTTAAACCTTACTTGGCCGAAATTCATAGAATATAAACTTCCTTTAAGTGGCCTAAAGCATGGGAAACCTAAGTAAATTTCATAGCAAGATTTACTAAGAACATCATACACAAGGTTGGATCATAAACAAGCTAGGACTCTTGTGATCTTACATGTCATAAATCATGTAACTAATTTTCTACATTCCAATTAAACATGAGAGCATTAATCGTCTTTCATAACATAATATCACAGAGGTCATTGAGCATATTAGAATTTTGTTTAAGCTTCTCTAAACTATCACCTTACCATGGCCGAAATATTAAGAGTAAGGTTCATGAGTTTCTTTCAACATACAAGTATACAACTCTTAAGAACTTTATATTATGTCATATAAGCATAGTTATTTAAATTCAAGGTCCTCCAAACCCTAAATTCTTTCTTGGCCGAAACATGAGAGTGGGGTTCTTTTGGTTCCAATCAACTTCCAAGCAAGAAAACCATAGGAAGGTCCTTAGCATTTCATAGAGGGAAACTTGCACTAGTTTGGTTAGACAATAATTTTCCTAACCTATTTACAATATTTTTGATTGAAATTCTAGGGTTACATACACCTCTGATCATGCATCATATATGTATACAAACATAGGGGAAAACTTTCTTTCAAGGCATAGAAAAAGAATCCGAAAATCACATGAAAGCCTTGTACCGCAGGTGAGGGGAAGCTTACCTTCTTTGCTTAAGTTTCCTAGAGTTGAGAACTTGCTTGTGGACCTTTCTTCCTTGCTTGCTTTGCTCGGCACCAATGGAGGAAGAAGTGGCTAGGTCTTTTGGTGGAGAGGAGGAGGAAGAAGAGGAGGCTTCTTCCTCTTGTGTTGCTCGGCAACAAAAAGAAAGAAAGAAGGGGGAGAGTTGTTGCTCTCGGCAACAAGAGGAAAGAGGGAGGGAGAGTGCTCGGCACAAATGGAGGAGAGGAGGAGAGTGAGTTGAGGATGAACCCCCTCCATGCCTATTTATACTAAAGTGAGGGGACGAAAACTTGACTTGATTCATCCTCCTCATTTACTTCTCCTCTTAATGAGAAAGAATATGCTAGAGAAATGCTTCTTGAGTTTCCCTCTTTTTTTTCTCTTAATTTCTCTCCTTTCTTTCCTTTAATTATAATTACCATCTCTCCTTTTACAATATTCACTCCTATCACACTTGGTTAACGCATGGATGCATCCACAAGAGAACCAAGGATCAAATCCATCTCCTAACATATTTTTGTACAAAATAATTCATGTATATGCATTATGCATAAATATTTCATACATGCATATATAATATCTCATATCTCTTCCTTTTGTTTACATTAATTCCATGTATTATAAATATAGATGATTTATATTCTCAACTTTATTTTCTTTCATAAAGTTTTAATCATCTAAATCCTTCCCATCTTAATATTCAACTTAGAATATTTACACCTTCTTTTCACTACCTTCAAACTCTCATTATCCTTACTTTCTTATCTAGGCTTTCTAGGGGTGTTACAATCTCCCCTACTTATTGAAAGTTCGTCCCCGAACTTAGAATGACAATTTCTGCTCAGATTCCTTAGACGTTGGTGGAGCTTCTAATCTCCCTTGACTTATTGAAGGTCCCTCAATAGAAGTCTGCAGTTGGTGTAACCTTGCGGGACCACCTTGATTCATGCTTAAATTGATACCATTTCTACTCTTTTTATTCATCAAAAGCTTTTATTACATTTTTTGTTCATAACTTCTTCTCTTAAAAGGCCAGGTAGGTTGTGACTACTCCTGCCATAAAGGACATGAGAGCAGTAGTCATCATCAACCCAACCTGTATCGACTTGCCCAGATCATTCTGGGGTGGATCAGGCATTATCGGAGATAGAATCTCTGATGCCTCTTCCGGGTCGATTATTGTCTCTTCATCCATTCCCTCGTCTTCTTCAACATGTTCGTCCGGTTCCATCAGGTCTTCGTTTAGTTCCCCCTCGAGGTTGTTCAGTCCCCACTCGAAGTCTATTATATCGTTGGGGTTGAAACCCATTTCCATGTATTCAGCAAGGTTAAATTCATCCTCGCCCATCTCAGGAAACTCGTTCTCTCCTTCATAATATTCCATAATTTCTGAATCTTCATCTTCATTATCGTCCGAATTCCCTTCCTCGATTTCCTCGAGATCTTCCTCTCCGAACTCGCCGTGTTCCGGAGATTCCGAGTCGCTCACATAGTTGTCGAAGTATTCCAGCATATCGGGTTCATCCGCGAACTCGAGGTATTCGCCAAAATATTCTACATCCTCGGGATCGTATTCGAACGGGATATAGTCCATTTCTACAAGATTTTAAAGATTCATTATTCCTCTTATGTTATAGCCTAAGGTTCTTGTATCTAGGCTACCATTCATGCATCCTAGAATATCACCTACTTATCATCATGCACCATTTTCTAGGGTATAACTTAAGGTATCCTTCCTAGGCTACCATTCATGCATCCTAGAGTATCATACTATTTTTAACACATACTTGTCATCATGCACCCTTCTCTAGGGTATAGCTTAAGGTATCCTTCCTAGGCTATTATTCATGTATCCTAGAGTATCATACTAATTTTTGCATATAAATAAATTAAGCAACTGTACTTACTTGGAGCGACAGGAAGGAGCTTGATGTGTGTGTAGTGAGCTGGCAAAACTTCGCTCTGATACCACCTGTAACGCCCACCCTTCTTACCCAACCAAAGGTGGCGCTACGTTCTTATACTACTTACGTACATGCTTTAGTTATAACAGCGGAAGAATAAAAACTTTAAAGAATTTAATTTATTAAGCATAATATCACATATTCTGATTTGTTCAAATGTGCATATATTGAACTTATAACTAAAAATATTAATTTGTCCGAATCGTTCTTGCCGAGCCACCACCACACACATCACTATCTGCTCCTCCTGCTGCTCCGTTGTACATCCAGCTTTCTCTTTTATCTGCGGTACAAGGAAAGTAAGCTATGAGCACTCATGGCTCAGTAAGTTCCTTTCCTATCCACTAAAACCGAGAATCATCGTATATCAAGAATGGATCAACATATCATCGTCTCAACTAATCATAACATAACATATTATTCTATTCAAACATATCATGCAAGGTATCATAAGCATACGACATACAAGGGCATCATATTCATATCATAATATCACATGACATTATATCATATCATCATATAATTCAAGCACATATGAATGTAGGCAATGCATCGTGAATTTGAAAACTTATACTTAATAGTACTTGAAATTAATATCATCATCATTTGGGATCCCGGTTTGTACCACATACATAATGCGTAGGTCCAAGGTAGCAAGTCTTGAGCCCTACCATGCATACATACTAGGCCCGAGTCTTACTCCATCGACCTAGGGCACTCAAAGGCCCATTACTGACGAGGCCCGAGTCTTACTCCATCGACCTCGGGGCGTTTACGGAGCCCACCCTTGGTACAAACCATAAAATAACTTATCATGCATAACTATCATATCATGTCCTTAACAATCTTTCATGCATTTATTCTTTTCATTTCTTTTCATTATGTATAGCATCTTCTATGCTATCACATATCATAACATAACTTCATTTCTTTTCATTATGTATAGCATTTTCTATGCTATAACACATCATGGCATATTTCATAATATAACTTCATTATGCATATCATTTCGTAACTAAAGCAATCATGCATTCCAACTTATTATCATATCATTTTCATACAGCATGGCATAGACATATTTAATTTTTGTTCTAGGGTTTCTAGGGCATCTATCCCTTCATGGCCGAACACATAATGATTCATTTAGGTCATACAAACATGTATCACATTCACACATTATCAAGTTTTCATAAGAAGTACTTTTAACCCCTTAGGTTTCATTTCCAAGGCCTCTAGGTCCTTTAAACCTTACTTGGCCGAAATTCATAGAATATAAACTTCCTTTAAGTGGCCTAAAGCATGGGAAACCTAAGTAAATTTCATAGCAAGATTTACTAAGAACATCATACACAAGGTTGGATCATAAACAAGCTAGGACTCTTGTGATCTTACATGTCATAAATCATGTAACTAATTTTCTACATTCCAATTAAACATGAGAGCATTAATCGTCTTTCATAACATAATATCACAGAGGTCATTGAGCATATTAGAATTTTGTTTAAGCTTCTCTAAACTATCACCTTACCATGGCCGAAATATTAAGAGTAAGGTTCATGAGTTTCTTTCAACATACAAGTATACAACTCTTAAGAACTTTATATCATGTCATATAAGCATAGTTATTTAAATTCAAGGTCCTCCTAACCCTAAATTTTTCTTGGCCGAAACATGAGAGTGGGGTTCTTTTGGTTCCAATCAACTTCCAAGCAAGAAAACCATAGGAAGGTCCTTAGCATTTCATAGAGGGAAACTTGCACTAGTTTGGTTAGACAATAATTTTCCTAACCTATTTACAATATTTTTGATTGAAATTCTAGGGTTACATACACCTCTGATCATGCATCATATATGTATACAAACATAGGGGAAAACTTTCTTTCAAGGCATAGAAAAAGAATCCGAAAATCACATGAAAGCCTTGTACCGCAGGTGAGGGGAAGCTTACCTTCTTTGCTTAAGTTTCCTAGAGTTGAGAACTTGCTTGTGGACCTTTCTTCCTTGCTTGCTTTGCTCGGCACCAATGGAGGAAGAAGTGGCTAGATCTTTTGGTGGAGAGGAGGAGGAAGAAGAGGAGGCTTCTTCCTCTTGTGTTGCTCGGCAACAAAAAGAAAGAAAGAAGGGGGAGAGTTGTTGCTCTCGGCAACAAGAGGAAAGAGGGAGGGAGAGTGCTCGGCACAAATGGAGGAGAGGAGGAGAGTGAGTTGAGGATGAAGCCCCTCCATGCCTATTTATACTAAAGTGAGGGGAGGAAAACTTGACTTGATTCATCCTCCTCATTTACTTCTCCTCTTAATGAGAAAGAATATGCTAGAGAAATGCTTCTTGAGTTTCCCTCTTTTCTTTCTCTTAATTTCTCTCCTTTCTTTCCTTTAATTATAATTCCCATCTCTCCTTTTATAATATTCACTCCTATCACACTTGGTTAACACATGCATGCATCCACAAGAGAACCAAGGATCAAATCCTTCTCCTAACATATTTTTGTACAAAATAATTCATGTATATGCATTATGCATAAATATTTCATACATGCATATATAATATCTCTTCCTTTTGTTTACATTAATTCCATGTATTATAAATATAGATGATTTATATTCTCAACTTTATTTTCTTTCATAAAGTTTTAATCATCTAAATCCTTCCCATCTTAATATTCAACTTAGAATATTTACACCTTCTTTTCACTACCTTCAAACTCTCATTATCCTTACTTTCTTATCTAGGCTTTGTAGGGGTGTTACATTTATTGTGCTAACTTTGTGTTGCAGGATATTGTTTGGGACTAACGTATCTTGCAGGTGCAAAGGAGCAACCTAAAGCCTCGGATGAACAGTGTCCGAGGCGCCTCCATGGAGCTTGGAGGCGCCTCCATGGAGCTTGGAGGCGCCTCGGGTGCTAAAGCTGAGCTAGCTGCGAAAGTTCATCGAAGGCGCCTTGAAGGGAGTATAAGGCGCCTTGGAAGGTGCCTTGAGCAGGGTATAAGGCGCCTCCAAGGGATGAAGTTCGACCAGTTCAGATCTGATCCACGCGGAAGACTAGGCAGCATGGAGGCGCCTTGAACAGCCTTCAAGGCGCCTTGAACACCCTTTATAAGGTGGTTTCGACCAGCACTTCAAGGCATTAAGTTTGAGGCTTTCCTTCTTCAACGTGCTGCTAACAAAATCATTCCGAAGTGCTGCTACAACATTCCGACAACCCGGAGCTCCGCTTTCTTCTTCTTTAAGTTGTCGGTATAACTTTTATTATAATACTTTCTTTGTAAGAAGCTTGTAATTCTTATCGAGATTATAGTTGTTGCCCACCGGAAGCGATCAAGGATCGCGGGCCTTCGAGTAGGAGTCGCCTTTGGCTCCGAACGAAGTAATTCCCTGTGTCTCTGTGATTGATTGTTTTATTCCACTGCTTATTACTCCGATAATTCTTACGATTCTGATAATCGAACAAAATAGCCACGAGCACTATTCACACCCCCCTCTAGCGCGTCTCGATCCAACAAATAGTATTGTTTGAGGAATCAATATTAATTTAAATTTAAAGTCCTGATCAAAGTTTATTTTGTGATTCTTAGGGTGTCTTTCAACCCATTGGCTATTATACTGAAAGAGAATAAACTTACTGGTCCAAACTATATAGATTGGAAAAGAAACCTGGACATTGTTCTAAATGCTGAAAGCTATAAGTTTGTACTGTCAGAGGTATGCCCAGATACACCTAATGGTGATTCTACCCCAGAGGAGATTGAGTATCATAAGAAATGGGTAAAAGCAGATGAGATGGTGCGGAGTTACATTTTGGCTTCAATGTCAAATGTATTGCAACATCTGTATCAAGATTTACCAACTGCTTATGATATAATGAACAATCTCAAAGAACTATTTGGGCACCAGAGTCAGACTGCTAGACAAGAGGCAATGAGAAAGTTAATGACAACCACCTTGTCAGAGGGGACACCCGTAAGGGATCATATCCACAAAATAATGGCTTATCTGAATGAAATACAAGTCCTTGGAAGTGAGATCGATGGGGAAACCCAGGTCGATATAATTCTCTAAACGCTACCCAGAAGTTTTGAGCAGTTCCGTCTGAACTATAACATGAATAAAAGGGAGTATACGTTGGCGGAACTTCTGACAGAACTACAGGCAACAGGAGGTATATTCGGTCATAGTTCTCAGATTTACTATGCTGAAAATGGTTCAACTTCTAAGTCGAAAGGCAAGAAGAAGAAGAAATAGGTCTTTTCAGCAAAGAAGGTGAATAAACCTCAGAGTACAGGACAGAAAGCTTGAATGAAAAAGCCGAAGAGCAAGTGCTTCATCTGCAAGTAGTCTGGACATTGGAAAGCGGACTTTCCTCGTAGGAACCAGAACAATAAAGGTATATCTCATACTATAGTAGTTGAAACATGTTTAGTGGTGTTATATACCAGCACCTGGTGTGTAGATTCGGGAGCCACTGATCTTGTCTGCAATTCTTTGCAGGGGTTCCAGGAAACCCAGTGACTATTTGATGGAGAGATAACTATCTATATGGGCAATACTACTAAGATGGCGGCTGTTGCAGTAGGAGACGTCTACTTATCTTTTGATAGGAATAGAAATTTGATTTTAAGAAATTGTCTTTATGTACCCAGTTTTAGAAAGAATTTAATTTCATTTTATAAACTGTATTTGGATGGATATTCAGTCTCTTTTAGTAACAATGTCGTTATAAAGAGAAATAAGGTGATTATCGGTTCTAGTGCATTAGTTGGCACTTTATACACTTTAAATCCAATTTCTCCCACAAAGCAAAATATGGAAATTAATAACACATTTTCAAACTCTAATAAGAGAAAAGAACCTTCGGAAATGAACCTAACATATCTTTGGCATCTAAGAATTGGACATATTAACTTAAGTATGATTCAAAGGCTTGTAGCCGATAGACTCCAGGGTTCATTAGAGTTGAAAAACTTTCCAACCTGTGAATCTTGCTTGGAAGGTAAAATGACCAAGAGACCTTTTAAGGCCAAGGGTTATAGAGCCAAAGATGCGTTAGAATTGGTTCATTCTGATTTGTGTGGTCCTATGTCTATCCAGGCAAGAGGTGGTTATGAATACTTTGTCTCCTTTATAGACGATTATTCAAGATATGGATACATTACCTGATGCGCCGCAAGTCTGAATGCTTTGATAAGTTCAAAGAATATAGGGCTGATGTGGAGAAATGTCTTGGTAAAAGTATCAAGACACTACGGTCTGACCGTAGTGGGGAATACCTCTTTGGAGAGTTTAGGAATTACTTATCAGAAGCTGGGATCTATTCCCAATTGTTTGCACCTGGTACACTCCAACGGAATGGTGTAGCAGAACGAATAAATAGTACTCTTATGGAAATGGTTAGATCGATGATGAGTTATTCGGAATTACTAAATTCGTTTTGGGGATATGCTCTGGAAACAACATTGTACATTCTGAATATGGTACATTCTAAAACAGTTCCTTATACTCCCATAGAATTATGGAATGGGTGTAAGCCTAGTTTGAATCATATCCAGATATGGAGTAGTCCAGCACATGTGCTGAAGGGAGATACTAACAATTTGGAATCACGTACAGAAGTATGTCTGTTTGTGGGATATCCTAAGGGAACGAAAGGTGGTTTGTTTTATAATCCTAAAAATCAGAAGATCATTATTAGCACCAATGCTCAATTTTTAGAAGATGATTATGTAATGAACCATAAGCCCATGAATAAAATTATTCAAGAAAAATAAGAGAGGACACGTCTACTTTAGTACCAACAGTATAAGATGGAGTACCACAAGAGACTACAACAAGTGCCACACATGATACACAATCAGAGATAGTGCCTCGTCGTAGTGGGAGGGTTGTGAGGCAACATGAGAGATTCATATTTTTGGGAGAGTCTTCGGACTTGATCCCGGGTAAACATGAACCTGATCCCCGGACATATGACGAAGCACTCCAAGATAAAGATACAGTATCTTGGCAAAAGACAATGAATTCAGAAATAGAGTCTATGTATTCTAATAAGGTCAGGGAGCTTGTAGAATCACCAGATGGTGTAAAAGCCGTTGGATGCAAGTGGATCTATAAAAGGAAAAGAGGGACAGACAGGAAGGTAGAAACCTTGAAAGCAAGGCTTGTTGCGAAAGGGTATACTCAGAAAGAGGGAATCGATTATGAGGGACTTTTTCGCCGATAGCTATGCTAAAGTCTATCCGGATACTCTTATTCATTGCTACTCATATGGATTATGAGATTTGGCAAATGGATGTCAAGACAACTTTCCTTAACGGAAGTCTTGAAGAAAACATCCATATGAAGAAACCAGAGGGGTTCATTGAAAAAGGCAAAGAGCATCTAGTATGCAAGCTAAATCAGTCCATCTATGTACTGAAGCAAGCTTCAAGATCTTGGAACATCCAGTTTAATGAAGTAATCCAGTCATATGGATTTATTCAGTGTCCGGATGAGTCTTGTGTATACAAGAAGTGTAATGGAAACGTGGTGGTATTTCTTGTACTATATGTAGATGACATTTTGTTAATTGGCAACAATGTCAAAGTGTTATCGGACGTAAGGGTATGGTTGTCCAAATAATTTGATATGAAGGACTTAGGAGGATGTGCACACATTCTTGGGATCAAAGTCATAAGGGATCGCAAGAAAAGGATGTTGTGCGATGTTGTGCCTATCTCAAGCTTCATATATAGATACAATCCTTGCTCGTTTTAGCATGCAGAACTCCAAAAAAGGTTTCTTACCTTTTAGGCATGGAGTAGCTTTATCTAAAGAGATGTCTCCGAAGATATCAAAAGAGATATAGGACATGAAGGTAGTTCCTTATGCTTCGGCTGTGGGAAGACTAATGTATGCAATGTTGTGTACGAGACCTGATATCTGTTTTACTGTGGGCATGGTTAGTAGATATCAGAGTAACCCTGGACAAGGGCATTGGACTGTTCCAAAACATATATTGAAGTACCTGAGAAGGACTAGAGATTATATGCTAGTTTACCTGTTCGCTCTCCGTTAGTGTACGGAAATGTTACAAGTAATATAAAAGATTATCGTATCCACAGGGACTAGAATAAGCACTAGAAATATCTCAAAGCGAATTAGCTAAACAACTAATCCATTGGTTTCAAATGCTAAGGATGAAAAACAAATCTAAAATGAAAGATTAACAAATAAGAGTTTGGGGGTTTGAGTTATGATAAAGGGAGGTTCTAGGAGTTTTGGTTTCTTTGTAAGATCTCTTGAATGTATATGGTTTACCAATTCTTATTCCTCAATTGTCTAATATTTGTAGAAGGTTGCCGATTCTCTCTTGCAATAGATAACCGGCTTAGGACTAAAAATGTACCTAAATGTGATCAATTAGATATGAACCTACGTTATCCTTACACAGGATTGCACCTATTACTATGCTTCCCTCGGATACCAACATAGAAGTTCATAGCTTCTTAACCCATAAAGATACAAGAATTGAATCATAAAATCTATCCTACCCTCTTGAATATTCTCATTTCCCCTTCAAGGTTATCTCTCAAACGTCCTTACACGGGCTTGCACCTGTCACGTGGATCCCTCGGAAAATCGAGTGAGAGTTAATCTCTACAAAGTCTATAAGATATCCAAACAATCAATTAAGAATGAGAATTAAGCCCTAATCACAATTAATCATTCAAGATCCAATCGATACAAACTAGGCAACATCATAGAAACAAAGAAATGGCAAATTCACAAGAGTTTACATCAATTTATCTCACAAATACTCTCTCCATCCTAGAACAAATAGATCTACTCTATAAAACGAAGGAAGAAAACCATAGATAAGAAGATTACAAGCATTCTTCAATCCCAATCCAAGAAGAGGAAAGAAAGAAAACTTATCTACAATATAGCTCCATCTTCGGATCCAATCCTCGCTTCCAGAGTCGAATTCGCCAAGATCTCCCTTTAGATTGCCCAAAAATCCTCCCAAGAATGGGAGGAATCCACCAAATCTTGCTTTCTCCCAAAGGGGAGAAGATGCCCTTTCAAATCTCCAAGGAGGCTTTAAATAGAGGGAGGCTTTTAGGCGCCACACGGCCCCGAGGCATGGCCGTGTGAGGTTCACACGGCCAGAGTCTTTCCCCTTTCTACCATCTATACACGATCGTGTGTGATACACGACCGTGGACGACTCCCATCAAAACCTCCAAGCATGACCGTGTAGATCCACACGGCCTGGACTACCCCAGCTTTTGGAAATCTGGCACGACCGTGTGGTACACACGACCAGAACACTTTTAAGCATTGGGAACCCTGCACGGCCGTGTGATGCACACGGCCAGGGCCTTCTTGGTCTCTGGAAACCTTACACGGCCATGTAGATCCACACGACCATGTAAGGATTGAACTCTGATTTGCTTCAAAACTTGGCACAACCATGTCAGGTTCACACGGCCAGGCCTTCTTCCTTTGCTGTTGCTGCCACACGGCCTCTGAACTCGACACAGCCATAGCTCCCTACCAATGCAAGGCCATGTTTGGTACACGGCCAGGTGCCTTCTCGCTTGCTTTTCTTATAAGTTTTGTCCAAGAATGCATAATCTTCACCGAATTCGACTCCTGTGTACAGAAAATGCACAAAAGCAGATCTCCGAACAAAAAAAGTAAATATGCTAAAAGGAAAACTGGAAGTACAAAAATTCATAGATCAAGCATGCTCAAAATATGTAAATGTGCGTCAAAACATGCATAAAAGTATATAAAATCTACGCACATAACACCCCCAGACTTAAACCTTTGCTTGTACTCAAGCAAAATGCTGCAATCTAAATTCATATGTTCTACAACACATTCATAAACCCTAATGCACTTTCCTAACTCTATCAAAGAGTTCCACTAACAAGCATAATCATGGAAACAAATCAAGTATGGCTCAAGCTTAAGTATCCTGTGCACAGTGTAAAAGTAACTCAAAAACCCTTCAAGTTTCAATCTATGTCCTAGTCAAGTCATCATCAAATTTGAATTCCTAATGTTTCCGGTGAAAGACAAGTAACCAGTGATAGGCACTTACTTGCCACTCACTTGGTTCATATTTCTCAATCAACCCAAGGTCTCAAAGATGTGCTCAATCTCAAGAGAAGCTAAGCAATCATTTCCCCAGTAACCTAACTCGGTCTCAAAGGGGTGACTTGCTAGATTCCACTCACGACAACTGTTTTTTATATCCCATATTCACTTTTTTTTCCATTACATTTTTTTTCAATTTTTTTTTCATTAGCATTTGCATTGTGCAAATCTTATTTCACAAGTGTACTTTTAGCACAAATGTTGGGATATTTTGATTTTTCCAAATGAGCTTTCATGAGTTAAGCCTCATCCAGTAACCAAAATGAAGTTTGAAAAATCACCATGAAAACCAAGTACTAAGCAAACAAGATGAATCATGACTATTTCAATGATATCAACCATTCAAGCATCAAGTCAAAGTGTAGTGAAAGTAAGATTCTTAAGGTCAAGCCAAGACTAAAGCTCATCTCCATATGATTCTTAGCTTATTTCATGCTACCCAAGATAGAGAACAGAAAAGAAATACATAAAGCTTACTACTAGCATCATTTATAACATCATGAATCTAGATAATGAACGTGCTAACATTTTATCTTGAAGACAAGAAAGCATAAAAGTGAAGATTGATGTTCTCAAGATGTTTGCCAAAATTATTTCAAAAGATAATCAAATGACTATCAAAACATTCACTCAAGCAAGACAATCAAAATAGAATGCAAAACAAAAACTACACATGCAAAAGACAAGAAAACAATCAAAAACTAAAACAAAAAGAAAACAGGTTTGACACCCCCCCAGACTTAAACTTTTCATCGTCCCGATGAAATCAATATGGTGGAGGTGGAGGGGGAGGGGGACGAGGAAAAGGGTGCCTACGACGTGGCTGACCAACGGGGAAACTAGGGAAACCTGGAGTTTCACTCAGGACTATATGATACTCAAACAAAGCATCAACTTGTTGGCTAGTGACACTCATGCTTTGCATAAAGTCTCTCATTCTACCTTGATCAGTATCATAATCCTGGACAAATTCGGCCACTTGACCCTGAAAATTCCTTGTGAACTAAAAGTGCTCTTGTACTTCTCTAAACTGATTATCTGATAAAGAGAAGCGGCCTTCCAACATTCTTTGTTGGGCATCATGCTTCTCGTGGAGCGATTCTAGGGAAGTACGAAAATCAGAAAAATCAAATCTGGAGGAACACGTACCGTAAGCAAAAGAATGCCTAGCAGGATTTGGATGTCTGGAAGGCTGCGGGTATCCAGATATTGAGGGTTCAATGTGTGGCTCTATGTCTCCGGATATAGAGGGAACATATTCGGGATCGATATCGGTGATTACCCAATTAGCAGGGTTACGAATAGACGTTCGTCAGGGACAAGGGAGAGGTAGAGGAAAACCATTCCTCCTAGGAAATGCAAACCCATTCTCATCCCGAACAATCATTTTCATGGCAAGACATGCATCAATGTCTATCATATCATTGCCATGAATTATTTCCAACCCATCTAAATCAAGATCTAAATTATAAGCTATTCGGGTAATCAATCCACCAAAGACAATTGATCCCGACGATGCCCTTGTGGCTCTTAACATGGATTGTACAAAATGAAAACCAGAATCGAAATCGACCTTATGAAACATGGCCCATAAAGCATAATGCTCTATCTTTTTAACTACCTCATCACTCTCTCCCCTACCAAAAATAGTTTTGCTCATAATTCTATGTAGGTACCTAAAAATGGTATTTGGCATATGAGAAGCCTTAGCTCTTGAAGGCTCATAAGGTTGATCCAATCTAGTTAATGTTAGAGTGTATACTAAAGGCCTAGCTTTTATAAACATTTATTTGTTGAAATAAAAGAATCACATTGGTCAATATTTGCATTTGTTCAATTAATTTATATAGTAGATAACATGGAGTGTGGTGTCACACTCAGAAGATCATGTTGTCAGTTCTCTATAAATTATAAAGAGTTGCTCGCGACTAAGATGGAAAGGAACAAACCATCAGAATAGTCGTAGTGTAATTAAGTATTAGTTTATCTTAACTAATAAATTACACTGATACACTTTAAGTGTATTGAGTAGGATCATTTAGGTAAGTTTTTTTTGTACTGACTTAGTAAAAGAACTAGACCTTAGTTATTATAGAAGTGTGTGCTCTTAATCCTAATATAATAACAAGCACATATATTTAATATTTATTTCTTTGACTTATCAAAGGGTGAGGTTTAGCTCGATAAATCAATATGCCCGATAAGTTGGGAAATGATATTACTTATAGTGTGTATTATTGATTATAGAAGGAATCTATGTCCTAGTTATCTAGGTTGAGAATGTCCCCAAGAGGAGCTCATAAGGATTGCCATGTTAAACCCTGCAGGTGGACCTAGTCGACATGACAATAAAGTTGAGTGGTACTACTCTTGGAGCTAGATATTAATTAAGTGAGTTGTCACTAACTTACTTAATTAGTGGACATTCGTAATCTGAAACACAGGGAGACTAACACACTCATGATAAGAAGGAGCCCATAATGTAATTTGGGATTGGTGCGGTAGTGCAGTAATAACTCTCTAGTGGAATGAGTTGTTATCGATGATCTTGAATTGTGTGTTCGGGGCGAGCACAGGATACTCAAGCTCATTGGAAGGCCAAAACCAATTTCTCCTCTAGGTCCCTCTCGTAGCCTCATTATAGCCTTAAGTTCATCCAAATGTAAGACTTTCTTGGTGTCCAAGAAGGGGGTCAGACCATTGCTTGGTGACCAAGCAATGGTCGGCCACATCCTCTTGTAGGGGCCGGCCCTATAGCTTGGTGACCAAGCTTGTAGGGGCCGGCCATAATAATTCAAAAAGGGAAGGTTGTTTTGAATTTTTAAAATCTTCTCTTTGTAGAAAACTATAAGTTTTAAAAGAGAGATTTTAATTTTTAAAACTTTCCTTATTTGAATTAGGCCACATGTTTAAATAGAGAATTAAAAAGATTTTAAAACTTTCCTTTTTTAACCATCCTCATGGTTTAAGAAAAAAAAAGAGAAAAGAAGTTTTAAAATTTAAATTTTCAATCACCATGTTAAAAAAGGAAACTTTATAAGAGAGTTTTTAAATTTAAAACATGGTTTTAATTTTTAGAAACATTCCTTTTTCAACTCCTACTTTAGGAAAGAGAGCTTGTAAAATTTTATAAGAGTTTTTCTCTTGTAAATTTTTTTAAAAATTATTATTCCTTTACTAAAACATGGTGGCTGGCCACCTTGCTTGGTGCCCAAGCAAGGGGCCGACCAAGTTTAATCCTAAACCAAATAGGATTGATCTCAACCATTGATTGATGATTGATTCAATCAAGAGGGAAGAAAAGGAAAAATAAAAAGGGAAAAGGAAAAACTCTTGGATGATTTTATTTTTTGTAAATGGTTTTTCCTTATTTGCCTTAGGCAAGTAATATAAAAGAAGGGGTGAGGGGGCTTCATGTGACACAACTCTTATTCTTTTGCTTGGGTGATCTCTTGGTGTGGTCGTCCCTCTCCCTTCTTCCTCTCCCTTTGCTCTCTTCTTCTTGGTGGTGGTGGTGGCCGGATTTTAGAAGAAGAAGGAGGAAGCTTTTGGGTGGTGTTCATCTTGGAGGATCGTCGCCCACACGACGTCCAAGGCGAGGCAAGGAATACGGCAGAAGATCTCGGGGTCATTAGCATACAAAGAGAAGGTATAATTAATTATTTTCTGCATCATGCTAGTTTTTCTCTTTGTAAGAATTCTAAATACAAGAGGCAATTAGATCTAGTTTTTCGAAATAGTTTTTTGAGTTTGTGTTTTCTTCTTTTTCGAACTTGTGTTTGATTGTTCCTTTTGGTTAACCTAGAGTTATTTAAGGAAATAAATATTAGCTTTCCTTAAAAGGCTTTGCCTAGGCGGTGGTGGTTGCTCCCATATCCAAGAAGGCCATGTGCCTCGCCATACAGTCTTGGAAGCCAATTTTGGAACTTAATATTTATGGAATTAATAACCTAGGTAGATTTGAAGCAATAGTGTTAAGTTCCGCTTACGATTCAATTCTAAACCATTAAGAACAGATAAGTTAAATTTGGAATCAATGATGTTAAGTTCCATCCATGATTCCTTATTTAACTTCTAAAGAACACAATAGGTTATTTAAGGAAAGGTTCGACACTTGTAAAAAAAATTTTGTACAGTGGAACCGGTACGTTTCCTAGGTTTAACCAACAATTGGTATCAGAGCTAGGGTTTACCTCTGTGTATTTTTAGAATTCAAATAGGTTATGCACATGTCATACATAATTTAGGCAGAAAAATAGTAGGATGTGCTAACTCTTTGGTTGCAGGCTCCAACTATTATGGCTCATTGATATTCTGTGTGATTGGACCCTTGGACATGTCAAGGGCATTATTTGTGTGCATGATTTTATGTATAAAATACAACAGGAGTTGTATTATTTTTAGAATTTTATTTTTCGATCTAGATTACATGTACATTCCCTCGAGGAATATAGGATCGATATATGTAAAATTCTTTTCTTGTCGCGAATCAGATTCTTGCAAGGCGTGGTACTTTTGGAGCACCAGAGACACAGCGGAATAAGAAGCAAGAAGGATGCAACAACTCGACCCGATGGCGGTGGCTAAAGATGACCGCAGCTAGGGTTGGTGCATACTGAAGACAGTGATGGAAAAGGCCATAATAGTTGGAAAATTAATTTTCAAATTTATTACTTTTATTTACTGTGATGTTTATATGCATGTGATGTATGCTAGCATAGGTTAAAATACTCATTTTTAAATAACTAAGTGGGAGAGGGATTTTAATAAATCCCATGGTCTCCATTACTGGTTTGTAAGTGATGCAACAAGCTTGCGTGTTGGCTCTGAGTGCCTCCCTCCACAATGGATGGGTTTGTTGCGGATCACTAGATCAAACTTCCTTTTATGGATGGTTATAGGAAATTATTTAGGAGCGTGTGATCTTCTCCAACTGAAGGGGCACAATCCTATTTAATGGACTTAGTATCAAGTAGTGGTATACACTTAGACACATTCAATAGTATCCTCCCCAACAGAGTCACTGCTAATGTATTGTGTGACCAAAGTAAAACCAACTATTAGTTTTATTTGTCATAAAGTTAGGATGACAAGATAATAAAATTAATGGGTCACACCCTCCTCTTACAAATGTTGAATTTGTATACGTCCACACTAACGTGGCATGCAATATTCACGGTAATTTGAGGTATTGGTTAATTTAAAATAGTATTGTTTGAGGAATCAATATTATTCAAAATTTAGAGTCTTGACCAAAGTTTATTTTTGAGATTCTTAGGATGACTTTCAACCCACTAGCCATTATACTGAAAGAGAACAAACTTACTGGTCCCAACTATATTGATTGGAAAAGAAACCTAGACATTGTTCTTACTGCTGAAAGCTATAAGTTTATACTAACTGAGGCTTTCCCTGATGCACCTGACGATGACTCTACCCCAGAGGAGATTGAGTATCATAAGAAATGGGTAAAGCTGATGAGATGGCGCGGTGTTACATTATGGCATCTATGTCAAATGTATTGCAACATCGACATCAAAATTTACCGACAGCTTATGATATAATGAACAATCTCAAAGAACTCTTTGGGCACCAAATTCGAACTATTAGGCAAGAAGCAATGAGGAAGCTAATGACAGCCACCATATATGAGGGGACAACCGTAAGGGATCATATCCTCAAAATGATGGCTTATCTGAATGAAATACAAATCCTTGGAGGAGAAATCGATTGGGAAACCCAGGTCGATATAATTCTCCAAACGCTACCCAGAAGTTTTGAGCAGTTCCGCCTGAACTATAACATGAATAAAAGAGAGTATACGTTGGCGGAACTTCTGATAAAACTATAGGTAGCAGAAGGAATATTTCGTCACAGTTCTCAGATTCACTATGCTGAAAATGGTTCTACTTCTAAGTCGAAAGGCAAGAAGAAGAAAAAACAGGTCTTTTTAGCAAAGAAGGTGAATAAACCTCAGAGTACAGGAAAGAAAGCTGGAATGAAGAAGCCGAAGGGAAAATGCTTCATCTGCAAGCAGTCTGGACATTGGAAAGCGGACTGTCCCCGTAGGAACCAGAACAATAAAGGTATATCTCATACTCTAGTAGTTGAAACATGTTTTGCGGTGTTATCTACCAGCACCTGGTGTGTAGATATGGGATCCACTGATCTTGTCTGCAATTCGTTGCAGGGGTTCCAGGAAACTCGGCTACTAAGGTGGCGGTTGTTGCAGTGGGAGACGTCTACTTATCATTTGATAGGAATAGAAATTTGATTTTAAGAAATTTTCTTTATGTACCCAGTTTTAGAAAGAATTTAATTTCAGTTTCTAAACTGTATTTGGATGGATATTCAGTCTCTTTTAGTAACAATGTCGTTATAAAGAGAAATAAGGTGATTATCTGTTCTGGTGCATTCGATGGCAATTTATACATTTTAAATCCAATTTCTCCCACAAAGCAAAATATGAAAATTAATAACACATCTTCTAACTCTAAAAAGAGAAAAGAACCTTCAGAAATGAACCAAACATATCTTTGGCATCTAAGGCTTGGACATATTAACTTAAGTATGATTCAAAGGCTTGTAGCCAATGGACTCTTGGGTTCATTATAGTTGGAAAACTTTCCAACTTGCGAATCCTACTTGGAAGGTAAAATGACCAAGAGACCTTTTAAGGCGATGGGGTATAGAGCCAAAGATGCGTTAGAACTGGTTCATTCTGATTTGTGTGGTCCTATGTCTATCCAGGCAAGAGGTGGTTATGAATACTTCGTCTCCTTTATAGATGATTATTCAAGATACGGATACATTTACCTGATGCGCCGCAAGTCTGAATGCTTTGACAAGTTCCAAGAATATAGGGCTGATGTGAAGAAACGTCTTGGTAAAAGTATCAAGACACTACGGTCTGACCGTGGTGGCGAATACCTCTTTGGAGAGTTTAGGAATTACTTATCAGAAGTTGGGATTCAATCCCAATTGACTGCACCTGGTACACCCCAGCAGAATGGTGTGGCAGAATGATGGAATATGACTCTTATGGAAATGGTTAGATCGATGATGAGTTATTTAGAATTACCAAATTCGTTTTGGGGATATGCTTTAGAAACAGCAGTATACATTCTGAATATGGTACATTCTAAAACAATTCCTTCTACTCCCATGGAATTATGGAATGGGCGTAAGCCTAGTCTGAATCATATCCGGATATGGGGTAGTCCAGCACATGTGCTGAAGGGAGATACTAACAAGTTGGAATCACGTACAGAAGTTTGTCTGTTTGTGGGATATCCTAAGGGAACGAAAGGTGGTTTGTTTTATAATCCTAAAAATTAGAAGATCATTGTTAGCACCAATGCTCAATTTTTAGAAGAAGATTATGTAATGAACCATAAGCCCATGAGTGAAATAGTTCTAGAAGAAATTAGAGAGGACACGTCTACTTTAGTACCAACAGTACAAGATGAAGTACCACAAGAAACTGCAATACGTGTCACGCATGATACACAGCCAGAGACAGTGCCTCGTCGTAGTGGGAGGGTTGTGAGGCAACCTGAGAGATTCATGTTTTTGGGTGAGTCTTCGGACATGATCCCAGGTAAACATGAACCAGATCCCCGAACATATGACGAAGCACTCCAAGATTTAGATGCAGTATCTTTGCAAAAGGCAATGAATTCCGAAATAGAATCTATGTATTCTAATAAGGTATGGGAGCTTGTAGAACCACCAAATGATGTAAAAGCCATTGTGTAACACCCACGAATTCTTAAGCTAAGTAGGTGAAGATTTCATTTAGAATAAAAGAAGATAAGATAGAAAATATATATATATATATATATAAAAGAATTGGTCAAGGATTGAACCTTGAACCTTCTTAAGCTAAGAATTATAGAATTTCCACTAGACCATCATGAGTTATTGTTAAATAGAGAAGGGATATTGTAGATAAAGGTAAAACCATGATTAAGAGAAGAAAGCAAGAAAACATCAAGTAGCTTTCTTCCTCCTTCTCTTGATTAAGAAGCAAGACAAGTTGTTTTTTTTTCTTCCTCACTCTTTTTCATTTTCGTGGATGACAAGAGAGAAGGAGTGGAGAGGAAGTAGGGGGATGAATGAAGACATTTCTTCAGCATTAAGAGAATAAAAGATGAGTTAAGAAGAGGGGAAAGCAAAGCCTCTTTTTGCTTCTTACTTCCACCTAGCATAAGAGGGAAAATCAAGAAGGGACTTCATTTTTCTTCCCTTCCCTCACCTTGCCGTGACCTAGAGCCTCCTCTCTTGTTTCCCAGAAATCCAACTAAGGTTTTCTCCCTAAGAAAACCAAACCACAAGAAGGAACCCTCAAGATCTACCTCTCACAAGCAATAAAAACACAAAGGAGCACTAGGAGGAGGAGCTCTCTTCTTTCTTTTCACAAAAGGGTACCTTCTCTTAGGAAAAGACCAAGCAAGAGGATGTGAGTATCCCCTCACCTGTGGTACAAGTGGTTTTATGATTTTTTGTTCGAGTTTTGATGAATTTACAACCTAGAGTTTCCTTTAGAAATTTCGGTCATGATACTTGTAAAGTTTATGGAAGCTTTAAACCAAAACCAATATGTTTAAGTTTTTCCTCATGATATGCTATGAATATGACCTTCATATTTCATGCTTGTACAAGGCTTGGAGTTGGGTAACACCCTACCTTAGGGTTCGGCCATGAAGAGGCTTAAAACCTAGGGAAATTCAATTTAAAAACTAACATGCCTATGATCTTTTCTATGATGTTATATGAATATTTTCCTTGATGTTTCATACTTGTATGCTGCTTAGAACTAGTAGGACCCTATCACAAGGTTTCGGCCATTAAGGGATTAATACCTTAATGAGGCTCAACCTCAAATCTAGCTTGCTTATGTTTTACCTTATGAGAAGATATGAAGATAACATTATGCACTTGAGATTTCATGTTGCTTAGGGTTATGTTTTTCACATGTTGAACATTCGGCCACCATGAAATGTAGGGCTTAGGCAAGCCTAAATTCAACCCTAACATGTTTATGTTCCTTCCCATGATATGCTATGAAATTCATAAGGTACTCACATGCTTGTAAATTCTAGAAGAGGTATCGAGTATGAAGTTTTCCACTATATGTTGTGAATGTTCTCTTGATGTTTCATACTTGTATGTTGCTTAGAACTAGTAGGACCCTATCACATGGTTTCGGCCATTAAGGGATTAATACCTTAATGAGGCTCAACCTCAAATCTAGCTTGCTTATGTTTTGCCTTATGAGAAGATATGAAGATAACATTATGCACTTGAGATTTCATGTTACTTAGGGTTATGTTTTTCACATGTTGAACATTCGGCCACCATGAAAAGTAGGGCTTAGGCAAGCCTAAATTCAACCCTAACATGTTTATGTTCCTCTCCATGATATGCTATGAAATTTATAGGGTACTCATATGTTTAGAATCCATGCTTTGTAGCATTCGGCCACTTACACATGGTGAACATAGGAAGCTTGAACTTTAACCTAATATGCTCATGTAGATGCCTAGGATAAATGCATGGAAAATTTATTTAGATTCACATGCTTACATGCTATTTGTAACCAAGTTTGGACCTTGTATGTTTCGGCCAAGGTAGGTTTAAATCCCTAGGAAGCATAGAACCTAAATCACATATGCTTATGATGTTCCTTATGTTAAATGTATGGAAATGAATGTGGATTCATATGCTTGTATGATTTCATGAAACCTAAATGAGCCTATTGATGTGCGTAGATTATATACTCTTTTACGCATGTTTTTACGCACATTTACATACTTTGAGCATGCTTGATCTATGCATTTTTATACTTCCAGCTTTCCTTTTAGCATATTTACTCTTTTGGTTCGGAGATATGCTTTTTGTGCATTTTCTGTACACAGGAGTTGAAATTAGTGAAGATTATGCGTCCTCGGGCAAGCATTGAAGTAATCGAAGGGAGAGAGCATCAGGCCGTGTACCACACATGGCCGTGTAGTCTTAATAGGAAAGGAAGAGGACATGGCCGTGTGAATCTCACACGGCCGTGTCTTGATTTGAAGAAATCAGAGTAGATACCTTACATGGCCGTGTGCATCTACACGGCCGTGTGAGGTTTCCAGAGGCCAAGCAGGTGGTGGCCGTGTGCATCAGACTGCCGTGTGATGTTTCCAGAGACCAAGCAGGTGGTGGCCGTGTGCACCACACGGCCGTGTAGCACTTCTAGAGAACAGTAGGGTCCTGGCCGTGTGGAGTCACACGGCCGTTCAGCTTTGGCAGAGAGGGAACTGGACATGGCCGTGTGAATCTCACACGGCCGTGTCGTGGGGCCGTGTGGCGCCCGATTTCCTCCTCTATTTAAACCTTCCTTCATGAATTGAAAGGGGATCTCTCCCCCTTTGGGAGAAGACAAGATTTGGAGGTTTCCTCCCATTCTTGGGAGGATTTCTGGGTGATTCGAGAGGAGTTCTTGACGATTTCGACTCCGGAGCGAGGATTGGATCCGAAGACGAGGCTTCTTCGTAGATAAGTTTTCTCTTTCCCCCTTTCCTTGGTTTCTTGGATTGGGGATTTAAGAAATGCTTTTAATCTTTATTTCTTCGGGTATTCTTCCTCGATTCATGGAGTAGATCTTGTATTCTAGGATTAAGGGAGTATTTGTACGATGGATTGATGTAATCTCTTGTGGATTTGCCATTTTCTTGTTTCAATGACATTGTCTTGCTTGTATCAATTAGATCTTGAATGATTAATGGTGATTTGTGCTTAATTCTCATTCTTGATTGATTGTTTGGATTTCTTGTGGACTTTGTAAAGATAAACTCTCACTCGATCATCCGAGGGATCTACGTGACAGGTGCAAGCCCGTGTAAGGACGTTTGAGAGATAATCTTGAAGAGGAAATAGGAATATTCAAGAGAGTAGGATGGATCTTGTGATTAGTTTCTTGTATCTTGATAGATTAATAAGTTGTGGGCTTCTATGTTGATATCCGAGGAAGGCATAGTAATAGGTGCGCTTCTGTGTAAGGACAACGTAGGTTCACGTCTAATTGATCATATTTAGATACATTTCTCAGTCCTTAGCCGGTCATCTATTGCAAGAGAGAACCGACAACTTTCTACAAGTGTTTGGCAATTGAGAGATAAGAATTGGTGAACCATTTACATTCAAGAAATCTTACAAAGAAACCGAAACTCCTAGAATCTCCCTTTATCATAACCCAAAACACTAAACTCTTGTTTGTTGATCTTTAATATTAGATTTGTTTACCTTCACTTTGCATTTGAAACAATTGGATAGTTGTTTAGCTAATTCGCATTGAGACATTTCTAGTGCTTATTCCAGTCCCTGTGGATACGATAATCTTTTATATTACTTGCGACATTTTCGTACACTTGCGGAGCGTAACAAGTTTTTGGCACCGTTGCCGGGGACTGCGCTATAACATTAGGAATTATCAATTGAGTTAGACTAAACATAACATTTGTTTTCCTTTCATATTGCGTAGTTGTAACTAATCATTAGATTTCTGTTTTTACTTTCTTGTATAACTTCTACTTCTTGTTAATTCTTTTTGTACAAATTCAATTCTGCATTTTTTATTCCTTTATTTTTCTTTTTCTGTTGAATTGTCATTTGCTATCTTGTTCTTGTGTATGCGAAGATCTAACTTTGCAGGGAAATTCTTTCTTTTTGACCCTGAGATTGACAGAACTTTCCATAAAAGAAGCATTCTGCAAAGGCAAATAGAAGAACAAGAATATCTAAACATCGTGTGCAAGTCACTAGGAGATTATGGAGCTCCGAAGTCTGCAAAACAAATGGGAGCAATTGTTTACCCTAACATACAAGCAAGAAATTTTATACTCAAACCATCTTTTGTTTCCATGGTTCAGAAAACTCTGTTTGGACGATTGGAGATTGAGAACCCTTATTCCCATTTGATGAAATTTTATAGATATTGTTATACTTTGAAATATGAAGAAGTTTCATCTGATACTGTTCAGCTGCTTGCTTTTCCTTTTAGTCTGAAGGATGCTACAAAAGATGGTATAATTCTCTAAAGTCTCAAAGTATCAAAACATGGGATGAGTTAGAGCAAAAATTCCTTGACCAATATTTCCCTCCAAGGAAAACTACTTATTTGAGAAGTCAAATTTTAAATTTTAAGCAATTGGATGGAGAAAAATTATACCAAGCCTGGGAAAGATATTCTTCTCTTCTGCAGTTATGTCCACATCATGGAATTGAGAAATGGTTAATTATGCATTTGTTCTATGTTGGGCTTTCTTTCTCAAATGAGAATCAACTGGATTTAGCATCTGGAGGATCATTTTTGAAAAAAAGTCTAGAAGAAACTTTTGAGATAGTTGGCAGAATTACGCAAAATTCCAATGATTGGGCAGAGCAAGATAGCTCATTCTTAACAATGGATATCATTAGAGAAAAGGATGATGTTGAAAAAGGGCTTATCTTGAATCAAAATGATTTCCAAACATTATTTCCTTGGTGTTGTGAATCATTATCAAAAATGTTTGGTGAAAAAGCATTTTCAACAGAAAAGGGGGTATGTCTTGGTGATCATAAGGAGGATGATCTGTCTTTAGACAATGAAGAGTTGTTAGAAGAAAGCTTGGCTAAGGAGGAGACTATGTTGATAGAACAAGAGCCAGTTTTACCAGAAATAGTACCACCTCAACTTGAACTTAAACCATTACCACCAAATCTTAAGTATGAATTTCTTGGGCCGAATTCTACTTATCCAGTTATAATTAATGCTCAGTTAAATGAGTTTGAAACAAAGAGACTGTTGGATGAGTTAAGGTTGCATAGAAAGGCCATTGGATATACAATTGATGATATAAAAGGGATTAGTCCATCTCTCTGTATGTATAGAATTTTACTTGAAGAGGGGTACAAGAACTCAATTGAGCATCAAAGGAGACTAAATCCAAATTTAAAAGAGGTAGTAAAGAAGGAAGTGATTAAACTTCTTGATGCAGGGATTATTTACCCAATTTCGGATAGTGAATGGGTGAGTCCAGTCCACGTGGTTCCAAAGAAAGGAGGAATGACTGTTATCAAGAATGAAGAAGATAAGCTAATTTCAACACGAACAGTGACGGGGTGGCGAATGTGCATTGATTATCGGAAGTTGAATAAAGAAACAAGGAAGGATCATTTCCCTTTACCATTTATTGATGAAGTGCTTGAAAGATTGGCTAAACATTCCTACTTTTGTTACTTGGACGGATATTCTGGATTTTTTCAAATTTCAATTCATCCTTAAGACCAGGAGAAGACTACTTTTACTTGTCCTTATGGTACATTTGCTTATCGTCGGATGCCATTTGGGCTTTGTAATGCTCCAGCCACTTTTCAGAGATGCATGATGGCAATTTTTTCAGATTTAATAGAAAAAATTATGGAGGTTTTCATGGATGACTTCTCAGTCTATGGGAATGACTTTGATTCTTGTTTGTCAAATCTTTCTACTGTTCTAAAAAGGTGTGAAGATACAAACCTAGTGTTGAACTGGGAAAAATGTCATTTTATGGTTAAGGAAGGAATAGTTTTGGGGCATAAAATTTCAGAGCGTGGTATTGAGGTAGATCCAGTAAAAGTGGAAGTAATAGACAAATTACCCCCACCCATCAATATAAAAGGAGTTAGGAGTTTTTTAGGACATGCTAGCTTCTATAGACGTTTTATTAAGGACTTTTCAAAGATTTCCAAGCCATTAACTAATCTGTTGTTTAAAGATGTTGAGTTTTGTTTTGATAGCGAATGTATTGAAGCCTTCAATAAAATCAAGAGTGCTCTTACAACAGCTCCAGTCATTCAAGCACCTGATTGGGATCTTCCTTTTGAAATAATGTGTGATGCTAGTGATTTTGCTGTAGGAGCAGTTTTGGGACAGCGATGAAATAAGATTTTACATGCGATCCATTATGCAAGTAAAACACTTGATGTAGCCCAAGTAAACTATTCTACTACAGAAAAAGAATTATTGGCAGTGGTATTTGCTATTGATAAATTTAGATCTTATCTAGTGGGATCAAGAGTAATAGTATATACTGATCATGCAGCTATCCGATATCTACTTGGAAAGAAAGACGCTAACCCTAGGTTAATCAGGTGGATTTTACTTTTGCAAGAGTTCAACCTTGAGATTAGGGATAAGAAAGGAGCTGAAAATGTAGTAGCGGATCATTTGTCTAGAATATCTCAAAAGTCAGAAAATGAGGTGGATTTTGATTTGCCTATTGATGACATATTCCCGGATGAACACTTATTAGCCTTATCAAGTGTGAAAACTCCTTGGTACGCAGATTTTGTGAATTTCCTTGCTAGTGGAGTGTTACCTCCGGATTTTTCTCATCAACAAAGGAAAAAGTTTTTTTCAGAAGTTAAGAATTATGTTTGGGATGAACCTCTCCTGTATAAGAAATGCAATGATGTGATTTATCGAAGATGTATACCTGAAGAAGAAGTTAGAGATATCTTGTTTCATTGCCATTCTTCGTCCTATGGAGGACATTTGGTAGTTCAAAAACGATTACGAAAATTCTTCAAGCAAGATTTTATTGGCCAACCTTATTCAAGGATGCTAAGTTGTTTGTTCAGTCTTGTGATCAATGTCAGAGAACTGGGAATATAACTAGAAGAAATGAAACGATGTTAAATTACATTCTTGAGGTTGAGTTATTTGATGTTTGGGGAATTGATTTCATGGGACCTTTCCCTCTTTCATATGGGAATAGGTATATTCTTGTGGCAGTAGATTATGCGTCCAAATGGGTAGAAGCTGTGGCATCTCCTACGTGCGATGCGAAAACAGTTATCAAATTATTTAGGAGTATTATCTTTTCGAGATTTGAGGTGCCAAGGGCAGTCATTAGTGATGGAGGATCACATTTTATAGAGAAACAGTTTGAAAACTTACTTAGAAGATATGGAATGAAGCATAAAGTAGCAACACCTTATCATCCTCAAACTAATGGGCAAGCTGAGATATCTAACCGGGAAATTAAGTCCATATTGGAAAAGACTGTATCCACTTCAAGAAAGGATTGGGCATTGAAATTAGATGATGCTTTATGGGCATATCGAACTGCTTATAAAACTCCTATTGGGATGACCCCATTTCGATTAGTTTATGGTAAGCCTTGCCATCTTCCAGTTGAACAAGAACATAAGGCTTATTGGGCAATTGCAAATTTGAATATGGATTTAAAGGAAGCAGGGGAGAAAAGGAAGCTTCAGTTGAACGAACTTGATGAATTAAGGATGGATGCATATGAGCATGCTAAATCTTACAAAGAAAGGACGAAGAAATGGCATGATCAACACATTCTTCGTAAAGACTTTAATGTAGGAGATTTGGTTTTGTTGTTCAATTCAAAATTAAAACTTTTTCCTGGGAAGCTTAAGTCAAGGTGGACGGGTCCATATGAGGTAAAGAAGGTTTACCCTTTTGGAGCTGTAGATATTTGGAACAAAGATTTTGGGATAATTAAGGTAAATGGTCAACGTCTGAAAAAATATATTCATGGTACGAAAATAGAAGAGGTACAAAGGTTGTATTTTTCTGAACCCCGCCCTCCAGATTGAATTCTTTTAGCTAGTATAAATTCATTTTGTTGGTTTTTACTTGTTCTTGATTTTGTTTTCAGGTTAGGTGCAAAACAAAGCCCGACCGTGTGCTATACACGGCCAGGCAAAGATTGCAGGGAAGGGAAGTGCTTGGGTCGTGTCACCCAAACACGGCCGTGTAAAGAATCCCGAGGAGAAAGATGGAGAGGCCGTGTCCCAGACACGGCCGTGCGAAGAAACCCGTGAAAGAAGAGGTTTAGGTCGTGTCCCAGACACGGCCCGTGTCTGGAATTCAGAGAAGAAAGGGAAGGGGGCCGTGTCACAGACACGGCCGTGCGACGAGAAATGAACATGGCCGTGTGATATCACACGGCCTGATCCACATCTTCTTAAGGAATTAGGGCACGGGGTGTGGGGCGGCACACGGCCGTGTACCGCCGCTTGTTCCTCTTTCCTATTTTCCCATTTCTAAAGGTTTAAACTACTTCTTCTAATTTTTCCTTCTCATTCTTCTTTAGGAGATTTGATTTTCTTCCATGGAAAACGTGATTGAGGAGATTTCGGCCACAAGAAAAGGGAAGGAGAAGGTGGTTGCAAGAAAGGAGAGGAATGTTTGCTTTAAAGGTATTTCTAATGACTTTGGTATTGTTTTCTCTAGTGATGAGCAACGGTATAGATATTCTTCTTTATGTAAATGACCTCTTTTAGGCATTAGGTTTCTTGATGTTGAAACTTTAGAAACTTTGGGGTTTAAGGATGATTTAGTTTGGCTATTTGAAAGGATAGGATGGAGTGGTTTAGTGAACATGAAATATCCTACTTATCCTAGAATTGTTTTTAAATTTTTAAGCTCAATAGAGGTTGATAATGTTCAAGGTGGGGGAAAGTGTAAATTTCGTTTGTTTAATGAAAGTTATGAATGGACGTTGGGAGATTTTAATACTTGTTATGAATTGCCAAAGAATGATATGTGTGTGATTGTGCCCCAATTTGAGAATTCACATTTTTGGCAACAAATTTCTGAACAACCGCTATTTGATCCTCATAATTCTAGAGTTTTCCAAATTATCAATCCTATTTTTAAATATGCTTACTTAGTCATGAAAAACACTATATTTGGAAGGGAGGAAAAAGAGGGATCAGTAAGACTTATAGATTTGTATTGTTTGTGGGCAATGGTCGAAAATGTTCAAATTAATTCTGGTTATTTCTTTCTTAGACATTTGGCAAAATTAGGGAAATCAAATTCAACCACACCTATTATTTTGGGGGGATTACTTACTCAATTGGCCTTAGTATTAGGATGTGATTTGAGTGAATTAGAGGTGGTGGAGAGTTCTTGTACATTGGATTTGAATTCATGTTTAGCAATGAAAATGATTAAGCATGAAGAGCATGGATTTAGTTTAGTCATTAAAAACGGCTTCCCTTTAAAATTGCCCAATCATGATTTTACTACAATTCATAATAAAGAGAATTGGTGTTTAAAGTTAGCTAGGCAACAATCTAGAGCTTTGTCAACTTTTACTCCAAGAAATGTTTCTAAGGGTAACCAAGAGATTCATAGTTTTATGTTTCGAGAACATAATTTTGCTTTAAAGAATATTCATAGTGATTTAGATTCAACTAATGAATTTCTTGAAGATAAGAAGCTTATGGAGGAGGAACTATTTAAAAAGCTACAAGATTGTTTCAAGAGTGAAAGAGAATTGTGTGATAAGATTTCTAAAATGATGAATGCTTATAGGGCTAAAATGGAATTTCATGAAGATCTTAGAGGTTTTATGAGATTTGTGCAGGATGATATTGATAAATTGTTTGAGTATCATAATTTTTTCAGAAACGAAGTTAAATGGTTTGTTAAAGATTTTACATCTTCTTTCCCTGATTTTCCTGATTTTCCACTTCCTCCACCATATTGATTTCATCGGGACGATGAAAAGTTTAAGTCTGGGGGGGGGTCATGTACTGTTTAGTTAGGTTTTTAGTTTTTAGTTTTTGTTAATTTTTCATGTTGGTTCTTATTTTCATTGCTTGTTGCTTTATTGTGCTTGTTTTTGAAATAATCATGGCAAAAAAAAATTTTTTTTTTGAGAACATCAAATCTTCACTTATATGCTTTCTTGGATTCAAGTGAAATGTTAGCACGATTATTGTCTTGATTCATGATGTTCGAATGATGCTAGTAGTAAACTTTGTGTAGTTCTTTTTTCTATCTTGGGAAGCATTAATAAGCTAAGAATCTTATGGTGATGAGTTTTAGTTTTGGTTCAACCTTAAGGATTTTATCTTCACTACACTTGTGCTTGATGCTTGAATAGTTGATGTCATTGAAATAGTCATGATTCATCTTGTTTGCTTAGTACTTGGTTTCCATGGTGATTTCTCAACTTTCATTTTGGTTACTGGATGAGGCTCAAATCATTAAAGCTCATTTGGAAAAATCAAAATATCCCAACATGTGTGCTAAAAGTACATTGTGAATAAGTTTTGCACAATGCAAACACTTATAAAAAAAAAGGGGGGGGATATAAAAAATAGTTGTCATGAGTGGAATCTAGCAAGTCACCCTTTGAGACCGAGTTAGGTTATTGGGGAAATGACTGCTTAGTTTCCCTTGAGATTGAGCACACCTTTGAGACCTTGGGTTAGTTGAGAAATATGAACCAAGTGAATGGTGAGTAAGTGCCTATCACTGGTTACTTGTCTTTCACTGGAAACATTAGGAATTCAAATTTGATGACGACTTGACTAGGACATGGATTGAAACTTGAAGGGTGTTGAGTTACTTTTACACTGTGCACAAGATTCTTATGCTTGAACCATACTTTACTTGTTTCCATGATCATGCTTGTTAATGAAACTTTTTGATAGAATTAGGAAAGTGCACTAGCTTTTATGAATGTGTTGTAGAACATATGAAATTAGACTGCAGCATTTTGCTTGAGGACAAGCAAAGGTTTAAGTCTGGGGGTGTGATGTGCGTAGATTATATACTCTTTTACGCATGTTTTTACGCACATTTACATACTTTGAGCATGCTTGATCTATGCATTTTTATACTTCCAGCTTTCCTTTTAGCATATTTACTCTTTTGGTTCGGAGATCTACTTTTTGTGCATTTTCTGTACACAGGAGTCGAAATTGGTGAAGATTATGCGTCCTTGGGCAAACTTGGAAGTAATTGAAGGGAGAGAGCATCAGGCCGTGTACCACACATGGCCGTGTAGTCTTAACAGGAAGGGAAGAGGACATGGTCGTGTGAATCTCACACGGCCGTGTCTTGATTTGAAGAAATCAGAGTAGATGCCTTACATGGCCGTGTGCATCTACACGGCCGTGTGAGGTTTCCAAAGGCCAAGCAGGTGGTGGCCGTGTGCATCACACTGCCGTGTGAAGTTTCCAGAGACCAAGCAGGTGGTGGTCGTGTGCACCACACGGCCGTGAAGCACTTCCAGAGAATAGTAGGGTCCTGGCCGTGTGGAGTCACACGGCCGTGCAGCTTTGGCAGAGAGGGAACTGGACATGGCCGTGTGAATCTCACACGGCCGTGTGGCGC
This sequence comes from Zingiber officinale, assembly GCF_018446385.1. NCBI lineage: Eukaryota > Viridiplantae > Streptophyta > Magnoliopsida > Zingiberales > Zingiberaceae > Zingiber > Zingiber officinale. Next base: position 57,945,658 of record NC_055988.1, on the reverse strand, counting down.
CCGATTTCCTCCTCTATTTAAAGCTTCCTTCATGAATTGAAAGGGGATCTCTCCCCCTTTGGGAGAAGACAAGATTTGGTGGTTTCCTCCCATTCTTGGGAGGATTTCTGGGCGATTCGAGGGGAGTTCTTGACGATTTCGACTCCGGAGCGAGGATTGGATCCGAAGACGAGGCTTCTTCGTAGATAAGTTTTCTCTTTCCCCCTTTTCTTGGTTTCTTGGATTGGGGATTTAAGAAATTCTTGTAATATTTATTTCTTCGGGTATTCTTCCTCGATTCATGGAGTAGATCTTGTATTCTAGGATTAAGGGAGTATTTGTACGATGGATTGATGTAATCTCTTGTGGATTTGCCATTTTCTTGTTTCAATGACATTGTCTTGCTTGTATCAATTAGATCTTGAATGATTAATGGTGATTTGTGCTTAATTCTCATTCTTGATTGATTGTTTGGATTTCTTGTGGACTTTGTAAAGATAAACTCTCACTCGATCATCCGAGGGATCCACGTGACAGGTGCAAGCCCGTGTAAGGACGTTTGAGAGATAATCTTGAAGAGGAAATAGGAATATTCAAGAGAGTAGGATGGATCTTGTGATTAGTTTCTTGTATCTTGATAGATTAATAAGTTGTGGGCTTTTATGTTGATATCCGAGGAAGGCATTGTAATAGGTGCGCTTCTGTGTAAGGACAACGTAGGTTCACGTCTAATTGATCATATTTAGATACATTTCTCAGTCCTTAGCCGGTCATCTATTGCAAGAGAGAACCGGCAACTTTCTACAAGTGTTTGGCAATTGAGGGATAAGAATTGGTGAACCATTTACATTCAAGAAATCTTACAAAGAAACCGAAACTCCTAGAATCTCCCTTTATCATAACCCAAAACACTAAACTCTTGTTTGTTGATCTTTAATATTAGATTTGTTTACCTTCACTTTGCATTTGAAACAATTGGATAGTTGTTTAGCTAATTCGCATTGAGACATTTCTAGTGCTTATTCCAGTCCCTGTGGATACGATAATCTTTTATATTACTTGCGACATTTCTGTACACTTGCGGAGCGTAACACCTATGCATGTTTCGGCCACCCTTAGTGGGTTGAGAATTTAGACTAAGTTATGACTCAATATGTACTTCCCTTGCCATGACTTGAATCGGAAGAAGTTAACTTGTGATCCATGCATGATTATGTTTTCTTTTTTTGTGTTATTTTGCTCATTTGAATATGTTTATGAACCATGCATGAGAATGATATCTAAATGGCTATGTGCCTAAATAAGATGGCTATGTGCCCAAGACAAGTATGATGGATATGTGCCCAAGTATGCATGGCTATGTGCCCATTTATGCATACCTTATGAATGATATGAACATGATATGCCATGAATGACATGAATGAAATATGCTATGAATGACATGAACATGATATGCTATGAATGACATGAATATGAATTTCCATGAATGATATGAACATGATATGCTATGAATGACATGGACATGATATGCTATGATTGACATGAATAAGATATGCTATGAACGACATGAATATGTTATGAAATGATAGAGATATGATATGGCATGTATTTTACTTTGAATGGCTTGTACCAAAAGGGTGGGCTCCTCATGCGCCCCTAGGTCGAATTACGGGCCTAGTAAAGGGTAGGCTCCTTACGTGCCCCTAGGTCGAGCTACGGGCCTAGTTTCCTAGTAGGTTCAAGACTAGCTACCTTGGGTCTACTTAGGATGTGCGCATTATGTATGTATGTGGTACTAAGTCGGGCCCCTTTCATGTTGAGATTATTTTCAAGTACTATATGATATTATTTTAATACATCTCACACATGACATAAATCATGTTTTTAAAGGCATATTGCACATGACATTTACGTTTCCCATGTTTTAAAGGACATCTTGCATCCATGCTCACGATATGATGAAAAGTAATGCTTACAAGATATGCTATGATTTGATGCCTTGATGTTATGAAAAGAAATGTCATGATGTTTTCACTTATGCTATGATGTACACTTATGTTATGATATGATCTATACCATGATACGATGATTTCCTTATGTTATGATAGTACCTCCATGCTATGATAGGATCTATGCCATGATATGATGATTTTCTTATGTTATGATAGTACCTCCATGCTATGATAGGATCTATGTCATGATATGATGATTTTCTTATGTCATGATAGTACCTCTATGTTATGATATGATTTATACCATGATATAATGATTTCTTATGTTATAATGTGATTTATGCTATGATAGGATGTTACTTGTACCATGATAAGATTTAGGCCATAATATGTTGGTTACTTTACCTTATGTCAATACTGAGATTCATGCCATGATTTGATATGTTTTAATTACATGATAATATAAGCATCAATTACTCTATAATGTATGATATGATGATGTTGCATGATACGTTGGTTTTTGTGAGTAGGAAAGGATCTCACTAAGCCTTGAGTGCTTACAGATACTTTTCCTTGTACCACAGATAAAGGTAAAGAATGGAGAAACTAGAGGAGCAGCAGGAGGGGCAAGAGATGTGTGATGGTGACTTGGCTAAAGAAACAAAATAACCTGCTTAAGTGAACTTAGAATAATATGTTATGTTATGTGATGTCTTTTATGATTCTCTATGCATGAGTTAGAAATGAATACTATGACTATTTAAGTTGAACCATGTTATTTCTTATACACATGCTTATTATGTTACTCTATGCTTAGAAACATAGATATGCTTCCGCTGTATGTATGTATGAATGTTTAAGTTTACTAAGTCTAAGGGTAAGGAAAGTAACCCCGCCCTCACTAGGCAGGAGTGGTAGTAAAGGGGCGGGCGTTACACATTGGATGCAAGTGGATCTACAAAAGAAAAAGAGGGATAGATGGGAAGGAAAAAACCTTCAAAGCAAGGCTTGCTGCAAAACGGTATACTCAGAAAGAGGGAACCAATTATGAGGAGACTTTTTCACCGGTAGTCATGCTTAAGTCTATCCGGATACTCTTATCCATTGCCGCTCATATGGACTATGAGATTTGGCAAATGGATGTCAAGACAGCTTTCCTTAACAGAAGTCTTGAAGAAAACATCCATATGAAGCAACCAGAAGGGTTTATTGAAAATGGCAAAGAGCATCTAGTGTGTAAGCTTAATCGGTCCATTTATGGACTAAAGCAAGCTTCAAGATCTTGGAACATCCGATTTAATGAAGTAATCCAATCATATGGATTTATTCAGTGTTCGGATGAGTCTTGTGTATACACGAAGTGTAACAGAAACGTGGTGGTATTTCTTGTACTATACGTAGATGATATTTTGTTAATTGGCAATAATGTCAAGGTATTATCAGACGATAAGGTATGGTTGTCCAAACAATTTGATATGAAGGACTTAGGAGAATATGCACACATTCTTGGGATCAAAGTTATAAGGGATCGCAAGAAAAGAATGTTGTACCTATCCCAAGCTTTATATATAGATACGATCCTTGCTCGTTTTATCATGCAAAACTCCAAGAAAGGTTTCTTACCTTTTAGACATGGAGTAGCCTTATCTAAAGAGATGTCCCCGAAGACATCAAAGGAGATTGAGGACATGAAGGCAGTTCTTTATGCTTCGGCTGTAGGAAACCTTATCTATGCAATGCTTTGTAGGATATCTGATATCTGTTTTGCCATGGGCATGGTTAGAAGATATCAGAGTAACCCTGGACAAGGGCATTGGACTGCAGTAAAGCATATATTAAAGTACCTGAGAAGGACTAGAGATTATATGCTAGTTTTATAAGCAGACGATTTGCTCCCTGTGGGTTACACGGATTTGGATTTTCAATCAGATAGCGACAATAGTAAGTCTACGTCAGACTATGTGTTTACTCTAGGAGGTGGAGCCATTGCTTGGAGGAGTGTTAAGTAGAAATGCGTCTCGGACTCAACCATGGAAGCTGAGTATGTGGCAGCCAAAGAAGTTGTATGGCTCAGGAACTTTCTAATGGATTTGGATGTGATTCTTGGTTTGCCCAAGATCATCACAATTTATTGTGATAATAGCGGTGCAGTTGCAAACTCAAAGGAACCACGAGCTCATAAGGCAAGTAAACATATAGAGCACAAGTACCACCTGATACGAGACATCGTCAAGCGAGGAGAAGTTGTCGTCGCCAAAATTGCATCAGAAGATAACCTAGCAGATCCTTTCACAAAGGCCCTTCCGGCGAAAGCTTTTGATCGCCATGTGGAGGGCATGGGAATCAGATGTAAGACAACAGATATGGCAGCTTAGTCTTTTAGTATAAGTGAGAGATTGTAAGAGTGTATACTAAAAGCCTAGCTTTTGTAAACATTTATTTGTTGAAATAATAGAATCACATTGGTCAATATTTGCATTTGTTCAATTAATTTATATAGTAGATAACATGGAGTGTGGTGTCACACTCAGAAGATCATGTTGTCCGTTCTCTATAAATTATAAACAGTTGCTCGCGATTAAGATGGAAATGAACAAACCATCAGAATAGTCGTAGTGTAATTAAGTATTAGTTTATCTTAACTAATAAATTACACTGATACACTTTAAGTGTATTGAGTAGGATCATTTAGGTAAGTTCTTTTTGTACTGACTCAGTAAAAGAACTAGACTTTAGTTATTATGGAAGTATGTGCTCTTAATCCTAATATAATAACAAGCACATATATTTAATATTTATTTCTTTGACTTATCAAAGGGTGAGGTTTAGCTCGATAAATCAATATGCCCGATAAGTACTTGGGAAATGATATTACTTATAGTGTGTATTGTTGATTATAGAAGCAATCTGTGTCCTAGTTATCTAGGTTGAGAATGTCCCCAAGAGGAGCTCATAAGGATTGTCATGTTAAACCCTGCAGGTGGGCCTAGTCCGACATTACAATAAAGTTGAGTGGTACTAGTCTTGGAGCTAGATATTAATTAAGTGCGTTGTCAGTAACCTACTTAATTAGTGGGCATTTGTAATCTTAAACATAGGGAGACTAACACACTCATGATAAGAAGGAGCCCATAATGTAATTTGGGATTTGTGCGGTAGTGCAGTAATAACTCTCTAGTGGAATGAGTTGTTATCGATGATCTTGAGTTGTGTGTTCGGGGCGAGCACGGGATACTCAAGCTCATCGGAAGGCCAAAATCAATTTCTCCTCTAGGTCCTTATCGAAGCCTCATTATAGCCTCAAGTCCATCCAAATGTAAGGCTCTTCTTGGTGTCCAAGAAGGGGGCCGGACCATTGCTTGGTGACCAAGCAATGGATGACCACATCCTCTTATAGGGGCCGACCCTATAGCTTGGTGACCAAGCTTGTAGGGGTCGGCCATAATAATTCAAAAAGGGAGGGTTATTTTGAATTTTTAAAATCTTCTCTTTGTAGAAAACTATAAGTTTTAAAAGATAAATTTTAATTTTTAAAACTTTCCTTATTTGAATTAGGCCACATGTTTAAATAGAGAGTTTAAGAGATTTTAAAACTTTTCTTTTTTAACCATTCTCATGGTTTAAGAAAAAAAAAGGGAAAAGAAGTTTTAAAATTTAAATTTTCTATCACCATGTTAAAAAAGGAAATTTTATAAGAGAGTTTTTAAATTTAAAACATGGTTTTAATTTTTAGAAACTTTCCTTTTTTAACTCCTACTTTAGGAAAGAGAGCTTGTAAAATTTTACAAGAGTTTTTCTCTTGTAATTTTTTTTAAAAATTATTATTCCTTTCCTAAAACATGGTGGCCGGCCACCTTGCTTGGTGCCCAAGCAAGGGGCCGGCCAAGTTTAATCCTAAACCAAATAGGATTGATCTCAACCATTGATTGATGATTGATTCAATCAAGAGGAAAGAAAAGGAAAAATAAAAAGGGAAAAGGAAAAACTCTTGGATGATTTTATTTTTTGTAAAAGGTTTTTCCTTATTTGCCTTTAGCAAGTAATATAAAAGAAGGGGTGAGGGGCTTCATGTGACACAACTCTTATTCTTTTGCTTGGGTGATCTCTTGGTGTGGCCGGCCCTCTCCCTTCTTCCTCTCCCTTTGCTCTCTTCTCCTTGGTGGTGGTGGTGGCCGGATTTTAGAAGAAGGAGGAGGAAGCTTTTGGGTGGTGTTCATCTTGGAGGATCGTCGCCCACACGGTGTCCAAGGCGAGGCGAGGAATACGGCAGAAGATCTTGAGGTCATTAGCATACAAAGAGAAGGTATAATTAGCATATGTTTTCCGCATCATGCTAGTTTTTCTCTTTGTAAGAATTCTAAACACAAGAGGCAATTAGATCTAGTTTTTTGAAATAGTTTTTCGAGTTTGTGTTTTCTTCTTTTTCGAACTTGTGATTCAATTGTTCCTTTTGGTTAACCTAGAGTTATTTAAGGAAATAAATATTAGCTTTCCTTAAAAGGCTTTGCCTATGCGGTGGTGGCTGCTCCCATATCCAAGAAGGTCATGTGCCTCGCCATGCAGTCCTGGAAGCCAATTTTGAAAATTAATATTTATGGAAATAATAACCTAGGTAGATTTGAATCAATAGTGTTAAGTTTCACTTGCGATTCAAATCTAAATCATTAAAAACAGATAAGTAAAATTTGGAATCAATGATGTTAAATTCCGTCTGCGATTCCTTATTTAACTTCTAAAGAACACAATAGGTTATTTAAGGAAAGGTTCGACACTTGTACATAAAATTTTGTACAGTGGAACCGGTACGTTTTCATAGGTTTAACCAACAGTTAATGCATTCCAAAAATGATTCCAATTAAACCTTGAATCAAACCGACGAGGCTACCGGTAGACAATCCAAAACAAGAATTAAAATCACTAAATGTCCATTGAAATTCTTGATTCATCAATCTATATGAAAATTTTCCAATATAATCATCCTCGTTAGTAAAATGGACATCTAATAAACTTAAAAACTCCAAAACAAGACGAGGATTTGTAGGCAAATGTGTGTACATGATATCACCCCACTCTAAAAACCCAATCAACAAATGTGTGTACATAAGTCTACATCAGGCTACGTGTTTACTTTAGGAGGTGGAGCCATTGCATGGAGGATTGTTAAGTAGAAATGTATTTCAGACTCAACCATGGAAGCTGAGTATGTGGCAGCCTTTGAGGCAGCCAAAGAAGTTGTATGACTCAGGAACTTCCTAATGGACTTAGATGTGATTCCTTTTTTATCCAAAATCATCACAATTTATTGTGATAATAGCGGTGCAGTTGCAAACTCAAAGGAACTACGAGCCCATAAGACAAGTAAACATATAGAGCGCAAGTACCACCTGATACGAGACATCGTCAAGCGAGGAGAAGTTGTCATCGCCAAGATTGCATCAGCAGATAACCTGGCAGATCCTTTCACTAAGGCCCTTCCGGCGAAAGCTTTTGATCAACATGTGGAGGGGATGGGAATTAGATGTATGGCAACAGATATGGCAGCTTAGTATTTTAGTACAAGTGCGATATTGTTAGAGTGTATACTAAAAGCCGAGCTTTTGTAAACATTTATTTATGAAATAAAAGAATCACATTGGTCAAATGTCTATATTTTATTTGTTAAGTGTAGTTGTACAATTAATTTATATTGTAGATAACATGGTGTATGGTGTCACACACAGAAGATCATGTTATCAGTTCTTTATAAATTATAAACAGTTGCTCACGACTAAGATGGAAAGGAACAAATCATTGGAATAGTCATAGTGTAATTAGGTATTAGTTTATCTTGACTAATAAATTACACTAGTACACTCGAAGTGTATTGAGTAGGACGATGTTAGGTAAGTTCTTTTTATACTGATTTAATAAAATAACTAGACCTTAGTTATTATGGAAGTGTGTGATCTTAATCCTAATATAATAACAAGCACATATATTTAGTATTTATCTCTTTAACTTATCAAAGGATGAGATTTAGTTCGATAAATCAATAGGCTCGATAAGTTGAAAATGATATTACTTATAGTGTGGGTTGTTGATTATAGAAGGAATCTGCATCCTAGTTATCTAGATTGAGAATGTCCCCAAGTGGAGCTCAAAAGGATTGTCATGTTAAACCCTGCAGGTGGACTTAGTCCAACATGACAATGAAGTTGAGTGGTACTACTCTTGGAGCTAGATATTAATTAAGTGAGCTGTCAGTAACTTACTTAATTAGTAGACATTCGTTATCTTAAACACAGGGAGACTAACACACTCATATATGAAGGAGCCCACAATGTAATTTAAGATTGGTGTGGTAGTGCAATAATAATTCTCTAGTGGAATGAGTTATTATTGATGAACTTGATTTGTGTGTTCGGGACGAACATGGGATACTCAAGCTCATCGGAAGGCCAAAACAAATTTCTCCGTTAGGTCCCTGTTGTAGCCTCATTAAAGCCTCAAGTCCACCCATATAAAGCCCTTCTTGGTGTCTAAGAAGAGGTCAGCCCATGGCTTGGTGACCAAGCCAAAGGGGCCGGCCAATCTCCTTCACAAAGGGGCCGACCCTTTGCTTGGTGTCCAAGCCAAGAGGGGCCGACCATAATATGTCAAATTAGGAGGGATGTTTTGAATTTTTAAAATCTTCTCTTTGTAGAAAACTACAAGTTTTAAAAACGAGATTTTAAAATATAAAACTTTCCTTATTTGAATTAGGCCACATGGTTTAAAATAAAATTTAAAAGTTTAAAACTTTCCTTTTTTAACTGTCCTCATGGTTTTTAGAAAAAAGGAAGAGAAGTTTTAAAATTGAAAATTTCTAATTTTGTAACCATGTTAAAAAAGGAAATTTTAGAAGAGAAGTTTTAAATTTTAAAACTTGGTTTAATTTTTAAAACTTTCTTTTTTTTAACATCCACAATGTTAGCTAGAGCCCTAGAGCCAATCATTTGATGATTGTATTTTGGACTTATTGTATCATATTCTATATAAATAATGGCATTTGGATTTTGGTTATTATACTTACTTGTATTGGTGCCAAATAAACTAAGTATAATAATGTCCTTGAGTAGACGGTTCTCACCTATATCAATCGGTTAGTTGAACCGATAGTGAGATGATATAGGGAACACTACTCTTAATCATTCCTAGTCGAGTATTAACATTCAGGGACAATGTTAATGCAATAAGACTAGCATGTAGGTCAACTCGATGACTTGATCTCACAAGTCATGGATATAGAGATATCAAGTTGACACATGGGTATACATTAGAGAATGTATACTGAATGACCCACCATGAGAAAGTATCATGGATCGTTATATGAGTGTCATATAATTTCTCATGTGGCTATTAGTATGACTACTAGTCCTTAGACCTGAAGTCACCATAGATCCCTACATAAGGAGTTATGTACTTTGGTTTCGTCAAACGTCACCCGTAACTGGGTGGACTATAAAGGCAATTACTGGGTATGTAATGAATTATGCAGAGGGATGTGAGTGATGTAGATGGGATCTATCCCTCCTATATGACGGGAGTGACATCGATATTCTTGATAGAGTGAGACCACGAAGTGCATGGCCATGCCCAAATGAGTCAATATAGGATATTGAGCTCATTTGATTTAGTGAGTCTACTTAGAGTTCAAGATTTAGATTGGTCAGAGGATGACACGGTCTATGCCTCACATTGACCAATCTAGATGTCTAAGATAGAAGGACACTTGTCATATATTGTGAGGAGTCACAATTAGTAGTCACAAGGTGATGTTGGATCTCAACATTCTTGTAACTTGGGTAGTAATGATGTGTTGCTAGATACCGCTCATTACTTATGCTCCTAAATGGGTTTAGGGCATTGCCAACGTTACAAGAACCTATAGGGTCACACACTAAGGACAATTAGATGGAGATTAGGTTCATATGATGAACCAAGAGGATTAAATTCATTTGATGAATCAAATTGGATTAAGAGTAATCCTAATTGGGCTAACTTGAGTTGGACTCAAGTGGATTCATGTATTCAATGAGTCTAATTTAGATTATGACTCATTAAATGTGTAGGACCGTGATCGTTCGATAGAGGGGGGGGGTGAATATCGATTCGAAAACTCGAGTGTAAAAGTACGCAGCGGAAAAGTAAATGAACACAATTGATTTTACTTCGTTCGGAGCCTGTGACGACTCCTACTCGAAGGCCCATGGTCCTTGACCACTTTCGTTGGGCAATCACTAGCAATTCGAATATGATTACAAAAAAAGAGTAAAAGAAATGCTAATGAAACAAAACACAAAGCTATACCGACAGAAAAGAAAACTTAAAGAGCAAGGGCGCGTTGTCGGAGCTTTGTCAGCGTCGCTGGAGCTCAGAGCAGCAAAGCAATCTGGGAATTCTGAGATGTTCTGAGTTATATTTGAAGCTCCACCCTTGGGGCTTCTTTTATATGCTGCTCATGGCGCCTGGATCCCTTCCGGGCGCCCTGGTGCGACGTGGTAGGTCTAATCAGCGAACTCCACGTGGCGACGACTCGGCCTGGATAAAATTCTCCTCCGAGCGCCCGGACCCCCTGTTTCCAGAAACTTCCTTTCCTGCAAAACAGAGTTAGTCCGAGGCAAATATATCCTGCAACACAGATTGTTAGCACAATTTATAAAGTATGAATTAACAGAAAAATTATGACTTAGATTCCGTCTTTCCGAAACCGGAATCTAGTCACGATCTCGACTTAGATATCCGAAATGGATCTAAGCCGGATCGACGCCTAATGTTCCCTTCCCGGGAAAGCATCCTCGCAATCACTCCCCTCCAGTGACTTACCTTACTTACCTGCCAGACGTCCGGTCAGCCCTTCGACCCGTCTGGACTTCTCGCCAGCTATCCGGTCAGCCCGTCGACCTATCTGGACTTCTTGCCAAGCGTCCGGTTAGCCCGTCGACCCGCTTGGACTTCTCGCTAGCTATCCGGTCAACCCGTCGACCTAGCTAGACTTCGTGCCAGACATCCGGTCAGCCCGTCGACCTATCTGGACTTCTTTTACACACTCGATCAAAGTGTCAGACAACAACAAAACTAACTTAACCTATTTGTCATTCATCAAAACCTAGGTTAGACCGTTAGTGCTACCCGCACCAACAATGTCCCCCTTTTTGATGGAATGACAACCTGGTTAAGTTAGTGAAAAGATGCAAAAATAAGTAAAACAGGTACATGGTTTTTAAAGTTAGTTTTAGTGTTTTCAATTTGGTTTAGCTAACTTAACCACCTAACTCTCCCCCTTTGGCATTCATCAAAAATAGGCAAGGGTAAACAAGCATAGTGTCGAGTTACTGTAAAAATTTGTGAATTTAAGAAACAGCTAATTTTGGAAAATATCTAAGTTTGACTCAAAATTTAAAGATACTGATAAAAGTACAATTTTAAAACCAAGTTAAAAAGATAGTCAAGTTGACTTGGGGGAGTCAAGTTGAATTTTTTAAAAAGTATAAGTTTAAAGTTAATCAAGTTTAACTTTTCAAACGTGTAAAATTTTTCAAATCAGGTTTTTCAAATTTAGATTTTCAGTAACATTTACTTTTCAAAAGGTAAATTCTAATTTTCAAATTCCAATTTTCAAACACTAAGTTGAATCTAGTTTTCAAATTTGATTTTTCAAAACAAAGCAAACTTTTAAATTTTTCAAAAAATAAGTAAAATTTTAGCCAAAATAAATTTGTTAAGGCTAATTTGATAACAGCTAAGTTTGGAAAGTTTAATTTTCAAGCATATGTTACAAAACTGAATAAGTTTAAATTTGTAATAATTTTCAACTTTAAAATCAAGTTTAAAAATTAGTTGGGATTTTTAAACTTCCAGTTTTTCAAACACTCAGTTAAATTTAACTTTTTGAAAACTGGTGTTCAAATATAAGTTACTTTTAAAATAGATGTACAAAAGCATTTTTCAAACATACAAAATTTTAATTAATTTCTCCCCCTGAACTTGACATTTAAAATTAAACAGCTGTCTAACCAATTAGGTACTAACTAATTATCAGAAGATAGTAGCTTTCACTTGGTTAGTCAGATTAAGTTAATTATAAGCAGTCAGTGTTTGACTTGACTGATGAACTTAATCTGATTAATGCCTGATTTGTATTTAACGTCAAGACTTATGCTGATGCACTGAAATAAGCATCTTAAGTCCAGACAGTTGGCCTATTCATCTCACCCCTTTCTATGTTTGTCAAACACAAGCAAGGTAAACCTAAGGTGTTGGTGAGATGCTCAAAAACTAGTCCTATGGGTACATGCTTTCTAAGGATTCAAAACTAGTCTAAGGCCAAAACTGTTTTTGAAAACCTAAAAATAGGAAAGTTTTGAAAACAAATAGGTTTAACTTATAATCTGAAAACAATTATTTTTGAAAACAATTTTGAAAAATCCTAGTCTATTAAGCACATCCCTAATTTTCGACGTAAGTCGCTAAATTCACTTTCAGGGAGTGGTTTTGTGAAAATGTCAGCTAAATTTGATTTGGACTCAATGTATTTGAGTTCAATATCACCTTTAGTAACATGATCCCTAATAAAGTGGTGCCTAATTTCAATATGTTTGGTTCTTGAATGATGCACAGGGTTCTTGGTTAAGTTAATTGAACTTATATTGTCAATTAATACTTTTACATTTGTGATATTTAAGTTGAAATCTTTTAGAGTATGCATCATCCATAATAATTGTGCAATACATTCGCCATAGCTATGTTTTCTGACTCAGTTGTAGATAGAGCAACACAATGTTGCTTTCTACTAAACCAGCTAACAAGTGATGAACCTAATAATTGGCATCCACCACTTGTGCTTTTGCGGTCTAATTTACATCCAGCATAATCTGAGTCAGAATACCCTATTAGTTCAAAATTATTGGTCCTAGGATACCAAATTGCTACATTTGTTGTTCCCTTAAGATATCTAAAAATTCTTTTAACTTGTGTCAAATGGGATTTCTTAGCACAAGTTTGGTATCTAGCACACATACTAACTGCAAATAAAATATCAGGTCGACTTGCAGTTAAGTACAGTAGGCTACCTATTGCACTCCTATAATATTTTAAATCAACTGGTTTTCCATTTGGGTCATTATCTAAGATTGTGTTTACTGCCATAAGTGTTTTTATTTCTTTTGTATTTTCCATTCCGAATTTTTTAAGTAATTCTTTAGTGTAATTGTGTTGATAAATATAATTTCTTTCATTTGTTTGTTTGATTTGTAATCCTAAGAAATAAGTTAATTTTCCTACTAAGCTCATTTCAAATTCTTTTTCCATTAGATTAATAAATTCTTCTAAAAAATCTGAATTTGTTGAACCAAATATTATATCATCTACATATATTTGTGCAATAAATATGTCTGTATTTAATGATTTAACAAACAAGGTTGGGTCAATTTGACCATGGTTGAATCCTTTAGATGTTAAGTAAGATGTTAGCCTTTCATACCATGCCCTGGGTGCTTGTTTAAGTCCATATAATGCTTTCTTTAACTTAAAAACATAATCAGGGTGTTCTAGACTTTCAAACCTAGGAGGCTGACCTACATAAACTTCTTCTTTAATTAGTCCATTAAGAAAGGCAGACTTAACATCCATTTGGTATAGTTTGAATCCCTTATGGGCTGCATAACTTAGTAACATTCTAATGAATTCTAATCTGGCTACTGGGGCATAGGTCTCATCATAGTCAAGTCCTTCAACCTGACTAAACTCTTTGGCAACTAGCCTATCCTTATTTCTAGTAATTTTCCCAGTTTCACTTAATTTGTTTCTAAATACCCATTTTGTTTCTATTACTTTCTTATCTTTAGGTGGTGGCACTAGATCCCAAACTTCATTACGCTCAAATTGAGCTAGTTCTTCTTGCATAGCGATGATCCAATCTGGATCAAGTAGGGATTCAGCTACAGTTTTGGGTTCAATTTTTGAGATCAGGGAGATTTGACTCAGGTTCCAAAAAGATGATCTGGTTTGAACCCTTAGGTCTGGGTCACCAATTATTTGATCAGTTGGGTGGTTAGGATTTACTCTTATAGTTCTTGGGGGTTCATTTTCTTGAGTTTGTTCATCTTCTTCATAGTCTAGGGATTGATTGGTTTCTTCAGAATTGCTAATTTCAGTAGGTTGAAGTTGAGTTTGTCCTTGGGTTTCTTCAAATTTTACATTTGTGGTTTCCTCGATTTTTAGCATAATTTTATTATATATTCTGTAACCCCTACTTTTTAGAGAATATCCTATAAAAATTCCATTTTCCACTTTAGAGGTGAATTTTCCTAAATGTTCTCTAGTATTTAGGATGAAGGCTGGACACCCAAATACTTTAAAATATTTTATGTTAGGTTGTTTGTTATAAAATATTTCAAAGAAGGTTTTATTATGTCTTTTATTTAATGTTGTTCTATTTTGCACATAGCAGGCTGTGCTAACAGCTTCTGCCCAGAAATATTTAGGTAGGTTATATTCATTTAACATAGTTCTAGAGGCTTCTAATAAGGTTCTATTTTTTCTTTCTACAATTCCACTTTGTTGGGGGGTTTTAGGACATGAAAATTCGTGATGGTAGCCATTTTCAAGACAGAATTTGTTAAAATTATGATTTTTAAATTCTCCCCCATTGTCACTCCTAATTCTTTTAATTTTAAGATCTTTTTCATTTTCAATTTGTTTGCAAAAGTTTGTAAAGATTTCAAAAGTTTCGTCTTTATGTTTTAAAAATTTTACCCATGTAAACCTGGAATAATCATCTATTATGACTAAACAATATAAGTTTCCATTTATGGATTTGACTCCATGGGAGTCAAAAAGATCTAAGTGTAGAAGTTCTAATATTGAGTTGGTTTGTGGCTGATTTATTGGTTTGTGAGTGGATTTAGTTTGTTTACCTTGTTGACAAGCATTACATATGGTTGAATCTATGTTGGGTAATTTTGGTAAGCCTCTCACTAGTCCATTTAATTTGCTTATATTTCTAAAGTTGTTGTGAGACATTCTTTTATGCCATAACCCTGTTTCTTCTTTTTCTGTTAAATAACACTTAATGGAAGAAGTGGTTAAGTTAATGGCATAGATGTTGTCTTTTCAAAAACCTTTTAGGTTTATGGTAGGATTATCTAGATGTTTGATTAAACACTTTGTGGATAGAAATTTAACCTTATACCTAGTATCACATAATTGACTTATACTCAGAAGATTATATTTAAAATTTTCAACAAGTAAAACATTTGTAATTATAAAGTCTATTTTTAATTCAATATTACCTATACCAATTACCTTAAGTTTGCCGTTGTTTCCAAAGGCAACTGTTCCTAAGCTTTTGTAAGTGAGTTGAGTGAACTTGGTGTGATCTCCAGTCATATGTTTGGAGCAACCACTGTCCAAAATCCACTTGGTTTCCTACAGTAAGTAGGATTTAAAGTTACCCTTTTTATTTTTGAGCAGACATTATTTAAGTTAATTTTAAGTTTAAAATTAAAGTTTTGACATTAATTTTTAAGTTTGAAATTGAAATTTTGAAATTGAGTTTAAAATTAAAATTTTGAAATTAATTTTTAAGTTTAAAATTAAAATTTTGAAATTAATTTTAAAGTTTAAAATTAAAATTTTGAAATTAATTTTAAAGTTTAAAATTAAAATTTTGAAATTAATTTTTAAGTTTGAAATTAAAATTTTGAAATTAATTTTTAAGTTTAAAATTAAAATTTTGAAATTATTTTATTTTGAAATTAATTTTTAAGTTTAAAATTAAAATTTTGAAATTAATTTTTAAGTTTGAAATTAAAATTTTGAAATTAGTTTTTTAAGTTTAAAATTAAAATTTTAAAATTAGTTTTTAAGTTTAAAATTAAAATTTTGAAATTAATTTTTAAGTTTAAAATTAAAATTTTGAAATTAATTTTTAAGTTTAAAATTAAAATTTTGAAATTAATTTTTAAGTTTAAAATTAAAATTTTGAAATTAATTTTTAAGTAAACAAATTTAAGCCTTATTCATCTCACCCGATCTATATTATCAATCAGAGAATCCTATGATTTTGTGAGATGAAATTAGATTTTTAATTATGGAGTTTTGGTTTAACTTGTGTTAGATTCAGATTTAGCTTTGGTCTCCACAAATAGGCAATCTTCGGATAAACTTCTAAGCTTGGTGAGTCACATGGACGTCATTAGAAGTAACCAACCTTTCGAGGTTTTCCGAATAGTCCTACCCACGGAGCTTAGTACTAAATCTTGGTCTAACTAGTTAGGATTCATTTAAGGGTAGCTTCGATCAGTTCCACTTGGCCAAATGCACCAGATCGAACCCATATCTTTCTAGACATCAAGTTAAACTTGGTCTCTTTTTAACTAATCCTAATTACCCTGCCGGGTTAGTTAATTTTGGGTTACCCTGTCGGGTAAGTTAGTTTTGGAGGTGCCAGCTATTCTGGAGACTCCCCCTGAATTATTGGCCATTAATTTAAATTTTGGTTTTAGGTTTGTGTCGATTCCTTTTATAGTTATAGTTAACTTGGTGATTATTTTGTTGATTTTTAAAGTGTTTAGATTTTGAATTTGATTTAGGTTTGTATTTTGGATTTTGGTTTCGTTTATTCGATTCTATATAATGTATTTTTTCTTTAGGTATATAATATTGATTAAGTCCTATTTGCGTGGTTAAGCACGCTTTCGGAACCCAAGCTAGATTGGTTGATTTGTATTGGGTTATTAATGATTTGAAGGTTTTATTTGAATTCGACTTATATCCTAGTCCGGTTTTATTATAGCATGGTTTTTGATTATTTAGGATTAAGTCTAGATTTTTTGATCTTGTTGTGAATTTTTCTAACATCTCTTTTAAATTGTTTATTTCATTTTTTAATGATAAATTCTCGTCCTCAAGTGTTAGATCTTGAGTTGGATTCGAATTTTTTATTTGTTCCTTGAGGTCTTGATTTTCCTCAAGAAGTGATTTGTTTTTATTTTCTAGTTTAATCAATTTATTATTCAAACAAGAAATAATTTTAAAAAATTTACGATTTAGGTTCAGGTATACCTCTTCGAAACCTTCGGAAACGAGTACGGACTCGTGGCTTGATTCGGGTTCGGACTCGTCTTCCGATTCGTCTTCCGATTCGTCTTCCATTTCAGCTTCGCGGGCCATCAGCGCGAGGTGACTCTGGTGCTTCTGATCTTCTTCTTCCGATTCGCTCGAGGAGGAGTCGTCCCACGTTGCTTTGAGAGCCTTCTTTTTGGTCTGTTTTGGTTTGTCAATCTTCAGTCTTCGACACTCGTTCTTGTAGTGCCCCCGTTTGTTGCATCCGAAACAAGTCATGTTCTTCTATTCCGTGGGAGAACTGATCTTTTGAAAGTCTTTCTTGCTGAAGTTCCTCTTTCTCCTGGTGAACATTTTTCTTACCAAGTTCACCAGGTGTTCTTCGTCTTCAGAGTCTTGGTCGAAATCTTCTTCATATTCAGGCTTGCTCTTCTTTTCTTTGGAGGAACCTGCAAATAAAGCTATACCTTTCTCGGCTCCAGCATTAGTTTGTTCATGTAATTCTAATTCACAGAAAAGCTCGTCTAATTTTAACTTAGAAAGATTTTTAGAAATTTTGTACGCATCTACGATTGATGCCCACAAACTATTACGTGGAAAAGCATTTAATGCGTACCTTATTAAGTCTCTATTTTCCATTTGGTGGCTTATCGCATGAAGCCCGTTGAGGATGTCCTTGATCCTTGCGTGGAGATGATTCGCCGTTTCACCTACCTGCATTTTTATATTAAGAATTTTATTTAAAAGCAGGTCTCGTTTTGTTACCTTGGCGTCACTCGTTCCCTCGTGCTGCTCGATCAATTTGTCCCATAGCTCTTTAGCGTTTTTGTGTGGACCGACTCTGTTCAGTTCTTCTCTTGTTAATCTGCACTGTAGAGTGATGATCGCTTTATTTTCTGTTGATGCCTTTTTCTTCAAATCTGCTGTCCAGTCTTCAGGATCCAGTATATTCCCGGAGTTGTCTGCTGGAATTTTATAGGGTCTCGTAACGCTCATCCATTGGTCGAAGTCTGTTTTGAGGTAAACCTCCATGCGCTTCTTCCTGTATAGAAAGTCGTCCCTGTTGAAGAGTGGAGGTCGTACTGTACTGAATCCTTCAGTCTGAGACATTTTAGTCCTGCGCACAGAAGAAAGAAAAGAAAAACAAAAATCCCAAGACTTGGTCTTGGATTAGTAGTGCGGGAAGAAGAAAAATAGAAGTATCTAAATTGGTGTTGCACCAATTTAGATTTAATTGCAACGTAAAACTGAAAACCGAAAAAAAAAATTTAATTTTTCACCCCCTGTCTGATTGGTGGTTGCACCAAATCAGAGCGGTACCTGCTCTGATACCACTTGTAGGACCGTGATCGTTCGATAGAGGGGGCGTGAATATCGATTCGAAAACTCGAGTGTAAAAGTACGCAGCGGAAAAGTAAATGAACACAATTGATTTTACTTCGTTCGGAGCCTGTGACGACTCCTACTCGAAGGCCCGTGGTCCTTGACCACTTTCGTTGGGCAATCACTAGCAATTCGAATATGATTACAAAAAAAGAGTAAAAGAAATGCTAATGAAACAAAACACAAAGATATACCGACAGAAAAGAAAACTTAAAGAGCAAGGGCGCGTTGTTGGAGCTTTGTCAGCGTCGCTGGAGCACAGAGCAGCAAAGCAATCTGGGAATTCTGAGATGTTCTGAGTTATATTTGAAGCTCCACCCTTGGGGCTTCTTTTATATGCTTCTTATGGCGCCTGGATCCCTTCCGGGCGCCCTGGTGCGACGTGGCAGGTCTAATCAGCGAACTCCACGTGGCGACGACTCGGCCTGGATAAAATTATCCTCCGGGCGCCCTGATCCCTTCCGGGCGCCCGGACCCCCTATTTCCATAAACTTCCTTTCCTGCAAAACAGAGTTAGTCTGAGGCAAATATATCGTGCAACACAGATTGTTAGCACAATTTATAAAGTATGAATTAACAGAAAAAGTATGACTTAGATTCCGTCTTTCCGAGACCGGAATCTAGTCACGATCTCGACTTAGATATCCGAAATGGATTTAAGCCGGATCAACGCCTAATGTTCCTTTCCCGGGAACGCGTCCTCGCAATCACTCCCCTCCAGTGACTTACCTTACTTACCTGCCAGACGTCCGGTCAGCCCTTCGACCCGTCTGGACTTCTCGCCAGCTATCCGGTCAGCCCGTCGACCTAGCTGGACTTCTTGCCAAGCGTCCGGTCAGCCCGTCGACCCGCTTGGACTTCTCGCCAGCTATCCGGTCAGCCCGTCGACCTAGCTGGACTTTGTGCCAGACATCCGGTCAGCCCGTCGACCTGTCTGGACTTCTCCTGCACACTCGATAAAAGTGTCAGATAACAACAAAACTAACTTAACCTATTTGTCATTCATCAAAACTTAGGTTAGACCGTTAGTGCTACCCGCACCAACAAAATCAACTTAATTTAATGAATTAGATTCATTATATTAAGTTGTCTTGAATCAAATGGTTAGATTAGATCAACCATGGAAGAGATTTGGTCAAGTTTTACTTGACGTGAGAGGAAGATAAAAAGTCAAGTTTGACTTGACTTTATGCCACCTCATTGATGAGTTGGCATTGATGTGGACCAATGATGTTACTCCATATCATCATGGGTGCCGCCTCATGGAAGTTACAAAGTCATTTTCTTTAATAGTTTCACATTAATTGCACTTAATGCAATTTTTGGGAGTTACACTTTGAAAGTGGCCGGCCACTTTTGAATGGGAATGAAATTGATTTTCCTTATTCAAGTGCATTATTCCTTCTTCTTCCTATTGGAGCTCTCTCCCTCTCCCTCTCCTCCTCAACATGGCCGAACCACACATAGGTGCTAGCACACCACTTTGTGTGTTTTTTCTCCACCTACGAGTCCGTGTGGATACTTCTAGAGGAGTATCTATCTTGATACTCTTGAGATCCGGCATTTTGAACGAGTGGGATACGCAAAGGGCATGCACCGAACGTATAACTCTTTTCATGTAGATCTAGAAGTAGATCTAAGTAGAAACTCGTACTCGTAATTTTGTTTTGAAATATTTTCTTCGCACGAGATCCGTTGGCTAGGGTGATTCGGGGTTTTCGCGACGCGAAAACGCGGTTTTCGCGGCCCGAAAAACCTAACAGTGGTATCAGAGCCACATGCAAAGCAAGTATGAGTTTAGATTCATATTTTTATAAAAAATATAGATCTGTAAACTTTCTGTAAATTCATGTTTTTATAGTTTTAATGGGTAATTTTCTCGTAGAAGCAAAGCACAAGTGTTTTGGCACTTGTAGGCTTCCGCTACCGGGAAGATTTTTCCAAAACGGCTTGGTTTCGCACCAAATATTTTTGGGACAGTGGACTAAGGCGCTATTAGATCGCAAAGGAACCCTCGCGATGGTTAGATCGCGGGTAGGGGCGCTGCCCCTAGCCCCGCAAGTGGATTCGTTCCGCGATTGCGCCCGAAAACCGCTAAACGGAACCGCCGGGAAATTGTACCCGTAAAAAATTGTAAAAAATTATGAAAAATTACATAAAATTATGAAAAAATATATAATTTAGAATTATATATTAATTTTGTGATTGTCATGGCCCAAATACCCAATTTGATTGGATAATCTATGTTATAATTCATAATACGGCCTGCGCGCCGTGATGTGATGTGCGTGTTGTACTTTTATTTTTTTTTCTTTCTTCGCGACCTGCGCGTCATGCCTTTCTTTTATTCTGGTTGTAAATTAGATTTAGACTCGAATGTAACTCGAGTTTCAAAATTGTAATGTAAATTTTGAAGCGGAGGAAGGTCCACACGAGACGGAGTTACGAGGAGGGCGCGAGCAACACAAGGTGGTCAAAGGAAGAAGCTTGAAAAGCTGTTGACCTTAGGTTGACCATCCGATCTTCTCATTGGCTTGAGAAGATCGTAGTAGGGCCATGACACAATCACAAAATAATTTAATTAATTGCTTATATGTATGTGATGCATGTTTAATTAAGTAGTTAATTAGTGCCCAACGATTAGATTAGATCTATATCGTGCACATGATGCACCCCACGATTAGATTAGATTTAAATCAAGTATTTGATACGCATCATCATTTAGATTAGATCTAAAACGCGTCAACTCGTAATGCCTACCATGCCGTGATACCTACCACTACCTCGATCGCATGTTGTTGTTGAATCTGCCAAAGCAGAGCAACACATACTATCTTGGTAGGGTACGGAGGGACAATCTTGGTCCCGCCTATCAACGCATGGGTGAGTACAACTCAATTAGATTGAGTATTCCTAGTTAACTCGGTTGGATCGTTTATAACTATAGGCATTCTTCCAACGGTTGGAAAGATAGGTCAAAATCACATATATATATTAACTCTCGGGCGTATTAGCCAAAGCTAACTCGAGTTTTAATATAAATGCGGATATTGATTCTATAAACAAGAGTTGCATAGAGATGTAATTGGTAATCGTTACCTACCGATCATACTAAATCTTGGGCGTTTTAGCCAAACCTAACTCAAGGGTTAGTATGATGTACATCTTGTCCCACATGAATTATATAATTCAGTGGGAGCATCATTTAGTTAAAGGCCTAATTAAATGATTTAGAATATGATATTTATTTCTGCTTTTATTTCTGTTGTAGATTACCATGACGTCGAATACGAATACCTTCTCCCTGCGATCTGTCCTTGAGAAGGACAAGCTCAACGGAGCAAACTTCCTAGACTGGTACAGGAACCTGAGAATAGTTCTCACTCAGGAACGTAAATTGTACGTTCTGGAGCAGCCCATTCCGGAGGCTCCTCCTGCCAATGCCCCGCGAGCTGACAAAGATGTTTACAAGAAGCATCAAGATGACGCATTAGATGTGTCATGTCTAATGCTCCCGACCATGAATTCTGAGCTTCAGAAGCAACACGAGTTAATGGGCACTTACGATATGGTTGAACATCTTCATCAACTGTATCAAGGTCAAGCGAGGCATGAGAGATTTGAGATCTCAAGGGCACTGTTTCAGTGCAAGATGTCGGATGGGGCTCAAGTAGGCCCATATGTACTCAAAATGATTGGGTACATAGAGAACCTACAAAGGTTGGGGTTCCCTCTTGGCCAATAGTTGGCTACTGACCTGATCTTGCAATCCTTGCCGGATAGCTACAGTCAATTCGTTCTAAACTACAATATGAACGAGATTGACAAGCCACTGCCCGAGTTGCTTAGCATGTTAAGAACTGCTGAGCTAAACCTTAAGAAGGAGAAGCCCAACACTGTTCTGATGGTTCAGAAACAAAAGGGCAAGGGCAAACCCAAAGGCAAAGGAAAGTCCCAAGCCAAGGGCAAAGGCAAGGCACTGAAGCCTAAAGGAGGGGTCGCCAAGGATGCTACCTGCTTCCACTGCGGTCAGACCGGGCACTGGAAGAGGAACTGCATGGTATACTTGGAGGATCTTAAGAAGAAGCGAAGTGAGACTTCCACTTCTGGTATATATGTTATAGAAGTCAATCTATCTATTTCTACATCATGGGTATTAGATACTGGATGTGCTTCTCACATTTGTACTGATGTGCAGGCGCTGAGAAATAGCAGGGCATTGACAAAGGGCGAGGTGGACCTACGAGTAGGCAATGGAGCACGGGTTGCTGCTGTTGTTGTAGGGACTTACTTTCTATCTCTGCCCTCTGGGCTTGTACTAGAGTTAGTCGATTGTTGTTATGTGCCTGCATTAACTAAGAACATTATATCAGTTTCTTGTTTGGACAAGAAAGGTTTCTCGTTTACAATAAAGAACAAATATTGTTCTGTCTTTTTAAACGATATGTTGCATTGTAGTGCACCTTTGATAAACGGACTCTATATTCTTGACCTTGAGAGCCCTATCTATAATATAAATACTAAGAGATTCAAGTCAAATGACATGAACCAAACCTACCTCTAGCACTGTCGCTTAGGTCATATAAATGACAAGCGCTTATCCCAGCTCCAAAAGGATGGTATGTTGGACTCATTTGATTTTGAATCATATGAGGTATGCGAGTCATGCCTACGAGGCAAGATGACCAAGACTCCCTTTAGTGGGCATAGCGAGAGAGCGACTGATTTGTTAGGACTCATACATAGTGATGTATGTGGCCCTTTCAATGTCGCTGCTAGCGGCGGTTATAGGTACTTCATCACATTTACTGATGACTTCAGTAGATATGGTTATGTGTACTTGATGACACATAAGTCTGAATCCTTTGAAAAGTTCAAAGAATTCAAGAATGAAGTACAGAACCAGCTTGGCAAGAGTATTAAGATACTTCGATCCGATCGAGGTGGAGAATACCTTAGCCATGAGTTCCGTGACTATCTAGCTGAGTGTGGGATTCTATCCCAACTCACTCCTCCTGGAACACCAAAGTGGAATGTTGTATCCAAAAGGAGGTATCGTACCCTATTAGATATGGTACGATCGATGATGAGTCACACAAATCTTCCGACATACCTTTGGGGCTATGCTCTACACACGGCAGCTTTTATACTCAACCGAGTTCCATCCAAGGCCGTGATAAAGACACCATATAGGATATAGACTGGGAGAGATGCCCAGGTGTCTTTCATGAGGATTAGGGGTTGTGAGGCTTACGTTCGAAGTCAAGTCTTAGACAAGTTAGGACCCAAATCCGACAAGTGCTACTTTATTGGATATCCCAAGGAAATTAAGGGATATTACTTCTACATTCCCTGTCAGCACAAGGTAGTTGTGGCAAAGACTGGGATCTTTCTAGAAAGGGACTTTGTTTCTAGAAAGACTAGTGGGAGCGCGTTCGATCTTGAAGAAGTTTAAGATGCGAACAATAGCACTGATGCCTCGATGGAAATTGAACTGGAACCACAAAGTGTTGTGGATGATGTTCCACAAGGAGTTGAGGAACAACAACCAGTTCAAGTAGACATACCTCTTCACAGGTCTGATAGGGTACGTCGTCAGCCTGAGAGATACTCATTTCTCTTATGACATTGTGCTCATAGAGGATGAGCTACCACCTATCAGGAAGCTGTGATGAGACCAGATTCCGAGAAATTGCTAGAAGCCATGAGATCCGAGATGGAATCCATGTACACCAACCAAGTATGGACTTTGGTTGATCCACCTGAAGGGGTAAAACCCATTGGGTGCAAGTGGGTCTTTAAGAGAAAGACTGACATGGATGAACTTATCTATAAGTGTCGCTTGGTAGCTAAAGGTTTCAAGCAGATTCATGGTATTGACTATGATGAAACATTTTCTCCAGTAGCAATGTTTAAGTCCATTCGGGTCATGCTTCTATTACAGCTTACCACGATTACGAGATCTGGCAGATGGACGTCAAAACTGTGTTTCTGAATGGAAACCTACTCGAGGATGTGTACATGACACAACCTGAGAGTTTTGTAGATCCACAACATACTGGCAGAGTATGCAAGCTGCATAGGTCCATTTATGGACTAAAGCAAGCTTCTCGAAGCTGGAATCTTCGATTCGATGATGCAATCAAACAGTTTAGTTTCATCAAGAACGAAGATGAACCTTGTGTCTACAAGAAGGTTGTAGAAAACACAGTTGTCTTCCTCATATTGTATGTGGATGACATACTACTCATTGGGAAGGACATCCCTATGCTTCAGTCTGTCAAGACCTGGCTAGGGAGTTGCTTCTTAATGAAGGACTTAGGTGAGGCATCCCGGATTTTAGGGATACAGATCTATAGAGATAGATCTAAGAGATTGCTTGGCCTAAGTCATAGTACATTTATTGACAAGGTACTCCTTCGGTTTGCCATGCAGAACTCCAAGAAGGGATTTCTGCCGATGTCACATGGCGTGAGCTTTCGAAGACTCAAGGTCCCTCTTCTAGAGAGGAGAGAGACCGCAAGGATCAGATCCCTTATGTCTCACCCATAGGATCGATCATGTACGCCATGCTATGTTCTTGACCTGATATCTCGTATGCTTTAAGCATGACGAGCAGATACCAGTCCGATCCAGGTGAAAGTCACTGGATAGCAGTCAAGAATATTCTTAAGTACTTAAGAAGGACTAAAGAATATTTCTTGATATATGGAGGCAATGATGAGCTACCTGTAAAGGGTTACAGTGATGCTAGCTTCCAGACCGACCAGGATGACTATATATCGCAGTCGGGGTTCGTATTTTGCATTAATGGTGGTGCTGTGAGCTGGAAGAGTTCGAAGCAGGACACAGTAGCTGATTCTACGACAGAGGCCGAGTATATTGCTGCATCAGAGGCAGCAAAGGAGGCAGTTTGGATTCGCAAGTTCATCACTGAACTAGGGGTGGTTCCTAGCATTGCTGACCCTATTGAGCTATATTGTGACAAAAATGGAGCTATAGCACCGGCGAAGGAACCTCGCTCACACCAGCAGACCAAACACATACTACGGCGCTTCCATCTCATTCGAGAGATCATCGAGAGAGGAGATGTGAAGATTTGCAGAGTACCTACAGAGGCTAACATCGCAGATCCCTTGACCAAGGCTTTGGCACAGAGGAAGCATGATGGTCACACTAGGTCATTTGGGCTTAGAGCCTACACTGATTGGCACTAGTGCTAGTGGGAGATTGTTAGCTAGAGCCCTGGAGCCAATCATTTGATGATTGTATTTTGGACTTATTGTATCATATTCTATATAAATAAAGGCATTTGGATTTTGGTTATTATACTTACTTGTATTGGTGACAAATAAACTAAGTATAATAATGTCCTTGAGTAGACGGTTCTCACCTATATCAATCGGTTAGTTGAACCGATAGTGAGATGATATACGGAACACTACTCTTAATCATTCCTAGTCGAGTATTAACATTCAGGGACAATGTTAATGCAATAAGACTAGCATGTAGGTCAACTCGATGACTTGATCTCACAAGTCATGGATATAGAGATATCAAGTTGACGCATGTGTATACATTAGAGAATGTATACTGAATGACCCGCCATGAGAAAGTATCATGGATCGTTATATGAGTGTCATATACTTTCTCATGTGGCTATTAGTATGACTACTAGTCCTTAGACCTGAAGTCACCATAGATCCCTACATAAGGAGTTATGTACTTTGGTTTCGTCAAACGTCACCCGTAACTGGGTGGACTATAAAGGCGATTACTGGGTATGTAATGAATTATGCAGAGGGATGTGAGTGATGTAGATGAGATCTATCCCTCCTATATGACGGGAGTGACATCGATATTCTTGATAGAGTGAGATCACGATGTGCATGACCATGCCCAAATGAGTCAATATAGGATATTGAGCTCATTTGATTTAGTGAGTCTACTTAGAGTTCAAGATTTAGATTGGTCAGAGGATGACACTGTCTATGCCTCACATTGACCAATTTAGATGTCTAGGATAGAAGGACACATGTCATATATTGTGAGAAGTCAAAATTAGTAGTCACAAGGTGATGTTGGATCTCAACATTCTTGTAACTTGGGTAGTAATGATGTGTTGCTAGATACTGCTCATTACTTATGCTCTTAAATGGGTTTAGGGCATTGCCAACGTTATAAGAACCTATAGGGTCACACACTAAGGACAATTAGATGGAGATTAGGTTCATATGATGAACCAAGAGGATTAAATTCATTTGATGAATCAAATTGGATTAATAGTAATCCTAATTGGGCAAACTTGAGTTGTACTCAAGTGGATTCATGTATTCAATGAGTCTAATTTAGATTATGACTCATTAAATCAACTTAATTTAATGAATTAGATTCATTATATTAAGTTGGCTTGAATCAAATGGTTAGATTAGATCAACTATGGAAGAGATTTGGTCAAGTTTGAGTTGACTTGAGAGGAAGATAAAAAGTCAAGTTTGACTTGACTTTATGCCACCTCATTGGTGAGTTGGCAATGATGTGGACCAAAGATGTTACTCCACATCATCATGGGCGCCACCTCATGGAAGTTACAAAGCCATTTTCTTTAATAGCTTCACATTAATTGCACTTAATGCAATTTTTGGGAGTTACACTTTGAAAGTGGCCGTCCACTTTTGAATGGGAATGGAATTGATTTTCCTCATTCAAGTGCATTATTCCTTCTTGTTCCTCTTGGAGCTCTCTCCCTCTCCCTCTCCTCCTCAACTTGGCCGAACCACACATAGGTGCTAGCACACCTCTTTGTGTGTTTTTTCTCCACCAACGAGTCTGTGTGGATACTTCTAGAGGAGTATCTATCTTGATACTCTTGAGATCCGACATTTTGAACGAGCGGGATACGCAAAGGGCACACACCCAAGGTATAACTCTTTTCATGTAGATCTAGGAGTAGATCTAAGCAGAAACTCGTACTCATAATTTTGTTTTGAAATCTTTTCTTCGCACGAGATCCGTTGGCTAGGGTGATTCGAGGTTTCCACGACGCGAAAAACGCGGTTTTCGCGGCCCGAAAAACCTAACACACAATAGGTAAGAGAGCTTGTAAAATTTTATAAGAGGATTTCTTCTTTTATAAAATTTTATAAAAATTATTTCCTTCCTTTTTAAGGGGTCGGTCACCCTTGCTTGGTGCCCAAGCAAGGGGTCGACCAAATTAAATCATCATCCAATCAATGATTGATGATTGATTCAATCAAGAGAAAAGAAAAGGAAAAATAAAAGGGGAAAAGGAAAAACAAGAGGAAGATTTTAATTTTTGTAAAAAGTCTTTCCTTATTTGCCTTGGACAAGTAATATAAAAGAAGGGGAGGAGAGGCCTCATGACACAACAATTCTTATTCTCTTGTTGGTGATCTCCATAGTGGTCGGCCCTCTCCCTATTCGCTTTCCCCTTGCTCTCTTTGGTTCTTTTGTGGTGGTTGTGGTCGAAATCTAGAGAAGGAGGAGAAGCTCTTTGGATGGTGTTCATCTTGGAGGATCGTCGCCCACACGACGTCCAAAAGGAGGCGAGGAATACGGCAGAAGATCTCGAGGTTATTAACTTTATTTCTTTGTAGAAAGCTATAAAGGGAAAGATTTTAAAATTTAAAACTCTCTTTTAAAATCAACATAAAAGGAAAGTTTTCAACAAAATAAAATCTTCCTTTTTATGTCCTTTTATGACTGATCTAATAAAGGAATGTTTTATATTAAAATCATCTTTTTAAATCCTTTTAATGAAACTCTATAAAAGGAAAGATTTTACAAAATAAAACTTCCTTTTGAATTCAATGTGGTCAGCCACCCTTGCTTGGGTTCCAAGCTAGCGCCAGCCACAACTTGAACCCATCTAACCTTGGTTTGGCCGGCCCTAGCTTGGGCTCCAAGCTTGGCTTGGCTGGCCACCTTAAGGTGGGTAAGAAGTTAGGTTTGGGTGGATATAAGATTTTATAAATAAGAGGCTACAATAGGAATCGAGAGGAGGAATTGGTTTTGGTCTCCCGATGAGCTTGAGCTTCCCGTGTTTGCCCCGAACACCCAACTCAAGTTCATCAATAATATCTCATT
Source organism: Zingiber officinale (assembly GCF_018446385.1). NCBI lineage: Eukaryota > Viridiplantae > Streptophyta > Magnoliopsida > Zingiberales > Zingiberaceae > Zingiber > Zingiber officinale. Next base: position 57,917,153 of record NC_055988.1, on the reverse strand, counting down.
CCACTAAAGAGTTATTATTGCACTACCGCACCAATCCCATATTACTATATGGACTCCTTCTTATCATGAGTGTGTTTGTCTCCATGTGTTTAAGATATTGAATGTCAACTAATTAAATGAGTTACTGACAACTCACTTAATTAATATCTAGCTCCAAGAATAGTACCACTCAACCTTATTGTCATGTTGGACTAAGTCCACCTGCAGGGTTTACATGACAATCCTTATGAGCTCCTCAAGGGGTATGATCAACCTAGATTACTAGGACACAGTTTCATTCTACAATCAACAACACACCATATAAATAATATCATTTCCCAACTTATCAAGCCTATTGATTTAACGAGCTAAATCACAGCCTTTGGCAAATCAAAGAAATAAATACTAACTATATGTGCTTATTATTATATCATGATTAAGAGTACACACTTCCATAATAACAGAGATATTATTCTTTTATATAGTCAGTATAAAAAGATACTACCTCAATTAGTCCTGCTCAATACACTCATAGTGTACTAATGTAATTTATTAGTCACGATAAACTAATACCTAGTTACACTACAACCACTCCAATGGTTTGTCCCATTACATCTTTGTTGTGAACAACTATTTATAATTTATAAGGATCTAATAACATGATCTTCTTATGTCTCCTCACACCATGTTATCTACAATATAAATTAAATGGACAACTACACTTAGCATAAATGTAGGCATTTAACCAATGTGATTATTATATGTTTATACAAAAAGCTAGACTTTTAGTATACACTCTAACATCTTGGACATTGGAAAGTGGACTGCCCTCATAGAAAGGAAAACAATAAAGGTATATCTTATTCTCTAGTGGTTGAAACATGTTTAGTGGTGTTATCTGCCGGTACCTGGTGTGCAGATACGGGAGCCACTGATAATGTCTGCAATTCATTGCAGAGGTTCCAAGAAACTCGACGACTACATGAAGGGGAAATTACCGTCTACATGGGCAATGCCACAAAAGTGGTGGCTATTATAGTGGGAGATGTTTATTTATATTTTGACAGAAATAAAACATTGATTTTGAGAAATTGTCTTTATGTACCATGTTTTAGAAAGAACTTGATTTCAGTTTCTAAACTATTTATGGATGGATATTCTATTTCTTTTGATGATAAAGTAGTTATCAAAAAAAATAGGGTAGTTATCTGTTCTGGTACGTTGGTTGATAATTTGTATACTCTAAATCTAATAACTCCCATGATACAACAAATGGAAATTAATAATACATCTTCTAATTCTAATAAGAGAAAGCAACCTTCAGAAATAAACCAAACATATATTTGGCATATAAGGCTTGTCAAATTAACTTGAGTAGGATTCAAAGGCTAATAGCCGATGGACCTTTGGGTTCATTAGTGGTGGAAAATTTTCCTACTTGCGAATCTTGCATGGAAGGAAAAATGACCAAGAGACATTTTAAGGCCAAGGGATATAGAGCAAAAGATATGTTGAAATTGATTCATTCTGATTAGTGTGGACCTATGACAATCTAGGCAAGAGGTGTTTTCGAATATTTTGTCTCTTTTATAGACGACTATTCGAGATACGGGTGTATTTACTTGATGCGCCGCAAGTATGAGTGCTTTGATAAGTTTAAAGAATACAAGGCTGATGTGGAGAAACATCATGGTAAAGGTATCAAGACACTACGGTCTGATAGTGGTGGCGAGTACCGTTTAGGAGTTACTTATCAGAGGTCGGGATTCAATCCCAACTGTCTGCACCTGGTACACCCTAATAAAATGGTGTGGTGGAACAAAAGAATAGGACTCTTCTGGAAATGGTTAGATCAATGATGAGTTACTTAGAATTACCAAATTCATTTTGAGGATATTCTCTGGAAACGACAGAGTACATTTTGAACTTGGTACCTTCTAAGTTAGTAACCTCTACTCCCACAGAATTGTGGAATAGGCATAAGCCTAGTCTGAAACATATTCGGATTTGGGGTAGTCCAGCACATGTGCTGAAGGGAGACGCTGATAAGTTGGAATCACGTACAGAAGGTCGCTTGTTTGTAGGATATCCTAAAGGAATGAAAGGTGGTTTATTTTATAATTCTAAAGATCAGAAGGTCATTGTTAACACCAATGTCTGATTTTTAGAAGAGGACTATGTAATGAACCACAAGCCCATGAGTAAAATTATTCTTGAGGAAATAAGAGAAGACACATCTACTTTAGTATTAACGGTACAAGATGAGATACCACAAGAAACTGCAACACATGTCACAAATGATGCACAATTACAAGTAGTGGCTCGTCGTAGTGGGAGGGTTGTTAGACAACCTAATAGATTCATGTTTTTGGGAGGATCTTTAGACTTGATCCCTGGTGAACATGAACCTGATCCCTAGACATATGATGAAGCACTCCAAAATAAAGATGCAGCATCTAGGCAAAGTGCAATGAACTCTGAAATAGAATCTATATACTCTAATCAAGTCAGGGAGCTTATAAAACCACCAAATGGTGTAAAAGCCATTGGATTTAAATGGGTCTACAAAAGAAAAAGAGGGATAGAAAAAAGGTGGAAACCTTGAAAGCAAGGCTTGTCGCAAAAGGGTATACTTAGAAAGAGGGAATCAGTTATGAGGAAATATTTTCGCCGGTAGTCATGCTTAAGTTTATCCGGATTCTTTTATCTATTGCCACTCATATGGATTATTAGATTTGGCAAATGGATGTCAAGACAGTTTTTCTTAATGGAAGTCTTATCCATATGAAGCAACCAGAGGGATTCATTGCGAAGGGTAAAGAGCATCTTGTATGTAAGCTCAATCAGTCTATCTATGGACCGAATCAAGCTTCAAGATCTTAGAACATCTGGTTTAATGAAGTGATCCAATCTTATGGATTTATTTAGTGTTTGGATTATTCTTGTGTATACAAGAAGAGTGACGAAAATGTGGTGATATTTCTTGTACTATACATAGATGACATTTTGCTCATTAGCAACAATGTCAAAGTGTCGTCAGATGTAAGGATATGGTTGTCCAAGCAGTTTTATATGAAGGATTTGGGAGAATGTGAACATATTATTGGGATCAAAGTAATAAGGGATCACAAGAAAAGAATGTTGTGCTTATCCCAATTTTCATATATCGATAATATTCTAGCTTGTTTTAGTATGCAAAACCCCAAGAAAGATTGTCTACCTTTTCGGCATGGAGTACCTTTATCTTAAGAGATGTCTCCTAAAATATCAAAGGAAATAGAGGACATGAAGGAAGTTCCTTATGCTTCGGCTGTAGGAAACCTAATGTATATGATGCTATGTACGAGATCGGATATCTATTTTGTCGTGGGCATGGTTAGCAAATATCAAAGTAAATCAGGACAAGGACATTGGACTGTCGTAAAGCATATATTTAAGTACTTGAAAATGACTAGAGATTATATGCTAGTTACCAAACAGATGATTTGCTCCCTGTGGGTTACATGGATTCGGACTTCCAATCAGATAGGGACAATAGTAAGTCGACCTCAGGGTATGTGTTTACTTTGGGAGGTGGAGCCATATCATGGAGGAGTGTTAAGCAGAAATACATTTCAGACTCCACCATAGAAGCTGAGTATGTGGCAGCTTCTGAGGCAGCCAAAGAAGCTATATGGCTCAGAAACTTTTTTATGGAGTTAGATGTGATTCCTGGTTTGCCCAAAATTATCACAATTTATTATGATAATAGTGGTGCAGTAGCAAACTTGAAGGGACCATGAGCCCATAAGGCAAGTAAACACATTGAGTGCATGTACCACCTGATACGAGACATCATAAAGCGAGGAGAAGTTGTTGTTACCAAGATTGCATCAGAAGATAACCTAGCAGATCCTTTCACTAAGACCCTTCCGACAAGAGCTTTTGATGGGCATGTTGAGGGGATGGGGATCAGATGTATGGTAGTATATATGGTAACATAGTCATTTAGTATAAGTTGTAGATTGTTAAAATGTATACTAAAAGCCTAGCTTTTTGTATAAATATTTATTTTGAAATATGAATCACATTGATCAAATGTCTGCATTTAGTTAAATGTAGTTATTCATTTAATTTATATTGTAGATAACATGGTGTGTGGTGTCACATAGAAGATCATGTTATCAGTTCTTTATAAATTATAAATAGAAGCTAACAACCAAGATGGATTGGGGCAAACTATTGGAATGGTTATAGTGTAATTTGGTACTAATTTATCTGGACTATAAAATTATAATAGTACACTATGTGTGTATAGAGCAGGACCATTTGAGGTTGTTCCTTTTATACTGACTGAATAAAAGAGCATAACCTCTGTTATTATGGATGTGCGTACTCTTAATCTCGATATAATAACAAGCACATGTACTTAGTATTTATTTTTTAATATATCATACGGTGAGATTTATTCGTTAAATCAATTGGCCTAATAAGTTAGTAAATAATATTATTTATATGGTGTGTTATTCATTATAGAAGGAAATTGTGTCCTATTTATTAGGATAATGATGTCCCTTTGAGGAGCTCATAAGGATTGTCATGTAAACCCTGCAGGTGGACTTAGTTCTGACATGACAATGAAGTTGAGTGGTACTACTCTTGGAGCTAGATGTTAATTAAGTGAGTTGTCAGTAACTCATTTAATTAATGGAGATTCGATATCTTAAACACATGGAGATTAACGCACTCATGATAAAAAGGAGCTCATAATGTAATATGGGATTGGTGCGGTAGTTCAATAATAATTCTTTAGTGGTATGAGTTATTATTGATAAACTTGAGTTGGATGTTCGGGTCGAACACAAGAAGCTCAAGCTCATCAAGAGGTCAAAACTAATTCCTCCTCTAGGTCCCTGTTGTAGCCTCTATGTATAAAGCCTCGCATCCACCCAAGTCATCCTTATGGCCGGCCACATTCTTGCTTGGTGCCCAAGCAAGGGGTCGGCCATCCCAAGCACCAAGCAAGGGGCTTGCCAAGATGGGTTTAAAAGTGAGTTTTTAATTTTTTTTAAATCTTTCTTTTTGTAGCCATCTACAATGTTTTAAATGAGAGATTTTATATTTTAAAAATTTTCCTTTTTTGAAGCCATCCACAGGGTTTTAAAAGAGAGTTTTAAATTTAAAAATATTTACTTTTTTAGTCATTTATAATGGTTTAAAAGAGAGATTTTATTTTTGTTAAAACTTTCCTTTTTTGTAACCATGATTTAAAAGAGAGGTTTTAATTTTAAAAATCTTTCCTTTTGTAGCCATCTACAATATTTAAAAGATGGATTTTTAATTTTAAAACTTTCCTTTTGTAGTCATCCACAATAGGAAATTTAAAAGAGAGATTTTAATTGCTGTTAAAATCTTTCCTTTTTAGACATTACCAAGGATTATAAAAGAGGATAGATGGTGCCTTAGAGGTAATAATCATCTACACATTTTCTATTCCTCTTGGGTGGTTTTTGCATCTTGGTAGATCATCACCCACACGACGTCCAAGAGGAGGAGAGGAATACATCAAAAGATCAAGAGGTCTTTAAGCTACAAAGAAAGGTATAACTAGTTAATTGTTTCCGCTGTGTATTAGTTTATTTTTCCTTTGTATGGATCCTGAAGTACCAACACAGGAGGCTAGCGATCTTGTTCTTTGATTGAGGTCTCTGTAGTTTAACCTAGGGTTTACTGTAAGGAGTTTAAATATTCAATTTCTTTGAAATGCTTTGACTAGGAAATGGTGTATTATCCCATACCCAAGAAGGTCGAGTGCCTCGCCAACGACCTGGAAGCCAATCCTTGAAATAGATATTTAATCGACTTCTGTAATATACTTTAACTTCTGATGAACACATGGGTTGATCTTGGATTAATAATGTTATGTTTCGTTTGCAATCTAGGTTTAACTTTTGAAAAACACATGGGTTGCTAGGAAAATTCCTGTGCTTGTACAAATTTTTGTACAGGGGAAACAGAACGGAATTCTGAGTAGCGCCAATAGGATCGAAAGTGCTAGGGGGGGTGAATAGCACTCGTGGCTTTCACTTTTTATTTCGAAAGAATAAGATTAAACTCAGTGGAAATAAGAACAAACAACCCAAACACTAAGATTTACTTGGTTCGAAGCATTGGGCAACATCTACTCCAAGGCCCGCGATCGTTGATCACTTTCGGTGGGAAATCACTATCAATTTGTAAATCTTTACAACTTTGAAGTACAATTAAATGTAGTAAAATATACCAACGACAAAAGAGAATAGCGATCTTGAAGTTTCTGGTCGTCGGGGTCGAGTTGTGGCTTTGTCGGAATGTTCTTTAAGTAACACACGTAAGATGTGTTGGGTTCTTCGGGCCGCGAAAACCGCTTTTTCGCGTCGCGGAAACCCCGAGTCACCCAAAGCCATGGATCTCGTGCAAAGATTCGTAAACAAAATTTTTCGAAAAACCTTTTCTTGTACGAGTTTGTAAAAACTTTAGATCTACACTAAAGTTAAGATCATTACCCTTGATGCGCGCCCCACGCGAATCCCGCTCGTCCAAATGGTGTCGGATCTCAAGACCGTCAAGCGTACGGTCCTCTAGAAGTATCCACACGAACACACTAGATGGAGGTGACCAAAAACCAAGGTGTGCTAGAACCTATGTGGTTCGGCCAAGGAAGGAGGAGAGGGAGAGAGCAAGAAGAACTCTTGGAGGAAGAAGAAGTAATGAATGATGGAATAATTTCAAAATGAAAATCATTCTACACATTCAAGTGGCCGGCCACCTTCACATGTGTAACTCCCATTTCCACATTATGTGCAATTAATGTGGAGTCATTAAAGAGTTGTAACCCCCATGAGGTGGCACTCTAGGATGATGTGGATCAACACTATTGGTCCACATCTTGCCACCTCACTAAATGACATGGCAACAAGTGTAACTCCTCATTTAATGTGGGCCAGCCACATTAAATGCTATGGAGGCTTGTAACCTCCATGAGGTGGCACACATTGATGATGTGGAGCAATCCTATTGGTCCACATCTTGCCAACTCACTAGTGATGTGGCAAAAAGTCAAGTCAAACATGACTTTTTCTCTTCCTCTCAAATCAAGTCAAACTTGATCAAATCTCTCTCATGGTTGATCTAATCCAACCATATGATTCAAGCCAACTTAATATAATGAATCTAATTCATTAAATTAAGTTGATTTAATGAGTCATAATCTAAATTAGACTCATTGAATACATGAATCAACTTGAGTCCAACTCAATTAGCCCAATTTGGATTACTCTTAATCCAATATGATTCATCAAATGAATCTAATCCTCTTAGTTCATCATATGAACCAAATCTCCATCTAATTGTCCTTAGTGTGTGACCCTATAGGTTCTTGTAACGTTGGCAATGCCCTAAACCCATTTAGGAGCATAAGTAATGAGCGGTATCTAGCAACACATCATTACTACCTAAGTTACAAGAATGTCGAGATCCGACATCACCTTGTGACTACCAATTGTGACTCCTCACAATATATGAGACATTGTCCTTCTATCCTAGACATCTAGATTGATCAATATGAGGCATAGACCGTGTCATCCTCTAATCAATCTAAATCTTGAACTCCAAGTAGACTCACTCGATCAAATGAGCTCAACATCTAATGTTGACTCATTTGGGCATGGCCATGCACTTTGTGGTCTAACTCTATCAAGAATATTGATGTCGCTCCCGTCATATGGGAGGGATAGATCCCATCTACATCACTCACATCCCTCTGCATAATTTGTTACATACCCAGTAATCGCCTTTATATTCCACCCTGTTACGGGTGACGTTTGACGAAACCAAAGTACATAACTCCTTATGTAGGGAACCATAGTAACTTCAGGTCTAAGGACCAATAGTCATACTAATAGTCACATGAGAAAGTATATGACACTCATATAATGATCCATGATACTTTCTCATGGCGGGTCATTCAGTATACATTCTCTAATGCATACCCATGTGTCAGCTTGATATCTCTATATCCATGACTTGTGAGATCAAGGTATCGAGCTGACCTACATGCTAGTCTTATTGTATTAACATTGTCCCTGAATGTTAATACTCGACTAGGAATGATTTAGAGTAGTGTTTCCTATATCATGTCACTATCGATTCAACCAATCGATTGATATTGGTAAGAACGCTCGACTCAGGGACGTTATTATACTTAGTTTATTTGGCACTAATACAAGTAAGTATAATAACCAAAATCAAATGCCTTTATTAATATACAAGAATATGATACAATGAGTCCATACAATTATCAAATGATTGGCTCTAGGGCTCTAACTAACAAGATGGATTGTGTTTGTGATGTTGTATAAAGTTGCTACTCGAAACCTCTTTATAAAGCTCGTTGAGAGTGCCTCCAACACCATGGAGGGCACCCTCAACCCCGCCAAATCCGCAGCGTGGATGAGCTCCGACCCAGTCACAGTCTATCCGCCCGAGGCCGCCCTCAACCTCCATGAGGGTGCCCTCGTGCCAAGGTCTAGGGCACCCTCAAGTTCCGTGAGGGTGCCCTCACGCCAGTGTCCAGGGCGCCCTCAAGTTCCATGAGGGCACCCTTACACCTTGCAGCGAGGTTGCTTCTCCAGATTCACTTCCTGTAAAATATGTTAGTCCAACATACCCTGCAAAACAAAGTTAGGATAATAGAGATATGTAAAATCAAAGTATTTGATAGTTATCGGACTGTCCGGTTCTGACTTCGGATTCCTGACCGAAAACCCTTGGTCGAATCGACACCTATTGTTCCCTCACCGGGAACGTGTCCTCACCTACTCCACTCAGGAAAGTTTACTTGTTGCCAGTTGATCCTCCAGACCAACTAGACTTTTACTCAGCGCTCGAGGCTCCAAGACTTTCCGCTGAATGTCTACTCCATGACCCGCCCAGTCTTTCACCTGGTTCTTGACACCAAGACTTTTCACCTAGAGTCCTCGACTCTAGGACTTTTGCCTGAAGCCCTCGACCCGTCAAGACTTTCCCCCTAGGGTTACCACCCTCTAGGACCTAGGGTTACCACCCCCTAGGGTTTTCCACTTGCCTAACCGCAGTTAGGACTTTTACCTAAGTACACTTAGGACTTTCCTGCAAGCTCATTCAAACATGTTACATAACAAGACAACTTAACTTTGAATCCTTTGACATAATCAAAACATAGGTTCAACTGTCGGATGCTTCCCGCACTAACAATCTCCCCCTTTTTGATTATGGAAACACGGTTCAAAGTTAAGTAAAACATAACAATAAATAAAGGAGCATAAACACTATACTTTGGAAAAAAAAAACCTTATGCTCCCCCTTTCACAAAGATTAAATTCGTTTGAATTCTTAACTTTGACTTTTCTCTCCCCCTTTGACATAAATCAAAAATAATATTAAGTAGAGAGTAAGTTTGTTTAATATGTAAAAATATACTCCGTTTAACTTTTAGGCTCTCCCTGAAGGGTAACACCAAAAAAAAACTTTGCTAAACTTAGCTATGAAAATAATTTCTTTGAAAAACACTTAGCTAAATTTAGGTTTGGAAATGACTGTTTTGAAAAACACTTTAGCTAAATTAGAAATATTTTGAGAATACTTAGCTTTTTAGCTTTGAAAATAAGTGATTTGAAACACATTTAGTTAATTTTAGAAGTGCTTAGAAAAAGCTAAATTTTAGCCCTATCAAGTGCTTAGCTTTTAAAAGAAATTGATAAGAATTTAGTTTTAATACTTAGTTTTATAAAGATTTTGAAAAAGGATTAGTTAAAAGCACTCATTTTAAAAGGATTTTGGACTTCCTTTTATCAAATACTTAGTTTCAAAAATAATTTATTTTTCACAAAAAATTGAACTTCCTTTTTAGACATATTTTGAACTTTTTGAAAAATAATTTTTTAAGAAAGTAAAGATAAAGTTTAATGGTTTTAAATTTCTTTTCACTCCCCCTTAATTAATGCCAAAACAAATTTTTAGGGATCTAGAGTCCAAGCATGTAAACATAAAAGTTATTATTTATTTTCCTAATTTTTCATCTCACCCATTCTAGGTTATCAAGAATGTTTAGCTTATGAGTGTGTGTGAGACGAATTTTACTTTATTTCAATTTTTGTAATATTAAAAATATTGAAATTGAGATTTAAAATCTAAGTTTGAATTTCCAATGAGTTTGAATTTAAAATATGAGTAAACATTTAAATTTTTTGAAGATTTTGAAAATATATTAATTAAGTTTGAAATTATAATCTTACCTATTAACTATCATTAAGATTTCGAAAAGATAAATATGACTTGAAAATTAATTGACATTAAGTTTTTCAAAAATTAAATATGATTTGAAAATTAATTATCATTAAGATTTTAAAAATATATAATAATTTGAAATTTGATTGTGATTTGAAAATTATAATTTTGTAAATAATGATTTTGAATTTTGAAAATTTAAAAAATAATTATAATTTACTTTTGAAATTAATTATCCTTTTGATATTAATTATGATTTGAAACTTAATAATAATTAACCATTTTGAAATTAATTATGATTTTTGAAATTAATTTTAAAATGTAATTTAATTATGATATAAACATTTGAAGTTAAGATTAATATTTTGAATTTTTTTGAAATTAATTAAGTTAATTTAATTAATTTGGAACTACTTTAAGCATAGGTCCATCTCACCCTTTTCTAGATTTTCAATCAGGGAGTCTTAATTAATTTGTGGGACGTTAACTTAATCTTTAATTTAAATCATCATCTAAGGATTGATTTACATTTGTGTTAGACTCATGTTTTACAGTTAGTCAATTAAATAACTATTTCAATGATTGACTTCCAGGCTGTGGCATGGTACTAGGCCTTCTTGGTTATGAGATCATCCACCACTTCTAGACAAAATCTTTCAAAAAAATTGGATATTTAATTTCCTTACAGTAACTCCTATGTCTAACTAGTCAAGTGTAAATCATGCCTAGGTCCTTATCTATCCTACTCTAAGCATGCATAACAAAAAAAAATAGTAAATCAAGCATCAAACAAATCTATCTATTGATAAAAATTATATTTCTATTGGCTCCACTGGATCATAGCCTTGATAAGGTCTATCAAGGTAATGAACCTGATCCTTGGGGATCCGATATTGATCAAGTCCAACTTGATTAGTCAAGTTTGCTTGGGGACCCATGCTTGGACTAAGTTTCTATTTGAGCATTTTAATATAAATAAATAAGATCTATATTTTTGTTTGGCCTTAAATCCAAGTCTAGTTCGGTTGTATACGACCCTCTGTTTTCCAAGAATTAGGTCAAGGTTCTTGGAACCCAAAGTGAACCGTTCTAATGAGTTGTAGAGTTCTTTGACTTGAGTTTTTAAATTAGAATTCTCTTGCTTAGTCAAAGAACTCAAGTTAGTCACTTCCTTAAGGGTTGTTACCTCTTTTTAGAGTGACATAACTCAGACATTGGATTTGGCCAACTATTTTAATAAGTATGAAACTAGATTTTGACATTCATCTACGTTAGTTCCAGAAATTAGAGAGCTTACAGTGGGGTTAGGCCCTTCGAAAATGGATATTGATCCGTAGCTTCACTCGAACTCGGTTTCTGATTTGCTCTCGATATCTGACTCAAACTCAAACTCAGTTTCAGCCACATATGCTTATATTGGTAGAGCGAGATAACTTGCTTGCTTGTGTTCTTCCTCGTCGGATTCTTCTGATTCTGGTTTAGTGGTTAACTCTGGAGATTCATACTCTGATTCGAACTTAGGTTCGACTTGGTCTTCTGGTTCTGAAGGAATCTCATAAAGCTTGATCACCTTCTCCCAACACTCCTTAGCATTGTTGAACTTTCCAACTCAATCAAGCTCTAAATTTGTTAGTCCGCATAGGAAAGTCCATGTTGCTTTTGCATTTGCCTTGAATTTTCTTCTTGTTTGTGCATCCCGCTTGTCATAGGTGATGGGTGTTGGATCGTGAAAGTCGACAGAGGGGGGGGGGGGGTGAATATCGATTTAAAACTTTTATCAAGAGATTACACAGCGGTAAATGTATAAGCGAAAAGAGAGAACAACGCTAACACAGTTCGATTTACTTGGTTCGGAGCCTGTGTCGACTCCTACTCCAAGGCCTGCACACAAGGGTGCTTTTGATGGAAAATTCACTAGCAATCCATAAATTATTACAAACTAAGTACAATTGCTTTAAAATAAAAGTATACCGACGAGAACAAGGAATTAAAAGAAGAGCGTCGTCGGAAGAGCGTTGCAGCGTCGCGGAGCACAGGAGAGTAGTTCTTGAGTTGTTGTTCTGACTCCAACCTTGACCCTCCTTATATATGAGGTTCGGGGTGCCTGGAACCTTCAGGGCACCCTGGTTGTGACGTAGCCGAGCCAACCAGTGAACTCCACGTGTCGACGCCGCGAAGTGCATATATTTTTGCCTCCGAACACCTGGGTACCTCCTGGGCGCCCGGACCCTATTTTCTAGCAGTTTCCTACCTGCAAGAAAATGTTAGTCCAAGGCACTTATATCTCCTACAAAATAGATTATTAGCACAGTTATAATAAATAGAAATAGTATTAATTAGATTTCGTCACTCTGAGACCGGAATCTAGTCAAGATCTCGACTTAGAGTTACGAAATGGTTCTAAGTCGGTTCGGCACCTAAGTTCCCTTCCCGGGAATGTGTCCTCACAGTCACTCTCCTCCAGTGACTTACCTTTACTTACTTGCCAGACGTCAAGTCAGCCCTTCGACCCGTCTGGACTTCATGCCAGCTATCCAGTCAGCCCGTCGACCTAGCTGGACTTCGTGCCAAACGTTCGGTCATCCCATCGACCCATTTGGACTTCGTGCCAGCTATCTGGTCTGCCCGTCGACCTAGCTGGGCTTCGTGCCACACGTCCGGTCAGCCCGTCGACCCGTTTGGACTTTGTGCTAGCTATCCGGTCGGCCCGTCGACCTAGCTGGGCTTCGTGCCAGACATTAGGTCTGCCCATCGACCTGTCTGGACTTTTCCTGCACACTTGGTCAGAGTGTTAGATCAACAACAAAACTAACTTACCTATTTTGTCATTCATCAAAACCTAGGTTAGATCGTTAGTGCTAACCACACCAACAATGGGTACACCTTCTTCGGTGGGGAGTCTAAATCCAATCTGGACTATGGTCCATAGCTCCATTTGGGTCTTTAGTTGGAGCTCCATCTGGTCTTTCCAGTATCTGAAATTCTCGCTGAACAAAAGTGGTAGGCATGCGGTGTTGTTGCCTTCTTGGTGGGTCTTTGTAAAAGAAAATCTTGCACACAAAAAGAAAAGGAACCAAATATCCCAAGACTTGGTCTTGGATTAATAGTTGGGAGAAAAATAGAAATAGCAATTTTTTAAATAATAATAATAAAATATTAATAAAGATATTAATAAAAATATTAAAAAATATTATTACAAATTTTTGAAAATGTGATATTTCAATAATACCAACCAATAGTGACAAGATGAAAATGAAATTTTAAAAATAGTTTTGGAGGGAAAAAAATGAAAGGCGTAAGGTTTTATTTTTTGAATGGTAGTTGTACTAATTCAGAGCGATCCCGCTCTGATACCAATTGTTGGATCGAAAGCACTAGAGGGGGGGTGAATAGCACTCGTGACTTTCACTTTTAGTTTCGGAAGAATAAGATTAAACTCAGTGGAAATAAGAACAAAACAACCCAAATACCAAGATTTACTTGGTTTGGAGCCTTGGACGACTCCTACTCCAAGGCCCGTGATCATTGATCACTTTCGGTGGGCAATCACTATCAATTCATAAATCTTTACAACTTTGAAGTACAATTAAATGCAGTAAAATATACCAACGACAAAAGAGAATAGTGATCTTGAAGTTTCTGTTGTCAGGGTCGAGTTGCAACATTGTCGGAACGTTCTTTAAGCAACACACGGAAGATGGATTGCGTTTCTAATGTTGTATAAAGCTGCTGCTCGAAACCTCTTTATAAAGCTCATTGAGGGTGCCTCCAACACCATGGAGGGCGCCCTCAACCCTGCCAAATCCGTAGTGTGGATAAGATCTGACCCGGTCATAGACTATCGCCTGAGGGCGCCCTCGCGCCAAGGTCCAGGGAACCCTCAAGCTCCATGAGGGCGCCCTTGCGCCTTGCAGCGAGGTTGCTTCTCCAGGTTCACTTCCTGCAAAATATGTTAGTCCAACATACCCTGCAAAACAAAGTTAGGATAATAGAGATATAAAAAATCAAAGTATTTGACAGTCATCAGACTGCCCGTTTCTGATTTCGGATTCTCAACCAGAAACCCTAGGTTGAACCGACGCCTACTGTTCCCTCATCGGGTAACACACCCTCACCTACTCCACTCAGGAGAGATTACTTGTTTCCAGTTGATCCTCCAAACCACCTGGACTTTTGTTTACCGCCCGAGGCTCCAGGACTTTCTGTTGGACGTCCGCTCCAAGACCCGCCCAGTCTTTCACCTGGTTCGCGACACTAGGAATTTTCACCTAGAGTCCTCGACTCTAGGACTTTTTCCCGAAGCCCTCGACCCGCCAAGACTTTCCTCCTAGGGTTAGCACCCCCTCGGACCGAGGGTTACCACCCCCTAGGGGTTTCCACCTACCTAACTATAGTAAGAACTTTTGCCTAAGTACACTTAGGACTTTCCTACAAGCTCATTCAAACATGTTAGATAGCAAGACAACTTAACTTTGAACCCCTTTGACATAATCAAAACATAGGTCTAACTGTCGGATGCTTCCCACACGAACAAGGTATAGTAGACTTTCTATTGTACATCTATAGTATTTTAAGTCTACTGATTTTCCTTCTAAATCAGAGTCAATTTTAACATTGGTTGTTATTGGAGTACTTATATTTTTGGAATTTTTCATTCTAAATTTTTTAATTAATTCCTTAGCATATTTGGTTTGAAAGGTATGAATTCCTTCTTTTGTTTGTTTTATTTGTAAACCTAAAAATAAATTGAGTTCTCCTACTAAACTCATTTCAAATTTATTTTCCATTAATTTGATAAACTCTTTTAAGAATTTTGCATTTGTTGAACCAAATATTATGTCATCTATGTAAATTTAAGCGATAAAAATATCATTTTTTAAGGTTTTAGCAAATAGGGTTTGGTCTATTTGGCCTTGGTTAAATCCCTCAAATGTTAGATAGGTTGATAGTCATTTATACCAAGTCCTAGGTTCTTGTTTTAGTACATATAAGGCTTTCTTTAACCTAAGGACATGGTTTAGGGGGGGGGGGGTCTAGATCTTTAAATCCTGAGGATTAATTTACATAAACCTCTTCTTTGATAAACTCATTCAGGAATGTGTATTTTCATCCATTTGGTATAATTTAAATCTTTTATGTACTGCATAGGTTAGTAACATCCTTATGGATTCAAGTCTGGCTACAGATGCATAGGTTTCATCATAATCTAGCCCTTCTTCTTGGCTAAACCCATTAGCTACTAGTCTAGCCATATTTCTTACTATATCATCTTTATCATCTTGTTTATTTCTGAATACTCACTTACTGTCAATTATAGATTTATTTGTGGGTTTAGGTAAAAATTCTCACACTTGGTTTCTTTTAAATTGAGCTAACTCCTCTTGCATTGTGATTATCCAATCTGGGTCAGGTAGGACTTCTTCTATTGTCTTGGGATCTATTTTAGAAATTAGAGCTATTTGGATTAGATTTTTATAGGATGATCTAGTTTGTACTCCTAGGATTGGATCACCTAAAATTTGGTCAGATGGGTGGTTGGATCTTATCCTAGATGGTCTTGTGTTAGGGTCAACACTTGGTTCTTCTTATTAACTTGGTTTAGGTCTAAATTGATTATCTTCTTTGTCATATATATTTCTTATATTTTGATGATTACTTTCATTGATTAAATTAGATAAGTCATTTTCTTCATAAAAAATTATATTTATTGTTTCTTCAATTTTTTAGGCATATTTGTTAAAGACTCTATAGGCCCTACTAGTTATGGAGTACCCTCAAAATATGCCAATTGTAGATTTTGATGTAAACTTACCTAAATAATCCTTAGTGTTTAGTATGCGTACTTTACATCTAAATACTTTAAGATAATTTAGATTAGGTTTTTTTATAGTATATTTCATAAGGGTTTTATTGTGAATTTTATTAATTAATATTCAATTTTGAATGTAGCGCATTGTGTTGACTGCTTCAACCCAAAATTGATTACTTAGGTTATATTCAATTAACATGGTTCTAGTAGCTTCTTGTAATGTTCTATTTTTTTGTTTTACTAGTCCATTTTGTTGGGGATTTATTGTTAGTTAGAACTCTAGAGCCAATCATATGTTGATTGTTGTATGGACTCGTTGTATTATATTCCTATATACGTATAAAAACATTTCTTTATGGTTGTTATACTTACTTGTATTGGTGCCAAATAACTAAGTGTAATAGCGCCCTTGAGTAGAAGGTTCTTATCTATATCAATCGATTGGTTGAATCGATAGTGAGATGATATAAAGAACACTACTCTTAATCATTCCTAGTAAAGTATTAACATTCAGGGATAATGTTAATGTGCTGAGACTAGCATGTAGGTCAACTCGATGACTTGATCTCACAAGTCATGAATATAGAGATATCAAGTTGACACATGGGTATGCATTAGAGAATGTATACTGAATGACCTGCCATGAGAAAGTATCATGGATCGTTATATGAGTGTCATTTACTTTCTCATGTGACTATTAGTATGACTAAGAGTCCTTGGACCTGAAGTCACCATAGTTCCCTACATAAGGAGTTGCATACTTTGGCTTCGTCAAACGTCACCCGTAACTAGGTGGACTATAAAGGCGATTACTAGGTATGTAACAAATTATACGGAGGGATGTGAGTGATGTAGATGGGATCTATCCCTCGTATATGACGGGAGTGACATCATGATTCTTGATAGAGTGAGACCACTAAGTGCATGGCCATGTCCAAATGAGTTAATATGAGATATGGAGCTCATTTGATTAGAGTGAGTCTACTTGGAGTTCAAAATATAAATTGATTAGAGGATGACACAGTCTATGCTTCATTTGATAAATTTAGATGTCAAGGATAGAAGGACATTGTCACATATTGTGAGAGTCACAATTAGTAGTCACAAAGGTGATGTTGGATCTCAACATTCTTATAACTTGGATAGTAATGACGTGTTGCTAGATACCGCTCATTACTTATGCTTCGAAATAGGTTTAGGAGCATTGCCAACGTTACAAGAACCTATAGGGTCACACACAAAGGGCAATTAGATGGAGAATAGGTTCATATGATGGACCAAGAGGAGTAGGTTCATATGATGAACCCAATTGGATTAAGAGTAATCCAAATTAGACTAATTGAGTTTGACTCAATTTGATTCATGCATTGAATGAGTCTAATTTAGATTATGACTCATTGAATCAATTTAATTTAAAGAATAGAGAATCATTAAATCAAATTAACTTGAATCAATGGTTAGATTTGATCAACCATGGGAGATAAATGGGTCAAACTTGACTTGACTTGAGATGGTAGATGAAGGGTCAAGTTTGACTTGACCAAATGCCAACTCATGAGTGACTTGGCATGGGCCGGCCAATGATGGTGTTCCACATCATCAAGAGCCACCTCATTGTGTGCCACCTCATGAGGAAGACCAAGATCCATGACTCTTGGTATTATATGGAGGTATATAGCACTCAATGTGTGGCCGACCAAATTAAGTGTTGCATTCACTCTTTCTTCTTCCTCCTCTCTTCTTTCTTGATCTCCCTCTCCTCCATTGTCGTGACTCCTTTGGGGTGCTAGCACACTCTAAGGTGTTTTCTCCATTTTCTTGTCCGTGTGGATACGTATAGTGGAGTGTACGCTTGACACTCTTGAGACCCGGCAACCTTTTGGACGAGCGGGATATGAGAAGGGCTTCGCAACAAAGGTAACGCTTCTTGTTCATGTAGATCTAAGGTAGATCTAGGTTAGAAACATGTACATGATTTATTTTATATATCTTTGCACGGATCCGTGGCAAGACATCGAGGTTTCCGCAACGCAAAAAGTGGTTTTTGCTGCTCGAAAGTCCCAACAGTGGTATCAAAGCCACGTGCGAAGCATGTACAAGTTTATATTTTAATTTTATGAAAATATTTCAGATCTATAATTTTCTGTAATTTTTCTATTTTTATAGATTTTGTGAGTATTTTTCTCGTAGAAGCGAAGCAACAAGTGCTTGGACACTTGTAGGCTTCGACTACTGAGAAAAACCTTCCGAAATGGCAAGGTCTCACCCAAATTGTTTTGGGACAGTGGCTTAAGGCGCTGTTAGATCAAGATAGGACACTTGCGATATTCATTTCGCGAGAAGGGGAGCAGCCCCTAATCCCGCAAGGGGCATTGTTCCACGATCGTACCCGAAAAACCGCTAAATGGGACCGCCGGGAAGTTGTAACTCATAAAATCGATAAAATCAGTAGTAAAATTATATAAATTTATGTAAAATACATAATTTAGAATTATGTGTGATTTTGTGATGGTCATGGCCCAAAAACCCCAATATTATTGGTTAAAATATGTTATAATTCATAATATGGCTTTTGCGTCATTTTTGTGCTGTACATGTTGTATATGTTATATGTGATATGCGTGTCGTGCCTCTCTTTTATATTCTTGTTGTAAATAGATTTTAGACTCGAATGTAACTCGAGTTTCACATTTGTAATGTACAAAATGAAGCGGTGGAAGGTCCACTCAAGAAGGAGTTACAAGGAGGGTGATTTCAACACATGGCGGTCAAAGGGAGGCGCTTGAAGAAGTTGTTGACCATAAGTTGACCATCCGATCTTTTCATTGGCTTGAAAAGATCATAGTAGGGCCATGACCTCATCACAAAATAATTAATTATCTATCATTGCTTGTGCATGTGATGCATGATAATGTAGGGTAATTAGTGTCTTGATGCGTATATGATACACATTCACTATTAGATTAGATCTTAATCAAGTCAACTCGAAAATGCCTACCAAGTTTTGATACCCATCACTACCTCGATCATTTGTTGTTGTTGAATCTATCAAAGCAGAGCAACGCATATTATCTTGGTAGGGTGCGGAGGGACAACCTTGGTCCCGCCTATCAAAGCTTGGGTGAGTACAAACTCAATTAGATTGAGTATAACTAGTTAACTCAATTAGATCGGGTAAAACTATAGGCATTTTCCAACCGTTGGACGATAGGATAAAAGTCACATTTATACTAAATCTTGGGCGATTTAGCCAAAGCTAACTCTAGTTTTAATATAAATGAGATTTTTGTTCCTATATACAAGAGTTGAATAGAGATGTAATTGATAAATTCGTTATCTACCGATCATACTATGTCTTGGGCGATTTAGCCAAAGCTAACTCAAGTCATAGTATGATGTGGATCTTGTCCCATGAAAATTATAGCGAATTGGTATGAATCTAGTAGTGTGGTTTGACCACATCCATGCCTTGATTTTACAAAAGCTCTATAATTCAGTGGGAGTATCATTTAGTTAAAGGCCTAATCAAATGATAAATGGAATATGATATTTATTTTCTATATTATTTCTATTGTACATTGTCATGTCGACAAACACGAACACCTTCTCCCTGCGTTCTGTCCTTGATAAGGACAAGCTCAATGGTGCTAATTTCCTGGACTGGTACAGGAATTTGAGAATCGTTCTCACTCAAGAAAGAAAATTGTACGTCCTGGAGTAGCCCATTCCCGAGGCACCTCCTGACACTGCCACGCGAGCTGACCGAGATGCTTATAAGAAGCATCAAGATGACGCATTAGATGTGTCATGCCTCATGCTCGCAACCATAAACTCTGAGCTTCAGAAGCAACATGAGTTGATGTCTGCTTATGATATGGTTGAACATCTTCATCAACTATTTCAAGGACAAGAAAGACATAAGAGATTCGAGATCTCCAAGTCACTGTTTCAGTGCAAGATGCAAGATGGGACTCCCGTAGGTCCATATGTGCTCAAGATGATTGGGTACATAGAGAAGCTACAGAGGTTGGGATTCCCACTTGGCCAAGAGCTGGCCACAGACTTGATCTTGCAATCCTTGGCAGAGAGCTACAGTCAATTTGTCATGAATTACAACATGAATGAAATTGACAAGCCACTGCCTGAGCTGCTAAGCATGTTGAGAACTGCTGAGATCAACCTTAAGAAGGTAAAGCCCAACTCCATTTTGATGGTGTAAAATCATAAAGGCAAGGGCAAGCCTAAAGGTAAGGGAAAGTCCCAATCCAAAGGCAAAGGCAAGAAAATGAAACCGAAAGGAGGGGTTGCCAAGGATGCTACCTGCTTCCACTGTGGTCAGACCGGGCACTGGAAGAGGAACTGCAAAGTATATATGAAAGATCTTAAGAAGAAGAGAAGTGAGACTTCTACTTCATGTATATATGTTATAGAAGTCAATCTATCTATTTCTGCATCATGGGTATTGGATACCGGATGTGCTTCTCACATTTGTACTAATGTGCAGGTGCTGAGAAATAGAAGGGCATTGACGAAGGGTGAGGTGGACCTACGAGTAGGCAATGGAGCATGGGTTGCTGCTGTTGCTGTAGAAACTTACTATCTATCTCTGCCTTCTGGGCTTGAACTAGAATTAGATGAATGTTGTTATGTGCCTGTTCTTACAAAGAACATCATTTCAGTCTCTTGTTCAGACAAGAATGGATTTTCATTTGTAATAAAGAACAAATGTTGTTATGTTTATTTAAAAGATATGTTCTACTGTAGTGCACCTCTGATGAACTGACTCTATATTCTATACATAGAGAACCCCATTTGTAACATAAATACAAAAAGGTTCAAATCAAATGATATAAACCAAACTTATCTCTGGCATTGTCGCTTAGGTCATATAAATGAGAATCGCTTATCCCAGCTCCATAAAGATGGTTTGCTGGACTCATTTGATTTTGAATCATATGAGACATGTGAGTCATGCCTACGAGGCAAGATGACCAAGACTCCCTTTAGAGGACACAGCGAAAGAGCAACTGAGTTGTTAGGACTTATATATAGTGATGTATGTAGCCCTTTCAATGTCGCTGCCAGAGGTGGTTATAGGTACTTCATTACATTTACTGATGACTTCAGTAGATATGGTTATGTGTATCTGATGACACAAAAGTGACAATCCTTTGAAAAGTTCAAAGAATTCCAGAATGAAGTACAAAATCAGGTAGGTAAGAGTATTAAGATACTTCGATCAGATTGAGGTGGAGAATACCTTAGCCATGAGTTTCGTGACTATCTAGCTGAGTATGGGATTCTATCCCAACTCACTCCTCCTGGAACACTATAGTGGAATGGTGTATCCGAAAGCAGGAATCGTACCCTATTAGATATGGTATAGTCTATGATGAGTCACACAGATCTTCCTATGTCTTTTTGGGGATATGCTCTAGACACAGCAGCCTTCACACTTAATCGTGTTCCATCCAAGGTTGTGATAAAGATACCATATAGGATATGGACAGGGAGAGATGCCTAGATGTCTTTTATGAGGATTTAGGGTTGTGAGGCTTACGTTCGATGTCAAGTCTCGGATAAATTGGGACCCAAATCTGATAAGTGCTATTTTATAGGATATCCCAAGGAAACAAAGGGATATTACTTCTACATTCCCAGTCAACACAAAGTATTAGTGGCTAAAACTAGGGTAATTCTAGAAAAGGACTTTGTTTCTAGAAAAACTAGTGGGAGTATATTCGATCTTGAAGAAGTTCAAGATATGGATCATAGCACTGAATCCTTGATGGAAGTTGAACTGGAACCACAAAATATTGTGGATGATGAGATTGTTCCACAAGGAGTTGAGGAACAACAACCAGTTTAAGTAGACCTACCTCTTCGCAGGTCTGATAGGTACGTCATCAGCCTGAGAGATACTCATTTCTCTTATCTGACCATGATAACCTTATGCTCATTGAGAATGAGCCTACCTCCTATCGGGAAGCTGTGATGAGACCAGATTCTGAGTCATGGCTAGAGGCCATGAGATCTGAGATGGAATCCATGTACACCAACCAAGTATGGACTTTGGTTGATCCACCTGAAGGTGTCAGACCCATTAAGTGTATGTGGGTCTTTAAGAGAAAGACTGACATGGATGGACTTATTACCTATAAGGGTCGCTTGGTAGCTAAAGGTTTCAAGCAAATTCATGGTATTGACTATGATGAAACTTTTTCTCCAATAGCGATGTTTAAGTCCATTCGGATCATGCTTGCTATTGCAACATATCACGATTATGAGATCTGGCAGATGGATGTCAAAACTGCATTTTTGAATGGAAACTTGCTCGAGGATGTGTACATGACACAACCTAAGGGGTTTGAAGATCCACAGCATACTGGCAGAGTATGCAAGCTGCATAAGTCCATTTATGGACTAAAGGAAGCTTCTCGGAGCTGGAATCTTCGATTCGATGATGCGATCAAACAGTTTGGTTTCATCAAGAATGAAGATGAGCCCTGTGTCTATAGGAAGGTTGTTGGGAACACAGTTGTTTTCCTTGTATTGTATGTGGATGAAATACTACTCAATGGAAATGACATCCCTTTGTTGCAGTCTATAAAGACTTGGCTGGGGAATTGTTTCTCAATGAAGGACTTAGGTGAAGCAGCCTGTATTCTAGGCATAAAGATCTATAGAGATAGATCTAAGAGATTGCTTGGCCTAAGTCAAAGTTCATATATTGACACGGTATTACTATGGGTTGCTATGCAGAATTCCAAGAAAGGATTTCTGCCGATGTCACATGGTGTAAATCTTTCGAAGACTCAAAGTCCCTCTTTTGGAGAGGAGAGAGACTGCATGGATAAGATCCCTTATGCCTCAGCCATAGGATCTATCATGTACACCATGCTATGTACTCGTCCTGATGTTTCGTATGCTTTGAGCATGACGAGCAGATACCAGTCAGATCCAGGTGAGCATTACTGGATAACGGTCAAGAATATTCTTAAGTACCAGAGAATGACTAAAGACTATTTCTTGATATTTGGAGGTGATGACAAGCTAGCTGTAAATGGTTACAGTGATGCCAGCTTCCAAACTGACCAGGATGATTATAAATCGCAGTCTGGATTTGTGTTTTGCTTGAATGGTTGTGCCGTGAGCTGGAAGAGTTTGAATCAGGACATAGTTGCTGATTCTACAGCAGAGGTTGAGTATATTGCTGCATTAGAAGCAGCAAAGGAGGCAGTTTGGATTCGCAAGTTCATTACTAAGCTTGGGGTGGTTCCTAGCATAGCCGATCCTATAGAGCTCTATTGTGACAACAATGGGGCAATTGCACAGGCTAAGGAACCTCGCTCACACTAGCGGACCAAACACATACTATGATGCTTCCATCTCATTCGAGAGATCATCGATAGAGGAGATGTGATGATTTGCAGAGTATCCACAGAGGCTAACGTCGTTGATCCCTTGACCAAGGCTTTGGCACAGAGAAAGCATGATGGTCACACTAGGTCATTAGGCATTAGAGCCTACACTGATTAACACTAGTGCTAGTGGGAGATTGTTAGTTAGAGCCCTAGAGCCAATCATATGATGATTGTTGTATGGACTCGATGTATCATATTCCTATATACTTATAAAGGTATTTCTTTAAGGTTGTTATACTTACTTGTATTAGTGCCAAATAACTAAGTGTAATTGCGTCATTGAGTAGAAGGTTCTTATCTATATCAATCGATTGGTTGAATAGATCGTGAGATGATATAGAGAACACTACTCTTAATCATTCCTAGTCAAGTATTAACATTCAGGGATAATGTTAATGCGCTGAGACTAGCATGTAGGTCAACTCGATGACTAGATCTCACAAGTCATGGATATAGAGATATCAAGTTGACACATGGATATACATTGGACAATGTATACTGAATGACCCGCCATGAGAAAGTATCATGGATCGTTATATAAGTGTCATATACTTTCTCATGTGACTATTAGTATGACTATGAGTCCTTGGACCTGAAGTCACAATGGTTCCCTACATAAGGAGTTGCATACTTTGGCTTCGTCAAACGTCACCCGTAACTGGGTGGACTATAAAGGTGATTACTGGGTATGTAACAAATTATGTGGAGGGATGTGAGTGATGTAGATGGAATCTATCCCTCCTATATGACGGGAGCAACATCATGATTCTTGATATAGTGAGACCACTAAGTGCATGGCCATGCCCAAATGAGTCAATATGGGATATTGAGCTCATTTGATTAGAGTGAGTCTACTTGGAGTTCAATAAGTAAATTTATTAGAGGATGACACGATCTATGTCTCATTTGATCAATTTAGATGTCACGGATAGAAGGACATTGTCACATATTGTGAGAGTCACAATTAGTAGTCACAAAGGTGATGTTGGATCTCAACATTCTTGTAACTTGGGTAGTAATGATGTGTTGCTAGATACCGCTCATTCCTTATGCTTCTAAATGGGTTTAGGAGCATTGCCAATGTTACAAGAACCTATAGGGTCACACACAAAGGGCAATTAGATGGAGAATAGGTTCATATGATGGACCAAGAGGATTAGGTTCTTATGATGAACCCAATTGGATTAAGAGTAATCCAAATTAGACAATTGAGTTGGACTTAATTTGATTCATGTATTGAATGAGTCTAATTTAGATAATGACTCATTGAATCAATTTAATTTAATGAATAGAGAATCATTAAATCAATTTAACTTGAATCAATGGTTAGATTTGATCAACCATGGGAGATAAATGGGTCAAATTTGACTTGACTTGAGAGGGAAGATGAAGGGTCAAGTTTGACTTTACCAAATGCCAACTCATGAGTGACTTGGCATGGGCCAGCCAATGATAGTGTTCCACTTCATCAAGAGCCACCTCATTGTGTGCCACCTCATGAGGAAGACCAAGAGCCATAACTCTTGGTATTACATGGAGGTATATAGCACTCAATGTGTGGCCGGCCAAATTAAGTGTTGCATTCACTCTTTCTTCTTCCTCCTCTCTTCTTTCTTGATCTCCCTCTCCTCCATTGCTGTGACTCCTTTGGGGTGCTAGCACAATCTAAGGTGTTTTCTCCATTTTCTTATCCGTGTGGATACGTATAGAGGAGTGTACCCTTGACACTCTCGAGATCCGGCAACCTTTTGAATGAGCGGGATAAGCGATGGGCTTCGCAACAAGGGTAACGCTCCTTGTTCATTTAGATCTAAGGTAGATCTAGGTTATAAACATGTACATGATTTATTTTATATATCTTCGCACGGATCCGTGGCAAGGCTTTGAGGTTTCCGCAACGCAAAAAGTGAGTTTTGCTGCTCGAAAGTCCCAACAGTTATAGGACATGAGAACTCATGTTTATATCCATTAATTTCACAAAATTCAGTAAATGTATGATTTTCAAATTTCCATCCATGATCACTTCTAATTCTTTTAATTTTAATATTTTTTCATTTTCTATTAACTTGTAAAAATTATTAAAGATTTCAAAAGTTTCATCTTTAATTTTTAGGAATTTTAACCAAGTAAATCTTGTGTAATCATCAATTATAACTAAACAGTATTGGTTCCTACTTTGCGACTTAGCTTTGTGTGAATCAAAAAGGTCAAAATGTAGGAGCTCAAGCATTGAGTTGGTTCGGTCTAGGTTTATTGGTTTGTGGATTGACTTAGTTTGTTTACCTTGTTGGCAAGAATTACAAATTAAATTTTCTAAATTGGGTAATCCTCTAACTAAGCTATTCTGACTCATTTTTTAAATGAGTCTGATATGACGATGGCCCAGTCTTCTGTGTTACAACTTGGTTTCCTATTGTTGTGTCAGTAGAAACTTTAGTGAGGAGGTTGGTAAGTAAATTGTGTAAACATTATTTTTCCTAATTCCCTTAAGTGAAATTTCTAGGTAGTCAATATTTCTAATTGCACACTTAGAATGGGAAAAGATAACTAAATAACCAAAGTCACACAGTTGACTTATGCTAAGTAAGTTAATGTTAAAATTTTCAACTAATAGGACTTTTCGAATAATAAAATCCGAACTCAGTTCGATATTAACTGTTCCAATTACCTTAAGTTTTCCGTCATTACTGAATGCAACTTACCCTAAGTTCTTGAGTTTTAGCTTAGTGAACTTCAATCTATCTCTAGTCATGTGTCTAGAGCATCCATTATCCAACATCCATTGATCCAAATCATTATGTTCCTACACATAAAGTATGTGATTTGGATCCAATTTTGACGGATTAAAAGATAGTTTGATTGAATTCAGCTCCTTAATTTTCTATCTCACCTAATATAGATTGCCAATCATATTATACCTATGGGTGATTGTGAGATGGTTAATTTTTTATCTTAAGTTGATTTGATCTGGTTTTAATAAAATTTAAGTTTAACTTAATTAAGTTTGATTTTATGAAGTTTATATAAGTTTACTTAAGTTTAATTTTATTAATTTAAGTTTAAGTTTAATTAAGTTTACTTAAGTTTGATTTTATTAAGTTTAAATTTCATTAAGTTTATTTAAGTTTAAGCTTAATTTTATTAATTTTAAGTTTATTTAAGTTAACTTAAGTTTGATTTTATTAAGTTTTAATTTAATTAAGTTTAATTATTTTAAGTTTAAGTTTAATTAAGCTTAATTTTATTAAGTTTAAGTTTAATTAATTTTACTTAAGTTTGATTTTATTAAGTTTTAATTTAATTAAGTTTAAGTTTAATTAAGTTTAATTTTATTAAGTTTAAGTTTAATTAAGTGTAATTAAGTTTAAGTTTAATTAAGTTTACTTAAGTTTACTTATGTTTAGGTTTAATTAAGTTTGATTAAGATAAAGTTTATCTAATTTAAACCTAGATCCATCCCACCCTTTTTCTAGATTATAAATCAGGCAAACTTATTTATTTTATGAGATGGTTAATGTTGGTGCAATCATGCCCTGGAAGTTTCAATGTGTTGACAATTATTTAAGTTTAGGTTAATACGGTTGAACTAACATGCATTGTGAGTTTGCAGGAGGAGTTTCTTGCAGGTCAGAAGACCAGATGCAAGAGAAGACCAAGAAGGTCGAGGACTGGATTCTTGGCAAAAAGAGTTCTTGCAGGTCAGAAGACCAGATGCAAGGCAAGAGAAGTCCAAGAAGGTCGGGGACCGGATTCTTGGCAAGAGAAGCTCCTGCAAGTCACAAGATTATGTGTGTGATAGGCTCACTGTCAGAGATCGACTGGAAAATCGATTCAGACATAGCTGTGCGGAAAATTGCCTCTGAATCGATCAGCCAATCGATTGAAGGTAAGGCAATCGATTGGCTGATCGATTGGTAAAGTTCTGCGCAGCACAGAATGCATCTGGATCGATCAGCCGATCGATTCAAGTTACTGAATCGATCGGCCGATCGATCCGTGAACATTTTGTGCGAAGCACTGAATCGTTCTGAATCGATCATCCGATCGATTCAAGGGATTGAATCGATCGGCCGATCGATCCGTGAACATTCTGTGTGAAGCACAGAATCACACTGAATCGATCAGCCAATCGATTCAAGGTATTGAATCGATCGACCGATCGATTCACGCAGCTGCTAATTTCATGAGCAAGCGCTTGAATCGATTCAAACGCTGCCCCAATCGATCCAAGTCAAATAAAAGAATCTGCACCGTCGATCTTGACGCGATGGTTTCCAACGGATAGTTGTGAATCGATTGGAATATGACCTCAATCGATCCACGGCGACGGCGGCGTGAGAAACGGCTAGTTTTCTCAACATATAAAACACGGAAAGAAGTTGGAAAACATATACAATGAAAAACATACTGTTCCATTGCTCTCCAAGCCTTTTTGAAAGCTCTCAAGTGATCAAGATTCAAAGCAAAGGGTTCAAGCTCCTCTCCACTACGTACTGAAATCTCACCTGCAAAGAAGAAGCTGATTAAAGCTTGTAATCCTTCTCTACTTCTTCTTTGTAGCGTTTGTGATATTTATTTTGAAGAAAAGGAAGAGGTGTATTTCTGTTAAGGTTTCTCCACCTTTGGTGTGATTCCGAGAAGGAGGGTTTTTGATAGTGAAAGAGTGTGAGTGGTGTGGATCCTTGGATTAGTCACCTCCTTGAGGAGGTGGATACCAAGTAAATAACGGTGTTAGCATTGCCTTCAGATTTCCGCTGTGCAAAACAAAATTGGTCAGCAAAAGAAGTGAGACATTCACCCCCCCTCTAGCTCAACCGATCCTAACAAGTGGTATCAGAGCATTGGTTTGCTTTTGAGGATTCATCGTCAAGAAAGCACAAGTCAAAGAGCTACAAGATGTCAATGAAGGAGGGACATAGTACTTCACGACCACCATTCTATGAAGGCAGCAATTTTGCTTATTGGAAGAGCCGCATGGAACACTATCTCATGACCGAAATTGATATGTGGTTCTCAATCACGGAGGGATTCATGGCGCCAACTGAAAATGGAAAAATGCTTGAGTCATCCAAGTGGACTGTTGAACAAAAAATGAAGGCTCAAGCAAATGCAAAGGCGATTGTGACTCTTCAATGTGGATTAAGCTCGGAACAACTCAACAAAGTTGGACCCTTTAAGAGTGCCAAGGATTTGTGGGATAAGCTTATTGAACTAAATGAAGGCACCAAGGATTCAAGAATTGCAAAGAGGGATTTGTTGATAAATCAACTTCAAAACTTCACCATGAAGGATGGAGAAACGGTAAGCTCACTACATGGGAGATTCAAGGAACTCCTAAATGGTCTTCATTCAGTTGGAGAGAGTGTGGAGAACCGAGATCTCATAAGGTATGCTTTAAAATCTTTCCCAAGAAACTCTTTATGGTCATCCATGGTGGATGCTTATAAGGTTTCAAGGGATTTGTCAATAGTGAAATTGGATGAATTATTTTGTGAACTTGAATTGCATGAGCAAGCTAACACAAGCCATAAGGAGAAAGGTATAGCATTGGTTGCAGGTGAAAAGAGCAAAAAGAAGCACAAGGAAAAGAAAAAGGAGAAGAAGGAGTCATCTTCAGAATCCGAACAAGATAGTGATAGTGATAGTGATGAAGAGCTATCATCAAGTGAAATGGCAAACTTCGTTCGAAGAATGATGAGACATTCAAGGAAGTTTGACAAAAAGGATGTTAAGAAAATCTTCAATGATGAGAAAAGAAAAGGTAAATCTCTTGTGGATTCTAAGAATAAAACTGATGTAATTTGCTATGAATGTAAGAAAAAGGGGCACTACAAAACGGAGTGTCCAAAGTTGAAGAAGCAAGAGGAAAAGATCAAGAAAAAGAAGAAGGCGTTGAAAGCCACATGGGATGACTCATCATCAAGCTCATCGGAAGAAGATGAAAGGAAGAGCTCAAAGCACATGGCTCTCATGGCCTTAAGTCATGTAGAAGATAGTGAAGATGAAGATAGTCATGAAGAAGATGTGGAGTCTTCAAGTGAGTCATCTTCTAGTGATGATGAGGTAATTTCTCCCAAGCTTGATAAGATGTATGCCACCATTGCATGCTTAACCAATGCACTAGCTAAATCAAAAGGGAAGGTCAAAAGATTGCAAAATGAATTGAAATCACTCAAAAATGAAATTGTGCCATGTGAAAGTTGCATGCTTCATGAAAATGACAAAAATGATGTTGATGATCTTGAAAAAGAAAATGTATCATTGAAATCACAAGTTGATGATCTTAGATGTGCTCTAGTAAAATTTACTTCAAGCTCAAAATACTTAGACATGATTCTAGGAGCTCAAAGAGGCGTGTACAATAAAGCGGGACTAGGTTTCAAATCTCAAGATAAGGAAGTTAAATTCATGTCCCTAATTAGTAGAAACCATGCTTCAAGGGTTAAGGTTGTTCAAGCTTGGGTACCCAAGCAATTTGTTATTGATGCTACCGGACCCAAAGTGTGGGTACCAAAACATTTGGTTCATCGTGTTTAAACAGGCATGCATCAAGGGGGAGCATCCAACAACATGGTTCGTAGATAGTGGATGCTCTAAGCATATGACGGGAGACTCATCAAAATTTTCATCATTTAGACACAAAAGTAAAGGTACCGTTTCTTTTGGTAATAGTGGTGAGCTAAAAGTTATAGGAATTGGAGATATTAGAATTTCCGAGAAATTTGTAATAAAAAATGTGTTACTAGTAAAAGGCATGGCTTTTAATCTCTTGAGTGTTAGTCAACTATGTGACTCGGGGTATAGAGTTGAGTTCAACTCATCTCAATGCCTAGTCAAACATAGTGAACTAAACACCAATGTTCTCATAGGCCATAGAAAAGAAAATATTTATCAAGTTGAACTATTTGGTGCTACTAATGTGTTTGCTAAGTGTCTCATGTCCAAAGAAGAGGAGACGTGGCTTTGGCACCGGAGACTCGCTCACACCAACATGAAGAATATCAAAAATCTCTCAAGGAAGGAGTTGGTGCACGGATTGCCAAAGTTGAAGTTTCAAAAGGACAAAATATGTGATGCATGTCAAATGGGTAAGCAAACCAAAGCTACTCATAAAGGTAAAAATGTTGTAAGTACTTCAAATGCTTTAGAGCTCATTCACATGGATTTATTTGATAGTAGCAAATATATTTCTTTAAACGGTAGTAGATATTGCTTTGTAATTGTGGATGATTACACTAGATATACATGGGTGTTTTTCTTGAAACATAAGGATCAAACTCTAGATACCTTGATTGCTTTTTGTAATAGAGTAGAAAATGAAAAGGGTCATAAGATAAACAAAATAAGAAGTGATCATGGAGGTGAGTTTGAAAATGATAGATTCACAAGTTTTTGTATGGAAAAAGGCTACAAACATGAGTTTTCAACCCCTAGAACACCTCAACAAAATGGAGTTGTTGAGAGGAAAAATAGGGTGTTACAAGAGGCCGCTAGGAGCATGTTAAATGAATATTCACTACATAGTTTCCTATGGGCCGAAGCAATCAATACGACTTGTTATGTCCAAAATCGAACTTTAATACATAGGTTTCTAGGAAAAACACCTCATGAATTGTGGTTTGGTAAACAACCTACAATTAAGCATCTTAGAGTATTTGGGTGTAAGGTCTATATTCTAAACACCAAGGATCACTTGGGAAAGTTTTCCGCTAAGGCGGATGAGGGGATTCTTGTAGGATACTCAAGTCATAGCAAGGCATACCGAATTTACAACAAAAGATCAAAACTAGTTGAAGAATCACTAAATGTTGTATTTGAAGAAAATCCCTCTTTAAACGCTATAAGAACAAACAATGAAGAATTACAATTTGAGTTAGAGAAACTAACACTAAATGAGGAAAATCATCAAGGAGAAGAAAATCAAGAAAGTGATGGTGAGAAAAATGAACCTTTGCCACTTGAACCCGAAGTTATAACAAATCAAGACTCAAGACCTATTAGGACTCATGTAAATCATCCCTTAGATCAAGTAGTAGGAGACATTACTCAAGGAGTGAGAACTCGATCTTACTTTAGAAATGAAGGAAGTCAAGTTGCCCTAATATCTCAAATAGAACCAAAAACCATTGATGATGCCTTGTTTGATCCGGATTGGATTTTAGCAATGCAAGATGAATTATCTCAATTTGAGAGAAGTCAAGTTTGGGATTTAGTTCCTAGGCCTAACAACAAATCAATTATTGATACAAAATGGGTTTTTAGGAACAAACTTGATGATAAAGGGATAGTGGTGAGAAACAAAGCTAGATTGGTCGCTAGGGGTTTCAATCAAGTAGAAGGGTTGGACTATGATGAAACTTATGCACCCGTAGCAAGATTGGAGTCAATTAGAATGATGTTGGCCTTTGCTGCCCACAAGGG
Source organism: Zingiber officinale (assembly GCF_018446385.1). Taxonomy (NCBI): domain Eukaryota; kingdom Viridiplantae; phylum Streptophyta; class Magnoliopsida; order Zingiberales; family Zingiberaceae; genus Zingiber; species Zingiber officinale. The sequence goes on along the minus strand of NC_055988.1, from coordinate 57,885,236 downwards.
CTTCAAATTGTACCAAATGGATGTAAAATCAGCATTTTTAAATGGTGTAATAAAAGAAGAAGTATATGTTGAGCAACCACCGGGATTTGAAAATTTGGAGTGTCCAACCCATGTATATAAACTTAAAAAGGCCTTATATGGACTAAAACAAGCTCCTCGGGCTTGGTATGAACGATTGTCAACATTTCTAGTATCAAAAGGGTTTCATAGAGGAAAAATTGATCCTACTCTATTCTTGAAAAATAATGGTAATGATTTGTTTATGGCCCAAGTATATGTAGATGACATTATTTATGGTTCCACAAATAAAGATTTTTTAAATGAATTCATTAATCACATGGAGAGTGAATTTGAAATGAGTTTGGTTGGTGAGTTGACATTTTTCCTAGGATTATAAATTAAGCAAACAAAAGAGGGCATTTACATTCATCAATCCAAATATGTCAAAGAGCTATTTAAGAAATTTGGAATGGAAAATGCAAAGGAAATATCTACCCCCATGGCCACAAATACTAAGTTGGATAAAGACATTGAGGGGAAAGAAGTTGACTCCAAAGTGTATCGTAGTGCTAAAGGAAGTCTTCTCTATCTCACGGCTAGTAGACCGGATATACTGTTCGCCGTAGGTATATGTGCTAGGTATCAATCTTGTGCCAAGGAGTCACATTTGAGTGCCGTTAAGCGAATTCTTCGTTATCTCAAGGGGACTCAAAATGTTGGTCTTTGGTATCCTAGAATCGAAACTTTTGACCTAGTGGGCTATACCGATTCCGATTATGCCGGATGCAAGTTGGATCGCAAAAGCACTAGTGGTAGTTGTCAATTTCTAGGGTCCTCTTTAGTAAGTTGGTCAAGTAGAAAATAATATTGTGTAGCTCTCTCCACAACCGAAGCGGAATATATTGCCATGGGAGAGTGTGTATCGCAATTATTGTGGATGACTCATACTCTAGAAGACTATAAACTTACCTATAACAATGTTCAAGTACTTTGTGATAATGTGAGTACAATCAATTTAACAAAAAATCCCGTTCATCATTCAAGAACGAAACACATAGAGGTTAAACATCATTTTATCCGTGATCATGTAACTCGAGGTGATATCATTTTAAATTATGTTGGATCAAAATCTAACTTAGCCGATATCGTCACCAAACCTCTTCCCGAAGTTGAATTTAGCTTTCTTAGAAGAGAATTGGGAATGTGTTGTATTGATTAAATCAAATCCTCCATGGTCACTTTATAGGTAGAGTCTTTGGGTTCTTCACCTTAATTTTTGCCTCTCACAAATACATAGGGTTATCTTCTTTGTGTGACTTAGATGGGGGGTGAGAGGTTAGGAATATTTATCTTGGTCATAATGCTTGTTATGATGCATTAAGATTGGCCAAGAAAAATGATTGTCACATGAAACATTCATTTGTCCAATCATAGGGAAAGCAAGTGTACAACTCATGTGCCCGTTGCCCTACGATTATGATTGGAAATTTCCAATTGATCATGTAACAACTCACTTCTGAAACATTGGTTGTAGTGTGTTATTGGATGGGGATTATTATGAAAAAGATAGATACAAACTTCCTCATATCTTTGAAGTTTTCAATAATTTGTGGTTTTGTGTAAGTTTTCACTAAGACGAGTTTATTTTTATTAAACTTTATTTTTCCTTGATAATATGGGACATATATAGTGTCTATGCAAAATTTCATGATTTTTGGGGTAGTGTACAATTAGTTGTGCTTTTCCAAATCTTGGTTCTGAAAGTTTTTCAGACATGCAGAACTATCAGGCTTCCCAATCGATTGGTCAATCGATGGGAGGCTCGCACTTGGCCACAGAAGGCATCTGAATCGATCAGTGGATCGATTCAGAGTACCTAGATCGATCAATGGATCGATTGAGAGGCTCGCACTTTTCCACAAAAGGCATCTGAATCGATCAGTGGATCGATTCAGAGAACCTCAATCGATCAATGGATCGATTGAGAGACCCTTTCGTTTTTCCACAGAAGGCGTCTGAATCGATCCATGGATCGATTCAGTATTTTGTTCGACTTTCACAGAAGCATTGTGAATCGATCGACCGATCGATTCAATTACTCTCAATCGATCGGTCGATCGATCGAAGCCCTAAAACCCGTCTTAAACCCGTGGATCCGAATCGATCCCTTACTTTTTCCTTTTCTCTTTCTCTCTCTCGACGCGGCTTTTGCCCTAGGCGACTTCCCAGGCGACGGTTCTGCCTGTCTCGATCATCACTCCGGTGTGCTTCTCCGGCGAAGAGGCGCTATTCCACTTCTCTTCCAGTTCTCTCTCGACACACTGGGTAGCTCCTTTCCTCTTCTCCGCGTCCTCACACAAAATGCGGACTCAAAACCCTAAACCTAGGTAAAACTCATTGCTCTACTCCTTGTTGTTCCTTTTTGCTCCTATTCTTGACCTAATCTGTATTTTTGTGTGTCTTTGTGCATTGCATTATCCCTCATGCATTGCATTACTTGCATTACCCTTGAATCTTTGCATTACTGTCAAATCATTCACTGTCCCTTACTCACGCACTTTGTATTCCTTCCCGTTCACTGTCAACTCAGGGCATCTCGTGCATTTGTTTTCTATCCCACAGAAAGAAACAAAAGGTCCGTGAATCGGGCGAAGGGTCGTCTGTTCCTTCCTCACGTCCTCAACCTCCCACTGACCCTAGGTTTCCAAATGCTGCAATGCAACAAGCTTTCACCAAAAACACCTTCAAACTTATTCCCCCTAGATCAGTGAATTTGCAATATTATAGATCTTCTTGTTTTGATACCTATAATAGGTTCAAGCATTATAAACTTGACTCTTTGTTGACTTGTGAGAGGGACATCAATATAGGTCTTGTCTCCGAATTCTATAATAATTTACACACTTCAGATGGTGTAAATTATCGCACTCGTGTTGCAAAACGGAGCCTGGACTTCTCTTGTGAGATTCTTCAATCTTATCTCGAATGTCTACCCTCAAACAATGATTTTGTCTTTTATCCGAATCTTCCCGATGAGCTGCCTCCACCTTTTGAGCATATTAGCATTGCCTCCATGCATCAGTTCTTCTTTGGTCGTCCTCGTCCGGATGGGCCAGATGCTCATATCACTAAGTTTTCTTCTCTTGAGTTATCGGCTGAAAATGCCGCTTTGTTTATAGTAATCATCAACTGTCTTTTCCCCATTGCCTCTCGTGCCCTGGCCATTCTACGACCGCCTCATATGTTTGCTCTCTACGCCATTCGTCATTCCCTTGACATCAACATCCCTCTGAATATCTTTCATTGAATCATCCATTTCACCCAGCCCGTGCAGCAGATGATACATATGCCTTTCGGGCATCTTATCACAGATTGGCTGGTGTCCCAGAAGGTTGATGTTTCCCGGGGACGGCTGGAGCACATGACAGTGGCTTATTCTCGGATCTCTTCCCGCTCTTTCAAGAAGTCGGGTCTGATTGGTGGTCCCGCTGGAGTTTGATGGATCGATGGCCGTGCTTTTGGGGAGGGACCCCGGGCTCGCCACAGGGGGGATGCACAGGCCTTGGCTCCTGCGGAGGATGAGGCTGAGGAGGAGTTCCACGGGCCAGCTTCTCCGGATCTTGAGGAGACGGTTTCCACTCGCCTTGAGGAGCTGACCCTGGAGGTAGCCAGCCTGCGTACCACGTTGGATACCGTGGTCCAGCAGCAGACTTCGATGCAGGCAACTATGACTTCGATGCAGCGGACTCTGGACACACTAGTGGACTTAGTGGGATCGTGGGTGACGGTCCACCCGTCTCAGTCTGGTCCATCCCCCGCCCCTGTTCCCCCTGCTGAGGATGCCCCTGATCCTGACTCTGCGGCGGTTCCTGCTCCGGCTACTACGTCCGCTCCAGCTGCTGATCCTGCTCCCACTCCTCCTGGAGACGAGCTTATCGAGTTTTATGTTCCTATATGATATATTTTTATCTTGTTGTATGGATGGTTGTTCTGGAGTCCTTTTTGTGAACTCTCTTTTATTTTGAATGTTTGATATTTTTTTTGCTACACTCTCCTTTTGATTCTACATTTCAGTGTTGTTCTGTTCTGTTGATATATGTGTTTTAGGGGGAGCATTCATTGGATTTATCATATTTGCCTTGTGCACTTATTGAGGGGGAGTTATTTGCTTTTGATTTTTGACAAAGGGGGAGATCTATGTTGAAGTTCATGCTTATTGCTTATGCCTATCTTAGTAAATTAAAATCAAGCTTACTGCAATTATGCAATTATTATTTCTGCAAGCTACAATCATTATTTATCATTGTATTGGAAATTAGCCTAAACTTAAATAGATTGTCAAACATCAAAAAGAGGGAGATTGTTGGTGCAATCATGCCCTGGAAGTTTCAATGTGTTGACAATTATTTAAGTTTAGGTTAATACGGTTGAACTAACATGCATTGTGAGTTTGCAGGAGGAGTTTCTTGCAGGTCAGAAGACCAGATGCAAGAGAAGACCAAGAAGGTCGAGGACTGGATTCTTGGCAAAAAGAGTTCTTGCAGGTCAGAAGACCAGATGCAAGGCAAGAGAAGTCCAAGAAGGTCGGGGACCGGATTCTTGGCAAGAGAAGCTCCTGCAAGTCACAAGATTATGTGTGTGATAGGCTCACTGTCAGAGATCGACTGGAAAATCGATTCAGACATGGCTGTGCGGAAAATTGCCTCTGAATCGATCAGCCGATCGATTGAAGGTAAGGCAATCGATTGGTAAAGTTCTGCGCAGCACAGAATGCATCTGGATCGATCAGCCAATCGATTCAAGTTACTGAATCGATCGGCCGATCGATCCGTGAACATTCTGTGCGAAGCACAGAATCGTTCTGAATCGATCATCCGATCGATTCAAGGGATTGAATTGATCGGCCGATCGATCCGTGAACATTCTGTGCGAAGCACAGAATCACACTGAATCGATCAGCCAATCGATTCAAGGTATTGAATCGATCGGCCGATCGATTCACGCAGCTGCTAATTTCATGAGCAAGCGCTTGAATCGATTCAAACGCTGCCCCAATCGATCCAAGTCAAATAAAAGAATCTGCACCGTCGATCTTGACGCGATGGTTTCCAACGGATAGTTGTGAATCGATTGGAATATGACCTCAATCGATCCACGGCGACGGCGGCGTGAGAAACGGCTAGTTTTCTCAACGTATAAAACATGGAAAGAAGTTGGAAAACATATACAACGAAAAACATACTGTTCCATTGCTCTCCAAGCCTTTTTGAAAGCTCTCAAGTGATCAAGATTCAAAGCAAAGGGTTCAAGCTCCTCTCCACTACGTACTGAAATCTCACCTGCAAAGAAGAAGCTGATTAAAGCTTGTAATCCTTCTCTACTTCTTCTTTGTAGCGTTTGTGATATTTATTTTGAAGAAAAGGAAGAGGTGTATTTCTGTTAAGGTTTCTCCACCTTCGGTGTGATTCCGAGAAGGAGGGTTTTTGATAGTGAAAGAGTGTGAGTGGTGTGGATCCTTGGATTAGTCACCTCCTTGAGGAGGTGGATACCAAGTAAATAACGGTGTTAGCATTGCCTTCAGATTTCCGCTGTGCAAAACAAAATTGGTCAGCAAAAGAAGTGAGCCATTCACCCCCCCCCCCCCTCTAGCTCAACCGATCCTAACAGTTAATTCTTTTTTTTTTTAATTTTGATTAACATCTAAGAATTGATTCACATTTGAGTTAGAATAAGATTTGATAATTAGTTAATTAAATATTTATTTCAATAATTGACTTCCAGGCCATGGTGAGGCACTAGGCCTTCTTGGGTATTCGATCATCAACCATTTTTTAGAAAAAGCTTTTTAAAGAAATTAAATATTTAATTTCCTTTCTAAAAATCCTAGGTCTAACTAGTCAAGTGTGAGTCAAGCCTAGGTCCTTATCTACCATAATCTAAGCATGAATAATAGAAAGCATTAAAACATACATTAAATAAATTTATCTAATGAATATGGTCTCTCTATTAGCTCTCCCTAGATTATAGTCTTGATATGGTCATTCAAGATAATGGATTTGATCCTTGGGGATCCAATATTGACCATGTCCAACTTGATTAATCAAGTTAGACTTGGAGATCCATGCTTGGACTATTTTTCTATTTGTTTGATATACAAGTGATAAACAAGATCTAAACTTGTGGTTAGCTTTATATCCAAGTATGAATCGATTGTATATGACTCTTTATTTTTTAAGAATCAAATCAAGATTCTTGGAACCCATGGTGAACCGTTCCAATATATCTTTCAATTCCTTGACTTGACATTTCAGACTATATTTTCTTCCTCAAGTTTTTGGACTTTATTTGAAGTTCCATTCTGAACCGACTCCGTCAAGGAACCTGGAATAGTCAAGTCTTTGAGGGCTTTAACCCCCTCTTGGAGTGACTTGATATGGAGGTTAGACTTAGCTAACTTTCTTGACAGGTAAGAAATCAAGTTATGCGATCTAGTTAAAGAGATACTTACATTGGTTTGGGAACCTTCTGACCCAGATATGGATTAGTGGCTTCGCTTGGACTCAGCTTCTGATTCTATCTCAAACTCGGATTCAATGACTTTCTATTGGGCCGAAAGTGCGAGGAAACTCGTTTGTTTAAGGTCTTCGTCGGAGTCTTCCGATGAAGACTCATCCCAAGTTGCTTATAGCGCCTTCTTTCTTCGTTGCTTCATTGCTTCCTTTTGATTTGGACAATTAGATTTGATGTGACCCTTCTTGTTATGGCTATAGCAGGTGACTTCAACCTTAGTTTTGGAGCTTGGGCTTGGTTGCGTCATCTTTGACAGGATTACCTTCTTGATTTCTCATTTTGTGAAGTCCTTCTTCTTCTTGTACAGTTTTCATACAAGGTTGATGAGTTCGGAGGTGATCTCATCATCATCCTCTAAGTCTGACTTGTCTTCAGGTTTGGGTTCGGTTCGGCGCTTAACTTTTGGTTCCTTAGTTCTGTTTGTACCTGCAACAAGAGCAATACTTTTCTCAACCAAAGGTGTATTAGTCTGTTCATGTAATAAAAATTCTGAGAACATTCATCCAGTCTAATTGAGGAGAGGTCCTTAGATACCTTGTAAGAATCTACCATTGATGCCCACAAGGTGTTCCTAAGAAATGCATTTAGTGCATATATGATGACGTCACTATTCTCCACCTTCTGACCAATTGTGTGGAGGCCGTTGAGAAGGTCTTGGATGTGTGCACGTAGTTGACTCGCCGATTCACCATCCTACATTTTTATGTTATACAATTTATTTAAAATTAAATCTCTTTTACTTACCTTAGTATCAAAGGTCCCTTCGTGTAGGTCAATTAGCTTCTCCCATAAGTCTTTGGCACTTGAGAAGGGGCCTACTCAGTTTAGTTCCTCTTTTGTTAAGCCACATTGGAGTGTGCATGTCCCTTTGGCATCAGCCTCGATCTTCTTCATTAGACTTATATCTCAGCTCTCGCACAATATTGGTTTTGCGGTGGCGTTGAATGGAAGTGTGAGGCTGGTTTTGATGATCATCCACATCTTAACTTGCGTCTTGAGGTGGTATTCCATTCGGTCCTTCCAGTAGCCAAAATCCTTGCTGGAGAAAAGTGGCGAGAGGGTTGTGTTGTAGCCTTCTTGGTGGGTCATTGTTAAGCAGAAATCTCGCACACAAAATGTAACGCCCGCCCTCCCTGCTAACCCTAAGGGACGGGGCTACGATACTCTATGTACAAATTTTTCTTTTTAAAACAGCGGAAGACTTAAAATAATTCTCTTAGTTTAATAAAAACTTTTCTTTTGTTTTCCCTTTCATCAAATCCGAACTACACTATCATGGCCTCAATAACATGATATCAAAATTAGTAGAAACATAACATCAAGCCACACATACGGTACTACAATTCATGATACCAAAGCATAGTTCTTTAAAAGTTTTTAAAGCAGGTTCTTATTTGGTTGCCTAGCCACTGCCACACACATCTCCTTGTCTCTCCTGCTGCTCTTCTAGCTCATCCAGCTTTTTCCTTTATCTATGGTACAAGGACAGTAAGCTGTGAGCACTCATGGCTCAGTAAGTTCCTTTCCTACTCACTAAAACCGAAAATCATAGTATAATCAAAGAATGTCTCAACATGGCATCATTTCAACTAGTCATGACATAATGTAACATACTCTTTTAAGCTTATCATGCAACATGAAGAAATCATAACTAGTCATGGCATATCATAGCGTAAAGCATAGCATGAAGCATAACATAATCGTATCTAATCATGACATATCGTCATAAGGAGTCATGGCATATCCTACACACGGACATATCATGGAACATAACATAATCATATCTAACCATGGCATATCGTCATAAGGAGTCATGGCATATCCTACACATGGACATATCATGGAACATAACATAATCATATCTAACCATGGCATATCATAAATCATCATAAGGTATATGCAATATGATTTTTAAAAACATGTATCCGAAAAACATTTGTATGTCTCATGATCTTTAAAACCATTTCTTCTTACATATATATTTGAACATAATCTCAACTTAAAGGGGATGCTGACTATGTACCACTTACATATTGCGCGCAACCTATGTAGGTCCAAGGTAGCAAGTCTTGAACCCTAGAAGGCAAACATACTAGGCCCGAGTCTTACTCCATCGACCTAGGGGCACTTAGGAGCTCATCCCTAACGAGGCCCGAGTCTTATTCCATCGACCCCGGGGCGCTTATGGAGCCCACCCTTGGTACAAGCCATATAAAGTAAAGTACATGTCATACTTATACATATCATACATCATAAAAGCATGCATCACTTAGGCACACATCATGTCATAAAAGTATGCATCACTTAGGCATACATCATATCATAAAGGTATGCATCACTTAGGCATACATCATGTCATAAAGGTATGCATCACTTAGGCATACATCATACCATAAAAGTATGCATCACTTAAGCATACATCATATCATAACAATATGCATCACTTAGGCATAGATCATAAAAACATGCATATCTTAAGCATAAAGCATATCATCAAGCATGCATAATTTAACCACATAGCATATCATGAAAGCATGCATATTTTAAGCACTAAACATAGCATCAAAGCATGCATAATTTAACCACATATCATAACATAAGCATGCATATTTTCAGCTCATATCATATCATCAAAGCATGTAAAATTTACCCACATATCATAACATAAAGCATGCATATTTTGAACTCATAACATATCGTAGAAATTCTCATCTTGTATAGCTCACAAGCATACATGTCTAAGCATAAAAGTGTATCATGTGCTCATCCAATCATAAGGAACAATGTAACATGATTAATTTGGGTACTAAGCTTCCTAATCTTTTGGGTTCTTATCTTGGCCGAAACCCTCTTAGGTGCCAATTTAGGTTTTAAACAACATTCAAGCATGTAGAACCTAATTCATCCACATATCATTTTCATGGGAAGTATTATAACAAGATTTACTTGGACTCTAAGTTCTCCAAGTCCTTAAACCTCATTTGGCCGAACCTTAACAAGTGTGAAACAAGGTTCTAAATGACATAAAGCATGGAAACCTTAACCATATTTATAGCATTTATTTCAAGGAATATGGTAAGCACAATTGAGTTAGTTCCTAAATCCTTTAAGCCCTTAAAATTATGTCATGGCCGAAACTTACAAGTACTCATTTAGGTTTTCAAGCAAGCATACAAGCATGTGAACTTACTCTAACATCATGTATAAATTTATAAATGGCACCATACAAGTGGTCATGGCCGAAACTTCCCTTAGAATCAATTTAGGTCACTAACAACATATAGCATGTGAATTTTTAACTTTCTACATTTCATATTTCATGGAGAGTGACATGATCATGTTCAATGTAAGTTCTAGGGTTTCTAAGGCATGTATCCCTTCATGGCCGAGACTTTAAGGTGTCCATTTGAATCATAGTTAAATATATAAGCATGTGAACACAATCAACATGTTATCTCAATTTCATAAGAAGCATCTTTAACACATGAGGTCTAAACTTTAAGGTTTCTAGGTCTTTAAACCCTACATGGCCGAACCTCATCAAGCATGGAATTTGTTCAAATGGCATAAGAGCATAGAAAGTCATAACACATTTCATAACATGTATAAAAGTCAAGCACTATAAGCATACATTTAAATTGTGTCTTAGGTTTCCTAGGTTTTTCCTTTCTTTATCTCATAGCATATGTTTGGTCGAAACCTTCCAAGTCTTTAAACTAGGTTTTAGGTGGCCTAAAGTATGGAAAACCTAAACAAGTTTTATGGAAAAAATATCAAAGAAACTATACATATAAGTTTGGTTCACAAACAAGCTAGGATCCTTGTGGTCATAATTATCATATATCATGCAACCAATTTTCCTATACTCTAATTAAGCATGGGAGCATCAAACAACTTTCATATCTTATTGTCATGGAGGTTTTGAGCATAAAAAAAATCTGTTTAAGCTATTCTAAACCATCCACCTTACCATGGCCAAAACATTAAAAGTGATGTTCTTGAGTTTCTATCAACATACAAGCATGCAACTCTTTAAGAAACTCTATATTCTATCATATAAACATGGTGAGTTTAAATTCAAAGTCTTCCTAACCCTAAACCCTTCCTTGGCCGAAACTTGTGAGTGGGGTACTTTTGGTTCCAAGTAACCTTCAAGTATGAAAACAATAATGGATCCTTAACCATTTATTTAGAGGGTTTTGTGCAAGTTAGGTAAACAAATAAATTCCCTAGCCCTTATAAAATCTTTTTGGCCGAAACCCTAGGGTTAGGTACATCTCTAATCCAGCATCACATATATATAAAAAAATATGAGAGAATTCTTAGAAAGCATAGAAAAATTATCATGAATCAAGGCTTATATTAAACATTCCTAGGATCAACAAGTCCTTTCTTTGGCCGAATTTTTCACAACTTTGTTTCTAGGTTTTAAAATCCTCATAAAATCCAAACACACATTAAAACCACTTGTACCATAGGTGAGGGGATACTTACATCCTTTTCGCTTGTGGTTCTAAAGTGTGGTGATGGAAGAAAGGGTCTCTTCTTCTTGTTCTCCTCCTTTGATTTCCCTTGGTAGCCTTCCTTGTATCCTAGGAGGAACCTTGTTTTGGGGGCCGAAAATGGAGGAGAGGGGGCTGAGGGTCTCGGTGGTGGAGAGGAGAGAATGAGAGAAATGAGAGAAAAATAAAATCTTCTCTTTACATGCTCCCTTTTATGTTAAGGGGGAAGAGATAGCAAAATTGGTTTTTTTGCTTTCCTTCTCCCTTAGCCCTTTTTTTTCATTTTCTTTTTATTTTATTTATTTATTTGTTCTCATCATTCATGATGAAACAAGGGGGAATGAATCCCCTTAATTCCCCTCTTTAAGTCACGGCAAAGAAGAGGAAGAGGGAGAGAAAAGAAGGAAGGCAAGTTGCCTTTCTCTTGTTCTTTTCTTGTTTTCTTTTGGTTAGCTTTTACTCTCATCCTTATCATGAGTTTCCCTCCTTTGCTATCAATATATTATTCCTATCCCAATTGGTCATTACCCATTAATCCTATCATTTACATCATGAGAGGTTCAAGGTTCAATCCTTGACAACTCCCTATTTTTATTTCTTTTTATTTCTTTTTGGTTCAACATTCTACTAATATTTTTCTAAGGCAAATTCATCATTCTCTTATTTTATCTTAAAAGCTTAGTGGGTGTTACACAAAAAAAATGATAAATGTTCCAAGACTTGATCTTGGATTAGTAGTATGAGAGAGAGAGAAAATAGTAAACCTCGAGTGGTATTTGCACCGACTTCAAGAAGTGAAAAAATATCGATCGATAAATCTAATCGAAGACCGAAAACTTTACCGATTTTGATCTACTCCAAAAATATTAGAAATACCATGAAAAGGAAAAAATTGCTTGAATGGTGGTTTCACCGCTTTGAAGTGGCCCCACTCTGATACCAATTATAGGATCGATGACGTGCTAGAGGGGGGTGAATAGCACTCGTGGCTTTTTCACTTTTCAGAAAACACAAAGTAAACACAGCGGAAGATAAAGAGAAACACAAGAACAATCACTAACACTTTTGGTTACTTGGTTCGGAGCCTTTAGCGACTCTTGCTCTAAGGCCCACGATCGTTGATCACTTTCGTTGGGTAATTCACTATTAATCCGGAAAGCTTTACTAAAGAACAATACAAGTATGAAGCTTTACAAATCTAAAATACAACTTGTTACAGACAACTTGGTGAAATCAATCTTCAGGCTTCATCATCGTTGGAGTAGTGTTTAGATGTTTCCAGAGTGTGCGCAGTTGTTCGTTCTTAATCTCAGAAAAGTATTATTCGATGTTGCTGGTCGACCCTCCTTTTATAGCCGAGGTAAACCTGATACAGATCCATTGATCTCGAGATCAATCTTTGACTCAACTATGATTGATCGACTGATCTAGGTGTTCGGTCGACCAAATCCTCTAAACCTACCGAGCTTCTCATCCACATGCTTTTACTCAGATAAGGGTTTTCATTCGGTTGGCCGATCTCAGTATTCGATCAATCGATCCCCAGCTCATTTGGTCAGATCAACCAGGTTTGACCACGCTGATACTTATCCATTGTTCGGTCGACTGAATTCCAAGTTCGGTCGACCGATCCCTTGGTTAAACTTGATCAGCTCGTTGAAAATCTAATCCTTCTATTTGAGTATTCGGTCGACCAATATGGATGTTCGATCAACCGATCAAGGCTTAATCTAACCCTATAAAAAGTGTTAGTTTCCTACAAAATAGAGTTATACAAATAGAAATAAAGCAATATGAAAGAATAACTTTTGATGGCCTCCGAAATGTCTCATTCTGACTTTCGGATTTCCTCTAGAAACCCTAGGTCGAACTGATGCCTATTGTTCCCTCAACTAGGAATGCGTCCTCAGCTACTCCTCTGACGAGAAGTTACCTGTGGCCAGACCAGTCCTCTAGACTGACTAGACTTTTGCTCAGCGCCTGAGACTTCACGTCTTCATGTTGGACATCTGCTCCACAACCCATCCAGACATTCACCTGGTCCGCGACCACTAGGATTTTCACCTAAAGTCCTCGACTCTAAGATTTCGTCCAAAGTTCATGACCGGCCAAGACTTTCCAGCTAGGGTTATCACCCCCTAGGACATAGGATTATCACCCCCTAGGATTTTCCACCTACCTAACAACAGCTAGGACTTTTGCTTAAGAACACTTAGAACTTTTCGTGCAAGCTCATTCAACCTTGTTAGACAACATGTAACCTTAACTTTGGACCCTTTTCCATAATCAAAACTTAAGTTCGATCATTTGATACTCCCTGCACCAATAATATGCATTAGTAATTGATAGTAAAACTATCTTAATCTCAACTTGGAAATCTTCCGTGTCTCTTTAGTTGGATCAATGACCTGAGGTTGATTCGGTATATACGACGTTAAGCCTGAGTTGTAGAGCTAATGTTCCTTAGTTGCTATAATGCAAAGTCCATATTTCATATTCACGTTGTAGAAGCTAAGGTTCTATAGTAGATATTACATTATGTTTGTGTTGTCGAAGCTATGTTTCTGCAACTACTTCAATGTACAGAATTAATGTTCTAGCAACTTCGGTTACACAACTGCTACAACCTGTGTTTCTGGTTTTCCTAAAATCAACAACAAAGTTTTAGAGCATGATTGGTGAAGTGTGTTGTTATTGTGGAAATAACAGCAACACATTTCATGTTGGTCTATAAGTGATTAGCAATGTTGTGTTTCTAGTTTTGTTTAGACCAACAACAGAGTGTTCAAACATGTGTAGCGTGTTGCTGGTATGGATAGATCAACAACAAGTTATTGATTTCTAGGGGGAATCAACAATAAATAATTGCAGGTATTGCTAGGGTCAGTAATATTGTATTATAACATATATGGTCTAGTGTGTTGCTAGTATGGAAAGACCATCAACATGATCTTACTATTCTTGGGGGAATTAGCAACAACGTGTTGCTGGTCTTGCTAGGATCAGCAACATAGTTTTATAACAAGTATGTTCTATTGTATTGCTAGTATGGAAAGACCATCAAAATGGATTAGCTATTCTTTGGGGAATTAGTAACAAGATGTAGCTATTCTTGGGGGAATTAGCAACAATGTGTTAATGTTCTTAGGAGAATCAACAACAACATGTAGTTGTTGTTTGGGGAATCAGCAACAAGGTGTTATTGTTGTTGGGAGAATTAGCAACAACGTGTTGCTAGTCTTGCTAGGATCTGTTGGATAGTCCTAGGAAAATGTATCGGTTCCACTGTACAAAATTTTTTTTGTACAAGTGTCGAACCTTTCCTTAAATAACCTATTGTGTTCTTTAGAAGTTAAATTAGGAATCGCAGACGGAACTTAACATCATTGATCCCAAATTTAACTTATCTTTTCTTAATGGTTTAGATTTGAATCGCAAGCAGAACTTAACACTATTGATTCAAATCCACTTATGTTATTAATTCTATTAAATATTAATTTCCAAAATAGTCTTCCGGGACTGCATGGCGAGACACATGACCTTCTTGGATATGGGAGCAACCACCACCGCCAAGACAAAGCCTTTTAAGAAAAGCTAATATTTAATTTCCTTAAATAACTCTAGGTTAACCAAAAAGAACAATCAAATCACAAATTCGAAAACAAAGAAAACACAAATTCGATAAACTAATTCGAAATACTAGACGTAATGCCTCTTGTGTTTGGAATTCTTACAAAAAGATATAACTAGCATGATGCGGAAAATAATTGCTAATTATACCTTCTCTTTGTAAACTAATGACCTCGAGATCTTATGCCGTATTCCTCGCCTCGCCTTGGACATCGTGTGGGCGACGATCCTCCAAGATGAACACCACCCAAAGAGCTTTCTTCTTCCTCCTCTAAAATCCGGCCACCACCACCAATTTAGGAACCAAAGAGAGCAAGGGAAAGGGAAGGGAAGAAATCCGGCCATCATGAGAGATCACAAGCAAGAGACTAGAATTAGATGCCTCTTTCTTCTTCTTCTTCTTCTCCTTCCCCTCCTTCTTTTATCCGGCCACTTAAAACCACAAGCAATATGTGGCTGGCCCTAGCATGATAAAGATCTAGGGGCCGACCCTAAGGAGGAGACTAGAGAGAAGAGAGAAAAAGAATTCATTCACCCACGAAGTCTTTCCTCCCCTTCTTTTATAATACTTTCCCAAGGCAAATAAGGAAAACTTTTTACAAAAATTAAAATCTTCCTCAAGTTTTTCCTTTTCTCTTTTTATTTTTCCTTTTCTTTCCTCATGATTGAATCAATCACCAATCATAGATTAGTTTTAATTTGATTGGATGATGATTTAATCCTATTTGCCGGCCCCATGCTTGGGCACCAAGAAAGGGTGGTCGGCCCCTATAAGGAAGGAAAAAATATCTTTTCTAAAAATTTTATAAACTCTTATAAAATTTTACAAGCTCTCTTTTAATTTCCTAAAGTGAATATTAAAAAGGAAAGTTTTAAAAAAATTAAAACCATGTTTTAAAATTTAAAACTTCTCTTCAAAAAATTCTTTTTTTAACATGTTTACAAAAATTTAAATTTTAAAACTTTTCTTCCTTTTTCTAAAACCATGAGGATGGTTAAAAAAGAAAA
The DNA here is from genome assembly GCF_018446385.1 of Zingiber officinale. Lineage (NCBI taxonomy): Eukaryota > Viridiplantae > Streptophyta > Magnoliopsida > Zingiberales > Zingiberaceae > Zingiber > Zingiber officinale. The sequence continues at coordinate 57,869,526 of NC_055988.1, read as the reverse complement.
GTTTTAAAACTTTTAAATTTTCTTTTAAAACATGTGGCCTAATTCAAATAAGGAAAGTTTTTAATTTCAAATCACTTTTAAAATTTATAGTTTTCTACAAAGAGAAGATTTTAAAAAATTCAAAACACCCCTTCCTATTTGAAATATTGTGGTCGGCACTTCCTATGCTTGGACACCAAGCATAGGGCCGACCCTCTTGAGAGGAGATGTGGCCGGCCATTACTTGGTCACCAAGTAATGGACCGACCCCCTTCTTGGACACCAAGAAGGGCCTTTCTTTGGATGAACTTGAGGGTTTAATGAGGCTACGACAGTGTGACGACCCGCCTTCTACTGGCTAGGCTGTAAGGCCAGACCATCACATTATGCGGTGCTAAGCTATATCCATGACCATTACTAAGTCCAGGTGCAGAAAACTGTACCAATTTAATACCTTGCTAAGCTAATACAAGTTCTTGGTTCTACATGTGCTAAGGGATGCAATCTAAGGTATACATGGTGTTGGGTTCTTCGGGCCGCGAAAACCGCTTTTTCGCGTCGCGGAAACCCCGAGTCACCCAAAGCCGTAGATCCGTGCAAAGATTCGTAAACAAAACTTTTCGAAAAACCTTTTCTTGTACGAGTTTGTAAAACCTTTAGATCTACACTAGATAAGGGTTATACCTTCGAAGCGTGCCTTTCGCTTATCCCGCTCGTCCAAGGAGTTGCCGGATCTCTAGACCGTCAAGCGTCGGTCCTCTAGAAGTATCCACACGGACACGTAGGTGGAGAAAACCTCACACAAAGGTGTGCTAGCACCTTGGTGAGATTCGGCCAAACAAGGAGGAGAGGGAGAGGGAGAGCTTGAGAGGAAGAAGGAGGAAGGAGGAAGATTCACCACACTTGAATGAAATGAATGAAAATCAATTCCAATTCAAAAGTGGCCGGCCACTTCTCATCAAGTGTAACTCCCCATTAAATGCAATTAATGTGAAGTTAATAAGAAAATGACTTTGTAACTTCCATGAGGTGGCACACCATGATGATGTGGAACATCATCATTGGTCCACCTAATGCCAACTCACCAATGAGGTGACAAAAGGTCAAGTCAAAATTGACCATTGGTCTTCCTTCTCTAGTCAAGTCAAACTTAACCCAATCTCTACCATGGTTGATCTAATCCAACCATTTGATTCGAGCTAACTTAATATAATGAATCTAATTCATTAAATTAAATTGATTTAATAAGTCATAATCTAAATTAGACTCATTAAATACATGAATCAACTTGAGTCGAACTCAAGTTAGCCCAATTAGGATTACTCTTAATCCAATTTGATTCATCAAATGAATCTAATCCTCTTGGTTCATCATATGAACCTAATCTCCATCTAATTGTCCTAAGTGTGTGACCCTATAGGTTCTTGTAACGTTGGCAATGCCCTAAACCCATTTAGGAGCATAAGTAATGAGCGGTATCTAGCAACACATCATTATTACCCAAGTTACAAGAATTTCGAGATCCGACATCACCTTGTGACTACTAATTGTGACTCCTCACAATATGTGACATTGTCCATCTCTCCTAGACATCTAGATTGATTAATGTGAGGCATAGACCGTGTCATCCTCTAATCAATCTAAATCTTGAACTCCAAGTAGACTCACTCGATCAAATAAGCTCAACATCTAATGTTGACTCATTTGGGCATGGCCATGCACTTAGTGGTCTCACTCTATCTAGAATACCGATGTCGCTCCCGTCATATGGAAGGGATAGATTCCATCTACATCACTCACATCCCTCCACATAATTTGTTACATACCCAGTAATCGCCTTTATAGTCCACCCAGTTACGGGTGACGTTTGACGAAACTAAAGTACATAACTCCTTATGTAGGGATCCATGGTGACTTCAGGTCTAAGGACTAATAGTCATACTAATAGCCACATGAGAAAGTATATGACACTCATATAACGATCCATGATACTTTCTCATGGCGGGTCATTCAGTATACATTCTCTAATGCATACCCATGTGTCAGCTTGATATCTCTATATCCATGACTTGTGAGATCAAGTCATCGAGCTGACCTACATGCTAGTCTTATTGTATTAACATTGTCCCTGAATGCTAATACTCGACTAGGAATGATTTAGAGTAGTGTTCCCTATATCATCTCACTATCGATTCAACTAATCGATTGATATAGGTATGAATCTTCTACTCAAGGACGCTATTATACTTAGTCTATTTGGCACTAATATAAATAAGTATAATAACCAAACAAATGCCTTTATTAATATACAAGAATATGATATACATGAGTCCATACAATCATCAAATGATTGGCTCTAGGGCTCTAACTAACAATCTCCCACTAGCACTAGTGCTAATCAGTATAGGCTCTAAGGCCTAAAGACCTAGTGTGACCATCATGCTTCCTCTGTGCCAAAGCCTTGGTCAAGGGATCTGCGATGTTAGCCTCTGTAGGTACTCTGCAAATCTTCACATCTCCTCTATCGATAATCTCTCGAATGAGATGGAAGCGCCGTAGTATATGCTTGGTCCGCTGGTGTGAGCGAGGTTCCTTCGCCTGTGCTATAGCTCCATTGTTGTCACAATAGAGCTCAACTGGGTCAGCGATGCTAGGAACCACCCCAAGTTCAGTAATGAACTTGCGGATCCAAACTGCCTCCTTTGCTGCCTCTCGGCTTCTGTTGTAGAATCAGCTACTGTATCCTGCTTCGAACTCTTCCAGCTGACAGCACCACCATTAATGCAAAATACGAACTATGACTGCGATCGGTAATTATCCTGATCGGTCTGAAAGCTGGCATCACTGTAACCCTTTATAGTTAGCTCATCATTGCCTCCATATATCAAGAAATATTCTTTAGTCCTTCGTAAGTACTTAAGAATATTCTTGACCGCTATCCAGTGACTTTCACCTGGATCTGACTGGTATCTGCTCGTCATGCTCAAAGCATACGAGACATCAGGTCGAGTACATAGCATGGCGTACATGATCGATCCTATGGCTGAGGCATAAGGGATCTGATCCATGCGGTCTCTCTCCTCTCTAGAAGAGGGACCTTGAGTCTTCGAAAGACTCACGCCATGTGACATCGGCAGAAATCCCTTCTTGGAATTCTGCATGGCAAACCGAAGGAGTACCTTGTCAATGTATGTACTCTGACTTAGGCCAAGCAATCTCTTAGATCTATCTCTATAGATCTGTATCCCTAGAATGCGGGATGCCTCACCTAAGTCCTTCATTGAGAAGCAACTCCCTAGCCATGTCTTGACAGACTGAAGCATAGAGATGTCCTTCCCAATGAGTAGTATGTCATCCACATACAATATGAGGAAGACAACTATGTCCCCTACAACCTTCTTGTAGACACAAGGCTCATCTTCGTTCTTGATGAAACCAAACTGTTTGATCGCATCATCGAATCAAAGATTCCAGCTCCGAGAAGCTTGCTTTAGTCCATAAATGGACCTATGCAGCTTGCATACTCTACTAGTATGCTGTGGATCTACAAAACCCTCAGGTTGTGTCATGTACACATCCTAGAGTAGGTTTCCATTCAGAAACGCGGTTTTGACATCCATCTGCCATATCTCATAGTCATGGTAGGCTGCAATAGCAAGCATGATCCGAATGGACTTAAACATCGCTACTGGAGAAAAGGTTTCATCATAGTCAATACCATGAATCTGCTTGAAACCTTTAGCTACAAAGCGACCCTTATAGATAGGTCCATCCATGTCAGTCTTTCTCTTAAAGACCCACTTGCACCCAATGGGTTTTACCCCTTCAGGTGGATCAACCAAAGTCCATACTTGGTTGGTGTACATGGATTCCATCTCGGATCTCATGGCTTCTAGCCATTTCTCGAAATCTGGTCTCATCACAGCTTCTTGATAGGTGGTAGGCTCATCCTCTATGAGCACAATGTAATCATGGTCAGACAAGAGAAATGAGTATCTCTCAGGCTGATGACGTACCCTATCAGACCTGCGAAGAGGTATGTCTACTTGAATCGGTTGTTGTTCCTCAACTCCTTGTGGAACAACATCATCCACAACACTTTGTGGTTCCAGTTCAATTTCCATCGAGGCATTAGTGCTATTGTTCGCATCTTGAACTTCTTCAAGATCGAACGCGCTCCCACTAGTCTTTCTAGAAATAAAGTCCCTTCCTAGAAAGACCCCAGTCTTTGCCACAACTATCTTGTGCTGACTGGGAATGTAGAAGTAATATCCCTTAGTTTCCTTGGGATATCCAATAAAGTAGCACTTGTCAGATTTGGGTCCTAATTTGTCTGAGACTTAACATCGTACATAAGCCTCACAACCCCAAATCCTCATGAAAGACACCTAGGCATCTCTCCTAGTCCATATCCTATATGGTGTCTTTATCACGGCCTTTGATGGAACTCAATTGAGTATGAAAGCTACCTTGTCTAGAGCATATCCCCATAGATATGTCGGAAGATCTGTGTGACTCATCATAGATCGTACCATATCTAATAGGGTACGATTCCTCCTTTTGGATACACCATTCCACTGTGGTGTTCCAGGAGGAGTGAGTTGGGATAGAATCCCACACTCAGCTAGGTAGTCACGAAACTCATGGCTAAGGTATTCTCCACCTCGATCTGATCGAAGTATCTTAATACTCTTGCCAAGCTGGTTCTGTACTTCATTCTTGAATTCTTTGAACTTTTCAAAGGATTCAGACTTATGTGTCATCAAGTACACATAACCATATCTACTGAAGTCATCAGTAAATGTGATGAAGTATCTATAACCGCCTCTAGCAGCAACATTGAAAGGGCCACATACATCACTATGTATGAGTCCTAACAAATCAGTTGCTCTCTCGCTATGCCCACTAAAGGGGGTCTTGGTCATCTTGCCTCGTAGGCATGACTCGTATATCTCATATGATTCTAAATCAAATGAGTCTAGCAAACCATCCTTATGGAGCTGGGATAAGCGCTTGTCATTTATATGACCTAAGCGACAGTGCCAGAGATAAGATTGGTTCAGGTCATTTGACTTGAACTCCTTGGTATTTATGTTATAAATAGGGCTCTCAAGGTCTAGAATATAGAGTCCGTTCATCAGAGGTGCACTACAATAGAACATATCGTTTAAATAGACAGAACAATATTTGTTCTTTATTATAAACGAGAATCCTTTCTTGTCCAAACAAGAAACTGATATAATGTTCTTTGTCAATGTAGGCACATAACAACAATCATCTAACTCTAGTAAAGCCCAGAGGGCAGAGATAGATGATAAGTTCCTACAGCAATAGCATTAACTCGTGCTCCATTGCCTACTCGTAGGTTTATCTCACCCTTCGTCAATGTCCTGCTATTTCTCAACGCTTGTACATTAGTACAAATGTGCGAAGCACATCCGGTATCTAATACCCACGATGAAGAAATAGAGAGGTTGACTTCTATAACATGTATACCTGAAGTAGAAATTTTATTTCTCTTCTTCGTAAGATCTTCCAGGTATTCTTCGGAGTTCCTCTTCCAGTGCCTTGCTTGTCCTTGATATAGGTGACAAAGATGTTCAACTATATCGTAAGCGCACATCAACTCATGTTGCTTCTGAAGCTCAGAGTTCATGGTTGCGAGCATAAGATAGGACACATTTAATGCGTCATCTTGATGCTTCTTGTAAGCATCTCGGTCTGCTTGCGTGGCAGTGGCAGGAGGAGCCTCCGGAATGGGCTGCTCCAGAACATACAGTTTACGTTCTTGAGTGAGAACTATTCTCAGGTTCCTGTACCAGTCCAGAAAATTTGCTCCGTTGAGCTTGTCCTTCTTAAGGACAGATCGTAGGGAGAAGGAATTCATGTTCGACGTCATGGTTATCTACAACATAAAATTTGTAGAAATAAATATCATATTCCTTTTTAAAAATCATTTAATTAGGCCTTTAATTAAAAGATGCTCCCACTGAATACTATAATTCATGTGGGACAAGATCCATATCATACTAACCCTTGAGTTAGCTTTGGCTAATACGCCCAAGGCTTAGTATGATCGGTAGGTAACGATTACCAATTACATCTCTATGCAACTCTTGTTTATAGAATCAATATCCGCATTTATATTAAAACTCGAGTTAGCTTTGGCTAATACGCCCGAGTGTTAATATAGATGTGATTTTGACCTATCTTTTCCAACCGTTGGAATAATGCCTATAGTTGACTCGATCCAACCAAGTAACTAGGAATACTCAATCTAATTGAGTTTGTATTCACCCATGCGTTGATAGGCGGGACCAAGATTGTCCCTCCGTACCCTACCAAGATAATATGTATTGCTCTGCTTTGGCAAATTCAACAATACATGTGATCGAGGTAGTGATAGGTATCACGGCACGGTTAGGCATTAGAGTTGAGTCGATCTAGATCTAATCTAATCGAGAAGGATGCATCTTGTGCACGACTTAGATCTAATCTAATCACAAGGGTGCATCATGTGCACGACTTAGATCTAATCTAATCGTTAAGGCACTAATTAATTAATTAATTATTAAACATGCATCAAATACATAACAATTAATTAATTAATCTATTTGTGATTTAGTCATGGCCCTACTACGATCTTCTCAAGCCAATGAGAAGATCGAACGGTCAACCTAGGGTCAACAGCTTCTCCAAGCTCCTCCCTTTGACCACCTTGTGTTGCTCGTGCCCGCCTCGGAACTCCGTCTCGTGTGGACCCTCCACCGCTCCAATTTATACATTACAATTTGAAACTCGAGTTACATTCGAGTCTAAATCTAATTTACAACAAGAATATAAGAGAAGGCACGACGCGCAGGTCGCGAATAAATAAAAACATACAACACGCGCAAACACATAACGGCACGCAGGCCGTATTATGAATTAAAACACAACCAATCATATTGGGTTTTTGGGCCATGACTATCACAAAATTTATATATAATTCAAAATTATATATTTTCATAATTTTCTATAATTTTAAAATTAATTTTTAAAATTTTTACGAGTAAAATTTCCCGGCGGTCCCGTTTAGCGGTTTCGGGCGCAATCGCGGAACAGATCCCCTTGCGGGTCCCAGGGGCAGCGCCCCTACCCGCGATCTAATCATCGCGAGGGTTCCTTTGCGATCCAACAGCGCCTAAACCCGCTGTCCCAAAACGATTTGGGCCGAGACATTGCCGTTTCGGAAAAATCTTCCCGGCTGGTTCGTTTTTAGCGATTTCGGGTGCAATCGCGGAGCAAATCCCCTTGCGGGGTTAGGGGCAGTAACCCTACCCACGATCTAACCATCGTGAGTTTCTCCTTTGCGATCTAATGGCACCCGACCCCGCTGTCCCAAACGAATTTGGGGCAAAACGAATCCGTTTAAAAGAAAACTCTCCGGTAGCCGAAGCCTACAAGTGCCGAGACACTTGTGCTTCGCTTCTACGGAAAAATTACTCATAAAAACTCTAAAAACTCAATTTTTACAGAAAATCACAGAAGGTATATTTTTCATAAAAATACAAACGAAATCGTACAAGTCTTTGCACGTGGCTCTGATACCACTGTTGGGTTCTTCGGGCCGCGAAAACCCCGAGTCACCCAAAGCCGTAGATCCGTGCAAAGATTCGTAAACAAAACTTTTCGAAAAACCTTTTCTTGTACGAGTTTGTAAAACCTTTAGATCTACACTAGATAAGGGTTATACCTTCGAAGCGTGCCTTTCGCTTATCCCGCTCGTCCAAGGAGTTGCCGGATCTCTAGACCGTCAAGCGCCGGTCCTCTAGAAGTATCCACACGGACACGTAGGTGGAGAAAACCTCACACAAAGTTGTGCTAGCACCTTGGTGAGATTCGGCCAAACAAGGAGGAGAGGGAGAGGAAGAGCTTGAGATGAAGAAGGAGGAAGATTCACCACACTTGAATGAAATGAATGAAAATCAATTCCAATTCAAAAGTGGCCGGCCACTTCTCATCAAGTGTAACTCCCCATTAAATGCAATTAATGTGAAGTTAATAAGAAAATGGCTTTGTAACTTCCATGAGGTGGCACACCATGATGATGTGGAACATCATCATTGGTCCACCTAATGTCAACTCGCCAATGAGGTGGCAAAAGGTCAAGTCAAAATTGACCTTTGGTCTTCCTTCTCTAGTCAAGTCAAACTTGACCCAATCTCTACCATGGTTGATCTAATCCAACCATTTGATTCGAGCCAACTTAATATAATGAATCTAATTCATTAAATTAAATTAATTTAATAAGTCATTATCTAAATTAGACTCATTAAATATATGAATCAACTTGAGTCGAACTCAAGTTAGCCCAATTAGGATTACTCTTAATCCAATTTGATTCATCAAATGAATCTAATCCTCTTGGTTCATCATATGAACCTAATCTCCATCTAATTGTCCTAAGTGTGTGACCCTATAGGTTCTTGTAATGTTGGCAATGTCCTAAACCCATTTAGGAGCATAAGTAATGAGCGGTATCTAGCAATACATCATTACTACCCAAGTTACAAGAATGTCGAGATCCGACATCACCTTGTGACTACTAATTGTGACTCCTCACAATATGTGACATTGTCCTTCTCTCCTAGACATCTAGATTGATCAATGTGAGGCATAGACCGTGTCATCCTCTAATCAATCTAAATCTTGAACTCCAAGTAGACTCACTCGATCAAATGAGCTCAACATCTAATGTTGACTCATTTGGGCATGACCATGCACTTAGTGGTCTCACTCTATCAAGAATATTGATATCGCTCCCGTCATATGGGAGGGATAGATTCCATCTACATCACTCACATCCCTCCGCATAATTTGTTACATACCCAGTAATCGCCTTTGTAGTCCACCCAGTTACGGGTGACGTTTGACGAAACTAAAGTACATAACTCCTTATGTAGGGATCCATGGTGACTTCAGGTCTAAGGACTAATAGTCATACTAATAGCCACATGAGAAAGTATATGACACTCATATAACGATCCATGATACTTTGTCATGGCGGGTCATTCAGTATACATTCTCTAATGCATACCCATGTGTCAGCTTGATATCTCTATATCCATGACTTGTGAGATCAAGTCATCGAGCTGACCTACATGCTAGTCTTATTGTATTAACATTGTCCCTGAATGCTAATACTCGACTAGGAATGATTTAGAGTAGTGTTCCCTATATCATCTCACTATCGATTCAACTAATCGATTGATATAGGTATGAACCTTCTACTCAAGGACGCTATTATACTTAGTCTATTTGGCACTAATATAAATAAGTATAATAACCAAACAAATGCATTTATTAATATACAAGAATATGATATACATGAGTCCATATAATCATCAAATGATTGGCTCTAGGGCTCTAACTAACACATGGCATATCCTACATCCCCTATGGTCAAGAAGCTAAATTACAAGGTCTCTTGGTCGAAAACCAACTTCTCAATCGATCCAAATTGAACTCGATCGATTGCAAGCTGTTGGAACGATCCATGGATCGATTCAGATCGCTACTGTGCTCAGGGTAATAATCTGGATCGATCGGCTGATCGATCCAGACTGGCCAATCGATTCAGTGATTGATTCCAGAGCTCTCTGTTCGCGGGAGCGATTTCCCGATCGATCGAACGATCGATCCCGGAACTCTCTGTTTGCGACAGAATGCGTCTGGATCGATCGGCTGATCGATCCAGAAGCTTACTGTTCACAGAACTAGGCTCCCAATCGATCAACAGATCGATTGAGGGCCCCCAATCGATCCACTGATCGATTGGGGTTTCTGATTTCGCAGCAAAACTCTGATTTCAGCACTGTTCCGTGCCAAACTCACCTACAAGAGTTTTATATTAGCTGGAAACATACCAGTAACACATAACTAGGATTATGAGCATAAGTACTAACAATCAAAGCAAGTCTTTCACGATTCAAGGCATTAAAATAACTAGAAATACGGAAAATAACACTATATAAAAACTAAAGTCTTAGTTTGCTAATTTATCCAAGATCCTTATTCCAGGTTCCATCCATACACATCTTCATCGCATTGACCTCCAACCTCCGCTAATCCATCTTCCCTTTACCTTTATCTGCAGTATAAGGAAAGAAGTATATGTAAGCTTTACGCTTAGAAAGAAACCATCTACCTCACAAAACATGCATACGATGCAATTTATGCTTTTAAAACATGTTATTTGAAATATATGCTGAACAGGTAAAAGCATAGCATGGCATACAAACAAACTAGTCATGGCATCAAGTGCTAACATAAGCTATCATATTGTATCAATAGGAAACTAAACTGATACAAAAACTGAGCTGAGATAATTCTAAACTAATGCTAAAGCTGTACTGAATTCACATAACTATTTGTGAAGTTTTGAAATCTATTTTCATAAATAGGTTAAAATAATAATCATGCTGCTATTTGGGCCCGGCAACTGTACTTGCTATGTGCGCATCCCTAACTAGACCCGGGTTTGCAAGTCCCAAATTTAGTAGGATTTTCTAGGTTATCTAAACCTAGGGATGACTGTGGGAGCCCAACCCAATGGATATCTGATCCAGTACAGTGCCATTGCTAAAAGTAAAATACGAAACATAAGCTAATAATGTTTGTCTTGCTCTTACTAGGTTGTCTAAACCTAGAACTAGGTTGTCTGAACCTAGAGGCGACTGTGGGAGCCCACCCATTGGATATCTAGTCATGTAAAAACTGGAGCAAGACTACTATATGATCTTAAATGTTTCTGTTGCATTTAACAGAGCTGTTAAACTGTCTAAAACTATACTGGTTATTTTATCGAACACTTGGTGTACGTCATCTCTCCTCTCTATTAGGGCCTCTAGGCACCCGACAACGTCTAAAACCTCCAACTAAAGGGGAAAACATGTCCGGCCCATCTAGAGATGTTCGACTAATCCCTAAATCTGTGAGGAGGGTTAAATACACTCTGTATGTCGACAAAAATCTTCATATAGCAAAACTAAAGGCACACAATTATATGAAAGCTACTTATACTGCAGGTGAGGGGTTTCTTACTTCCTGCGCTAGATTTCCTTACTATATGATCGCTAGATTTCCGATGGATATGATCTTCTCGACGATCTCCTCGCGTCTACGTGATCTTCTCTTGGAGAGGAGCGTCCTCGTGCTGGAATTGTCGCCGGAGGGTGCTCCTATAGCCCTTGGGATGAAACCCTAGGTTTGCTTATGGTTGGCGCCGAGAGGTGAGGGAGAAAGAGAGAGGGCGGCGTGACTAGGGTGAGGGAGGATAGAGTTACGTTAAAATAAAATAACTCTTCACTTGATTCCCTATTTATATTAAGGAATTAATTCGCCCAACTCTAACTTAAATATAACTGATTCCCTTTCTTTTCAGCACGGTCCTACTGGGTTCTCCTGGTTACTAGAGTTCACCTTAAGTCATAGGACCCAATAGGTCTCGGGTTCAATTCCCACGTAGGCTATTCTACGATTCTATTTATTTTTGCTACTTCTGCTACTCTAAAAATTCTGTAAAAATATCCTAAAATTCCAGAAAAATACTAGGATATTTCTAATAATTATTTTGAGAATTTTTTGGTGTTACAATCCCCCATACCTTATAAAAAGTTCGTCCTCGAACTTAGAATAACTCTGGGTACTTCTGTCTCATACTAGCTTCTGTCTCCTAAGTTGCCTCTTCTGTGGTGTGATTTTGCCAACTGACTTTTACTAATGGTACTTCCTTGTTCCGCAATTTCTTAACTGCTCAGTCTATTATCTAAATAGGCCGACTGTCATAGCTGAGGTCTTCGCGGACTGGTATCGACTGGGGCTCAATCACCTGGGTGGCATCTGGGATATGCTTCTTCAGCATAGAGACATGAAATACATTATGGATGGCTGACATCTCCTGTGGTAGCTCTAGCTCATATGCTACCTTGCCAACTCTTATAGTGATAAGGTATGGTCCCACATATCTGGGACTTAGTTTGCCCGTTTTCCCAAAACGCATTACTCCCTTCATGGGAGCCACTCGGAGAAATACTGTATCTCCAACTGAAAACTCTAAGGGTCTGCGCCGTGTATCAGCATAGCTTTTCTGGCGGCTCTGAGCTGTCTCTATCATCTGGCGAATCTGCTGTATAGCTGCTGTGGTATCTGCTACTAGATCTGTCTGAAGTTATAGTTCTTTCTGTTCACCACTTTCATACCAGCAGATTGGAGATCTACACCTCCGCGCATAGAGAGCCTCGTAAGGTGTCATACCGATAGTGGCCTGATAGCTGTTGTTGTATGCAAATTCTGCTAAACTCAGATATTTGCACCAACTTCCCTTGAAGTCTAGGGCACATGCTCAGAGCATATCTTCAAGTACCTGATTTGCTCGCTCTGTCTGACCATCTGTCTGAGGATGGAAAGCTGTGCTAAATTTTAACTTCGTGCCCAATGCTGACTGTACACACTTCCAGAAGTGTGATGTGAATCTACTGTCTCTGTCTGAAATGATGGTTCGTGGGACTCCATGCAGTTTGACGATCTCCTTGAGATACAACTGAGCTAGCTGCTCCATGGAGTAGGATATCCTGATAACTAAGAAGTGGGCTGATTTAGTCAATCTGTCGACTATTACCCAGATGGCATCGAAACCATTCATGGTTCTGGGTAAGCCCACTATGAAATCCATAGAGATGACTTCCCACTTCCATTCTGGAATCTGAATAGGCTGCAGAACTCCTCCTGGTCTCTGATGTTCTGCCTTGACCCTCTGACCGGTCAGGCAGGTGCTAATATATCTATAGATGTCTCTTTTCATCCCGGGCCACCAAAAACGTTTCTTTAGATCTTGGTACATCTTGGTGGAACCTGGATGCATCGCATAAGGAGTCCTGTGAGCCTCGTCTAAAATCTTCCTCTTTAGTTCCTTTTGATCTGGAACACAGAGTCTGTCACCGAAGTATAATACCCCACTATCGGACACTCTGAATTCTCTACTTTCTGATTATGCTAACCCTTGCTTGATTTTCTGAATTTCAGGATCCTGCTCCTGAGCTGTCTGAATGTCAACAAGCAGGTTAGATGCTAATGTCATAGTAGAGAGCTGTCCTACTATAAGTTCGAGACCAAAATCTGTGATCTCTTTTTGTAGGGGCGGTGACATGGCTGCTAGGGATAGTAAGGTAGCACTGGACTTTCTGCTAAGTGCGTCTGCCACCTTATTGGCCTTTCCTGGGTGGTAGAGGATGTCTATGTCATAATTTTTTACCAGATCAAGCCATCTACGCTGTCGCATATTCAGATCCTTCTGAGTGAAGAAGTACTTCAGACTCTGATAATCTGTATACACTCTGCACTGAGCTCCATACAAGTAATGTCTCCAAATTTTGAGAGCGAACACTACTGCTGCAAGCTCAAGGTCATGAGTAGGGTAATTCTTCTCATATTCCTTGAGTTGTCTGGAGGCATAGGCGATCACCTTGCCATTTTGCATCAGTACTGCTCCTAGTCCCAATTTAGAGGCGTCACTATAAATATCAAAGCTGTCTATGTTTTCTGGTAGAGTCAAAATGGGAGCACTGGTTAATCTCCTCTTTAACTCGCTGAAGCTGTTCTCACAGTCCTCTGTCCTTTGAAATTTTCTGTTCTTCCTGGTGAGAGCTGTCAGTGGGGAGGTTATTCTGGAGAAGTCCTCTACAAACTTTCTGTAATAACCTGCTAGTCCCAAAAAGCTCCTGATTTCACTAGCATTCTTAGGTCTTTTCCAGTTACTCACAGCTTCAATCTTACTGGGGTCTACCATGATACCATCCTTTGAGATGATGTGGCCCAGGACGGACACCTGATCTAACCAAAATTCACATTTCGTGAACTTGGCGTACAGCTGGTTCTGCTGAAGGGTCTGCAATACTATTCTCAGGTGCTCTGCGTGCTCTTCCTGAGTTCCTGAATAGATAAGAATGTCATCGATAAACACAATAACAAATCTATCTAGGTAGTCCCTAAATACTCTGTTCATGAGGTCCATGAAAGTAGCTGGAGCATTTGTCACGCCAAAGGGCATGACTACGAACTCGTAGTGTCCGTATCTAGTCCTGAATGCTGTCTTGGGTATATCCCCTTCTTTACCTTTCACCTGATGATAACCTGATCTGAGGTCTATCTTAGAGAACACTGCTACTCCCTTTAGCTAATCGAACAGGTCATCTATTCTGGGAAGAGGATACCTGTTCTTGATGGTGACTTGGTTCAGTGCCCGGTAGTCTATGCACAGGCGCATGCTCCCGTCCTTCTTCTTCATGAACAATACAGGCGCTCCCCATGGTGAGTGACTAGGGCGTATGAAACCTTTGTCAAGAAGCTCCTGTAATTGCTCCTGAAGTTCCTTAAGTTCTGTTGGGGCCATGCGGTAAGGTGCTTTGGAGATAGGATTTGTACCGGGAATGAGCTCTATCTCAAATTCAATCTCCCTGTCTGGTGCTAGGCCTGGTAACTCCTCAGGAAAGACTGCTGGGTAGTCACATACGACTCGGACCTCTGCTAGCTGTTGGTCCTTGTCCTGACTGGCACTGACTACATGCGTTAAAAATCCCGTACATCCTGAATCTAGTAATTTCTGTGCTTTCAGAGTTGAGAGAAATTTCTTGGCTTTTCTCTTTGGTCCTCCGCTATACTCAAATTGTACTCCTGCTTCAGGTTGGAATATGACTTTCTGTTTACGGCACTCGATAGAGGCACCGTATCTGATTAGGAAGTTCATCCCAAAAATAACATCGTAATCAGTCATGTCTAACACTATCAGATCACAAAAGAGCTCTCTGTCTGCTATAATGGCTGGCACTGCTCTGAGCCAGTGCGTGGATGCCATAATTTCTCATGAAGGTAGTGTTGTCAAAAACTGACCATGGAGTACCTCTGGAGGTATTGCTAACTTTTCGGAAAATGCCCTAGATACATAAGAATGGGTTGCCTTAGTATCGAATAAGACAGTTGTACTTTGCTGTAAAATACTGATCTGACCTGTAACAACTGTCGAGGCATTCGCTACGTCCTCTCTGGTTAAGGAGTAGATCCTCGCATTGGTCATAGCTGGAGGGGCTTCTAGTCTGCCCTGGCTGATGTGTGGACCATCTAAAACGGCTTGCATCTGATGTAGCTGTGCTGGTTGGCCTCCATACTGTATCAGCTGTGGTTGAGGAAGACTTGTCTTGTTCGGGCATTGCTTAGCCATATGCCCTTCCTGTCCACATTCAAAGCATCCTCATGTGCCCTTGCGACAAACTCCTGGGTGAAATTTCCCACAAGTAGCACATTTGGGATAACTAGGCTATTTGCTGGCTGGTCCTCCCTTTGGGTAACTCCCTGGTTTGCGCTTTTTGCTGGAGTTCCCTTTCCAGTTAAAGCTGTGGCCCTGTTGTTTCTGAGTACCTGAGCCTCCTTGCCCTTTGTGCTCTGAGAGGACTTGCTTCTGCCGCTTGATATTATTCTGGTAGTGCTCGGTGGTCAGAGCACTACTGACTAGTTCTTCGGTGGTTTGCGGCCTATGAACGCCGCCAGCCACGTTCATGCTATTTCCGGCCTCAGCATCTTGAGCATCAACCGGACTCATTCTTTTTCTATGCTGACTAGTTCGGGGCATAGACGAGCCAGTCTATTGAATTTCTTCACGGCTTCCTTAACTAATAGGTTTCCCTGACGAAACTCAGTGAACTCGTCGTAGTGACGGTTTGTGACCCGCATGTGAAAGAACTCCTCGAAGAATTCTTTCTCGAAGTCATCCCATGTCATCTGGTTCACTGGGCGCTTCACTCTAATTCTCTCCCACCACATACGTGCATCTCCTGTCAAGCAGAAGGAGGCGCACTTCACTTGTTCATGCTCTGGCCAGTCCAGAAGCTCCATCGTACTCTCCAGCGTTTTGAACCAGGCTTGAGCATCCCATGGTTCACTGGTGCCTGAGAAGTTCTCGGGCTTGACTCTCTGCCACTGGATCAGATAGGATTCTCTCTTTGCTTCTGCTGCTGGGACTACTGGCGCTGTAGGCTGGACTGGTGGAACCTCTATAACTACTGGGTTAGCTATGTTTGGTTCCGGTGTGACAGTGGGAGTATTCTGCTAATTAGCCTTTAAGGTGGCTATCTCCTGTTGTTGTTCTGCTAGCTGCTTCTGTAACTGAGCCACTACTGCTGTAAGGTCTGGGGGAGGCACTGAACTGCCTGCCTCATGCTGGGGCTAAGTAGCTGGTGCCCTTCTAGCTGGGCGTCCTCGTGCCATTTCTAAAGGAACAAAGGATGTACATAACTAAAGCATCATGTTTACATAGCTAACACTATCACAGATAAGCATACTTTAGTTATCTACAAATATGAAAGCAATAGACAAAACAAAGTCAGAGGTATTCATACTTGGAAGCTGCAAGTTCAATGTTGATGTGTGTGTAGGAAGTATGGAACTTTCTGCTCTGATACCACTCTGTGACGACCCGCCTTCTACTGGCTAGGCTGTAAGGCCGGACCGTCACATTATGCTGTGCTAAGCTATATCCATGACCATTACTAAGTCTAGGTGCGGAAAACTGTACCAATTTAAAACCTTGCTAAGCTAATACAAGTTCTTGGTACTACATGTGATAAGGGATGCAATCTAAGGTATACATGGCATATCCTACATCCCCTATGGTCAAGAAGCTGAATTACAAGGTCTCTTGGTCGAAATCCAACTTCTCAATCGATCCAGATTGAACTCGATCGATTGTAAGCTGTTGGATCGATCCATGGATCGATTCAGATCGCTACTGTGCTCGGGGTAATAATCTGGATCGATCGGCTGATCGATCCAGACTGGTCAATCGATCCAGTGATCGATTCCAGAGCTCTCTGTTCGCGGGAGCAATTTCCCGATCGATCGAACGATCGATCCCGGAACTCTCTGTTTGCGACAGAATGCGTCTGGATTGATCGGCTGATCGATCCAGAAACTTACTGTTCGCGGAACTAGGCTCCCAATCGATCCGCTGATCGATTGAGGGCCCCAAATCAATCCACTGATCGATTGGGGTTTCTGATTTCACAGTAAAACTCTGATTTCAGCACTGTTTCGTGCCAAACTCACCTACAAGAGTTCTATATTAGCTGGAAACATACCAGTAACACATAACTAGGATTATGAGCATAAGTACTAACAATCTAAGCAAGTCTTTCATGATTCAAGGCATTAAAATAACTAGAAATGCGAAAAATAACACTATATAAAAACTAAAGTCTTAGTTTGCTAATTTATCCAAGATCCTTATTCCAGGTTCCATCCACACACATCTTCATCGCATTGACCTCCAACCTCCGCTAATCCATCTTCCCTTTTCCTTTATCTGCAGTATAAGGAAAGAAGTATCTGTAAGCTTTACGCTTAGAAAGAAACCATCTACCTCACAAAACATGCATACGATGCAATTTATGCTTTTAAAACATGCTATTTGAAATATATCCTGAACAGGTAAAAGCAGAGCATGGCATACAAACAAACTAGTCATGGCATCAAGTGCTAACATAAGCTATCATATTGTATCAATAGGAAACTAAACTGATACAAAAACTGAGCTGAGATAATTCTAAACTAATGCTAAAGCTGTATTGAATTCACAGAACTATTTGTGAAGTTTTGAAAACTATTTTCATAAATAGGTTAAAATAATAATCATGCTGCTGTTTGGGCCCGGCAACTGTACTTGCTATGCGCACATCCCTAACTAGACCCGGATTTGCAAGTCCCGAATTTAGTAGGATTTACTAGGTTATCTAAACCTAGGGACGAATGTGGGAGCCCAACCCAATGGATATCTGATCCAGTATAGTGCCATTGCTAAAAGTAAAATACTGAACATAAGCTAATAATGTTTGTCTTGCTCTTACTAGGTTGTCTGAACCTAGAGGCGACTATGGGAGCCCTCCCATTGGACATCTAGTCTTGTAAAAACTGGAGCAAGACTACTATATGATCTTAAATGTTTCTTTTGCATTTAATTGAGCTATTAAACTGTCTAAAACTATACTGGTTATTTTATCGAACACTTGGTGCACGTCATCTCTCCTCTCTATTAGGGAGATCACCTCTAGGTACCCGACAACGTCTAAAACCTCCAACTAAAGGGGAAAACATGTCCGACCCATCTAGAGATGTTCGACTAATCCCTAAATCTGTGAGGAGGGTTAAATACACCCTGTATGTCGACAAAAATCTGCATATAGCAAAACTAAAGGCACACAATCATACGAAAGCTACTTATACTGCAGGTGAGGGGTTTCTTACTTCCTGCGCTAGATTTCCTTACTATCTGATCGCTAGATTTCCGATGGAGACGATCTTCTCGAAGATCTCCTCGCGTCTACGTGCTCTTCTCTTGGAGAGGAGCGTCCTCGTGCCGGAATTGTCGCCGGAGGGTGCTCCTATAGCCCTTGGGATGAAACCCTAGGTTTGCTTGTGGTTGGCGCCGAGAGGTGAGGGAGAAAGAGAGAGGGCGGCGTGACTAGGGTGAGGGAGGAGAGAGTTACGTTAAAATAAAATAACTCTTCACTTGATTCCCTATTTATATTAAGGAATTAATTCATCCAACTCTAACTTAAATATACTAATTCCCTTTCTTTTCAGGACGGCCCTGCTTGGTTCTCCTGGTTACTAGAGTTCACCTTAAGTCATACGACCTAATAGGTCTCAGGTTCAATTCCCGCGTAGGCTATTTTACGATTCTATTTATTTTTGCTACTTCTGCTACTCTAAAAAATCTGTAAAAATATCCTAAAATTCCAGAAAAATACTAGGATATTTCTAATAATTATTTTGAGAATTTTTGGGCGTTACAGATAGGGACCTAGAGGAGAAATTGGTTTTGGCCTTCCGATGAGCTTGAGTATCTCGTGTTCGTCCCGAAAACACAACTCAAGTTCATCGATAATAACTCATTCCACTAGAGAGTTATTATCGTACTACCGCACCAATCCCAAATTACATTATGGGCTCCTTCTTATCATGAGTGTGTTAATCTCCCTGTGTTTAAGATTACGAATGCCCACTAATTAAGTAAGTTACTGACAACTTATTTGATTAATATCTAGCTCCAAGAGTAGTACTACTCAACTTCATTATCATGTCAGACTAAGTCCACCTGTAGGGTTTAACGTGACAATCCTTATGAGCTCCTCTTGGGGATATTCTCATCCTAGATAACTAGGACACAGTTTCCTTCTATAATCAACAACACACACTATAAGTAATAGCATTTCCCAACTTATCGGGCTTATTGACTTATCGAGTTAAATCTCACCCATTGATAAGTCAAAGAAATAAATACTAAATATATGTGTTTGATATTATATTAGGATTAAGAGCACACACTTCCATAATAACTAAGGTCTAGTTCTTTTATAAAGTCAGTACAACAATAACTTACCTAAAATGGTCCTACTCACTACACTTAGATTTTATCAGTGTAATTTATTAATCAAGATAAACTAATACTTAATTATACTACGACTATTCCGATGGTTTGTTCCTTTCCATCTTAGTCGTGAGCAACTGTTTATAATTTATAAAGAACTGACAACATGATCTTCTATGTGTGACACCACACACCATGTTGTCTACTATATAAATTAATTGAACAAATTATATTTAACAAATAAATGTAAATATTGACCACTGTGACTCTTTATTTCTAAATAAATGTTTATACAGAAGCTAGGCTTTTAGTATACGCTCTAACAATCTCCCACGTATACTAAAAGACTATGCTGTCATAAATGATGCCATACATCTGATTCTCAACCCTTCAACATGCCCATAAAAAGCTCTTGCCTTAAGGACCTTAGTGAAAGGATCTACAGGTCATCACCTGATGCAATATAGGCGGGAACAACTTCTCCTTGTTTATACGATTTCTCGTATTGGGTGGTACTTGTGCTCTATTGTGTTTACTTGCCTTATGGACTTATGGTTTCTTCGAGTTTGCTACTGCACCACTGTTATTACAATAAATTGTAATAATTTTTGGGCATACCAGAAAACATATCTAAGTCCATCATGAAATATCTGAGCTATACAGCTTCTATGACTGCCTCAGAGGCTGCCACTTACTTTGCTTTTATGGTGGAGTCCGAAAAAGCACCTTTGCTTATCACTCTTCCATAGTTATGACTTCACCACCTAAAGTAAACACAAACCCCGAGGTCGACTTACTATTGTCCCTATCCGATTGGAAGTCAAAAATCGTGCAACCCACAGGGACCAAATTAACGGCCTTGTAAGCTAGCATATAATCTCAAGTGCCTCTATGGTACTTAAATATATGCTTTACTGCAGTCCAATGTCCTTGTCCAGGGTTACTTTGAAATCTGCTAACTATTCCCTCGGCAAAACAGATTTTTGATCTCGTGCATAGCATATTAGGCTTCCGTCAACCGAAGCATAAGGAACTGCCTTCATTTCCTCTATCTCCATTGATGTCTTCAGAGACATCTCTTTAGATAAAGCTACTCCATGCTGAAAAGGTAAGAAACCTTTCTTGGAGTTTTGTATGCTTAAAACGAGCAAGGATTATTTTGATATATGAAGCTTGGGATAAGTAAAATATTCTTTTCTTGCGATCCCTTAATACTTTGATCCCAAGAATATATGCATTCTTCCAAGTCCTTCATATCGAATTATTTGGACAACCATACCCTTACTTCTGACAATACTTTGATATTATTTTCAACTACCAAAAATGTTATCTACGTATAGTACAAGAAATATCACCACGTTTCCATCACACTTCTTGTATACACAAGACTCATCCGGACACTGAATAAATCCATAGGTCTGGATTACTTCATTAGACTAGATGTCCAAGACCTTGAAGCTTTGCTTCAGTCCATAAACTGATTGAGCTTACACACAATATGCTCTTTGCCTTTTGCAATAAACCTCATTGGTTGCTTTATATGGATTCTTTCTTCAAGACTTCCATTAAGGAAAGCTGTCTTGACATCCACTTGCCAAATAGATAAAAGAATCCGGATAGACTTAAGCATGGCTACTAGTGAAAAAGTTTCATTTTTTAATAAGCCTTGCTTTAAAAGTTTCCACTTTCCTGTCTATCCCTCTTTTCCTATTGTAGACTTATTTTCACTCAATGGCTATTTGGTGATTTTATAAGCTCCCAGACTCTATACATATATTCTAATTCTGTATTTATTGCTCTTTGCAAAGATACTGCATCTTTGTCTTGGAGTGCTTCGTCATATGTTTGGGGATCAGGTTCATGCCCATCAGGAATCAAGTCCAAAGACTATCCCAAAGCATTAATCTTTTAGGTTGCCTAACAGCCCTCCCACTATGGCGAGACACATTCTACAATTATGTATCATTTGTGATACGTGTTGCAGTTTCTTGTGATATTTCATCTTGTACAGTTGGTACTAGATTTGACGCGTCCTTTAATTTCCTTAAAAACAATTTTTACTCATGGGCTTATGGTTCATAGTATAGTCATTTTCTAAAATCGGGCATTGGTACCAATAATGACCTTCCGATTTAAAGGACTATAAACCTCTTTTCATTTTTCTAGGATAACTCACAAACAAGTGAACTCCTGTCCAACTTATCAGTGTCTCTTATGTGCTAGACCACCCAAATTTGAATATATACTTCAGACCAGGATTACGCCCATTCTGCAATTCTATGGGAGTAGAGAGTTCTGACTTAGAAGATACTATGTTTACTTCCGTTTCCAGTATATATCCTTAAAACGAATTTGGTAATTTTCTGAATAACTCATTATCGATCTAATTATTCCATAAGAGTCTTATACCTTCTTTCTACTACACCATTCTGTTGGGGTGTACCAGGTGCAGTTAGTTGGGATTGAATCCCGACTTTTTATAAGTGACTCCTAAACTCTCCTAAGATGTACTCGTTACTACAATTTCACCCTAGTGTCTTGATACTTTTACTTTGACGTTACTCCACATCAGCCTAGTACTCTTTGAACTAATCAAATCACTTAGACTTGTGGTGTGTCAAGTAAATGTATCCTTATCTCGAATAGTCATTTATAAAATAGATGAAATATTTGAAACAACCTCTTTCCTAGATAGTCAAAGGTCTACACAAATCAGAATGAACCAATTTCAACATATCTTTGGCTCCATACCCCTTAGACTTAAAAGCTTCTTGGTTATTTTTCCTTCCAAGTAAGACTCGCAGATTGGAAAGATTTCCACTACCAATGAACCCAAGAGTTCATTTGTTATTATCCTTTGAATCCTACTCAAGTTAATATAACCTAGCCTTAGATGTCAAAAATATGATTGGTTCATTTCCGAATGTTACTTTCTCTTATTAAAGTTAGAAAATGTGTTATTAATTTCCATTTATTGCATCGTGGGAGTTATTGGATTATAAATTGTCAACCAATGTACCAGAACAGATAACTTTCCTATTTTTCTTGATAACAAGTTTGTTATCAAAATAGACAGAATATCTATTCTTTAATAGTTTAGAAACCGAAATCAGGTTCTTTCTAAACTTAGTACGTAAAGACAATTTCTAAAAGTCCATATTTTATTCCTATCAGAGGATAAATATCTCTCACTGCAACAGCTGCTACTTTTGTAGTAGTGCCCATGTAGACGGTGTTTTCCTTTTCATATAGCTGTCGGGTTTCTTGGAACCTTGCAATGAATTGCAGACATGATTAGTGGCATCTGTATCTACACTCCAGGTACTGGTAGATAACACCACTAAACATGTTTCAACAACTAATGAATTAAATACACCTATATTATTCTCAGTTCTAAGAGGACGGTCTACCTTAATGTCCAAGTCCTATCATTATAATTGGGACTACTAAGTCTTTTCTATACTATAACAACTAGGGGATTGACATCCTAAGAATCACAAAAATATTTGGTCAAGACCAACACTTTAAAATCCCCGTGAATTTTGTATGTCACGATAGTGTGGACGTATACAAATTCAAAAAAGAGATTTAGTCCATTAATTTCATTATCTCGTCATCCTAACTTCATGACAAATAAAATTAATAGTTGGTCTATTTTTGATCAAATATTTTGGTCAAAACTTTGAATTTAAAATAACATTGATTCCTCAAATAATATTATTTAAATACACCAACACCTCAAACACCGAGAATTTTGCATGCCACGATAGTGTGTACGTATACAAATTCAAAACATTTGTAAGAGGAGGGTTTTACCCATTAATTATCTTGTCAATAAATCTTTATGACAAATAAAATTACCTCAAACACCGTGAATTTTGTATGCCACGATAGTGTGGACGCATACAAAACCAAACATTTGTAAGAGGAGTTTTTCCCATTAATTTTATTTTCTTATCATCCTGACAAATAAAATTACCTCATACACCGTGAATTTTGTATGCCACGATAGTGTAGACGTATACAAAAACTCGACATTTGTAAGAGGGGGTTTTAATTTTATTATCTTGTCAACTTATCTTTTTGACAAATTAATAGTTGGTTTTCCTTTGGTCACACAAATAATAGCAGTGACTCCGATGGGGAGGATACTATTAGACTTGACTAAGTGTATACCATTACTTGACACTAAGTCCATTAATAAGATTGTGCCCCTTCCGATGGGGAAGATTACACGCTCTTAATTAATTTCCTATAGTCATCCTAAATGGAAGTTTAATCTAGTGATCCGCAAACAAACTCATCCGATATGGATGAAGGCACTCAGAGCCAATGTGAAAGTTTGTTTGCATCACTTACAAACCAGTAATGAAGACCGTGGAATTTATTAAAATAAATTCCTCTCCCACTTAGTTATTTAAAAATGAGGATTTTAACCTATGCTAGCATACATCACATGCACAAAAACATCACTGTAAATAAAAGCAATAAATTTGGAAATTAATTTTCCAACTATTATGGCCTTTTCTATCACTGTCTTCAGTATGCTCCAACCCTAGCTGCTGCCATCTTTAGCCACCGCCATCGGGTCGAGATGTCGCTTCCATCTTGCTTGTTATTTTGTTACGCCTCTTGTGCTTCAAAAGTACCACGCCTCGCAAGCATCCGATCCGCGACAAAAATAGAATTTTACATGTGTCGACCCTATATTCCATGAGGGAATGTACATGAAATCTAGATCGAAAATAAAATTCTAAAATCCTAGGGCTAATACAGCTCATGTTGTATTAGTTACATACAATCATGTACACATACAATAATGCCTTTGACATTTCCAAGGATCCAATCACACACAACATCTATAAGCCATAATAGTTGGAGCCTGCAACCAATAAGTTAGCACATCCTACTATTATCCGGCCTAAATTATGTATGACATGTGCATAACCTATTTGAATTCTAAACACACAGAGGCAAACCCTAGCTTTGATACCAATTGTTGGATAGTCCAAGGAAAACGTACCGGTTCCACTGTACAAATTTTTTTTTTTTACAAGTGTTGAACCTTTCCTTAAATAACCTATTGTGTTCTTTAGAAGTTAAATTAGGAATCGCAGACGGAACTTAACATCATTGATTCCAAATTTAACTTATATGTTCTTAATGGTTTAGATTTGAATCGCAAGCGGAACTTAACACTATTGATTCAAATCCACCTATGTTATTAATTCCATTAAATATTAATTTCCAAAATTGGCTTCCAGGACTGCATGGTGAGACACATGACCTTCTTGGATATGGGAGCAACCACCACCACCTAAACAAAGCCTTTTAAGGAAAGCTAATATTTAATTTCCTTAAATAACTCTAGGTTTACCAAAAAGAATAATCGAATCACAAATTCAAAAACAAAGAAAACACAAATTCGATAAACTAATTTGAAATACTAGATCTAATGCCTCTTGTGTTTGGAATTCTTACAAAGAGAAATAACTAACATGATGCCGAAAATAATTGCTAATTATACCTTCTCTTTGTAAACAAATGACCTCGAGATCTTCTGCCGTATTCCTCGCCTCGCCTTGGACGTCGTGTGGGCGACGATCCTCCAAGATGAACACCACCCAAAGAGCTTTCTTTTCCCTCCTCTAAAATTCGGCCACCACCACCAATTTAGGAACCAAAGAGAGCAAGGGAATGGGAAGGGAAGAAATCCAGCCATCATGAGAGAGCATAAGCAAGAGACTAGAATTAGATGCCTCCTTCTTCTTCTTCTTCTTCTTCTCCTTCTCCTCCTTGTATCTGGCCACTTAAAACCACAAGCAATATGTGGTCGGCCCTAGCATGATAAAGAGCTAGGGGCCAGCCCTAAGGAGGAGACTAGAGAGAAGAGAGAAAAAGAATTCATTCACCCATGAAGCCTCTCCTCCCCTTCATTTATAATACTTGCCCAAGGCAAATAAGGAAAAACATTTTACAAAAATTAAAATCTTCCTCATATTTTTCCTTTTCCCTTTTTATTTTTCCTTTTCTTTCCTCTTGCTTGAATCAATCACCAATCATAGATTAATTTTAATTTGATTGGATGATGATTTAATCCTATTGGTTGACCCCTTGCTTGGGCACCAAGCAAGGGTGGCCGGCCCCTATAAGGAAGGAAAAAATATCTTTTATAAAAATTTTATAAACTCTTATAAAATTTTACAAGCTCTCTTTTAATTTCCTAAAGTGGATGTTAAAAAGAAAAGTTTTAAAAAATTAAAACCATGTTTTAAAATTTAAACTTCTCTTCTAAAAATTTTCTTTTTTAACATGTTTACAAAAATTTAAATTTTAAAATTTCTCTTCCTTTTTCTAAAACCATGAGGATGGTTAAAAAAGGAAAGTTTTAAAACTTTTAATTTTTTTTTAAAACATGTGGCCTAATTCAAATAAGGAAAGTTTTTAAATTTTAAATCTCTCTTTTAAAACTTGTAGTTTTCTACAAATAGGAGATTTTAAAAAATTCAAAAAACCCCTTCCTATTTGAAATATTGTGGCTGACCCTTCCTATGCTTGGACACCAACCATAGGGCCGACCCTCTTGAGAGGAGATGTGGCCGGCCATTGCTTGGTCACCAAGCAATGGACCGGCCCCCTTCTTGGACACCAAGATAGGCCTTTCTTTAGATGAACTTAAGGGTTTAATAAGACTACGACAGGGACCTAGAGGAGAAATTGGTTTTAGCCTTCCGATGAACTTGAGTATCCCGTGTTCGCCCTGAACACACAACTCAAGTTCATCGATAATAACTCATTCCACTAGAGAGTTATTATCGCACTATCACACCAATCCCAAATTACATTATGGGCTCCTTCTTATCATAAGTGTGTTATTCTCCCAGTGTTTAAGATTACGAATGTCCACTAATTAAGTAAGTTACTGACAACTTATTTGATTAATATCTAGCTCCAAGAGTAGTACCACTCAACTTCATTATCATGTCAAACTAAGTCCACCTGCAGGGTTTAACATGACAATCCTTATGAGCTCTGATAACTATCATTTTATCATGATATTTTGATCCATATAGGCATACATTTTAATCTTCTCATATGTTAAAGTCATGTTTACACCATGTTTCATGAGTTAGAGCCATTTATGGACCTAATTGCAAATTATATCATATTTGTGGTATTTGATGCTAATATTTGGTTATATTTTTTGTAGGCATCAAGGGATCATGGATTCGAGGTTGACCAACCCAGATTGAACATGAATCCAAGCTTAAATGAAGAGATCAAGCTCTGGAGTAATCTGGATCGTCCATTCAAGATTAAGAGAGATCTAAGCCATCCATTGAAGATTTGGTCCATCCGAGTTAGGAGAGAGTAGATCAGGACCCTTGATGAAGATCTGAGCCTTTGGATCAGATTTAGATCAAATCTCACCGTTGGATTATACTCTGAGAAATCTCATCCGTCCATTCAGATCTCAGATCTGGTTTAAAAGGGAGAAGCTACAGCGCTTTTTCCTTCGTCAATTTTCTACAGTAGAGCGTCAAGAAACAGAGTCGAGCTCGCTCCGGCGATCTCGATCCTTTCCACCACCGGCGAGCTTGTGAGGTCAAGGGCTTCCCTTCCTCCGGTCATCATCTATCCATCATCAGCCGGTGATGCCATTTCAACAACCTGATCCAGATTTGACTGCATTTTTCGTCGTGATTCTGAGAGGAAGAAGAAGAATAGAGAAGTGGAGCGATCTGGTGGTTTCAGCCGATTTCTCTCCTGCCTTCCAGCCAGCGATCTTCTTCCTATGAAGTTCCAATCACATCCAAATGATAGGAGTGCACTCTTATGCTCGTTTCTAATTTCAGCACAATTCATTTGAATCTGCTAGATCAAAGTTCTTTTGGTCAGTTTATCATCGATTACAAGATTAGGGCATCTTTGTCCGATACAGTGAGTGCTTGGGAATGCCCTAGCTCACTTCAGTTCAGCATTTTCCTCCTTGTTAATTTCTGCACTTCTCTTCTTTTCCAGCTGAGAATGTTTGTTCTTGTTTCTGTGCAATTTCATAGATCCGAATTAGCTTAAGTTAGTTTCAATTTCTAGTTGTCGTTACTTCTTATCTGTTCATCTTCACATAACTGAGTAGATTTCCTTCCATGCGACAAGTGGTTGAATTTCTATTGCATGTTGTTTTGCTTTGGTTTTGTTCCCATTTTGGCTCTATTACGTTCAGTCTTTGTTCAAGTTGATATGCAGTAGTTAGGTTAGTTTAGTTTCATATTTGCCTTGCTATTTTGTTCTTTAATTCAATTCTGTTGATGATGGTTTTCATAGCGTAGGGTGACAATACATTGTGGATTCATTGTTGATGATTAGTTAAGGTTTCCTTCTATTGCATTAGGTTTAGTGTCATTATCTGCCTCATTTTTCATTTGTCAAGCTAAGGACTCAACAAAATCCAAAACCTCATTTCCAAATAAACTAATCCTGAGATTTATCAAGCATTGGCTATATTCGTTGGGAGACGACCCGAGTCATCTCTATACTACATTAGTGTAGAATAAATTCGGTCACTTAATTCTTTTGATACCCATTTCACGACAAAAATTAGGGTTTATCAAGCTCCTCTTGGGAACATTCTCAACCTAAATAACTAGGACACAGTTTCCTTCTATAATCAACAACACACACTATAAGTAATATCATTTCCCAACTTATCGGGCTTATTGGCTTATCGAGTTAAATCTCACCCATTGATAAGTCAAAGAAATAAATACTAAATATATGTGTTTGTTATTATATTAGGATTAAGAGCACACACTTCTATAATAACTAAGCTCTAGTTCTTTTATAAAGTCAGTACAAAAAGAAATTACCTAAAATAATCCTACTCAATACACTTAGAGTGTACCAGTGTAATTTATTAATCAAGATAAACTAATACTTAATTACACTACGACTATTCTGATGGTTTGTTCCTTTCCATCTTAGTCGTAGGCAACTATTTATAATTTATAAAGAACTGACAATATGATCTTCTGTGTGTGACACCACACACCATGTTGTCTACTATATAAATTAATTGAACAAATTACATTTAACAAATAAATATAGATATTGACCACTGTGATTCTTTATTTTTAAATAAATGTTTATACAAAAGGTAGGCTTTTAGTATACACTCTAACACAATATTATAACAGGTAGTGTGTTGTTGGTTTGAAAAAACCATTAACACGTTGTTGCTTTTGTTGGGGGAAATCAATAAACAACGTGTAGGCCATAGTTGGTCTTTAGGGAATTAACAACAAAGTGTTGTTGATCTTGCTAAGATCAGCAACAGAATATTATTGGATCGAAAATAATTTAGATATCTCCACAATTGCATGATATTGTCCACTTTGGGCCTATGCCCTCATGGTTTTGCTCTTGGGCTCTCCCCAAAAGGCCTTAAACCAATGGAGATATCTTTCTCTTTATAAACCCATGATCTTTCCCATGTATTTTCAATGTGGGACTATGTTTGCAACCTTGCAACACCAACAATCCCCCCCCCCCCCTCAATCAAAGGACCACAGGCTTCCCATGTCCGATCCTCGATGTAACGACCCAATTTTCCTCATTAGGAGTTCTAAAAGTTCTTTAAAAAATTTAGAAATATTTTAGAAATATTCTAGAGATTTTTAGAAATTTTTAGAGTATTTTTATGTAATTTTTGGAGGTCATTTGGTATTTTTTCTAAACGATGGAAGTTTCGACAAAAAAATGTCCAAGCCGAGGATTGAACCCACGACCTTTGACTCGGTCAAAACCCGGCTGACCAGGTGGGCAAACGGATTTTTCTGTTTAGAATTGATAGCAAATTTATTTAAAGAAGTTAACCGAATATTGAAGTTATAAAAGAGGAGAACTTAGGGCTTGATTGAGGAACCGTGACCTAAATTCCTTCCTCCCCTTTCTCTCACGCACGGCGTTCCTGTGCCTGGGCGGAAACGAAGACGAGCCTAGGGCTTTGTCTCTGGCAGCCGACGAGGACCTTTCCCGTGAGATCTTCATGTTCTCAAGACCCCTTCAGCGAGGAGAAGGTGTAGACGCAAGAGATCACCGAGATTTGGAGCTCACCCGAACCCTAGAAGCACTAGAAGGTTCCTCCTTCGGCTGTGAGTCAAGGAAACAAAGGTAAGTCGCTACTCACCTGCAGTAGGATAGTTCCGGGTTCTTTTCCTTTTGTTTCGATTTTTTTTTCTGAAGTTTGTGGTTTAGGGCTTACTGCCGTGAGTTGTTAAGGAAGAGGGAAAGGGTTTTTGATTGGATTAGATTATGAACTCTGCTTATTCTTGTGTTCCGAATTTGTTCTGTTTTGTTCCGAAGTTTGCTGCCATGTTGTTCCCTTTTTGGTTAGGGTTCTGTTTTATTGAAGTTTTAGTAGCATGCATTCTTGCTTTCCTTTCTTTTAAGTTCTGTAGTAGCAAGAATTAGTATCCTGTTGCTAGATATGGGATTTGATTTTGAAACGAAACAAGCTTTATATAGGTTCTAAGTTTCCAACAGATTTAGTTTGGTTTGCGTTAGGAAAGGGGCACCAACCGTCCCATTTCCCTGTTGTATTTGCAGTAGATAAGGAATAGCTCCAATTGTAGCAGAGAACAACCTCCTTCTTTGTGCATTTCTGCAGAAAAGAAGAGCTCTATTTGGAGCTTAGAACAACCCCCTTTGGAGCTTATTCCAATCCAAGTTTTCTTAGTGTTCACTGCAGAAACGTACAAGTCTATTAGAGCATAGGACAACCTTTCTTTTTGATAATTCAGCAAGTTTAATTTTTAAAGTTTCAATTCAGCAAGTTTATTTCATAAGGTTCAATTCAGCAAAATTGATTCCTTTTGTTACAAATTCAGTAGGTTAGTTAATCTAGTTTTGTTCCAACAAGTTTACATAGATTTTAAGCTTCAGCAGGTTTTAGTTTTGGTTGTGCTATGTTTTTGACATGAACAACCTAGTCTTAAGAGAATTCGGCAGATTTTTCTAAGCTAGTATGCAGATTTTTCTAAGCTTTGTATGCAGAATTTTAAGTGCAGATTTCATTGTGTTATTAGCTGGACATAAGCAGTTTCCTTTGCAGAATTTTAAGTGCAGATTTCATTATGTTATTAGCTGGACATAAGCAATTTCTTTTGCAGAATATTAAGTGCAGATTTAGTTTAGTTCTTTAGCAAATGCAGATTTCATTTTTGCTATTAGTAGAGCAAGAGCAGTACTTCTCATTTGCTATTAGAATAACATGAGCAACCATTCTTTTAAAGCATTAAGGTTCTATATTTCTTTTTGTATACTAGCTTGAGGTGATTAGGTTGTGGCAAAATATAGATTTAAGTTTCTTTGCTACCTCAATATGCATATGAAAAATACCCTAACAGTATTTTGGGTTTAAGAAAAGTATAAGAAAGATAAAGAAAAGAAAGAAAAAGGCCAAGGCCTTAAATAGATCCCAAAGTCAAGACTTTAGGGATTTTTTGCACATAAGGTGATAAAGAAAATGCCGAGGCATTATATATTTGAAGTATTAAAAGATAACAAGTATTTTACTTTTATCAGTGGCACTGTACTGGACTCTCAGTTGTCCTTGAGCTGGGCTCCCATAGTCGTCCCTAGGTTTAGATAACCTAGTAGTAACGGCACGGCCTACGGTCGACGGTCGACGACCCTAGGGTCGCTAAATGGGCCGCCAAATGGGTCAGGTCGTTACAAAAGTATAAGCAAGTACAGTTGCCTGGGCCCAAGAGAAGTTGATTATTATTTTGAAGTATTATAAGTATAAGTTTTTGAACAAGTAAAACAAGTTTTACATAAGTATAAAGTATTAAAGAATAAGTTTTAAACAAGTGAATTAAAGAATAAGTTTAGAACAGATGAATTAAGTTTCACTTTGTTTTAAAATCAGCAAGTTGAATTTTCTTTTATGCTAGTATGCTATTTAGATTAGCTTACTGTTCTTTGCTATTTTTTGAGCATGAGTAGCTTTACATGTTTAGCATTTCAGCATGTATGGTTCTTTTATTAGTAGATGAGCATGAGTAGTCTTCAGTAAGTAATCAGTTAGATCATGTTATAGATATATGTACATGCATATCGAGATTTTGTGAGTTAGATAGCGCTTACTAAGTATTTTGCATATAGTTTGCATTTCCTCTTACAACAGATATAGGAAAAGAAAAGTGTTAGCAAAGGAAGGCGACATGGAGGTGCGGATGGATGTGTGATGCCAGGACTATGGAGAGACCTGGGAAGTTTTGAGTTTTCATGTTTAGTGGATAGAAATAGTTGAGTTGTACCTTATGGTTATTGTCTTTTGAGATTGTATTTTCATTCCGCATTGTTAGTTTGGTTATTTTCCACTGTTAGAGTTTTATTCATTTGTTATTGTTAGAATAGTTTATTTTTTTTAGTTGTTCTGTCTTATAAACTGCGTGGTTGTTTGATAAATGTTCCAGCCGCCAGTGGCTGTGTATAGTATGTTATGTATTAATGATTATGGTCACCAGTATAGGAGAGATTCTGCCGAAATTTTTCGGTAGGGTTTCCATGTGGTTTTTAATCATACCGGTTAAGTAGAGTTAGTAGATAAGTAACGGTCATCCTTAGAGAGTAGTATAGTATAGTAAGAAGGGTGGTCGTTACACTCGACCCACCAGGTCTTCCTGCCCCTCGGTCCACCCGACCTACTGGGACTTCCTTGCCAAGCCGCAACTAGGACTTCCTGCCTGGTGTCTGGTCCTCTTGATCGGAACATAGGAGCCCCCACTTTCTTTGTTCAAGGTCAATATTGTACCCACATGGCTCAATCAGGCCATAGATCTTGTGCACAGTCGGCGGTTAAACCTTCTGACAGTCCGTGCTCTGATACCAATTGTTGGATCGAAGAGAATTTAGATATATCTTTATCTTTATAAACTCATGATCTTTCTCATGTGTTTTCAATGTGGGACTATGTTTGCAACCTTGTAACACCAACAATCCCTCCCGCCCCCCCTTCAAACAAAGGACCACATGCTTCCCATGTCCGATCCTCGACCCACCAAGTCTTCCTGCCCCTCGGTCCACCCGGCCTACTAGGACTTCCTTGCCAAGCCGCAACTAGGACTTCCTGCCTGGTGTCTGGTCCTCTTGATCGGAACATAGGAGCCCCCACTTTCTTTGTTCGATGTCAATATTGTACCCACATGGCTCAATCAGACCATAGCTCTTGTGCATAGTCGGCAGTTAAACCTTCTGGCAGTCTGGGCTCTGATACTAATTGTTGGATCGAAGAGAATTTAGATATTTTCACAATGGTATGATATTGTCCACTTTGGGCCTAAGCCCTCATGGTTTTTTCTCTTGGTCTCTCCCCAAAAGGCCTCATACCAATGGAGATATCTTTCTCTTTATAAACCCATGATCTTTCCTATGTATTTTCAATATGGGACTATATTTACAACCTTGCAACATCAATAAATATTTTAGCAATTATGGTGAAGTGTGTTGCTGGTATGAAAATACCAGGTACACGTTTTTGTTATTCAAGGGGAGATAAAAAAACAACGTGTAACAATGTCTTTGTTGACAATACTGTGTACAATGACAATATATTTTCATATATTACACAATTTATCATTTTACAACTGATATACAACTATTTTTTAACGCCAACAATTGTCCAATAATACCTAGTGTCCTAACTCAATCTAGCATAATTTTACAAAACATGTACCATAAAACAACAAAACAACAAGACAAGTAAATGATTTATTGAGTTGTACAAGCACAACAAACAAGAAGATCACAATAATTTATATAAACCTACTATTAGTACAACAATGAAAATAATATACACTACAATAATAACAACAACAAACTAACAACATCAATAATTTTTACCACGATAATTTACAAACCAACACACCACAAGACCTAAACAATTAATACATCATTTCATATACAATAAATGTAAACACACTACATATTCTCACCAACAAGATTGATGAATCACTCAGACTACTATGTTGAATTTACTATACTTGTTCCTAATGATTGAGATTGCAACCTCTACTCTAAATTTTCTAATGTCTTTTTGAGTGAATTCCATATTCATATCATACATTAGATGTCAAATGTTAGGTTGCACATCAAATTATAATGGTAGAAGTTTTTGGTGTTGGTTTTTATAACAATTAAATGAAAATGAGCACGATCAATATTCAAGGTATAATAAAAATACGCCTAACTTGCTGATTTGTCGGATCAATTTTGATTATATGATATAGAGTTATTTCCCCTAAGTGTTTATATGATGACTGCAAAATTTAATATATATTAGTAATTTAGAGCACTAATATCACAAACATAATATAAGTTATCATATCAAGGAAATTTCTTACCCTAAATCCGATTAAGCAATAAATGGATTGGTTATATGTCATACTGACGAGGATGCTTCCCGAAAGAGTATTGAAATATATACATCGATTACTTCCCCGTCCATAAAAATGTTGCCTAAAGTACATGTAAGGAAGGCATTTCTTTTCAATGAGTAGCAACATTCCTCCCATACATAGTCAGAAATAGGACAAGTCAAATTCTCAAGTAGTGATATGAGGTAGGCCACATCTGTGTCTTTTTCTCTCTTTCATTTCTATAAATTTATCAGCAATATACTGTAAGTATACACAACTACATTTATTTAACAACTTCATATATTGATGTGTTAATTGCAAGCGCACGGTTGTTGTCAAGTAATAAAATTTATAAGTCGATCCCATGAGGACTGAAAATTAAATTCTAGTTTCCTTTACACTTCGAATTTAACAAGACAAAAATCGATAAAGGATGGATTTGTGTTTTCAGCAAAGTAAGATCAAACAAAAAGTAAATTTGAGGAAGTCCTTAATTCTGAAAGTATTCTAGGCCATTGGTTTCATTGTAATGGTGGATGCTGTGCTACAAATTTGCCCATTCCTAGTTCTCTACTCATATGTTTGTAGGGCAGTCTAAGTTACTATTGAATACCCCGCTATGATGTATCGGAGTTCTTTCCCTGCCAGTAACCAAGTACACCTTCAAGTGAAGAAGTAACTTAGAGAGTCCAGATTTTCAGTAGTGTACTTCCTATCACAAGGTATGTCCCGGGTGTATGTGTCTAGATTACGTAGGTCACTTGCGTAGCGTATGATTAGGAAAAGCCCATTAGGTCGAGTGATAGACTCATCCATACATAGAATTATTCTCCCTTAGCAGGTTACGTTCCATATAGAAGGATAGTTACCTTTGATACTCAACTCCAAACAAGTATCTTAAGGCCATAACGAGCTATATCAGAATGTATACTCAAATGAGACAACAATCCATGCATCTAGTAAACGAAAATTTAAGTTCATGTACAGTCTCAATTGTAGATACACAACAATGTATCTAACTCAGAAATAAGATCTATGCACAAGATATGCAATCTAGATAGACAAAACTCATGATCATAAGGGAAATCCTCTATGCAAACATTTCATCAAGCAGAACAAATGCATATAAGCTTCATTAAACTAAGGCATTGGTAATTCAATAGAGTTTGCATCATCCACACATCACAATTACTACCTACATCCTAGAACATTAAAGATCTACTCCATAACAGATAGAAATACAATCCAAAACACTCAAAAGCATAGAAATTTCCAAAACCCTAAGGAATGGGAGTAGAAAATTATCCTTTAATGTTGAATGAAGTGCTTGGGTGTAGATATTAGAATGTCGATAAGGATGGAGAAGTAGAATGTCCTCAAATCATCCAAATGATGACTCTAGATACAAAGATTCGACCTAGATGGTCTCCTCCCGTCCACCAAACTTCCTCCTTCTCAAAGGGGATGAAGTTCCCCTTTGATAGAGATGAGGCACGGGCTGGTCGTGCCTATAGGCATGGCCAAACAGCACCCTGGGCTCCTAGCTGTGCCTTCTGGCACGGCCAGAGCCAAATTGGCTCTGGCTTCAAGCACTTGGTTGTGTCATTTGGCACGGCCCAAGCAAAGCTTGCTCTGTTTTGACTTCTTTGGTCATGTTATTTGGCATGATCAGTTCTTTAAAACTGGGACTCTGGAGGCGTGGTCGTGCCAAAAGGAACGGCCATACCCAATTTGTCTTTGGATTGTGGCACGGGCAAGCCTTCTGGCCATGCCTTTTGGCACGGCCAAATCCATTTTTTCTCTAGATCTCTTCCTTGGTCATGCCTCAAGGCATGACAACTTCCTTTATTTTTCCTTAGCCATGACTAATGCAATGGTCATCTCCTCTGGCCCGTGTCTCAAGGCATGGGCAGGTCAAATTTGGTTCCATATAATGGGGTTGCTTGCTCCTTTGCCTTGGGTACTCATTCCCCTCGACTTCATTTTATCTTCATTTGTGTCTTAAGAGTTCTTTTCCACTCCAAACTGCTCCTGAAAAATGTAAATAGACACCGAGTAGATCTTTGGATGAAAAGAAATAATTATATTGAGATATGATAGAAAAGGGTGCAAACACATAGATCATTTGCGATGAATGTAAGAAGGCGTGCATTAAACCATAAAAAATAACATATATAATCTACACACATCACATATTTAGTGAAATCTATAAATTTTCAAGTAGTTTTGAAGCATTATTGTAGATATCTCAACTTACTTTAATACCCTTCAACCTTATTATGTTGACCTCCTTCTCCCTTGCCTGTTTTGTTTTTGCGTCCCCTGCTTCAACAATCTCATCATCACTAATATAGTATTATATTCTTGTTTTATAATTTTTCTTTCGCTAAATTTTCCATCAAGTTCCTACAAATAAACACAACTCAATCTATTTAAGAAATTCGTGCATTACATGAAATCAATGAAAGTCAATTAATTATTTATGAATTACTATAAATATCTCAACTTGCTTTAAATGAATTCAATAAGAAAGTTTGGCCTTCCTTGTCCTTTCCTTATATTTTATATGGCATCTGTTCTTCTTCCATCTCTTTGCTAACTATTATAGTCTTCTCTTCTTCTTCCCTATGACATTTTTTCCTTTTTTTCCATATTCCCCCGCCACCCCCCCCCCCCAAAACCTCCTTTACTTCTCTATTGTTCCTCTTCACACCAGATTGTTCACCAGGAAGGTTTCACAACCTTTTATTATACCCTATTTCTTTACACCTATTATACATTTTTTTAACCTTACCACTATGTTTTGACTCGAGTCCTCACTTTCTTCCTTTTGCTAGGTTGCATAATGCTACAAGGTGATAAAACAGTA
Source organism: Zingiber officinale (assembly GCF_018446385.1). NCBI lineage: Eukaryota > Viridiplantae > Streptophyta > Magnoliopsida > Zingiberales > Zingiberaceae > Zingiber > Zingiber officinale. The sequence continues at coordinate 57,832,802 of NC_055988.1, read as the reverse complement.
CATTTTTTTGAACTTATTGGCCAAAATTCTTTACTTCTACATAGATATATAAGATCTGCAAAAGTACTTTTCTATGTTACAAATAAAAAATATTGCTCACAATATAGATACGGGACTATTTTCCTATACTTACAAACTATAATGGTGTGTAAGCAAGGGAGCCCTTATATCTACAAGTCATTGCAATTACATCTATAACTCTCCATGTCAACTATATAGGAGGACCCAGAAGTCACTGCCTCCATTTTTGTTCTTCTATGTGTATGTACTGTATAATACTTGTAGGATCAAAGAAATCCAATAGTGGTGAATATCGTTTCTCAAAAAACATTTCTTTTTGTATCATAAAACCAAATAGATATAAGCAGCAGAATAAAAAGAGAGGATGTGTTCGATTTTACTTAGTTCATAGCACAGCCGACTACTATTCTAAGTCCCTCGATCTTTGATCGCCTTGATGGACAATTACTAAAACAAGCTCATACAAATATAGAGGTGATGGTAACAAATTACTATCCCATAAAGTAAATGCAAATATGAAAAAATTTTACTGACAACAAGTAGTAAAATAATAGGCGTTGGTTGTCATAGAGTCTCTCGACATTGTAGAAGCAAGACTTGCACGTTTTAAGCAACATGAATGAGATAAAGCATTGTAAGAGTTGGATATATAGCGTTTGCCCTCGTGGCTACTTTTATAAGTTTTTTTATCTGGTCGACTGAACCTCTTTTTGGTCAACCGAACTCTAGAATCTGCTAAGTTGTGCGTCCAAGTTCACAATCTACCCAAATTGTATCTTCTGTGAAATCTACCTTTATCGATCGACCAACTCCATGTTCGATCAACTAAACCTCTGAATTTCCTTCTATTTCTTAACACAATATTATCAAGTCTACTCCTCATATGTGTTCAGTGGACTGATCAATGTATTGGTCGATTGAACTAGTATTTCCTTATTTGGCTTGATTTTGAATATGATCTTATCTCATTATTAGAGATCGATCAACTGAACCTCCCATTCAGTCAAATTAACCTCCCATTTAGCTGACTGAACCCTTGATCAAATGAGGATATTTGGATTCTATATGTGTGGTCGCTGACAAAACTTGATTTTGATTCTTGAGTAAAAATTTATGATCCTTTGAAGTTCAAGAGATAAAATAGAGTTATATAATAATATACATATATTAATATGACAGTTAAGGCTATCAGACATCGACATAAAAATCTCTATTGATTTCTTTAGTTGAATCAAGACCTAAGGTTTTGTCCCAAATGGGACACGACCATACTACACTCCAGGAGCTTACATTAACTTACCCACCGAGCATATGGTCCTCCAGACCTGTTTAGACTTTCTTTGGTCCTGCTTAGTATTTGATCAACCTGATTGATTACGACTTTCCTGTAACACTAAGTTATCATAATAGATATAAAATAGTAATGTTAAGCAATGTTAGCAGCATTCAAGATTCGCTAGTCCGGTCGATTGCGTGTAGTCTACCAGAAACCTTTCGGTGACACTTGCATGTAGTTTACTCCTCATAGACTTTTCATTTACCTAACTTTCGGTTAGGAATAGTCACTCGATAGACTTCTCACTACTACCTAACCACTAGTTAGGACTTTCGCTTGCCTAACCTTCAATTATAACTAGTCACTCGGTAGACTTCTCACCACTGCCTAACCTCTAGTTAAGGCTTTCCCTTTTCTAACCTCTAGTTAGAACTAGTCACTCGATGACTTCTCACCACTGCCAAGCCTCCAGTCACCTTGACCACTTGGACTTTTCCCTTTGCTAGTCAGTCGATTAAATTTGACCTAACTTGACTCCATTAAATATATTTTCAAATAAACATCAAAACCTTGGAGGTCGATTGCACTAACAATATCCAATTCTTCGTCTCCTAATTTTAATCTCCATCATAGCAGTTAGCATCAAAGGACCTACAAACTTAGACACTTTCTCCCGATGATTATAAAACCATTATATAATTTTCCTGCGTATGTTATTTATAGGTCCAATTATTGGGAGTTCTTGAGTGTCTTTGAATAATGAATTCATACTTTCGGTATAATTCGTGATCAGCATTGCATACCTTCAACCAAAAATATGTGATTTTGTCCATTTTGTTGGTTCAACATTTTACAGCTATCTATAAGCATCCCAATATTTCTCTAACTTTCTCAACATGATTTGATCATAATAAAAAATTATATTTGCTCTAGTTGCAACCCAAAACAATCCTAGTGAAGATCTATTCCTAGTCTCTATTAGCATATTACAAGATAGGTGATAGAAATATAATCCATGGTGAACATTAGGATAAATTTTACTAATTGCAGATAATATTCCATGATGTCTGTCAAATATTATTGTCATAGTTGATAGATCAACTGTAAAAAATATCTTAAGGTGATTTAGAAACCACTCTCAATATAGGCTACTGTCAACCTCAACAATTGCAAAGCCAATTGACATATTACCATCTACAGTTGGATATTTGCCAATCAAGTGTATTGCATCAATTCCGATTAGTTTATGAAAGTATGTTTGGAAAACTCGACCACATACACCAAAGTCCCTGAAACAACGTTCAAATTTTGTATCAATGTTTGTTTTCAATGCACAATATGTTTTTGGGTCTCTTTATTTTAGCTCCCGTAAAAACCTAGGAAGGTCACCATAATCCTTTTTAAAATTACTCATCACCTTTGTTAGAGGTTTTTGACGTGTACTGTAGGCCTTCGATATGATATATCTACTATAAATTGTCTTCTCATATCTCATTAAATATTTCTAGGCTTATATTCATTTGTAGACACAAATTGACTTTGAATATGAAAAGCTATAAATGAAGCTACACATGTAGGATGATCAGCCTTTTCTAAGCAAAGCCAGCACCTAGTGTTCTTCTAAATATTTTCTAATGGTCAACTCTATTTCTCTCCTTGCACTTATTGCTCATGTGCTGTTTTCTCCAACACAATTAATTTAACTCTCATTTTCTAGGAGCCCTTTATCTTGTAAAAGAACCATTTGTTCATAGCATACTCAGCAAGTGCATAGGGGTGTCGATTGGGTTCAGGTCGGGTGGAAAAAATTTTTATAAAAGATCCCAACTCGAGACCAACTCGAATACAACCTGAAGCCACTAAACTTGAACCTAACTAACTTAAACCTTACCTGAATAACCCGATTAAAAATAACATTTTTTTTTGGTTATTTTTCTTATAATTCTTCAGTTATATCTCAATACTCCATCATTATCATACTAACATTGATATTGATATACATAAAAGTATCTTAATTTTTATAATAAAATTTAATTTAATCCTAAAAAACTCACTAAAACTTAAATTTAATTCAACCTAGGTCAACCCAAACCTAACCCAAAAATCTCCAACCCAAAAACCCTCCAACTTGAATCTGGCCCAAACCTAAAATCTCCCAACTTGAACTTGATTTTTTGTAGGTCGACTAAGGTTGGGTCATCGGATCGGATTCATTTTTGTATAAGTGCATCTTTAAATTAATTTTGGGTTGGGAATACCTACATAAGAATCCATATTATTTTTAGTTACTAATATTGGCAAAAAGAAAAAGTGTAGTAAGGAATATGAAAGTTAAAGATTAATACATTTACTTCAATTGAATGTCTATTATATTATGCAAAGGTAAAAAAAATATCATTACACTAGTGTTTCAAATTTAAATAATAAATTTCTTATTACATATGAAATTTTAGATTACCTTACCAATATAAAAATCATCCCTCCGGTCTAGTATTATCCTTTGCAACGTAGTCAATTTTAAGTTCATTACATACCCATCTTCATTTATTGCAAATATATCTTCAAGGTCACTATACTGAATCATTATAACTGTTGGATTTATTTAATAGTTCATATCATTCTCTATAAATTTATCCCTCTAGACATCTCTTTCAATTTCTACTAGCATTCTAATGTCATGTTTTTCTTATTGAGTCCATGTATCTTCAAACAATAATTCTTCTAAATAACTTTAGCCTACAACATAATCAATACTAACAGCTTCTTCTCTCAAATTTATATACAATTTGTACTCTCTTTGGTACTCACCACAATACTAGGTTGGCAAAGCTGACTGCACTCGCTCCCACTGCCTCCGCCAACTTGTCTCAAGGTCAACACCGAGAAGGTAAAATTACGGGTGATTACTAGCCCTTAGAATAGTGACTATCGCATAAGAAGGCATTTACCTTGCCTATGCCGAGATTACTCACCACAATACTAGCAGAACTAGAAGATGACATCTTACTACCATTGGTATTTATATTTGGTGTACCATCACCGAGTCAATTTTCTTTGTTTGAATCAATTGATTCCATCTTACATGATAGAACTTCATCAGAAATTGTTTCCCTACATTGATGTAACTACAAATGACATTCACTTCTGTTAAAAATGTGGCTATTTCTATAATACAATAGCCCAGTGAAGGAAGACAATAGATCATCACATGCTTCTAAATTTATAGTTACCCATTTCAAATTTTCAAATTTCACATAGAAGCAACTTTAATCTCATAACTATTGATACGGTCTGACCTGGCTGTTGTTTTGATATTGACACTGATTTAAGTTTGTATCAAATATTAATTAAACTCAAATTGATTACTGATCAATGTTGATCAGGTGGAAGGGAAAAGTCCAAGGATGGAAACTTGGCACGCGAAGTCGGAGAGGGCTCGGTAGCTCGTTCTCCGGACTAGGTCAGAGAGGGCTCGGTAGCTCGTTCTCTGGAGCGGACAAAGTCGGAGAGGGCTCGGTAGCTCGTTCTCCGGACTAGGTCAGAGAGGGCTCGGTAGCTCGTTCTCTGGACCGGACGAAGTCGGAGAGGGCTCGGTAGCTCGTTCTCTGGACTAGGTTAGAGAGGGCTCGGTAGCTCGTTCTCTATACCAGGAAGGCTTTAGGGTTTAGGGCTGGGAAGCTCTAAACCTACCTACATAGGCATTGGATTGGTCTGTTGACCGATCCAGTGATACTATGGATATCTGATCGGTCTATTGACCGATCTAGTGATACTATGGTTATCTGATCGGTCACCAGACCGATCAGTAACCAATCAGTAAATCACTGTGAGAATTACTGATCGGTCTGTAGACCGATCAGTAACCAATCAGTAACACTCTGTGAGATTTACTGATCGGTCTGGAGACCGATCAGGAGGCAATGAAGTTCGGGAGAGAGTATAGGGGATCGGTCTGTGGACCGATCCACCTATAGCCTGATCTATCCACAGACTGATCAGAGCTCTCCTAGACTGATCAGGCCATATCCTGATCAGTCCAACAAGCTGTGGATCGATCTGTTGACCGATCCACAATACTGTCTGAAGTTTTTGCAGTTTCTCTGTAACTTCTGATCCATCTGATTTAACCATCTGCTGTTAGCTTTTTAAGTTGCAGGCTGCAGGTATCATGCCAATGCTTAAATTCAAATTAAGTTCCATCAGAAGAATAAGACAAAGGGTTCTTTCTATTGTGTTTCGTTGCAAATGGTGCAATTGGAGCATCAGCGGTTACTGGCTGCGATCAGGCTGTGATATGGCTGCGATCAGTTGGGAATCAGCTTGACTCTTGCTCATTGGTTCGAGCTCAGAGACCCCAGTGAAGACCATGGGTTCTATTGGTGTGAGTTCAGAGAACTAGAGGAGGATGAAGAGTGATTGGCGACGTCGTAGCTTGCAGCAGGGATTCGGTGCAGGTTGACAGCAATTCGGGACAAGCTGAACGCAGTGGAAGCAGAGGCATAAGAAGAAGGATGAAGAGAGGTTCCAAAAGAAAACTCTCGGTCGATCAAGCAAGGGTGCTGAGCTTTGAGTTCTTGGCTGTGCTTCCTTCTTGTGCTCTATTTAACTGTTGTCTTCGCGTGGCTGTGAGCGTTTTTCTTCATTCTCTTTAGCCACTGATCTGTAAGTCTTGTGCTTTATTTACATATCTTCTGAGACATTGTGGAGAGGTTACTCCACCGAGAAGGAGAAATCTTTAGCCGGTATCTATCCGGGGTGTGATCTATCGAAAGATCAAGGGATCGTCCACCTTACGGACACGCCGAGGAGTAGGGGCAAGTTATCCCTGAACCTCGTACATACTGGTGTTAGTGGTGTGTGTCTTTCTTTTCCTTGTATTAGATTTTCATGTGCATATTTCCGCTGCGCTAACGATTTGATTGAAGAATTTAGTTAAGTTTTAGAGGAGGCTATTCACACCCCCCTCTCTAGCCATCCGAAGATCCTAACAAGTGGTATTAGAGCGAGGTGCTCTTCATCCGGATTAACACCCTAAAGAGCAAGAAGATGGCTATGAAGGAAGGGTTTAGCACCAATCGTCCACCCTACTTTGACAGAGCAGACTTTCAATACTGGAAGAGCCACATGGAATATTATCTCAAGACTGACATCTCAATGTGGTTCTCTATCAAGGAAGGGTTTACACCTTCGAAGGACGAAGAAGGTAAGGAACTTGACTCATCAAGGTGGTCCACCGAGCAAACTCGCAAAGGATAAGCTGATGCAAAGGCAGTGGTCACTCTACAATGTGGGATAGCCAAGGATCAACTCGTCAAGGTAGGTCCATTCACGAGCGCAAAAGGCTTGTGGAACAAGCTCATCGAGCTCCAAGAAGGAACTCGAGACTCTCGGATCGCCAAGAGAGATTTATTATTAAACCAACTACAAAACCTCACCATGAAGGAGAACGAGACGGTAAGTGAACTACACGGAAGGTTCAAAGAAATTATAAATGGTCTTCATTCCGTAGATGAACGCGTAGAGAATCGCGATCTCGTAAGGTATGCTCTCAAAGCCTTTCCTAGGAATGCCCTGTGGTCATCTATGATTGATGCCTACAAGGTCTCCAAGGACCTTTCAATTGTTAAAGTAGATGAATTTTTTTGTGAAATGGAACTCCATGAGTTTGTTAACTAGGGTCAAAAAGAGGAAGGTATTGCCTTAGTTGCAGGAGAAAAGAAGAAGGAAAAAGACATTCCTTCATCCTTATCCTCCTCCGAGTCCGATGATGAAGGTGGATCATCACAAGCGAGATGGCCAACTTTGTAAGGAGAATCATGAGAAGAAGCCGGAGATACAAAGGGAAAGGTAAACCTATCGATCAAAATGTTGATAAAACTAATGTTACTTGTTATGAGTGTAGCAAGAAAGTACACTATCGGAGCGAGTGTCCAAAACTCAAGAAGAAGGAGGAAAGGACCAAGAAGAAGAAAGCTCTCAAGGCTACTTGGGATGAATCCTCCTCAAGCTCATCGGAGGAAGAGAAGCAGGAGAAAAGCACACATCAATTAGCGTTCATGGCAAGGGAGGAACCGGATTCCGGGAGTGATGGTGACACAAGTGACACCTCAACCGCGGCTTCATCATCTTCGGATGATGAAGAGGTAACCTCTCCTCATTTAGAGAAATGTTATAAAACCATTGCACATTTATCTACTTTGCTTAAGAAATTAAAAACTCAAATTAAATCATTAAAAGATGAAGTAGAGCACTTGAGGGCCCTTAGGGAAGATGAGGTTGATGACCTACATCTAGAGGTCCTTGAGGATGAAAACAAAGCCTTAAAGGGTGAAGTTGAGAAACTTAAGAAAATGCTTGAAAAATTCTCAACTAGCTCTAAGACCTTAGATATGATTCTAAATGCCCAAAGGGCGGTCTACAACAAGGCTGGGTTAGGATATCAACCTAAGGAGTCTAGTTTCATTTCACTAGTGTCTAGAACCCAATTTCATAGATCACATGCTTCTAGGGTTCATGAGACTAGGAAGGTTGTGACCAAGGCATGGGTTCCTAGGTCTTTCATTGTTGATGCATTAGGTCCCAAGATTTAGGTACCTAAAACGTCTATTTTTCGTGTCTTGTAGGCATTGGTCAAGGGGGGAGCATCCATCAACTTGGTTTGTTGATAGTGGATGCTCTAAGCACATGACCAGGGACAAGTCACTCTTTACCACCCTTCAAAACAAAAATAGAGGTAATGTGTCATTTGGTAATAATGGTAGCCTTAAGGTTATAGGAGTTGGAGACATTCATATATCCGAATGTCTCCAAATCAAGAATGTCCTTCTAGTCAAGGGGATGACCTTTAATCTCCTAAGTGTCAGCCAATTGTGTGATACGGGTTACACAATTGAGTTTCATTCAAGTCAATGTCTGGTCAAACACATTGGCACACTTGACACGGTACTAGTAGGCACAAGGGTAGATAACATTTATCAAGTATCTTTTAAAAGTGCTACAAATGCCTCTGCTAAGTGCTTCATGTCAAAAGAAGAAGAATCATGGCTTTGGCATAGGAGGTTCGCCCACGTAAACATGAAGAATATTCGAAAGCTGGCCAACAAAGGATTAGTGCGAGGCCTACCAAGCATCAAGTACCAAAAGACAAAATTATGTGATGCATGTCAAAAGGGTAAGCAAACAAAAGCGTCTCATAAAGGTAAAAGCGCTGTAAGTGCCTTTACTGCTTTAGATTTATTGCATATGGACTTATTTGATTGTAGTAATGTCATTTCATTGAATGGAAGTAGATATTGCTTAGTGATCATTGATGACTTTACTAGATATACATGGACTTTCTTTTTGAAAAATAAGGATCAAACCATAGATATTTTTGTTTCCTTTTGTAGAAGAACTGAAAATGAAAAATCAACAACAATTAAAACAATTAGAAGTGATCATGGTGGAGAATTTCAAAATCATAGATTTTTAGAATTTTGTCAAGAAAAAGGATATAGGTATGAGTTCTCTACTCCAAGGACCCCACAGCAAAATGGGGTTGTGGAGAGAAAGAATCAAGTCTTGTAAGAGGCTGCACGAAGCATGCTCAATGAGTACTCACTATCGAGCTACTTATAGGCTGAAGCTATAAATACAGCTTGCTATGTGCAAAACCGAGTCTTGATACATAGGTTTTTAGGAAAGACTCTTCATGAACTTTGGTTTGAAAAACCCCCTACAATTAAACATCTTAGGGTGTTTGGTTGTAAGGTGTTTATCTTGAACACCAAGGATCATCTTGGAAATTTCACGGCTAAGGCTGATGAAGGGATACTGGTCGAGTACTCTCTCATCAGCAAAGCCTATCGAGTCTATAACAATAGGACTAAATTGATTGAAGAGTCCTCCGATGTAGCATTTGAAGAAATCCCTAAATCAAATGATCAATCGAGGGATGTAGGAGAAATTCAATTTGAACTTAGAAGGCTAAGTTTGAATGATCAAAACATAGAAAGAGTCGAAGTTGACTCCGATGATGATGAGCAAAGGAAACAAAGGGCTCAGGATGATCCTTTGCCTGATACTGAGTCTTTGCCTGTGCCTAGTGAGACCACTCATGAGGCATCGCCGACGCCAAGGCAATTCAGGATAGCCTCTAGTCATCCCCAAGACCAGATTGTTGGAGACATCCAACAAGGGGTTAGAACTAGATCATTCTTTAGAAATGAGTCTAATGTGGTCGCCTTGATCTGAGAAATCGAACCAAAAATAGTTGATGTGACATTGCACGATCCTGACTGGATCATAGCTATGCAAGATAAGTTAGGTCAATTTGAAAGGAGCCAAGTGTGGGACTTAGTTCCTAGACCTAAGAAGACCACCATTATTGGAACCAAATGGGTCTTCAAAAATAAGTTAAACCAAAAGGGAGAAGTCATAAGAAACAAGGCAAGACTTGTAGCCAAGGGCTATAGTCAAGTTGAAGGCCTCGATTATGATGAGACTTATGCTCCCGTGGCCCGATTAGAGTCCATTCGTTTGATGCTAGCTTTTGTTGCACATAGAGGCTTCAAGCTCTATCAAATGGACGTTAAATCGGCCTTCTTAAACGGTTTCATTAAAGAAAAGGTCTATGTTGAACAACCACCGGGGTTTGTGAATACCGAAGCTCCAAACCACGTATACAAGCTCAAGAAAGCTCTTTATGGGCTTAAACAAGCACCTCGAACTTGGTACGAAAGGTTGTCAACTTACTTACTAGAAAAGGGTTTTGTAAGAGGTCAAATAGATCCAACACTATTTCTGCGTAGAGATGGTGAAAATATATTTGTAGCCCAGGTGTATGTCGATGACATAATTTGTGGCTCAAATAACAAGGGATATTTGAATGAATTTATCGCTCACATGGAAAGTGAGTTTGAGATGAGTCTGGTGGGAGAATTGACATTCTTCCTTGGACTTGAAATCAAACAAACTCGAGATGACATTTATGTCCATCAGACGAAATAGACGAAATAGACTCAATAGATGCTCAAGAAATTCAAAATGAGTGACTCTAAGGAAGTATCCACTCCAATGGCGATAAACACTCGTCTTGATAATTATGAGAATGGAAAACAAGTTGATCTAACGCAATATAGAAGCATGATCGGTAGTCTTCTATATCTCACAGCTAGTCGACCAGACATACTTTTTGCTGTGGGCATGTGCGCTAGATATCAAGTCTGTGCCAAGGAATCTCATTTAATTGCAGTTAAGAGAATCCTGAGATACCTTAAGGGCACAATTAGAGTAGGTCTATGGTACCCTCGTACGGAGTCTTTTGACTTGATAGGTTATACCGACTCCGATTATGCAGGGTGCAAATTGGATCAGAAAAGCACTAGTGGGGGTTGCCAATTTTTAGGTTCATCATCGGTTAGTTGGTCAAGTCGGAAGCAACATTGCATTGCTCTCTCCACGACCGAGGCTGAATACATTGCCATGGGAGAGAGTGTATCACAATTGTTATGGATGATCCACACCCTAGAAGATTATGGGCTTTCGTATAAGGGAGTGCAAGTGTTGTGTGACAACATCAGCACAATAAACCTAACGAAAAATCCAGTCCATCATTAAAGGACCAAACACATTGAAGTGCGTCATCACTTCATTAGAGATCACGTAGCTAGGGGAGATATTGCGCTCACATATGTTGAGTCAAAATCAAACCTAGCCGATATTTTCACCAAACCCCTTCCGGAAAATGAATTTAGTCATTTAAGGAGAGAATTGGGAATGTGTTTGGCTCAATAGGCCATTAGGACTTCATCATGATCAATAAGGACAATTAAAATGACAAGAGAAATTGGGAAATTAATTTGGGCAACTTGGGGACATCTCACACGAACTATAAGGTTTAACAAATTATTTTTGTTTGCTAGAAATGGGGTGAGATGCTAGGATCAGCCAAATTATTCAAAATGTATCATGCATCTCTTGAATAATTAGGTTGAAGAGACATAAATTGAGTATGGGGAAGACCATTACATAATTCATGTGTATTTGGTTCCTAGATCTTACTCATATATTCCAACCAAGGAAACTTGGTTGGACCTTTACCTAGAAATTATCTAACTATGGATGATGTGTTGATTGATACCTTTGATCGATACCTTTCATGATTTTGATTGAAAATAGGACAAGTTGTTGAAGTAATGATAGCAATTTGGATATATTTTGACAAACTCAAAACTGATCATAGCAAGGATGTGTTTTGAACCAGGTAATAGAGAGCCTAAGTCTTGATTAATACCTTGGTCCACTATAGATCATAGTTTCAGAAATTTTTCTAGTTTTTAAACTTTTAGATTCAAAAACGTCTGAACTCTATGCGTTTGGAGTTGATCTAAGTTTCTAAAGGTTTGGAACTTTGGGGTTCTGAGCAATTTCAGATTGTAAAAGCTTATCTTTCAGAAATATTCATGTTTGTAGATTCTTCAGGTACTAGGTTCTGAATTTGGAAGTTTCTGAACTTATTGAGTTCTGAATCTTTAGTTTCTTGAAACCCTAAAACTTCTTCGAATCTCAGATTACTGAAATTCCTGAATTTTCAATTTGTCAGACATTGATCGGTCTACAGCTCGATCAGAAGAGGCTGGATCGGTCTATCGAACGATCCAGAACTCTCTGTTTGCTTGCTGATACTCTCCCTGATTGGTCCAGGGACCGATCAGATTATTCTGGTACGCGAGGATCCTGATCGGTCCAGGGACCGATCAGGAGATTCCCTGATCGGTCCACCGACCGATCAGGGTATTCAGGAGACCAAGGGAGATCCTAATCGGACAGCCGTCTAATCAATCAACACCTGGATCGATCCCATCCCTCTTAACTCTTCCCAATCCTTTCTCTTCCCATTGCACGCCAAAGCCCTAGCCGACATCCTCCTACGCCTCAACTCTTCTCTTCGTTCTCCGAGAGATATGGCACCAAGGTAACTCCATTCTCCCCCAGCTCTACTCATTTTGGCACTTCATTTTTCATTTCTCATCGTATCTGTGTTATTGGCTTGGTTCTCGGTTGTTGGTGCTTTCCGTGCTCACCTATTTGCCTCGTCCATGTCACACCTTTTTAAATCTTTAGGAAGAAACAAGTTGGTGAGGGAACCTCTAAATCGTCAACTGAGAAATCCAAATCTAAGGCTCCCTCCTGACCTCAACCATCCGTTTCTGGACGATTTCCAAACCATCACTTTGAAGAAGCCTTTAAACAAAGAACCTTCAAACTGCTTCCTTGTAGGTCTGTGGATCAAAAATTCATGGATGAATTCTGTCCATCTGTGTCAGAAATAATTGTCTATTACAAACTTGATTCTCTAGTCTACTTAGAACGGGACATCAATTACGACTTAGTATCCGAGTTTTATAATAATCTTCATCAAACTAATGATGTTAATTATAGAACTAGAGTTGCTAAGAAAACTGTTGATTTCTCTTTCTCGGCCTTCTTTGACTATCTAGCCTGCCAGAGGTGTTCAGGAAATATCTTTTCCATATATCCTGATTTACCAGACCCTTTACCTTCTCCATTTGATGTCTCATCTGACACCATTTATGAGTATATCTTCGGACATCCTAGATTGGGTGGACAGGATGAGTTAGATGTTGATTTTCCTACCTTTGCAGCCCTGAGACTATCTGCCCCAGATTATATTCTTGTTAAGATTGTCACAAATTGTCTTCTGCCAATCACATCCAAGCCCTTGTCAGAGATCCGACCATATCACTGTCTGATGCTTTATGGATTGCGTCGGCGTCTCGATTTTGACATCATGTCGAGCATTTACTCTTCTATCATCTCCTATAGTGAGCCTAACAGCTTCACAATTTATATGCCTTATGGGCATATAATTACGGATTGGCTCGAGACCCTACAGATTGATGTCTCCAAGGGAAGGATAGTCAAGATGGTGAGGCAAGACTGCAGACTTGGAAAACGTGCATTTTCTAAGTCTGGCATCATAGGACAGAATGGGGCGGTTCGTTGGAAGGACGGGAGAGCACTGGGTGAGTTACCACGGGCACCTCCACGACAGGTTGATGCTGCTCCCGTTGCTGCTCCTCCTCCTGCTGCTGCTGAGTATGGAGAGGTAGATCCTGATCTGCGCTGGCAGATTGCTGAGCTGGAGAGCCGCATTGATCAGCACGATGAGCTACTGGCTGCTGAGCTCCATGGGCTGCGCGTTCGGATTGACCAGCGTTACGATGATCTACGCAGTCAGCAGTTAGTGACGCAGCAGGTGCTTCTGGGATGGATGGCCAGCTACCCACCTCCGCAGTATTACTCGGGCTATCCACCCTCGAGCATACCGCCTCAGGGATTCATTCCTCCAGCAGATGATGATGATGCTCCTCATAATGAGGATGTTGATTGATACACTTTGTTTTATGTTGGTCATTTTGACTACGTATGTTTCAGATAGTGTTTGATAGATATTGTGTCTGACCTGGATATTAGCTGTTTATGCTACTCGTTTTTATATTACTTGCTTTTCTTTATTTTTCAGTTCTTATTGACTATTTATATGTTTTTTATATGCCATATCTTGATTGTCTCTTATTTACTGTCCGATATTACACTTAGAGGGAATTCTGTGTGGATTAAGAAAGAGACAGTATGGGTTAAGGGGGAGTCCTTTGAGTCTTATTACCTAATTCGCACCTTTTCGGTGTTTGACAAAGGGGGAGAAGATGACTAAGTTTAGAGATGAATGAAGTTTTGATTTTAGGGGAGAGGATAACCTTGAGGATTATTGACTTCCTTAGTGTTGTATTCGTCTTAGGGGGAGGATCTTGATTCCCCTAAAATTAGGGAAATATGAGCATTTCTGATCTAAACTTAAATCGTGTTGTCAAATAACAAAAAGGGGGAGATTGTTGATACGGTCTGACCTGGCTGTTGTTTTGATGTTGACACTGATTTAAGTTTGTATCAGATATTAATTAAACTCAGATTGATTACTGATCAATGTTGATCAGGTGGAAGGGAAAAGTCCAAGTATGGAAACTTGGCACGCGAAGTCGGAGAGGGCTCGGTAGCTTGTTCTCTGGACAAGGTCAGAGAGGGCTCGGTAGCTCGTTCTCTGGACCGGACGAAGTCGGAGAGGGCTCGGTAGCTCGTTCTCTGGACTAGGTCAGAGAGGGCTCGATAGCTCGTTCTCTGGACCGGACGAAGTCGGAGAGGGTTCGATAGCTCGTTCTCCGGACTAGGTCAGAGAGGGCTCGGTAGCTCGTTCTCTGGACCGGACGAAGTCGGAGAGGGCTCGATAGCTCGTTCTCTGGACTAGGTCAAAGAGGGCTCGGTAGCTCGTTCTCTAGACCAGGAAGGCTTTAGGGTTTCGGGCTGGGAAGCTCTAAACCTACCTACATAGGCATTGGATCAGTCTGTTGACCGATCCAGTGATACTATGGATATCTGATTGGTCTGTTGACTGATCCAGTGATACTATGGTTATCTGATCGGTCACCAGACCGATCAGTAACCAATCAGTAAATCACTGTGAGAATTACTGATCGGTCTATAGACCGATCAGTAACCAATCAGTAACACTCTGTGAGATTTACTAATCGGTCTGGAGACCGATCAGGAGGCAATGAAGTTCGGGAGAGAGTATAGGGGATCGGTCTGTGGACCGATCCACCTATAGCCTGATCGGTCCACAGGCCGATCAGTGTTGGGTTCTTCGGGCCGCGAAAACCGCTTTTTCGTGTCGCGGAAACCCCGAGTCACCCAAAGACATGGATCTCGTGCAAAGATTCGTAAACAAAATTTTCGAAAAACCTTTTCTTGTACGAGTTTGTCAAAACTTTAGATCTACACTAAAGTTAAGATCATTACCCTTGTAACGAAGCCCTTTACGTTCCCGCTTGTCCAAGATGTCGCCGGATCTCTAGTTGTCAAAGTAGACAACCTCTATATGTATCCACACGGACACAAGTAGAAGGAGATGACCAAAACACAAGGTGTGCTAGCACCAATGGAGTGTTCGGCCAAGGAAATGGGAGAAGGAGAAGAGAGAGCACCCCAAGCGAGAAGAAGAGTGAATGAATCAATTAGAGGAAATTCAAAAAACCCCTTAGCCATCAAGTGGCCGGCCACTCTAGGAGGTGTAACCCCCACATTAATTCCAATTAATGTGGAGACCATTAAGAGTTGTAACCCCCATGAGGTGGCACTCTAGGATGATGTGGATCAACACTATTGGTCCACATCTTGCCACCTCACTAAATGACATAGCAACAAGTGTAACCTCCTCATTTAATGTGGACCGACCACATTAAATGCTATGGAGGCTTGTAACCTCCATGAGGTGGCACACATTGATGATGTGGAGCAATCCTATTGGTCCACATCTTGCCAACTCACTAGTGATGTGGCAAAAAGTCAAGTCAAACATGACTTTTTTCTCATCCTCTCAAATCAAGTCAAACTTGATCAAATCTCTCTCATGGTTGATCTAATCCAACCATAAGATTCAAGCCAACTTAATATAATGAATCTAATTCATTAAATTAAGTTGATTTAATGAGTCATAATCTAAATTAGACTCATTGAATACATGAATCAACTTGAGTCCAACCTAATTAGCCAAATTTGGATTACTCTTAATCCAATATGATTCATCAAATGAATCTAATCCTCTTGGTTCATCATATGAATCAAATCTCCATCTAATTGTCCTTAGTGTGTGACCCTATATGTTCTTGTAACTTTGGCAATGCCCTAAACCCATTTAGGAGCATAAGTAATGAGCGGTATCTAGCAACACATCATTACTACCCAAGTTACAAGAATGTCGAGATCCGACATCACCTTGTGACTACTAATTGTGACTCTTCACAATATGTGACAAATGTCCTTCTATCCTTGACATCTAGATTGATCAATGTGAGGCATAGACCGTGTCATCCTCTAATCAATCTAAATCTTGAACTCCAAGTAGACTCACTCGATCAAATGAGCTCAACATCTAATGTTGACTCATTTGGGCATGGCCATGCACTTAGTGGTCTCACTCTATCAAGAATACCGATGTCGCTCCCGTCATATGGGAGGGATAGATCCCATCTACATCACTCACATCCCTCTGCATAATTCATTACATACCCAGTAATCGACTTTATAGTCCACCCAATTACGGGTGACGTTTGACGAAACTAAAGCACATAACTCCTTATGTAGGGATCCATGGTGACTTCGGGTCAAAGGACTAATAGTCATACTAATAGCCACATGAGAAAGTATATGGCACTTATATAATGATCCATGATACTTTCTCATGGCGGGTCATTCAGTATACATTCTCCAATGCATACCCATGTGTCAACTTGATATCTCCATATCCATGACTTGTGAGATCAAGTCATCGAGTTGACCTGCATGCTAGTCTTATTGCATTAACATTGTCCCTGAATGTTAATACTCGACTAGGAATGATTTAGAGTAGTGTTCCCTATATCATCTCACTATCAGTTCAACTAATCGATTGATATAGGTGAGAACCTTCTACTCAAGGACGCTATTATACTTAGTTTATTTGGCACCAATACAAGTAAGTATAATAACCAAAATCAAATGCCTTTATAAATATACAAGAATATGATATACATGAGTCCATACAATCATCAAATGATTGGCTCTAGGGCTCTAACTAACAATCTCCCACTAGCACTAGTGCCAATCAGTATAGGCTCTAAAGCCTAAAGACCTAGTGTGACCATCATGCTTTCTCTGTGCCAAATCCTTGGTTAAGGGATCTGCAATGTTAGCCTCTGTAGGCACTCTGCAAATATTCACATCTCCTCTATCGATAATCTCTCGAATGAGATGGAAACGTTGTAGAACTGCTGTGAACTCTGCCAGCTCATAGCACTACCATTCTAGCAAAACACGAACCTCGACTGCGATTTTTAATCATCCTGGTCGGTCTGGAAACTAGCTTCACTGTAACCCTTTACAGCTAGCTCATCATCACCTCCATATATCAAGAAATATTCTTTAGTCCTTCTCAAGTACTTAAGAATATTCTTGACCGCTATCCAGTGACTTTCACCTGGATCTGACTGGTATCTGCTCGTCATGCTCAAAGCATACGAGACATCAGGTCGAGTACATAACATGGCATACATGATAGATCCTATGGCTGTGGAACAACAAAAACCCTCAGGTTGTGTCATGTACACATCCTCGAGTATGTTTCCATTCAGAAATGCGGTTTTTTACATCCATCCACCATATCTCGGAATCTGGTCTCATCACAGTTTCCTGATAGGTGTTAGGCTCATCCTCTATGAGCACAACGTCATCATGGTCAGACACGAGAAATGAATATCTCTCAGGCTGACGACGTACCCTATCAGACCTGCGAAGAGGTATGTCTACTTGAACTGGTTGTTGTTCCTCAACTCCTTGTGGAACAACATCATCCACAACACTTTGTGGTTACAGTTCAACTTCCATCGAGGCTCCAGTGCTATCGTTCGCATCTTGAACTTCTTCAAGATCAAAGGTACTCCCACTAGTCTTTCTAGAAACAAAGTCCCTTTCTAGAAAGACCCCAGTCTTTGCCATAACTACCTTGTGCTGACTGGGAATGTAGAAGTAATATCCCTTAGTTTCCTTGGGATATCCAATGAAATAGCACTTGTCGGATTTGGGTCCTAACTTGTCTGAGACTTGACGTCGTACGTAAGCCTCACAACCCCAAATCCTCATGAAAGACACCTGGGCATCTCTCCCAGTCCATATCCTATATGGTGTCTTTATCACGGCCTTGGATGGAACTCGGTTGAGAATGAAAGATGTCGTGTTTAGAGCATAACCCCATAGATATGTTGGAAGATCTGTGTGACTCATCATAGATCGTACCATATCTAATAGGGTGTGATTCCTCCTTTCGGATACACCATTCCACTGTGGTGTTCCAGGAGGAGTGAGTTGGGATAGGATCCCACACTCATCTAGATAGTCATGAAACTCATGGCTTAAGTATTCACCACCTCGATCTGATCGAAGTATTTTAATACTCTTGCCAAGCTGGTTTTGTACTTCATTCTTGAATTCTTTGAACTTTTCAAAGGATTCAGATTTATGTGTCATCAAGTACACATAACCGTATCTACTGAAGTCATCAGTAAATGTGATGAAGTATCTATAACCGCCTCTAGCAGCGACATTGAAAGGGCCACATACATCACTATGTATGAGTCCTAACAAATCAGTCGCTCTCTCGCTGTGCCCACTAAAGGGAGTCTTGGTCATCTTGTCTCGTAGGCATGACTCGCATATCTCATATGATTCAAAATCAAATGAGTCCAGCAAACCATCCTTATGGAGCTGGGATAAGCGCTTGTCATTTATATGACCTAAGCGACAGTGCCAGAGATAGGTTTGGTTCAAGTCAGTCGACTTGATCCTCTTGGTATTTATGTTATAGATAAGGCTCTCACGGTCTAGAATATAGAGTCCGTTTATTAGTGGTGCACTACAATAGAACATATCTTTTAAATAAACAGAACAACATTTGTCTTTTATTATAAAAGAGTATCCTTTCTTGTCTAAACAAGAAACTGAAACTATGTTTTTAGTAAGAGCAGGCACATAACAACAATCATCTAAATCTAGTATAAGCCCAGAGGGCAGAGATAGCTGATAAGTTCCTACAGCAACAGCAGCAACCCGTGCTCCATTGCCTACTCGTAGGTCCACCTCGCCCTTTGCCAATGCTCTGCTATTTCTCAGCGCCTGCACATCAGTACAAATGTGAGAAGCACATCCAGTATCTAATACCCATGATGTAGAAATAGATAGATTGACTTCTATAACATATATACCTGAAGTGGAAGTCTCACTTCGCTTCTTCTTAAGATCCTCCAAGAATACCTTGCAGTTCCTCTTCCAGTGCCCGGTCTGACCGCAATGGAAGCAGGTAGCATCCTTGGCGACCCCACCTTCAAGCTTCAGTGCCTTGCCTTTGCCCTTGGTTTGGGACTTTCCCTTACCTTTGGACTTACCCTTGCCCATGTGCTTCTGGACCATCAGAATGGGCTTAACCTTCTTAAGGTTAATCTCAGCAGTTCGTAACATACTAAGTAGCTCGGGCAATGGCTTGTCAATCTCGTTCATGTTATAGTTCAGAACGAATTGACTATAGCTATCTGGCAAGGATTGCAAGATCAAGTCAGTGGCCAGCTCTTGGCCAAGTGGGAACCCCAGTCTTTGTAGGTTCTCTATGTACCCAATCATCTTGAGTACATAAGGACCTACGGGAGCCCCGTCTGACATCTTGCACTGAAACAGTGCCTTTAAGATCTCAAATCTCTCATGTCTCGCTTATCCCTGATATAGTTGACGCAGATGTTCAACCATATCGTAAGCACCCATCAACTCATGTTGCTTCTGAAGCTCTGAGTTCATGGTCGCGAGCATTAGACAGGACACATCTAATGCGTCGTCTTGATGCTTCTTATAAGCATCTTTATCGTCTCGCGGGGCATTAGCAGGAGGAGCCTCCGGAATGGGCTGCTCCAGAACGTACAGCTTACGCTCCTGGGTGAGAACTATTCTCAAGTTCCTGTACTAGTCCAGGAAATTCGCTCCATTGAGCTTGTCCTTCTCAAGGATAGATCGCAGGGAGAAAGTGTTCGTATTTGACGTCATGGTTATCTACAACAGAAAATTTGCAGAAATAAATATCATATTCTTTAAAAAATCATTTAATTAGGCCTTTAATTAAATGATGCTCCCACTGAATTCTATAATTCTTGTGGGACAAGATCCACATCATACTAACCCTTGAGTTAGCTTTGGCTAATACGGCCAAGGCTTAGTATGATCGGTAGGCAACGATTACCAATTACATCTCTATGCAACTCTTGTTTATAGAATCAATATCCGCATTTATATTAAAACTCGAGTTAGCTTTGGCTAATACGCCCGAGAGTTAATATAGATGTCATTTTGACCTATCTTTTCCACCCGTTGGAAGAATGCCTATAGCTGACTCGATCCAACCGAGTAACTAGGAATACTCAATCTAATTGAGTTTGTATTCACCCATGCGTTGATAGGCGGGACCAAGATTGTCCCTCCGTACCCTACCAAGATAATATGTATTGCTCTGCTTTGGCAGATTCAACAATACATGTGATCGAGGTAGTGATAGGTATCACGGCACGGTTAGGCATTTAGAGTTGGTTCGATCGAGATCTAATCTAATCGAGAAGGATGCATCTTGTGCACGACTTAGATCTAATCTAATCGCAATGGTGCATCATGTGCATGACTTAGATCTAATATAATCGTTAAGGCACTAATTAATTAATTAATTATTAAACATGCATCAGATACATAACAATTAATTAATTAATCTATTTGTGATTTAGTCATGGCCCTACTACGATCTTCTCAAGCCAATGAGAAGATCGAATGGTCAACCTAGGGTCAACAGCTTCTCCAAGCTCCTCCCTTTGACCACCTTGTGTTGCTCGTGCCCGCCTCGGAACTCCGTCTCGTGTGGACCCTCCACCGCTCCAATTTGTACATTACAATTTGAAACTCGAGTTACATTCGAGTCTAAATCTAATTTACAACCAGAATAAGAGAAAGGCACGACGCGCAGGCCGTGGGAAAAAAAATAAAAATACAGCACACACAATCATATGACGGCACGCAGGCCGTATTATGAATTACAACACAAATCCAATCTTATTGGGTATTTTGGGCCATGACTATCACAAATTAATATATAATTCAAAATTATATATTTTTCATAATTTTTCTGTAATTTTAAAATAATTTTTATAATTTTTATAAGTCCCGTTTAGCAATTTCGGGCGCAATCGCAGAACGGATCCCCTTGCGGGGCCCAGGGGCAGCGCCCCTACCCGCGATCTAACCATCGCGAGGGTTCCTTTGCGATCCAACAGCGCCTAAACCCGCTGTCCCAAAATGATTTGGGTCGAGACATTGCCGTTTCGGAAAAATCTTCCCGGCAGGTTCGTTTTTAGCGATTTCGGGTGCAATCGCGGAGTAAATTCCCTTGCGGGGTTAGGGGCAATGCCCCTACCCACGATCTAACCATCGTGAGTTGCTCCTTTGCGATCTAATGGCACCCGACCCCGCTTTCCCAAACGGATTTGGGGCAAAACGAAGCCGTTTAAAAGAAAACTTTCCGGTAGCCGAAGCCTACAAGTGCCGAGACACTTGTGCTTCGCTTCTACGAAAAATTACTCATAAAAAACTCAAAAAAACTCAATTTTTACAGAAAATCACAGAAGGTATATTTTTCATAAAACTACAAATGAACTCGTACAAGTCTTTGCACGTGGCTCTGATACCACTGTTGGGTTCTTCGGGCCGCGAAAACCGCTTTTTCGCGTCGCGGAAACCCCGAGTCACCCAAAGCCATGGATCTCGTGCAAAGATTCGTAAACAAAATTTTCGAAAAACCTTTTCTTGTACGAGTTTGTAAAAACATTAGATCTACACTAAAGTTAAGATCATTACCCTTGTAGCGAAGCCCTTCGCGTTCCCGCTTGTCCAAGATGTCGCCGGATCTCTAGTTGTCAAAGTAGACAACCTCTATATGTATCCACACGGACACAAGTAGAAGGAGATGACCAAAACACAAGGTGTGCTAGCACCAATGGAGTGTTCGGCCAAGGAAATGGGAGAAGGAGAAGAGAGAGCACCCCAAGGGAGAAGAAGAGTGAATGAATCAATTAGAGGAAATTCAAAAAACCCCTTAGCCATCAAGTGGCCGGTCACTCTAGGAGGTGTAACCCCCACATTAATTCCAATTAATGTGGAGACCATTAAGAGTTGTAACCCCCATGAGGTGGCACTCTAAGATGATGTGGATCAACACTATTGGTCCACATCTTGCTACCTCACTAAATGACATGGCAACAAGTGTAACTTCCTCATTCAATGTGGGCCGGCCACATTAAATGCTATGGAGGCTTGTAACCTCCATGAGGTGGCACACATTGATGATGTGGAGCAATCCTATTGGTCCACATCTTGCCAACTCACTAGTGATGTGGCAAAAAAGTCAAGTCAAACATGACTTTTTTCTCATCCTCTCAAATCAAGTCAAACTTGATCAAATCTCTCTCATGGATGATCTAATCCAACCATATGATTCAAGCCAACTTAATATAATGAATCTAATTCATTAAATTAAGTTGATTTAATGAGTCATAATCTAAATTAGACTCATTGAATACATGAATCAACTTGAGTCCAACTCAATTAGCCCAATTTAGATTACTCTTAATCTAATATGATTCATCAAATGAATCTAATCCTCTTGGTTCATCATATGAACCAAATCTCCATCTAATTGTCCTTAGTGTGTGACCCTATAGGTTCTTGTAACGTTGGCAATGCCCTAAACTCATTTAGGAGCATAAGTAATGAGCGGTATCTAGCAACACATCATTACTACCCAAGTTACAAGAATGTCGAGATCCGACATCACCTTGTGACTACTAATTGTGACTCCTCACAATATGTGACAAATGTCCTTCTATCCTTGACATCTAGATTGATCAATGTGAGGCATAGACCGTGTCATCCTCTAATCAATCTAAATCTTGAACTCCAAGTAGACTCACTCGATCAAATGAGCTCAACATCTAATGTTGACTCATTTGGGCATGGCCATGCACTTAGTGGTCTCACTCTATCAAGAATACCGATGTCGCTCCCGTCATATGGGAGGGATAGATCCCATCTACATCACTCACATCCCTCGGCATAATTCATTACATACCCAGTAATCGTCTTTATAGTCCACCCAGTTACGGGTGACGTTTGACGAAACTAAAGTACATAACTCCTTATGTAGAGATCCATGGTGACTTCAGGTCAAAGGACTAATATTCATACTAATAGCCGCATGAGAAAGTATATGACACTCATATAACGATCCATGATACTTTCTCATGGCGGGTCATTCAGTATACATTCTCCAATGCATACCCATGTGTCAACTTGATATCTCCATATCCATGACTTGTGAGATCAAGTCATCGAGTTGACCTACATGCTAGTCTTATTGCATTAACATTGTCCCTGAATGTTAATACTCTACTAGGAATGATTTAGAGTAGTGTTCCCTATATCATCTCACTATCAGTTCAACTAATCGATTGATATAGGTGAGAACCTTCTACTCAAGGACGCTATTATACTTAGTTTATTTGGCACCAATACAAGTAAGTATAATAACCAAAATCAAATACCTTTATAAATATACAAGAATATGATATACATGAGTCCATACAATTATCAAATGATTGGCTCTAGGGCTCTAACTAACAATCAGAGCTCTCCTGGACCGATCAGGCCATAGCCTGATAGGTCCAACAAGTTGTGGATCGATCTGTTGACCGATCCACAATACTGTCTGAAGTTTCTGCTGTTTCTCTGCAACTTCTGATACATCTGATTTAACCATCTGCTGTTAGCTTTTTAAGTTGCAGGTTGCAGGTATGATGCCAATGCTTAAATTCAAATTAAGCTCCATCAGAAGAATAAGACAAAGGGTTCTTTCTACTATTTTTCGTTGCAAATAGTGCAATTGGAGCATCAACGATTACTGGCTACGATCATGCTGTGATCTGGCTGCGATCAGTTGGGAATCAGCTTGACTCTCGCTCATTGGTTCGAGCTCAGAGACCCCAGTGAAGACTATGGGTTCTATTGGTGTGAGTTCAGAGAATCAGAGGAGGAGGAAGAGTGATTGGCGACGTCGTAGCTTGCAGCAGGGATTCGGTGCAGGTTGACAGCAATTCGGGACAGGCTGAACGCAGTGGAAGCAGAGGCATAAGAAGAAGGATGAAGAGAGGTTCTAAAAGAAAACTCTCGGTCGATCAAGCAAGGGTGCTGAGCTTTGAGTTCTTGGCTGTGCTTCCTTCTTGTGCTCTGTTTAACTGTTGTCTTCGCGTGGCTGTGATCATTTTTCTTCATTCTCTTTAGCCACTGATCTGTAAGTCTTGTGCTTTATTTACATATCTTCTGAGACATTGTGGAGAGGTTACTCCACCGAGAAGGAGAAATCTTTAGCCGGTATCTATCCGGGGTGTGATCTACCAAAAGATCAAGGGATCGTCCACCTTACGGACATGCCGAGGAGTAGGGGCAAGTTATCCCCGAACCTCGTACATACTGGTGTTAGTGGTGTGTGTCTTTCTTTTCCTTGTATTAGATTTTCAATTGCATATTTCCGCTGCGCTAACGATTTGATTGAAGAATTTAGTTAAGTTTTAGAGGAGGCTATTCACACCCCCCTCTCTAGCCATCCGAAGATCCTAACAATAACCACACATGTATTGGATTGATTAAGGGTATTATCAATTAAACTCTCAAGAGTATAAGGGAAGACATTAAAGTCCAAATGCATACATTAATAACACAAGATAATCGTCAATTTACTAAAACATGTTGCTAAGGATCCATATAATGTAAATCTATACATCATATTAATTCATTTACACCTTAGTAGAATAACACTTGCATGTTGTTCACAAGATTGATCATAGCATAAAACTTCATCCACACCACGATATCAACTATCACTTCTACTGTAATTGATTTTTCTATAATGATAAAAATAATTATTAGATGAATATAATGAAGATTTCCCAACCTACAATAATGGTAAGGGTAATTTTAGATGTTACCATCCCCTAACTAGGTTTACAACATCTCTGGAAGGCTAGTTCAAATTATTTAACAACTTGCTTTTGCCTCCCTTCAACCCTTATCTAATACAATAACAGAAAATTGCCACAGACACTATCTGGAGCTAGGTTTCGTCACTTTCAATACATGGTTACGAGGGAGCCATGTGGTCGAGAGCAACTAGCTCATGAAGACCGTTGAAGCTATACACTGCATTGTTTGGTGGTGAAGAACATGCGCTGGAGCTATATTTATTAGGATTTCTTTGATTACCTTTTCTTTTTTTTTTGTACAATCCACCTGCAAAGTTCGACGATAATGATACTCTTCTAGAGCAATGACTTTTACTTTTGCACCATTCCATGTTTTCTATGACAAGAAATTGCACAGTTTGTCGAAAAATATTCCCCATAGGCTCTATGTTTGTCACCTCATCTCCATTTGACCTTTTCATGCAGCAGAGAATCACCATTCACTGAAAAATTACTTGTACGATTCCTCAAAAATATACCTAGACCATTTGTCGGCCATCACCTTGGCTTCAAACGCACGTCGCTTTCTCCGAGAAAGCACCTTCGTGGTTTTGAAAATTCTTTTTTTCTTTGAAAGGGTAAAATAGGAATTTAACCTATGAGAAGCTATGCGATTTGAACATTATTAAAATGCCTACGTGATTTGGGGAAAACTCAAAATGGTCTATATTGTTTGATAAATTACTGTTTAATCAAATACCTTCAGATAGTATGCTCAAACTTGTATTGTCAAGTTTGATAATAAATCTATTTTATTTCCGTGGCATAAGCTATCCCTATTGAGCTAAAGCCAAGGTCATGAGCAACTAATACATTTTTTTCAGAAAAGATATAAACTCTGAATGCAGGATTAAAACCCTAAATAGAAGTTAAATTCATGAGTTCATGTGTGTCATGGATGTCGTACCCTATACAACGCTTGGAAGAGGATGAGTGCATGGCATGCTTAGTTAGTAATTAGCCCTAAGAGCCAATCATGAGATGATTAGGCCTTTTGGTTACTAATTGAATTAGACTCAAATGAGCCCACTCATTGAATTGAGTTCAATCCGAATTAGACAAATTAGATTGATGGGTTACACTCAATGGGTTAGACTTATTGGGTTATTGGATTAATGGTTAATCTAATATAATAATCCAACCCATTAAGAGGAATACAAAGAGACAAAAAAAACCCTTCATATTCATTGGATGAATATTAATAGGTTTTTTGGTGAGATTTTTAATTAGAGGAGATGGATGCCTCTTGATCTTCCTCCTCCTTCTTCCTCCTTCTTCCATGGACAAATTTTCTTCCATGGCCGAACCATACTTCTTGCTAGCACAAGAAGATGGTTCTTCTCCGAAGGCTTCATTTGTGGGACGAACGAAGGATATGTTCGTGTGGATACTATAGAGGCGCGGACACTTGAACGCGCTGAGATCTAGATCCAAAGAAAAGGTTGTTGTCGGGATTGTGAAGGGCACGCAACAAAGGTATAATCCTATCATGTAGTTAGCATAGATTAGTTTAATAGAAATTGTTTCTTCCCTTTCACATGGATCCGCTGGATAAGTGGATCTAGTATTTTTCCAGCAGCGTTTTCGTGTTTTCTGGCGCACTAGATCCCAACAGTGGTATCAGAGCCACTTGCGAAGGGCTATGCTGAGTTAGAATTTTATATATGATATAGAAATTACTTGATAGGGTTTGCTGTGATTTGCAAAAGGATTTATGAGTCTCGGCCAAACAAGGTTTCGGCCAAGAGAGTGAATCTCGGCCAGACTATGAGTCTTGGCCAGATTTTGTGTCTCGGCCAAATCCTAAGCCTTGATCGAAATGAGTGTTTTGTTGGGAACAAAGCATAGTTGGTGTGTGACCAGCAAGGTCTTGGCTAGGGGTGTTTTATTGAGAACAAAATGAAGTTGGTGTGTGACCAACAAGGTCTCGGCTAGAGATGTTTTGTTTAGAACGAAACATAGTTGGTATTGTGGGTAGTGTCTCGGGCATGGCAGCAACTCCTCACCCGTTAACCGGCTAGCAGGACCACCGTGGCATTGCGGCTCATAATTTGTTTGTTGAAATCATAGTAAATTTTATGTCATAAAATATTATGAATAGATATGACATGGTGCATGGTTATGACCCTTTAACCCCAATGTGATTGGATGTGTGTAATGTTGTAATTCATAATATGGCCTGCGTATCGTGCCTTCATCCCTTTTATTCTTGTTGTAATTAGATTACACTCGAATGTAACTCGAGTTTCTTTAGATTTTGTAATGTACAAAATTAGAAAGAGTTAGTCTTCTAGAAGATGGGTGAAAAGGAAGGAAGGACAACAACACACGATAACCAAGGAAGCGCTTGGAGAAGCGGCTTAGACCTAGGTTGACTTATCGCTCTTCTCATTTGCTTGAGAAGATCGTAGTTTATGGGGGTCATAACCTTGTCACTTTTAAACTTGTGTATATGTTGATATATGCCATGATATGCCAGTGTGTATGTGATGCATGCTAATGTAGGGTAATTAGTGTCTTAATGCATATATGATACACATTCATTGTTAGGATCGATGGACGCGGCTAGAGAGGGGGGGTGTGAATAGCCGACCCCAAATCGTTTGTTTCTTTCTATAAATCAAGTTAGCGCAGCGGAAATAAAATGAATAGAAACAAAAGCGGAGAATAGAAAACCTCAAACTCGTCGATGTAACGAGGTTCGGGGATAACTTGCCCCTACTCCTCGGCGTGTCCGTAAGGTGGACGAAGCCTACCAATCCGTCGGTGGATGAGACCCCGGAAACTCGACTAATAATCACTCCTTCTGGGTGGAGAAACCTCGCCACAATGTCTTGCAACAGCAAGATAAACAGGAGTACAAGAATACAGCAAGAAACTAAGTACAATACAAAAATCTAATAACCCTAGCTTGCCTTCTTGTCGACTGGATGAAGCAGCAACTTCACGGGAATCCAACCACAGCACCAACTGTCCAGTTGAAGTCCCAGCCGAGGGAAGCTCACGCGAAGCTTCAGCGAAGAAGAGCTCAACAAAGTTCAAGCAGAAATACTTCAGCAGTCAGTAGGAAGAAGAGGAAGAAGAATAAGTTCTGTAGTGCCTCTCGATCCTTTTATAACCTATGATATCCTGAGTCAACCTGCGAACCTGCAAGGCAAAAATGCCAGAACACAGAAGCCTGAAATAGCCTAGCCGTTGAGTCACAACGGCTAGGCCTGGACCGATCAGGCTCCACCCTGATCGGTCCAGGGTGCTGCTGATCGGTCATGGGGACCGATCAGGCCCCAGTCTGATCGGTCCCCAGACCGATCAGCTGTTCTTTCCCAGCTTTGTTGCCTTCTTCTGATCGGCCTTCTGATCGATCTTCAGTCCGATCAGATAACACTCAGAAGCTCACTGTGTGGTTACTGGTCGGTCACCAGACCGATCCAGATACCCAGTGTATCACTGGATAGATCCACTGATCGATCCAGAGCTTGGTTTTTGCCCAAACCAAGTCCCAAGCCTTCCAAACCAACATCCGATCAACCTTGACCTGTTGGTACATCATGCTTAGCATCCGGTCACTCCCTTGACCTGCTAAGACTCCCCACCAAGTGTCCGGTCAATCCCTTTGACCCACTTGGTGTTTCCAACACCTGATGTCCGATCACCCTTGATCCATCTGGATTTTTCCCTTGCTCGGCTTCACTCACCAGGACTTTCACCTAGCTTCACTCACTAGGGTTTTCACCTAGCTTCACTCACCAGGACTTTCCCACTGCCTGGCTTCACTCACCAAGACTTTCCCACTGCCTGGCTTCACTCACCAGGACTTTCCACATCCGGTCCAGAGAATGAGCTACCGAGCCCTTTCTGACCACAGTTCAGAGAACGAGCTACCGAGCCCTCTCTGACTTCCATCCGGTCCAGAGAATGAGCTCCCGAGCCCTCTCTGACCACAGTCCGGAGACCTCCCATGTGCTAAGCTTCCATACTTGGACTTCTCCGTGCCAAGTCTCCATACTTGGACTTTTCCTGTGCCAAGCTCCCTGCTTGGACTTTTCACCATGCCAAACTCCCTGCTTGGACTTTTCCCATGCCAAGCTCCCTGCTTGGACTTTTCCCGTGCCAAGCTCCCTGCTTGGACTTTTCCGAGTCAGGTCAACTCACCTCGGGTCAACCAGGTCAAACTTGACCACGGGTTGCACCCACAATCTCCCAAGCTTGTATCCTTGTCAAACATCAAGATACAACTTTTCTGTTCACGTCAAACATTATCAAATATAACTCATCAAACATCAAAACACAACTCGAGTCAAGTCATCTCGAGTCTGGTCAACCAGGTCAACCTTGACCTAAGGTTGCACCAACATTCATGATTAGATTCGATCTTAATCAAGTCAACTTGAAATGCCTACCAAGTTTTGATACCCATCACTACCTCGATCATTTGTTGTTGTTGAATCTGCCAAAGCAGAGCAACACATATTATCTTGGTAGGGTGCGGAGGGACAATCTTGGTCCCACATATCAAAGCTTGGGTGAGTACAAACTCAATTAGATTGAGTATAACTAGTTAACTCAATTGGATCAAGTAAAACTATAGGCATTTTTCAACGGTTGGATATACAAGAGTTACATAGGATGTAATTGGTAAATGTTGTCTACCTAAGTTATACTAAGTCTTGGACGATTAGCCAAAGCTAACTCAAGATAAGGTATAATGTGGATCTTGTCCAATTGGTACACGTTGCTTACCTAATTTATACAAGTCTTGGGCGATTAGCCAAAGCTAACTCAAGATGAAGTATAATATGGATCTTGTCCCACTAGAATGTCTTTGCTTTTGAGCTTAGAGCTAGTAGTGACTTGTACCGCCCGCCCTCCCTGCTAACCCTAAGGGACGGGGCTACGATACTCTACGTACATATTACAGCGGAAGACTTAAAATCATTTTTCTTAGTTTAATAAAAACCGAACTACACTAATATGGTTTCCATAACATGATAACAAGTTAAATAAAAAAAAACATAACATCAAGTCAACCATATAGTACTACAGTTTATGAAACCAAAGTGTAATTCTTAAAAGTTCTTAAAGCAGGTTCTTATTTGGTTGCCTAGCCACCGCCACACACATCTCCTTGCCTCTCCTGCTGCTCCTTTAGCTCATCCAGCTTTTTCCTTTATCTGTGGTACAAGGAAAGTAAGCTATGAGCACTCATGGCTCAGTAAGTTCCTTTCCTACTCACTAAAACCGAAAATCATCACATGATCAAAGAATATCTTAACATAACATAATCTCAACTAGTCATGGCATAACATATCATACTCTTTAAGCATATCATGCAACATAACAACATCATGACTAGTCATGGCATATCATCTCTTAAAGCATAGCATGGAACATAACATAATTATATCTAATCATGGCATATCCTAGTATCATTTTAAGGTAGCATAGCATATCAAGTTCTTAAAGCAATATCATGAAACATAACATAGTCATATCTAATCATGGCATATCATAGTATCATCATAAGATAACATAGCATATCAAGCTCTTAAAGCATAGCATGAAACATAACATAATCATATCTAATCATGGCATGTCATAAATCATAGCATCATCACAACATGATCATAAAGTGTATGCAATATGATTTTGAAAACATGTATCCGAAAAAACATGTGTATGTTTCATGATCTTTAAAACCATTTCTTCTTACATATATATACTTGAACATAATCTCAACATAAAGGGGATCCCGGCTTAGTACCATATTCATACATAATGCACGCATCCTAAGTAGATCCAAGGTAGCTAGTCTTGAACCTACAAGGAAACTAGGCCCGTAGCTCGACCTAGGGGCACGTAAGGAGCCCACCCTTTACTAGGCCCGTAATTCGACCTAGGGGCGCATAAGGAGCCCACCCTTTTGTTAGTTAGAGCCTTAGAGCCAATCATTTGATGATTCTATGGACTCATGTATATCATATTCTTGTATATTAATAAAGACATTTGTTTGGTTATTATACTTATTTATATTAGTGCCAAATAGACTAAGTATAATAGCGTCCTTGAGTAGAAGGTTCATACCTATATCAATCGATTAGTTGAATCGATAGTGAGATGATATAGGGAACACTACTCTAAATCATTCCTAGTCGAGTATTAGCATTCAGGGACAATGTTAATACAATAAGACTAGCATGTAGGTCAGCTCGATGACTTGATCTCACAAGTCATGGATATAGAGATATCAAGCTGACACATGGGTATGCATTAGAGAATGTATACTGAAAGACCCGCCATGAGAAAATATCATGGATCGTTATATGAGTGTCATATACTTTCTCATGTGGCTATTAGTATGACTATTAGTCCTTAGACCTGAAGTCACCATGGATCCCTACATAAGGAGTTATGTACTTTAGTTTCGTCAAACGTCACCCGTAACTGGGTGGACTATAAAGGCGATTACTGGGTATGTAACAAATTATGCGGAGGGATGTGAGTGATGTAGATGGAATCTATCCCTCCCATATGACGGGAGCGACATCGGTATTCTTGATAGAGTGAGACCACTAAGTGCATGGCCATGCCCAAATGAGTCAACATTAGATGTTGAGTTCATTTGATCGAGTGAGTCTACTTGGAGTTCAAGATTTAGATTGATTAGAGGATGACACAGTCTATGCCTCACATTGATCAATCTAGATGTCTAGGAGAGAAGGACAATGTCACATATTGTGGGGAGTCACAATTAGTAGTCACAAGGTGATGTCGGATCTCGACATTCTTGTAACTTGGGTAGTAATGATGTGTTGCTAGATACCGCTCATTACTTATGCTCCTAAATGGGTTTAGGACATTGCCAACGTTACAAGAACCTATAGGGTCATACACTTAGGACAATTAGATGGAGATTAGGTTCATATGATGAACCAAGAGGATTAGATTCATTTGATGAATCAAATTGGATTAAGAGTAATCCTAATTCGCCTAACTTGAGTTCGACTCAAGTTGATTCATGTATTTAATGAGTCTAATTTAGATTATGACTTATTAAATCAATTTAATTTAATGAATTAGATTCATTATATTAAGTTGGCTTGAATCAAATGGTTAGATTAGATCAACCATGGTAGAGATTCGGTCAAGTTTGACTTGACTAGAGAAGGAAGACCAAAGGTCAATTTTGACTTGACCTTTTGCCACCTCATTGGTGAGTTGGCATTAGGTGGACCAATGATGATGTTCCACATCATCATGGTGTGCCACCTCATGGAAGTTACAAAGTCATTTTCTTATTAACTTCACATTAATTGCATTTAATGGGGAGTTACACTTGATGAGAAGTGGCCGGCCACTTTTGAATTGGAATTGATTTTCATTCATTTCATTCAAGTGTGGTGAATCTTCCTCCTTCTTCCTCTCAAGCTCTCCCTCTCCCTCTCCTGCTTGTTTGGCCGAATCTCACCAAGGTGCTAGCACACCTTTGTGTGAGGTTTTCTCCACCTACGTGTCCGTGTGGATACTTCTAGAGGACCGGCGCTTGACGGTCTAGAGATCCGGCAACTCCTTGGACGAGCGGAATAAGCGAAAGCCACGCTTCGAAGGTATAACCCTTATCTATTGTAGATCTAAAGGTTTTACAAACTCATACAAGAAAAGGTTTTTCGAAAAGTATTGTTTACGAATCTTTGCACGGATCTACGGCTTTGGGTGACTCGGGGTTTTCGCGGCCCGAAGAACCCAACAGTGGTATCAGAGCCACGTGCAAAGACTTGTACGAGTTCGTTTGTATTTTTATGAAAAATATACCTTCTGTGATTTTCTGTAAAAATTGAGTTTTTATAGTTTTTATGAGTAATTTTTCCGTAGAAGCGAAGCACAAGTGTCTCGACACTTGTTGGCTTCGGCTACCGGAAAGTTTTCTTTTAAACGGCTTCGTTTTGCCCCAAATTCGTTTGGGACAGCGGGGTCGGGTGCCATTAGATCGCAAAGGAGCAACTCACGATGGTTAGATCGTGGGTAGGGGTACTGCCCCTAACCCCGCAAGGGGATTTGCTCCGCGATTGCACCCGAAATCGCTAAAAACGAACCCGCCGGGAAGATTTTTCCGAAACGGCAATGTCTCGGCCCAAATCGTTTTGGGACAGCGGGTTTAGGCGCTGTTGGATCACAAAGGAACCCTCGCTATGATTAGATCGTGGGTAGGGGCGCTGCCCCTGGGCCCCGCAAGGGGATCCGTTCCGCGATTGCGCCCGAAACCGCTAAACCGGACCTCCGGGAAATTTTACTCGTAAAAACTTTAAAAATTAATTTTAAAATTATAGAAAATTATGAAAATATATAATTTTGAATTATATATAAATTTTGTGATAGTCATGGCCCAAAAACCCAATATGATTGGTTGTGTTGTAATTCATAATACGGCCTGCGTGCCGTTATGCGTTTGCGCGTGTTGTATGTTTTTATTTATTCACGACCCGCGCGTCGTGCCTTCTCTTATATTCTTGTTGTAAATAAGATTTAGACTCAAATGTAACTCAAGTTTCAAATTGTAATGTACAAATTGGAGCGGTGGAGGGTCCACACGAGACGGAGTTTCGAAGCGGGCACGAGCAACACAAGGTGGTCAAAGGGAGGAGCTTGGAGAAGCTGTTGAACCTAGGTTGACCGTTCGATCTTCTCATTGGCTTGAGAAGATCGTAGTAGGGCCATGACTAAATCATAAATAGATTAATTAATTAATTGTTATGTATTTGATGCATGTTTAATAATTAATTAATTAATTAGTGCCTTAACGATTAGATTAGATCTAAGTCGTGCACATGATGCACCCTTGCGATTAAATTAGATCTAAGTCATGCACAAGATGCATCCTTCTCGATTAGATTAGATCTAGATCGACTCAACTCTAATGCCTAACCGTGTCGTGATACCTATCACTACCTCGATCACATGTATTGTTGAATCTGCCAAAGCAGAGCAATACATATTATCTTGGTAGGGTACGGAGGGACAATCTTGGTCCCGCCTATCAACGCATGGGTGAATACAAACTCAATTAGAATGAGTATTCCTAGTTACTCGGTTGGATCGAGTCAACTATAGGCATTATTCCAACGGTTGGAAAAGATAGGTCAAAATCACATCTATATTAACACTCGGGCGTATTAGCCAAAGCTAACTCGAGTTTTAATATAAATGCGGATATTGATTCTATAAACAAGAGTTGCATAGAGATGTAATTGGTAATCGTTACCTATCGATCATACTAAGCCTTGGGCGTATTATCCAAAGCTAACTCAAGGGTTAGTATGATGTGGATCTTGTCCCACATGAATTATAGTATTCAGTGGGAGCATCTTTTAATTAAAGGCCTAATTAAATGATTTTTAAAAAGGAATATGATATTTATATCTGCAAATTTTCTGTTGTAGATAACCATGACGTCGAACACGAATTCCTTCTCCCTGCGATCTGTCCTTAAGAAGGACAAGCTCAACGGAGCAAATTTCCTGGACTGGTACAGGAACCTGAGAATAGTTCTCACTCAAGAACGTAAACTGTACGTTCTGGAGCAGCCCATTCCGGAGGCTCCTCCTGCCATTGCCACGCGAGCAGACCGAGATGCTTACAAGAAGCATCAAGATGACGCATTAGATGTGTCCTGTCTTATGCTCGCAACCATGAACTCTAAGCATCAGAAGCAACATGAGTTGATGAGCGCTTACGATATGGTTGAACATCTTTGTCACCTATATCAAGGACAAGCAAGGCACTGGAAGAGGAACTCCAAAGAATACCTGGAATATCTTACGAAGAAGAGAAATAAGATTTCTACTTCAGGTATACTTGTTATAGAAGTCAACCTCTCTATTTCTTCATCGTGGTTATTAGATACCGGATGTGCTTCGCACATTTGTACTAATGTACAAGCGCTGAGAAATAGCAGGACATTGACGAAGGGTGAGATAGACCTACGAGTAGGCAATGGAGCACGAGTTGCTACTATTGCTGTAGGAACTTATCATCTATCTCTGCCCTCTGGGCTTATACTAGAGTTAGACGATTGTTGTTATGTGCCTACATTGACAAAGAACATTATATCAGTTTCTTGTTTGGACAAGAAAGGATTCTCGTTTATAATAAAGAACAAATGTTGTTCTGTCTATTTAAACGATATGTTCTATTGTAGTGCACCTCTGATGAACGGACTCTATATTATAGACCTTGAGAGCCCTATTTATAACATAAATACCAAGAAGTTCAAGTCAAATGACCTGAACCAAACTTATCTCTGGCACTGTCGCTTAGGTCATATAAATGACAAGCGCTTATCCCAGCTCCATAAGGATGGTTTGCTGGACTCATTTGATTTAGAATCATATGAGATATGCGAGTCATGCCTACGAGGCAAGATGACCAAGACCCCCTTTAGTGGGCATAGCGAGAGAGCAACTGATTTGTTAGGACTCATACATAGTGATGTATGTGGCCCTTTCAATGTTGCTGCTAGAGGCAGTTATAGATACTTCATCACATTTACTGATGGCTTCAGTAGATATGGTTATGTGTACTTGATGACACATAAGTCTGAATCCTTTGAAAAGTTCAAAGAATTCAAGAATGAAGTACAGAACCAGCTTGGCAAGAGTATTAAGATACTTCGATCAGATCGAGGTGGAGAATACCTTAGCCATGAGTTTCGTGACTACCTAGCTGAGTGTGGGATTCTATCCTAACTCACTCCTCCTGGAACACCACAGTGGAATGGTGTATCCAAAAGGAGGAATCGTACCCTATTAGATATGGTACGATCTATGATGAGTCACACAGATCTTCCGACATATCTATGGGGATATGCTCTAGACATGGTAGCTTTCATACTCAATTGAGTTCCATCAAAGGCCGTGATAAAGACACCATATAGGATATGGACTCGGAGAGATGCCTGGGTGTCTTTCATGAGGATTTGGGGTTGTGAGGCTTATGTACGACGTCAAGTCTCAGACAAATTAGGACCCAAATCCGACAAGTGCTACTTTATTGGATATCCCAAGGAAACTAAGGGATATTACTTCTACATTCCCAGTCAGCACAAGATAGTTGTGACAAAGACTGGGGTCTTTCTAGAAAGGGACTTTGTTTCTAGAAAGACTAGTGGGAGCGCGTTCGATCTTGAAGAAGTTCAAGATGCGAACAATAGCACTAATGCCTCGATGGAAATTGAACTGGAACCACAAAGTGTTGTGGATGATGTTGTTCCACAAGGAGTTGAGGAACAACAACCGGTTCAAGTAGACATACCTCTTCGCAGGTCTGATAGGGTACGTCGTCAGCCTGAGAGATACTCATTTCTCTTGTCTGACCATGATGACATTGTGCTCATAGAGGATGAGCCTACCACCTATCAAGAAGCTGTGATGAGACCAGATTCTGAGAAATGGCTAGAAGCCATGAGATCCGAGATGGAATCCATGTACACCAACCATGTATGGACTTTGGTTGATCCACCTGAAGGGGTAAAACCCATTGGGTGCAAGTGGGTCTTTAAGAGAAAGACTGACATGGATGGACCTATCTATAAGGGTCGCTTGGTAGCTAAAGGTTTCAAGAAGATTCATGGTATTGACTATGATGAAACCTTTTCTCCAGTAGCGATGTTTAAGTCCATTCGGATCATGCTTGCTATTGCAGACTACCATGACTATGAGATATGGCAGATGGATGTCAAAACCACGTTTCTGAATGGAAACCTACTCGAGGATGTGTACATGAGACAACCTGAGGGTTTTGTAGATCCACAGCATACTAGTAGAGTATGCAAGCTGCATAGGTCCATTTATGGACTAAAGCAATCTTCTCGGAGCTGGAATCTTCGATTCGATGATGCGATCAAACAGTTTGGTTTCATCAAGAACGAAGATGAGCCTTGTGTCTACAAGAAGGTTGTAGGGGACATAGTTGTCTTCCTCATATTGTATGTGGATGACATACTACTCATTGAGAAGGACATCCCTATGCTTCAGTCTGTCAAGACATGGCTAGGGAGTTGCTTCTCAATGAAGGACTTAGGTGAGGCATCCCGCATTCTAGGGATACAGATCTATAGAGATAGATCTAAGAGATTGCTTGGCCTAAGTCAGAGTACATACATTGACAAGGTACTCCTTCGGTTTGCCATGCAGAATTCCAAGAAGGGATTTCTGCCGATGTCACATGGCGTGAGTCTTTCGAAGACTCAAGGTCCCTCTTCTAGAGAGGAGAGAGATCGCATGGATCAGATTCCTTATGCCTCAGCCATAGGATCGATCATGTACGCCATGCTATGTACTCGACCTGATGTCTCGTATGCTTTGAGCATGACGAGCAGATACCAGTCAGATCCAGGTGAAAGTCACTGGATAGCGGTCAAGAATATTCTTAAGTACTTACGAAGGACTAAAGAATATTTCTTGATATATGGAGGCAATGATGAGCTAACTGTAAAGGGTTACAGTGATGCCAGCTTTCAGACCGATCAAGATGATTACCGATCGCAGTCAGGGTTCGTATTTTGCATTAATGGTGGAGCTGTCAGCTGGAAGAGTTCGAAGCAGGATACAGTAGCTGATTCTACAACAGAAGCCGAGTATATTGCTACATCAGAGGCAGTTTGGATCCGCAAGTTCATTACTGAACTTGGGGTGGTTCCTAGCATCGCTGACCCAGTTGAGCTCTATTGTGACAACAATGGAGCTATAGCACAGGCGAAGGAACCTCACTCACACCAGCGGACCAAGCATATACTATGGCGCTTCCATCTCATTCGAGAGATTATCGATAGAGGAGATGTGAAGATTTACAGAGTACTTACAGAGGCAAACATCGCAGATCCCTTGACCAAGGCTTTGGCACAGAGGAAGCATGATGGTCACACTAGGTCTTTAGGCCTTAGAGCCTATACTGATTGGCACTAGAGCTAGTGGGAGATTGTTAGTTAGAGCCCTAGAGCCAATCATTTGATGATTGTATGGACTCATGTATATCATATTCTTGTATATTAATAAAAGCATTTGTTTGGTTATTATACTTATTTATATTAGTGCCAAATAGACTAAGTATAATAGCGTCCTTGAGTAGAAGGTTCATACATATATCAATCGATTAGTTGAATCGATAGTGAGATGATATAGGGAACACTACTCTAAATCATTCCTAGTCGAGTATTAGCATTCAGGGACAATGTTAATACAATAAGACTAGCATGTAGGTCAGCTCGATGACTTGATCTCACAAGTCATGGATATAGAGATATCAAGCTGACACATGGGTATGCATTAGAGAATGTATACTGAATGACCCGCCATGAGAAAGTATCATGGATCATTATATGAGTGTCATATACTTTCTCATGTGGCTATTAGTATGACTATTAGTCCTTAGACCTGAAGTCACCATCGATCCCTACATAAGGAGTTATGTACTTTAGTTTCGTCAAACGTCACCCGTAACTGGGTGGACTATAAAGGCGATTACTGGGAATGTAACAAATTATGCGGAGGGATGTGAGTGATGTAGATGGAATATATCCCTCCCATATGACGGGAGCAACATCGGTATTCTTGATAGAGTGAGACCACTAAGTGCATGGCCATGCCCAAATGAGTCAACATTAGATGTTGAACTCATTTGATCGAGTGAGTCTACTTGGAGTTCAAGATTTAGATTGATTAGAGGATGACATGGTCTATGCCTCACATTGATCAATCTAGATGTCTAGGAGAGAAGGACAATGTCACATATTGTGAGGAGTCACAATTAGTAGTCACAAGGTGATGTCGGATCTCGACATTCTTGTAACTTGGGTAGTAATGACGTGTTTCTAAATACCGCTCATTACTTATGCTCCTAAATGGGTTTAGGGCATTGCCAACGTTACAAGAACGTATAGGGTCACACACTTGGGACAATTAGATGGAGATTAGGTTCATATGATGAACCAAGAGGATTAGATTCATTTGATGAATCAAATTGGATTAAGAGTAATCATAATTGGGCTAACTTGAGTTCGACTCAAGTTGATTCATGTATTTAATGATTCTAATTTAGATTATGACTTATTAAATCAATTTAATTTAATGAATTAGATTCATTATATTAAGTTGGCTCGAATCAAATGGTTGGATTAGATCAACCATGGTAGAGATTGGGTCAAGTTTGACTTGACTAGAGAAGGAAGACCAAAGGTCAATTTTGACTTGACCTTTTGCCACCTCATTGGTGAGTTGGCATTAGGTGGACCAATGATGATGTTCCACATCATCATGGTGTGCCACCTCATGGAAGTTACAAAGCCATTTTCTTATTAACTTCACATTAATTGCATTTAATGGGGAGTTACACTTGATGAGTAGTGGCCGGCCACTTTTGAATTGGAATTGATTTTCATTCATTTCATTCAAGTGTGGTGAATCTTCCTCCTTCTTCCTCTCAAGCTCTCCCTCTCCCTCTCCTCCTTGTTTGGCCGAATATCACCAAGGTGCTAGCACACCTTTGTGTGAGGTTTTCTCCACCTACGTGTCTGTGTGGATACTTCTAGAGGACCGGCGCTTGACGGTCTAGAGATCCGGCAACTCCTTGGACGAGCGGGATAAGCGAAAGGCACGCTTCGAAGGTATAACCCTTATCTAGTGTAGATCTAAAGGTTTTACAAACTCATACAAGAAAAGGTTTTTTGAAAAGTTTTGTTTACGAATCTTTGCACAGATCTACGGATTTGGGTGACTCGGGGTTTCCGCGACGCGAAAAAGCGGTTTTCGCGGCCCGAAGAACCCAACAGTGGTATCAGAGCCACGTGCAAAGACTTGTACGAGTTCGTTTGTATTTTTATGAAAAATATACCTTCTGTAATTTTCTGTAAAAATTGAGTTTTTATAATTTTTATGAGTAATTTTTCCGTAGAAGCGAAGCACAAGTGTCTCGACACTTGTAGGCTTCGGCTACCGGAAAGTTTTCTTTTAAACGGCTTCGTTTTGCCCCAAATTCGTTTGGGACAGCCGGGTCGGGTGCCATTAGATCGCAAAGGAGCAACTCACGATGGTTAGATCATGGGTAGGGGTACTGCCCCTAACCCCGCAAGGGGATTTGCTCCGCGATTGCACCCGAAATCGCTAAAAACGAACCCGCCGAGAAGTTTTTCCGAAACGGCAATGTCTCGGCCCAAATCATTTTGGGACAGCGGGTTTAGGCACTGTTGGATCGCAAAGGAACCCTCGCTATGATTAGATCGTGGGTAGGGGCGCTGCCCTTGGGCCCGCAAGGGGATCCGTTCCGCGATTGCGCCCGAAACCGCTAAACGGGACCGCCGGGAAATTTTACTCGTAAAAATTTTAAAAATTAATTTTAAAATTATAGAAAATTATGAAAATATATAATTTTGAATTATATATAAATTTTGTGATAGTCATGGCCCAAAAACCCAATATGATTGGTTGTGTTGTAATTCATAAT
Organism: Zingiber officinale; assembly: GCF_018446385.1. Classification (NCBI taxonomy): domain Eukaryota; kingdom Viridiplantae; phylum Streptophyta; class Magnoliopsida; order Zingiberales; family Zingiberaceae; genus Zingiber; species Zingiber officinale. Next base: position 57,792,275 of record NC_055988.1, on the reverse strand, counting down.
ACGGCCTGCGTGCCGTTATGTGTTTGCGCGTGTTGTATGTTTTTATTTATTCGCGACCTGCGCGTCGTGCCTTCTCTTATATTCTTGTTGTAAATAAGATTTAGACTCAAATGTAACTCAAGTTTCAAATTGTAATGTACAAATTGGAGCGGTGGAGGGTCCACACGAGACGGAGTTTCGAAGCGGGCACGAGCAACACAAGGTGGTCAAAGGGAGGAGCTTGGAGAAGTTGTTGACCCTAGGTTGACCGTTCGATCTTCTCATTGGCTTGAGAAGATCGTAGTAGGGCCATGACTAAATCACAAATAGATTAATTAATTAATTGTTATGTATTTGATGCATGTTTAATAATTAATTAATTAATTAGTGCCTTAACGATTAGATTAGATCTAAGTCGTGCACATGATGCACCCTTGTGATTAGATTAGATCTAAGTCATGCACAAGATGCATCCTTCTCGATTAGATTAGACCTAGATCGACTCAACTCTAATGCCTAACCGTGCCGTGATACCTATCACTACCTCGATCACATGTATTGTTGAATCTGCCAAATCAGAGCAATACATATTATCTTGGTAGGGTACGGAGGGACAATCTTGGTCCTGCCTATCAACGCATGGGTGAATACAAACTCAATTAGAATGAGTATTCCTAGTTACTCGGTTGGATCGAGTCAACTATAGGCATTATTCCAACGGTTGGAAAAGATAGGTCAAAATCACATCTATATTAACACTCGGGCGTATTAGCCAAAGCTAACTCGAGTTTTAATACAAATGCGGATATTGATTCTATAAACAAGAGTTGCATAGAGATGTAATTGGTAATCGTTACCTACCGATCATACTAAGCCTTGGGCGTATTAGCCAAAGCTAACTCAAGGGTTAGTATGATGTGGATCTTGTCCCACATGAATTATAGTATTCAGTGGGAGCATCTTTTAATTAAAGGCCTAATTAAATGATTTTTAAAAAGGAATATGATATTTATATCTGCAAATTTTCTGTTGTAGATAACCATGACGTCGAACACGAATTCCTTCTCCCTGCAATCTGTCCTTAAGAAGGACAAGCTCAACGGAGCAAATTTCCTGGACTGGTACAGGAACCTGAGAATAGTTCTCACTCAAGAACGTAAACTGTACGTTCTGGAGCAGCCCAATCCGGAGGCTCCTCCTGCCACTGCCACGCGAGCAGACCGAGATGCTTACAAGAAGCATCAAGATGACGCATTAGATGTGTCCTGTCTTATGCTCGCAACCATGAACTCTGAGCATCAGAAGCAACATGAGTTGATGAGCGCTTACGATATGGTTGAACATCTTTGTCACCTATATCAAGGACAAGCAAGGCACTGGAAGAGGAACTCCAAAGAATACCTGGAATATCTTACGAAGAAGAGAAATAAGATTTCTACTTCAGGTATACTTGTTATAGAAGTCAACCTCTCTATTTCTTCATCGTGGGTATTAGATACCGGATGTGCTTCGCACATTTGTACTAATGTACAAGCGCTGAGAAATAGCAGGACATTGACGAAGGGTGAGATAGACCTACGAGTAGGCAATGGAGCACGAGTTGCTACTATTGCTGTAGGAACTTATCATCTATCTCTGCCCTCTGGGCTTATACTAGAGTTAGACGATTGTTGTTATGTGCCTGCATTGACAAAGAACATTATATCAGTTTCTTGTTTGGACAAGAAAGGCTTCTCGTTTATAATAAAGAACAAATGTTGTTCTGTCTATTTAAATGATATATTCGATTGTAGTGCACCTCTGATGAACGGATTCTATATTCTAGACCTTGAGAGCCCTATTTATAACATAAATACCAAGAAGTTCAAGTCAAATGACCTGAACCAAACTTATCTCTGGCACTATCGCTTAGGTCATATAAATGACAAGCGCTTATCCCAGCTCCATAAGGATGGTTTGCTGGACTCATTTGATTTAGAATCATATGAGATATGCGAGTCATGCCTACGAGGCAAGATGACCAAGACCCCCTTTAGTGGGCATAGCGAGAGAGCAACTGATTTATTAGGACTCATACATAGTGATGTATGTGGCCCTTTCAATGTTGCTGCTAGAGGCAGTTATAGATACTTCATCACATTTACTGATGGCTTCAGTAGATATGGTTATGTGTACTTGATGACACATAAGTCTGAATCCTTTGAAAAGTTCAAAGAATTTAAGAATGAAGTACAGAACCAGCTTGGCAAGAGTATTAAGATACTTCGATCAGATCGAGGTGGAGAATACCTTAGCCATGAGTTTCGTAACTACCTAGCTGAGTGTGGGATTCTATCCCAACTCACTCCTCCTGGAACACCACAGTGGAATGGTGTATCCAAAAGGAGGAATCGTACCCTATTAGATATGGTATGATCTATGATGAGTTACACAGATCTTCCGACATATCTATGGGGATATGCTCTAGACACGGTAGCTTTCATACTCAATCGAGTTCCATCAAAGGCCGTGATAAAGACACCATATAAGATATGGACTGGGAGAGATGTCCAGGTGTCTTTCATGAGGATTTGGGGATGTGAGGCTTATGTACGACGTCAAGTCTCAGACAAATTAGGACCCAAATCCGACAAGTGCTACTTTATTGGATATCCCAAGGAAACTAAGGGATATTACTTCTACATTCCCAGTCAGCACAAGATAGTTGTGGCAAAGACTGGGGTCTTTCTAGAAAGGGACTTTGTTTCTAGAAAGACTAGTGGGAGCGCGTTCGATCTTGAAGAAGTTCAAGATGCGAACAATAGCACTAATGCCTCGATGGAAATTGAACTGGAACCACAAAGTGTTGTGGATGATGTTGTTCCACAAGGAGTTGAGGAACAACAACCGGTTCAAGTAGACATACCTCTTCGCAGGTCCGATAGGGTAGACTGAGAGATACTCATTTCTCTTGTCTGACCATGATGACATTGTGCTCATAGAGGATGAGCCTACCACCTATCAAGAAGCTGTGATGAGACCAGATTCCGAGAAATGGCTAGAAGCCATGAGATCCGAGATGGAATCCATGTACACCAACCATGTATGGACTTTGGTTGATCCACCTGAAGGGGTAAAACCCATTGGGTGCAAGTGGGTCTTTAAGAGAAAGACTGACATGGATGGACCTATCTATAAGGGTCGCTTGGTAGCTAAAGGTTTCAAGAAGATTCATGGTATTGACTATGATGAAACCTTTTCTCCAGTAGCGATGTTTAAGTCCATTCGGATCATGCTTGCTATTGCAGCCTACCATGACTATGAGATATGGCAGATGGATGTCAAAACCGCGTTTCTGAATGGAAACCTACTCGAGGATGTGTACATGAGACAACCTGAGGGTTTTGTAGATCCACAGCATACTAGTAGAGTATGCAAGCTGCATAGGTCCATTTATGGACTAAAGCAAGCTTCTCGGAGCTGGAATCTTCGATTCGATGATGCGATCAAACAGTTTGGTTTCATCAAGAACGAAGATGAGCCTTGTGTCTACAAGAAGGTTGTAGGGGACATAGTTGTCTTCCTCATATTGTATGTGGATGACATACTACTCATTGAGAAGGACATCCCTATGCTTCAGTCTGTCAAGACATGGCTAGGGAGTTGCTTCTCAATGAAGGACTTAGTGAGGCATCCGCATTCTAGGGATACAGGATCTATAGAGATAGATCTAAGAGATTGCTTGGCCTAAGTCGAGTACATACATTGACAAGGTACTCCTTCGGTTTGCCATGCAGAATTCCAAGAAGGGATTTCGCCGATGTCACATGGCGTGAGTCTTCGAAGACTCAAGGTCCCTCTTCTAGAGAGGAGAGATCGCATGGATCGATTCCTTATGCCTCAGCCATAGGATCGATCATATACGCCATGCTATGTACTCGACCCGATGTCTCGTATGCTTTGAGCATGACGAGCAGATACCAGATCCAGGTGAAAGTCATTGGATAGCGGTCAAGAATATTCTTAAGTACTTACGAAGGACTAAAGAATATTTCTTGATATATGGAGGCAATGATGAGCTAGCGGTAAAGGGTTACGATGATAGCTTCAGACCGATCAAGATGATTACCGATCGCAATCGGGGTTCGTATTTTGCATTAATGGTGGGTATCGGTGGAAGAGTTGAAGGGATCGATGGTGATTCTATGAAGCGAGTATATTGCTACATCGAGGCAAAAGGAGGCGGTTTGGATCCGCAAGTTGAACTTGGGGTGGTTCCTAACATCGCCCAGTTGAGCTCTATTGTGACAACAATGGAGCTATAGCACAGGCGAAGGAACCTTGCTCACACCAGCGGACCAAGCATATACTACGGCGCTTCCATCTCATTCGAGAGATTATCGATAGAGGAGATGTGAAGATTCGCAGAGTACCTACAGAGGCAAACATCGCAGATCCCTTGACCAAGGCTTTGGCACAGATGAAGCATGATGGTCACACTAGGTCTTTAGGCCTTAGAGCCTATACTGATTGGCACTAGTGCTAGTGGGAGATTGTTAGTTAGAGCCCTAGAGCCAATCATTTGATGATTGTATGGACTCATGTATATCATATTCTTGTATATTAATAAAGGCATTTGTTTGGTTATTATACTTATTTATATTAGTGCCAAATAGACTAAGTATAATAGCGTCCTTGAGTAGAAGGTTCATACCTATATCAATCGATTAGTTGAATCGATAGTGAAATGATATAGGGAACACTACTCTAAATCATTCCTAGTCGAGTATTAGCATTCAGAGATAATGTTAATACAATAAGACTAGCATGTAGGTCAGCTCGATGACTTGATCTCACAAGTCATGGATATAGAGATATCAAGCTGACACATGGGTATGCATTAGAGAATGTATACTGAATGACCCGCCATGAGTAAGTATTGTAACGCCCCACCCTTCTTACCCAACCAAAGGCGGCGCTACGTTCTTATACTACTTACGTATATGTTTTACTATAACAGCGGAAGAATAAAAACTTTAAAGAATTTAATTTATTAAGCATAATATCACATATTCTGATTTGTTCAAATGTACATATGTTGATTCTATAACTAATCATATTAATTTGTCCGGATCGTTCTTTGCCGAGCCACCACCACACACATCAATATCTGCTCCTCCTGTTGCTCCTCTAGCTCATCCAGCTTCTTTATCTGCGGTACAAGGAAAGTAAGCTATGAGCACTCATGGCTCAGTAAGTTCCTTTCCTACTCACTAAAACCGAATTCATATCATTGCATATCAATATCATGCGAGGTATCATAAGCATACGACATACAAGGGTATCATATTCATAGTCATATCATAATATCACGTGACATAATATCTAATCATCAGATAATTCAAGCACATATGTAGGCAATGCATCATGAATTTGAAAACTTATACTTATAAGTACTTGAAATTAATATCATCATTAAGGGGATCCCGGTTTGTACCACATACATAATACGCGCGCTTCATAGGTAGGTCCAAGGTAGCAAGTCTTGAACCCTATCATGCATACATACTAGGCCCGAGTCTTACTCCATCGACCTAGGGCATTCAGAGGCCCATTACTGACGAGGCCCGAGTCTTACTCCATCGACCCCGGGGCGTTTACGGAGCCCACCCTTGGTACAAACCATACAAAATAACATATCATGCATAACTATCATATCATGTCCTTAACAATCTTTCATGCATTTCCTTTTTCGTTTCTTTTCATTATGTATAGCATTTCCTTATGCTATCACATATCATGGCATATTACATAATATAATTTTATTCCTTCATTATGTATAGCATTTCCTTATGCTATCACATATCATGGTATATTACATAACATAGTTTTATTTCTTCATTATGTATAGCATTTCCTTATGCTATCACATATCATGGCATATTACATAACATAGTTTTATTTCTTCATTATGTATAGCATTTCCTTATGCTATCACATATCATGGCATATTACATAACATAGCATTTCTTCATTATGTATAGCATTTCCTATGCTATCACATATCATGGCATTTACATAACATAAATTTCATTCTTTTCTCATTATGTATAACATTTCCTATGCTATCACATATCATGGCATATAACATAATTTCATAGCATATCCTAGGTTTCTTTCCCTTTTTCTTTTATTTCCTTCATGGCCGAAACCTACTAGTCCTTAAGCTAGGTCTCTTAAGTGACTTAAAGCATGGAAAGCTTAATTAAATATCATGGTAAAAGTTACTAAGAATATCATACATAAAATTGGATCATAAATAAGCTAGGACTCTTGTGATCTTACTTGTCTTATATCATGTACTCATTTTCTACATTCCAATTAAATATGAGAGCATTAATCAACTTTCATATCATGACCCCACAAAGGTCTTGAACATATTAACATTTTGTTTAAGCTTTTCTAAGCTATCCATTTCATCATGGCCGAAAACCCTAAGAAAGAATTCATGAAGTTCTAACAATATTCAACGTACGAATCTTTTAAGATCTTTGTATTCTATCACATGAGCATGTTTATTTAAATTTAAGGGTCTTCCTAACCCTAAACACTTCCTTGGCCGAAATATAGGAGTGGGTTTTCTTTTATTTTCAATTATCTTCTAAGCAAGAAAACTAATACATGATCCTTAACATTTCATAGGGAGGACCTCGTACTAGTTGGGTAAAACAATAATTTCCCTAGCCTCTTAAAAATATTTTTGGCCGAAATTCTAGGGTTAAGTACTCCTTTGATCAAGCATCATATAGGTGTAAAATTATGATGAAGATCCCATTTCCATGGCATAGAAAATCTATTATGTAGTGTAGATTTAGTTAAACCTTACTAGATTTCGAAGGCTTTTCTTAACCGAATTTTCTCAAACTTGTTTCTAGGTTTTAAAATCCTCATAAAATCTGAAAAATATATAAAAAGCCTTGTACCACAGGTGAGGGGAAGCTTACATTCTTCGCTTAAGTTTCCTAGATTTGAGAACTTGCTTGGGGACCTTTCTTCCTTGCTTGCTTGCTCGGCACCAATGGAGGAGAAGAGTGGCTAGGTCTTTTGGTGGAGAGGAGGAGGGAGAAGAGACCTCTTCCTCTTGTGTTGCTCGGCAACAACAAGAAAGAAAAGAGGGAGGGAGTGAGGAGGAAGAAGAGGTTTCTTCCTCTTGTGTTGCTCGGCAACAAGAAGAAGAAAGGAGGAAGGGAGAGGGTTTTCGGCACCCAAGGGAGGAGAGGAGGAAAGTGAGTGAGGATGAAGTTGAAGTCACCCCTCCATGCCTATTTATACTAAAATGAGGGGAGGAAACTTGTCTTGATTCATCCTCCTTATTTACTTCTCTTCTTAATGTTAAGAATATTCTAGAGAAGATGCTTCTTGAGTTCTCCCTTAATTTCTCTCTTTTCTTTCCTTTAATTAAAATTCCTATCTCTCCTCTTACAATATCCTCTCCTATCCCACTTGGTTAACACATGCATGTATCCACAAGAGAACCAAGGATCAAAACTTGGTTATGTATATTTTTACTTCTTTTTACTCCCTTTTCCTTTTTAGTAAAAAGAATCCTTTCTTATTCTTAACTACTTAGTCCTCTCTCTCCTTATCAATAATTCTCCTATCCCCTTTGGTATCCTATACATGTTCCTTACAAGAGATCCAAGGTTCAATCTCTCTTCTAACGTTTTATTTTCTTTTGTACATAATAATTCATATATTACCCTATTATGCATTATGCATAAATATTTCATACATGTATTCATATTTCTTCCTTTTGTCTACATTAATTCCATACATTATAAATCATGCATAGATGATTTATATTCTCAACTTTATTTTCTTTCATAATCATCTAAATCCTTCCCATCGTAACATTCAACGTAGACTATCTACACATTCTTTTCATTACATTCGTACTCTCATTGCCCTTACTTTATCTAGGCTTTTTAGGGGTGTTACAAACTCCCCTACTTATTGAAAGTTCGTCCCCGAACTTAGAATAACAATTTCAGCATATCGGGTTCATCCGTGAACTCGAGGTATTCGCCAAAATATTCTACATCCTCGGGATCGTATTCGAATGGGATATAGTCCATTTCTACAAGATTTTAAAGATTCATTATTCCTCTTATGTTATAGCCTAAGGTTCTTGTATCTAGGCTACCATTCATGCATCCTACTTATCATCATGCACTATTCTCTAGGGTATAGCTTAAGGTATCCTTCCTAGGCTACCATTCATGTATCTTAGAGTATCATACTATTTTGCATACAAATAAATTATGCAACTGTACTTACTTGGAGTGGCAGGAAGGAGCTTGATGTGTGTGTAGTGAGCTGGCAAAACTTGGCTCTGATACCACCTGTAACGCCCCACCCTTCTTACCCAACCAAAGGCGGCGCTACGTTCTTATACTACTTACGTATATGTTTTACTATAACAGCGGAAGAATAAAAACTTTAAAGAATTTAATTTATTAAGCATAATATCACATATTCTGATTTGTTCAAATGTGCATATGTTGATTCTATAACTAATCATATTAATTTGTCCGGATCGTTCTTTGCCGAGCCACCACCACACACATCACTATCTGCTCCTCCTGTTGCTCCTCTAGCTCATCCAGCTTCTTTATCTGCAGTACAAGGAAAGTAAGCTATGAGCACTCATGGCTCAGTAAATTCCTTTCCTACTCACTAAAACCGAATTCATATCATTGCATATCAATATCATGCGAGGTATCATAAGCATACGACATACAAGGGTATCATATTCATAGTCATATCATAATATCACGTGACATAATATCTAATCATCAGATAATTCAAGCACATATGTAGGCAATGCATCATGAATTTGAAAACTTATACTTATAAGTACTTGAAATTAATATCATCATTAAGGGGATCCCGGTTTGTACAACATACATAATACGCGCGCTTCATAGGTAGGTCCAAGGTAGCAAGTCTTGAACCCTATCATGCATACATACTAGGCCCGAGTCTTACTCCATCGACCTAGGGCATTCAGAGGCCCATTACTGACGAGGCCCGAGTCTTACTCCATCGACCCCGGGGCGTTTACGGAGCCCACCCTTGGTACAAACCATACAAAATAACATATCATGCATAACTATCATATCATGTCCTTAACAATCTTTCATGCATTTCCTTTTTCGTTTCTTTTCATTATGTATAGCATTTCCTTATGCTATCACATATCATGGCATATTACATAATATAATTTTATTCCTTCATTATGTATAGCATTTCCTTATGCTATCACATATCATGGTATATTACATAACATAGTTTTATTTCTTCATTATGTATAGCATTTCCTTATGCTATCACATATCATGGCATATTACATAACATAGTTTTATTTCTTCATTATGTATAGCATTTCCTTATGCTATCACATATCATGGCATATTACATAACATAGCATTTCTTCATTATGTATAGCATTTCCTATGCTATCACATATCATGGCATTTACATAACATAAATTTCATTCTTTTCTCATTATGTATAACATTTCCTATGCTATCACATATCATGGCATATAACATAATTTCATAGCATATCCTAGGTTTCTTTCCCTTTTTCTTTTATTTCCTTCATGGCCGAAACCTACTAGTCCTTAAGCTAGGTCTCTTAAGTGACTTAAAGCATGGAAAGCTTAAGTAAATATCATGGCAAAAGTTACTAAGAATATCATACATAAAATTGGATCATAAATAAGCTAGGACTCTTGTGATCTTACTTGTCTTATATCATGTACTCATTTTCTACATTCCAATTAAATATGAGAGCATTAATCAACTTTCATATCATGACCCCACAAAGGTCTTGAACATATTAACATTTTGTTTAAACTTTTCTAAGCTATCCATTTCATCATAGCCGAAAACCCTAAGAAAGAATTCATGAAGTTCTAACAATATTCAACGTACGAATCTTTTAAGATCTTTGTATTCTATCACATGAGCATGTTTATTTAAATTTAAGGGTCTTCCTAACCCTAAACCCTTCCTTGGCCGAAATATAGGAGTGGATTTTCTTTTATTTTCAATTATCTTCTAAGCAAGAAAACTAATACATGATCCTTAACATTTCATAGGGAGGACCTCGTACTAGTTGGGTAAAACAATAATTTCCCTAGCCTCTTAAAAATATTTTTGGCCGAAATTCTAGGGTTAAGTACTCCTTTGATCAAGCATCATATAGGTGTAAAATCATGAAGAAGATCCCTTTTCCATGGCATAGAAAATCTATTATGTAGTGTAGATTTAGTTAAACCTTACTAGATTTCGAAGGCTTTTCTTAACCGAATTTTCTCAAACTTGTTTCTAGGTTTTAAAATCCTCATAAAATCTGAAAAATATATAAAAAGCCTTGTACCACAGGTGAGGGGAAGCTTACATTCTTCGCTTAAGTTTCCTAGATTTGAGAACTTGCTTGGGGACCTTTCTTCCTTGCTTGCTTGCTCGGCACCAATGGAGGAGAAGAGTGGTTAGGTCTTTTGGTGGAGAGGAGGAGGGAGAAGATACCTCTTCCTCTTGTGTTGCTCGGCAACAACAAGAAAGAAAAGAGGGAGGGAGTGAGGAGGAAGAAGAGGTTTCTTCCTCTTGTGTTGCTCGGCAACAAGAAGAAGAAAGGAGGAAGGGAGACGGTTTTCGGCACCCAAGGGAGGAGAGGAGGAAAGTGAGTGAGGATGAAGTTGAAGTCACCCCTCCATGCCTATTTATACTAAAATGAGGGGAGGAAATTTGTCTTGATTCATCCTCCTTATTTACTTCTCTTCTTAATGTTAAGAATATTCTAGAGAAGATGCTTCTTGAGTTCTCCCTTAATTTCTCTCTTTTCTTTCCTTTAATTAAAATTCCTATCTCTCCTCTTACAATATCCTCTCCTATCTCACTTGGTTAACACATGCATGTATCCACAAGAGAACCAAGGATCAAAACTTGGTTATATATATTTTTACTTCTTTTTACTCCCTTTTCCTTTTTAGTAAAAAGAATCCTTTCTTATTCTTAACTACTTAGTCCTCTCTCTCCTTATCAATAATTCTCCTATCCCCTTTGGTATCCTATACATGTTCCTTACAAGAGATCCAAGGTTCAATCTCTCTTCAAACGTTTTATTTTCTTTTGTACATAATAATTCATATATTACCCTATTATGCATTATGCATAAATATTTCATACATGTATTCATATTTCTTCCTTTTGTCTACATTAATTCAATACATTATAAATCATGCAAAGATGATTTATATTCTCAACTTTATTTTCTTTCATAATCATCTAAATCCTTCCCATCGTAACATTCAACGTAGACTATCTACACATTCTTTTCATTACATTCGTACTCTCATTGCCCTTACTTTATCTAGGCTTTCTAGGGGTGTTACAAGTATCATGGATAATTATATGAGTGTCATATACTTTCTCATGTGGCTATTAGTATGACTATTAGTCCTTAGACCTGAAGTCACCATGGATCCCTACATAAGGAGTTATGTACTTTAGTTTCGTCAAACGTCACCCGTAACTGGGTGGACTATAAAGGCGATTACTGGGTATGTAACAAATTATGCGGAGGGATGTGAGTGATGTAGATGGAATATATCCCTCCCATATGACGGGAGCAACATCGGTATTCTTGATAGAGTGAGACCACTAAGTGCATGGCCATGCCCAAATGAGTCAACATTAGATGTTGAGCTCATTTGATCGAGTGAGTCTACTTGGAGTTCAAGATTTAGATTGATTAGAGGATGACACGATCTATGCCTCACATTGATCAATCTAGATGTCTAGGAGAGAAGGACAATGTCACATATTGTGAGGAGTCACAATTAGTAGTCACAAGGTGATGTCGGATCTCGACATTCATGTAACTTGGGTAGTAATGATGTGTTTCTAAATACCGCTCATTACTTATGCTCCTAAATGGGTTTAGGGCATTGCCAACGTTACAAGAACCTATAGGGTCACACACTTAGGACAATTAGATAGAGATTAGGTTCATATGATGAACCAAGAGGATTAGATTCATTTGATGAATCAAATTGGATTAAGAGTAATCCTAATTGGGCTAACTTGAGTTCGACTCAAGTTGATTCATGTATTTAATAAGTCTAATTTAGATTATGACTTTTAAATCAATTTAATTTAATGAATTAGATTCATTATATTAAGTTGGCTCGAATCAAATGGTTGGATTAGATCAACCATGGTAGAGATTGGGTCAAGTTTGACTTGACTAGAGAAGGAAGACCAAAGGTCAATTTTGACTTGACCTTTTGCCACCTCATTGGTGAGTTGGCATTAGGTGGACCAATGATGATGTTCCACATCATCATGGTGTGCCACCTCATGGAAGTTACAAAGCTATTTTCTTATTAACTTCACATTAATTGCATTTAATGGGGAGTTACACTTGATGAGTAGTGGCCGGCCACTTTTGAATTGGAATTGATTTTCATTCATTTCATTCAAGTGTGGTGAATCTTCCTCCTTCTTCCTCTCAAGCTCTCCCTCTCCCTCTCCTCCTTGTTTGGACGAATCTCACCAAGGTGCTAGCACACCTTTGTGTGAGGTTTTCTCCACCTACGTGTCCGTGTGGATACTTCTAGAGGACCGGCGCTTGACGGTCTAGAGATCCGGCAACTCCTTGGACGAGCGGGATAAGCGAAAGGCACGCTTCGAAGGTATAACCCTTATCTAGTGTAGATCTAAAGGTTTTACAAACTCGTACAAGAAAAGGTTTTTCGAAAAGTTTTGTTTACGAATCTTTGCACGGATCTACGGCTTTGGGTGACTCGGGGTTTCCGCGACGCGAAAAAGCGTTTTTCGCAGCCCGAAGAACCCAACACCTTTTGGTACAATCCATTCAAAGTAAAATACATGTCATACTTATACATATCATACATCATACAAGCATGCATCACTTAGGCATACATCATATAAAAGTATGCATCACTTAGGCATACATCATGTCATAAAAGTATGCATCACTTAGGCATACATCATATAAAAGTATGCATCACTTAGGCATACATCATATCAACATGCATATCATAAAAGCATACATATTTTAAGCACATAGCATATCATCAAAGTATGCATATTTCCTTCCACATAGCAAATCATAAAAGCATACATATTTTAAGCAAATAATCACTTCATCAAAGCATGCATATTTCTATCCACATGGCATATCACAAAAGCATGCATATTTTAAGCATATAGCATATCATCCAAGCATGCATATTTCTATCTACATAACATATCATAAAAGCATGCATATTTTAAGCACATAACATATCATCAAAGCATGCATATTTCTAAGCACATATCATATCATGAAAAGTATAAATCACAAGCATATATGTTTAAGCATAAGGGTGTATCATGTAATTATACTATCATAAGAAACATGGTAACATAGTTAGCTTGGGTTCTAAGCTTCCTAATCTCTTGGGTTCTTATCATGGCCGAACCCCCTTAGATCTTAATTTAGGTAAAAATAACCTCCAAGCATGTGGAACCTAAATTATCATTACATGAATTTCATAGGAAGCATTATAAGTATGATTTACTTGGTTTCTAAGTTCTCCAGGTCCCTAAACTTTATGTGGCCGAACCCTATCAGGTGTGAAACAAGGTCCCAAATGTCATGAAAGCATGGAAACCTTAAACCACATTTATAGCAATTTTTTCCAAGTAACATAGTAAGCATATTGAGCTAGTTCCTAAGTCCTTCAAGCCCTTAACATATGTCATGGTCAAACTTTTAACAAGTGTTCATTAGGGCTAAAAACAAATATACAATCATGTGAACTTGAACTAACATCATGTATAAATTCATAACAAGACATTATACAATATGTAAGGCCAAAACTTACCCTAGCCTCAATTAGGTCATTAAACAACATATAGCATAGGAACTTTGTCTTTCTACTTATCATATTTCATGTAGAGTGACATAAGCATATTTAATTTTTGTTCTAGGGTTTCTATGGCATCTATCCCTTCATGGATGAAACATACAATGGTCCATTTAGGTCATGGAAAAATTGTACAAGCATGTGACACAATCAACACATTATCATATTTCCATAAGAAGCATTTTTAACACCTTTGGTTTCATTTCTAAGGCCTCTAGGTCTTTTAAACCCTACTTGGCTGAAACTCAACAGTATATAAACTTCCTTCAAATAGCCTAAAAGCATAAGAAATCATACAAGTTTCATAGCATGTATAAAGACAAGCATAATAAACATACATGTGAATTGTGTCTTAGGCTTCCTAGGTTTCTTTCCCTTTCCCTTTTATTTTTCCTCATGGCCGAAACCTACCAATCTCTAAACTAGGTCTTAAGTGGCCTAAATCATGGAAAACCTAAGTAAGTTTCATGGCAAAAATTACTAAGAACATCATATACAAAGTTGGTTCATAAACAAGCTAGGACCCTTGTGATCTTACATGTCATATATCATGTAACTAATTGTCTATACTCCAATTAAACATGAGAGCATTAAATAACTTTCATATCATACTATCACAGAGGTCTTGAGCATATTAGAATTTTGTTCAAGTCTTTCTAAACTATCCATCTTATCATGGCCGAAAATCTAAAATAAGAGTTCATGAATTTCTAGCAATGCTCAACATGTAATTCTTTAAGAGAACTCTATATTCTATCATACAAACATGGTTACTTAAATTTAAAGGTCTTCCTAACCCTAATCCCTTTTCTTGGTCGAAACATATAAATGGATTTCTTTTGGTTCCAAGTAACTTTCAAGCAAGAAAACCAATAAAAGACCCTTAGTAGTTCATGGAGGGAATCTTGTACTAGTTTGGTTACACAATGTTTTCCCTAACCTCCTTAAAATATTTTTGGCCGAAATTCTAGGGTTAGGCACTCCTCTGATCAAGCATCAATTAGGTATAAAAACATGAAGAAAATCCTTCCTACATAGCATAGAAAACATATCATGAAATAAAGACTTGTTTAAACCTTCCTAGATTTGAAAACCCTTTCTTTAGCCAAATTTTCTTAAATTCTTTCCTAGGTTTTCTAATCCTCATAAAATCAGAAAATCACATAAAATTCCTTGTACCACAGGTGAGGGGAAGCTTACATCCTTTTCGCTTGTGGATCTAAGGTATGGTGATGGAAGAAGTAGCCTCTTCTTCTAGTTCCTTTCCCTTGATTCCCTTGCTTAGTCCTCCTTGTATCTTAGGCTTTCTAGGAGAAAACCTTGGCTTTGGGGCCGAAGGTGGAGGAGAGGGGACTGATGGTTTCGGTGAGGGAGAGGAAGAATGAGATAAAATGAGAGAAAAATAAACTTCTCTTTTCTTGCTCCCTTTTATGTTAAGGGGGAAGAGGTAGCAAAATTGATTTTTGCTTTCCTTCTCCCTTAACCCATTTTCTATTTTTCTTCTATGTATTTTATTTTCTAATTTATTCTCACCATTTATGATGAGAACAAGGGGAATGAATCCCTTTAATCCCTCCTTTAAATTTTTGGCAAAATGAAGAAAGAAAGAGGGAGAGAATGAAGGAAGGCAAGTTGCCTTTCTCTTGCTCTTTTCTTGTTTTCTCTTCCTAGATCTTTACTCCTATCTTTATCATGCATTCCCTTTCCTTGCTATCAATATCTTCCCTACATCCCAATTGGTTTCTACTAATTAATTCTATAAATTATAATATAAGAGGTTCAAGGTTCAATCCTTGACCATCACTTCTTTTTATTTCATTTTATTTCTTTTTTTGCTTCAACTCACTTCTTATTATTTTTCTAAGGCAAAATTCCACATTCATATGTTTATCTTAAAAGCTTAGTGGGTGTTACATGACTTGCTTCTACCAAGCTTTAGAATTCAGTGAGAGAATCATTTAATTAAAGGCCTAATTAAATGATCTGAGTATGATACTTCTCTGCATTTTATTGTTGTAGACCACCATGTCGTCTAGTAAGTAGAAGACACTATCTCTGCGATCTGTCCTTGATAAGAATAAGCTCAATGGAGCTAATTTCTAGAATGTTATAGAAACATAAGAATAGTTCTCAAGAGAGAAAGAAAATTGTACGTCCTAGGGCAGCCTATTCCTGAAGTGCCCCCTGCTACTGCCACTAGAGCTTATATGGATGCTTACAAGCATTAAGATGATGCATTAGATGTATCATGCCTTTTGCTCGCCACCATGAACTCTGAGCTTAAGAAGCAATATGAGAACATGGATGCTTATGATATGGTTGAACACCTTAGAAAACTATATCAAGGACAAGCAAGGTATGAGAGATTTGAGATCTCTAAAGCACTGTTTCAATGTAAAATGCAAGATGGAAGTCCCATAGGGCCATATGTGCTCAAAATAATCGGGAATGTGGAGAATCTATAAAGGTTGAGATTCCCTCTAGGCCAAGAATTGGCCACTGATTATATCTTGCAATCATTGCCCAATAGCTATAGTCAATTTGTCATGAACTGCAACATGAATGAAATTGATAAACCGCTGCCTAAGATGTTGAGCATGTTGAGAACTGCTGAACTCAACCTTAAGAAGGCAAAGCCTAGTACCATTTTGATGGTGTATAAGGGCAAAGGCAAGTGGAAGTCTAACGGTAAGGGTAAGACCCAAGCCAAAGGAAAGGGCAAGACTCATGTACTGAAACCTAAAGGTGGGGTTACTAAGGAAGGAACCTGCTTCCACTGTGGTGAGACCGGACACTGGAAGAGGAACTGTAAGGTATACCTAGAGGAACTGTAAAAGGAAGAGAAGTGAGACTTCTACCTCAGTTATATATGTTATAGAAATCAATCTATCTATTTCTTCTTCATGGGTATTAGATATCGGATGTGCGTCTCACATTTATATGAATGTGTAGGGGCTGAGAAATAGTAGAGTGTTGACAAAGGGCGAAGTGGACCCACGAGTAGGCAATGGTGCAAGAGTTGTTGTTGTTGCTGTAGGAACTTATTCCTTATCTTTGCCTACTGGACTTGTTTTAGAATTTAAAGAGTGCTGCTATGTGCCTACCTTGACCAAGAACATTATCTTTGTTTCTTGTTTGGACAAGAAAGGTTTTTCATTTGTAATAAAGGACAAATGTTGTTTTGTTTATTTCAATGAAATGTTCTATTGTAGTGCACATCCTGTTAATGTACTCTATGTTCTAGACTTTAGCAACCCAATCTATAACATAAATACCAAATGATTCAAGTCTAATGATTTGAATCAAACATATCTCTGGCATTCTCGCTTAGTTCACAAAATGAGAGTTACATATCCCAACTCCATAAGGATGGATTTTGGACTCATTTGATTTTGAATCATATGAGGCATGCAAATCTTGTCTTCAAGGCAAGATGACAAATACTCCATTCAGTGGACACCGCGAAAGGGCTAATGATCTTTTAGGACTCATACATACTGATGTATGTGACCCTTTTAGAGTAACAGCTAGAGGAGGCTAACATTACTTCATTACTTTTACTAATAATTTCAGTGAATATGGCTATGTGTTTCTGATGAGTCACAAGTCAGAATCATTTGAAAAGTTCAAAGAATTTAAGAATGAAGTATAAAATCAACTTGGTAAGAGTATTAAGATGCTTCGATTAGATCGAGGTGGGGAATACCTTAGTCAAGAGTTTCATGACCATCTCGTTGAGTGTGGGATCATATCTCAACTCACTCCACCTGGAACACCACTATGGAATGGTGTATCAGAAAGGAGGAATCGTACTTTATTAGATGTGGTACGATCGATGATGAGTCATACAGATCTTCCTATTTCCTTCTGGGGACATGCTTTAGAGACAACTGCTTTCACACTTAACCGAGTTCCATCTAAGGCTGTCATAAAGACACCATATGTGATATGGATAGGGAAGATTCCCAAATGTCTTTTATGAAGATTTGGGATTGTGAGGCTTACGTTCGAAGACTAGTCTCAAATAAACTAGGACCCAAATTTGACAAGTGCTTTTTTATAGGATATCCCAAGGAAATAAAGGGATATTACTTCTATAATCCCACACATGACAAGGTGTTTGTTGCCAGAACTGGTGTGCTTTTAGAAAGGGAATTTATTTCTAGAAAAACTAGTGGGAGTGAAGTCGATCTTGAAGAAGTTCAAGATATTAGCACTGACACTGTGATGGAAATTGAACAAGTACCACATGATGTTGTGGATCAGGGTTTTGTTGCACCACAAGAGGTTGTGGAACAACAATCTATTCAAGTAGCACATGCTCTATATAGATCTGATAGGATTCGTCATCAACCTGAGAGATATTCTTTTCTCTTGTCTGACCATGGTGATGTAGAGCTTATTGGTCTCAATGAACCTACATCTTATCAAGAAACTGTACAGGGCCCATATTCTGAGAAATGGCTAGAGGCCATGAGATTCGAGATGGAATCCATGTACACTAACCAAGTATGGACTTTGGTTGATACACCTGAAGGGATCAAACCCATTGGGTGTAAGTGGGTCTTCAAGGTGAAGACTGACATTGATGGTCATATGCATACCTACAAAGGTAGATTGGTGGCTAAAGGATTCAAACAGATTCATGGTATAGACTATGATGAAACCTTTTCACCAATTGCGATGCTTAATTCCATTCGGATCATGCATGCTATTGCTGCTTACTATGATTATGAGATCTGGCAGATGGATGTCAAAACCATATTTCTTAACGAAAATCTACTCGAGGATATGTACATGACACAACCTGAGGGTTTTGTAGATCCAGAGCATGCTGGAAAGGTTTGTAAGTTGCAAATATCCATTTATGAATTGAAGCAAGCTTCTAGAAGCTGGAATATTTTATTTGATGATGTGATCAAAATGTTTGGTTTATTAAGAATGAAGATGAACCTTGTGTCTACAAGAAGGTTAGTGGGAGCACAGTCATTTTTCTCATATTGTATGTAGATGACATACTTCTCATTGGAAATGACATCCCTACTCTTCAGTCTGTGAAGACTTGGCTTGGGAATTGTTTCTCAATGAAGGACTTAGGGGAAGTAGCCTATATTTTGGGCATCAAGATCTATAGAGATAGATCCGGGAGATGGCTTGGTCTAAGCCAGAGTACATATATTGACAAGGTGCTTAAAAGTTTTATCATGCAGAATTCTAAGAAGGGATTCTTGCCTATGTCATATGGTGTGAGTCTTTCGAAAATGCAATATCCTTTTAAGGTAGAAAGGGACCACATGGATCTGATTCCTTATGCATCTGCTATAGGGTCTATCATGTACGCCATGCTTTGTACTCGCCCAGATGTCTCGTATGCGTTAAGCATGATGAGCAGATACTAATCAGATCCAGGTGAAGGTCACTGGACAGTAGTCAAGAATATTCTTAAGTACTTGAGAAGGACTCAAGATTATTTCTTGATCTTTGGAGGCGATGAAGAGCTGTTATTGTAAAGGGTTACAGTGGTGCAAGCTTCCAAAATTGACAAGGAATTTCTAAATCACAGTTAGGGCATGTATTGTACTTAAATGATGGTCTTGGGTATTGGATACTACAACATTTTCATCTCATTAGAGAGATCCTCGATAGATGAGATATGAGGATATGCAGATAACCAAACAATGCTAACATTACAGATCCTTTAACCAAGGCTTTGACACCAAGAAAGCATGATGGTCACACTAGGTCAATGGATATGAGATATTTTAGTGATTGGCGCTAGTGATATAAGGAGATTGTTAGTGTAAGCCCTAAGAGGCAATCAAGAGTTGATTGACTTAGGACATTTTGTATCATATTTCATTATTTCATTAGAAGGCAAAGGTTATGGTTATTATATTTACTTCAGTTCAGTGTCAAATGAATAAATATAATAATGTCCTTGGGTGGTAGGTTCTTATCTATAATAATCAATTGGTTGAATTGATAGTGAGATATTGTAGAGAACACTACTCTTAACTATTCCTAGTCGAGTATTAACATACAAGGACAATATTAATGCGTTGAGACTAGCATGTAGGTTAGGGGATGACTTGATCTCACAAGTCATGGATATGAGATATCAGGTTGACATATGGGTATATATTAGAGAATATATACTGAATGACCTGCCATGAGAATGTTTCATGGATTGTCGTATGAGTGTCATAAACATTCTCATGTGACTATTGGTATGAATAGTCCTTAGACCTGAAGTCACTACGGTTCCCTACATAAGGAGTTGTATACTTTGATATCATCAAACGTCACCTGTAACAGGGTGGACTATAAAGTCGATCACTGGATATGCAATGATTTATGCGGAGGGATGTGAGTGATGTAGATGCGATCTATCCCTTCCATATGACGGAAGCAATATCTGTGGGCCCCTTGATTAGTAGGACATATGAATGTATGGTCATACTCAGATAAGTCAATATGAGATATTGAGCATATTTGTATTGTGTGTCTACTTAGAGATCAAGAAACACAAAGATTGATAAGGGAATAACACAGTCTATGCCTCATTGATCAATCTAGATATCAAGGATAGAGGAACTGAGTCATACAAGATAATAGCCACAGACAGGTTAGGTCGGATCTCGACTTTCTCGTCACTTGGGTAGCAATGATGCCTTGCTAGATACCACTCATTGTTTATGTATCGCAAATGGTGATTTTGATACATTGCTAACGTTACGAGAGCCTATAGGGTCATACACAAAGAACATATTGGTTTGGAGATGGGTATTTTAGTTTGAGTAAAATACTAAGGATATTAAGAAGAATGGGTAAATCCAAAATGTTGGTGTCATCTTAGTGGTGATTGGCACTAGTGCTAGTGGAAGATTGTTAGTAATTAGCCCTAAGAGTCAATCATGAGATGATTAGACCTTTTGGTTACTAATTGAGTTATACTCAAATGAATTCACTCATTGGATTGAGTTCAATCCAAATTAGATATATTGGATTGATGGATTACACTCAATGGGTTAGACTTATTGGGTTATTGGATTAATGGTTAATCCAATATAATAATCCAACCGATTAAGAGGATTACAAAGAGACAAAAAACCCTTCATATTAATTGGATGAATATAAATAGGTTTTTTGGTGAGATTTTTCATTAGAGGAGATGGGTGTCTCTTGATCTTCCTCCTCCTTCTTCCTCCTTCCATGGCCGAATTTTCTTCCATGGCTGAACCATACTTCTTACTAGCACAAGAAGATGGTTCTTCTCCGAAGGCTTCGTTCATGGGACTAACGAAGGATATGTTCGTGTGGATACCATAGAGGCGCGGACACTTGAACGCGCTAAGATCTGGATCTAAAGAAAAGGTTACTGTCGGGATTACGAAGGGCACGCAACAAAAGTATAATCTTATCATATAGTTAGCATAGGTTAGTTTAATAGAAATAGTTTCTTCCCTTTCGCATGGATCCGCTGGATATGTGGATTTAGTATTTTTCCGCTGTATTTCCGCGTCTTCTGGCGCGCTAGATCCCAACATGCTTGAAGGCCACACTAAACACATGTCGATTGTGTTCATTACCAAACGCCAGCAAGGTTGAGTAATCACAACGAACAGCAGGAATAATATCATTAAATGAGGGTCATGGGTTTTACCATCTGCCATTGTCGAGGTAGACAAGACCAAGTGGAGTGACTTACTTGGATATAGAGAATCGATCGAGTGGATTTTCCTGGACCATTATGTTTCTTTTTCAAAGTGTAAATGCAGGCAGGCAGGCCCATCAATGTCAACTTCTAGAACGATGAATTAAATATTCAACCATGTGCAATGCAGCTTGCAGTGATCGTGCAAACTTGCATGTTCTACACTGACCTAATCTGCCTTATCCTCGTAATCACACAATAATTATAATATGCGATAATAAGCTCTGGAAATGGCGTCAAATTAAATCTTCTTTATGCTGAAAGGTGTGCAGTGGTAACAACTAGTTTGGTGAGATATCATTGTCATCCATGAATCCAATGAGTGCTTACCTCTGCCTGCACTGCACTGCACTGCACTGCACTGCACTGCACTGATTGCGAAAGATCTGAAAAGAGACATAGAAAAATATAGGAAGCAAATTGATTAATCGGTTTTCCTGATAATACACTACTACTGCAATTTTTGTTGCCTAAATTTGATTACTAATATGTTAAAGTTATCAATGAAAGGTATAATGTACCTTTTTTTAATTGTATTATTGCTTGACACAAGTGAGATGAGGCGGCGAAGGAGGTTGGTACACTGACATAATTAGTAATTTTTTGAAGTAGAAGTAATTAAAGAATATGGATGACCTAGTCGGGCATGCTAGATGGATTTATTTGTGGGCCCTCCGTCTCCTAGTAGAGGTAGTTTTAAGAAGATAAAATTAAGAAAAATGGTTGTTAATATATGGCAACTAAGAGCAAATTTATTGTAATATAAGGAATATGAATAGTGTTGTGAATGTGAAAGGTTCAACTAGATAAATGGAAAAAAAGGAATTTAAGAGGAGCAATTTGCAAACCCAAATCATTATATAATACATACTAGCATTGTGTTAAAGCCGCGATAGGGTGATGCTTTCATAAGAATGTTATAATCTAATATGACATAATGAGTTGAGTTGCTCTCATGCCTAAATATCTTGGAGTTGTGGGCTATGGAGGGACCATATTAAGAGTGATTAGTGATTGAAGTATTTTAACTATTTGTTCAATCACATTCTTAATTATGAAGTTTTCATATTGGGCCAATGATTTTTGTTTCTATCTTGTTATTTCTAACATTATGTGTCAAATGTATAGGTGTAAGTTACTTGACATTGTAATTGCAGGAGCAATGAATAAAGTCCAAGTGGATTGAGGTTGATCAAACACTCGACAACCAAAAAAATCTAAGTAGGTTGAGGATTAGATACTTAACTGCTTGTTGTTGGAGATAAATGGAAACTTATTAAATTTAAAAATTACTAAATTTTAAATTTTAAATTTATCTAGTTTATCAAAATGGACTTGACTTGTTGAACTCAAGGATGTCGAGTTATGAATGCCAAGCCAAGAAGGCCGAACTACTAAGCTGGGTAGACCGAACTAACAAGGAAGGCTAAGCTGTCATAAAAGGCCGAACTATTAGTGAAGACTGAGCTAGCAAGGAAGCCTAGATTGTATAAGAAGACTCAACTAGTTAGAAAGGATGAGACGACTTGGAAGGGTGTGCTGCTAGGAAAGGTCCAGCTACCAAGGAAGTCCTATTAGTGCAATCGACATCTAGTCAAGGTTTACCATATATAGTTGACAACATAGAGTTGGCACGAGATAGAAAGTCCAAGTGGATCACATTAGTTGTCAAAAGGAAATTCTAAGTCGGTAATGGGTGACCGAACACTTGATAGTTAGAAGTTCAATAGAGAGTCAGCATGATTTGTGAAGTCTTGGCAGGTCAAGGCTGACTAGATGTTTGGCAACGGAAAGTCTCAATAGGTCAAAATTGACCGGATGTTGAGCAAGGAAGTCCTGATAGGTTTAAATCAATTGGATACTGGACAAGATGAGAATTCATCTTTGATAAGGCTGAAATAAGAGTATTAGTCCATTGATAAGGAGTATCGATTGACTAATAGACACAAAACTCTAAAATCTCAAAAAATACGATTGCTATAGTACTGCTACAATATTAATATAGTTTTCTATAGTACCATGAACAATATTTTACTACAGTATTGTTGTAGTAACAGTTGACTAATGGGTATTGTAGCAATATATAGATGCTTTAAAACTCGATTGAGAAACTTGACTATGCGTAACAATCAACTAATGGAGTGTATCAGTCGATTGAGGTCATTGTTCAAGAGAATAGAATATTTAAACTCAACTATAGGATTCACCTGATTAAGTAATAATCGATTGATGCTAAGATGGAAGAGCTATTGTGCTGATAGGTCAGAGCAACTTTCAAATGAATAATGGATCAATCGATTGATGAGTAAGATCAGTCGACTAATAGGTAGAAATCAGCATCTACCTAAAGGCTATAAAATAAGGGTTTCGAGGATTTTTCGGGGCTTATTCTTGGGGCTTTGATAAAATCACACTGTCATAATACGATATCAAAAGAATTAAGTACTGAATCTATCTATGCTAATATAGCATATGGTTAACTCGAGTCGTCTCCCACGAATGTAACGATGGAATGATAACCATAGGATTGTATGTTCTTTATGATTTTTGGATTTTTGATACAAAAATGGGGTTTCAGGTTTTGATTAGTCCTAGATTGAGAAAGAAAATGAAAACAAGGAAAGATAATTGCAATCAAGTAAATTCTGATCTAAAGCAAGAAATTAACTATAATTGCAATTAAAAACTTAATATGGGATAAGTAACCTAAGCATTAACAAGAAACTTAGCTAATTAGAATTAATGAAATAAACAAAACTACTTAATAAGAATCAAACACAACAAATCAAAAGCTAGGATTATGAAATTAACTCATCAAAATGTCAAACAAATCTGTTTAGATCTAGAAGAAATTCAGAATTGGAGAAATTTTAGAAAGGAAACTAATCTATCCACACTCAAATACAACCAAATTCTAAGCTACACTTCTTGCCATCACACAAGAGGCAAAGATGAAACCCGCAACTTTAGAAATCAAGGAAGAAAAAGAAGGAAACTCCTGAACTTGGATTCAATCTAAATCTGAAGAAACCCTCTCCGAAGTGGAAATCAGAATCAAGCTTGAAACTATAACTACAAAATTTGGAATCTAAAAATTTGAACCGATTGGAGACGTGATGAGCTGTGGATGAACGGAGAGCTGTTAGGAATCACTAGAGAGCTCCTCCGATGATCGATAATGAAGGAGTGAAAAATATATGAGATGTGATGGAAGAAGTAGTGAAAGTTCAAAAATCAGCAACCTCGCCAAAGAAACCCTCAACAGTGAGATTCCAACTGTATAAATGTCGTCCAATAGTTGTCTTTAGCTTCTACAATGATCTTATGGCTTGAGAAGAAGGAAGAAGATGAGAATGGGGCTTCAGAGAAGAAAATGCGGATGAACAGTAGCACAAGCCATTGTTCATCCGCAAATTTCTAGGTTTTTATACCCTTGGCTGAACCAGAATTGCATCTGGTTTGGGTCTGGTTTAGTGTGGATTTTAGAATTTTGGTGAGAGGATTTGACTTAGGTCAAGCTCAATGGGTTGGCTCTATGAAATGGGTTGAAATTAAATTGAATGTGAATCATCTCCAATTGATTTGAATCAACTCCCATTTAAACCTTGCTTCTTCTTTAATAAACTTCTTGGGCTAGATATTGGTCTAGTTTAATCAACTCCATTACTCATCTTTGAATCCCTATAAAAATCATGGAAGAATTCCAAAATTAGGGAGAAATTATAACAAGCTCCAAACTATATTTTTAGATCATTGTATTAAACAATATTTAATTGATAGAGAGGATAAGAAACTACTAAGTAGAAGAGCTAAAATAATATCAAAAAATGCTAATTATCAGGGTTTGAGAATGAAGTTCTGCTACATTTTTAGATCAACAAGAGGCAATATCAAGTGATAGAAGCATTCAAAGTAAAGTTCTCTCAAATGGTAAAGTGTTTTATTTCCATTTGTATTTATTTCTTTATTTTTTTTTATTTCTTGCAAATAGTAGGTATTGTAAGAGGTTTCTTCACCTCCAAAAGGTATCCATGAAGGAGAAGATTTAGTGGTGGTAGATCGCTAGGACATGACCTTGGAGTCCCCCCCCCCCCCCCCACCCTTCTCCCCTCTACCTTGCACAGATCCTAACACTACAAGAAAAATGCTAATAGACAACGCTTTAAACGCGTTGTCTTTGTTGGTGAAAAAACGTTGTTAAAAACACTGTTGTTAAAAGTATGCTCAACGACAACACTTTAAAAACATTGTCATTTATAGCAAAGACAACACTTTTGAAACGTTTTGAAAGCGTTGTTGTTTTTTTGGCAAAGACAACACTTTTGCAACGCTTTAAAAGCATTGTCTTTTTTGCAAAAACATCATTATTGCAACACTTTAAAAACATTGTTATTTTTTTGGCAAAGACAACACTTTTGCAACACTTTAAAAGCATTGTATTTTTGTAAAAATAACATTATTGCAACGATTTAAAAGCGTTGTTATTTTGGCAAAGACAACATTGTTGCAATGCTTTAAAAGTGTTGTCTTCTTAAAATTAAAAAAAATAAAAAAAAATAAAAAATATATTTTGAAAATCATTTTTTTATATTTAAAAAACTATTAATTTTCTTTTACCATGTTCTAATTCGAATTTGATATATAAAATTACATTTAATCAGCTTGGCTAATGATTTGAAACTCATACCAAAACAATAGAATTCAACTACAAAGTATTAGTATTTACAGGAGAATTCAACTATACACAAAGACTAAATAGTTCTATTTCAAAGTAGATAGTGACATTCGAATTTAAAATAAAAAAACACAAAATAGCTAGCCAGACTCAAAGACAACGATCTGCATGCTTACTTCTACTAGATATACTGATCAAAATGGATAGTCGGCTTGAGAGTTGGACAAAACACCTACCACCTGTGTATCTGTCACAGAAAATAATACCATCAGTATTATACAAAAGAAATTCTCGATGGTAAAAGCTGAAAACAAAGGTCACAATTCACACCATACAATAATGAGAAAATAATTTTTAAGAGAAAAAGAATTAAGCATAAAATGATGGGGAATAGAACAAATGAAAAATACTTGTGCTACTTTGTTTCCGCCATGGAAATATGGCAAAAAGAACAACATAATTGGAGATGCAGTGCTAGGGAAACCACTGTGAGACCTGGGACAGAAGACATTTATAACTATTTGAAAAGGTACGACAATCCCAAATTCATATTCCAACCCTTAATGGACAATCTTCAGCATGCTCATATAAAAGGGAGAAAAGTCATGTGGTTGTGTTCCCCCACAGAATAGAATTACAACACCAAATACACAAAAAGGATATACATGTGTATGTATAGAGTAGGATCTGCATGAATAAGATTTCCAGTTTATAGGGATCCTTTTACTTAACTACCACAGAACCATACAATAGTAAGATACTATTTTTTATCATCCACATTGAAAACGAGAAGCTTCACTAGGACAACAAAGGTAGCTCTTTGAATATTTTCCCTACAATGTGACATTATAAAGCATGCACTAACCTGTGGTCTTTTAGTCTACGACACCAGAGAGGTGAGTCATGTGTCTAGATGCCTTATCAGCTATAGCTTTAGAAAATCTTTATTTTGATATTGACCAAATTCATATTTACTTGAATAAATCAATCTCATCTAAAGTTCAACATAAATGATCTCATGAATGTAAGATATACTTTGATTTTTGATTCCATTAGCTCAGGCATCATATGACTGAATGTTCTTCGAGACCAAGGAAGTGAAGGAATGAACAAATGTAACGACCCAATTTTCCCTATTTCAAGTTCTAAAAGTCCTTATTAATATTTAAGAATGCTATAGAAATATTCTAGAGATTTTTAGAAATTTTTAGAGTATTTCTATGCAATTTTTGGTAGTCGTTTGGTATTTTTACTAAATGAAAGAAGGTCCGACAAAAATAATGTTGAAGCCGAGATTCAAACCATGCACCTCGGACCTGAACCGAGCCTTAACCGAATCCAGCCAGCCAACTGTTCCGCAATTGTTTTGTGAATGAATATGGAACGAAATGTATTTAAGCAGTAAGGAATAAGAAATAAATTGAAATAAAAGAGGCGGAAGAGGGATCGAACCCACGATCAGGGGTTCCGGTTAAAACGTGGTTGACCAAGTGTGCAAGCGGGTTATGCTAATTAAGGAAAGAACGAATTGTATATAAGTAGTAGTTGGTTTAATGAAAACCCTAGTTATAAGAAGAGAATTAGGTTTTCTTTTTCGGAAAATTTTCTCTCCTCTCCTCTCCCCATCCGTCGGCATTCTGTTCTCGGGCGAAAACATAGCAGCGCGTTAGGGCTTGGTCTCCGGCGCCGGCAAAAGGCTTTTTCCGACCGATCTTCACCCGTGTGTGACCACCTCGACGAGAGGAGCTCGGAAACACAAAGAAGCCGCCGTGATTTGAAGCTTCTCCGAACCCTAGAGCTTTCCCTTCGGTTGTAAGTCCAAGAAAGCATTGTAAGTACTACTCACCTGTGGTAGGAGTTGCTCCGAACTTAGGGTTTCGTTTCCTTATTTTCGGATTGTATTTCTCCTTGTTTTTGAATCTGCCGTGAGCTGCCATGTTTAGATGATTGCTACGGTGAACCTTGGATAAGTGGTTTTCTTTGTTTCCGAATCATGCTTTGAAAGTGATTGAATTTGGGGGTTTAGGATGACTGCCGTGAGTTTCATTAAGGATACAAGAGGGGAATTTGCTTAGGTTTTGATATTGGGTGTGATATGTTGTTGCTCATCATCTTTTGTAGTTATTACAGATTCTGTTTGTAGTTTTCTGTTCGTAGTTTGGTTTTTATCCCAGCATGTAGTTTAGACTTTACCTCTTTGCTATAAAATTTTACTTTGCTGGTTATTTTCCTTTTTGCTGCCTTAGCTTGGTTAATTTCCCTTTTGCTGCCGTGAGTTTGAAATAGAAGAGGAGAAGGGATTTTAATGGATTTAGCATATGTTTAAGTATTTCATCTTATGTTAACTTTGCAGATTCTAGTTTATATGCAATTAACTGGACATGAACAGCTTTATTAGGGCTTAGAACAGCCCCCCTGGAGCTTGTTGTAGTCCGGATTTTAATGGCTTTGTTTCCATGCTTCATATTTTCTGTACAGCTAGTGTATCGTTGTTTTCTTACAGCATTAGGATAGCTTGAAGTTTAAAGGGCAGCAAGTGTTTCATTGTTTTCCTTGGTTCGGATTTTCATAGCATTTTCCATGCTACTCAAAGAGCAAGAACAACTCTTATTTAGTTAGAATGGGTTTAGCATTCTCTTTGCTACTCAAAAAGGTAAGAACAGCCTTAACTTAAAGTATGTAGTTTTAGTTTCTTGGCTTTCTTGATCATGAACAGCTATTAAGCTTATCTTGTAGTTTGATTGGCTTTGCTTTATTTTTATAGCATGCTCAGTTAGTTGCAATTCTCTACTTGTTAGATATACTTACATATTCTAGTAAGCTCTATTAGGGGATTATGAGAAGTTATGAGTAGAGTAAAGACCAAGGTCTAGTTAGAAAAGATAACAAGTAATTTAAAGTAAGAGGATAGTACCCGACTTCCAAGGTTGTCGTTAAACAAATCCAGGTGACCTATTCCAAGGTCTTGGCCCTGGTAAGACCAAGGTCTTTACCCTCATAGGACTGGAGGCTCGCTATCTCAATCTCTATTAGAGAGCGTGCATTTGGTACTAAGCCTGAGCCCAAGAAAGAGAAGAAGAAAGTAAATATTAATTTTAAGTATAAGGCTATAAGTAAATGAAACAATTATTACCTATGTTTCGAACTAGCAAAGTTTAGCTCTTATAATTCTAAGCATACAGTATTAGTTTTCATTTGCTTTCCTTATGAGTTTATTGAGCATGATTAGCTTTATTTCCAGCATGCAGATTTATTCTTGTATATCATGAGTATGTAGATTATTTTAGTGCTTTGCTATTAGATGAGCATGTGTAGCTTTTCTTTTTAGCATTTCAGTTTTAGCATCCTTTGTATCTTATGCACTTTCGAGTTTTTGTGAGATAGTTTAGTACTTACTAAGCATTTCTCTTATAGATTTATTTTCCTCCTACTACAGATAAAGGAAAATCTAAAGTATATAGGGGAAGGCGACAAGGAGGATGCATGAGGGGTGTGTGATGCCAAGACTATGGAGAGATCTGGGAAGTTTTGAGTTTTCATGTTTAGTGGATAAGAAATAGTTGAGTTGTACTTTATGGTTTATGTCATTTGAGATTGTATTTTTATTCCTTGATTTTAATTAAGTCTATTTCGCATTGTTAGTTTGGTTGTTTCCCACTGTTGGAGCTTTATTCATTTGTTATTGCTAGAATAGTTTTTTTTTAAGTTGTTGTGTCTTATTACTGCGTGGTTGTGAAATATATATACCAGCCACATGTGGCTGATGGTTTATTTTGCATGTATTGATGATTATTGTCACCGGTACAGGGGAGACTCTGCCGAAATTTTTCGGTAAGAACTTCTCTGGGGCCGTGATAAATTTAAGTGTTGCTAATAATAGCATAAGTAACACTAGTAAGTAGAGAGAAGAAGGGTGGTCGTTACATTTGGTATCATAGCCAAGTTCCTATTCTCCAGCATCACACACGCATCTGCATCAGCCTTGCCGTCTTCAAGTAAGAAAGTATTTAAGTTTTTCCTTTTATGCTTTCTTTATTATTTGTAGTAGAGAGTAATAGCTTATATATATGCGCTTTAGTAAGATAGAAGTTTTGTTTCTCTTTTATTCATATACATATGTTTGTTTAGAAAGGATAGAGAAGATATCAAGCCTTTTTCCTTGCATAATTAGATGGCAAGAAGAGGACAACCTCGTACTCAGGAACCAGCTCAGGAGAACGAAGTGCCTAGAGCAACTGTGCCCAATCTCTTTGAAGTTGTTGCTCAACTTCAGAAACAGGTAGCAGAGCAGCAACAAGTGATTGCCAATCTGATGGTAAACAGCAACTAGTTCCTCCCACTCCTCCAACAGTAACTGTGGAGACTCTAGTGGTAATCGAGGTTCCAGCAGCTACCTTGGGAGTCATCACAGCACCTCAGAGATAAGAAGCTTACCTCATACAGTGGCTGAAACTGAAACCAGAGAGCTTCTCTGGCACTACTGAGCCCTGGGATGCCCAGGCTTGGTTCAAAACACTGGAGAGCACAATGGAGCTTCTTGACTGGCCAGAAGTCGAGAAGGTCAAGTGCGCCTCTTTCTGCCTTTCAGGAGATGCTCATATGTGGTGGGAGAGGATAAAGACCAAGAGAGCAGCCAATCAGATGAGCTGGGCTGATTTCCTATCAGAGTTTTATGAAGAGTACTTCCACCTACAGATCACTAACAAGCACTATGAGGAATTTATAGAGTTCAAACAAGGTGACCTAATAGTAGAAGAAGCAGTCAAGAAGTTCAACAGACTAGCTCGTCTCTGCCCGGAGCTAGTAAGTACAGAGAAGGAGCGAGTCAGACTGATGCTCCGAATGCTGAGACCACAGATAGCACTGAATGTGAGTAGTGGAGCTCACCGGCCCTAGACTGGTGAAGAGTTGATCAGTAGGGCATTAATTACTGAGCACTACTTGAACGACATCAAAGCACAACGAGTGCAGCACAAGCCAGTGAAGATAGAGGACAAGACAGTGGGGAGCTAGAAATCCCAGTCAAGTAAACAGAACTGGAAAGACAAGGGTAGTAAAAGAAAGCAGTGGAACTCAGGAAGTAACCAGAAGGGAGGATGAGCAAACAAGCATACCAAGTTCCCTCCCTGTCCCAAATGTGGGAGAACACATCCAGGAGCCTGTCTTTTGGGTAAGACTGGATGTTATTCCTGTGGTCAGGAAGGACACATGGCTAAGGAATGTCCTAACAAGCTCAAAGCACCTCAGCCACAGCCAGTGCAATATGGAGGCAAGCCTGCACTGTTATATCACATGGTAGCAGCACTAGAGGGACCCTATATCTGTCAGGGAAGGTTGGAAGTGTTGGTTGCTATTCGGAAAACCTAATGGTTCCACTGTACAAAAAATTTTGTACAAAGGTCTGAACCTTTTCCTAGCTACCATGTGTTCTTTTAAATTAAACTTGGATCGCCTGCGGAACTTAACACGTTTGATCCAAAGTTTAATCTATTTGTTCTTTTAGGTTTAGACTCGGATCTCCTGCGGAACTTAACACGTTCGATCAAAATCACCTAAGTTATTAATTTCATTAAATATTAGTTTCCAAAATTGGCTTTCAGTACTGACGTGGCGAGGCACATGACCTTCTTGGATATGGGAGCAACCACCACCGACTAGACAAAGCCTTTTAAGGAAAACTAATATTTAATTTCCTTAAATAACTTTAGGTCAACCGAAAAAAATAATCAAATCACAAGGAAAAGAAAAACAAAAAAAAAACACAGCATCGAAAATAAATTCGAAATACTAGAATCGCATGCCTCTTGTATTCGGTATTATTTCCAAAAATAACTAGTATGATGCGGAAAGGGAAAATACTAGTTATACCTTTTAGAAAGACCTCTTGATCTTCTACCGTATTCCTCTTCTAACCTCGGACGTTGTGTGGGCAATGATCTTCCGAGATGAGAACCACCAAACACTTTCTTCTTCCTTACAAGTTTCGGCCATCAAAACTTCTCCTAGGATGAAGAGGTTCGGCCACCACCACCATGCTCCAAGGGATGCTAGAAACAAAACTTTCTTTCTCTCCTTCTTCTTCTTTTTCTCTAAACTTGATCCGGCCACCATATGAGTCTCCACAAGAAGGATGAGGTTCGGCCATCAAAGAGAAGAGAGGAGGAGAGGATGGCCGACCACACCAAGGAAGAAAAAGAGGGAGAAAATTGAATAGAGTTATTCACCATGAAGCCTTCTCTACCCCCTCTTTTATAATCCTTGGTCTTGGCAAATAAGGAAAATTTAATAAAAACTTCCTTAATTCTTTTGCCATTGAAAAGGAAAATTTATTTAATTAAAAACAATTTTTCTTTTCAATTTACAATGGCCGGTCACACCATAAAATTTCCAAGCAAATAAAATTTTAAACACAAATTAAAACTTCCTTATTTGATTCCGGAAATTTATAAAAAATTTCTCCAATAATTTTTATCCCTTCATGATTGGTGAAAAGGAAATTTTATAAATTAAATCTTTCTTTAAACATGTGGATAATTTTCGGAAAGTTATCTCTAAAAATTAAAATCTCCTTTCAATCTACAAATAAGGAAAGATATCAAATCTTTTCTTAATCTTTTGTAGAAACTAATAAAAGAGAATTAATTTTTTTAAACTTTCTTTTAAATTATGAACATGGCTAAAAGGAAAGTTTTTACCAAAATTAAAATCAACCTTTTAATCTACAAATAAGGAAAGAGATTTAGCTCTTCTCTTAATCTTTTGTAGAATCTTATTAAAGGAAAGATTGAAATTTTTAAACTCTTTTTTAAATCATGTTATCCACATAAGAAAAATTTTTAAAAATAAAAATCCTTTTATTTTAATTTGGGTCGGGCACACCAAGCTTGAACCCAAGCTAGGGCCGGCCACCTTGAAGCACCCATGAACCAAACTTTGGCCGGCCCTAGCTTGGTCTCCAAGCTAGCTTGGCCGACCCCTATGGGATGGGTAAGAAGGTGGGTATAGGTGGGTATAGTACTCTATAATTAAGAGGCTACGATAGGGACCGAGAGGAGGAATTGGTTTTGGTCTCCCGATAAAATTAAGCATCCCGTGTTCGCCCCGAACACACAACTTAATTTTATCAATAATAATTCATTCCACTAGAGAACTATTATTGAACTACCGCACCAATCCCAAATTACATTTTGGGCTCCTTCTTATTATGAGTGTGTTAGTCTCCCTGTGTTTAAGATAACAAATGTCCACTAATTAAGTAAGTTACTGACAACTCACTTAATTAATATCTAACTCCAAAAGTAGTACCACTCAACTTCATTGTCATGTCGGACTAAGTCCACCTGCAGGATTTAACATGACAATCCTTATGAGCTCCTCTTGGGGACATTCTCAACCTAGATCACTAGGACACAGTTTCCTTCTATAATCAATAACTCACACTATAAGTGATATCATTTCCCAACTTATCGGGCTTATTGATTTATCGAACTAAATCTCACCCATTGATAAATTAAAGAAA
This sequence comes from Zingiber officinale, assembly GCF_018446385.1. NCBI lineage: Eukaryota > Viridiplantae > Streptophyta > Magnoliopsida > Zingiberales > Zingiberaceae > Zingiber > Zingiber officinale. The sequence goes on along the minus strand of NC_055988.1, from coordinate 57,758,407 downwards.
TAAATATCAAATATATGTGCTTGTTATTATATTAGGATTAAGAGCACACACTTCCATAATAACTGAGGTCTTTGTTCCTTCATAAAGTCAGTATAAAAGGAATGACCTCAAATGGTCCTACTCAATACACTCTAAGTGTACTAGTGTAATTATATAGTTAAGATAAACTAACACCTAATTACACTACGACCTTCCAATGGTTTGTTCCTTTCCATCTTGGTCGTGAGCTACTGTTTATAATTTATAAGGAACCAATAACATGATCTTCTGTGTGTGACGACACCACACACCATGTTATCTACAATATAAATTAATTGAGCAACTACATTTATCGTAAATGTAGACATTTGACCAATTTGATTCTTCTTTCTAGATAAATGTTTATACCAAAAGCTAGGCTTTTAGTATACATCCTAACAGGAAGCTCCACCAGTTCCATCCTTTGATAGTGCCAGAGTATTCTCCCTCACCAAAGAGGAAGCTGCTAGTGCCTCCTGTTAGTTAGAGCCCTAGAGCCAATCATTTGATGATTGTATGGACTCATTGTATCATATTCTTGTATATTAATAAAGGCATTTGTTTGGTTATTATACTTATTTGTATTAGTGCCAAATAGACTAAGTATAATAGCGTCCTTGAGTAGAAGGTTCATACCTATATTAATCGATTAGTTGAATCGATAGTGAGATGATATAGGGAACACTACTCTAAATCATTCCTAGTCGAGTATTAACATTCAGGGACAATGTTAATGCAATAAGACTAGCATGTAGGTCAGCTCGATGACTTGATCTCACAAGTCATGGATATAGAGATATCAAGCTGACACATGGGTATACATTGGAGAATGCATACTGAATGATCCGCCATGAGAAAGTATCATGGATCGTTATATGAGTGTCATATACTTTCTCATGTGGCTATTAGTATGACTATTAGTCCTTAGACCTGAAGTCACCATGGATCCCTACATAAGGAGTTATGTACTTTGGTTTCGTCAAACGTCACCCGTAAGTGGACTAAAAGCGATTACTGGGTATGTAACAAATTATGCAGAGGGATGTGAGTGATGTAGATGGGATCTATCCCTCCCATATGACGGGAGCGACATCAATATTCTTGATAGAGTTAGACCACGAAGTGCATGACCATGCCCAAATGAGTCAACATTAGATGTTGAGCTCATTTGATCGAGTGAGTCTACTTGGAGTTCAAGATTTAGATTGATTAGAGGATGACACGGTCTATGCCTCATATTGATCAATCTAGATGTCTAGGATAGAAGGATAATGTCACATATTTTGTGAGGAATCACAATTGGTAGTCACAAGGTGATGTCGGATCTCGACATTTTTGTAACTTGGGTAGTAATGATGTGTTGCTAGATACCGCTCATTACTTATGCTCCTAAATGGGTTTAGGGCATTGCCAACGTTACAAGAACCTATAGGGTCACACACTAAGGACAATTAGATGGAGATTTGGTTCATATGATGAACTAAGAGGATTAGATTCATTTGATGAATCATATTGGATTAAGAGTAATCCAAATTGGGCTAATTGAGTTGGACTCAAGTTGACTCATTAAATCAACTTAATTTAATGAATTAGATTCATTATATTAAGTTGTCTTGAATCATATGGTTGGATTAGATCAACCATGAGAGAGATTTGATCAAGTTTGACTTGATTTGAGAGGAAGAGAAAAAGTCATGTTTGACTTGACTTTTTGCCACATCACTAGTGAGTTGGCAAGATGTGGACCAATAGGATTGCTCCACATCATCAATGTGTGCCACCTCATGAAGGTTACAAGCCTCCATAGCATCTAATGTGGCCGGCCCACATTAAATGAGGAGGTTACACTTGTTGCCATGTCATTTAGTGAGGTGGCAAGATGTGGACCAATAGTGTTGATCCACATCATCCTAGAGTGTCACCTCATGGGGGTTACAACTCTTAATGGTCTCCACATTAATTGGAATTAATGTGGGGGTTACACCTCCTTGAAGGTGGCCGGCCACTTGAATGTGGAGAGAACTATTTTTATTTTGAAGATTATTCTATCATTCACTCTTCTTCTTCCTCCTAGAGTTCTTCTTGCTCTCTCCCTCTCCTCCTTCGTTGGCCGAACCACATAGGTGCTAGCACACCATGGTTTTTAGTCACCTCCATCTAGTGTATCCGTGTGGATACTTCTAGAGGACCGTACGCTTGACGGTCTTGAGATCCGGCATCATTTGGACGAGCGGGATTCGCGTGGGGCGCGCATCAAGGGTAATAATCTTAACTTTAGTGTAGATCTAAAGTTTTTACAAACTCGTACAAGAAAAGGTTTTTCGAAAAGTTTTTGTTTCCGAATCTTTGCATGAGATCCATGGCTTTGGGTGACTCGGGGTTTCCGCGACGCGAAAAAGTGGTTTTCGCGGCCCGACGAACCCAACAGTGGTATCAGAGCCACGTGCAAAGACTTGTACGAGTTCGTTTGTATTTTTATGAAAAATATACCTTCTGTGATTTTCTGTAAAAATTGAGTTTTTAGAGTTTTTATGAGTAATTTTTCCTTAGAAGCGAAGCACAAGTGTCTCGGCACTTGTAGGCTTCGGCTACCGGAAAGTTTTCTTTTTAACGGCTTTGTTTTGCCCCAAATCCGTTTGGAACAGCGGGGTCGGGTGCCATTAGATCGCAAAGGAGCAACTCACGATGGTTAGATCGTGGGTAGGGGTACTGCCCCTAACCCCGCAAGGGGATTTGCTCCGCGATTGCACCCGAAATCGCTAAAAACGAACCCGCCGGGAAGAATTTTCCGAAACGGCAATGTCTCGACCCAAATCATTTTGGGACAGTGGGTTTAGGCGCTGTTGGATCGCAAAGGAACCCTCGCGATGGTTAGATCGCGGGTAGGGGCGCTGCCCCTGGGCCCCGCAAGGGGATCCGTTCCGCAATTGCGCCCGAAACCGCTAAACGGGACCGTCGAGAAATTTTACTTATAAAAATTGTAAAAATTATTTTTAAAATTACAGAAAAATTATAAAAATATATAATTTTGAATTATATATTAATTTGTGATATTCATGGCCCAAAATACCCAATAAGATTGGATTTGTGTTGTAATTCATAATACGGCCTGCGTGCCGTCATATGATTGTGTGTGCTGTATTTTTATATTTTCCCACGGCCTGCGCGTCGTGCCTTTCTCTTATTCTGGTTGTAAATTAGATTTAGACTCGAATGTAACTCGAGTTTCAAATTGTAATGTATAAATTGGAGCGGTGGAGGGTCCACACGAGACGGAGTTCCGAGGCGGGCACGAGCAACACAAGGTGGTCAAAGGGAAGATTCTTGGAGAAGCTGTTGACCCTAGGTTGACCATTCGATCTTCTCATTGGCTTGAGAAGATCGTAGTAGGGCCATGACTAAATCACAAATAGATTAATTAATTAATTGTTATGTATTTGATGCATGTTTAATAATTAATTAATTAATTAGTGCCTTAACGATTAGATTAGATCTAAGTCGTGCACATGATGCACCCTTGCGATTAGATTAGATCTAAGTCGTGCACAAGATGCATCCTTCTCGATTAGATTAGATCTAGATCGAACCAACTCTAAAATGCCTAACCGTGCCGTGATACCTATCACTACCTCGATCACATGTATTGTTGAATCTGTCAAAGCAGAGCAATACATATTATCTTGGTAGGATACGGAGGGACAATCTTGGTCCCGCCTATCAACGCATGGGTGAATACAAACTCAATTAGATTGAGTATTCCTAGTTACTCGGTTGGATCGAGTCAACTATAGGCATTCTTCCAACGGTTGAAAAAGATAGGTCAAAATCACATCTATATTAACTCTCGGGCGTATTAGCCAAAGCTAACTCGAGTTTTAATATAAATGCGGATATTGATTTTATAAACAAGAGTTGCATAGAGATGTAATTGGTAATCGTTACCTACCGATCATACTAAGCCTTGGGCGTATTAGCCAAAGCTAACTCAAGGGTTAGTATGATGTGGATCTTGTCCCACAAGAATTATAGTATTCAGTGGGAGCGTCATTTAGTTAAAGGCCTAATTAAATGATTCTAAAAGAATATGATATTTATTTCTGCAAATATTTCTGTTGTAGATAACCATGACGTCGAACACGAATTCCTTCTCCCTACGATCTGTCCTTGAGAAGGACAAGCTCAACGGAGCGAATTTCCTGGACTGGTACAGGAACTTGAGAATAGTTCTCACCCAGGAACGTAAACTGTACGTTCTGGAGCAGCCCATTCCAGAGGCTCGTCCTGCCAATGCCCCGCGAGCCGACAAAGATGCTTACAAGAAGCATCAAGTCGATGCATTAGATGTGTCCTGTCTAATGCTCGCGACCATGAACTCAGAGCTTCAGAAGCAACATGAGTTGATGGGCGCTTACGATATGGTTGAGCATCTTCGCCAACTATATCAGGGACAAGCGAGGCATGAGAGATTTGAGATCTCTAAGGCACTGTTTCAGTGCAAGATGTCAGACGGGGCTCCCGTAGGTCCTTATGTACTCAAGATGATTGGGTACATAGAGAACCTACAAAGACTGGGGTTCCCACTTGGCCAAGAGCTGGCCACTGACTTGATCTTGCAGTCCTTGCCGGATAGCTATAGTCAATTCATTCTCAACTATAACATGAACGAGATTGACAAGCCACTGCCCGAGCTACTTAGTATGTTACGAACTGCTGAGATTAACCTTAAGAAGGTTAAGCCCATTCTGATGGTCCAGAAGCACAAGGGCAAGGGAAAGCCCAAAGGTAAGGGAAAGTCCCAAACCAAGGGCAAAGGCAAGGCACTGAAACCTAAAGGAGGGGTCGCCAAGGATGCTACCTGCTTCCACTGCGGTCAAGAGGAACTGCAAGGTATACTTGGAAGATCTTAAGAAGAAGCGAAGTGAGACTTCCACTTCAGGTATATATGTTATAGAAGTCAATCTATCTATTTCTACATCATGGGTATTAGATACTGGATGTGCTTCTCACATTTGTACTGATGTGCAGGCGCTGAGAAATAGCAGAGCATTGGCAAAGGGCGAGGTGGACCTACGAGTAGGCAATGGAGCACGGGTTGCTGCTGTTGTTGTAGGAACTTATTAGCTATCTCTGGCCTCTGGGCTTGTACTAGATTTAGATGATTGTTGTTATGTACCTGCTCTTACTAAGAACATAGTTTCAGTTTCTTGTCTAGACAAGAAAGGATACTCTTTTATAATAAAAGACAAATGTTGTCCTGTTTATTTAAAAGATATGTTCTATTGTAGTGCACCACTAATAAACGGACTCTATATTCTAGACCTTGAGAGCCCTATCTATAACATTAGTACCAAGAGGTTCAAGTCAAATGACATGAACCAAACTTATCTCTAGCACTGTCGCTTAGGTCATATAAATGACAAGCGCTTATCCCAGCTCCATAAGGATGGTTTGCTGGACTCATTTGATTTTGAATCATATGAGATATGCGAGTCATGCCTACGAGGCAAGATGACCAAGACTCCCTTTAGTGGGCACAGCGAAAGAGCGACTGATTTGTTAGGACTCATACATAGTGATGTATGTGGCCCTTTCAATGTCGCTGCTAGAGGCGGTTATAGGTACTTCATTACATTTACTGATGACTTCAGTAGATATGGTTATGTGTATTTGATAACACATAAATCTGAATCCTTTGAAAAGTTCAAAGAATTTAATAATGAAGTACAAAACCAGCTTGGCAAGAGTATTAAAATACTTCGATCAGATCGAGGTGGTCAATACTTAAGCCATGAGTTTCGTGACTATTTAGCTGAGTGTGGGATTCTATCCCAACTCACTCCTCCTGGAATACCACAGTGGAATGGTGTGTCCGAAAGGAGGAATCGTACCTTATTAGATATGATACGAACTATGATGAGTCACACAGATCTTCCGACATACCTTTGGGGTTATGCTCTAGACACGGCGGCTTTCATTCTCAACCGAGTTCCATCCAAGGCCGTGATAAAGACACCATATAGGATATGGACTGGGAGAGATGCCCAGGTGTCTTTCATGATGATTTGGGGTTGTGAGGCTTACGTACGACGTCAAGTCTCAGACAAGTTAGGACCCAAATCCGACAAGTGCTACTTTATCGGATATCCCAAGGAAACTAAGGGATATTACTTCTACATTCCCAGTCAGCACAAGGTAGTTGTGGCAAAGACTGGGGTCTTTCTAGAAAGGGACTTTGTTTCTAGAAAGACTAGTGGGAGCACATTCGATCTTGAAGAAGTTCAAGATGCGAACAATAGCACTGATGCCTCGATGGAAATTGAACTGGAACCACAAAGTGTTGTGGATGATGTTGTTCCACAAAGAGTTGAGGAACAACAACCAGTTCAAGTAGACATACCTGTTTGCAGGTCTGATAGGGTACGTCGTCAGCCTGAGAGATATTCATTTCTCTTTTCTGACCATGATGACATTGTGCTCATAGAGGATGAGCCCACCACCTATCAGGAAGCTGTGATGAGACCAGATTCCAAGAAATGGCTAGAGGCCATTCTTGGAGCTATAATCTTCGATTCGATGAGGTGATCAAACAGTTTGGTTTCATCAAGAACAAAGATGAGCCTTGTGTCTACAAGAAGGTTGTAGAAAACATAGTTGTCTTCCTCATATTGTATGTGGATGACATACTACTCATTGGGAAGGACATCCCTATGCTTCAGTCTGTCAAGACCTGGCTAGGGAGTTGCTTCTCAATGAAGGACTTAGGTGAGACATCCCACATTCTTGGGATACAGATCTATAGAGATAGATCTAAGAGATTGCTTGGCCTAAGTCAGAGTACATACATTGACGAGGTACTCCTATGGTTTGCCATGCAGAACTCCAAGAAGGGATTTCTGCCGATGTCACATGGCGTGAGTCTTTCGAAGACTCAAGGTCCCTCTTCTAGAGAGGAGAGAGACCGCATGGATCAGATCCCTTATGCCTCAGCCATAGGATCGATCATGCACGCCATGCTATGTACTCGACCTGATGTCTCGTATGCTTTGAGCATGACGAGCAGATACCAGTCAGATCCAGGTGAAAGTCACTGGATAGCGGTTAAGAATATTCTTAAGTACTTAAGAAGGACTAAAGAATATTTCTTGATATATGGAGGAAATGATGAGCTAACTGTAAAGGGTTACAGAGATGCCAGATTTCAGACCGATCAGGATGATTACCGATCGCAGTCAGGGTTCGTGTTTTGCTTAGATGGTATTGTTATGAGCTGGCAGAGTTCACAGCAGTTCTACAACGTTTCCATCGCATTCGAGAGATTATCGATAGAGGAGATGTGAAGATTTCCAGAGTACCTACAGAGGCTAACATCGCTGATCACTTGACCAAGGCTTTGGCACAGAGAAAGCATGATGGTCACACTAGGTCATTAGGCCTTAGGGCCTATACTGATTGGCACTAGTGCTAGTGGGAGATTGTTAGTTAGAGCCCTAGAGCCAATCATTTGATAATTGTATGGACTCATTGTATCATATTCTTGTATATTAATAAAGGCATTTGTTTGGTTATTATACTTATTTGTATTAGTGCCAAATAGACTAAGTATAATAGCGTCCTTGAGTAGAAGGTTCATACCTATATCAATCGATTAGTTGAATCGATAGTGAGATGATATAGGGAACACTACTCTAAATCATTTCTAGTCGAGTATTAACATTCAGGGACAATGTTAATGCAATAAGACTAGCATGTAGGTCAGCTCGATGACTTGATCTCACAAGTCATGGATATAGAGATATCAAGCTGACACATGGGTATACATTGGAAAATGCATACTGAATGACCCGCCATGAGAAAGTATCATGGATCATTATATGAGTGTCATATACTTTCTCATGTGGCTATTAGTATGACTATTAGTCCTTAGACCTGAAGTCACCATGGATCCCTACATAAGGAGTTATGTACTTTGGTTTCGTCAAACGTCACCCGTAACAGGGTGGACTATAAAGGCGATTACTGGGTATGTAACAAATTATGCAGAGGGATGTGAGTGATGTAGATGGGATCTATCCCTCCCATATGACGGGAGCAACATCAATATTCTTGATAGAGTTAGACCACAAAGTGCATGGCCATGCCCTAATGAGTCAACATTAGATGTTGAGCTCAGTTGATCGAGTGAGTCTACTTGGAGTTCAAGAATTAGATTGATTAGAGGATGACACGGTCTATGCCTCATATTGATCAATCTAGATGTCTAGGATAGAAGGATAATATCACATATTTTGTGAGGAGTCACAATTGGTAGTCACAAGGTGATGTCGGATCTCGACATTCTTGTAACTTGGGTAGTAATGATGTGTTGCTAGATACCGCTCATTACTTATGCTCCTAAATGGGTTTAGGGCATTGCCAACGTTACAAGAACATATAGGGTCACACACTAAGGACAATTAGATGGAGATTTGGTTCATATGATGAACTAAGAGGATTAGATTCATTTGATGAATCATATTGGATTAAGAGTAATCCAAATTGGGCTAATTGAGTTGGACTCAAGTTGACTCATTAAATCAACTTAATTTAATGAATTAGATTCATTATATTAAGTTGTCTTGAATCATATGGTTGGATTAGATCAACCATGAGAGAGATTTGATCAAGTTTGACTTGATTTGAGAGGAAGAGAAAAAGTCATGTTTGACTTGACTTTTTGCCACATCACAAGTGAGTTGGCAAGATGTAGACCAATAGGATTGCTCTACATCATCAATGTGTGCCACCTCATGGAGGTTACAAGCCTCCATAGCATTTAATGTGGCCGGCCCACATTAAATGAGGAGGTTACACTTGTTGCCATGTCATTTAGTGAGGTGGCAAGATGTGGACCAATAGTGTTGATCCACATCATCCTAGAGTGTCACCTCATGGGGGTTACAACCCTTAATGGTCTCCACATTAATTGGAATTAATGTGGGGGTCACACCTCCTTGAAGGTGGCCGGCCACTTGAATGTTGAGAGAACTATTTTCATTTTGAAGATTATTCTATCATTCACTCTTCTTCTTCCTCCTAGAGTTCTTCTTGCTCTCTCCCTCTCCTCCTTCGTTGGCCGAACCACATAGGTGCTAGCACACCTTGGTTTATGGTCACCTCCATCTAGTGTGTCCGTGTGGATACTTCTAGAGGACCGTACGCTTGACGGTCTTGAGATCCGGCATCATTTGGACGAGCGGGATTCGCGTGGGGCGCGCATCAAGGGTAATAATCTTAACTTTAGTGTAGTCTAAAGTTTTTACAAACTCGTACAAGAAAAGGTTTTTCGAAAAGTTTTTGTTTCCGAATCTTTGCACGAGATCCATGGCTTTGGGTGACTCGGGGTTTCCGCGACGCGAAAAAGCGGTTTTCGCGGCCCGACGAACCCAACACCTCCATGGTTGTAATAGGTCAAGTAGTTATTTTTCAGCATTTAGCTACTATACTATTTGATACTGGGCGTCCCATTCTTTCGTATCAGTACCCTTTGCCAGTAAATTACAAGTGCCTACAGAGAGTATGAACTCCAAGTTCTTGACGACCCTACATTCTGGGGAAGTCATGGAGTCCAAATAGTGGCTTCGAGTGTAACGCCCGCCCTCCCTGCTAACCCTAAGGGACGGGGCTACGATACTCTACATACATATTACAGTGGAAGACTTAAAATAATTTTTCTTAGATTAATAAAACTTTTCTTTTGTTTGCATACCCGAACTACACTAATATGGTTTCCATAACATGATAACAAGATAAATAGAAACATAACATCAAGTCACCCTTTTAGTACTACAATTTATGAAACCAACGTGTAATTCTTAAAAGTTCTTAAAGCAGGTTCTTATTTGGTTGCCTAGCCACAGCCACACACATCTCCTTGCCTCTCCTGCTGCTCCTTTAGCACATCCAGCTTTTTCCTTTATCTGTAGTACAAGGAAAGTAAGCTGTGAGCACTCATGGCTCAGTAAGTTCCTTTCCTACTCACTAAAACCGAAAATCATCACATGATCAAAGAATATCTCAACATAACATGATCTCAACTAGTCATGGCATAACATATCATACTCTTTAAGCATATCATGCAACATAACAAAATCATATCTAATCATGGCACATCATCTCTTAAAGCATAGCATGATACATAACATAATCATATCTAATCATGGCATATCATAGCATCATCATAAGGTAGCATGGCATATCAAGCATAGCATGAAATATAACATAATCATATCTAATCATGGCATATCATAAATCATAGCATCATCACAACATGATCATAAGGTATATGCAATATGATTTTGAAAACATGTATCCGAAAAACATGTGTATGTCTCATGATCTTTAAAACCATTTCTTCTTACATATATACTTGAACGTAATATCAACATATTCAGGGCCCCGGCTTGTACCATACATAGATAACATAGATGCGCGCGTCCTAAGTATATCCAAGGTAGCAAGTCTTGAATCATACTAGGAACTAGGTCAGGATCACACAGCCATAGACCTAGGGGCGTACTAAGGAGCCCATCCCTTACTAGCCTGGATCACACAGCAAGGCCTAGGGGCGTACTAAGGAGCCCATCCCTTTATTTTTACTAGCCCGGATCACACAGCCAAGGCCTAGGGACTGATTAGGAGTCCACCCTTGGTACAAGCCTTACAAAGTAAAGTAGCATGTATAAAAATGCATCATTTAGTCACATAGCATATCATAGAAGTATGCATCACTTAGGCATACATTATGTCATAAAAGTATGCATCACTTAGGCATACATCATATCATAATATTATGCATCACTTAGGCATACATCATGTCATAAAGATATGCATCACTTAGGCATACATCATATCATAATATTATGCATCACTTAGGCATAGATCATAAAAACATGCATATCTTAAGCATAAAGCATATCATCAAGCATGCATAATTTAACCACATAGCATATCATGAAAGCATGCATATTCTAAGCACATCACATATCATCAAAGCATGTATATTTCTATCCACATAGCATATCATGGAAAGTATAAATCACAAGCATACATGTTTAAGCATAAGGGTGTATCATGTGATTATACTAACATAAGAAACATGGTAACATAGTTAACTTGGGTTCTAAGCTTCCTAATCCCTTGGGTTCTTATCATGGCCGAACCCCCTTAGATCTCAATTTAGGTAAAAACAACTTCCAAGCATGTGGAACCTAAATTATCATCACATCAATTTCATAGGAAGCATTATAAGCATGATTAACTTGGTTTCTAAGTTTTCCAAGTCCCTAAACTCATGTGGCCAAACCCCTATCAGATGTGAAAAAAGGTCTCAAATGTCATGAAAGCATGGAAACCTTAAACCATATTTATAGCATTTTTTTCCAAGTGACATAGTAAGCACATTTGAGCTAGTTACTAAGCTCTTCAAGCCCTTAACATATGTCATGGCCAAACTTTTAACAAGTATTCCTTAGGGCTAAAAACAAGTATACAAGCATGTGAACTTGAACTAACATCATGTATAAATTCATAATAAGACATCATACAATAGGTATGGCCGAAACTTACCCTAACCTCATTTAAGTCACTAAATAACATATAGCATGAGAACTTTGGTTTTCTACTTATTATATTTCATGTAGAGTGACATAAGCATATTTAATTTTTGTTCTAGGGTTTCTAGGGCATCTATCCCTTCATGGCCGAAACATACAATGGTCCATTTAGGTCATGGAAAAATTATACAAGCATGTGACACAATCAACATATTATCATATTTCCATAAGAAGCATTTTTAACACCATTTGTTTCAATTCTAAGGCTTCTAGGTCTTTTAAACCCTACTTGGCTGAGACTCATCAGTGTATAAACTTGCTTCAAATAGCCTAAAAGCATAAGAAGTCTTACAAGTTTCATAGCATATATAAAGACAAGCATAATAAACATACATGTGAATTGTGTCTTAGGCTTCCTAGGTTTCTTTCCCTTTTTCTTTTATTTTTCCTCATGGCCGAAACCTACCAATCCCTAAACTAGGTTTTAAGTGGCCTAAAGCATGGAAACCTAAGTAAGTTTCATGGTAAAAATTACTAAGAACATCATATACAAAGTTGGTTCATAAACAAGCTAGGACCCTTGTGATCTTACATGTCATATATCATGTAACTAAATTTTTCTATACTCTAATTAAGCATAAGAGCATCAAACAACTTCCATATCATAATATTACAGAGGTCTTGAGCATGTTTAAATTTTGTTTAAGCTTTTCTAATGTATCCATCTTATCATGGCCGAAAATCTAAAATAAGAGTTCATGAATTTCTAGCAATATTCAACATGCAAATTCTTTAAGAGAACTCTATATTCTATCATACAAACATTGTTACTTAAATTTAGAGGTCTTCCTAACCCTAAGCCCTTTTCTTGGCCGAAACATATGAGTGGATTTCTTTTGGTTCCAAGTAACTTTCAAGCAAGAAAACCAATAAAAGACCCTTAGTAGTTCATGGGGGAAATCTTGTACTAGTTTGGTTAAACAATGATTTCTCCAACCTTTTGAAAATATTTTTGGCCGAAATTCTAGGGTTAGGTACTCCTCTGATCAAGCATCATATAGGTATAAAAACATGAAGGAAAAACCTTCCTACATTGTATATAAAAATATCATGAAGTGAGGACTTGTTTAAACCTTCCTAGATTTGGAAAAACTCTTCTTTGGCCGAATTTTCTTAAATTCTTTTCTAGGTTTTCTAATCCTCATAAACTCCGAAAATCATATAAAAATCCTTGTACCACAGGTGAGGGGAAGCTTACATCCTTTTCGCTTGTGGATCTAAGGTGTGATGATGGAAGAAGTAGCCTCTTCTTCTTGTTCCCTTCCCTTGATTCCCTTGCTAAGTCCTCCTTGTATCTTAGGATTTCTTAGGAGAAAACCTTGGCTTGGGGCCGAAGATGGAGGAGAGGGGACTGAGGTTTTGGTGAGGGAGAGGGAGAATGAGAAAAATGAGAGAAAATAGAATTTTCCCTTTACATATTCTCTTTTATGTTAAGGGGGAAGAGATAGCAAACTTGGTTTTTGCTTTCCTTCTCCCTTAGCCTTTTTTTTCTATTTTCTTTTATTTATTTTATTTTATAATTTATTCTCATCATTCATGATGAAACAATGGGGAATGAATCCCCTTAATTCTTCATTTAAGGTCACGGCAAGAGAGGGAAAAGAGAGAGGAAGGGAGGAAGGCAAGTTGCCTTTCTCTTGCTCTTTTCTTGCTTTCTCTTCTTAGATCTTTACTCCTATCTTTATCATGCATTCCCTTTCCTTGCTATCAATATCTTCTCTCTATCCCAATTGGTTTCTACTAATTAATTCTATCTATTATAGTATAAGAGGTTCAAGGTTCAATCCTTGACCTCCCCTTCTTTTTATTTCACTTTATTTCTTTTTGCTTCAACTCACTTCTTATTATTTTTTTAAGGCAAAATTCATCATTCTCTTATTTATCTTAAAAGCTTAGTGGGTGTTACAACCTTTTCAAAATTTTTGCTCTAACTCTTGTAACTCATCTTGGCCGAAACTTACATGGAGGTTTTCATTATTTTTGTTATCACATGAAGCATAAAAACCTAAGCTATCAACATATAAAAATTCATATATCATGTAGAAGCATAAATAACATATTCCCTTTTCAAAATTTTTGCTCTAACTCTTGTAACTCATCTTGGCCGAAACTTACATGGAGGTTTTCATCATTTTTGTTATCACATGAAGCATACAAACCTAAGCTATCAACATGTAGAAATTTATATATCATGAAGAGGCATGAACTACATATTTCCTTTTCAAAAAAACAAGAACATCTACATATAAAACGATCGACAACTACTTGTACTGTAGTGAGGGGATACTCACCTCTTCGCTTGATTTCCTTAGGGAAGTAACCTTGATTTGTGGAGCTTTTCTAGAGAGAAGTTTTCCTTTGCTTGGGTTTCGGCAATGAAGGTGGGGAGAAGAAGCTTGGTCATGGTGGAGAGAAAAGAGGAAGGGAGAAAAAATGAGGATTTTCCTTCATTTCTCCTTTTATTCCAATTGAGAAGAAGAAGGAAAAATGGGTTTTTCCTTCTCTTTTCCTTTACTTCTCCTTTAATGAAAAGAGGAGGCAAGAATCCTCTTTTCTTTTGAGAGGAAGAAGGCAACTCTAACTTCCCCTTCTAAATGAAAGAAACTCTTTTCTTACTCTTAACTATATTGTCACTTCTCTTTCTAACAATATCTTCTTTTGGTCTATTGGTTAACACATACATGTATCTAGTAAGAGATCCAAGGTTCAAACCTTGGTCATCTTTATTTTTTGGTTCTCTTATTTTTATCATTTTTGAAATTTTACATATAAGGCCTATTTATTTTTATTCATGATAAAAATATCTAAAATCTTGCTAAGTACCCTATGGGTGTTACAGTCCCCCATATCTCATAAAAGTTCGTCCTCGAACTTAAAATAGTTCTGGTACTAAGGTGGCCTACGTCTTCCTGCTGAGTGCATCAGCCACTTTGTTCACTTTTCCCGGATGGTACAAGATCTCGCAGTCATAGTCCTTGAAAAGTTCGAGCCATATTCGTTGTCTCATGTTCAGGTCCTTCTGTGTAAAGAAGTATTTCAGACTCTGGTGATCTCTATAAATCTTACACTGTGCTCCATATAGATAATGCCTCCATATTTTGAGAGCAATGATCGCCGCTGCTAGTTCTAGATCATGTGTGGGATAATTCTTTTCATGCTCCTTGAGTTGCCTAGAAGCATAAGCAATAACTTTTCCATTATGCATAAGTACAGCTCCGAGTCCCAATCTGGAAGCATCATTGTACATATCAAATCCTTCGTTACTTTCGGGAAGAGTAAGAATTGGAGCACTGGTCAGTCTCCTTTTTAATTCTGTGAAACTCTTCTCGTAGTTGTCCGTCCATTCATACTTCTTATTTTTCCGAGTGAGGGCCATCATCGGAGCTGCGATTCTGGAGAAACCTTCTACGAACTTCCGATAATAACCTGCTAGTTCGAGGAAACTCTTGATTTCGCTGGCATTCCTTGGCCTATTCCAGTTACTGACGGCCTCAATCTTGATTGGGTCTACCATTACTCCATCTCTAGAGATAACATGACCCAAAAACGATACTTGGTCGAGCCAAAATTCACATTTGGAGAATTTTGCATACAGTTGCTTTTCCCGAAGAATTTGTAATACTATTTCCAGGTGTTTGGCATGCTCTTCCTGGGTTCTCGAATAGATGAGAATATCATCTATAAAAACTATCACAAATTTGTCGAGATATGTTGAGAACACCAGGTTCATCAGGTCCATGAATAGAGCAGGAGCATTTGTTACTTCGAAGGGCATTACTATGAATTCATAATGCCCGTATCTTGTCCAGAACGCCGTCTTCGGTATATCATCTTGTTTCTCCTTTACTTGATGATAGCCGGATCGCAAATCTATCTTAGAGAAGACGGTGGCACCCTTCAACTGATCAAACAGGTCGTCAATCCGTGGTAAAGGATATCTATTCTTGATTGTAACCTTATTTAGCGCTCGATAGTCTATGCACATTTGCATAGACCCATCTTTATTTTTCACAAATAGTACCGGAGCTCCCCATGGAGAGTGACTAGGGCGGATAAGTCCCTTGTCGAGTAACTCCCGTAATTGTTCTTGAAGTTCCTTCAATTCAGCCGGCGCCATACGGTAAGGTGCTTTAGAAATCGGCTTCGTACCAGGAACTAATTCAATCTCAAACTCAATTTCTCGATCAGGTGTTAATCCTAGTAGTTCATCAGGAAATACCTCTGGGTAATTGAATACGACTTTGACATCTTCCGGCTTCAGTTCCCCTACCTGATTTGTATCAAACACATGAGCTAGAAACCCAGTACATCCATTGTCTAACATCTTTTGTGCCTTCAAAGCTAATAGAAACTTCTTAACTTCTCTCTTGGTCTCTCGATAAATTCAAACGTCGGTTCTGCTTCACGCCGAAAAATTACTTTTTTATTACGACATTCTATTGCCGCACCATACTTGCTCAGGAAGTCCATGCCCAATATAATATCATAATCTTGCATATCAAGCACTATCAGATCACAGTAGAGTTCTGTGTCTGCGATCCTGATGGGTGTGGCTCGTAGCATATGAGTGGATGGCATCACCGCTCTCGAAGGTAAAGTTGTTAGAAACTTGCAATCTAAGACTTGGGGTGGCATGTCTTTCTTTCTTGTGAAAGGTGTAGAGATAAACGAGTGTGTTGCCCCAGTGTCAAATAATACAGTAGCATGTTGACTGAAAATAAATATCTGACCTGTGACAGCAGTAGAAGCATTCGCCACTTCCTCCTTAGTAAGAGAAAAGATCCTGGCGTTCGTTGCTACTGGCACAGCTTCCAGTCTCCCTTGGCTTATCTGCGGGCCTTCTATCGCAGCTTGCATCAGGTGTAGCTATGGGGGAGCACCTCTATTCTGAACCAGCGGAGGGGGAGGTGTCTGGATCTGTGTAGGACAGTTTCTGGCCATATGTCCTTCCATTCCACAGCTGTAGCATCTATTTGTACCTATACGGCATATTCCCGGGTGCTTCTTCCCACAGGTGGTACACTGAGGAAACGTGAACTGCTTGCTTGCTGGACCACTCTTGGAATCATTCCATTGCTTCCTCTTGCCACTGTGATTTCCCTTCCAGTTGGTTCGGGTATTCTGAGATTTTTGTCCTCCCGGCTGAGTTTGACTCTTGCCATCGCTCACTGCCATCTGATAATGTTCCGTGATCAGGGCACTGCTGACTAGTTCTTCGGCGGTCTACGGTCTATTAACTCCGCCGGCCACATTCAAAGCTATCTCAGGTCTGAACATTTTCAGCATAAGTCTGACCCTTTCTCTTAAAGTGTTGACCAATTCTGGACATAAGCGCGCTAAACGGTTGAATTTCTTGACAGCTTCATTAACTGACAGATCGCCTTGTCGGAACTCGGTGAACTCGTCATAATGCCTGTTTGTCACCCTCATATGGAAGAATTCTTCGAAAAATTCTGTCTCAAAGTCTGTCCATCTGATCTGATTTATCTGTCTTTTTTCTTTGATTCAGTCCCACCATATTCTGGCATCGCCTATAAGGCAGAACGATGCGCATTTGACTTTCTCATGCTCAGGCCAATCCAGTAACTCCACAGTCTTGAACCAGGCCTGTGCGTCCCATGGTTCACAGTTACCGGAGAAAGCTTTCGGCTTCAGTCTCTGCCACTGAATCAAATATGCCTCCTGACGAACCACTGGAGCTGGGCCTACCGGTGGTGCAGGTGCCGGTGGTACTGGTACAACTGTAGGTATTACTGGTACTACGTTCTGATGTCCTGGCGGGGTAGCAGGATTCCCCTGTTGATTCAGCAGAGCAGTGATCATCTGCTGCTGTTCCGTAACCTGACGCTGGACCTCGGTAACTACATGCATCAGATCAGGTGGAGGTGCTGTCTCATCTGCTATGGTATTACGTCTTCTAGCCATCCTTATCTTCATCAATGACAATAGAGCTAGCGTAAGTTATTATCATTTCTAACTAGACTAACGAAAGGTTATCATCATTTCTAACTATTTGTAAGGTTGTGTTGTTATCATCCCTAACCTACCATCATGCAACCTAAACTAAAACCGTGACTTAAAAGAATAAAGTAAGCATGCATACTACTAAAGCATCATAAAAAAAATAAACTAAGCATAAGCATCATAAAAAGAAATATACTAAGCATAGAAATTCTTACTTGGAGCGGCAGGATGTAGGCTTGATGTGTGCGTAGTGGAAGGTAGAACTTCGCTCTGATACCAACCTGTAACGCCCGCCCTTCCAGGGACACTCTGACTGCCCTTAGAGGGACGGGGTTACTTACATTCACCTAACATACTAATGCATATGAAATCATGGCAGCGGAAGACATACTTAAAAATTTTATCATATGCATTTGATTGTCTTAAACATGGCATGTGAATCATAACTTATTAAACTTTTTACCATATCATAATAAGTCTAACATGGCAAACTATCATGAGAGCATAGCATACTAGCTCAACCATCATCATAAACATAGGGTCCAAACATAGTTCACATGCACAATTTAGTCAATATAAATGTAAACTTAATTTGATCTATCCACCATGCCACTTCCACACACGTCATCATCGCCCTTCCTGCTGCTCCCCTTAGTTCATCCATTCCTTGCCCTTATCTGCAGTACAAGGAAACGTAAAACTATAAGCCCAAAGGCTTAATGAGTTCCTTTCCTACTCATAAAACATAAGGCACGTAATACCACATAGCATGTGAAACATAGCATAGCATAACATAGTTGGAGAATCATAACATAGAACATAGTTTGTCATATAAGAAGCATAACATAGCATGGCATAGCATGTGAGTACATATCATGGAAACATATCATATCCTGTAAGCATGTATCATAACTCATACCTGTTCATAATAATGCATAACCAATAATTCATAAATCATATGCATGTAAATGCAAAATGTATATTTTCAAAACATGTATCATGAAATGCACATATGCATCATGTCTTTTTTTTTTAAACATATCTTATACATACTTGAACATAACATAATCATCATGAGGGCCCGGCTTGTACCACATACATACATAAATGCGCGCAATCCCTAGGACAGGGTAGCTAGCCCCTAACCTACTAGGGATCTAGGTCCGTTCATAGTCCGTCGACCTAGGGGCGTACTAAGGAGCCCATCCCTTTTTACGAGGCCCGTTTCATAGACCATCGACCTCGGGGCGCTTATGGAGCCCACCCTTGGTACAAGCCATACAAAATAAAATATCATGTCATACATATCATGTCATCATGCATATCATAGCTTATCATACATGTCATCATTTCTTATCATATCATGAAGAGAGCTCTTGATCCCATCTCAAGGGAAGCATCTCTTTGCCACACCATGAAGAGTGCTCTTGATCCCAACTTAAGGGAAGCAACTCTTAGGCTTTTCTTCTTGCATAAGCCTTTCATACATATATCATAAACATAACATGTTCGTATCACAACATATAACATGTGATCTTCATATCATCAAGTATGGCATATCATATCATGAGCATAGCATATCATATCGTGAGCATAGTATATCATATCATGAGCATAGCATATCATATCGTGAGCATAGTATATCATACCATGAGCATAGCATATCATATCATACAACATAACTCATCTCATAACATTAGGCATAGCATATCATATCATGACCATAGCATATCATATCATGAGCATAGCATATCATATCATGAGGATAGCATATCATATCGTGAGCATAGCATATTATATCATGAAACATAATTCATCTCATAACATAAGGCATAACATATCATATCATGAACATAGCATAACATATTATGAGCATAGAACTTAACTAATCACATATCAAAGACTATACATCATGAGAAAACATAAGCATGCTTGGTTAGATTCACTCTAAACCCAATTATCCACCTTGGCCGAAACTTTGCTAAATGGATTTTCTTTTCTTTTTCTTTTCCACTATAAGAAGTATGAAACTAAGCCACCCATAGATAATTAACCAAATATCATATAAGCATAAACAAGCATGGTTTGTTGCAAGGCATGGCTCCAAATCTCAACACTTACTTGGCCGAACCTTAAGGTGAAGTTCTAGGTTTCATTTGTGTAACATGTAGCATAAAACTTATCTTACCATATACAAAAGATCATGATTAGGTTTCAAAAATTTACCCTAGGCTTGGCATTCCTTCTTGGCCGAGACCTTCATTTAGGGTTTTAGGTTTTCAAATGCAACATGTAACATAATGACTTAACCTAACCACATACAAGATATCATACTTCATGAACAAGCATAAATAAGCATGATTGGATTTCAAATTTTGACCCTAAGTTTGTTATCATGTCTTGGCCGAAACTTCACATTAGGGTTTCCATCATTTTTGTTACCACATGAAGCATAACAATCTCAGCTATCAACATATAAAAATTCATATATCATGAAGAAGCATAAACAACATATTTCCTTTACAAAAAATTTTGCCCTAACCCTTTTAACCCATCTTGGCCGAAACTTACATTAGGGTTTTTCATCATTTTTGTTACCACATGAAGCATAAAAATCTAAACTATCAACATATAAAAATTCATATATCATGTAGAAGCATAAATAACATATTCCCTTTTCAAAATTTTTGCTCTAACTCTTGTAACTCATCTTGGTCGAAACTTACATGGAGGTTTTCATCATTTTTGTATCACATGAAGCATAAAAACCTAAGCTATCAACATATAAAAATTCATATATCATGTAGAAGCATAAATAACATATTCCCTTTTCAAAATTTTTGCTCTAACTCTTGTAACTCAACTTGGCCGAAACTTACATGGAGGTTTTCATTATTTTTTTTATCACATGAAGCATAAAAACCTAAGCTATCAACATATAAAAATTCATATATCATGTAGAAGCATAAATAACATATTCCCTTTTCAAAATTTTTGCTCTAACTCTTGTAACTCATCTTGGCCGAAACTTACATGGAGGTTTTCATCATTTTTGTTATCACATGAAGCATACAAACCTAAGCTATCAACATATACAAATTTATATATCAAGAAGAGGCATGAACTACATATTTCCTTTTCAAAAAAACAAGAATATCTACATATAAAACGATCGACAACTACTTGTACTGCAGTGAGGGGATACTCACCTCTTTCGCTTGATTTCCTTAGGGAAGTAACCTTGATTTGTGGTGCTTTCCTAGAGAGAAGTTTTCCTTTGCTTGGGTTTCGGCAATGACGGTGGGGAGAAGAAGCTTGGTCACGGTGGAGAGAAAAGAGGAAGGGAGAAAAAATGAGGATTTTCCTTCATTTCTCCTTTTATTCCAATTGAGAAGAAGAAGGAAAAATGGGTTTTTCCTTCTCTTTTCCTTTACTTCTCCTTTAATGAAAAGAGGAGGCAAGAATCCTCTTTTCTTTTGAGAGGAAGAAGGCAACTCTAACTTCCCCTTCTAAATGAAAGAAACTCTTTTCTTACTCTTAACTATATTGTCACTTCTCTTTCTAACAATATTTTCTCTTGGTC
This sequence comes from Zingiber officinale, assembly GCF_018446385.1. Lineage (NCBI taxonomy): Eukaryota > Viridiplantae > Streptophyta > Magnoliopsida > Zingiberales > Zingiberaceae > Zingiber > Zingiber officinale. The sequence goes on along the minus strand of NC_055988.1, from coordinate 57,737,191 downwards.
TATTGGTTAACACATACATGTATCTAGTAAGAGATCCAAGGTTCAAACCTTGGTCATCTCTATTTTTTGGTTCTCTTATTTTTATTGTTTTTGAAATTTTACATATCAGGCCTATTTATTTTTATTCATGATAAAAATATCTAAAATCTTGCTAAGTACCCTATGGGTGTTACAAGTGATCCATAAACAAGCTCATCCGATATGGAGGAAGGCACTCAGAGCCAACGCGCAAGCTTGTTGCATCACTTATAAACCAGTAATGGAGACCGTGGAATTTATTTAAAAATAAATCCCTCTCCCACTTAGTTATTTAAAGTGAAGAATTTTGACTATGCTAGCCTACTAAACATGCATACTAACAAGTAAACACAGTCACAACATAAAAAGCAATAAATAGAAAAATTAATTTTCAACTTTTATGGCTTTTATCTAATGTTGTCCTCCGTGTGTCACCAACCCTTGCTGCTGCCATCTTTGGCCACTCCCAACGGGTCTAGTTGTCGTATCCATCTTGCCCCTTGTTCCGCTGCATCTCTGGTCCTCAAAAAGGTTCCACGCCTTGCAAGATTCGATCCGCGACATAAATAGAATTTTACATTTTTCGATCCTATATTCCTCAAAGGAATGTACATGTGAACTAGATCGAACATAAAATAAAAATTTACATCCATCGATCCTATATTCCATAAACGGAATGTACATGTAACTAGATCAAAAAGTAAAATCCTAATAAAACTAAATACAACTCCTGCTGTATTTTATAATACAATCATGCACATATAATAAATGCCCTTGACATGTCCAAGGGTCCAATCACACACATAAAAACTATAAGCCATAATAGTTGGATCCTGCATCCATAAAGTTAGCACATCCTACTATTAACCTGCCTAAATTAGGTATGACATGTGCATAATTAAACTAATACCAAATACACAGAGGCAAAACCCTGCTCTGATACAACTTGTTGGTTGCTACTCGGAAGATCGAATGACTCCACTGTACAAAAATTTTGTACGTGATATGAACTTTTCCTTGCTACCATGTGTTCTTTTAAGTTAAACTTGTATCTCCTGCGGAACTTAACACGTTTGATTCCAAGTTTAACTTATATGTTCTTTCAGGTTTAGATTTGGATCTCCTACGGAACTTAACACGTTTGATCCAAATCACCTAGGTTATAAATTCAATTAAATATTAGTTTCCAAAATTGGCTTCCAGTACTGCATGGCGAGACACTTGGCCTTCTTGGATATGGGAGCAACCACTACCGACTAGACAAAGCCTTTTAAGGAAAGTTAATATTTAATTTCCTTATATAACTCTAGGTTAACCAAAAGGAATAATCAAATCACAAGGAAAAAAGAAAAGAACACAACATCGAAATTAAATTCGAAAAACAAGAATCGAATGCCTTTTGTATTTGGTATTTATACAAAGAAAAATTAACTAGTATGATGTGGAAATTAAATCCTAGTTATACCTCTTCCTTGTATGCTAAAAACCTCGAGATCTTCTGCCGTATCCCTCGCCTCCTCTTGGACGTCGTGTGGGCGACGATCCTCCAAGACGAACACCACCCGGAAAGCTTCTCCTCCTTCTCTAGAATTCGGCCACCACCACCACAAAGGAGCAAAAGAGAGCAAAGGGAAGAGAGGGAGAGGGGCCGGCCACTTGATGATCTCCAACAACACAATATCAATTGTTATGTTATTCAAGGCCTCCCCTTCCCCCCTTTTTATATTAGTTTTCCAATGGAAAATTATGGAAAGAGTTTTATAAAAAATTAGACTTATTCCTATTTCTCTTTTTTCTTTTCTTTTTATTTCCTTTTAATTAATCAATCCTAGATTGATTTATTAATTAAACAACTATTTGTTGATGTTTAATTATTTTACCGGCCCCTTGCTTGGGCACCAAGCAAGGTGGCCGACCACTTATTAAAAGGAAAAGAAAGAAATTTTTTTTTTTTATAAAATTTTAAAAAAAGAAAACTTCTAATAAAATTTTACAAACTCTCTCTTTTTTTCTAATGTGGATATTAAAAGGAAAGTTTTAAAATTTAAAACCAAGTTTTAAAATTTAAAACATCTCTAATAATATTTCTTTTTAAAAGAATGTTTTATAAATTTTACAACTCTCTTTTAAAACCTTGTGGCCTAATTTAAATTAGGAAAATTTTATAAATTTTTAAAATCTCTCTTTTAACAAATTGTAAATATCTGAGGAAATTTAAAAATTCAAAAACAACCTTCCTAATTTAAATATTGCGGCCAGCCCCCTTGCCCAAGGCAAGGGCCGACCATTTCTAGAGAATATGTGGCCGGCCATTGCTTGGTCACCAAGCAATGAACCGACCCCTTCTTGGACACCAAGATAGGCTTTCTTTGGATGGACTTGAGGCTTTATTGAGGCTACAATAGGGACCTAGAGGAGAAATTGATTTTGGCCTTCGGATGAGCTTGAGTATCCCGTGCTCGCCCCGAACACACAACTCAAGTTCATCGATAATAATGTAACACCCACTAAGCTTTTAAGAATAAATATGGGAATGATGAATTTGCCTTAGAAAAATAATAAGAAGTGAGTTGAAGTAAAAAGAAATAAAATGAAATAAAAAGAAGTGATGGTCAAGGATTGAACCTTGAACCTCTTATATTATAATTCATAGAATTAAATAGTAGAAACCAATTGGGATAGAGAGAAGATATTGATAGCAAAGGAGGGAAACTCATGATAAAGGTGAGAATAAAAGATAGCCAAAATAAAACAAGAAAAGAGCAAGAGAAAGGCAACTTGCCTTCCTCCCTTTCTCTCTCTCTTCCTCTTTGATCTTGCCGAAATTTTAAAGAGGAGTTAAGGGGATTCATTCCCCCATATTTTATCATGAATGGTGAGAACAAATGGAAAATAAGATAAATAAAATAAAAATAGAGAAAAAGGCTAAGGGAGAAGGAAAGTAAAAATCAAGTTTGCTACCTCTTCCCCCTTAACATAAAAGGGAGCAAGAAAAGAGAAAATTATTTTTCTCTCATTTTCTTTCACTCATCCTCTCCCTCATCGAGAACACCACAGTCCCCTCTCCCCTATCTTCGGCCCCAAAGTCAAGTTTTCCCTAAGAAAGCCTAAGATACAAGGAGGACTTAGCAAAGGAATCAAGGGAAAGGAACTAGAAGAAGAGGCTACTTCTTCTTCACCATACCTTAGATCCACAAGCGAAAAGGATGTAAGCTTCCCCTCACCTGTGGTACAAGGTATTTTATGTACTTTTCTGATTTTATGAGGATTTTAAAACCTAGAAACAAGTTTGAGAAAATTCGGCCAAGAAGAGCTTTCAAAATCTAATGATGTTTAACTAGTCTTCACTATATGATAGATTTTTCTATGCTATGTAGAGGGGTTCTTCTTCATGATTTTATACCTATACGATGCTTGATCAGAGGAGTACTGAACCCTAGAATTTCGGCCAAAAATATTCTTAAGAGGCTAGGGAAATTTATTGTTTTACCCAACTAGTACAAGGTTCTCCCTATGAAATATTAAGGATTATGTATTGGTTTTTCTTCCTTAGAAGATATTTGAAACTAAAAGAAAACCCACTCATATGTTTCGGCCAAGGAAGGGTTTAGGATTAGGAAGACCTTTAAATTTAAATAACCATGCACATGCTATAGAATACAAAGATCTTAAAGGATTTGTATGCTTGAATATTGCTAGAATTTCATGAACTCCTTCTTAGGGTTTTTCGGCCATGATGAGATGGATAGCTTAGAAAGCTTAAACAAAATTTTAAAATGCTCAAGACCTCTGTGCTGTTTAGATATGAAAGTTGTTTAATGTCCTCATGCTTAATTAGGGTGTAGAAAAATTAGTAGCATAACATATAACATGTATGACCACAAGGGGTCCTAGCTTACTCATGAACCAATTTGTATATATGTTTCTTAGTAACTTTTGCCATGAAACTTACTTAGATTTTTCATGCTTTAGGCCACTTAAAAACCTAGCTAAAGAATGGTAGGTTTCGGCCATGGGGAAAAAAAAAATAAAAGAAAAAGAGAAAAAGAAACCTAGAAAGCCTAAGACACAATTCATATGTATACTCATTATGCTTGTCTTTACACATGCTATGAAACTCATATGATTTCACATGTTTTTTTTTATGTTATTGAAGCAAGTTTAAACACTGATGAGTTTCGGCCAAGTAGGGTTTAAATGACCTAGATGCCTTAGAATTTAAACCAAAGGTGTTAAAATGCTTCTTATGAAAATATGATAACCTATTGATTGTGTCACATGCTTGTATAATTTTTCCATGATCTAAAAGGACTATTGTAAGTCTCAGCCATGGAGGGTTAGACGCCCTAGGGACCCTAGGACTTAAATTAAATATGCTCATGTCACCCTACATGAAATATGATAAGTAGAAAGACAAGGTTCAATTGCTATATGTTGTTTTATGACCTAAAATGATGCTAGGGTATGTTTCGGCCATAACTATTGTATGATGCTTTGTATGAATTTATACATAATGTTAGTCCAAGTTCACATGCTTGTATGCTTGTTTGTAGCCCTAATGAGAACTTGTTAAATTTCGGCCATGACATATGTTAAGTGCTTAAAGAACTTAGGAACTAATTCAAATATGTCAAAAGTGTTTACCTTATTTCTTGGTAAAAATGTTATAAATATGATTTCAAGTTGTCTATGTTTTTATGTCATATGGAACCTTGTTTCACACCTTAAGGTTTCGGCCACATGAAATTAGGGACTTGGAGAACTTAGAAACTAAGTTAATCATGTTTATAATGCTTCCTATGAAAATGTTATGATGATAATTTAGGTACCACATGCTTGGATGTTGTGTTTAGCCTAAATTGAGCTCTAAAGGGGTTTCGGCCACAAGGGTTTAGAAAGCTTAGAACCAAGATAAATATGATACCATGTTTCCTATGATAGGATAATCACAAGATACATCCTTATGCTTAATATGTATGCTTGTGATTTATGACTTATGATATGATATGCATACTTTTATGATATGATATGCTTTGTGCTTAAAATATGCATGCTTTTATGATAAGCTATGTGGATAAAATATGCATGCTTGATGATATGATTTATGCTTAAGATATGCATGTTTTTATGATCTATGCCTAAGTGATGCATATTGTTATGACATGATGTATGCCTAAGTGATGCATACCTTTATGATATGATGTATGCCTAAGTGATGCATACCTTTATGACATGATGTATGCCTAAGTGATGCATACCTTTATGATATGATATATGCCTAAGTGATGCATACTTTTATGACATGATGTATGCCTAAGTGATGCATACTTTTATGATGTGTGCCTAAGTGATGCATGCTTTTATGATACATGATATGTATGACATGTACTTTACTTTATGTGTGAGTGGCTTGTACCAAGGGTGGGCTCTATAAGCGCCCCGGGGACTAAGGACCTCGTTAGGGATGGGCTCCTAAGTGCCCCTAGGACTAAGGGCCTAGTATGTTTGCCTCGTAGGGTTCAAGACTTACTACCTTGGACCTACAAGGTTGCGCGCAATATGTAAGTGCTACATCGCCGGGATCCCCCTTATGTTGAGATTATTTTCAAGTATATATACATATAAAAGAGAATGGTTTTAAAGATCATGAGACATACACATGTTTTTCGGATACATGTTTTCCAAAATCATATTGCATACACCTTTTGATTATGCTATGTTTCATGCTATGCTCTTGATTATGATATGCCATGATAAGGTATGTTTATGTTATGTTCATGCTATACCTTATAGACATGTTTCGGCCATGGATATGCTGATGCTTGATATATATAGATTTCGGCCATGGATTTGATGATGCCTTGATGTACATATTCGGCCATAGTTATGATGCTTTGATATACATGTTTCGGCCATGCTTTGATATACCATGATACTTGTTTGTTATGCTATGTCTAGCTATGTTTTATGCAATGCACTATGTATATGTTTCGGCCATGATAATGTTGATATGCCATGACTAGTTGTGATTATATTATGATGCATGATATGCTTGAATAGAATGCTATGTTATGCCATGATTAGCTGAGATTATGACTTGTTGATACATTCTTGATTATGTGCTGATTGTTGGCTTTAGTGAGTAGGAAAGGAACTTACTGAGCCATTAGTGCTCATAGCTTACTTTCCTTGTACCACAGATAAAGGAAAAAGCTGGATGAGTTAAAGGAGCAGCAGGAGGGGCAACAAAGATGTGTGTGGCGGTGGCTAGGCAACTTAATTAAGAACCTGCTTTAAAACCTTTAAGAACTATGCTTTGGTTTTGTAAAATGTAATACAATATGAGTGACTTGATGCTAAGTTTTTATTTATTTCGTTATCATGTTATGAAACCATGTTAGTGTAGTTCGGTTTTAATTAAGTTAAGAAAAATAATTTTAAGTCTTCCGCTGTAGTACGTACGTAGAGTATCGTAGCCCCGTCCCTTAGGGTTAGCAGGGAGGGCGGGCGTTACAGGTTGGTATCAGAGCCAAAGTTTTATTGCCAGCTCACTACACACACATCAAGCCTCCTACCTGCCACTCCAAGTAAGAATGTTTATGCTTAATTTTCTTGTTACATGCTTATGTTTAGTTTCATGTTATATAACTTATGCTTTATTTTTTTCTTTCTTGTTATATTGCCTATGTTTTATTTCTTTACTACATTGCTTATGCTTTATTTCCTTATGTTACATTGTTTGTCATTATATTCCTTATTTTTCTTTATGTTGTTTATGCTTTAGATTCATGTTTTACTTGCTTATATTTGATGCCTTATTCTATGATTTTAGTTATAAATTAGATTAGGAGTACATATTGGTAGGTTAGAAATAATACCATAACAAATAGATAGGAACAAACCAGTACGTTAGAATGGCTAAAATCGATAACCACTTACACTAGTCTATTTCTTTTAGATAAACATGGTTAGGACACACAATGCCCGAACCGGAGGAACAGTGACTCCACCAGATCTGACGCAGGTAGTCGCAGACCTCCAGCATCAGATCGCAGAGCAACAGCAACCCAGTTACCCCGCCGGTAAATCCACTACCTGTCATACCTACAGCCGCACCAGTGCCCCCGGCAGCCCCTACTCCGATGGTCCGACAAGAGGCCTACCTGATGCAATGGCAAAGGCTTAAGCCGGAAGCATTCTCGGGAAACTGCGAACCATGGGACGCACAAGCCTGGCTCAAAACCGTGGAGAACATAATGGAACTATTGGATTGGCCTGAATACGAAAAGGTCAAGTGCGCGTCGTTCTGTCTTACCGGAGATGCCCGGATGTGGTGGGACAGAGTAAAGGCGAAAAGGCAAATAAACCAAATGCAGTGGGCAGATTTTGAGACAGAGTTCTTAGAGGAATTTTTCCATATGCAAGTGACCAACAAGCACTATGACGAGTTCACTGAGTTCCGGCAAGGTGATCTGTCAGTCAATGAAGCCGTCAAGAGGTTCAACCGCCTAGCTCGATTGTGCCCAGAACTGGTCCGAACTGAAAAAGAAAGGGTCCGGTTGATGTTAAAGATGCTCCGACCCGAGATAGCTCTGAACGTAGCCGGCGGAGTTAATAGACCGCAGACAGCAGAGGAGCTGGTCAACAACGCCCTGATTACCAAGCACTATCAGGAAGCAATGAATAAGGGCAAGAACCAAGCACTGACCGGAGGACAAAAATCTCACAGTACCAGAACTGACTGGAAAGGAAACTCAAGTGGAAAAAGGAAACAGTGGAATAAAATAAAAGGTGGTCCAGCCAATAAGCAGACCAAGTACCCTCAGTGTGCCACATGTGGAAAGATGCATTCTGGTATATGTCTTCTGAGCACCAAAAAGTGCTACAACTGCGGAAGGGAAGGTCATTTGGCAAGAAATTGCCCTACTCAGTCTCAGGCACTACCTCCGCAGAACAACCAGAATATGAATACCCCTGCACAGCTCCACCAGATGCAAGCTGCCATAGAAGGGACTTCAATCAGCCAAGGAAGATTGGAGGCCCCTCCCACTATGACGGACGCCAGAGTCTACTCCCTTACCAAGGAGGACGTGGCGAATACCTCTACCGTTGTCACAGGTCAGCTATTTATTTACAATCAGTATGCTGTAGTATTATTTGATACCGGGGCAACGCACTCGTTTGTCTCAATTCCTTTCATGAAGAAGCTAGATATACCACTCCGAACTCTAGAGGACACATTCTTAACAACCTTACCATCCGGAGAGATTATGCCATCAGACTATATGCTGCAAGCAGTACTCATTTGGATCGCAAACAGAGAACTCTACTACAATCTAATAGTACTTGATATGCAGGACTACGATATAATTTTGGACATGGATTTCCTTAGCAAGTACAGCGCTTCAATCGAGTGCCGCAAAAGAAAAGTAATTTTCCGACCCGAAGATGAACCAGAGTTTGAATTTTATGGGGAATCAAAAGGAACGGAGAAGTTATTGTCATCTATTAAAGCACAAAAGATGCTAGATAAAGGATGTATGGGGTTTCTAGCACACGTGGTTGATACCAATCAAGTCAAAGACCCGAAGTTAGAAGACGTCAGAATAGTATACAACTATCCAAAAGTATTTCCAGATGAACTACCAGGGTTGGCCCCTGACAGAGAGATAGAATTCGGAATCGAATTGATTCCTGGTACTCAGCCGATTTCAAAAGCACCTTATCGTATGGCTCCGGCTGAATTAAAGGAACTTCAGGAACAGTTATCCGAATTACTCGACAAGGGACTTATTCGTCCTAGTCACTCTCCATGGGGAGCTCCAGTGCTATTCGTAAAGAAGAAGGATGGGTCTATGCGAATGTGTATAGACTACCGAGCACTGAATAATGTGACGATCAAGAATCGGTACCCACTCCCACGGATCGATGACCTGTTCGATCAACTGAAGGGTGTGACTGTTTTCTCAAAGATAGATCTACGATCCGGTTATCATCAAGTGAAGGTGAAACCAGATGATATACCAAAAACTGCATTTCGAACCCGATATGGACACTATGAGTTCATAGTTATGCCTTTCAGAGTAACCAACGCTCCTGCAGTATTTATGGACCTGATGAATCGAGTATTTACGACATATCTTGATAAATTTGTGATCATCTTCATTGATGATATACTTATCTCGAGAACTCCAGAAGAACATGCCGAACACCTGAATACTGTACTACAGATCCTTCAAGAGAAATAACTATATGCAAAATTCTCCAAATGCGAGTTTTGGCTTAACCGGGTAATATTTCTAGGTCATGCCATCTCCAAAGATGGAGTTATGGTGGATCCAAGTAAAATCGAAACTGTAAATAACTGGAATCGACCAAAGAATGCCAGCGAAGTCAGGAGTTTTCTCGGACTAGCAGGTTATTACAGGAAATTCGTAGAGAATTTCTCCAAAATCGCAGCTCCTATGACAGCCCTCACCAAGAAAAATACAAAGTATGAACGGACAGAAGCTTGCGAGAAGTGTTTCGCGGAATTAAAAAGGAGACTGACCAGTGCTCCGATTCTTACTCTTCCGGAAACCATCAGAGGCTTCGATATGTACAGCGATGCTTCCATCACAGGACTTGGAGATGTACTCATGCAAGATGGCAAAGTCATTGCCTACGCATCTAGACAACTTAAAGAACATGAGAAGAATTATCCTATTCACGACTTAGAACTAGCAGCCGTGGTCTTCGCTCTAAAAATATGGAGACATTATCTATATGGAGCTCAGTGTAAGATTTATACCGACCATCAGAGTCTGAAATATTTCTTCACGCAGAAAGACCTGAATATGAGGCAACGCTGATGGCTCGAATTAGTTAAAGATTATGACTGTGAGATCCTTTATCACCCAGGAAAGGCGAACAAAGTGGCTGATGCACTCAGCCGAAAGTTCAGTGTCACCTGATGCAACTATTTTAAAGTTCGAGGATGAACTTTTTATGAGGTAGGGGGTACTGTAACACCCACTAAGCTTTTAAGAATAAATATGGGAATGATGAATTTGCCTTAGAAAAATAATAAGAAGTGAGTTGAAGTAAAAAGAAATAAAATGAAATAAAAAGAAGTGATGGTCAAGGATTGAACCTTGAACCTCTTATATTATAATTCATAGAATTAAATAGTAGAAACCAATTGGGATAGAGAGAATATAGTGATAGCAAAGGAGAGAAACTCATGATAAAGGTGAGAATAAAAGATAGCCAAAAGAAAACAAGAAAAGAGCAAGAGAAAGACAACTTGCCTTCCTCCCTTTCTCTCTCTCTTCCTCTTTGATCTTGCCGAAATTTTAAAGAGGAGTTAAGGGGATTCATTCCCCCTTATTTTATCATGAATGGTGAGAATAAATGGAAAATAAGATAAATAAAATAAAAATAGAGAAAAAGGCTAAGGGAGAAGGAAAGCAAAAATCAAGTTTGCTACCTCTTCCCCCTTAACATAAAAGGGAGCAAGAAAAGAGAAAATTATTTTTCTCTCATTTTGTTTCACTCATCCTCTCCCTCACCGAGAACACCACAGTCCCCTCTCCCCTATCTTCGGCCCCAAAGTCAAGTTTTCCCTAAGAAAGCCTAAGATACAAGGAGGACTTAGCAAAGGAATCAAGGGAAAGGAACTAGAAGAAGAGGCTACTTCTTCTTCACCATACCTTAGATCCACAAGCGAAAAGGATGTAAGCTTCCCCTCACCTGTGGTACAAGGCATTTTATGTACTTTTCAGATTTTATGAGGATTTTAAAACCAAGAAACAAGTTTGAGAAAATTCGGCCAAGAAGAGCTTTCAAAATCTAATGATGTTTAACTAGTCTTCACTATATGATAGATTTTTCTATGCTATGTAGAGGGGTTCTTCTTCATGATTTTATACCTATATGATGCTTGATCAGAGGAGTACTGAACCCTAGAATTTCGGCCAAAAATATTCTTAAGAGGCTAGGGAAATTTATTGTTTTACCCAACTAGTACAAGGTTCTCCCTATGAAATATTAAGGATTATGTATTGGTTTTTCTTCCTTAGAAGATATTTGAAACTAAAAGAAAACCCACTCATATGTTTCGGCCAAGGAAGGGTTTAGGATTAGGAAGACCTTTAAATTTAAATAACCATGCACATGCTATAGAATACAAAGATCTTAAAGGATTTGTATGCTTGAATATTGCTAGAATTTCATGAACTCCTTCTTAGGGTTTTTCGGCCATGATGAGATGGATAGCATAGAAAGCTTAAACAAAATTTTAAAATGCTCAAGACCTCTGTTCTGTTTAGATATGAAAGTTGTTTAATGTCCTCATGCTTAATTAGGGTGTAGAAAAATTAGTAGCATAACATATAACATGTATGACCACAAGGGGTCCTAGCATACTCATGAACCAATTTGTATATATGTTTCTTAGTAACTTTTGCCATGAAACTTACTTAGATTTTTCATGCTTTAGGCCACTTAAAAACCTAGCTAAAGAATGGTAGGTTTCGGCCATGGGAAAAAAAAAATAATAAAAGAAAAAGAGAAAAAGAAACCTAGAAAGCCTAAGACACAATTCATATGTATACTCATTATGCTTGTCTTTACACATGCTATGAAACTCATATGACTTCACATGTTTTTTTTATGTTATTGAAGCAAGTTTAAACACTGATGAGTTTCAGCCAAGTAGGGTTTAAATGACCTAGATGCCTTAGAATTTAAACCAAAGGTGTTAAAATGCTTCTTATGAAAATATGATAACCTATTGATTGTGTCACATGCTTGTATAATTTTTCCATGATCTAAAAGGACTATTGTAAGTCTCAGCCATGGAGGGTTAGACGCCCTAGGGACCCTAGGACTTAAATTAAATATGCTCATGTAACCCTACATGAAATATGATAAGTAGAAAGCCAAGGTTCAATTGCTATATGTTGTTTTATGACCTAAAATGATGCTAGGGTATGTTTCGGCCATAACTATTGTATGATGCTTTGTATGAATTTATACATAATGTTAGTCCAAGTTCACATGCTTGTATGCTTGTTTGTAGCCCTAATGAGAACTTGTTAAATTTCGGCCAAGACATATGTTAAGGGCTTAAAGAACTTAGGAACTAATTCAAATATGTCAAATGTGTTTACCTTATTTCTTGGTAAAAATGTTATAAATATGATTTCAAGTTGTCTATGTTTTTATGTCATATGGAACCTTGTTTCACACCTTAAGGTTTTGGCCACATGAAATTAGGGACTTGAAGAATTTAGAAACTAAGTTAATCATGTTTATAATGCTTCCTATGAAAATGTTATGATGATAATTTAGGTACCACATGCTTGGATGTTGTGTTTAGCCTAAATTGAGCTCTAAAGGGGTTTCGGCCACAAGGGTTTAGGAAGCTTAGAACCAAGATAAATATGATACCATGTTTCCTATGATAGGATAATCACAAGATACATCCTTATGCTTAATATGTATGCTTGTGATTTATGACTTATGATATGATATGCATGCTTTTATGATATGATATGTTTTGTGCTTAAAATATGCATACTTTTATGATAAGCTATGTGGATAAAATATGCATGCTTGATGATATGATTTATGCTTAAGATATGCATGTTTTTATGATCTATGCCTAAGTGATGCATATTGTTATGACATGATATATGCCTAAGTGATGCATACCTTTATGATATGATGTATGCCTAAGTGATGCATACCTTTATGACATGATGTATGCCTAAGTGATGCATACCTTTATGATATGATGTATGCCTAAGTGATGCATACTTTTATGACATGATGTATGCCTAAGTGATGCATACTTTTATGATGTGTGCCTAAGTGATGCATGCTTTTATGATACATGATATGTATGACATGTACTTTACTTTATGTGTGAGTGGCTTGTACCAAGGGTGGGCTCCATAAGCGCCCCGGGGACTAAGGACCTCGTTAGGGATGGGCTCCTAAGTGCCCCTAGGACTAAGGGCCTAGTATGTTTGCCTCATAGGGTTCAAGACTTGCTACCTTGGACCTACAAGGTTGCGCGCAATATGTAAGTGGTACATAGCCAGGATCCCCCTTATGTTGAGATTATTTTCAAGTATATATACATATAAAAGAGAATGGTTTTAAAGATCATGAGACATACACATGTTTTTCGGATACATGTTTTCCAAAATCATATTGCATACACCTTTTGATTATGCTATATTTCATGCTATGCTCTTGATTATGATATGCCATGATAAGGTATGTTTATGTTATGTTCATGCTATACCTTATAGACATGTTTCGGCCATGGATATGCTGATGCTTGATATATATAGATTTCGGCCATGGATTTGATGATGCCTTGATGTACATATTCGACCATAGTTATGATGCTTTGATATACATGTTTCGGCCATGCTTTGATATACCATGATACTTGTTTGTTATGCTATGTCTAGCTATGTTTTATGCAACGCACTATGTATATGTTTCGGCCATGATGATGTTGATATGCCATGACTAGTTGTGATTATATTATGATGCATGATATGCTTGAATAGAATGCTATGTTATGCCATGATTAGCTGAGATTATGACTTGTTGATACATTCTTGATTATGTGCTGATTGTTGGCTTTAGTGAGTAGGAAAGGAACTTACTGAGCCATGAGTGCTCATAGCTTACTTTCCTTGTACCACAGATAAAGGAAAAAGCTGGATGAGTTAAAGGAGCAGCAGGAGGGGCAACAAAGATGTGCGTGGCGGTGGCTAGGCAACTTAATTAAGAACCTGCTTTAAAACCTTTAAGAACTATGATTTGGTTTTGTGAAATGTAATACAATATGAGTGACTTGATGCTAAGTTTTTATTTATTTCATTATTATGTTATGAAACCATGTTAGTGTAGTTCGGTTTTAATTAAGTTAAGAAAAATAATTTTAAGTCTTCCGCTGTAGTACGTAAGTAGAGTATCGTAGCCCCGTCCCTTAGGGTTAGCAGGGAGGGTGGGCGTTACAAATAACTCATTCCACTAGAGAGTTATTACCGCACTACCGCACCAATCCCAAATTACATTATGGGCTCCTTCTTATCATGAGTGTGTTAGTCTCCCTGTGTTTAAGATTACGAATGTCCACTAATTAAGTGAGTTACTGACAACTCATTTAATTAATATCTACCTCCAAGAGTAGTACCACTCAACTTTATTGTCATGTTGGACTAGGTCCACCTGCAGGGTTTAACATGGCAATCCTTATGAGCTCCTCTTGGGGACATTCTCAACCTAGATAACTAGGACACAGATTCCTTCTATAATCAACAACACATACTATAAGTAATATCATTTCCCAACTTATCGGGCATATTGATTTATCGAGCTAAACCTCACCCTTTGATAAGTCAAAGAAATAAATATTAAATATACATGCTTGTTATTATATTAGATTTAAGAGCACACACTTCCATAATAACTAAGGTCTAGTTCTTTTACTAAGTCAGTACAAAAAGAACTTACATAAATGATCATACTCAATACACTTAAAGTGTATCATTGTAATTTATTAGTCAAGATAAACTAATACTTAATTACACTACGTCTATTCTAATGGTTTGTTCCTTTCCATCTTAGTCGTGAGCAACTATTTATAATTTATAGAGAACCGACAACATGATCTTCTAAGTGTGACTCCACACTCCATGTTATCTACTATATAAATTAATTGAACAATTACATTTAACAAATAAATGTAAACATTTGACCAATGTGATTCTTTATTTTAAAATAAATGTGTACAAAAGCTAAACTTTTAAGTATACACTCCAACAGGTACACCTTGCAGTTCCTCTTCCTGTGCCCGGTCTGACTGCAGTGGAAGCAGGTAGCATCCTTGGCGACCCCTCCTTTAGGCTTCAGTGCCTTGTCTTTGCCCTTGGCTTGGGACTTTCCCTTGCCTTTGGGCTTGCCTTTGCCCTTGTGTTTCTGAACCATCAGAACAGAGTGGGGCTTTGCCTTCTTAAGGTTCAGCTCAGCAGTTTTTAATATGCTAAGCAGCTCGGGCAGTGGTTTGTCAATTTCGTTTATATTGTATTTTAGAACAAACTGACTATAGCTATCCGGCATGGATTGTAAGATCAGGTCAGTGGCCAGCTCTTGGCCAAGTGGGAATCCCAACCTTTGTAGGTTTTCTATGTACCCAATCTTTTTGAGTACATATGGGCCTACGGGAGCCCCATCTTACATCTTGCACTGAAACAGTGCCCTTGAGATCTCAAATCTCTCATGCCTCGCTTGTCCTTGATACAGTTGACAAAGATGTTCAACCATATCGTAAGCGCCCATTAACTTGTGTTGCTTCTGAAGCATAGAGTTCATGGTCACGAGCATTAGATAGGACACATCTAATGCGTCATCTTGATGCTTCTTGTAAGCATCTTTGTCTGCTCGCGTGGCATTGGCAGGAGGAGCCTCGGGAATGGGCTTCTCCAGAACGTACAGTTTACGTTCCTGGGTGAGAACTATTCTCAAATTCCTATACCTGTCCAGGAAATTTGCTCCATTGAGCTTGTCCTTCTCAAGAATAGATCGCAGGGAGAAAGTGTTCGTATTTGACGTCATGGTTGTTTACAACAGAAAAATACAAAAAATAAATATCATATTCTTTTAAATCATTTAATTAGGTCTTTAACTAAATGATGCTCCCCCTAAATTCTATAATTCATGTGGGATAAGATCCACATCATACTAACCCTTGAGTTAGCTTTGGCTAATACGCCCAAGATTTAGTATGATCGGTAGGTAACGATTTACCAATTACATCTCTATGCAACTCTTGTTTATAGGATCATTATCCGCAGTTATATTAAAACTTGAGTTAGCTTTGGCTAATACGCCCAAGAATTAATATAAATGTGATTTATGTCCTATCTTTCCAACCATTGGAAGAATGCCTATAGTTGTACTCAATCCAACCAAGTTAACTAGGAATACTCAATCTAATTGAGTTTGTATTCGCCCATGCGTTGATAAGCGGGACCAAGATTGTCCCTCCGTACCCTACCAAGATAATATGTGTTGCTCTGCTTTGGCAGATTCAACAACACATGTGATCGAGGTAGTGATAGGTATCACGGCACGGTAGGCATTAGAGTTAATGCGATTTAGATCTAATCTAATCGTCGATGTGTATCAAATACGCGATAAATCTAATCTAATCGAAAGGGTGCATCTTGTACACGATTTAGATCTAATCTAATCGTTAGGCACTAATTAATTACTAATCATGCATCACATACACACAAGCAATTAATTAAATTAATTTGTTATTAGTCATGGCCCTACTACGATCTTCTTAAGCCAATGAGAAGATCAGATGGTCAACCTAAGGTCAACAGCTTCTCAAGCTCCTCCCATTGACCACCTTATGTTGCTCGGGCCCTCCTCGTAACTCCGTCTCGAGTGGACCTTCCATGGCTCGAATTTTGTACATTACAATTTTGAAACTCGAGTTACATTCGAGTCTAAATTAATTTACAACAAGAATATATAATAGAGAAAGGTACGACGCGCAGGTCGCGAATTAAATGTACAACACGCACAGCACAAATGATGACACGCAGGCCGTAATATGAATTACAACACAAATCCAATCACATTGGGTCTTTTGGGCCATGACTATCATAAATTATACATAATTCTAAAATTATGTAATTTCCATAATTTTCTATAATTTTAATACTAATTTTTACGAGTAAAATTTTCCGGCGGTCCCATTTAGCGGTTTTCGGGCGCAATCGCAGAACGAATCCCCTTGCGGGGCCAGGGGCAGCGCCCCTACCCACGATCTAACCATCGCGAGTGTCCCTAAGGGATCCTACAGTACCTTAGTCCGCTGTCCCAAAAAGTTTTGTGGCGAAACCTTGCCGTTTCGGAAAAATCTTCTCGGTAATCGAAGCCTACAAGTGTATAAACACTTGTGCTTCGCTTCTACGAGAAAATTACTCATAAAAATCCATAAAAACTTAAATTTACAGAAAATCACAGAAGCTATAATTTTCATAAAAATAAAATAAACTCATACAAGTCTTCACACGTGGCTCTGATACCACTGTTGGATTTTTCGGGCCGCGAAAACCGCTTTTTCGCGTCGCGGAAACCCCAAAACCCCCCGCCACCGGATCCGTGCGAAGAAAAATAAAACAAAATACGAGTACGAGTTTCTAAAGTCTAGATCTACACTAGATAAGAGCGTTACCCTCGATGCGATACCCTTCGCTATCCCACTAGTCCAACGGTTTGCCGGATCTCGAGATTGTCAAAGTAGACAACCCTCTAGAATATCCACACGAACACAAGAAGGAGATCACCAAACTAAAGTGTGCTAGCACCTTAGTAGGGTTTGGCAAGATGAGGAGAGGAAGAGCAAGAAGAGAGAGCACTAGGAGGAAGAAGATGTGAATGAATTCACTTGAATGAAAAATTCATTCTCACCCATCAAAAGTGGCCGGCCATATTCATGGAGTTGTAACCCCCATTTTGCATTAAGTGTGGCCATTAAAGAGATTTGTAACCTCCATGAGGTGGCACACACATGTGCTAAAAATGATGATGTGGCACCTCATCATTGGCCACTTAATGCCAAGTCACAAATGATGTGGCATAAAGTCAAGTCAAACTTGACTCTTCCTCTTCCTCTTCCTCTTAAATCAAGTCAAACTTGACTTAATCTCTCTCATGGTTGATCTAATCCAACCATTTAATTCAAGCCAATTTAATATAATGAATCTAATTCATTTAATTAAATTTATTCAATGAGTCATAATCTAAATTAGACTCATTGAACACATGAATCAACTTGAGTCCAACTCAATTAGCCCAATTAGGATTACTCTTAATGCAATTTGATTCATCAAATGAATCTAATCCTCTTGGTTCATCATATGAACCTAATCTCCATCTAATTGTCCTTAGTGTGTGACCCTATAGGTTCTTGTAACGTTGGCAATGCCCCTAAACCCATTTAGGAGCATAAGTAATGAGCGGTATCTAGCAACACATCATTACTACCCAAGTTACAGGAATGTTGAGATCCAACATCACCTTGTGACTACTAATTGTGACTCCTAACAAAATATGACAAGTGCCCTTCTATCATAGACATCTAGATTGATCAATGTGAGGTATAGACCGTGTCATCCTCTAACCAATCTAAATCTTGATCTCCAAGTAGACTCACTAAATCAAATGAGCTCAATATCTCATATTGACTCATTTAGGCATGGCCATGCACTTCGTGGTCTCACTCTATCAAGAATATCGATGTCGCTCCCGTCATATAGGAGGGATAGATCCCATCTACATCACTCACATCCCTCTGCGTAATTCATTACATACCCAATAATCGCCTTTATAGTCCACCCAGTTACGGGTGACGTTTGACGAAACCAAAGTACATAACTCCTTATGTAGGGAACCACGGTGACTTCAGGTCTAAGGACTAGTAGTCATACTAATAGTTACATGAGAAAGTATATGACACTAATATAACAATTCATGATACTTTCTCATGGCGGGTCATTCAGTATACATTCTCCAATGCATACCCATGTGTCAACTTGATATCTCTATATCCATGACTTGTGAGATCAAGTCATCGAGTTGACCGACATGCTAGTCTCATCGCATTAACATTGTCCCTGAATGTTAATACTCGACTAGGAATGATTAAGAGTAGTGTTCTCTATATCATCTCACTATCGGTTCAACTAACCGATTGATATAGGTGAGAACCTTCTACTCAAGGACGGTATTATACTTAGTTTATTTGGCACCAACACATGTAAGTATAATAACCAAAACAAATGCCTTTATTTATATAAGAATATGATACAATAAGTCGATAATACAATCATAAAATGATTGGCTCTAGGGCTCTAACTAAAAAAATCATTTTCAAACTTGAAATTAAACTTAGCTTAATTACACTTAAATTAAAGATAAATCTGTTGGTTGTGTTAGTTAGAGCTCTAGAGCCAATCATTTGATGATTATTGTATGGACTCATTGTATCATATTTCTTATGTATATAAAGGCATTTGTTTATGGTTATTATACTTACTTATATTGGTGCCAAATAACTAAGTATAATAGCGTCCTTGAGTAGAAGGTTCTTACCTATATCAATCGATTGGTTGAATCGATAGTGAGATGATATAGGGAACACTACTCTTAATCATTCCTAGTCAAGTATTAACATTCAGGGACAATGTTAATGCGACGAGACTAGCATGTAGGTCAACTCGATGACTTGATCTCACAAGTCATGAATATAGAGATATCAAGTTGACACATGGGTATGCATTGGAGAATGTATACTGAATAACCCGCCATGGGAAAGTATCATAGATCGTTATATGAGGGTCATATATTTTCTCATGTGGCTATTAGTATGACTATTAGTCCTCTACATAAGGAGTTGCATACTTTGGCTTCGTCAAATGTCACCCGTAATTGGGTGGACTATAAAGGCGATTACTGGGTATGTAACAAATTATGCGGAGGGATGTGAGTGATGTAGATGGGATCTATCCTCCTATATGACGGGAGTGACATCATTATTCTTGATAGAGTCAGACCACTAAGTGCATGACCATGCCCAAGTGAGTCAATATGAGATATTGAGCTCATTTGATTAGAGTGAGTCTACTTGGAGTTCAAGATTTAGATTGATTAGAGGATGACACGGTCTATGTCTCACATTGATCAATCTAGATGTCTAGGATAGAAGGACATTGTCACATATTGTGAAGAGTCACAATTAGTAGTCACAAGGTGATGTTGGATCTCAACATTATTATAACTTGGGTAGTAATGATGTGTTGCTAGATTCTGCTCATTACTTATGCTTCTAAATGAGTTTTGGAGCATTGCCAACGTTACAAGAACCTATAGGGTCACACACAAAGGGCAATTAGATTGATATTAGGTTCATTTGATGAACCAAGAGGATTAGGTTCATGTGATCAACCAAATTGGATTAAGAGTAATCGAAAGTAACCTAATTGAGTTGGACTCAATTTGGTTCATGTGTTAAATGAGTCTAATTTTGACTTAGACTCATTGAGCCAATTTAATTCAATGAATAGAGATTCATTAAATTAAAATTGACTTGAACCAATGGTTAGATTTGATCAACCATTGGAGAGAAGTGGTCAAGTTTGACTTGACTTGAGAGGAAGATGAAAGGTCAAGTTTGACTTGACCATTGCCACCTCATTTGTGAGTTGGCATTAAGTGGACTAATGATGATGTGCCACATCAACAAGGCTAGCACATGTGTGTGCCACCTCATGAGGAAGATCAAGAGCCTTGACTCTTGATATCCCATGGAGGTTTAAAAGCTTTTTGAAGTGGCCGGCCACTTACCTCTTATGTGAGTTTCATTTTGGTTTTGTAATCTTCTTCTTCCTCCTCTCATCTTCTTCTCCCTCTCCTCCACTTTGGCCGAACCTTCAAAGGTGCTAGCACACCTTTTTATTTGGTTTTTCTCCACCTAATCGTTCGTGTGGATACATATAGTGGAGTGTCCACTTGAACACTGTCGAGATCCGGCAAACTTAGACGAGCGGGATAAGCGAAGGGCTTCGCATCAAGGGTAATCTCTCTACCATGTAGATCTAGAGTAGATCTAGGTTTAGAAAACATGTACATGAAAATTTTGTTTTATAACTTCGCACGGATCCGATGGTATAGGATTTCGAGGTTTCCGCAACGCAAAAAGCGGTTTTTGCGGCTCGAAAGTCCCAACAGTGGTATCAGAGCCACGTGCGAAGCGTGTACATGTTTTATTTTAATTTTTATGAAAAATTAAGGATCTGTAAGTTTCTGTGATTTTATGATTTTTATGTATTTTATGGGTATTTTTCTCGTAGAAGCGAAACAACAAGTGTTTGGACACTTGT
This sequence comes from Zingiber officinale, assembly GCF_018446385.1. Classification (NCBI taxonomy): domain Eukaryota; kingdom Viridiplantae; phylum Streptophyta; class Magnoliopsida; order Zingiberales; family Zingiberaceae; genus Zingiber; species Zingiber officinale. Next base: position 57,716,210 of record NC_055988.1, on the reverse strand, counting down.
AGGCTTCGACTACCGGGAAACAACTTCTGAATCGGCAAGGTCTCGCCCAAAAATATTTTGGGACAGTGGGCTAAGTTGCTGTAAGATCATCGTAGGACACTCGTGAGATTCATTTTGCAAGAAGGGGTGCTGCCCCTAACCCCGCAAGGGGCATTGTCCCGCGATCGCGGCCAAAAATCGCTAATCGGGACCGTCGGGAAGTTGCGACTCATAAAATCGTAAAAATATTAGAAAAATTATAGAAATTTATGGAAATTACATAATTTAGAATTATGTATCGTTTTGTGATGGTCATGGCCCAAAGAACCCAATTTGATTTGAAATATGTGTTGTAATTCATAATATGGCCTGCGTGCCATTTTGTGTGTTTGTGCGTGTTGTACTTGATTCGCGACCTACGCGTCGTGCCTTCCTTTATTTTATATTCCTGTTGTAAATAGTTTAGACTCAAATATAACTCGAGTTTCAAATTTTTAATGTACAAAATTGGAGCGGTGGAAGGTCCAATTGAGACGGAGTTACGAGGAGGGTGCGAGCAACACATGACGGTCAAAGGGAGGAGCTTGAAGAAGATGTTAACCCTAGGTTGACCATCCGATCTTCTCATTGGCTTGAGAAGATCGTAGTAGGGCCATGGCTAATCACAATTAATTAATGGCTTGTGTGTGTATATGTGATGTATGCTAGTAGAGTAATTAATTAGTGCCTTAACGATTAGATTAGATCTAAATCGCGTACATGATGCACCTTAACGATTAGATTAGATCTAAATCGCGTATATGATACACATCGTCGATTAGATTAGATCTCAATCGCGTCAACTCAAAATGCCTACCATGCCGTGATACCCATCACTACCTCGATCACATGTTGTTGTTGAATCTGCCAAAGCAGAGCAACGCATATTATCTTGGTAGGGAGCAGAGGGACAATCTTGGTCCCGCCTATCAACGCATGGGTGAGTACAACTCAATTAGATTGAGTAACTAGTTAACTCAATTGAATCGAGTTTAATTATAGGCATTTTCAATGGTTGGTAGATAAGTCAAAATCACATTTATATTAACTCTTGGGTGATTTAGCCAAAGCTAACTCAAGTTTTAATATACATGCAGATCTTGATCTTATAACAAGAGTTGCATAGAGATGTAATTGGTAATTAGTTACCTACCGATCATACTAAGTCTTGGGTGATTTAGCCAAAGCTAACTCAAGGAGTAGCATGATGTGGATCTTGTCCCACACAAATGATAGCTAGTTGGTTAGAATCTAGTAAGTGTGGTTTGACCACATCACTTACTTGATTCTACAAAAGTTCTATAGTTCAGTGGGAGCATCGTTTAATTAAAGGCCTAATTAAATGATTAATAGAATATGATATTTATTTTCTACATTTTTCTGTTGTAGATTACCATGTCGTCAAACACGAACTCCTTCTCCCTGCGTTCTATCCTTGATAAGGACAAGCTCAATGGAGCTAACTTCCTGGACTGGTACAGGAACCTGAAAATCATTCTCACACAGGAACGAAAACTATACGTCCTGGAGCAGCCCATTCCCGAGGCACCTCCTGCCACTGCCACATGAGCTGAGCGAGATGCTTACAAGAAGCATCAAGATGATGCATTAGATGTGTCATGTCTAATGCTCGCGACCATGAACTCTGAGCTTCAGAAGCAACATGAGTTGATGGGTGCTTATGATATGGTTGTTAGTTAGAGCCCTAGAGCCAATCATTTGATGATTGTATTATGGACTTGTTGTATCATATTCTTATATAAATAAAGGCATTTGAGTTTTCGTTATTATACTTACTTGTATTGGTGTCAAATAAACTAAGTATAATAGCGTTCTTGAGTAAAGGGTTCTTACCTATATCAATCGGTTAGTTGAACCGATAGTGAGATGATATAGGGAACACTACTCTTAATCATTCCTAGTCGACTATTAACATTCAGGGACAATGATAATACAATAAGACTAGCATGTAGGTCAACTCGATGACTTGATCTCACAAGTCATGGATATAGAGATATCAAGTTGACACATGGGTATGCATTAGAGAATGTATACTGAATGACCCACCATGATAAAGTATCATGGATCGTTATATGAGTGTCATATACTTTCTCATGTGGCTATTAGTATGACTACTAGTTCTTAGACCTGAAGTCACCATGGATCCCTATATACGGAGTTATGTACTTTGGTTTCGTTAAACGTCACCCGTAACTGGGTGGACTATAAAGGCGATTACTGGGTAGGTAACGAATTATGCAAAGGGATGTGAGTGATGTAGATGGGATCTATTCCTCCTATATGACGGGAGCGACATTGATATTCTTGATAGAGTGAGACCACGAAGTGGATGGCCATGCCCAAATGAGTCAATATGAGATATTGAGCTCATTTGATTTAGTGAGTCTACTTGGAGTTCAAGATTTAGATTGATTAGAGGATGACACGGTCTATGCCTCACATTGATCAATCTAGATGTCTTGGATAGAAGGACACTTGTCATATATTGTGAGGAGTCACAATTAGTAGTCACAAGGTGATGTTGGATCTCAACATTCTTATATCTTGGGTAGTAATGATGTGTTGCTAGATACCGCTCATTACTTATGCTTCTAAATGGGTTTAGGAGCATTGCCAACGTTATAAGAACCTATAGGGTCACACACAAAGGGAAATTAGATGGAGATTAGGTTCATTTGATGAACCTAAAGGATTAAGTTCATGTGATGAACCAAATTGGAATAAGAATAATCCAAATTATGCTAATTGAGTTGGACTCAATTTGGTTCATGTGTTAAGTGAGTCTAATTTGGACTTAGATTCATTGAATCAATTTAATTCAATGAATAGTGATTCATTAAATTAAAATTGACTTGAACCGATGGTTAGATTTGATCAACCATGGGAGAGAAGTGGTCAAGTTTGTCTTGACTTGAGAGAAAGATGAAGAGTCAAGTTTAACTTGACTTTATGCCACCTCATTGGTGAGTTGGCATTGCGTGGGCCAATGATGATGCTCCACATCATCATGGTTACTTAAGTGAGATGCCACCTCATGGGAGTTACAAAGAGTTGTGACTCTTGGTATCCCATGGAGGTTACAACCTCCACTAAAGTGGCCGGCCACTTTGATTTCATGTGGAGAGTTTCATTTTTTTGTGGTAACTCCCATCTTCTTCCTCTCTTGCTTTCTTCTTGTTCTCCCTCTCCTCCATTACTGATCTCTAAGGTTGCTAGCACATCCTTAGAGATTTTTCTCCATCTCTTGCTTGTGTGGATACACATAGAGAAGTGTCTACTTTGACACTTTCGAGATCCGGCGAACCGAGGACGAGCGGGATTGCGAAGGGCTTCGCATCAAGGGTATAACCTCTCTTCTTTGTAGATCTACTGTAGGTTTAGAAACTCATACTCATAAGTTTTTCAAAAGTTTTATCTTCACACGGATCCGGTGGCGGGGGTTTCGGGGTTTCTGCGACGCGAAAAAGCGGTTTTCGAGGTCCGAAAAACCCAACAGTGGTATCAGAGCCACGTGTGAAGACTTCTATGAGTTTATTTTTGATTTTTATGAAAAAATATAGCTTCTGTGATTTTCTGTAAATATAAGTTTTTATGGATTTTTATGAGTAATTTTCTCGTAGAAGCGAAGCACAAGTGTTTCGACACTTGTAGGCTTCGACTACCGAGAAGATTTTTCCGAAATGGCAAGGTTTCGCCCCAAAACTTTTTGGGACAGCGGGCTAAGGCGCTGTAGGATTTCTAAGGAACCCTCACAATGGTTAGATCGCGGGTAGGGGCGCTGGCCCTGGCCCCGCAAGGGGATTCGTTCCGCGATTGCGCCCGAAAACCGCTAAACGGGACCGCCGGGAATTTTTACTTGTAAAAATTGTAAAAATTGATATTAAAATTACAGAAAATTATAGAAAAATATATAATTTAGAATTATGTATAATTTTTGATAGTCATGGCCCAAAAGACCCAATTGGATTGGTATATTTTGTATTGTAATTCATAATAAGGTCTGCGTACCGTCATGTGATTGTGTGTACTCTATTTTTGATACGTGACCTGTGCGTTGTGCCTTTCTCAATTTATTCTTGTTGTAAATTAGTTTAGACTCGAATGTAACTCGAGTTTCAAAATTATAATGTACAAAATTGGAGCCGTGGAAGTGTTGGAGGATCGGTGACCGGCTTAAAGGGGGTTGGATAGACGGCACCCCCAAATCGATTGCTTCCTACGTATTCGTTAGCACAGCGGAATACAAAGAATACAAATACGAATACGAAAGCTAAATACTAATACAAAGAACAAGAAAGAGCAAGCAAAACCAACACGCGCCGATTTACGTGGTTCGGAGATGATGCTCCTACTCCACGGCTGTCCGTAAGGTGGACGATCCCTCAATCCGTCGGTGGATTAGTCCCCGGAAACTCCGGCTAGCACAATCCTCCTTGTCGGTGGAGAAACCTCGCCACAACTCGATCAAGAACACTTGGATTGCTAGAGCACTAGATGACTACTAATTAGGCTTTAACCAAGTCTAATTTCGTCGCCTTGGCCGGCCATACCAAGCTCCTTCTTATAGAGCTTGGAACAAATCAGAACCTGATTTGCCCGTTACCAGTCGACTGGTCCTTGCACCAGTCGACTGGTGCCAGCCCAACGGTACTCCAACGGCTCTCTACCAGTCGACTGGTTCTTGCACCAGCCGACTGGTCCTTGCACCACTGGTACAACCCTAAACTTAGGGTTTCCCATCCCGAGTACATTTCACTCGCACTCGGACCCTCACGACTCACTTGACTCTTCTTTGCAGCCTTGACCTCTTGCCTTCAAGCCTACTTCCTTTGGTTCTCGTCCCTCGGATGCATCCAAGCCCGCGGCTTGTCTCCAATGCCATCCTTCGCGTATGCCTCGAAGTCGCTTCCCTCGGCCCTTGTCCTTGCTGCCTTGTCCATGATCCCTCAGATGTATTCAAGCCCGCGGCTTGTCCTCAATGCCATCCTTCATTGGACCCGAAGCCGTCAACCTGAGTCACATGTGTCACCTGCAGTCCTGCACAACTCAAGTGCACATATCAAATAACGAGGGTAAACCTAACTTAAACCCTTTGCCCAAACACCAAAATACATGGTCCCACGAACCATTGGGATTGCTCTAACAATCTCCCCCTTTTTGGTGTTTGGCAATACGTTTAAGTTAGGGAAAACAAATAGCAAATAAACATACTAATACAATGGACTTACGATGCCAACGCTACACACTTGGACTTACTCCACCAAATGGACTTACGTTGCCAAGGCTAGACACTTGACAACCGCCGAATGAAAATGCAAACATGCATTAGAACCTATCACAAGGCTCCCCCTACACCTAAGCTCCCCAATGAGCTAGGATTTTACCACGGGCTTTTTAAGAACCTATCCCAAGGCTCCCCCTACACCTAAACTCCCCAATGAGCTAGGATTTTACCATGGGCTTTTTAAGAACCTATCCCAAGGCTCCCCCTATGCAAAGGCACTTAAGGTTTTCCCAATTTAAACCTTACTTCTCCCCCTTTGCCTAACATCCAAAAAGTTCTCCAACAATATCCCAATTATTGAAAACTTAACATCTAACTGACCCTAAACTCATTTATTAATCCCCTTGGATCCCATACATCTAACCGAGTTGACATGGTCACATACCAATGCTGAAAACAGTTTCGGACTGGTATCAGTCGACTGCCCCAAGTGCCAGTCGACTGCCCCCCTTCGACAGAACCTTACAGAAACATTCTGTGGTCGAAAAAACACTGTTACCAGTCGACTGGTATCTGCACCAGTCGACTGGTACCGTTTTTCTGAAAAAATCAGCCTTTTCAGGCTAACTTCAGAAATGCACCAGTAATTCCCTAGATCTCGAAAAATTCCCAAATTTTGTGGAGAGGTCTATTGTACCAGTGTCTACTTGGGAAAAATACATTACAAAATGTATCTATCACCAATCCCAATATTGACACAAAATCCAAAACTAGCTAAATGGTTCAATTGAACCTTGACCTAAAGTCCTAGTTTTGGCTTCCTTTTGATGTTTTGCCCATACCAACCCACAATGCATCCCTAGCATTGGTTTATATGGCATCTATACATCCAAAACCAATTATCATGCTATATGACCCCAAATGTCATATTTCTTGCATGAAACACAAACCATGTGTGCCAAATCCCTAGGTTTGAGACTCAAGTCTGTCTCTAAACCACTTGACACACTCCATGGCTCATCTAGACCCCCAAGTAGAACCCACCTGAGATCCGTTGGCCATGGGTCCCAAATTGACTCTTGGAGCTCTCCCTAGAGCTCTTTACCTTAGCCACCTCCCTAGGTGACTCATTTATTGTGACCAAACCACAATGATGTCCCTTAGAAGATCTCCTTATCTTCTTGACCTTGGACACATCATCCTTGCCATAATCATATGCAACCCTAGCATATTTCTTTTTATTGGCCTTGGATGACTCTCCCTTGCCTTTATCATGTGCCACCTTAGCACATGGTCTCCTTTTGACCTTGGAGACACTAGATCGGTATCCCAAACCCGATCTATCATTGTTGGGTTTTTGACTCCCCAACACCATACTTAATCCCTTAGATCCAATAGTGAATCTCTTAAGGAATTTCTCTAAACCATCAAGCTTTGCCTTCAAAGCTTGATTCTCCCTTTCTAGGTTCCTAAACCTAGAGTCAACATGTCCACCTTGGACATTCCTAGACCTACCCTTTCTAGGCATATGTCTCCCCTTCTTGGGATTAATGCCTTGGTTCTCTATTACCTTCTTCTCCTTAGGTAATGAGAATTTAACTTGCCTAGGTCTATCATGCATAGGCCTCTTAGGGTTATGATCGATATTTACCCTATTCCTATCATGATATATAAAACCAAAATTTTGCATGGGTAAATAATAAGAATTATTTCTAACATGCATGGAGGAGTTTAAATTTGAATTAAACTTCAAGTTAGGATATACCTCCCTTACCCTTGAAGCTCCCCCTTGACACTTGCTTCTCTCCTTCTTCTCCCATTTCTTTAGATGCGCTAGCTTCTTAATTTCTTTCTTCTTTGGGCATTTGGTGTGGTAATGACCCCGCTCACCACATGTGAAGCACACTATGTGCCATTTCTTCTCCTTCTTTTGGGCTTCTTTATTCCTACAACCCATGTTAGTATTCAAAATAACTTGATTGGGTTTAGGAGTTACCTTCTTCTTACTCATAGGACATCTATTCTTATAGTGTCCCTTCTCATTGCACCCGAAGCATATTATATGGTCTTTTGACTTCACTTCGGTGGAGGTTCTTGCTAGATTGACCACTTCCAAGACCTCTTCTTCTTCTTTACTTACCTTGGAATTTTCATCAATTCTTGAGGATGTAGATGATGTCTCATCTTCCTTCTCCTCCTCGGATGTTGAGCATGACTCAACTTCCGGTTGCTCCTCCTCCTCTTCTTGAGCTACTAAGCCCATCTCCTTGGGCTCTATCTCCTCATGTGTAGGCAAAAGTTCTTCTCCTAGAACTTTCTTTACTTTGCTCCACAACTCATGGGCATTCTTGTATTCACCTACACGACTTATCACGTTAGAAGGCAAAATTTCAATCAATATTGATATTACCTTTGAATTTGCCTCCGATCGTGTCGTTTGCTCCTCCGTCCAATGTCGTGATCGGAGCTTCTTTCCTTTCTTGTCTCTTGGGACTTCAAATGGTTCCTCGACGACCATCATTGTGTCCCAATCCGTGTCGAGGAAGCTCTTCATCTTCACCATCCAAAAGGTGATGTCCCCAAGGCTTCCTCCTTCAAATTTTGGAGGGACAATAAACCCGGCCATCTTATGCTTCCTTGGCGGTTAGTCCAACGGAGAGCGTCCTCGCTCTGATACCACTTGTTGGAGGATCGGTGGCCGGCTTAAAGGGGGTTGGATAGACGGCACCCCCAAATCGATTGCTTCCTACGTATTCGTTAGCACAGCGGAATACAAAGAATACAAATACGAGTACGAAAACTAAATACTAATACAAAGAACAAGAAAGAGCAAGCAAACCAACACGCGCCGATTTACGTGGTTCGGAGATGATGCTCCTACTCCACGGCTGTCCGTAAGGTGGATGATCCCTCAATCCGTCGGTGGATTAGTCCCCGGAAACTCCGGCTAGCATAATCCTCCTTGTCGGTGGAGAAACCTCGCCACAACTCGATCAAGAACACTTGGATTGCTAGAGCACTAGATGACTACTAATTAGGCATTAACCAAGTCTAATTTCGTCAAGTTGGCCGGCCATCCCAAGCTCCTTCTTATAGAGCTTGGGGAAATCAGCCTTGCTGATTTGCCCGTTACCAGTCGACTGGTCCATGCACCAGTCGACTGGTGCCTAGCCATTCAGGCACAGAAGCTATCTGTGCTCACCACCAGTCGACTGGTCCCAGTACCAGTCGACTGGTACAACCCTAAACTTAGGGTTTCCCATCCCGAGTACATTTCACTCGCACTCGGACCCTCACGACTCACTTGACTCTTCTTTGCAGCCTTGACCTCTTGCCTTCAAGCCTACTTCCTTTGGCTCTCGTCCCTCGGATGCATCCAAGCCCGCGGCTTGTCTCCAATGCCATCCTTCGCGTATGCCTCGAAGTCGCTTCCCTCGGCCCTTGTCCTTGCTGCCTTGTCCACAATCCCTCAGATGCATTCAAGCTCGCGGCTTGTCCTCAATGCCATCCTTCATCGGACCCGAAGCCGTCAACCTGAGTCACATGTGTCACCTGCAGTCCTGCACAACTCAAGTACACATATCAAATAACGAGGGTAAACCTAACTTAAACCCTTTGCCCAAACACCAAAATACATGGTCCCACGAACCATTGGGATTGCTCCAACAGGAAGGTCCACTCGAGACGGAGTTACTAGGAGGGCGTTAGCAACACAAGGTGGTCAAAGGGAGGAGCTTGAGAAGCTGTGGACCCTAGGTTGACCATCCGATCTTCTCATTGGCTTGAGAAGATTGTAGTAGGGCCATGACTAATCACAAATAGTATAATTAATTGCTTGTGTGTGTGTATTTGATGCATGCTAGTAAAGTAGTTAATTAGCGCCTTAACGATTCGATTCGATCAATCGCGTATATGATACATCTCGACGATTAGATTAGATCTAAGCCACGCACATGATACACCTCCTCTACGATTAGATTAGATCTAAATCGAGAATATGATACACATCGTCGATTAGATTAGATCTAAATTGCATCAACTCAAATGTCTACCGTGCAGTGATACCTATCACTACCTCGATCACATGTGTTGTTGAATCTGTCAAAGCAGAGCAACACATATTATCTTGGTAGGGTAGGGAGGGACAATCTTGGTCCCGCTTTTCAACGTATGGGTGAGTACAAACTCAATTAGATTGAGTATTCCTAGTTAACTCGATTGGATCGAGTACAACTATAGGCATTTTTCCATCGGTTGGAAAGATAGGACATAAATCACATTTATATTAATTCTTGGGCGTATTAGCCAAAGCTAACTCAAGTTTTAATATAACTGCAGGTAATGATCCTATAAACAAGAGTTACATAGAGATTAAATTGGTAAATCGTTACCTACCGATCATACTAAATCTTAGGCGTATTAGCCAAAGCTAACTCAAGGGTTAGTATGATGTGGATCTTGTCCCACATGAATTATAGAATTCAGTGAGAGCATCATTTAGTTAAAAGCTTAATTAAATGATTTAAAATAATATGATATTTATTTTCTGTATTTTTAAGTTGTAGACAACCATGACGTCGAATACGAAATCTTTCTCCCTGCGTTCTGTCCTTGAGAAGGACAATCTCAACTGAGCAAATTTCCTGGACTGGTACAGGAACTTGAGAATAGTTCTCACCCAAGAACGTAAACTGTACGTTCTGGAGCAGCCCATTCCGGAGGCTCCTCCTGCCACTGCCATGCGAGCTAACCGAGATGCTTACAAGAAGCATCAAGATGACGCATTAGATGTGTCCTGTCTTATGCTCGTGACCATGAACTCTGAGCTTCAGAAGCAACACGAGTTAATGAGCGCTTATTATATGGTCAAACATCTTTGTCAACTATATAGAGGACAAGCAGCGCACTAGAAGAGGAACTGCATAGGATATCTGGAAGATCTTAAGAAGAAGAGAAATAAGATTTCTACTTCAGGTATAAATGTTATAGAAGTCAACCTCTTTATTTCTTCATCGTGGGTATTAGATACCGGATGTGCTTCTCACATTTGTACTAATGTACAAGCGCTGAGAAATAGCAGAGTATTGACGAAGGGCGAGATAGACCTACAAGTAGGCAATGGAGCACGGGTTGCTACTGTTGCTGTAGGAACTTACTATCTATCTCTACCCTCTGGGATTGTACTAGAATTAGATGATTGTTATTATGTGTCTGCATTAACTAAGAACATAATTTCAGTTTCTTGTTTGGACAAGAAAGATTTCTCTTTTATAATAAAGGACAAATGTTGTTCTGTTTATTTAAAAGATATGTTCTATTGTAGTGCACCTCTGATGAACAGACTCTACATTCTAAACCTTGAAAGCCCTATCTATAACATAAATATCAAGAGGTTCAAGTCAAATGACATGAACCAACCTATCTCTGGCACTGTCGCTTAGGTCATATAAATGACAAGTGCTTATCCCAACTCCATAAGGATGGTTTGCTGGACTCATTTGATTTTGAATCTTATGAGATGTGCGAGTCATGCCTACTAGGCAAGATGACCAAGACTCCCTTTAGTGGGCACAGCGAAAGAGCGACTGATTTGTTAGGTCTTATACATAGTGATGTATGTGGCCCTTTCAATGTCGCTGCTAGAGGCGGTTATAGGTACTTCATCACATTTACTGATGACTTCAGTAGATATGGTTATGTGTACTTGATGACACATAAGTCTGAATCCTTTGAAAAGTTTAAAGAATTTAAGAATGAAGTACAGAACCAGCTTGGCAAGAGTATTAAGATACTTCGATCAAATTGAGGTGGAGAATACCTTAGCCATGAGTTTCGTGACTATCTAGCTGAGTGTGGGATTCTATCCCAACTCACTCCTCTTGGAACACCACAGTGGAATGGTGTATCCGAAAGGAGGAATCGTACCCTATTAGATATGGTACGATCTATGATGAGTCACACAGATCTTCTGACATACCTTTGGGGCATTGCTCTAGACACGGCAGCTTTTATACTCAACCGAGTTCCATCCAAGGCAGTGATAAAGACACCATATAGGATATGGACTGGGAGAGATGCTCAGGTGTCTTTCATGAGGATTTGGGGTTGTGAGGCTTACGTTAGACGTCAAGTCTCAGACAAATTAGGACCTATATCTGACAAGTGCTATTTCATTGAATATCCCAAGGAAACTAAGGGATATTACTTCTACATTCTCAGTCAGCACAAGGTAGTTGTGGCAAAGACTGGGGTCTTTCTAGAAAGGGACTTTGTTTCTAGAAAGACTAGTGGGAGTACGTTCGATCTTGAAGAAGTTCAAGATGCGGACCATAGCACTGAAGCCTCGATGGAAATTGAACTGGAACCACAAAGTGTTGTGGATGATGTTGTTCCACATGGAGTTGAGGAACAACAACCAGTTCAAGTAGACATACCTCTTCGCAGGTCTGATAGGGTACGTCGTCAGCCTGAGAGATACTCATTTCTCTTGTCTAACCATGATGACATTGTGTTCATAGAGGATGAGCCTACCACCTATCAGGAAGCTGTGATGAGACCAGATTTCGAGAAATGGCTTGAGGCCATGAGATCCGAGATGGAATCCATGTACATCAACCAAGTATGGACTTTGGTTGATCCATCTGAAGGTGTAAAACCCATTGGGTGTAAGTGGGTCTTTAAGAGAAAGACTGACATGAATGGACTTATCTATAAGGGTCGCTTGGTAGCTAAAGGTTTCAAGCATATTCATGGTATTGACTATGATGAAACCTTTTCTCCAGTAGCGATGTTTAAGTCCATTCGGATCATGCTTGCTATTGCAGCTTACCATGACTATGAGATATGGCAGATGGATGTCAAAACCGCGTTTATGAATGGAAACCTGCTCGAGGATGTGTACATGACACAACCTGAGGGTTTTGTAGATCCACAGCATACTGGAAGAGTATACAAGCTACATCGGTCCATTTATGGACTAAAGCAAGCTTCTCGGAGCTGGAATCTTCAATTCGATGATGCGATCAAACAGTTTGGTTTCATCAAGAACGAAGATGAACCTTGTGTCTACAAGAAGGTTGTAGGGGACATAGTTGTCTTCCTCATATTGTATATGGATGACATACTGCTCATTGGGAAGGACATCCCTATACTTCAGTCTATCAAGACCTGGCTAGGGAGTTGCTTCTCAATGAAGGACTTAGGTGAGGCATCCCGCATTCTAGGGATACAGATCTATAGAGATAGATCTAAGAGATTGCTTGGCCTAAGTCAGAGTACATACATTGACAAGGTACTCCTTCGGTTTGCCATGCAGAATTCCAAGAAGGGATTTCTACCGATGTCACATGGCATGAGTCTTTCGAAGACTCAAGGTCCCTCTTCTAGAGAGGAGAGAGACCACATGGATCAGATCCCTTATGCCTCAGCCATAGGATCTATCATGTACGCCATGCTATGTACTCGACCTGATGTCTCGTATGCTTTGAGCATGACGAGTAGATACCAATCAGATCCAGGTGAAAGTCACTGGATAGCGGTCAAGAATATTCTTAAGTACTTAAGAAGGACTAAAGAATATTTCTTGATATATGGAGGCAATGATGAGCTAGCTGTAAAGGGTTACATTGATGCCAGCTTCTAGACCGACCGGGATGATTATCGATCGTAGTCAGGGTTCGTATTTTGCATCAATGGTGGTGCTGTGAGCTGGAAGAGTTAGAAATAGGACACAGTAGCTGATTCTACAACAGAGGCCGAGTACATTGCTACATCAGAGGCAACAAAGGAGGCAGTTTAGATCCGCAAGTTCATCACTGAACTTGGGGTGGTTCCCAGTATCGCTGACCCTATTGAGCTCTATTGTAACAACAATGAAGTTATAGCACAGGCGAAGGAACCTCGCTCACACCAGCGGACCAAACACATACTGTTGGGTTGCAAGGTTGCAAACATAGTCCCATATTGGAAACACATGGGAAAGATCATGGATTTATAAGAGAAAAAATATCTCCATTGGCATGAGGCCTTTCGGGGAGAGCCCAAGAGCAAAGCCATGAGGGTCTAGGCCCAAAGTGGACAATATCATGCTATTGTGGAGATATCTAAATTCTTTTCAATCCTACAATTGGTATCAGGGACTGAACTGCCAGAAGGTTTAACCGCCGACTGTGCACAAGAGCTATGATATGATTGAACCATGTGTGTACAATATTTACCTCGAACAAAGCAAGGGGGGCTCCTATGTTCACATCAAGAGGACCAGACACCAGGCAGGAAGTCCTAGTTGCGACTAGGCAAGGAAGTCCTAGTAGGTCGGGTGGACCAAGGGGCAGGAAGACCTGGTGGGTCAAGGATTGGACGTGGGAAGCCTATGGTCCTTTGTTTGAGGGGGGGATTGTTGGGGTTGCAAGGTTGCAAACATAGTCCCATATTGGAAACACATGAGAAAGATCATGGGTTTATAAGAGAAAAAATATCTCCATTGGCATGAGGACTTTTGGGGAGAGCCCAAGAGCAAAGCCATGAGGGTCTAGGCCCAAAGTGGACAATATCATGCTATTGTGGAGATATCTAAATTCTTTTCGATCCTACACATACTACGACGCTTCTATCTCATTCGAGAGATTATCGAGAGAGGAGATGTGAAGATATGCAGAGTACCTACAGAGGCTAACATCGCAGATCCCTTGACCAAGGCTTTGGCACAGAGGAAGAATGATGGTCACACTAGGTCATAGGGGCTTAGAGCCTACACTGATTGGCACTAGTGCTAGTGGGAGATTTTTAGTTAGAGCCCTAGAGCCAATCATTTGATGATTGTATTATGGACTTGTTGTATCATATTCTTATATAAATAAAGGCATTTGATTTTTGGTTATTATACTTACTTGTATTGGTGCCAAATAAACTAAGTATAATAGCGTCCTTGAGTAGAGGGTTCTTACCTATATCAATCGGTTAGTTGAACCAATGGTGAGATGATATAGGGAACACTACTCTTAATCATTCCTAGTCGAGTATTAACATTCAGGGACAATGTTAATGCAATAAGACTAGCATGTAGGTCAACTCGATGACTTGATCTCACAAGTCATGGATATAGAGATATCAAGTTGACACATGGGTATGCATTAGAGAATGTATACTGAATGACCCGCCATGAGAAAGTATCATGGATCGTTATATGAGTGTCATATACTTTCTCATGTGGCTATTAGTATGACTACTAGTCCTTAGACCTGAAGTCACCATTAATCCCTACATAAGGAGTTATGTACTTTGGTTTCGTCAAACTTCACCCGTAACTGGGTGGACTATAAAGGCGATTACTGGGTATGTAACAAATTATGTAGAGAGATGTGAGTGATGTAGATGGGATCTATCCCTCCTATATGCCGGGAGCGACATCGATATTCTTGATAGAGTGAGACCACGAAATGCATGGCCATGCCCAAATGAGTCAATATGAGATATTGAGCTCATTTGATTTAGTGAGTTTACTTGGAGTTCAATATTTAGATTGATTAGAGGATTACACGGCCTATACCTCACATTGATCAATCTAGATGTCTTGGATAGAAGGACACTTGTCATATATTGTGAGGAGTCACAAATAGTAGTCACAAGGTGATGTTGGATCTCAATATTCTTATAACTTGGGTAGTAATGGTGTGTTGCTAGATACCGCTCATTACTTATGCTTCTAAAAGGGATTAGGAGCATCGCCAATGTTATAAGAACCTATAGGGTCACACACAAAGGGCAATTAGATGGAGATTAGGTTCATTTGATGAACCTAAAGGATTAGGTTCATGTGATGAACCAAATTGGATTAAGAGTAATCCAAATTATACTAATTGAGTTGGACTCAATTTGGTTCATGTGTTAAGTGAGTCTAATTTGGACTTAGATTCATTGAATCAATTTAATTCAATGAATAGAGATTCATTAAATTAAAATTAACTTGAACCAATGGATAAATTTGATCAACCATGGGAGAGAAGTGGTCAAGTTTGACTTGACTTGAGAGGAAGATGAAGAGTCGAGTTTGACATGACTTTATGCCACCTCATTGGTGAGTTGGCATTGAGTGGGCCAATGATGATGCTCCACATCATCATGGTTACTTAAGTGAGATGCCACCTCATGGGAGTTACCAAGAGTTGTGACTCTTGGTATCCCATGGAGGTTACAACCTCCACTAAAGTGGCCGGCCACTTTAATTTCATGTGGAGAGTTTCATTTTTTTGTGGTAACTCCCATCTTCTTCCTCTCTAGCTTTCTTCTTGCTCTCTCTCTCCTCCATTACTGATCTCTAAGGTTGCTAGCACATCCTTAGAGATTTTTCTCCATCTCTTGCTTATGTGGATACACATAGAGAAGTGTCTACTTTGACACTTTCGAGATCCGGCGAACCGAGGACGAGCGGGATTGCGAAGGGCTTCACATCAAGGGTATAACCTTTCTTCTTTAAAGATCTACTGTAGATCGAGGTTTAGAAACTCGTACTCATAAGTTTTTCGAAAGTTTTATCTTCTCACGGATCCTGTGGTGGGGGTTTCGGGGTTGCCGCGACGCGAAAAAGCAGTTTTCGCGGCCCGAAAAACCCAACAATGGTTGAACATCTTCGTCAACTATATCAAGGACAAGAGAGGCATGAGTGATTCGAGATCTCTAAGGCACTGTTTCAGTGCAAGATGCAAGACGGGACTCCCGTAGGCCCATATGTACTCAAGATGATTGGGTACATAGAAAACCTATAGAGGTTGGGATTTCCACATGGCCAAGGGCTGGCCGTTGACCTGATCTTGCAATTCTTGCCAGATAACTATAGTCAATTTGTTCTAAATTACAAAATGAAAAAAATTAACAAGCCACTGCATGAGCTGCTTAGCATGTTAAGAACTGTTTAGCTCAACCTTAAGAAGGTTAAGCCCAACTCTATTCTGATGGTTCAGAAACTCAAGGGCAAGGGCAAGCCCAATGGTAAGGGAAAGTCCCAAGCCAAGGGTAACGGCAAGGCACTGAAACCCAAAGGAGGGGTTGCCAAGGATGTTACCTGCTTCCACTGTGGTCAGACCGGGCACTGGAAGAGGAACTGCAAAGTGTACTTGGAAGATCTTAAGAATAAGAGAAGTGAGACTTCCACTTTTGGTATATATGTTAGAGAAGTCAATCTATCTATTTCTTCATCATGGGTACTAGATACCGGATGTGCTTCTCACATTTATACTAATGTGCAGGCGTTGAAAAATAGCAGAGCATTGACGAAGGGCGAGGTGGACCTATGCGTAGGCAATAGAGCACGGGTTGCTGCTGTTGCTGTAGGAACTTATTCTCTATCTCTGTCCTCTGGGCTTGTACTAGAATTGGATGATTGTTGTTATGTGCCTGCTCTGACTAAGAACATTATATCAGTTTCTTATTTAGACAAGAAAGGCTTTTCATTTATAATAAAGAACAAATGCTGTTCAGTTTATTTAAATGATATGTTCTATTGTAGTTCACCTCTAATGAACGGATTCTATATTCTAGACCTTGAGAACCCTATCTATAACATAAGTACCAAGAGGTTCAAGTCAAATGACATGAACTAAACCTATATCTGGCACTGTCGCTTAGGTCATATAAATGACAAACGCTTATCCCAGCTCCATAAAGATGGTTTGTTGGACTCATTTGATTTTGAATCTTATGAGACATGCGAGTCATGCCTACTGGGCAAGATGACTAAGACTCTCTTTAGTGGACACAGCGAGAGAGCGACTAACTTGTTAGAACTTATACATAGTGATGTATGTGGCCCTTTCAATGTCACTGCCAGAGGTGGTTATAGCTACTTCATTACATTTATTGATGACTTTAGTAGATATGGTTATGTGTATTTGATGACACATAAGTCAAAATCCTTTGAAAGTTCAAAGAATTCAAGAATGAAGTACAAAATCAGCTTGACAAGAGTATTAAGATTCTTCGATCAGATCGAGGTGGAGAATACCATAGCAATGAGTTTCATGACTATCTAGCTGAGTGTGGGATTCTATCCCAGCTCACTCCTCCTAGAACACCACAGTGGAATGGTGTATCCGAAAGGAGGAATCGTAACCTATTAGATATGGTACAGTCTATGATGAGTCACACAGATCTTCCTATATCTCTTTGGGGCTATGCTCTGGACACAGCAGCCTTCATACTCAACCGTGTTCCATCCAAGGCTGTGATAAAGACATCATATAGGATATGGACTGGGAGAAATGCCCAGGTGTCTTTTATGAGGATTTGGGGTTGTGAGGCTTACGTTCGACGTCAAGTCTCGGACAAATTGGGACCCAAATCCGATAAGTGCTATTTTTATTGGATATCCCAAGGAAACGAAAGGATATTACTTTTACATTCCCAGTCAGCTCAAAGTAGTTGTGGCTAAGACTGGGGTATTTCTAGAAAGAGACTTTGTTTCTAGAAAAACTAGTGGGAGTACATTCAATCTTGAAGAAGTTCAAGATGTGGACCATAGCACTAAAGCCTTGATGGAAGTTGAACTGGAACCACAAAGTGTTGTGGATGATGTTGTTCCACAAGGAGTTGAGAAACCACAACCAGTTCAAGTAGACCTACCTCTTCGCATGTCTGATAGGGTAAGTCGTCAGCCTGAGAGATACTCATTTTTCTTATCTGACCATGATGACATTGTGCTCATTGAGGATGAGCCTACCTCCTATCAGGAAGCTGTGATAAGACCAGATTCCGAGAAATGGCTAGAGGCCATGAGATCCGAGATGGAATCCATGTACACTAACCAAGTATGGACTTTGCTTGATCCACCTGAAGGGGTCAAACCCATTGGATGTAAGTGGGTCTTTAAGAGAAAGGCTGACATGGATGGACTTATTTATAAGGGTTGCTTTGTAGCTAAAGGTTTCAAGCGAATTCATGGTATTGACTATGATGAAACCTTATCTCCAGTAGCGATGTTTTAGTCCATTCGGATCATGCTTACTATTGTAGCATACCACGATTATGAGATCTAGCAGATGGATTTCAAAACCGCGTTTCTGAATGGAAACCTGCTTGAGGATGTGTACATGACACAACCTGAGGGTTTTGTAAGTCCACAGCATACTGGTAGAGTATGCAAGCTGCATAGGTCCATTTATGGACTAAAGCAAGTTTCTCAGAGCTGGAATCTTTGATTCGATGATGCAATCAAACAGTTTGGTTTCATCAAGAATGAAGATGAACCTTGTGTCTTCAAGAAGGTTGTAGGGAACACAGTTGTCTTCCTAATATTGTATGTGGATGACATACTACTCATTGGGAATGACATCCCTTTGTTGCAGTCTATAAAGACTTGGCTGGGGAATTGTTTCTCAATGAAGGACTAAGATGAAGCTGCCCACATTCTAGGCATAAATATCTAGTGAGATAGATCTAAGAGATTGCTTGGCCTAAGTCAGAGTACATACATTGACAAGGTATTACTACGATTTGCCATGCAGAACTCCAAGAAGGGATTTCTGCCGATGTCACATGGTGTGAGTCTTTCGAAGACTCAAGGTCCCTCTTCTAAAGATGAGAGAGATCGCATAGATAAGATCCCTTATGCTTCAGCCATATGATCTATCATGTACGCCATGCTATGTACTCCTCCTGATGTCTCGTATGCTTTGAGCATGACGAGCAGATACCAGTCAGATCCCTTATGCTTAAGAAGGACAAAAGAATATTTCTTGATATATGGAGGTAATGATGAGCTAACTGTAAAGGGTTACAGTGATGCCAGCTTCCAAACATACCAGGATGATTATCGATCGTAGTCAGGGTTCGTGTTTTGCATAAATGGTGGTGCTGTGAGCTGGAAGAGTTCGAAGCAGGACACAGTTGCTAATTCTACAACAAAAGCCGAGTATATTGCTGCATCAGAAGCAGCAAAGGAGGCAGTTTGGATCCGCAAGTTCATTACTGAGCTTGGGGTGGTTCCTAGGATAGCTGATTCGATTGAGCTCTATTGTGACAACAATGGAGCAATTGCACAGGCTAGGGAACCTCGCTCATACCAGCGGACCAAACACATACTATGACACTTCCATCTCATTCGAGAGATTATCGATAGAGGAGATGTGAAGATTTGCAGAGTACCCACAGAGGCTAACATCGCAGATCCCTTGACAAAGGCTTTGGCACAGAGAAAGCATGACGGTCACACTAGGTCAATAGGCCTTAGAGCCTATACTGATTGGCACTAGTGCTAGTGGGAGATTGTTAGTTAGAGCCCTAGAGCTAATCATTTGATGAGTGTTGTATCGACTCATTGTATCATATTTCTTATGTATATAAAGACATTTGTTTATAGTTATTATACTTACTTGTATTGGTACCAAATAACTAAGTATAATAGCGTCCTTGAGTAGAAGGTTCTTACCTATATCAATCGATTGATTCAATCGATATGAGATGATATAGGGAACACTACTCTTAATCATTCCTAGTCAAGTATTAACATTCAGGGATAATGTTAATGCGACGAGACTAACATATAGGTCAACTCGATGACTTTATCTCACAAGTCATGGATATAGAGATATCAAGTTGACATATGGGTTTGCATTAGAGAATGTATACTGAATGACCCGCCATGAGAAAGTATCATGGATCATTATATGAGTGTCATAAACTTTCTCATGTGGCTATTAGTATGACTATTAGTCCTTGGACCTGAAGTCACCATGGTTCCCTACATAAGGAGTTGCATACTTTGGCTTCGTCAAACGTCACCCGTAACTGGGTGGACTATAATGACGATTACTGGGTATGTAACAAATTATGCAGAGGGATGTGAGTGGTGTAGATGGGATCCATCCCTCCTATACGACGGGAGTGACATCATTATTCTTGATAGAGTGAGTGTTGGATTTTTCGGGCCGCAAAAACCGCTTTTTGCATTGCGGAAACCCCGAAATTCCCATGCCACGGATCCGTGTGAAGAAATAAAATTTCATAAAAACTTTCACGTATGAGTTTTCTAACCTAGATCTACTTTAGATCTACAAGATAAGAATTTGTCGTTGATGCGAAGCCCTTCGCTTAATCCCACTCGTCCAAGGTTCGCCGGATCTCGAGAGTATCAAAGAAGATACTCCTCTATGTGTATCCACACAAGCAAGAGATGGAGAAGAAATCTTGAGTGTCCTAGCACTCCAAGAAGTCTCGGCCAAAGAGGAGGAGAGGGAGAGAAGAGAAGAGAGCAATGAGGAAGAATATGAGAGCTACTCCACAAAATGAAAACTCCCACACAAGAATGAATGTGGTCGGCCACTTCATGGAGGAGTTTTAACTCCATGGGATACCAAGAGTCACAACTCTTAGTAACTCCCATGAGGTGGCATCCCACTTAAGCAACCATGATGATGCGGAGCATCATCATTGGTCCACTCTTTGCCAACTCACCAATGAGGTGGCAAATGGTCAAGTCAAACTTGACTCTTCATCTTCCTCTCAAGTCAAGTCAAACTTGACTACTTCTCTCCCTTGGTTGATCTAATCTAGCCATTAGTTCAAGTCAATTTTAATTTAATGAATCTCTATTCATTGAATTAAATTAATTAAATGATTCTAAGTCTAAATTAGACTCACTTAACACATGAACCAAATTGAGTCCAACTCAACTAGCTCAATTTGGATTACTCATAATCCAATTTGGTTCATCACATGAACCTAATCCTTTAGGTTGATTAAATGAACCTAATCTCCATCTAATTGCCCTTTGTGTGCGACCCTATAGGTTCTTATAACGTTGGCAATGCACCTAAACCCATTTAGAAGCATAAGTAATGAGCGGTATCTAGCAACACATCATTACTACCCAAGTTATAAGAATGTTGAGATCCAACATCACCTTATGACTACTAATTGTGACTCTTCACAATATATGTCAAGTGTCCTTCTATCCTTGACATCTAGATTGATCAATGTGAGGCATAGACCGTGTCATTCTCTAATCAATCTAAATCTTGAATCCCAAGTAGACTCACTCAATCAAATGAGCTCAATATCTCATATTGACTCATTTGGGCATGGCCATGCACTTCGTGGTCTCACTCTATTAAGAATATCGATGTCACTCCTGTCATATAGGAGGGATAGATCCTATCTACATCACTCACATCCCTCCGCATAATTTGTTACATACCAGTAATCACCTTTATAATCCACCCAGTTACGGGTGACGTTTGACGAAGCCAATGTACGTAACTCCTTATGTAGGGAACCATGGTGACTTCAGGTCCAAGGACTAGTAGTCATACTAATAGCCACATAAGAAAGTATATGACACTCATATAACGATCCATGATACTTTCTCATGGCGGGACATTCAGTATGCATTCTCCAATGCATACCCATGTGTCAACTTGATATCTCCATATCCATGACTTGTGAGATCAAGTCATCAAGTTGACATACATTCTAGTCTCGTCGCATTAACATTGTCCCTTAATGTTAATACTTGACTAGGAATCATTAAGAGTAGTGTTCCCTATATCATCTCACTATCGATTGAACTAACTGATTGATATAGGTAAGAACCTTCTACTCAAGGACGCTATTATACTTAGTTATTTGGCACCAATACAAGTAAGCATAATAAATGCCTTTATTTATATACAAGAATATGATACAATGAGTCCATACAACAATCATCAAATGATTGGCTATAGGGCTCTAACTAACAATCTCCCACTAGCACTAGTGCCAATCAGTGTAGGCTCTAAGGCCTAATGACCTAGTGTGACCATCATGCTTTCTCTGTGCTAAAGCCTTGGTCAAAGGATCTACGATGTTAGCCTCTGTGGGTACTCTGCAAATCTTCACATCTCCTCTCTCGATAATCTCTCGAATGAAATGGAAGCGCCATAGTATATGTTTGGTTCGCTGATATGAGCGAGGTTCCTTAGCCTGTGCTATTGCTCCATTGTTGTCACAATAAAGCTCTATAGGATCAGCTATGCTAGGAACCACCCAAAGCTCAGTAATGAACTTGCGGATCCAAACTGCCTCCTTTGTTGCTTCTGATGCAGCAATATACTCGGCCTCTATTGTAGAATCAACAACTGTGACCTACTTCGAACTCTTCCAGCTCACAGCACCACCATTTATGCAAAACACGAACCCTAATTGTGATCGATAATCATCCTGGTTAGTTTGGAAGCTGTCATCACTGTAACCCTTTACAGTTAGCTCATCATCGCCTCCATATATCAAGAAATATTCTTTAGTCTTTCTTAAGTACTTAAGAATATTCTTGACTGCTATCCAGTGGCTTTCACTTGGATCTGACTGGTATTTGCTCGTCATGCTCAAAGCATATGAGACATCAGGACAAGTACATAGCATGGCGTACATGATAGATCCTATGGCTGAACCATAAGGGATCTGATCCATGTGGTCTCTCTCCTCACTAGAAGAGAGACCTTAAGTCTTCGAAAGATTCACACCATGTGACATCGGTAGAAATCCCTTCTTGGAGTTCTGCATGGCAAACCGAAGTAGTACCTTGTCAATGTATGTACTCTGACTTAGGCCAAGCAACCTCTTAGATCTATCTCTATAGATCTGTATGCCTAGAATGTGGGATTCTTCACCTAAGTCCTACATTGAGAAACAAGTCCCTAGCCAAGTCTTGACAGACTACAGCAAAGGGATGTCTTTTCCAATGAGTAGTATGTCATCCACATACAATATAAGGAAGACAACTGTGTTCCCTACAACCTTCTTGTAGACACATGACTCATCTTCATTCTTGATGAAACCAAAATGTTTGATTGCATCATCGAATCGAAGATTCTAGCTCTGAGAAGCTTGCTTTAGTCCATAAATGGACCTATGCAGCTTGCATCCTCTGCCAGTATGTTGTGGATCTACAAAACCCTCAGGTTGTGTCATGTACACATCCTCGAGCAAGTTTCCATTCCGAAACGTGGTTTTGACATCCATCTGTCAGATCTCATAATCGTGGTATGCTGCAATAGCAAGCATGATCCGAATGGACATAAACATTGCTACTGGAGAAAAGGGTTCATCATAGTAAATACCATGAATTTGCTTGAAACCTTTAGCTATCAAGCAACCTTTATAAATAATTCCATCCATGTCAGTCTTTCTCTTAAAGACCCACTTACATCCAATGGGTTTGACCCCTTTAGGTGGATCAACCAAAGTCCATACTTGGTTAGTGTACATGGATTCCATCTCGGATCTCATGGCCTCTAGCCATTTCTCGGAATCTAGTCTCATCACAGCTTCCTGATAGGAGGTAGGCTCATCCTCAATGAGCACAACGTTATCATGGTCAGATAAGAGAAATGAGTATCTCTCAGGCTGATGACGTACTCTATCAGATCTGCGAAGAGTTAGGTCTACTTGAACTGGTTGTGGTTCCTCAACTCCTTGTGGAACAACATCATCCACAACACTTTGTGGTTCCAGTTCAACTTCCATCAATGCTTTAGTGCTATGGTCCACATCTTGAACTTCTTCAAGATCAAACGTACTCCAACTAGTCTTTCTAGAAACAAAGTCCCTTTCCAGAAATACCCCAGTCTTAGCCACAACTACCTTGTGTTGACTGAGAATGTAGAAGTAATATCTCTTCGTTTCCTTAGGATATCCAATGAAATAGCACTTGTCGGATTTGGGTCCTAGTTTGTCCGAGACTTGACGTCGAACGTAAGCCTCATAACTCCAAATCCTCATAAAAGATACCTGAGCATCTCTCCCAGTCCATATCCTATATGGTGTCTTTATTACAACATTAGATGGAACTCGGTTGAGAATGAAGGCTGCTGTGTCTAGAGCATAGCCCCAAAGATATATGGGAAGATCTGTGTGACTCATCATAGACTGTACCATATCTAATAAGGTACGATTCCTCCTTTCAAATACACCATTCCACTGTGGTGTTCCAGGAGGAGTGAGTTGAGATAGAATCCCACACTCAGCTAGATAGTCACGAAACTCATGGCTAAGGTATTCACCACCTCGATCTGATCGAAGTATCTTAATACTCTAGCCAAGCTGGTTTTGTACTTCATTCTTAAATTCTTTGAACTTTTCAAAGGATTCTGACTTATGTGTCATCAAATACACATAGCCATATCTACTGAAGTCATCAGTAAATGTAATGAAGTACCTATAACCACCTTTGGCAGTGACATTGAAAGGGCCACATACATCACTATGTATAAGTCCTAACAAGTCAGTCGCTCTCTCACTGTGTCCACTAAAGGGAGTCATGGTCATCTTGCCTAGAAGGCATGACTCGCATGTCTCATATGATTCAAAATCAAATGAGTCCAGCAAACCATCTTTATAGAGCTGGGATAAGCGTTTGTCATTTATATGACCTAAGCGACAGTGCCAGAGATAGGTTTGGTTCATGTCATTTGACTTGAACCTCTTGGTACTTATGTTATAGATAGGGTTTTCAAGGTCTAGAATATAGAGTCTGTTTATCAGAGGTGTACTACAATAGAACATTTCATTTAAATAAACTGAACAACATTTGTTCTTTATAATAAATGAAAAACCGTTCTTGTCCAAACAAGAAACTGATATAATGTTCTTAGTTAAAGCAGACACATAACAACAATCATCCAATTCTAGTACAAGCTCAGAGGGGAGAGATAGAGAATAAGTTCCTACAGCAACAGCAGCAACTCGTGCTCCATTACCTACTCGTAGGTCTATCTCACCCTTTGTCAATGCTCTGCTATTTCTCAGCGCTTGTACATTAGTACAAATGTGAGAAGCTCATCCGGTATCTAATACCCACGATGAAGAAATAGAGAGGTTGACTTCTATAACATGTATACCTGAAGTAGAAATCTTATTTCTCTTCTTCTTATGATCTTCCAGCTAGATTTTGCAGTTCCTCTTCCAGTGCCCGGTCTGACCGCAGTGGAAGCAGGTAGCATCCTTGGGGACCCCTATTTTGGGTTTTAGTGCCTTGCCTTTGCCCTTGGCTTGGGACTTTCCCTTACCTTTGGGCTTGCCCTTGCTCTTATGTTTCTTAACCATCAGAATAGAGTTGGGCTTAACCTTCTTAAGGTTGAGCTCAGCAGTTCTTAACATGCTAAGCAGCTCGGGCAGTGGCTTGTCAATTTCGTTCATATTATAATTTAGAACGAATTGACTATAGCTATCCAGCAAGGATTGCAAGATCAGGTCATTGGCCAGCTCTTGGCCAAGCGGGAATCCCAACCTCTGTAGGTTTTCTATATACCCAATCATTTTGAGTACATATGAGCCTATGGGAGTCCCATCTTGCATGTTGCACTGAAACAGTGCCTTAGAGATCTCGAAGCTCTCGTACCTCGCTTGTCCTTGATATAGTTGACGAAGATGCTCAATCATATAATAAGCGCCCATCAACTCATGTTGCTTCTGAAGCTCAGAGTTCATGGTCGCGAGCATGAGACAGGAAACATCTAATGCGTCATCTTGATGCTTCTTGCAAGCATCACGATCAGCTCGCGTGGAAGCGGCAGGAGGTGCCTCAGGAATGGGCTGCTCCAGGACGTATAGTTTTCTTTTTTGAGTGAAAACTATTCTTAGATTTATGTACCAGTTCAGGAAATTTGCTCCGTTAAGCTTGTCCTTCTCAAGGACGGAACGCTGAGAGAAAGAGTTCGTATTTGACGTCATGGTTATCTACAACAGAAAAATGTAGAAAAATAAATATCATATTCTATTAATCATCTAATTAGGCCTTTAAATAAATGATGCTCTCACTGAATCATAGAATTCATGTGGGACAAGATCCACATCATACATGCCCTGAGTTAGCTTTGGCTAAATTGCCCAAGACTTAGTACGATCGGTAGGTAACTAATTACTAATTACATCTCTATGCAACTCTTTTTTATAGGATCAAGATTTGCATTTATATTAAAACTCGAGTTAGCTTTGGCTAATACGCCCAAGAATTAATATAAACGTGATCTTGACCTATCTACCAACCATTGGAAAATGCCTATAGTTAAACTCGATCCAATTGAGTTAACTAGTTGCTCAATCTAATTGAGTTATACTCACCCATGCGTTGATAAGCGGGACCAAGATTGTCCCTCCGCACCCTATCAAGATAGTATGTGTTGCTCTGCTTTGGCAGATTCAACAACAACATGCGATCGAGGTAGTGATGGGTATCACGGCATGGTAGGCATTTCGAGTTGACGCGATTTAGATCTAATCTAATCGACGATGCGTATCATATACTCGATTTAGATCTAATCTAATCGTGAGGGCACATCATGTACGCGATTTAGATATAATCTAATCGTTAAGGCTCTAATTAATTACTATTCTAGCATGCATCATAGGGAACCATAACATGATGGCATGAGTGCACATAACATATAGCATATCATAGGGAACCATAACATGATGTCATAAGTGCACATAACATATAGCATATCATAGGGAATCATAACATGATGGCATAAGTGCACATAACATATAGCATATCATAGGGAATCATAACATGATGGCATAAGTACACACAACATATAGCATATCATAGGGAGTCATAACATGAAGGAATTAGTGCACATAACATATAGCATAACATAGGGAACCATAACATGATGGCATAAGTGCACATAACAAATAGCATATCATAGGGAATCATAACATGATGGCATAAGTGCACATAACATATAGCATATCATAGGGAACCATAACATGATGGCATAAGTGCACACAACATATAGCATATCATAGGGAATCATAACATTGTAACGCCCGCCCCTCCTGCTAGTAGGGCGGGGTTACTTGCAAGGGGAAAACATACATGCATATTAAAACTTCTTTATTATATAAAACAGCGGAAATACTTATTTTTTTATATTCTTTTAATGAACGAGGTCACGATGGCAAATTCTATCATAAACCTGAATAAGTATCATGAAATCATGCGAAACATTAACATAAATAAACTTAGTTCATGTCAACATAAAATAACATAAGCAGGTCTTTCTCTTTTTCTTAGCCGAGCCACCACCACACATATCTCTTGCCTCTCCTGCAGCTCCCCAAGTTTATCCATTCTTTGCCTTTATCTGCAGTACAAGGAAAGTAAGCTATAAGCACACAGGCTTAGTAAGATCCTTTCCTACTCACAAAAACGTATTTCATATCATAATCACATAAGCATATAACAATGGAGACATAATCATCTAAACATCGTATCATATAAACAGAGCATCATAACATATCATATCATTAAGAAACATCATGCTATATCATATCATAAATAAAAGAGCATCATGTCATATAAATCATAAAAGCATATCATATCATAAAGAAACATCATGATATATCATATCATAAATAAAAGAGCATCATGTCATACAAATCATAAGAGCATATCATATCATAAAGAAACATCATGATATATCATATCATAAATAAAAGAGCATCATGTAATATAAATCATAAGAGCATATCACATCATAACTTATTATATCATGCAAGATGTCTTTTAAAACATGTGTCATATCATGTGCAAGATGTCTTAAAAAATATCATATAATACTTAAACATAATATCAACATGAGGGCCAGACTTGTACTACATACATACATAAATGCGCGCAATCCCTAGGACAGGGTAGCTAGCCCCGAACCTACTAGGGAACTAGGTCCGTACTACGACCGTCGACCTAGGGGCGTACTAAGGAGCCCATCCCTTTTTACTAGACCCGTTCATAGTCCGTCGGCCTAGGGGCGCTTATGGAGCCCACCCTTGGTACAAGCCATACAAAGTAAAATAACATGTCATAGTTACTTATCATATCATGAAGAGTGCTCTTTGTCGCAACTAATAGGGAAGCAACTCTTAGGTCTTTACTTGTCATATCATAAAGAGTGCTCTTAGTACCACTTAATAGGGAAGCAACTCTTAGGCCCTTATTTATCATGTTATAAAGCATGCATACTTGAGCATATAGCACATCATAAGAGTCATCATAATACATGGTTCATAAGCATACATGAATGAGCATATTACTTGTCATATCATAAAGCATGCATACTTGAGCCTAAAACACATTATAAGAGTCATTATCATGCATGGTTCATAAGCACACATAAATGAGCATATAATATATCATAGGAACATAATCATGCATGGAAAATATTAACTAGCATCTCCTACATCATATCATAGCATGTGAGACACATAGTAAAATCATAATTGGGTCTCTAATCCTAATTCCATGTAGTGGCCGAAAGTTCCAAGCCTAGATCTAGGTTACAAGCAACATAAAAGCATGTCAACCCTAAACCAATTTCATACCATAAATCATTAAGAACCTCATGAGCATATTTAGTTTAGGTTCTAAGCTTCCTAGGTCCTCGGTCTTGTAATGGCCGAAAGTTATCATGCCTAGTTCTAGGTTATAAACCACATAAAAACATGTGAACCCTAAACAAATTTCATAACATAAATCATAAAGAACATTATGAGCACATTTAGTTTAGGTTCTAAGCTTCCTAGGCCTTTTAACTTGGTTGTGGCCGAAACTTTGGGGCATGAAACTAAGTTCCATACAACATACAAGCATAAGAATATCAAGCTAATTTCATATCATATCATAAGGGAAATCATGAGCATGCGAGATTTAATTTTAAGCTTCCTCAGACCCTAAAACCCATCATGGCCGAAACCATAGAGAGACATGTATCTAGATTTCAAGCAACATTCAAACATGATAACCCTAAGTTAGCTTTATATCATGCCATAAGGAGAGTCGTGAGCATGTTAGACTAAGTTTAAACCCTCCTAGGTCTTAAATCCCATCATGGCCGAAACCCTAAGATGCAATACATCTAGATTCCAAGCAACATACAAGCATGAAACACTAAGAAACTTTCATACCATTTCATAAGGAAAGTCATGAGCATGATAGCTTAAATTTTTTTTTAACACTTCTAGGCCTTCATTCCTATCATAGCCGAAACCCTAATTTCCAAGGTGGCATGCATTTTGGTTCCAATCAACATACAAGTGTGCAAACATTAGGTACTCTTCATAACATATCATAAAGCAAGTTATGAGCATGGTAGACTAAATTCTTTAACCTCTCCTAGCCATTTATTTCTATCATGGCCGAAAACTTTATGAGCATGAATTTAAGTTTTAAGCAACCTACAAGCATAAGAACACTAATCTCTTATCATAGGGTACATATCATAAGGACATAGTGAGCATGTTTAGTTTAGGCCTTAAGCCTTCCTAGGTCTCTTATTTACACCTTGGCCGAAAATTTAAGAACATGGATCTATGTTTTAAGTAAGCATACAAGAATAAGATCATTAACTAACCTTCTATCATCGGATACATGTCATAATAACATAGTGAGCATGCTTAGTTAAGTCTTAAACTTCTCTAAATCTTTTATTCATGTCTTGGCCAAAAGTTCAAGAAGTGACCCTAAGTTTTTAAGCATTCTAACCTTGTGGAAAACACATAAACAACTTGTACCACAGGTGAGGGGATACTTACATCCTCTTTCTTATTTTTACTTAGGAAGACGGTACCCTTGTGAAGAGGAAGAAGAAAGCTTCCCCCTTCTTGTTCTTCCTTTTGTTTTCTCTTGTTTGTAAGGAGTAGGTCTTGAGGACTCCTTCTTGTGAGCTAGTTTCCTTAGCAAGGAAACCTTATCTTGGATTTCGGAGATGAGAGATAGAGCTTTAGATCTCGGTGGAGGAGGAAGAAGGAGAAGAAAAGGAGGAGGAAGAAGAAAGAGGAAGAATTAACCAAACTTTCTTTCTCTTCTCTTCTCTCATTCCTATTTATTCCCAACGAGGATAAAAAGTGTCCCAATTCATCCTCTTGCCTTCTCTATCTTCTCACTCTCTTTATTCCCATGAAAATAGCAAGAGAAGGAAGAAAAAGGCAACTTGTTCTTTGCTTGCTTCTTTTCTTAACCAAGAGAAAGAGGAGGAAAGCCACTTGTCTTTCTCTTGTTCCCTTATTTAATCATACTCTTTACCTTTATCTATAATTTCCACTCTTTGCTATTCATGTGTCATTCATGATTCTATTGGTTATTATACACCAATTTAACTTTATCATTTGTGGGAGGTTCAAGGTTCAAACCTTAACTTCTCTTTTTTTTATTTCTTTTTGGTTCTATTTCCATTTCCCTTTTATTCTAAAAGAAAAATACCCATAGGTATAGCTTATTATTTCGTGGGTGTTACAGTACCCCATACCTCATAGAAAGTTCGTCCTCGAACTTAGAATAACTCCGGGTACTTCCGTTTCATATCGTCTTCTCATTCCCAAGTAGCTTCTTCGAACCGTTGATTTTACCACAGGACCTTTACTAAGGGTACTTCTTTGTTTCTTAGTCTTTTGATGTCCCGATCTAATATTTGAACCGGTCGGCTCTCATAACTTAGGTCCTCTTGGACCTTTACTGTCTGTGGTTTGACCACTTGGTCTGTGTTCGGAATACATTTCTTCAGCATCGAAACGTGGAACACGTTGTGGATAGCTGACATCTCCTGAGGTAACGCTATTTCATAAGCTACCTTGCCAACTCTTTTCAGAACTTGATATGGTCCCACATAGCACGGGCTTAGTTTTCCCTTCTTTCCGAATCTCATCACTCCTTTCAAAGGAGCTACTTTGAGAAACACTGAATCCCCGACACTGAATTCTAATGGCCTTTGTCGCTTGTCTACATAATTCTTCTGTCGACTCTAAGCAGTTTCTATTCTCTAGCGGATGTTCTGTATAGCACGGGTGGTGTTGTCAATGAACTCTGTCCGAAATCCCATCTCCTTCTTTTCACCACCTTCGTACCGACATATAGGGGACCTACATTTCCTCCCGTACAAAGCCTCGTAGGGCGCCATTCCAATAGTAGTTTGATAACTATTGTTGTAGGCGAATTCCGCTAAGCATAAATGTCGGCACCAGCTCCCCTTGAAATCTAAGGCGCAAGCCCGTAACATATCTTCTAGTACTTGGTTCACCCTTTCTGTTTGTCCGTCGGTCTGAGGGTGGTAGGCAGTACTGAACAATAGCATTGTGCCAAGAGCCTTCTGAACACCTTCCCAAAAATGTGAAATAAACCGACCATCTCTGTCAGAAATGATGGTCTTAGGGATCCCATGTAATCTAATAATTTCCTTGACATATAATTGAGCCAGTTGCTCAATTGAATTAGTCATCTTGATTGCTAGGAAATGGGCGGATTTTGTTAATCTATCCACTATTACCCATATAGCATCATAGCCGTTTGTGGTTTTAGGTAATCCTGAAATAAAGTCCATAGAGATATCTTCCCATTTCCATTCTGGAATTTGGATTGGCTGTAGTAATCCTCTAGGCCTCTGGTGTTCTGCTTTAACCCTCTGACAGGTGAGGCATGTACTGACGTACTGAGTTACGTCTCTTTTCATACTGGACCACCAGAATATACATTTTGGTGGATCCAGGATGTATCGCATAGGGTGTTGCGTGGACTTCTTCTAGTATCTTCTTTCGCAACTCTGGGTCTTCGAGAATACATAAGCGCTCCTTGAGGTATAGTATTCCACTATCAGCGATACGGAATCCATCCTTCTTTCCCTCTAGGATTTCTTGCTTGATCCTCTGGATGCTTGGGTCATGAGTTTGCTTCCCCAATACATCATCGAACAGCGTCGGGGCTATAGTTAGGGTAGAAAGTTATTCGGTCACATCTTCGGCCCCGTAGCGCCAATTTCCCTTTGGTTCCCCAATAAATTCAAACATCGATTCTGCTTCAGGTCGGAAGACCACTTTTCTTTGATAGCACTCGATCGAAGTGTCGTACTTACTCAGGAAATCTATGCCCAATATACTGTCATAATCTTGCATGTCAAAGCACTATCAGATCACAGTAGAGTTCTCTGCCTGCGATTCTGATGGGTGCGACTCGCAGCATATGAGTAGATGACATTACTTCTCCCGAAGGCAGGGTTGTTAAGAATTTGCCATTTAAAACTTGTGGTGATATCTCTAACTTCTCCATGAAGGGTGTAGAGACAAACGAATGTGTCGCCCCAGTATCAAATAACACATTAGCATACTGACTGAAAATAGACAGCTGACCTGTGACAACTGTAGAAGCACTCGCCACATCATCTTTGGTAAGAGAGAAACCCCTGGCGTTCGTCGTAGCTGGCGGGGCTTCCAATCTCCCTTGGCTAATCGGAGTTCCTTCAATGGCAGCTTGCATCTGGTGTGGCTGTGAGGGGGCACTCCTGTTCTGGTTATACTGCTGGGATGGTGTCTGGGACTGGATAGGGCAGTCCCTGGCCATATGTCATTCCCGTCCGCAACGGTAACACTTTCTTGTACCCTTGTAGTATACTCTGGAATGCTGCTTCCAATAAATGGTACACTGAGGGTACTTAGGTTGCTTATTTGCTGAACCTCCTTTAGTGTTGTTCCATTGCTTTCTCTTTCCATTGGGGTTTCCTTTCCAGCTTGCTCTGGTACCTTGAGGTTTCTATCCTTCTGTATGTGTTTGATTCTTATTCTCGTTCATCACCTTCTGAGAGTATTCGGTGATCAAAGCACTGCTGACCAGCTCTTCTGTAGTCTGCGGTCTATTAATTCCATCGGCCACATTCAAAGCTATCTTGGGTCGGAGCATCTTCAGCATCAGTCTGACCCTTTCCCTTTCCGTGCTGACCAACTCTGGGCAGAGGCGTGCGAGACGGTTGAAGCGCTTCACCGCTTTGTTAACTGATAAGTCACCTTGCCGAAACTCGGTGAACTCGTCGTAATGCCGATTTGTTACTCGCATATGGAAGAATTCCTCAAATAAATCTGCTTCAAAGTCCATCCAGTTCATCTGATTAACTTGTCTCTTGACCTTAACTCTTTCCCACCACATTCTTGTGTCTCCAGAGAAGAAAAATGATACGCACTTGATCTTTTTTGGTACAGGCCAGTCCAGCAGTTCCA
This sequence comes from Zingiber officinale, assembly GCF_018446385.1. Classification (NCBI taxonomy): domain Eukaryota; kingdom Viridiplantae; phylum Streptophyta; class Magnoliopsida; order Zingiberales; family Zingiberaceae; genus Zingiber; species Zingiber officinale. The sequence goes on along the minus strand of NC_055988.1, from coordinate 57,682,945 downwards.
CTATACTTTCCACTGTCTTGAACCAGGCCTGGGCGTCCCATGGCTCACAAGTACCCGAGAAGTTCTCCGGCTTCAGCCTTAGCCACTGTATCAAGTAGGTCTCCTGTCGGACCACTGGGGCAGGGGCTACCGGTGGTACTGGTGCAGCTATAGGTATGACGGGCACTGCATTCTGATTTGCTGGTGGGGTGACAGGATTTCCTTGCTGACCCATCAAAGCAGTGATCGCTTGTTGTTGTTCCGTGATCTAACGCTGGAGGTCTGTGACCACTTGGGTCAGATCTAGTGGAGTCACTGTCTCCTTGGTCCTGTTACCGCGTCTTCTAGCCATATCTATTTCCATAAATAAATGTAAGGCTAGCATAAGTCTAGGGTCATCCCTACTTATATTTGTGCACATTAAACATCGCTTATCATACATAAAGGCAATCCATATCAGTCATACTTAGGTTCATGCATACTAAGAAAAAAAAACATTTCTTATCATGCATAAATAGAATAGAGTAAGTACAGAAATTCTTACTTGGAGCGGCAGGATGGAGGCTTGATGTGTGTGTAGCAGGAAGGCTAACTTGGCTTTGATACCAACTTGTAACGCCCGCCCCTCCTGCTAGTAGGGCGAGGTTACTTGCAAGGGGAAAACATTCATGCATATTAAAACTTCTTTTTTATATAAAATAGCGGAAGTACTTATTTTTTTATATTCTTTTAATGAACGAGGTCACGATGTCAAATTCTATCACAAACCTGAATAAGTATCATGAAATCATGCGAAACATTAACATAAATAAACTTAGTTCATGTCAACATAAAATAACATAAGCAGGTCTTTCTCTTTTTCTTAGCCGAGCCACCACCACACACATCTCTTGCCTCTCCTGCGACTCCCCTAGTTTATCCATTCTTTGCCTTTATCTGCGGTACAAGGAAAGTAAGCTATAAGCACACAGGCTTAGTAATATCCTTTCCTACTCACAAAAATGTATTTCATATCATAATCACATAAGCATATAACAATGGAGACATAATCATCTAAACATCGTATCATATAAACAGAGCATCATAACATATCATATCATTAAGAAATATCATGCTATATCATATCATAAATAAAAGAGCATCATGTCATATAAATCATAAGAGCATATCATATCATAAAGAAACATCATGATATATCATATCATAAATAAAAGTGCATCATGTCATATAAATCATAAGAGCATATCAAATCATAAAGAAACATCATGATATATCATATCAAAAATAAAAGAGCATCATGTCATATAAATCATAAGAGCATATCAAATCATAACTTATTATATCATGCAAGATGTCTTTTAAAACATGTGTCATGTCATGTGCAAGATGTCTTAAATCATACCATATAATACTTAAACATAATATCAACATGAGAGTCCGGCTTGTACCACATACATACATAAATGCACGCAATCCCTAGGACAGGGTAGCTAGCCCTGAACCTACTAGGGAACTAGGTCCGTACTACGACCGTCGACTTAGGAGCATACTAAGGAGCCCATCCCTTTTTACTAGACCCGTTCATAGTCCGTCAGCCTAGGGATGCTTATGGAACCCACCCTTGGTTCAAGCCATACAAAGTAAAATAACATGTCATAGTTACTTATCATATCATGAAGAGTGCTCTTAGTCCCAACTAATAGGGAAGCAACTCTTAGGTCTTTACTTGTCATATCATTAAGAGTGCTCTTAGTCCCACTTAATAGGGAAGCAACTCTTAGGCCCTTACTTATCATGTCATAAAGCATGCATACTTGAGCATATAGCACATCATAAGAGTCATCATAATACATGGTTCATAAGCATACATGAATGAGCATATTACTTGTCATATCATAAAGCAAGCATACTTGAGCCTAAAACACATCATAAGAGTCATTATCATGCATGGTTCATAAACCACATAAAAATATGTGAACCCTAAACAAATTTCATAACATAAATCATAAAGAACATTATGAGCACATTTAGTTTAGGTTCTAAGCTTCCTAGGCCTTTTAACTTGGTTATGGCCGAAACTTTGAGGCATGAAACTAAGTTCCAAACAACATACAAGCATAAGAATATCAAGCTAACTTCATATCATATCATAAGGGAAATCATGAGCATGCTAGATTTAATTTTATGCTTCCTCAGACCCTAAAACCCATCATGGCCGAAACCATAGAGACACATGTATCTAGATTTCAAGCAACATTCAAACATGATAACCTTAAGTTAGCTTTATATCAAGCCATAAGGAGAGTCATGAGCATGTTAGACTAAATTTTAAGCCCTCCTAGGTCTTAAATCCCATCATGGCCGAAAGCCTAAGGTGCAATACATCTAGATTCCAAGCAACATATAAGCATGAAACACTAAGAAACTTTCATACCATTTCATAAGGAAAGTCATGAGCATGATAGCTTAAACTTTTTTTTAAAACTTCTAGGCCTTCATTCCTATTATGGACGAAACTCTAATTTCCTAAGGTGGCATGCATTTCGGTTCCAATCAACATACAAGTGTGCAAACATTAGGTACTCTTCATAACATATCATAAAGCAAGTTATGAGCATGGTAAACTAAATTCTTTAACCTCTCCTAGCCAATTATTTCTTTCATGGCCGAAAACTTTATGAGCATGAATTTAAGTTTTAAGCAACCTACAAGCATAAGAACACTAAACCAATCTCTTATCATAGGGTACATATCATAAGGACATAGTGAGCATGTTTAGTTTAGGTCTTAAGCCTTCCTAGGTATCTTATTTACACCTTGGCCGAAAGTTTAAGAACATGGATCTAAGTTTTAAGTAAGCATACAAGCATAAGATCATTAACTAACCTTCTATCATAGGATACATGGCATAATAACATAGTGAGCATGCTTTCTCTAAATCTTTTATTCATGTCTTGGCCGAAAGTTCAAGAAGTGACCCTAAGTTTTTAAGCATTCTAACCTCATGGAAAACACATAAACAACTTGTACCACAGGTGAGGGGATACTTACATCCTCTTGCTTGTTTTTTCTAAGGAAGATGGTACCCTTGTGAAGAGGAAGAAGAAAGCTTCCCCCTTCTTGTTCTTCCTTTTGTTTTCTCTTGGTCGTAAGGAGTAGGTCTTGAGGACTCCTTCTTGTGAGCTAGTTTCCTTAGGAAGGAAACCTTAGCTTGGATTTCAGAGATGAGAGATAGAGCTTTAGATCTTGGTGGAGGAGGAAGAAGGAGAAGAAAAGGAGGAGGAAGAATAAGGAGGAAGAATTAACCAAACTTTCTTTCCCTTCTCTTCTCTCATTCCTATTTATTCCCAATGAGGATTAAAAGTGTCCCAATTCATCCCCTTGCCTTCTCTATCTTCTCACTCTCTTCATTCCCATGAAAATAGCAAGAGAAGGAAGAAAAAGGCAACTTGTTCTTTGCTTGCTTCTTTTCTTAACCAAGAGAAAGAGGAGGAAAGCCACTTGTCTTTCTCTTGTTCCCTTATTTAATCATACTCTTTACCTTTATCTATAATTTCCATTCTTTGCTATTCATGTGTCATTCATGATTCTAGTGGTTATTATACACCAATTTAACTTTATCATATGTAGGAGGTTCAAGGTTCAAACCTTAACTTCTCTTTCTTTTTATTTCTTTTTTGTTCTATTTCCATTTCCCTTTTATTCTAAAAGAAAAATACCCATAGGTATAGCTTATTATTTCGTGGGTGTTACAAACATGATGGCATAAGTGCACACAACATATAGCATATTAAAAAATCATTTTCATGCTTGGATGGGGTTTTGAACTTTCTGCAAACCCTAAATCATGACTGGGTTGAAACATATAAGCATACTCATGGGTTTTCAAGCAACATAAAAACATGGAATCATTAACCTAATATCTCATGACACTTAGCATAACATGTCAGACATTTAGAAGCCCTAGGTATCTCCTTAACCCAATTTCCTTGTCTTGGCCAAAACATATGATCATACTCATGGGCTTTCAAGCAACATAAAAATATAGAATCATTAACCTAATATCTCATGACACGTAGCATAACATGTGAGCCATTTAGAAGCCCTAGGTATCTCCTTAACCTAATTTCCTTGTCTTGGCCGAAACATATAAGCATACTCATGGGTTTTCAAGCAACATAAAAACATGGAATCATTAACCTAATATCTCATGACACTTAGCATACCATGTGAGACATTTAGAAGCCCTAGGTAGCTCCTTAACCTAATTTTCTTGTCTTGGCCGAAACATATAAGCATACTCATGGGTTTTCAAGCAACATAAAAATATGGAATCCTTAAGCTAATATCTCATGACACTTAGCATAACATATGGGACATTTAGAAGCCCTAGTTAGCTCCTTAACCTAATTTCCATGTCTTGGCCGAAACATGTAAGCATGTTCATATCATTTTAAGCAACATAAGACATGAAAAACTTTAAACTAACATCCTACAGTGGGTTACACATCATAAGGAATTATAAGCAAGCATAGTTGAGTTTCTAAACTTCCTCTAATTCATTTATTCCTTCTTGGCCAAAACCTTAAAGGAGCATGATTCTGGTTTCTTTTAAACCATTTTAAGCATGAAACTTTTAAGCTAATACCATACCATACATGTCATAGCAAGTGAGTAAGCACAAATGAGTTTCCAACCCTAATGCTCAAGCCTTGGACGAAACCTATAAGCATGTTTCTAGTTTTCTTTTAACAATTTAAAGCATGACACTTCATCACATAATAGTTACACATCATAGGGGGTCATAGGCATGCATGGTTAAACACATTTGAATTTTATTTCATGTCTTGGCTGAACATGTAAGGCTTATTCCTAAGTTGTAAGCAACATTAGAACACGGAAAACACTCAAAGCTACTTGTACTGCAGGTGAGGGGAATACTTACATCTTTTCGCTTGGTTTACTAAGGAAAAGTACCCTTGCTTTGTGAAGTTTCCTAGGAAGAAGACCTCTTAACTTGCATTTGGCAATGGGAAGGAGAGAACTTCGGGTTTCGGTGGGAGGAAGGAAGGAGGAAGAAGAAGAGAGGAAAAAATGAATTTTCCATTCTCTTTCTCCTATTTATTCTAAATGAAGGAAGAAGGCAAAACCATCTTTTCATTAGGAAGGAAGAAGAAAACTCAAACTTTTCCTTCTAAGTGAAGGGAGCATTCACCTCCCTTACCCTTAACTACCATGTCTCTTTCCTTCTTAATAGCACACCCCTACTGGTTATCACATATCTCATAAGGATTGTAACTTGCTAAAAGGTCCAAGGTTCAAACCTTGGTCATGCCTCTTTTTGGTTTTATTTTCTTTCATTTTTGAAAAATCCACATAAGGCCCATTTTAATCATGCATAAATTTATGTAGAATTTCTAGGGATCCTAGGGGTGTTACAATCTACGGGGAGTTTTACCTTTTGATAGAAAGTTGATCCTCGAACTTAGAATAACTCTGGGTAACTAGGATGGCATAGTACATCTGCTGAATGCATCAACCACCATGAAGGCCTGTCGATGTAAAGATCTCCCTAATATATTTTTTGACCCAATAGTTGTACTTCATTACATGTGAACCCATATAATGGAGTAACCATGGGCTAAAGCTCACTTGGGTTGATCTGTAGTTGTTTAAAAACTTTTTTTAAAGATAATATTAACAGAACTACCAGTGTCAATAAAAATACGAGCAACATTATAATTGGCTATAACAACCTTAATTATTAGTGCATCATCATAGGGTACTTCTACCCCTACTAGATCGTTGGGCCCAAAATTGATTTCTGGCCCTGTCGCCTTCTCAGCACTGCATCCAAAAACATGAATTACTAATCGCTGAGTGTGCGATTTCTCGCCCCGTTGGAGTCACCATCAGTGGGTCCTCCAACTACATATTTATGCTGCCTCGAACAACATTGTTATGATTTTCTTCTTGCCGGGCTGATGGTTGCTCTAGCTATATTTGATCCGGCATTTGTGCTTGTGCAGTGGGGAGAGGTAATATTCCCGCCTGTTGTTCACTCGATTGATACTCAATTTTGAGAGAACTATTCTGTTATGGATACTATCGGCGATTTGGAACTAGAGAACATCGACGGTAACAGGTGTTACCTGATTATTGATTCTTCAAAGTAAAACAATTCTCAGTATTGTGAGTACTGGTTATATGACAAGTGCACCGTCTCCGAGGAAAGTGTTAAGGAACCTCCACATGTTGTACTGCTTGAGGCCGAGGCTTTGTATGACAATGATGTGAATCTGCCCGAGGTCCTTTAGGGGGTTCAATAGGTCCCACCGGACATACCGCTACCGAAACTGGCACAGAAGTGTTGATGTCCTTCCTGCGGGCAACTTGGGCTTCTTCCACATTAATGAACTCCGAAGCCCACTCGATTAATATATCAAAATTGGTAGGAGGGTACCAAATCCTTAAAGAAATCATTATCATTAAGCCCTTGAAAAAAGGTGCTTACCAAAATCTCTATAGTAGCCAAAGGGACATCAATAGCTACTTGGTTGAACCTCTTAATATAAGCTCTAATAGATTCTTTAGGGTCTTGCTTGATGGAAAAAAGACTCCAAGGAGTGTTATGGTATCTCCGATTGCTAGGAAAATGATATAAAAATACCTTGCGGAAGTTCTTGAAACACTGAATAGAGTTTTTTGGCATCCACTTAAACCATTACTGAGCTGCTTCCCCAAATGTGGTAAGAAACATCCGACATTTAACACCATCGGTAAATTATTAAAGAAGTGTCGCATGCTCGAATTTGAGGAGATGATCCTTGGGATTAGTTGTCCCTGAGTACTCCCCAACATTTAAATTTTGATAATGTTTTGGTAAGGGATCATCTAACACTCGTTGAGAAAATGGAGTGATAATCCTCTCAGGAGAACTATCACTAGCTACAATTTTTCCTTTTCATCTTTCTCATACAGGGGTTTTTTCCCGAGGACTCCTGAAGAATTGTCTTTCGTCCTCCTTCTTCGAGAGGTGTCCGGAAATAAGCTTTAGGGCGTCGAGTAGGAGAAAGTGGGATAGAGAGCAAGCAAGCCGGATCTCCCCCCTCGATCCCTCTTCCCCTATGATAAGAAGTTGCGGACACCACTGAATGCGGTGCTACAGGTAGCGTGCCACCAGTATTAACTTGTTGTTGTTGCTGTAATGCTTTATGCACCCTAGCATTGATGAGTAGTTCTAGATCTTCCTGCGATATAGTAATGGTGTTGAGTTTTCCAACTTCCTTCATCCTCGTAGCTTCAGATCTATGTGAATAGTTCCCACAGACGGCACCAAATTTGATCCTATCTGAAATCTGTGAAGACCAGCACTAGCTCCGATGAACGATGATACCTGATGAAGATACCCTCCTAGAGATTTGGAAGAAGCCCTCCATGATCCAACGCACAATGAGACAAACCAATAAAGTGTTAGTGGCCCAAGACCGCGGTAGGGATCCCTACTAAGCCTTTCGGCGCTCAAGTTAGATTTTCTCTCAAAGGTGGAAGAAAAGAAGAAGAAGAACAGTAACTAAAGTGAAAAAGAGTTTGGGTGCTAGAACTTGCGTACCTTGCCAACGGAGAGGATCTCCCATTTTAGACTACCTTGAGTGACCTCCATACTCATGAAGTGTTCCCCGGTTCGTTAAGATTTGTTAGGAGATTAAGTCATCTTCTATACTTCGTGCAATAATCCTTTAAAGAATCTTTTTTGTACCCCAGATGTACCTCTTTTGTTGTTTGTGACTTATATTTGCGTTGGGGGACACGTCATTATAATTGAAGAAGCTTCTAGATGATATTTCCCATCAAATATTATGTTGAGCCTATCTTGGTCGGTTGTTCAAGCTATTCCTATATATATATATATATATTAGGAATACCCTCCATTGAGCATGTCTTTATGCTTGGGCGGGGTTTGCCTGGCCGAGTATATACGAGCATAGGGATGCTCGCTCGGCCTGCAGTTAGCTCGTAATATATTGAGAATCATATATAAAGGCTATTTGCTTTTATGGTCGGGTGGGCTTTGCCCGACCGAGTGTGTATTAGTATAGGGATAATCGCTCGGCCTACGTTCGATAGGTAATATGTTGAGAATTATAAATAAGGCTAAGTGTCTTTATGCTCGGGCGGGCTTTGCTCGGCCGAGTGTATATGAGCACATGGATGCTCGCTCGGCTTGCGGTCGGTCTGTAATATGCTGAAAATCATATATAAGGCTAAATGCCTTTATGCACGGGCGGGCTCTGCCCAACCGAGCATATATGAACACGTGGGTGCTCGCTCAGCCTGCGGTCGACTGGTAATATGCTGAAAATCATATATAAAGCTAAATACCTTTATGCTCGGGTAGACATTGCCCGACCGAGCATATATGAGCACGTGGATACTCACTCAACCTTCGGTCGGCTAGTAATATGCTGAAAATCAAATATAAGGCTAAATGCTTTTATGCTCAGGTAGACTTTGCCCGACCGAGCATATATAAGACTAAATGCCTTTATGCTCGGGCGGGGTTTTCCCGGCCGAGCATATATATGTTGGGTGCTACTCAGAATACGATTCTGTTTCCCCTGTAAAAAAAAAATTGTACAAGCACAGAACTTTTCCCAGCTACCCATGTGCTCTTTAGAAGTTAAACTTGGATTGGAAATGAAACTTGACATTTTTACTCCAAATTCATTCTTCAAAGTTAAACCTGGATTGGAAATGAAACTTAACATTTTTACTCCAAGTTTAACCCCTGTGTTCTTCTGAAGTTAAATCATATTACAGAAGTTGATTAAATATTTATTTCAAGGATTGGCTTCTAGGTCGTTGGCGAGGCACTAGGCCTTCTTGGTTATGGGATCATCCACCACTTCCTAGATAAAGCCTTTCAAAGAAATTGAATATTTAAACTTATCACAGTAACCATAGGTTTAACTATAGAGATCTTAATCAAAGTGCAAGATCGAAACACAAAATCGAAGCACAAAAATGAAAACACGAAATCGCTAGCCTCTTGTGTTGGTATTTCAGGATCCATACAAAGAAAACAAAACTAGTTGTGCTACGGAATAAATAACTAGTTGTACCTTTCTTTGTAAACAAAGACCTCTTGACCTTCTACCATATTTCTCGCCTCTTCTTGGACGTCGTGTCGGCTACGATCTACCAAGATAAAAACACCTTAACCCCTTTTGTTTCCAAGCCACCTACCACCAAAAGATGCAAAGAAAGGAACGCCTCCTCCTTCTTCTTCTCCTCCAAACCGCCGGGCACCAAGGTGCTTCGTCTCTTCGTTTTCTTTTCCTCCAAGCTCCGGCCACCAAGAGAAGATGGGGCGCCGGCCCTAGAGGGAAGAAAAGGGAAGAAGAAAAGATGTTGGGCGCCGACCCTAGAGGAAAGAAAAGAAAAAATGGGCGTCGACCTTAAGGGAAAGGAGAGGGTTTTTAGTTGTGGAGAACAACTTATCAATTCTTAATTGAATTGTTGATTTTTGTGACACAACCTCCTCTCCTTTTATAACCCTTTGCCCCAGATAAAAAAGAAGAAAAAGTAATAGATTTTTGTTTAGAAAAAATCTCTAGAAAAGAATTAATATAATTCTTTTTAGAAAAATTTCTTAAGAAAGAATTAGTATAATCCTTTTTAGAAAATTTCTTAAGAAAGAATCAACATAATTCTTTTTAGAAAAATCTCTAGGAAAGAATTAACATAAATTTTTTAGAAAAATTTCTTAGAAAAGAATTAATATAAATCTTTTTAGAAAATTTCTAAGAAAGAATCAATGTAATTCTTTTTAGAAAAATATCTATTTCTGTTGAGAAAAAAACTCCCTTCTTTTCTTTTTCTTTTCTTTTCTTTTGGTTTGGCTGGCCCCTTGCTTGGGCACCAAGCAAGGCTTGGCCGACCCCTTTCTTGGGTAGGAAGCAAGGCTTGGCCGACCCCTTACTTGGGCACCAAGCAAGGATGTGGTCGGTCCCTTTCTTGGGTTGGAAGCAAAACCAAAATGGGTGAATGTGAGGCTTTATAGAGCTACAATAGGGACCGAGAGGAGGAATTCGTTTTGGCCTCCCGATGGACTTGAGCTTCCTGTGTTCGACCCGAACACCAACTCAAGTTCATCAATAATAACTCATACCACTAAAGAGTTATTATTGAACTACCGCACCAATCCTATATTACAATAAGGGTTCCTACTTATCATGAGTGTGTTAGTCTCCCTGTGTTTAAGATATCGTAAGTCCGTTAATTAAATGAGTTACTGACAACTCACTTAATTAACATCTAATTTCAAGAGTAGTACCACTCAACCTTATTATCATGTCGGACTAAGTTCACCTGCAGGGTTTACATGATAATCCTTATGAGCTCCTCAAGGGGACATCATCAACCTTGATTATTAGGACACAGTTTCCTTTTATAATCAACAACACACCATATAAATAATATTATTTCCCAACTTATCAGGCCTATTGATTTAACTGAATAAATCTGACCCCTTTGATAAATTAACGAAATAAATACTAAGTATATGTGTTTGTTATTATATCGGGATTAAGAGTACGCGCATCCATAAAAACCGATGTTTTGTTCTTTTATGCAGTCAGTATAAAAAGAATAACCTCAAATGGTCCTGCTCAATACACACATAGTGTACTAGTGTAGTTATATAGTCAAGACAAACTAATTCCTAATTACACTATAACCGTTCCAATGGTTTGTCCATATCCATCTCGGTCATGAGCTACTATTTATAATTTATAAGGAACTGATAATATGATCTTCTGTGTGGCACCACACATCATGTTATCTACAATATAAATTAAATAGACAACGCATTAACATGCAACATTTGACCAGAGTGATTCTCATTTCAAAATATAAATGTTCATACAAAAAGCTAGGTTTTAGTATACATCCTAACAATCTCCCACTTATACTAAAAGACTATGCTGCCATATATACTGTCATACATCTGATTCCCCATCCCCTCAACATGCCCATCAAAAGCTCTTGCCGGAAGGGCCTTAGTGAAAGGATCTGTCAGGTTATGTGCTGATGCAATCTTAGCGATAACAACTTCTTCTCGCTTTACGATATCTCGTATTTGGTGGTACTTGCGCTCAATGTGTTTACTTGCCTTATGGGCTCATGATTCCTTCGATTTTGATACTACACCACTATTATCACAATAAATTATGATAATTTTGGGCAAACCAAGAATCACATCTAAGTCCATCAAGAAGTTTCTGAGTCATACTACTTCTTTGGCTGCCACATATTCAACTTCCATGGTGGAGTATGAAATTCATTTCTGCTTAACATTCCTCCATGTTATGGCTCCACCACCCAAAGTAAACACATACCCCAAGGTTGACTTACTACTGTCCCTATCTGATTGAAAATCTGAATCCATGTAACCTACAAGGAGAAAATCATTTGTCTGTTAAACCAGCATATAATCTCTAGTCATTCTCAGGTACTTTAATATATGCTTTACGGCAGTCCAATGCCCCTATCCTAGATTACTTTGATATCTGCTAACCATGCCCATGGCAAAACAGATATCCGATCTCGTACATAGCATTGCATACATTAGACTTCCTACAGCCGAAGCATAAGGAACTGCCTTCATCTCCTCTATCTCCTTTGATGTTTTAGGACACATCTCTTTAGATAAAGCTACTCCATGCCGAAAAGGTAGAAAACCTTTCTTGGTGTTTTGCTTGCTAAAACAAGCTAGAAAAGAATTGATGTATGAAGCTTGGGATAAGCACAACATTCTTTTCTTGCGATCCCTTATTACTTTGATCCCAAAAATATGTCCACATTCTCCCAAGTCCTTCATATCGAATTGCTTGGACAACCATACCCTTACGTCAGACAACACTTTGACATTGTTGCCAATGAGCAAAATGTCATCTATGTATAGTACAAGAAATACCACCAAATTTTTATCACTTTTCTTGTATACACAAGGCTCATCCGGACACTGAATGAATCCATAAGACTGGATCACTTCATCAAACCAGAAATTCCAAGATCTCGAAGCTTGCTTCAGTCCATAAACGGACTGATTGAGCTTGCATACAAGACGATCTTTGCCCTTCGCAATAAATCCCTCTGGTTGCTTCATATGGATGTTTTCTTCAAGACTTCTATTAAGGAAAGTTGTCTTGACATCCATTTGCCAAACCTCATAATCCATAAGAGCAGTAATAGATAAAAGAATCCGAATAGACTTGAGTATAGCTACCGGCGAAAAGGTTTCCTCATAATTGATTCCCTCTTTTTGAGTATATCCTTTTGCAATAAGCCTTGCTTTGAAGGTTTCCACCTTCTCATCTGTCCCTCTTTTTCTTTTGTAGACCCATTTACATCCAATGGCTTTTACACCATTTGGTGGTTCTACAAGCTCCCATACCAGATTAGAATACATAGATTTTATTTCGGAGTTCATTACACTTTGCCAAGATGCTGCATCTTTACCTTGGATTGCTTCATCATATATTCAGGGATCAGCTTCATATTCACCAAGGATCAAGTTCGAAGACTCTCCCAAAAACATGAATCTATCAGGTTGCTGAACATCCCTCCCACTACGACGAGGCACTACCTGTAATTGTGCATCATTTGTGACACGTGTTGCAGTTTCTTGTGGTATCTCATCTTGTACCGTTGGTACTAAATTAGACATGTCCTTTCTTATTTCATCAAGAACAATTTTATTCATGGGCTTGTGGTTCATCACGTAGTCCTCTTCTAAAAATTGGGCATTGGTGCTAACAATGACCTTCTGATCTTTAGGACTATAAAATAAACCATCTTTCGTTCCTTTAGGATATCTTACAAACAAGCGAACTTCTATACGTGATTCCAACTTATCAGCATCTCCCTTTAACACATGTGTTGGACTACCCCAAATTTGAATGTGTTTCAGACTAGGCTTACGCCCATTCCATAATTCTATGGGAGTAGACGGTACTGACTTAGAAGGTACCAAGTTCAAAATGTACATTGTCATTTCTAGAGCATATCCCCAAAACGAATTTGGTAATTCTGAATAACTCATCATTGATCTAACCATTTCCTTAAGAGTCTTATTCCCTCATTCTGCCATACCATTCTGTTGGGGTGTACTAGGTGCAGATAGTTGGGATTGAATCTCGGCCTCAGATAAGTAACTCCTAAACTCTCCTAAGAGGTACTCGCCACCACGATCAGACCGTTGTGTCTTGATACTTTTACCTTGACATTTTTCCACATCAGCCGTGTATTCTTTGAACTTATCAAAGCACTCAGACTTGCGGCACATCAAGTAAATGTACCCGTATCTTGAATAGTCATCTATAAAAGAGACAAAATATTCGAAACCACCTCTTGCCTAGATAGTCATAGATCCACACAAATCAGAATGAACCAATTCCAACTTATCTTTGGCTTTGTACCCCTTATCATTAAAAGGTCTCTTGGTCATTTTTCCTTCCAAGCAAGATTCGCAGGTTGGAAAGTTTTCCACCACCAATGAACCCAAAGGTCCATCGGCTATTAGTCTTTGAATCCTACTCAAATTAATATGACCAAGCCTTAGATGCCAAAGATATATTTGGTTCATTTCCGAAGGTTACTTTCTCTTATTAGAATTAGAAGATGTGTTATTAATTTTAATTTGTTGTGTCGTGGAAGTTATTGGATTTAGAGTTTACAAATTGTCAACCAACGTACCCAAACAGATAACCACCCTTTTTTTTTTAAAACTACTTTGTCATCAAAAGAATCAGAATATCCATCCATAAATAATTTAGAAATTGAAATCAAGTTCTTTATAAAAGATGGTACGTAAAGATAATTTCTCAAAATCAAAGTTTTATTCTTATCGAAAGATAATAAAATATCTCCCACTACAACAGCCATCACTCTCATAGCATTGCATATGTAGATGGTGATTTCTCCTTCATGTGGTCATCGGGATTCCTGGAACCCCTGCAATGAATTACATACATGATCAGTGGCTCCTGTATCTACACACCAGGTACCGATAGATAACACCACTAAACATGTTTCGACAACTAATGAATAAGATACACCTTCATTATTCTTGTTTCTGTGAGGACAGTCCAAGTTTTATTTCCAATCAATATAATTATGATCAGTAAATTTGTTTTTTTTTTTTAAATAATAATGAGAGGATTGAAAGCCATTTTGAAATCCTGAGAATCATAAAATAAGATATTTGGTCAAAACGTTAGAATTTAAAATAATATTGTTCCCTCAAACAATATAATTTAAATTCACCAACACCTCAAGACACCGTGAATTTAATATGCAATGATAGTGTGGACGTATACTAATTCAAACATTTGTAAGAGAAGGTTTTACCCATTAATTTTATTATCTTGTTAACATAACTTTATGACAAATAAAATTAATAGTTGGTTTTTCTTCGGTCACACAAAATAATAGCAGTGACTCTAATGGGGATAATACTATTAAATGCGCCTAAATGTATACCATTACTTGATACTTAGTCGATTAATTAGGATTGTACCCTTCAGATGGAGAAGATCACACAAAACTAAATAATTTCCTATAATCATCCATAGAGGAAGTTTGATCTAGTGATCTGCAAATAAACTCATCCGATGTGGAGGAAGGCACTTAAAGCCAATGTGAAATTTATTTAAATAAACCCTCTCCCACTTAGTTATTTAAACGAGGAATTTAAACATGCACACATATCACACATGCACACAAAGGCATACACATCATAGCACATAAAGGCAATAAATATGAAAAAATAATTTTCCAACTATTATAGCCTCATCCATTGCTGCCCTCTCTATGCCGCTGACCCTAGCCGTCGCCAACGGGTCATGTCATCGCGCCTATCTTGCTTCCTTTTCCGCTGGGCCTCTGGTCCTCAAATAGAACCACACCTTGCAAGGATATTGTTGGGATCTTGCGCGCCAAAGATGCGAAAACACAGCGGAAAAATTACTAGATCCTCTTATCCAACAGATCCATGCCAAGGGAAGAAATATTTTCTATTCATAATCTATACTTAGCTACATGATAGGATTATACCTTTGTTGCGTGCCCTTCGCAATCCCAACAGCAACCTTTCTTCAGTGCAGATCTCAGCACGTTCAAGCGTCCGCACCTTAATGGTATCCACACGAACAAGCCTTCTCTTTGCTTGTCTCACAAACAAAGCAAGATGGAAAAGAAATCACAAGGTTGTGCTAGCAACCACAATGGTGATTTCGGCCAAGAGGAGGAAGAAGGAAGAAGAAGAATGCCAAGGGTCTCGTCACATTCACATCTAATGAAAAATCACTTCCAAAATGATTTATATAACCATCCCATGGTATACCAAGAGTCTCCACCTTTCATCTTCTAATCCAATGGCTCAAAATCAACCATTCAATCCAATGGTTGAATTTTGACCATTCAACTTCCTTTGTGAACTCTAGTTCACCCAATGAGTCTAACCCATTGATTCCCATGCAATTGAACTCAATCCAACAATTGGATCCCTTTGAGTCTAACTCAATGAGTCAAATTCGGATTACACTTAATCCAATGATATATTCATCACATGAACCCATCTCCATATCATCTTGTTCTTTGTGTGTGACCCTATAGGCTCTCGTAACATTGGAAATATACCCAAATCAACATTTGTGATACATAAACAATGAGTGACATTTAGCAAGGCATCATTGCTATCCAAGTGACGAGAAAGTCGAGATCCGACCTAACCTGTCCGTGGCTATCATCATGTATGACTTGGTCCGTCTATCCTTGATATCTAGATTGATCAATGAGGCATAGACCGTGTCATCCTCTTATCAATCTTTGTGTTTATTGATCTCCATGTAAACACACTTATCAAATAAGCTCAATATCTCATATTGACTCATTTACGCATGGTCATACTTTCTTGTGTCCTACTAATCAAGGTGCCCATAGATATAGCTTCCGTCATATGGAAGGGATAGATCCCATCTACATCACTCACATCCCTCCGCATAATTCATTGCATACCTAGTGATCAACTTTATTGTCCACCCTGTTACGGGTGACGTTTGACGATACCAAAGTATACAACTCCTTATGTAGGGAACCGTAGTGACTTCAGGTCTAAGGACTATGCATACCAATAGTCACATGAGAATGTTTATGACACTCATACGACGATCCATGAAACATTCTCATGGCGGGTCATTCAGTATATATTCTCTAATATATACTTATGTGTTAACCTGATATCTCATATCCATGACTTGTGAGATCAAGTCATCCGTTGACTTACATGCTAGTCTCAACGCATTAATATTGTCATTGTATATTAATGCTCGATTAGGAATAGCTAAGAGTAGTGTTCTCTATAATATCTCACTATCAATTCAACCAATTGATATACTGTAGATAAGAACCTACTACCCAAGGATATTATTATACTTATTCAATTGGCACTGAACTGAAATAAATATAATAACCAAAACCTTTGCCTTTTATTAATAGTGATATATGATACAAAATGTGCCCTCTACAATCATCTCATAATTGGTACTAGGGCTAATACTAGCAATCTCCCACTAGCACTAGTGCCAATCACTGAGGTATCGAATACCCATTGACCTTGTGTGACCATCGTGCTTTCCCTGTGCCAAAGCCTTGGTCAAAGGATCCGCAATGTTTGCATCGGTTAGGACTCTGCATATCCTTACATCTCCTCTATCGATGATCTCTCGAATGAGATGGAATTGCCGGAGTATGTGTTTGGATCTCTGATGAGAGCGAGGTTCTTTAGCTTGTGCAATAGCCCCATTATTGTCACAATGGAGGTCTATTGGGTTCCCTACACTAGGAACAACACCAAGCTCTGTAATGAACTTCCTGATCCAAACAGCCTCCATTGCTGTAGCTGATGCAGCAATGTACTCAGCTTCCATTGTTGAATCAGCGACTGTGTCTTGCTTTGAACTCTTCCAGCTCACAGCACCTCCATTTAAGTAAAATATATACCCTAACTGTGATCTGTAATCATCCTTATTAGTTTTGAAGCTAGTATCGGTGTAACCCTTTACAATAAGCTCTTCATCGCCTCCAAATATCAAGAAATAATCTTGAGTCCTTCTCAAGTACTTAAGAATATTATTGACTGCTGTCATAGTGACCTTCACCTGGATCTGACTGATATCTGCTCGTCATGCTCAATGCATATGAGACGTTCAGGCGAGTACAAAGCATGGCATACATGATAGACCCTATAGCAGATGCATAAGGAATCTGATCCATGCAGTCCCTTTCTACCTTAGAAGAAGGACATTGAGTCTTCGAAAGACTCACACCATGTGACATAGGAATGAATCCCTTCTTGAAATTCTCCATGGAAAAACGTTTAAGCACCTTGTCAATGTACGTACTCTGGCATAGGCCAAGCAATCTTTTAGATCTATCTCTATAGATCCTAAGACCTAAAATATAGGCTGCTTCACCCAAGTCTTTCATTGAAAAACAATTCCTGAGCCAAGTCTTCACTGACTGAAGAGTAGGGATATTATTTCCAATGAGAAGTATGTCATCTACATATAATATAAGAAAGATAACTATGCTCCCACTAACCTTCATGTAGACACATGGTTCATCTTCATTCTTAATGAAACAAAACGTTTTGATTACATCATCGAATCGAAGATTCCATCTTCTAGAAGCTTTCTTCAATCCATAAATGGATCTTTGCAACTTACAAACCTTTCCAGCATGCTCTGGATCAACAAAACTCTCAGGTTGTGTCATGTACACATCCTTGAGTAATTTTCTGTTAAGAAATATGGTTTTGACATCCATCTGCTAGATCTCATAATCATAGTAAGCAGCAATAGCAAGCATGATCTGAATGAACTTGAGCATCACAACTGGTGAAAAGGTTTCATCATAGTCTATACCATGAATCT
Organism: Zingiber officinale; assembly: GCF_018446385.1. Taxonomy (NCBI): domain Eukaryota; kingdom Viridiplantae; phylum Streptophyta; class Magnoliopsida; order Zingiberales; family Zingiberaceae; genus Zingiber; species Zingiber officinale. The sequence goes on along the minus strand of NC_055988.1, from coordinate 57,664,970 downwards.
GCTTGAATCCTTTAGCCACCAATCTACCTTTATAGGTATGCATATTTCCATCCATGTCAGTCTTCACCTTGAAGACCCACTTACACCCAATGGGGTTGATCCCTTCAGGTGGATCAACCAAAGTCCATACTTGGTTAGTGTACATGTATTCCATTTCGGATCTCATGGCCTTCAGCCATTTCTTATAATTTGGGCTATGTACAGCTTCTTGATAAGACGTAGGCTCATTGAGACCAATAAGCTCTACATCACCGTGGTCAGACAAGAGAAAAGAATATCTCTCAAGTTGACAATGAATCCTATCAGATCTGCGTAGTGCATGTGCTACTTTGAACAGGTTGGTGTTCCATAACTTCTTGTGGTATAACAAGATCCCGATCCACAACATCTTGTGGTGCCTGTTCAATTTCCATCAAGGTATCAGTGCTAGTATCTTGAACTTCTTCAAAATCGACTTCACTCCGACTAGTTTTTCTAGAAATCAATTCCCTTTCTAGAAATAAACCAGTCCTGGTAACAAACACCTTGCCATATGTGGGATTATAGAAGTAATATCCCTTTGTTTCCTTGGGATATCCAACAAAGTAGCACTTATCTAATTTAGGTCCTAGTTTATCTGAGACTTGTCTTTGAACATAAGCCTCATAACTCCAAATCTTCATAAAAGACATATTGGGGCTCTTCCTTGTCCATATCGTATATGGTGTCTTTATGATGGCCTTGGGTGGAACTCGGTTAAGTGTGAAAGCGGTTGTCTCTTGTGCATGCCCCTAGAAGGAAGTAGGAAGATCTATATTACTCATCATCGATCGTACCATATCTAATAAAGTACGGCTCCTCCTTTTTAATACACAATTCCATTGTGATGTTCCATGTGGAGTGAGTTGAGATATGATGTCACACTTAACGAGATGGTCATGAAACTCTTGGATAAGGTATTCCCCACCTTAATCTGATAGAAGCATCTTAATACTCTTACCAAGTTTGTTTTGTACTTCATTCTTGAATTCTTTAAACTTTTCAATGGATTCTGACATGTGTCTCATCAGATACACATAGTCATATCTACTGAAATCAACAGTAAAGGTAATGAAGTAATGATAGCCTCCTCTAGATGCTACTCTGAAAAGGCCACATACATCAGTATGTATGAGTTCTAATAGATCATTAGCCCTTTCACCATGCCCACTAAATGGAGTCTTTGTCATCTTACCTCGAAGACAAGATTCTCATACCTCATATGATTCAAAATCAAATGAGTTCAAAAGTCCATCCTTATTGAGTTGGGATATGTGACTCTCATTTATGTGACCTAAGCGACAATGCCAAAGATATGTTTGGTTCAGATCATTAGATTTGAACCGCTTGGTATTTATGTTATAGATTGAGTTTTCAAAGTCTAGAACATATAGTCCATTTATCATAGGTGCACTACAATAAAACATGTCATTTAAATAAATAGAACAACATTTTTCCTTTATTATAAATAAGAACCCCTTCTTGTCTAAACAAGAAATAGAGATTAAGTTTTTGGTTAAAGTAGGCACATAACAACACTCTTCAAGTTCTAAAACAAGCCTAGTGGGCAAAAATAAGGAGTAGGTTCCTACAACGACGACAACAACTCTTGCACCATTGCCTACTCATAGATCCACTTTGCCCTTTGTCAATACTCTACTATTTCTCAGCCCCTGCACATTAGTACAAATGTGACATGCAGATCTGGTATCTAATACCCATGAAGAAGAAATAGATAGATTGACTTCTATAACATATATACCTGAGGCAGAAGTCCCACTTCTCTTTCAATTTAGTTCCTCTAGGTACCCCTTGCAGTTCCTCTTCCAGTGTCCGGTCTCACCGCAGTGGAAGCAGGTTCTTTCCTTGGCTACCCCACCTTTGGGTTTCAGTGCATGAGCCTTGCCCTTGCATTTGGCTTGGGTCTTACCCATACCTTTAGGCTTCCACTTGCCTTTGCCTTTAGACACCATCAAAATGGAACTAGGCTTTGCCTTCTTAAGGTTGATTTTAGTAATTCTCAACATGCTCAACATCTCAGGCAGTGGTTTGTTAATTTCATTCATGTTGTAGTTCATGATAAATTGACTGTAACTATCAGGCAACGACTGCAAGATAAGGTCAGTGGCCAATGCTTAGCCTAGTGGGAATCCCAACCTTTGTAGATTCTCCATATACCCAATCATTTTGAGCACATAAGGCCTGACGGGACTTCCTTCTTGCATTCTATATTGAAACAGTACTTTAGAGATCTCAAATCTCTCATGCCTTGCTTGTCATTGATATAGTTGTCTAAGATGTTCAACCATATCAAAAGCATCCATGTTCTTATGTTAATTCTGAATCTCAGAGTTCATGGTAGCGAGCATAAGGCATGATACATCTAATGTATCATCTTGATGCTTCTTGTAAGCATCCCTATCGGCTCTAGTGGCAGTAGCAAGGGGTGTTTCAGGAATAGGCTGCTCTAGGACATACAGTTTCCTTTCTTTCTTGAGAACTATTCTCAAGTTTCTATACCAGTCTAGAAAATTAGCTCCATTGAGCTTGTCCTTATCAAGGACAGATTGTAGAGAAAGGGTATTTGATGTACTTGACGACATGGTAATCTACAACAGAATAATGCAGAACTTAGTATCATATATCAATAATTTAATTAGGCATTTAATTAAATGATTCTCCCACTGAATTCTAAAGCTTGATAGGAGCAAGTCACTACTAGCTCTAAACCCTAAAGCAAAAACATTCAAGTGGGACAAGATCCATATTATACCTCATCTTAAGTTAGCTTTGGCTAATCACCCAAGACTTATATAAATTAGGTAGGCACCGTGTACCAATTTGGCAAGATCCACATTATACCTTATCTTGAGTTAGATTTGGCTAATCGCTGAAGACTTAGTACAACTTAGGTAGACAACATTTACCAATTACATCTTATGTAACTCTTGTATCTTTTGGTGAACAAGACTATTTATTCGTTTGCCCATCTTATGAAATTCACATTATAACACATCTTGAGTTAGCTTTGGCTAATCACCCAAGACTAGTATAATTATATTTCATCATAAGGGATATGTCTCTAAGTTCTCAATCCAACTGAGGTAACTCAGTTAAGTCATACCCAAAGTTCAATAATCGGACATCACAATTGTCCAGTCGCACTCTACCAAGATAAAATGAGTCACTTTGCTTTGGCAAACCTGACTACAGATGATTGAGGTAGTAGTGAGTACCAAACTTTGATAGGCATATGTAAAGGACCTGATTACAATAGCTACACATGCATCACATACATTCATGTCATATCTGTTAGTGAGAGCCCTAGAGCCGATCATGTGATAATTGTTGTATGGACTCGATGTATCATATTCTTATATATATTTATAAAGGCATTTCTTTATGGTTATTATACTTACTTGTATTGGTACTAAATAACAAAGTATAATAGCGTCCTTGAGTAGAAGGTTCTTATCTATATCAATCAATTGGTTGAATTGATAATGAGATGATATAGAGAACATTTCTCTTAATCATTCCTAGTCAAGTATTAACATTCAGGGACAATGTTAATGCGATGAGACTAGCATGTAGGTCATCTTGATGACTTAATCTTACAAGTCATGGATATTAGATATCAAGTTGACACATGAGTATACATTGGAGAATGTATACTGAATGACCCGTCATGAGAAAGTATCATGGTTCGTTATATGAGTGTTATATACTTTCTCATGTGACTATTAGTATTACTATCAGTCATTGGACCTGAAGTCACCATGGCTCCCTACATAAGAAGTTGCATACTTTGGCTTCGTCAAACATCACCCGTAAATGGGTGGACTATAAAGGCGACTATTGGGTATGTAACAAATTATGCGGAGGGATGTGAGTGATGTAGATGGGATCTATCCCTCCTACATGACGGGAGTGACATCATGATTCTTGATAGAGTGAGACCACTAAGTGCATGGTCATGCCCAAATAGGTCAATATGAGATATTGAGTTCATTTGATTAGAGTGAGTCTACATGGAGTTCAAGATATAGATTGATCATAGGATGACACGGTCTATGCCTCAATTGATCAATTTAGATGTCAAGGATAGAAGGACATTGTCACATATTGTGAGAGTCACAATTAGTAGTCACAAAGGTGATGTTGGATCTCAACATTCTTGTAACTTGGGTAGTAATGATGTGTTGCTAGATACCGCTCATTACTTATGTTTCTAAATGGATTTAGGAGCATTGCCAACGTTACAAGAACCTATAGGGTCACACACAAAGGGCAGTTAGATGGATATTAGGTTCATATGATGGACCAAGAGGATTAGGTTCATGTGATGAACCAAATTAGATTAAGAGTAATCAAAATTAGACTAATTGTGTTGGACTCAATTTGATTCATGTGTCGAATGAGTCTAATTTAAACTATGATTCATTGAATCAATTTAAACCAATGAATAGAGATTCATTAAATTAAATTGATTTGAATCAAAGGTTAGATTTGATCAACCATGGGAGATAAGAGGTCAAGTTTGACTTGACTTGAGAGGGAAGATGAAGGGTCAAGTTTGACTTGAACAAATGCCACCTCATTGTGACTTGGCATGGGTCGGCCAATGATGATTTTACACATTATCAAGCCTACATCATTATGTGTCACCTCATGAGGAAGACCAAGAGCCATGACTCTTGGTATTACTTGGTGGTATAAGATGCTCCATTAAGTGGTCGGCCACATTATATGTGCATTCAAGGCTTCCTCTTCTTTTCCTCTCTTCATCTTTCTCTCCTTCTCCTCCATTGCCGAGACCTCTCAAGGGTGCTAGCACACTCTAAGTGGTTCTCTCCACCTTTTGTCTGTGTGGATACGTGTAGAGGAGTGTACACTTGACACTCTATGAGATCCGGCAACCATTTGGACGAGCGGGATAAGCGAAGGGCATCGCTACAAGGGTAAAATCTTTTTCCATGTAGATCTAAGGTAGATCTAGTGTAGACAAACATGTACATGAATATTTTATTTATCTTCGCACGGATCCGTAGCTAGCTTTGAGGTTTCCGCAACGAAAAAAGCGATTTTTGCGGGTCGAAATTGCTAACACTGGTATCAAAGCCACGTGCGAAGCTTGTACATGTTTGTATTTGTTATTAGTAAAAGGTTTCAGATCTATAAGTTTCTGTAATTTTTCTACTTTTATATATTTTGTGAGTATTTTTCTTGTAGAGGCGAAGCAAGACACTTGCAGGCTTCAAATACCAAGAAAAACCTTCCGTAACCGTAAGGTTTCGCCCAAATAATTTTTTTTTTTTTGAATAGCGACTTAAGGTGCTATTGGATCAATTTGGGACACTCGCAATATTCATTTCGTGAGAAAGGGCGCTGCCCCTAACCACGCAAGGGGCATTGTCTCGCGATCGCGCCCGAAAATCGCTAAACGGGACCGCCGAGGAGTTATGACTCATAAAATTAATAAATCAGTAGTAAAATTATAGAAATTTATGTAAAATACATAATTTAGAATTATATATGATATTGTGATGGTCATGATCCAAAAACCCCAATGTGATTGGTTAAAATTATGTTGTAATTGATAATATGGCCTACACCATTTTTTGTATTGTGCGTGTTGTATATTATATGCAACCTGCACGTCGTGCCTTTCTTATTATATTCCTGTTGTAAATATTTTTTAGACTTAAATGTAACTCGAGTTTCATATTTATAATGTACAAAATGAAGCGGTGGAAGGTCCACTCAAGAAGGAGTCACAAAGAGGGTGCTGCCAACACATGGCGATCAAAAGGAGGCGCTTGAAGAAGTCGTTAACCCTAGGTTGACTGTCCGATCTTTTCATTGGCTTGAGAAGATCGTAGTAGGGCCATGACCTCATCACAAATTAATTAATCAGTATATATGATTGCTTGTGTGTATGTGATGCATGCTAATGTAGGGTAATTAATGTATATATGATGCACATTCACAATTAGATTAGATCTTAATCAAGTCAACTTGAAATGCCTACCAAGCTTTGATACCCATCACTACCTCGATCATTTGTTGTTATTGAATCTGCCAAAGCAGAGCAATGCATATTATCTTGGTAGGGTGCGGAGGGACAATCTTGGTCCCACCTATCAAAGCTTGGGTGAGAACAAACTCAATTAGATTGAGTATAACTAGTTAACTCAATTGGATCTGGTAAAACTATAGGCATTTTCTAACGGTTGGGAAGATAGGATAAAGATCACTTTTATCTTGATCCTATAAACAAGAGTTGCATAAAGATGTAATTGATAATTAGTTATCTATCAATCATACTAAGTCTTGGGTGATTTAGCCAAAGCTAACTCAAGGCATAGTATGATGTGGATCTTGTCCCGCGAGAATTATAGCTAATTGGTATGAATCTAGTAGTGTGGTTTGACTACAACCATGACTGTATTCTACAAAAGCTCTATAATTCAGTGGGAGCATCATTTAGTTAAAGGCCTAATTAAATGATAAGTGGAATATGATATTTACTTTCTGATTTATTTATGTTGTAGATTGCCATGTCGACGAACACGAACATTTTCTCCCTGTGTTCTATCCTTGACAAGGACAAGCTCAATGGAGCTAATTTCCTAAACTGGTACAGGAATCTGAGAAACGTTCTCACACAAGAAAGAAAACTGTACGTCCTGGAGAAGCCCATTCCGGAGGCACCTCCTGCCACTGCCACGCGAGCCGACCGAGATGCTTATAAGAAGTATCAAGATGATGCATTAGATGTGTCATGCCTCATGCTCGCAACCATGAACTCTAAGCTTCAGAAGCAACACGAGTTGATGACTGCTTATGATATGGTTGAACATCTTCATCAACTATATCAAGGACAAGCAAGGCACAAGAGATTCGAGATCTCTAAGGCACTGTTTCAGTGCAAGATGCAAGATGGGACTCCCGTAGGTCCATATGTACTCAAGATGATTGGGTACATAGAGAACCTACAGAGGTTGGGATTCCCACTTGGCCAAGAACTGGCCACTGACTTGTTCTTGCAATCCTTGCCTGAAAGTTACAGTCAATTTATCATAAATTACAACATGAATTAAATTGATAAGCCACTGCCTGAGCTTGTAAGCATGTTACGAACTGCTGAGCTCAACCTTAAGAAGGTAAAGCCCAACTCCATTTTGATGGTGCAAAAGCAAAAAGGCAAAGGCAAGCCTAAAGGTAAGGGAAAGTTCCAAGCCAAGGGCAAAGGCAAGGTAATGAAACCTAAAGGAGGGGTTGCCAAGGATACTACCTGCTTCCCCTGCCGTTAGACCGGGCACTAGAAGAGGAACTACAAAGGATACCTAGAAGATCTTAAGAAGAAGAGAAATGAGATTTCTACTTCAGGTATATATGTTATAGAAATCAATCTTTCTATTTCTTCATCGTGGGTATTAGATACCGAATGTGCTTCTCACATTTGTACTAATGTGTCGACGTTGAGAAATAGCAGGGCATTGATGAAGGGCGAGGTGGACCTACGAGTAGGCAATGGAGCACGGTTTGCTGCTGTTGCTGTAGGAACTTATTTTCTGTCTCTGCCCTCTAGGCTTGTACTAGAATTAGATGAATGTTGTTATTTGTCTGCTCTCCCAAAGAACATCATTTCAGTTTCTTGTTTAGACAAGAAAGGTTTTTTATTTATAATAAAGAACAAATGTTGTTCCGTTTATTTGAAAGATATGTTCTATTGTAGTGCACCTCTGATGAATGGACTCTACATTCTAGACTTAGAGAACCCCATCTATAACATAAGTACTAAAAGGTTCAAGACAAATGAAATGAACCGAACCTATCTCTGGCATTGTCGCTTAGGTCATATAAATGAGAATCGCTTATCCCAACACCATAAAAATGGTTTGCTAGACTCATTTGATTTTGAATCATAGGAGACATGCAAGTCATGCCTACTGAGCAAGATGACCAACACTCCCTTTAGTGGACACAGTGAAAGAGCAACTCACTTGTTAGGACTTATACATATTGATGTATGTGGCCCTTTCAATGTCACTGCCAGAGGTGGTTATAGTTACTTCATTACACTTAGTGATGACTTCAGTAGATATGGTTATGTATATCTGATGACGCATAAGTCACAATCCTTTGAAAAGTTCAAAGAATTCAAGAATGAAGTACAAAATCAGCTAGGCAAGAGTATTAAAATACTTAGATCAGATCGAGGTGGTGAATACCTTAGCCATGAGTTTCGTGACTATCTAGCTGAGTGTGGGATTCTATCCCAACTCACTCCTCCTGGAACACAACAGTGGAATGGTGTATCCGAAAGGAGGAATTACACCCTATTAGATATGGTACAATCTATGACGAGTCACACAGATCTTCCTATATCTTTTTGGGGATATGCTCTAGACACAACAGCCTTCACACTTAACCATGTTCCATCCAAAATCTGTGATAAACACACCATATAGGATATGGACTGGGAGAGATGCCTAGATATCTTTTATGAGGATTTGGGGTTGTGAGGTTTACGTTCGACGTCAAGTCTCGGATAAACTGGGACCTAAATCCGATAAGTGCTATTTTATAGGATATCCCAAGGAAACGAAGGGATATTACTTTTACATTCTCAGTCACCACAAAGTGTTTGTGGCTAAGACTGGGGTATTTCTAGAAAAGGATTTTGTTTCTAGAAAAACTAGTGGGAGTACGTTCAATGTTGAAGAAGTTCAAGATATGGACCATAGCACTGAAGCCTTAATGGAAGTTGAACTGGAACCACAAAATGTTGTTGCACAAGGAGTTGAGCAACAACAACCAGTTTAAGAAGACCTACCTCTTCGCAGGTCTAACAGGGTACGTCGTCAGCCTGAGAGATACTCATTTCTCTTGTCTGACCATGACTGGAGTTATGCTCATTGATAATGAGCCTACCTCCTATCAGGAAGCTGTGCTGAGACTAGATTCTGAGAAATGGCTAGAGGCCATGAGATCCGAGATGGAATCCATGTACACCAACCAAGTATGGACTTTGATTGATCCACCTGAAGGCGTCAAACCCATTGGGTGTAAGTGGGTCTTTAAGAGAAAGACTGACATGGATGGACTTATTACCTATAAGGGTTGTTTGGTAGCTAAAGGTTTCAAGCAAATTCATGATATTGACTATAATGAAACTTTTTCTCTAGTAGCGATGTTTAAGTCCATTCGGATTATGCTTGCTATTGCAGCATACCATGATTATGAGATCTGGTAGATGGATGTCAAAATCGCGTTTCTAAATGGAAACTTGCTCAAAGATGTGTACATGACATAACTTGAGGGTTTTGTAGATCCACTGCATACTGGCAGAGTATGCAAGCTGCATAAGTGTATTTATGGACTAAAGCAAGCTTCTCGGAGCAGGAAGCTTCTATTCGATGATGCGATCAAATAGTTTAGTTTCATCAAGAATGAAGATGAACCCTGTGTCTACAAGAAGGTTGTTGGGAACACAGTTGTCTTCCTTATATTGTATGTGGATGACATACTACTCATTGGAAATGACATCCCTTTGCTACAGTCTGTAAAGACTTGGCTAGGGAATTGTTTCTCATTGAAGGACTTAGGTGAAGCGGCCTGCATTCTAGGCATAAAGATCTATAGAGATAGATCTAAGAGAATGCTTGGCCTAAGTCAAAGTACATATATTGACATGGTATTACTATGGTTTACCATGCAGAATTCCAAGAATGGATTTCTGCCGATGTCACACGGTGTGAGTCTTTCGAAGACTCAAAGTCCTTCTTATAGAAAGGAGAGAGACCGCATGGAGAAGATTGTTGGAGGATCGGTGGTCGGCTTGAAGGGGGGGTTGGATAGACGGCACCCCCAAATCGTTGCGCTAACACGTTCGATGTAACGTGGTTCGGAGATAACTTGCTCCTACTCCACGGCTGTCCGTAAGGTGGACGATCCCTCAATCCGTCGGTGGATTAGTCCCCGAAAACTCCGGCTAGCTCAAACCTCCATGTGGGTGGAGAAACCTCACCACAAACTCACCAAGACCTCTTGGACACAAGGGAAACCTTGAGAACTTTTGTGACTACTAATTAGGCTTTAACCAAGTCTAATTTCGTCAGGTTGACCGGCCATCCCAAGCTCCCTCTTATAGAGCTTGGGAAAATCAGCCTTGCTGATTTGCCCGTTACCAGTCGACTTGTCCTTGCACCAGTCGACTGGTCGACTGGTGCCAACCCAACGTCTCTCTCAACGGCTATCTATCAGTCGACTGGTCCCAGCCGTTTTGGGCACAGAGAGCTTCTGTGCTCACCACCAGTCGACTGGTCCCAGTACCAGTCGACTGGTACAACCCTAAACTTAGGGTTTCCCATCCCGAGTACATTTCTCTCATGCACTCGTACCCTCACGACTCACTTGACTCTTCTTTTGCAGCCTTGACCTCTTGCCTTCAAGTTTACTTCCTTTGGCTCTCGTCCCTCGGATGCATCCAAGCCCGCTGCTCGTCCCCAATGCCATCCTTCGCGTATGCCTCGAAGTTGCTTCCCTCGGCCCTTGTCCTCGCTGCCTTGTCCACGGTCCCTCGGATGCTCCATCCTTCACCAAACCCGAAGCCGTCAACCTGAGTCACATGTGTCACCTGCAGTCCTACACAACTCAAGTACACATATCAAATAACGAGGGTAAACCTAACTTAAACCCTTTGCCCAAACACCAAAACACATGGTCCCACGGACCATTGGGATTGCTCCAACAATCTCCCCTTTTTGGTGTTTGGCAATACGTTTAAGTTAGGGAAAACAAATAGCAAATAAGCATGCTAATACAATGGACTTACGATGCCAAGGCTACACACTTGGACTTACACCGCCGAATGGACTTACGATTCCAAGGCTGCACACTTGGACTTATAATGCCGAATGGACTTACGTTGCCAAGGCTACACACTTGGCAACCGCCGAAACAATGCACCAAGCATTGGACCCTATCACAAGGCTCCCCCTACACCTAAGCTCCCCATTGAGCTAGGATTTTACCTCGGGCTTTTTAAGAACCCACGGGCTTTTTAAGATCCTATCCCAAGGCTCCCCCTATGCAAAGACACTTAAGGTTTTCCCAACTAAACCTTAATTCTCCCCCTTTGCCTAACATCCAAAAAGTTCTCCAACAATATCCCAATTGTTGAGAACTTATCATCCAAATTGACCCTAAACTCATGTATTAATCCCCCTTGGATCCCATACATCTAAGCAAGTTGACATGGTCACAAACCAATGCTGAAAACAGTTTCAGACTAGTATCAGTCGACTGCCCCAAGTGCCAATCGACTGCCCCCTTCGACAGAACCTTACAGAAGCATTCTGTAGTCCAAAAACACTGTTACCAGTCGACTGGTATCGGCACCAGTCGACTGTCCTCGTCAAAATGAGCTTACAGAACCATTCTGTGCTAAAAAACATTGTTAGCAGTCGACTGGTATCTGCACCAGTCGACTGGTACCCTATTTCTGAAAAAATCAGCCTTTTCAGGCCAACTTCAGAAATGCACCAGTAATTCCCTAGACCTCCAAAAATTCCCAAATTTTGTGGAGAGGTCTATTGTACCCTTGTCTACTTGGGAAAAATACATTACAAAATGTATCTATCACCAATCCCAAGATTGACACAAAATCCGAAACTAGCTAAATGGTTCAATTGAACCTTGACCTAAAGTCCTAGTTTTGGCTTCCTTTTGATGTATTTTCCCATACCAACCCACAATGCATCCCTATCATTGGTTTATATGGCATCTATACATCCAAAACCATTTATCATGCAACATGACCCTTAATGTCATATTTCCATGCATGAAACATAATCCATGTGTGCCAAATCCCTAGGTTTGAGACTCAAATCCATCTATAAACCATTTGGCACACTCCATGGCTCCTCTAGACCCCCAAGTAGAACCCACCTGAGATCCATTGGCCATGGGTCCCAATTTGACTCTTTGAACTCCCCCTAGATCTCTTAACATTAGCCACCTCCCTAGGTGACTCATCTATTGTGGCTATACCACAATGATGTCCCTTAGAAGATCTCCTTATCTTCTTGACCTTGGATGCATCATCCTTGCCATAATCATATGCAACCCTAGCATATTTCTTTCTATTGGCCTTGGATGACTCTCCCTTGCCCTTATCATGTGCCACCCTAGCACATGGTCTCCTTTTGACCTTGGAGGGACTAGATCGGTATCCCAAACCCGATCTATCATTGTTGGGTTTTTGACTACCCAACACCATATTTAATCCCTTAGATCCAATAGTGAATCTCTTAAGGAATTTCCCTAAACCATCAAGCTTTGCCATCAAAGCTTGATTCTCCCTTTCTAGGTTCCTAACCCTAGAGTCAACATGTCCACCTTGGACATTCCTAGACCTACCCTTTCTAGGCATATGTCTCCCCTTCTTGAAATTAATGCCTTGGGTCTCCTTAGGTCTACCATTTCTAAATTTATCATGCATAGATTTCCTAGGGTTATGATCCACATTTACCCTACTCCTATCATGAGATCTAAATCCAAAATTTTTCATTGCTACATAATGATAATCATTATTTCTCCTGGCATGCATGGGAACATAAGAATTTGAATTTGAATTACACTTCAAATTAGGGTATACCTCCCTTACCCTTGAAGCTCCCCCTTGACTTGAGCTCCTCTTCTTCTTCTCCCATTTCTTCAAATGCGCCAACTTCTTGATTTCTTTCTTCTTTGGGCATTTGGTGTGGTAATGACCCCGCTCACCACACGTGAAACACACTATGTGTCATTTCTTCTCCTTCTTTTGGGCTTCTTTATTCCTACAACCCATGTTAGTATTCAAAATAACTTGATTGGGTTTAGGAGTTACCTTCTTCTTACCCAATGGACACCTACTCTTGTAGTGTCCCTTCTCATTGCAACCGAAGCATACTATGTGATCTTTTGACATTGCTTCGGCGGAGGTGCTCACTTGGTTGACCTCCTCCAAGATTTCTTCTTCATCCTCTTCACTTGTCTTGGATTCATCTTCAACCTTTGAGGATGTAGATGATGCCTCATCTTCCTTCTCCTCCTCAGATGTTGAGCGTGACTCAACTTCCGTTTGCTCCACCTCCTCTTCTTGAGCTACTAAGCCCATCTCCTTGGGCTCCACATCCGATTGGTCCTTCTCCTTTTGGACCACTTCGTCACTTTCTTCGGATTTTTCTTCTTCTTCTTGTGTAGGCAAAAATTCCTCCCATGGAAATTTCTTCACTTTGCTCCATAATTCATGGGCATTCTCATATTTACCTACACGACTCACAACATCATTAGGCAACAAATCAATTAAAATTGCTATTACCTTTGAGTTTGCCTCCGATTGTGAGGTTTGCTCCTCCGTCCAATGTCGTGTTCGGAGCTTCTTTCCTTTCTTGTCCTTTGGGACTTTGAATGGCTCTTTGACCACCATCATTATGTCCCAATCCGTATTGAAGAAGATCCCCATCTTCATCATCCAATAGGTGATGTCCCCAAGGCTTCCTCCTTCAAACTTTGGAGGGACAATCAACCCGGCCATCTTCTTATGCGTTGCTCTTCTCGGCGGTTAGTCCGATGGAGAGCGTCCTTGCTCTAATACCACTTGTTGGAAGATCGGTGGTCGGCTTGAAGGGGGGGTTGGATAGACGACACCCCCAAATCGTTGCGCTAACACGTTCGATGTAACGTGGTTCGGAGATAACTTGCTCCTACTCCACGACTGTCCATAAGGTGGACGATCCCTCAATCCGTCGGTGGATTAGTCCCCGGAAACTCCGGCTAGCTCAAACCTCCTTGTGGGTGGAGAAACCTCACCACAAACTCACCAAGACCTCTTGGACACAAGGGAAACCTTAAGCACTTTTGTGACTACTAATTAGGCTTTAACCAAGTCTAATTTCGTCAGGTTGACTGACCATCCCAAGCTCCCTCTTATAGAGCTTGGGAAAATCAGCCTTGCTGATTTGCCCGTTACCAGTCGACTGGTCCTTGCACCAGTCGACTGGTGCCAACCCAACGTCTCTCTCAACGGCTATCTATCAGTCGACTGGTCCCTGGACCAGTCGACTGGTCCCAGCCGTTTTGGGCACAGAGAGCTTCTGTGCTCACCACCAGTCGACTGGTCCCAGTACCAGTCGACTGGTACAACCCTAAACTTAGGGTTTCCCTCCCGAGTACATTTCTCTCATGCACTCGTACCCTCACGACTCACTTGACTCTTCTTTTGCAGCCTTGACCTCTTGCCTTCAAGCTTACTTCCTTTGGCTCTCGTCCCTCGGATGCATCCAAGCCCGCTGCTCGTCCCCAATGCCATCCTTCGCGTATGCCTCGAAGTTTCTTCCCTCGGCCCTTGTCCTCGCTGCCTTGTCCACGGTCCCTCGGATGCTCCATCCTTCACCGAACCCGAAGCCGTCAACCTGAGTCACATGTGTCACCTGCAGTCTTACACAACTCAAGTACACATATCAAATAACGAGGGTAAACCTAACTTAAACCCTTTGCCCAAACACCAAAACACATGGTCCCGCGGACCATTGGGATTGCTCCAACAAAGATCCCTTATGCTTCAGCCATAGGATCTATCATGTACACCATGCTATGTACTCGTCTTGATGTTAGTATGCTTTGAGCATGACGAGCAGATACCAGTCAGATCCAGGTGAATGTCACTAGATAGCGGTCAAGAATATTCTTAAGTACTTGAGAAGGACTAAAGAATATTTCTTGATATTTTGAGGCGATGGCGAGCTAGCTGTAAAGGGTTACAGTGATGCTAGCTTCCAAACTGACTAGGATAATTATAGATCGTAGTCTGGGTTCATCTTTTGCTTGAATGGTGGTGTTGTAAGCTGGAAGAGTTTGAAACAGGACACAGTTGCTGATTCTACAATAGAGGTCGAGTATATTGCTGCATTAGAAGTAGCAAAGGAGGCAGTTTTGATCCGCAAGTTCATTATTGAGCTTGGGGTGGTTCCTAGCATAGCCGATCCTATAGAGCTCTATTATGACAACAATGGAGCAATTGCGCAGGCTAAGGAACCTCGTTCACACCATCGAACCAAACACATACTACGGCGCTTCGATCTCATTCGAGGGATCATCGATAGAGGAGATATGAAAATTTGCATAGTACCCATAGAGGCTAACGTCGTTGATCCCTTGACTAAGGCTTTGGCACAAAGAAAGCATGATGGTCACACTAAGTCATTGGGTATTAGAGCCTACCCTGATTGGCACTAGTGCTAGTGGGAGATTGTTAGTGAGAGCCCTAGAGCTGATCATGTGATGATTGTTGTATGGATTCGATGTATCATATTCCTATATATATTTATAAAAGCATTTCTTTATGGTTATTATACTTACTTGTATTGGTGCCAAATTACTAAGTATAATAGCGTCCTTGAGTAGAAGGTTCTTATCTATATCAATCGATTGGTTAAATTGATAATGAGATGATATAGAGAACACTACTCTTAATCATTCCCAGTCAAGTATTAATATTCAGGGACAATGTTAATGCGATGAGAGTAGCATGTAGGTCAACTCGATGACTTGATCTCACAAGTCATGGATATTAGATATCAAGTTGACACATGGGTATGCATTGGAGAATGTATACTGAATGACCCGCCATGAGAAAGTTGTTGGAGGATCGGTGGCCGGCTTGAAGGGGGGTTGGATAGACGGCAGCCCCAAATCGTTAGCTTCCTACACTATTGTTAGCTTGCGCAGCGGAATACAAATAAAAACAAACAAGCTAAACTAAATACAAGACAAAGAAAGGAAATGCAAACCAAACCGCTAACACGTTCGATATAACGTGGTTCGGAGATGATGCTCCTACTCCACGACGTGTCCGTAAGGTGGACGATCCCTCAATCCGTCGGTGGATTAGTCCCCGGCAAACTCCGGCTAGCTCAACCTCCTTGTGGGAGGAGAAACCTCACCACAACTCCAACCAAGAACACTTGGACACAAGAGAACCTTGAGCACTTTGGTGACTACTAATTAGGCTTCAACCAAGTCTAATTTCGTCGCCTTGGCCGGCCATACCAAGCTCCTTCTTATAGAGATTGGAACAAATCAGAACCTGATTTGCCCGTTACCAGTCGACTGGTCCTTGCACCAGTCGACTGATGCCAGCCCAACGGCTATCTCAACGGCTCTCTGCTACAGTGCATCAGTCGACTGGTCCATACACCAGTCGACTGCTATAGTACGCTACAGTAACGCTATAGTAAACCCTAAAACTAGGATTTTACTCCGAGTACAATCTCTCATGCACTCGTACCCTCACGACTCATTTGACTCTTCTTTGCAGCCTTCAAGCCTACTTCCTTTGGCTCTCGTCCCTCGGATGCATCCAAGCCCGCGGCTCGTCCCCAATGCCATCCTTCGCGTATGCCTCGAAGTCGCTTCCCTCGGCCCTTGTCCTTGCTGCATTGTCCACGGTCCCTCGGATGCTCCATCCTTCACCAGACCCGAAGCCGTCAACCTGAGTCACATGTGTCACCTGCAGTCCTGCACAACTCAAGTACACATAACAAATAATGAGGGCAATCCTAACTTAAATCCTTTGCCCAAACACCAAAACACATGATCCCACGGACCATTAGGATTGCTCCAACAATCTCCCCCTTTTTAGTGTTTGGCAATACGTTTAAGTTAGGGAAAACAAATAACAAATAAACATGCTAATAACAATGGACTTACGATGCCAAGGCTACAAACTTGGACTTACAACGCCGAATGGACTTACGTTGCCAAGGCTACACACTTGGACTTACACTGCCGAATGGACTTACGTTGCCAAGGCTACACACTTGGCAACCGCCGAATGGACTTACATTGCCAAGGCTACACACTTGGACTTATACCGCCGAATGGACTTACATTACCAAGGCTACACACTTGGCAACCGCCGAATTAATGCACCAAGCATTAGAACCTATCACAAGGCTCCCCCTACACCTACGCTCCCCATTGAGCTAGGATTTTACCACGGGCTTTTTAAGAACCTATCCCAAGGCTCCCCCTACGCAAAGACACTAAAGGTTTTCCCAACTAAACCTTAATTCTCCCCCTTTGCCTAACATCCAAAAAGTTCTCCAACAATATCCCAATTGTTGAAAATTTCTCATCCAAACTGACCCTAAACTCATGTATTAATCCCTCTTGGATCCCATACATCTAAGTGAGTTGACATGGTCACAAACCAATGCTGAAAACAATTTCAGACTGGTATCAGTCGACTGCCCCAAGTGCCAGTCGACTGCCCCCTTCGACAGAACCTTACAGAAGCATTCTGTGGTCGAAATATACTGTTACCAGTCGACTGGTGTCGGTACCAGTCGACTGCCCTCGTCAAAATGAGCTTACAGAACCATTCTGTGCTCAAAAACATTGTTACCAGTCGACTGGTATCTGCACCAGTCGACTGGTACCCTATTTCTGAAAAAATCAGCCTTTTCGGGCCACCTTCAGAAATACACCAGAAATTCCCTAGACCTCCAAAAATTCCCAAATTTTGTGGAGAGGTCTATTGTACCCTTGTCTACTTGGGAAAAATACATTATAAAATGTATCTATCACCAATCCCAAGATTGACATAAAATCCAAAACTAGCTAAATTGTTCAATTGAACATTGACCTAAAGTCCAAGTTTTGGCTTCCTCTTGATGTATTTTCCCATACCAACCCACAATGCATCTCTAGCATTGGTTTATATGGCATCTATACATCCAAAATCAATTATCATGCTATATGACCCTAAATGTCATATTTCTTGCATGAAACACAAACCATGTGTGCCAAATCCCTAGGTTTGAGACTCAAATCCGTCTCCAAACCATTTGGCACATTCCATGACTCCTTTATACTCCCAAGTAAAATCCACCTGAGATCCATTGGCCATGGGTCCCAAATTGACTCTTTGAGCTCCCCCTAGAGCTCTTAGCCTTAGCCACCTCCCTAGGTGACTCATCTATTGTGGCTACACCACAATGATGTCCCTTAGAAGATCTCCTTATCTTCTTGACATTGGACACATCATCCTTGCCATAATCATATGCAACCCTAGCATATTTATTTTTGGCCTTGGATGACTCTCCCTTGCCCTTATCATGTGCCACCCTAGCACATGGTCTCTCCTTGGCCCTTGAGGTGCTAGATCGGTATCCCAAACCCGATCTACCATTGTTGAGTCTTTGACTACCCAACACCATATTCAATCCCTTAGATCCAACATTGAATCTCTTAAGGAATTGGTCTAACTTATCAAGCTTTTCCCTTAAAGCTTGATTCTCCCTTTCTAGGTTCCTAACCCTAGAGTCAACATGTCCACCTTGGACATTCCTAGACCTACCCTTTGTAGGCATATGTCTCCCCTTCTTGGGATTAATGCCTTGGGTCTCCCTAGGTCTATTGTTTCTAGATTTTTCATGCATAGATTTCCTAGGGTTTTGATCTACATTTACCCTACTCCTATCATGATATCTAAAACCAAAATTTTGCATGCGCATATAATGATTAACATTATTTTTCCTAGCATGCATGGAGGAGTTTAAATTTAAATTAACCTTCAAGTTAGGGTATACCTCCCTTACCCTTGAAGCTCCCCCTTGACTCTTGCTTCTCTTCTTCTCCCATTTCTTCAAATGCGCCAACTTCTTGATTTCTTTCTTCTTTGGGCATTTGGTGTGGTAATGACCCCGCTCACCACACGTGAAGCACACTATGTGCCATTTCTTCTCCTTCTTTTGGGCTTTTTTATTCCTACAACCCATGTTAGTATTCAAAATAACTTGATTGGGTTTAGGAGTTACCTTCTTCTTACCCAATGGACACCTACTCTTGTAGTGTCCCTTCTCATTGCAACCGAAGCATACTATGTGATCTTTTGACATTGCTTCGGTGGAGGTGCTCACTAGGTTGACCTCCTCCAAGATTTCTTCTTCATCCTCTTCACTTGTCTTGGATTCATCTTCAACCTTTGAGGATGTAGATGATGCCTCATCTTGCTTCTCCTCCTCGGATGTTGAGCATGACTCAACTTCCGGTTGCTCCTCCTCCTCTTCTTGAGCTACTAAGCCCATCTCCTTCGGCTCTATCTCCTCATGTGTAGGCAAAAGTTCTTCTCCTAGAACTTTCTTTACCTTGCTCCACAACTCGTGGGCATTCTTGTATTCACCTACACGACTTATCACGTTAGAAGGCAAAATTTCAATCAATATTGATATTACCTTTGAATTTGCCTCTGATCGTGTCGTTTACTTACGATATGCTAAGCTATACCTAAGAGTATTTTCCTTAGGATAAAAGGAAAATAGAATAAAATAAAATAGAGAAATGGGAATGGAAACCAAAATGAAAGAAAAAGAAGGTGAGGTTGAGGTTTGAACCTTGAACCTCCCACTAATAATAGAATTAAATTTATGAATGATAACCACTAGGATAAGGAATAATAGATGGATAGAAAAGAAGTAAAATTCATGTTAAAGGTAAGAGAATAATTTAGTAAAGGAGCAAGAAAAGAACAAGTAGTCTTCTTCCTCTTTTTCATGGTTAAGAGAGGGAGCAAGAAAAAGGCAAATTTCCTTCCTTTCCCCCTCCTCCATTTCATGGGGGATGAATGAGGACATGGCCTCATTAAAGATAAACATGAGAATGGTAAATTTGCCTTAGAAAAATATTAGTGGAATATTGAACCAAAAAGAAATGAAAAGAAATAAAAATAGGGAGTAGTCAAGGATTGAACCTTGAACCTCTCATGAAGTGAATGATAGGATTAATGGGTAATAACCAGTTGGGATAAGAATAGTATATTGATAGCAAAGGAGGGAAACTTATGATAAAGGTAAGAGTAAAAGCTAACCAAAAGAAAATAAGAAAAGAGCAAGAGAAAGGCAAATTGCCTTCCTCCCTTTCTCTCCCTCTTCCTCTTTGATTTTGCCGAAAATTTAAAGAGGGATTAAGGGGATTCATTCCCCCTTATTTCACCATGAATGATGAGGATGAATAAATAAATAAAATAAAATAAAATAAAATAGAAAAAAAAGGGCTAAGGGAGAAGGAAAGCAAAAACTAAGTTTGCTACCTCTTCCCCCTTAACATAAAAGAGAATATGTAAAGGGAAAATTCTATTTTCTCTCATTTTTCTCATTCTCTCCTCTCCCTCACCGAAACCACAGTCCCCTCTCCTCCATCTTCAGCCCCAAGCCAAGGTTTTCTCCTAAGAAAACCTAAGATACAAGGAGGACTTAGCAAAGGAATCAAGGGAAAGGAACTAGAAGAAGAGGCTACTTCTTCTTCTTCATACCTTAGATCGACAAGCGAAAAAGGATGTAAGCTTCCCCTCACCTGTGGTACAAGGCTTTTATGTGCTTTTTGGATTTTATGAGGATTTTAAAACCTAGAAACAAGTTTAAGAAAATTCGGCCGAGAAGAGCTTTCAAAATCTAGTGATGTTTAAAACTAGTCTTCATTTCATGATAGATTTTCTATGCTATGTAGAAGGGTTTTTCTTCATGTTTTTATACCTTTATGATACTTGATCAGTGGGGTACTTAACCCTAGAATTTCGGCCAAAAATATTTTAAGGAGGCTAGGGAAATTATTGTTCTACCAAATTAGTACAAGATTCTCCCTATGAAATATTAAGGATCTTGTATTAGTTTTCTTGCTTAAAAGATATTTGAAACTAAAATAAAACCTCTTATATGTTTCGGCCAAGAAATGTTTTAGGGTTAGGAAGACCTTTAAATTTAAATAACCATGCTCATGTGATAGAATACAAAGATCTTAAAGGATTTGTATGCTTGAATATTGCTAGAATTTCATGAACTCCTTCTTAGGGTTTTCGGCCATGATGAGATGGATAGCTTAGAAAAGCTTAAACAAAACTTTAATATGCTCAAGACCTCTGTGATGTTTAGATATGAAAGTTGTCTAATGCCCTCATGCTTAATTAGGGTGAAGAAAAATTGGTTATATGACATATGACATGTATGATCACAAGAGTCCAAGTTTGTTCATGAACCAAATTTATATATATGTTTCTTAGTAAATTTTACCATGAAATTTACTTAGGTTTTTCATGATTTAGGCCACTTAAAAACCTAGCTAAAGAATGGTAGGTTTCGGCCATGAGAAAAAAATAAAAGAAAAAGAGAAAAAGAAACCTAGAAAGCCTAAGACACAATTCATATGTATGCTCATTATGCTTGTCTTTACACATGCTATGAAACTTGTATGACTTCATATGTTTTTATGTTACTTGAAGCAAGTTTAAACACTGATGAGTTTCTTCCAAGTAGGATTTAAATGACCTAGAGGCCCTAGAATTTAAACCAAAGGTGTTAAAATGCTTCTTATGAAAATATGATAACCTATTGATTGTGTCACATGCTTGTATGATTTTTCCATGACCTAAATGGACCATTGTAAGTCTCGGCCATGAAGGTTTAGATGCCCTAGAAACCCTAGGACTTAAATTAAATATGCTCATGTCACTCTACATGAAATATGATAAGTAGAAAGCCAAGGTTCAATTGCTATATGTTGCTTTATGACCTAAAATGATGCTAGGGTATGTTTCGGCCATAACTATTGGATGATGCCTTGTATGAATTTATACATAATGTTAGTCCAAGTTCACATGCTTGTATGCTTGTTTGTAGCCCTAATGAGAACTTGTTAAATTTCGGCCATGACATATGTTAAGGGCTTGAAGAACTTAGGAACTAATTCAAATGTGTCAAATGTGTTTACCTTGTTCCTTGGTAAAAAAAATGTTATAAATATGATTTAAAGTTGTCCATGCTTTTATGTCATATGGAACCTTGTTTTACACCTTAAGGTTTCGGCCATATGAAATTAGGGACTTGAGGAACTTAGAAACTAAGTTAATCATGTTTATAATGCTTCCTATGAAAATGTTATGATGATAATTTAGGTGCCACATGCTTGGATGTTGTGTTTAACCTAAATTGAGCTCTAAAGGGTTTCGGCCACAAGGGTTTAGGAAGCTTAAAACCAAGATAAACATGATACCATGTTTCCTATGATAGGATAATCACAAGATACACCCTTATGCTTAATATGTATGCTTGTGATTTATGACTTATGATATGATATGCATGCTTTTATGATATGATATGCTTTATGCTTAAATTATGCATGCTTATGTTATGATATGTGGTTAAATTATGCATGCTTGATGCTATGTTTAGTGCTTAAAATATGCATGCTTTCATGATATGATATGTGGTTAAATCATGCATGCTTGATGATATGCTTTATGCTTAAGATATGCATGTTTTTATGATCTATGCCTAAGTGATGCATATTGTTATGACATGATGTATGCCTAAGTGATGCATACCTTTATGATATGATGTATGCCTAAGTGATGCATACCTTTATGACATGATGTATGCCTAAGTGATGCATACCTTTATGATATGATGTATGCCTAAGTGATGCATACTTTTATGATATGATGTGTGCCTAAGTGATGCATGCTTTTATGATACATGATATGTATAACATGTATTTTACTTTATATGTGAGTGGCTTGTACCAAGGGTGGGCTCCATAAGCGCCCCGGGGACTAAGGACCTCGTTAGGGATGGGCTCCTAAGTGCCTCTAGGACTAAGGGCCTAGTATGTTTGCCTCGTTGGGTTCAAAACTTGCTACCTTGGACCTACAAGGTTGCGCGCAATATGTAAGTGGTACATAGCCGAGATCCCCCTTATGTTGAGATTACTTTCAAGTATATATGTAAAAGAAAATGGTTTTAAAGATCATGAGACATACACATGTTTTTCGGATACATGTTTTCCAAAATCATATTGCATACACCTTATGATTATGCTATGTTTCATGTTATGCTCTTGATTATGATATGCCATGATAAGGTATGATTACGTTATGTTCATGCTATACCTTATAGACATGTTTCGGCCATTGATTTGTTGATGCTTGCTATATAGATTTCGGCCATGGATATGATGATGCCTTGATGTACATGTTTCGGCCATAGTATGATGCTTTGATATACATGTTTCGGCCATGCTTTGATATACCATGATACTTGTTGTGATGCCATGTCTAGCTATGTTTTATGCAATGCACTATGTATATGTTTCAGCCATGGTGATGCTTGATATGCTATGACTAGTTGTGATTATATTATGATGCATGATATGTTTGAATAGAATGCTATGTTATGCCATGATTAGTTGAGATTATGACTTGTTGATGCATTCTTGATTATGTGCTGATTATTGGTTTTAGAGAGTAGGAAAGGAACTTACTGAGCAATGAGTGCTCATAGCTTACTTTCCTTGTACCACAGATAAAGGAAAAAGCTGGATGAGTTAGAGGAGCAGCAGGAGGGGCAACGAAGATGTGTGTGGCAGTGGCTAGGCAACCAAATAAATAAGAACCTGCTTAAAGTTTCTTTAAAGAACTATGCATTGGTATTTTATGACTTGTGATACCTAAACATGTGTGGCTTGACATTATGGTTCCACTGGATTTGATGTTATGATTTTGATGCCATGTGATAGTATAGTTCAAAAGAAATTTAAAAGAAAAGTTTTTATTAAAACTATGAAAATTATTTTAAGTCTTCCGCTGTTTTAAAAAGAAAAATTTATACGTAGAGTATCGTAGCCCCGTCCCTTAGGGTAGCAGGGAGGGCGGGCGTTACACAATTGATCAATTTAGATATCATGGATAGAAGGACATTGTCACATATTATGAGAGTCACAATTGGTCGACACAAAGGTGATGTTGTATCTCAACATTCTTGTAACTTGGGTAGTAATGATGTGTTGCTAGATACTGCTCATTACTTATGTTTCTAAATGGGTTTAGGAGCATTGTCAACATTACAATAACCTATAGGGTCACACACAAAGGGCAGTTAGATGGATATTAGGTTCATATGATAGACCAAGAGGATTAGGTTTATGTGATGAACCAAATTAGATTAAGAGTAATCCAAATTAGACTAATTTAGTTAGACTCAATTTGATTCATGTGTCGAATGAGTCTAATTTAAACTATGATTCCTTGAATCAATTTAAACCAATGAATAGAGATTCATTAAATTAAATTGATTTGAATCAAAGGTTAGATTTGATCAACCATGGGAGATAAGAGATCAAGTTTGACTTAACTTGAGAGGGAAGATGAAGGGTCAAGTTTGACTTGACCAAATACCACCTCATTGTGACTTGGCATAGGTCGTCCGATGATGATATCCCACATCATCACGGCTACATCATTATGTGCCACCTCATGAGGAAGACCAAGAGCCATGACTCTTGGTATTACATGGAGGTATAAGATGCTTCATTAAGTGGTCGACCACATTAGATGTGCATTCAAGGCTTCTTCTTCTTCTTCCTCTCTTCATCTTTCTCTCCTTCTCCTCCATTGCCGAGACCTCTCAAGGGTTCTAGCGCACTCTAAGTGCTTCTTGCCACCTTTTGTTTGTGTGGATGCGTGTAGAGGAGTGTACACTTGACACTCTATGAGATCCGACAACCATTTGGACGAGCGGGATAAGCGAAGGGCATCGCTACAAGGGTAAAATCTTTTTCCATGTAGAACTATGGTAGATCTAGTGTAGACAAACATGTACATGAATATTTTATTTATCTTCACACAGATCCGTGGCTAGCTTCGAGGTTTCTGCAACGTAAAAAGCGGATTTTGCGGCTCGAAATTGCTAACAATATCATGGCATATATCAACATATACACAAATTTAAACGTGACATGGTTATGGCCCCCATAAACTACGATCTTCTCAAGCCAATGAGAAGAGCGATAAGTCAACCTAGGTCTAAGCATCTTCTCCAAGCGCTTCCTTGGTTGTCGTGTGCAGATAAGACTACTACCCAAGGATATTATTATACTTATTCAATTGGCACTGAACTGAAATAAATATAATAACCAAAACCTTTGCCTTTTATTAATAGTGATATATGATACAAAATGTGCCCTTTACAATCATCTCATAATTGGTATTAGGGCTAATACTAACAGATATGTTTCGCGACAAAAATAAAGTTTTACATTTATCGATCATATATTCCACAAGGGAATATACATATAATCTAGATCAAACAGGATGTAAAACAATAATAATAATAATATGACAACTGGCAATATTTAATTATTACAATCATGCACACACAGCAACCTCGACATGCCTGAGGGTTCAAATCACACACAAGCACACAAAAGCCATAATAATTGGATCTAGGATGCCTGCAACCACAGATCTAGCACATCCTAATATTATCCGACCTAAACTTATATATGAGCAGTGCATAATTTAACAGAAAACCAAACACACAGAGGTATAAAACTAGCTCTGATACCACTTATTAGGTGCTACTAGGAATATCATTCTGTTTCCCCTGTAAAAAAATTTGTACAAGTACAAAACTTTTCCTAGCTACCCATGTGCACTTCAGAAGTTAAACTTAGATTGAAAACAAAACTTAACATTTTTACTCCGAGTTCGTTCTTCAAAGTTAAACCTGGATTGGAAACGAAACTTAACATTTTTACTCCAAGTTCAACCCTTGTGTTCTTCTGAAGTTAAATCATTTTACAGAAGTTGATTAAATATTTATTTCAAGGATTGGCTTCTAGGTCGTTGGCGAGGCACTAGGCCTTTTTGGTTATGGGATCATCCACCATTTCCTAGACAAAGCCTTTCAAAGAAATTGAATATTTAAACTTCTCATAGTAACCTTAGGTTTAACTACATAGATCTCAATCAAAGCACAAGATCGAAACAAAAATTCAAAGCACAAAAATGAAAACACAAAATCTCTAGCCTCTTATGTTGCTATTTCAGGATCCATACAAAGAAAACAAAACTAATTGCGCTGTGGAATAAATAACTAATTGTACTTTTCTTTGTAGACAAAGACCTCTTAATCTTCTACCGTATTCCTATCCTCTTCTTGGGTGTCATGTGGGCGATGATCTACCAAGCCAAAAACACCCGAACCCCTTTTGTTTCCAAGGCACCTACCACCAAAAGATGCAAAGAAAGGAACACCTCCTTCTTCTTCTTCTCCTCCAAACCACCGGCCACCAAGGTGCTTCGTCTCTTCATTTTCTTTTCCTCCATGCTCTAGCTACCAAGAGAAGATGGGGTACCGACCCTAGAGGGAAGAAAAGGGAAGAAGAAAAGAAGTGGGGTGCCGACCTTAAGGGAAAGGAGAGGGCTTTTAGTTGTGGAGAACAACTTATCAATTCTTAATTGAATTTTTTATTTTTGTGACACAACCTCCTCTCCTTTTATAACCCTTTGCACCATATAAAAAAGGAGAAAAAATAATATATTTTTGTTTAGAAAAAAACTCTAGAAAAGAATTAACATAATTCTTTTTAGAAAAATTTCTTAAGAAAGAATTAGTATAATTCTTTTTAGAAAATTTTCTTAAGAAAGAATCAACATAATTCTTTTTAGAAAAATCTCTAGGAAAGAATTAATATAATTCTTTTTAAAAAATTTCTTAGAAAAAAATTAATATAAATTTTTTTAGAAAATTTCTAAGAAAGAATCAACGTAATTCTTTTTTTAGAAAAATCTCTATTTCTGTTGAGAAAAAATCTTTCCTGTTTTTTTCTTTTTCTTTTCTTTTCTTTTGGTTTGGTCGGCCCCTTTCTTGGACACCAAGCAAGGATGTGGCCAACCCCTTTCTTGGGTAGGAAGCAAAACCAAAATGGGTGAATGCGAGTCTTTATAGAGGCTACAACAGGGACCGAGAGGAGGAATTGGTTTTGGCATCCTGATGGACTTGAGCTTCTTGTGTTCGACCCTAATACCCAACTTAAGTTCATCAATAATAACTCATACCACTAAAGAGTTATTATTGAACTACCGCACCAATCCCATATTACAATATGGGCTCCTACTTATCATGAGTGTGTTAGTCGCCCTATGTTTAAGATATCGTATGCCCGTTAATTAAATGAGTTATTGACAACTCACTTAATTAACATGTAGCTCCAAGAGTAGTACCACATAACCATATTATCATGTCAGACTAAGTCCACCTGCAGGGTTTACATGATAATCCTTATGAGCTCCTCAAGGGGACATCATCAACGTATATTACTAGGACACAGTTTCCTTTTATAATCAACAACACACCATATAAATAATATTATTTCCCAACTTATCGGGCCTATTGATTTAAATGAATAAATCTCACCCTTTGATAAATTAAAGAAATAAATACTAAGTATATGTGTTTGTTATTATATTATGATTAAGAGTACGTACATCCAAAATAACAGAGGTTTTATTCTTTTATGCAGTCAATATAAAAAAAATAACCGCAAATGGTTTTGCTCAATACACACATAGTGTACTAGTGTAATTATATAGTCCAGACAAACTAATTCCAAATTATACTACAATAGTTCCAATGGTTTGTCCATATGCATCTCGATCGTGAGCTACTATTTATAATTTATAAGGAACTGATAACATGATCTTCTGTGTGGCACCCCACACCATGTTATCTACAATATAAATTAAATGAACAATTGCATTAATATGCAACATTTGACCAGAGTGATTCTCATTTCAAAATATAAATAATGTTCATACAAAAGCTAGGCTTTTAGTATACATCCTAACAATATGAGCATGTGTATGCTCGCTCGGTTTTCAGTCTGCCGGTAATATACTAGAAGTCATACATAAGGTTAAATTCATTTAGGCTCGGGCGGGCTTTGCCCAACCGAGCATATATAAGCACTTGGTGCTCGCTCGGCCTTCGGTCGGTCGATAATATGTTGAAAATCATATATAAGAGTAAATGTCTTTTGCTTGAGCGGACTTTGTCTGACCGAGTGTATATGAGCACGTGGATGCTCGCTCGGCCTGCGGTTGACCGGTAATATGTTGAAATCATATATAAGGCTAAATGCCTTTATGCTCGGGCAGACTTTGCCCAACCAAACATATATGAGCATGTGGGTGCTCGCTCGACCTTCGGTCGGCCAGTAATATGTTGAAAATCATATATAAGGCTAAATGTTTTTATAGTTGGCGAGCTTTGCCCGACCGAACATATATGAGCACATGGGTGCTAGTTCAGCCTTTCCTATCTTCTCAACCTAGACTCATCCTTCACTCACCAGAATGATTTACCATAACCCGTATCAATGATTTATCAGTAACTTTTTATATATGAGAATGAGAAGGTTTAAGTCAACCTTATCTCATTGTTTTTGAAATATCCTAGCTCAACAAGGAGATTATGTGTGAAGGAAGTCTATTTATTGGATATACCATTTTTATTATTTTTATCAAACTTAAATTATTCATTAAACATCAAAATAAGGAGATTATTAATGTAATATCGCCCTAAGCAGTTGTTTTCAATCGTTATTTTGATTTGTCTAGAAAGAATTTTGGTTAGATTTGTCTGTGTTACACTTTTTTATTGCAAGATATAATTAAGTACAAGAAGAGGTTACAAGGATGAAAACAAATGTAGAACAGGAGAGCAACATAAAAGTGATCACTTTTAGTAGTTTTCTTGTTGATCCCTTTGCTTTATCTATAGACAATCAATCCAGCCTTCCTTTAGCTTATGTTCTACTTTCCAACACTCAGTTTACTGCTAATTTGATTCCATCAGCTTTCTGTGCAACAATGATAATCTCTGTCGACTAGATTTGTCATCAATTAACTGAAGTGGCTAAGGTTGCAATGTGATCCTGTCTCAGCTGATCAATAACTCATTTCCATTTTTATGTTAGCATATTAGTCAACTGAATCAAATCACTAGTCAATTGACTTTGCCTTAGTTGACCGATAGTTAACTGATCAGTAAACAAAAATTTTATTCTTTTCTATTCCAACTTGAGTCAACTAACGAGTTGACTCAAGTCTTAGTTTACTAAAACTACTCCTCAATCAAATGAATACTCAACTTAGACCATATCTAAGGTTGAGTTTCCACCTAAGTTTAGTCCACTTGTAACTCTCTTTATACTAGTGCTCTCGCCTCTTCACTAAAAATGATCTGTAAGAGGGCATGCCTTTAGGACTTCATGTGCCAAGAAACATTGCTTTGGAGTCTTCCATGCTAAGAGGCAATATTGCCTCTAACACTTTTTCGTTTAATAAGAATTTAGCCAACCTCAACTCATCAGACTTCATTCTGCCAAGCCACTCTCAGAAAAGTGAATGAAAATTTGGATGAAAAATTAATTAACTCTGATGTGAATGGAAGTTTAGTTTTACATTGGAAGTTTTAAATATGATTGATTTATATTGAATCATAATTGTAAATGTTGTGAATATGTATGGATGAGAGACTTTATCTTGCATGTGTACTTGTAGGGATGCAAATCTAAGACTCGGATTACAAGAAATGTAATTAACTAGTGTACGAGCGTGACCTACATACTTCGAATGTCAGACCAGTTAGCATAAAAATAGTCCAAAAAGCCAGGCCAATGTTTTTCCATTCAAATTATTTTTCCTATCTCAAAATAGAAACATATACATTAATGGTTGAATCAAAATATATAGACGATCATTAATCGTCAGCCGGTAGAAGCAATCAATGGTTGAGTAATCTCTATTAATTGACAAGGTTAATGGTTGTCAAGGTTTCGAGCCTATAAAAGGAGGCTCCTTTCTTGGGCAGTGGGCATCGATTAATTCAATAATCTATCTTTTCCACTACTCTGTAGGAATCTTTTGCATAAAAAAATACATATACATAATGGAAAAAAGTCGATCCCTCCAGAGATCCAAACGAATCTAGTATACAAAGTTTGATCGAGTGGTTACCTTTCTTGCGTGAACGATACAATCTCGACAACAACTTTGATTCATCGGATCTTAGCACGATTAAAGTGGCCGCGTCTCTTTAGTATTTACACGAACATGTTCCACGTTTGTCACATGAACTCAAATTCCAAAAAGAACAACCTTTGTTTTGCTAGCAACAACTAGGTGTTCAGCTAAGGGAAGAAGAAGAAGAAGAAAATCAAAAGTTTCTCATGTGAAAATTTCACTCAAAAGGCCTTTTATAATGCTTCAATGAATACCAAGGGTTTACCTTTTAGTTTTCTTCCATTAATGATGAATTAATCTCTATTAATCTTCTTAATAGGTTAGATTTTAATCTATTGGATTAACCATTAATCAAAATAAGTCATTAACCCAATAAACTAATGAGTCTAACCCATTAATCCAATGAGTCTAATTCGAATTCATTTAAGTCTATCTCAATAAGTCAAATTTAGATTGGACTTAACCCTAAAATCTTATGGTCCATCATATTTTAGTCAAACTAGAATAAACCCATCTCCAAATCAACATGTTCTTTGTCTGTGACCCAATATATTCTCGTAACGTTATCAATGTCTCTAAAATAATATTTTAGATAAATAAGTAATGAGTGACATCTAACAATGTATCATTTCTACCAAAGTGAAGAGAATGTCGAGATGCGATCTGACCTTTCTATGTTTATTATCTTGTATAACTTGGTCCTTCTATCCTCGATATCTATATTGATCCATGAGGCATAGACCGTGCCATTTCCTTATCAATCTTTGCATTTCTTGATCTCCATGTAGACTACTTTAACAAATGAGCTCAATATCTCATATTAACTTATTTGAGCATAGTCATACATTTTAGTAGTCCTACTTAATAAAGGGGTCCATAGAAATTACTTTAGTCATATGAAAGAGATAGATCTCATCTACACCACTCACATCCATCCTTAAAACTTATTACATATCCAATTATCAACTTTATAGTCCACCATGTTACAAGTGACATTTGTAACGCCCGCCCTTCCTGCTAGTATGGCGGGGTTACTGTACGGGGAACATACATGCATATTAAAGTTTCTTTTCTAAAACAGCGGAAGTACTTATTTATATATTCTTGTATACCTCTAAGTGAATGAGGTCATGAAATAAATTTTCTATCATAAACATGAACAAGTGTCAAGTAATCATGCAAATCATTAACATAAGATAGACATGGTTCATATCATGCATAAATTAATATAAGCAGGTCTTTGCCTTAGCCGAGCCACTATCACACACATCTCTTGCCTCTCCTGCTGCTCCCTTAGTTCACCCATCCTTTGCCTTTATCTGCGGTACAAGGATAGTAACTATAAGCACATAGGCTTAGTGAGATCCTTTCTTACTCACAAAAACCGTATATCATAGCATAATCACATAAGCCTATATCATGGAAACATAATCATCTGAACATCATATCATGTAAAAGAGCATTATAACATATCATATCATAAAGTAAAATAGCATCATATCATATCATATCATAAAGAAAAATAGCATCACATCATATCATATCATAAAGAAACATCATGCTATATCATCCCATAAAATAAAAGAGCATCATATTATATCATATCATCAAGAAACATCATGCTATATCATCTCATAAAATAAAAGAGCATCATATCATATCATGTCATAAAGAAACATCATGCTATATCATCTCATAAAATAAAAGAGCATCATGTCATATCATGTAATAAAGAAGCATCATGCTATATCATCTCATAAAATAAAAGAGCATCATATCGTATAAGTGTATGCAAGATATCTTTCAAAAACATGCGTCATGTCATGTGCAAGATGTCTTTTAAAGAAAACATATCATATAATACTTAAACATAATCTCAACATAAGGGCCCGGCTTGTACCACATACATACATAAATGCGCGCATCCTAAATAGATCCAAGGTAGCAAATCTTGAACCTACTAGAAACTAGGCCCGTTTCATAGACCATCGACCTAGAGGCATTTAGGAGCCCATCCCTTTTACTTGACCCGTTCATAGACTGTCGGCCTAGGGGCGCTTATGGAGCCCACCCTTGGTACAAGCCATACAAAGTAAAATGACATGTCATAGTTACTTATCATATCATGAAGAGTGCTCTTAGTCCCAATTAATAGGAAAGCAACTCTTAGGTCTTTACTTATCATATCATGAAGAGTACTCTTAGTCCCAAAAAGGGAAGCATCTCTTAGGCCTTTGCTTGTCATATCATAAAGAGTGCTCTTAGTCCCAACAAAAAGGGAAGCATCTCTTAGGCCTTTACTTGTCATATCATAAAGCATGTATACTTGAGCATATAGCCCATCATAAAAGTCATTATCATACATGATTCATAAGCATACATAAGTAAGCATAAAACATATCATAAGGAAACATAATCATGCATGGAAAACATTAACTAGCATCTCTTAATTTATATCATAGCATGTGAAACACATAGTGAATAATGATTGGGTCTCTAACCCTAATTCCATAGAGTGGCCGAAACATGCAAGGGATTTCCCTAGGTTACAAGCAACATAAAAGCATATAACCCTAAACCAACTTCATAACACTTATCATAAGAACATCATAAGCATGCTTAGTTTAGGTTTTAAGCTTCCTAGGTCTTTTAATCCTATCATGGCCGAAACTTGCCAAGCATGGATCTAGGTTACAAGCAACATAAAAGCATGTAAACCCTAAACCAATTTCATATTATATACTATAGGGAACATCATGAGCATATTTAGTTTAGGTTCTAAGCTTCCTAGGTCTTTTAACTTGTTGTGGCCGAAACTTGTTAAACATGTTTCTAGATTACAAGCAACATAAAAGCATGTAAACCCCAAACTAATTTCATATCATATACCATAAGAAACATCATGAGCATATTTAGTTTAGGTTCTAAGCTTCCTAGGTCTTTTAACTTGTTGTGGCCGAAACTTGTTAAGCACGTTTCTAGGTTACAAGCAACATACAAGCATGTAAACCCTAAACCAATTTCATATCATATACCATAAGGAACATCATGAGCATATTCAGTTTAGGTTCAAAGCTTCCTAGGTCTTTTAATTGGTTGTGGCCGAAACTTTAAGAAGCATGAAACTAAGTCTAAGAGACCTACAAGCATAAGAACATCAAGATAACTTCATATCATATCATAAGGAAAATCATGATCATGTTAGATTTGGTTTCAAGCTTTCTTAGTCCCTTAAACTCTATCATGGTCGAAACCCTAAGTGAAGGGCATCTAGGTTTTAAGCAACATGTAAGCATAAGAACTTCATATCATATCATAAAGAAAATCATGAGCATGTTAGATTTGGTTTCAAGCTTTCCCATGCCTTTAATCTTATCATGGCCGAAACCCTAAGTGGAGGTATCTAGGTTTTAACAACATGTAAGCATAAGAACTTCATATCATATCATAAAGAAAATCATGAGCATGTTAGATTTGGTTTCAAGCTTTCTTAGGCCCTTAAATTCTATCATGGCCGAAACCCTAAGTGGAGGTATCTAGGTTTTAACAACATGTAAGCATAAGAACTTCATATCATATCATAAATAAAACCATGAGCATATTAGATTTAGTTTCAAGCTTTCCCAAGCCTTTAATCTTATCATGGCCGAAACCCTAAGTGGAGGTATCTAGATTTTAACAACATGTAAGCATAAGAACTTCATATCATATCATAAAGAAATTCATGAGCGTGTTAGATTTGGTTTCAGGCTTTCTTAATCCTTTAATCTTATCATGGCCGAAACCCTAAGTGAAGGTATCTAGGTTTTAACAACATGTAAGCATAAGAAGTTCATATCATATCATAAAGAAAACCATGAGCATATTAGATTTGGTTTCAAGCTTTCCCAAGCCTTTAATCTTATCATGGCCGAAAGTTTCAAGAAGGACCTTAGGTTTTTATTTTACACAATCTAAACTCATGGAAGACATATGAACAACTTGTACCATAAGTGAGGGGATACTCACAACTTGTTGCTTGGTTTTTCTTAAAAGAAAGTACTCTTGTGAAGAGGAAGAAGAAGCTTCTCTTCCTAGTTCTCCCTTTTTCTTCTCTTGATTGTAAGGAGTAGATCTTGAGGACTCCTTGTAAATTAGTTTTCTTAGGGAGAAAACTTATCTTGGATTCGAAAATGGGAGAGGGAGGAGCTCTAGGTCTCGGTGGAGGAATAAGGAGAAAGAAGGAGGAGGAAGAAGAAGGAGGGAAAAGTGGCCAACATTTCTTTCCCTTCTCTTCTCTTATTCCTATTTATCCTTAATGAGGAAGAAAAAAGAAAGGAGAATGTCTCAATTCATCCACTTGACTCCTCTATTCCCTCACTCTCTTCATTCCCACGAAAATGGTAAGAGGAAGAAGAAAAAGACAATTTGTCCTTTTGCTTGCTTCTTCTCTTAACCAAGAGGAAGAGGAGGAAATCTACTTGATTTTCTCTTGCTCCCTTACTTAATCATACTCTTACCTTTAACTACAATTTCCATTCCTTATTATTCATATATCATTCATAATTCTATTAGTTATCATACACCAATTTAGCTTTATCTATTGTGAGAGGTTCAAGGTTCAAACCTTAACTTCTCTTTCTTTTTATTTCTTTTTTTGGCTCTATTTCCGTTTCCCTTTTTTTCTAAAATAGAATACCCATATGTATAGCTTAAATATTTCGTGGGTGTTACAGTACCCCATACCTCATAGAAAGTTCATCCTCGAACTTAAAATAGCGACAACAGGTGGCACAGGTCTTCTTGTTGAGTACATCGGCCACTTTGTTCGCTTTTCCTGGATGATAAAAGATCTCGCAGTCATAGTCCTTGACTAGCTCAAGCCATCTACGTTGTCTCAAATTCAGGTCTTTCTGTGTGAAGAAATATTTCAGACTCTGGTGGTCGGTATAAATCTTACACTGGGCTCCATATAAATAATGTCTCCATGTTTTGAGAGCGAAGACCACGGCTGCTAGTTCTAGGTCATGAGTAGGGTAATTCCTTTCATGCTCTTTGAGTTGCCTAGAGGCGTAGGCAATGACCTTTCCGTCTTGCATGAGTACAGCTCCAAGTTCTAATATGGAAGCATCGCTGTACATATCGAAGCCCTTGTCACTTTCTGGAAGCTAAGGATCGGAGCACTGGTCAGTCTCCTTTTCAATTCCGTAAAACTCTTCTCGCAGTCATCCGTCCATTCATACTTTTTGTTCTTCTTGGTGAGAACGGTCATAGGGGCTACAATTTTGGAGAAGTCCTCTACAAACTTCCTATAATAGCCTGCTAGCCCGAGAAAACTTCTAATTTCACTAGCATTCTTTGGCTTGCTCTAGTTACTTACAGCTTCGATCTTGTTCGGATCCACCATTACTCCATCCTTGGAGATAATATGACCCAAGAATGATACTCAATCGAGCCAGAACTTGCATTTGGAGAACTTTGCATATAGTTGTTTCTCTCGAAGAATCTGTAGTACGGTATTCAGGTGTTTAGCATGCTCTTCTTGGGTTCTTAAATAGATGAGGATATCGTCAATGAAGATGATCACAAATTTATCGAGATATGTCGTAAACACCCGATTCATCAGATCCATAAATACAGAAGGAGCATTTGTCACTTCGAAGGGCATAACTATGAACTCATAGTGTCCGTAAATCGTTCGAAATGCCGTCTTCGGTATATCATCCTGTTTCACTTTCACTTGATGATAGCCGGACCTTAGGTCAATCTTAGAGAAGACGGTTGCACCCCTTAATTGGTCGAACAGGTCATCGATCCGTGGAAGAGGGTACCTGTTCTTGATTGTCACATTATTCAGCGCTCGGTAGTCAATACACATTCGCATAGACCCATCCTTCTTTTTCACAAACAATGCTGGAGCTCCCCATGGAGAGTGACTCGGGCGAATAAGTCCCTTATCGAGTAACTCTAGTAGTTGTCCCTGAAGTTCCTTCAACTCAGTTGGCGCCATACGATAAGGTGCTTTAGAGATCGGTTTAGTACCAGGAATCAACTCGATCTCAAATTTTATTTCTCTATCGGGGGCTAACCCTGGTAGCTCATCGGGAAACACCTCCGATAGTTGCATACCACCCGGACATCTTCTAACTTCTGGTCCTCAGCTTGTCTTGTTTCGACCACGTGTGCTCAAAATCCAGTACATCCCTTATCTAACATCTTTTGTGCCTTTATGGCTGTTAAGAATCTCTCATTGTTTTTCCTTGGTTCCCCAACAAACTCGAATATCGGTTCAGCTTCAGGTCGAAAAACTACTTTTCTTTTAGGGCAATTGATCGAAGCACCGTACTTGCTCAAGAAATCCATGCCCAATATACTATCATAATCCTGCATGTCAAGCACTATCAGATCACAGTAGAGTTCTCTGCCTACGATTATGATGGGCGCGCCCCGCAACATATGAGTAGATGACATTACTTCTCCCGAAGGCAGGGTTGTTAAGAATTTGCCATTTAAGGCTTGTGGTGGCATCTCTAACTTCTCCATGAAGGGTGTAGAGACAAACGAGTGTCTCACCCTAGTATCAAATAACACATTAGCATACTGACTGAAAATAGGTAGCTGACCTGTGACAACTGTAGAAGCACTCGCCACATCTTCTTTGGTGAGAGAGAAAACCCTGGCATTCGTCGTAATTGGCGGGGCTTCCAATCTCCCTTGGCTGATCGGAGTTCCTTCAATGGCAGCTTGCATCAGGTGTAGTTGTGAGGGGGCACTCCTGTTGTGGTTATACTACTGGGATGGTGTCTGGGACTGGATAGGGCAGTCTCTGGCCATATGTCCTTCCCATCCGCAATTGTAACACTTTCTCGTACCCTTGTGGCATACCCTAGAATGCTGTTTCTCACAAGTGGTACACTAAGGGTACTTAGGTTGCTTATTCGCTGGACCTCCTTTAGTGTTGTTCCATTGCTTTCTTTTTCGATTAGGGTTTCCTTTCCAACTTGCTTTGGTACCTTGAGGTTTCTGTCCTTCTGTCTGTGCCTGATTCTTACTCTCGTTCATCACCTTCTGATAGTGTTCGGTGTTCAGGGCACTGCTGACCAGTTCTTCTGTAGTCTGTGGTCTATTAATTCTACCGGCCACATTCAAAGTTATCTCGGGTTGGAGCATCTTCAGCATCAGTCTGACCCTTTCTCTTTCCGTGCTGACCAACTCTGGGCAGAGGCATGCGAGACGGTTGAAGCGCTTCACTGCTTCGTTAACTGATAAGTCACCTTGTCGGAACTTGGTGAACTCGTCGTAATGCCGGTTTGTTACCCGCATGTGGAAAAACTCCTCAAAGAACTCTGCTTCGAAGTCTGCCTAGTTCATCTGATTAACTTGTCTCTTGACCTTGACCCTTTCCCACCACATTCTTGTGTCTCCAGAAAAGCAGAATGACACGCACTTGATCTTTTCTGATACGGGCCAGTCCAGCAATTCCACTATACTTTCCACCGTCTTGAACTAGGCTTGGGCATCCCATGGCTCACAAGTACCCGCGAAGTTCTCCGGCTTCAGCCTTAGCCACTGTAATAAGTAAGTCTCCTGTCGGACCACTGGGACAGGGGCTACCAGTGGTATAGGTGCAGCTGTAGGTATGACGGGCAATGTATTCTGATTTGCTGGTGGGGTGACAGGGTTTCCTTGCTGATTTATCAAAGCAGTGATTACTTGTTGTTGTTCCGTGATCTGATGCTGGAGATCTGTGACTACCTGTGTCAGGTCTGGTGGAGTCATTGTCTCATCGGCCCTGTTACCGTGTCTTCTAGCCATATCTATCTTCATAAATGACAATAAGGCTAGCATAAGTCCATGGTCATCCCTACTTATATCCGTACATATTAAAACATCGCTTATCATACATAAAGGCAATTCATATCAGTTATACCTACGTTCATGCATACTAAACTCATTTCTTATCATTCATAAAGAAAATAGAGTAAGTAGAGATTCTTACTTGGAGCGGCAGGATGGAGTCTTGATGTGTGTGTAGCGGGAAGGCTAACCTCGCTCTGATACTAACTTGTAACGCCCGCCCTTCATGCTAGTAGGGCGGGGTTACTGTACGGGGAACATACATGCATATTAAAATTTCTTTTCTAAAACAACGGAAGTACTTATTTATATATTCTTGTATACCTCTAAGTGAATGAGGTCATGAAATAAATTTTCTGTCATAAACATGAACAAGTGTCAAGTAATCATGCAAATCATTAACATAAGATAGACATGGTTCATATCATGCATAAATTAATATAAGCAGGTCTTTTCCTTAGCCGAGCCACTACAACACACATCTCTTGCCTCTCCTGCTGCTCCCTTAGTTCACCCATCCCTTACCTTTATCTGCGGTACAAGGAAAGTAACTATAAGCACATAGGCTTAGTGAGATCCTTTCCTACTCACAAAAATCGTATATCATAGCATAATCACATAAGCCTATATCATGGAAACATAATCATCTGAACATTATATCATCTAAAAGAGCACCATAACATATCATATCATAAAGTAAAATAGCATCATATCATATAATATCATAAAGAAAAATAGCATCTATATCATATCATATCATAAAGAAACATTATGTTATATCATCTCATAAAATAAAAGAGCATCATATTATATCATATCATAAAGAAACATCATGCTATATCATCTAATAAAATAAAAGAGCATCATATCATATCATGTCATAAAGAAAATATCATGCTATATCATCTCATAAAATAAAAGAGCATCATGTCATATCATGTCATAAAGAAGTATCATGTTATATCATCTCATAAAATGAAAGAGCATCATATCGTATAAGTGTATGCAAGATGTCTTTCAAAAACATGCGTCATGTCATGTGCAAGATGTCTTTTAAAGAAAACATATCATATAATACTTAAAAATAATCTCAACATGAGGGCCCGGCTTGTACCACATACATACATAAATGCGCGCATCCTAAATAGATCCAAGGTAGCAAATCTTGAACCTACTAGGAACTAGGCCCGTTTCATAGACCATCGACCTAGGGGCACTTAGGAGCCCATCCCTTTTACTAGACCCGTTCATAGACCGTCGGCCTAGGTGTGCTTATGGAGCCCACCCTTGGTACAAGCCATACAAAGTAAAATAGCATGTCATAGTTACTTATCATATCATGAAGAGTTCTCTTAGTCCCAATTAATAGGGAAGCAACTCTTAGGTCTTTACTTATCATATCTTGAAGAGTGCTCTTAGTCCCAAAATGAGAAGCATCTCTTAGGCCTTTGCTTGTCATATCATAAAGAGTGCTCTTAGTCCCAACAAAAAGAGAAGCATCTCTTAGGCCTTTACTTGTCATATCATAAAGCATGTATACTTGAGCATATAGCCCATCATAAAAGTCATTATCATACATGATTCATAAGAATACATAAGTAAGCATAAAACATACCATAAGGAAACATAATCATGCATGGAAAACATTAACTAGCATCTCTTAATTCATATCATAGCATGTGAAACACATAGTGAATCATGATTGGGTCTCTAACCCTAATTCTATAGAGTGGCCGAAACATGCAAGGGATTTCCCTAGGTTACAAGCAACATAAAAGCATATAACCCTAAACCAACTTCATAACACTTATCATAAGAACATCATAAGCATGTTTAGTTTAGGTTCTAAGCTTCCTAGGTCTTTTAATCATTTCATGGCTGAAACTTGCCAAGCTTGGATCTAGGTTACAAGCAACATAAAAGCATGTAAACCCTAAACCAATTTCATATTATATACCATAGGGAACATCATGAGCATATTCAGTTTAGGTTCTAAGCTTCCTAGGTCTTTAAACTTGTTGTGGCCGAAACTTGTTAAGCATGTTTCTAGATTACAAGCAACATAAAAGCATGTAAACCCTAAACCAATTTCATATCATATACCATAAGGAACATCATGAGCATATTTAGTTTAGGTTCTAAGATTCCTAGGTCTTTTAACTTGTTGTGGCCGAAACTTGTTAAGCAAGTTTCTAGGTTACAAGCAACATAAAAGTATGTAAACCCTAAACCAATTTCATATCATATACCATAAGGAAAATCATGAGCATATTTAGTTTAGGTTCTAAGCTTCTAAGGTCTTTTAATTGGTTGTGGCCGAAACTTTAAGGAGCATGAAACTAAGTCTAAGCAACCTACAAGCATAAGAACATCAAGATAACTTCATATCATATCATAAGGAAAATCATGAGCATGTTAGATTTGGTTTCAAGCTTTCTTAGGCCCTTAAATTCAATCATGGCCGAAACCCTAAGTGAAGGGCATCTAGGTTTTAAGCAACATGTAAGCATAAGAACTTCATATCATATCATAAAGAAAATCATGAGCATGTTAGATTTAGTTTCAAGCTTTCCCAAGGCTTTAATCTTATCATGGCCGAAACCCTAAGTGGAGGTATCTAGGTTTTAACAACATGTAAGCATAAGAACTTCATATCATATCATAAAGAAAATCATGAGCATGTTAGATTTGGTTTCAAGTTTTCTTAGGCCCTTAAATTCTATCTTGGCCGAAACCCTCAGTGGAGGTATCTAGGTTTTAACAACATGTAAGCATAAGAACTTCATATCATATCATAAAGAAAACCATGAGCATATTAGATTTGGTTTCAAGCTTTCCCAAGCCTTTAATCTTATCATGGCCGAAACCCTAAGTGGAGGTTTCTAGTTTTTAACAACATGTAAGCATAAGAACTTCATATCATATCATAAAGAAAATCATGAGGATGTTAGATTTGGTTTCAAGCTTTCTTAAGCCTTTAATCTTATCATGACCGAAACCCTAAGTGGAGGTATCTAGGTTTTAACAACAATTAAGCATAAGAATTTCATATCATATCATAAAGAAAACCATGAGCATATTAGATTTGGTTTCAAGCTTTCCCAAGC
Organism: Zingiber officinale; assembly: GCF_018446385.1. Classification (NCBI taxonomy): domain Eukaryota; kingdom Viridiplantae; phylum Streptophyta; class Magnoliopsida; order Zingiberales; family Zingiberaceae; genus Zingiber; species Zingiber officinale. The sequence continues at coordinate 57,624,101 of NC_055988.1, read as the reverse complement.
CTTTAATCTTATCATGGCCGAAAGTTTCAAGAAGGACCTTAGGTTTTTATTTTACACAATCTAAACTCATGGAAGACATATGAACAACTTGTACCACAGGTGAGGGGATACTCACAACTTGTTGCTTGGTTTTTCTTAAAAGAAAGTACTCTTGTGAAGAGGAAGAAGAAGCTTCTCTTCCTAGTTCTCCCTTTTTCTTCTCTTGATTGTAAGGAGTAGATCTTGAGGACTCCTTCTTGTAAATTAGTTTTCATAGGGAGAAAACTTATCTTGGATTCGAAAATGGGAGAGGGAGGAGCTCTAGGTCTCGGTGGAGGAATAAGGAGAAAGAAGGAGGAGGAAGAAGTGGCCAACATTTCTTTCCCTTCTCTTCTCTTATTCCTATTTATCCTTAATGAGGAAGAAAAAAGAAAGGAGAATGTCTCAATTCATCCCCTTGACTCCTCTATTCCCTCACTCTCTTCATTCCCATGAAAATGGTAAGAGGAAGAAGAAAAAGACAATTTGTCCTTTTGCTTGCTTCTTCTCTTAACCAAGAGGAAGAGGAGGAAAGCTACTTGATTTTCTCTTGCTCCTTTACTTAATCATACTCTTACCTTTAACTACAATTTCCATTCCTTGTTATTCATATATCATTCATAATTCTATTGGTTATCATACACCAATTTAGCTTTATCTATTGTGAGAGGTTTAAGGTTCAAACCTTAACTTCTCTTTCTTTTTATTTCTTTTTTGGTTCTATTTTCATTTCCCTTTTATTCTAAAATAGAATACCCATATGTATAGCTTAAATATTTCGTGGGTGTTACAACATTTGTTGATACTAAAGTACACAACTCCTAACGTAGTGAACCGTAGTATTTTAGGTTTAAGGACTATTCATACCAATAATCACAATGAGAATATTTATGATACTTATATAGCTATCCATGAAATATTCTCATGGAGGGTCAATTTAGTACATATTCTCTAATATATACTCATGTGTCAACTTAATATTTTATATCCATGGCTATGAGATTAAGTCATCAATTGACCTGCATGCTAGTGTCAACGCATTAATATTGCTCTTGTATATTAATACTTGACTAGGAATAGTTAAGAGTAGTATTCTATTTATATATTTATAGCCTCTCACTATCAATTCAACTAATTGATATGTTGTAGACTAGAACCTACTACCCTAGGACATTATTATACTTATTCATTTAGCATAGATCTGAAGTAAATATAATAACCATAAACTTTACCTTTTATTCAAAAGCTTCCTTGTTAATCATCTCATAATTGACTCTATGAGCAAATACTAATATACTATTCCTCCGCCTTCCACCTTCCAATGATAATGTCCGGATACCATTCAATTCATCACAAACAACTAGTGCTTAGTTTTTGACATAGTTGAGTCATTATATCATATTAAACAAATGTCTATGTAAGCTTCTAAGCATCACCAAAGAGGGGATGAATCTACTTCAAGGAATGTGTCAAATAGAGGCTTTGGTTATGCTCTGTAAAATTCATACTTAGCTTTCTTGCTTGCCAGGTCAGCCTCCCTATTCGACCTCCCTGCTCGACTTCCCTATCAGGATACTCACCCTTTCCTACTAGGTAGTTCAGCCATCCCTGCTTAACATCCCTGCCTCCCAGCCTGAAAACCCTTCCTTCTCTCCAGACAATCCTATCTCTTCACATGGCAGCCTTACCTCCTTGCTTGGTAACCATGTCTTCCTATACAACAACCCTACCTCCCTGCTCAACAACCATACCTCCCTGTTCGACATCCCTTCTTCCTTGCCTGACAGTCTTGTATCCCTACTCGTTAGGCCTACCTCCTTGTTTGGTCTTCTTACTCAACTTTCTTTAGCAACTCGGCCTTCCATACTAACTCAATCTTCCCTAGCATCTCACCCTTTCGAGCTATCTTCTCCTTCCCAAACAACACGGACTTATTATACTACAAGAAAATTGGGATTCTACAACACTTAAACGACAACTCTTTTTTAAAAAGCGTTGTCTATTTTTTTTAACAACGCTTTTAGTGAAAAGCGTTGTCTATTTCATTATTTTCTTATTAACAGACAATGCTTTTCTAAAAACTGTTGTCTATTAATGATTTTTATGGGTCAAAGACAACGCTTCGTAAAAAGCATTGTCTATTAGCCTTTTTTTTAGTGTCTACGACAACGATTTTTAAAAAGTGTTGTCTATTGTTAAGTTCTCGTCTAAATCTAGATTAATACAAACCGTTGGATCAAGTAAGGAGAAGAGAATGTTGGACCGCGGTGGTTGGCTAGAAGGGGGGTTGAATAGCCTGAAAATAAAAATGCAAACCCTTCTCGAACTCTTAAAACACTTGCATAAATTAGCTAAAAGAAAATAAATCAGAAAAGACAAGGCACACCGGAATTGACTTGGTTACAACCGGGAAGGTTGTTAATCCAAGGAAGATGATTGCACTAAAAATTCCTTCGGGCGGAGAAGCCTCGTACAACGATGAAGCACACAAAAAGAAGCTAAACTACAGACGAAGTACACAAGTGTTGAAAGAATTGCTTGAGTTTTGATTGTTGAAAAGCTTCTGAACCAAGGCTATATTTATAGCCTTGGTCGAGGCACCCTGAGGGTTCCGGACACCCTGGGGGAGATAAACATTATCCCCCAACGTTCAAATCGAGTCAAAACTCAATCCTATGAAAAAGTCAACTCCGGGCGCCCCGGACTATTCCGGACACCCCGGACAGCTCCGGGTGCCCCGAACAGCTCCGGGATCCAAGACTGTTCTGGGTGCCACGGACAGCTCCAGGCGCCCCAGCTGGAAAAGTCAACCCCATTGACTTTTCCAGCTCGGGTCTTCTGCTCTGGCTCCATTCACCTCAGACCGAGTCTTCCGCTCGCTTGGGTGATCTCTGCCATCCAGAATAGGGCTCACCCAAACCCAACTTCAGGTCTTCTTGAGCAGGCTTCCGCTCTGGCTTCTCGTCCCTCGGAATCACAGCGTGCTTCCTTCTCGTCCACCAGCATACTCATCCGCAGTCTTTGTCTCTCGGTCGCACCCCGTGCCGACCTTCTCGCTAGCAGCGTCTCTTGCTCCTCGAGCAATCTTCCTCTCCGGCTTCTCGTCCCTCGGAACCACCGCACGCTTCCTTCTCATCTGTCGGTGTACTCTTCCATAGCCCCTCATCCCTTGGATGCATCGCGTGCCGTCCTTCTCGCTAGTTGCGTCTTCCGCTCAGCTACCTGTGCTCCTAAGTTCCTGCATACTTAGACACATGGTTAAAAACACACATGACCTAACTTAACTTGTTGAGTACACCAAAACAACCTTGGGGTTCCAACAATCTCCCTCTTTTTGATGTGAGCAACCCAAGTTATGCTAGGGTAAAATAGACATGAAAATAAACTAACTAAATTTGTAATTAAGTGCAAAAAAGATAAAAAATTGTCTACCTCCCTCTAGACTTATACATTTCCTTCTCACCCTTTGATCACAAAAAAATGGGGTTCCGGAAAAAATCTAAGGGTTAAAAAATTTTTCTAACTTTCTTAAAAAAAATCTAAGTTGAGAAAAAAAACTCTAAGTTAGAGAATTTATGAAAAAAAAAATTCTAACATAAAAAAATTTACGAAACAATTTATAACTTTCAGACGAATTTTGTAACATAAGTAAAAAAATGTTCTAAGTTACAAAAAACTTTTAAGTAAAAAAAATTCTGACTTAAAAAATTTTACAAAAAACAATTTTTTTAAGTAAAGATTTTAAGTAGAAATTTCTAATTGCTGAAAAAATTTTACACAAATTTTTTTTAAAATGTTTAAAATAACTTTTCAAAGAATTATTAAATTTTAATTTTAATGTTTTTATCATAAAGTTAATTAAACATTTTATTTCAATATTTTGGCTTCTAGGTCGTGGCGAGACACTAGACCTTCTTGGTTATTGGAGCAACAACCACTTCCTTAGACAAAGCCTCATAAAGAAATTTTAATGTCTAATTTTCTCGCTGAAAGTTCTAAATTCGATTACAGATTTAAGTTAAACAAGACTTAGAAACCCAATATAGGTTCCGGCCTACTGAATTAACTAGGAATTTCTTAGGGACATATTTTCTTAAAATATTCCTGATTTGTCCCTGGTGATATCTATAATACCAATTTAAATTATTAAACTTTATAAAATTTGTATTAGATAGGCATGCACGATTTTTCAAGTTATCTACTTGAATTTCAGATTTTCATTTTCTAATTTCAATTTCTCATTTTCTAATTTAACTTTAACTAATTCTTCTAAAGGGCAAGATTTAGCTAATATTATTTTTAAATTCTTAATTTCTTTTTCTAACTAGCAGCAGTCTTTAGTTAGAAACTTAACAAACTTAAAAAGTTTATCGGGAGGAAGAGATCGTACCTCACTTACCTTATCGATCTCGATGTCCGTGTCTCCCCCTAAACTGCTGCTTTCTTCCGACGTAGCTCCCCCTTCATCGATGCTCTCAATGCTCATCTTGGAAGAGCTTGAATCGCAGTCGTCATCTTGATGACTTGCCATTAATGCAAGTCCGGAGAACACCTCGACTTCCGATTCGGACGACGTATAGTCCCACATAGCCTTTAGGACCTTGCACTTTTGGACTGGCTTCTTACCTTTATCCTTGTCCTTGTTCCTCAGCTTGGGGTAGTTGTCCTTGACGTGCCCTTCTTTGTCGCAGTGGTAGCACTGGATGGTCCTTTTCTTTCTTCCCTGCGGATGGTTAGTAGTTCTAGATTTACAAAGCTTTTTTAAACCGTCTTACCATCATTACCATTTCCTCGTCGTCAAGAGAAGATTTTGACTCAGGTTCGTCTCTCGATGCTTTGAGGTCGACATTGTTCTTGGGCTCCTTTGTACCTGGACATCTTGATTCGTGCACTACAAATGTCGAGAAAAATTTTTCTAATGTAATTTTTTCTAAATCTTTCGAAATGTAAAAGGCATCTACTAGTGATGCCCATTTTGAATTTCTCAGAAAATAATTTAAAGCGTACCTTAGTGAATCTTGGTTACTTACCTTTTCTCTGAGATTTGACAATCCGGTGATGATCTCTTTGATTCTCGAGTGCAGATGCGCAACTGTCTCGTCTTCCCCAAGTCGCAGGCTAGTGAGCTAATTGTGAAGTAGATCCCGTCTAGTGAGATTGGCTTCGGACGTTCCTTCGTGCAACTCAAGGAACTTCTCCCAAAGTTCCTTTGCCGAGTCGTAGTTCCTGATCTGATTGACTTCTTGTGGCGGAAGAACACTTAATAGATGGTATTCTGCTTTATTGTTCGCCACGTAGTCGACCTGTTCCTTTTTCAACCATTGATATTTTTCTTTGCCCTCTAGGGATACAAAGACAAATTCCATTATTAAAATTAATTCAAAATCAGTTGTAAAGAATACCTGCATTCACTTTTTCCAGGTAGCGAAATCTCCTTCAAATTTCGGTGGGTAGATGCTTGGTCCGGCCATTATCTTTGCTTCAATTGGCGGTTAGTCCTCCTGAAGCGCCTTGGCTTTGAGACCACTTGTTGGACCGCGATAGCCGGCTAGAAGGGGGGTTGAATAGCCTAAACATAAAAACGCAAACCCTTCTCGAACTCTTAAACTAACACTTGCATAAATTAGCTAAAAGAAAATAAATCAGAAAAGACAAAGCACACCGAAATTGACTTGGTTACAACTGGGGAGGTTGATAATCCAAGGAAGATGATCGCACTAAAAACTTCTTCGGGCGGAGAAGCCTCGTACAATGATGAAGCCCACAAAAAGAAGCTAAACTACACACAAAGTACACAAGTGTTGAAAGAATTGCTTGAGTTTTGATTGTTGAAAAGCTTCTGGACCAATATTATATTTATAGCCTTGATTAGGGTGCCCTGAGGGTTCCGAGCGCCCTGGGAGGATAAACTTTATACCCTAACGTTCAGATCGAGTCAAAACTTGATCTTGTGAAAAAGTCAACTCCGTGCGCCCGGAAGGGTTCCGGGTGCCCCGGAGGGGTCCGACCGCCCTAGACTGCTCCGGGCGCCCCGGACAGCTTCGGGAACCCCGGCTGGAGAAGTCAACCCCGTTGACTTTTTCCAGCCCGGGTCTTCTGCTCCGGCTCTGTTCGCCTCAGACCGAGTCTTTCGCTCACTTGGGTGATCTCTGCCATCCGGAATAGGGCTCACCCGAACCCAAATTCCGGTCTTCTCGAGCAGGCTTCTGCTCCGGCTTCTCATCCCTCAGAATCGCCGCATGCTTCCTTCTCGTCCGCCAGCGTACTCATCCACAGTCTTCGTCCCTCGGTCGCACCCGTGCCGACCTTCTTGCTAGCTGCGTCTCTTACTCTTCGAGCAGTCTTCTGCTCCGGCTTCTCGTCCCACGGAACCACCGCACGCTTCCTTCTCGTCCATCGGTGTACTCTTCCGCAGCGCCTCATCCCTCGGACGCACTATGTGTCGTCCTTCTCGCTAGCTGCATCTTCCGCTCAACTACCTGTGCTCCTAAGTTCCTACACACTTAGACACAAGGTTAAAACACGTAGGACCTAACTTAACTTATTGATCACACTAAAACAACCTTGGGGTTCCAACAGAAAACCCCTAGTTTCGCTGGCCCTCCTCTCTTCCGATCATTTTTGATCCGGAACCCTTCTCCCAACTCCTCATCTCACGCCGGCCTTCTCTATCCAACTCCTCCTCTCACACCCTCTCCTTCCAACTCCTCTCCGGCAAACCCCTCTCCGGCGAACCCCTCTCCACGAACCACTCCTCTAAACTCCTCTCTGTCAAGACCGCGAGATTAATCACCTTATTCCTTCACCTCTTCATGCCCTAATCTCTTCGCCTTCGTCGCCTCATTCACGCTTCCTTCACACTACCCAATCTCTTTGACCACACCTTCGTCAAGCGGCAGATTCCGATGCTAATGCGATCGACCACGACAAATCAACCCATCTCTTCGCCTCCTTCGCCCTCGAAGATGAGGCAGTGTGACCACGGCAGATCTCGGTGTCTTCTAGTACGCTACTATAACCCCAATGATTCCTTGTCCTAGTACCTTTTAAGTTGTTCCTCCAAGCCTTGAAACTCCTTATGAGAGTGATTTCATCTGGTATGCTACTATAACCCCAATGACGTTGAGGCAGTGTGCTTTCGGTAGCTTCCTTATGAGAATTTGAGACCTTTTGTGAAATTTTGAGATCTTTCTCAAGCTCCCTTCTTTGGTCTTGTTTCTTTTTCCTTGTTCTTGTCCTTTGTCTTGCCATTGCATTCGAGTCCCAAATCAGCAATATAAATTGATTGATCTATGTGTGTGGTTTTTCATTCTCTTTAGTTTTGAGGAATTAGTATAATGACTTCGAATTGTGTTTTGTGTATGTGGATTTTCAATGTTCTAATGTTTTAGTTTCGTCGCCAGGAATTTTGATGTTCTCGCTACGTATGTATCGCCTCTTCGCAAAATCTTACTGCGACCATTCTATTTTCTTGTATTTGATGAGTTTCTTGAAGAAAGTTCTGATTTTTCGGTGGGATCAGTTCAATTTAACCTCTATCTCATTTAGGGATTATAGGAGAAGATTTGCAGTTGCTTCGAATTGATCCGAGACGAGGAAAATCCAACACGATAACAATAAGCCATTGTTTTTTTTTCTTTCTAATTTATAGGGAAAAAAAATCATTTTGTTCTCTCTTTTTTTTAATCTACAGATTTGGCTTCTAAGTTCTTTTTTCCTCTGTGTTCATGGTTTATAGTAGATTTGTTGTTCTGGGATTTTTAGGAGTTGTTCTGGTCATTTCTTCATTTAAAAGCCATCTTCTTTTTTTTTTTATCGAAGTTTAAGTTTAACAAAATAGTTTTGTTGTAAAGGACAGGCGAGATGCTGACCAAACTCTTTAAGTTTGCTTTTCATGTTATAAAAGATCTAAGAATGTTATCTCTTCGGTTAAGTGGATTCTTGATTTGTTTTGTGATAATAATTAGATATGCCATTGTAGAACATTCCACTCATTAAGTATCAGAAAGATTGAAATGGATAGCGCACAGACCTAGCAAGCAAATCTTAAAGTACTCTTGCTATTTGATTGATGGGATTACTTATGCTACAAAAGAGCGTGATGATATACGAGTTGTACAAAACTCTGGAGTTAGCTTAGTCGCAAAGACAATGCAAATTGCTAATGCAAATGATAAAAAACTTATTGTGTCAGATATGGTTTTTTATGGAGTTATAGAAGAAATATGGGTAGTTGATTACATCAAATTTCAAATTCCAATGTTCAAATGTAATTGGGTGGAGAATAATAACGGTATTAAAGTTGATGATCTTGGTTTCACATTGGTAAACCTCAATCGAATTGGATTCAAATCCGACTCTTTTATCTTGGCTAGTCAAGAAAAGCAAGTATTTTACATCGAAGATCCTGAAGATCCTTTATGGAGTGTTATACTTGCAACTCCAAGCAGAGAGTACTTTGAATACATAAATGGTACAGAGTTTGAAGAAACTGTAATCCACTATCAATGTTTTAGCAGAGGGTTACCACCAATGGATGTTGATGGAGAAGATGATAATGAACCACCATGCATTCGGGATGACTGTGATGGGAATTGGGTTGACAATATTTAACTGCTGAACTTTTTACTTTTCAAGATGAGTTTGTAAACAATTTAAATTGATATGTTATTTACCTTTGAAGAATGATATGTTGTGGACAATATTGATATGTTTTGTTTCTCATGTTGCGGTTAGTTTTTATCACTTTGTCTATTTACTTTTTCTATGATTATTTTTATCATGTTGTTGTGATCAACAGAAGGTGTGGACTCCATGAAAGCCTCTAGAAAGCCTGCAAAAAAAGGTAAGGGTAAGGAAAAAATTGAAACTCCAACCACTACTGAGAGTTAGGATGGAAACACATAGTTGGATTCTACAAACACTCAAACCACAAGAATGTCTAGAGGTCGTACACACCTAGATAAGCTAGCTAAGCAAAGGATTCAATGAGTTAGAAAAGATGTTGCATTCAATAAACTTGGATAGCCAATAGGAGAAGCAGCTATAGCAATGCAAAGTTATATTAGTGTGCTGGCTCAAGAAAAGGTTCAAATTAGTTATAAGATTTGGAAATATGTTCCAAGTGATGTTAAAGAACTGATCTAGGAATCAGTTAATGTAAGTAAATTAGCATATTTTATCAATTATTATAATATATTTACTGTTTGTATTAATCTTTTTTTAACATATTTCCATTTTTGTGATTTATAGTTGATGTACAATGTTGACCCAAAGTGGAAGAATGGTTGTTTGAAATCAGCAAACAATAAGTGGCGTCAATACAAAAGTTATCTCGGTAAGACGTTCATTTTAAGTAAGCTTGATAAATCTGGGGAGTTGGATGAGCCACCTATTGGCTATGGTATTACAAGAGATACTTGGAGGTCGTTTCTGATTAGTCGCATGTCTGACGACTTAATGGTAAGAATTATGCTTTTCTTTTAAAATTAGTTTATTTATATTCAAGTTTGAAATAACTAGAAACTAAGTGATCAACAAAAAGAAAGAAAAAAACAACACATGTATCCTCATTGACTTTCATGTAAAGGATATGCATGATTTGCGGAAGAAATAGTAAGTATTTTTTTTAACTTATTTTCTTATGAACCCTCCAATTTATTCACATAAAATTATTTCACATATGTTATTGGAATTTTCTTATTGTAGGCAACTGAATTATGTGATGATGACGACATTAATAGAGCTATTATGTGGAAGAAAGGACGAGTCACCAAAGAAGGTGGCTTTGAAGGAGAGGATTTGATAAAAAAAAAAGTACAACAAATTGTAAGCAAAATAACAATACATAAAAGTACCAATTTTATTAAACTAATAACTCTTTTAGTGATAATGATTTTTAATGTGCCTAACAGGATGGTTACATACAACAAAAGATGGAGGGTAAGATGAAAATTGAAGGAACAAAAGAGGATATACTTACTAAAGCACTCGAGACTGAAGAATATAATGGTCGTGTGAGGGGTATTGGAGGTCGTATCTATTGGTGCGGGTAGCACTAACGGTCTAACCCAGGTTTTGATAAATGACAAATAGGTTAAGTTAGTTGTGTTGTTATCTGACACTTAGATCAAGTGTGCAGGAAAAGTCCAGCTAGGTCGACGGGCTGACCGGATAGCAGGCGAGAAGTCCAAGCGGGTCGACGGGCTGACCGGACGCTTGGCGAGAAGTCCAGCTAGGTCGACGGGCTGACCGGATAGCTGGCGAGAAGTCCAAGCGGGTCGACGGGCTGACCGGACGCTTGGCGAGAAGTCCAGACGGGTCGACGGGCTGACCGGACGTCTAGCAGGTAAGTGAGGTAAGACACTGGAGGGGAGTGACTGTGAGGACGCGTTCCCAGGAAGGGGACATTAGGCGTCGATCCGGCTTAGATCCATTTCGGATGTCTAAGTCGAGATCGTGACTAGATTCCGGTCTCGGAAAGACGGAATCTAAGTCATACTCTCTTTATCTATCTGTTGAACTTTAACCGTGCTAACCATTTGTTTTACAGGGTATATATTTGCCTCGGACTAACCTTGTTTTGCAGGAAAAAGGAGTCTTTCTGGAACAAGGTGGTCCGGGCGCCCGGAGGTCCAGGCGCCCGGAGGTCCGAGGCATCTTGATTTGAGCAGTTACGTCACACTCCAGGCGCTCGGAAGGGATCCAGGCACCCGGAACAGCATATAAAAGAAGCCCCAGCCAGGAGCTTCAGAATCAACTTTGACTGAGAACTCTTCTGCTGATCTTGCTGCTCGACGTTCAAGTGCGACGCCAACAACGCTCCGACAAAAGTGCTCTTCCGGTTTTTGTTTAATTTTCTTTTTGTCGGTATTGCTTTATTATTACTAGCATCTCCTGTACTTTTTCTGTAATCATATTTCGACTTGCTAGTGATTGCCCAACGAAAGTGGTCAAGGACCACGGGCCTTCGAGTAGGAGTCGTCACAGGCTCCGAACGAAGTAAAAATATTTGTGTCTACTATCTTTTTCCGCTGCGCTTAAACCCTTGTTTTTTTGAATCGATATTCACCCCCCCCCCTCTATCGAATCTAACGGTCCTACAAGTGGTATCAGAGCAGGTACTGCTCTGATTTGGTGCAACCACCAATCAGGCAAAGGGGGGATTTTTTGAAAGAAAATTTAGATATTGTTTGTCTTTAAAATAAAACCTTACGCCTTTCGTTTTTTCCCTCCAAAACTATTTTTGAAAAATACATCGCCATCTCTTCACCATTGCTTAGTATTGACAAGATATTATATTTTCAAAAATTTGAAATAATATTTTTTATTAATATTTTAATAATATTTTATTAGTTTTTTCGAAAATAGTGAAATATTATTTTTTTCAGCACTGCTAATCCAAGACCAAATCTTGGGATCTTTTGTTTGTTTCTCTGTGTGCAAGAAATTATGACTCTTCTAGAAGGACGGAACCCCTGCGAACCACCACCCTACGATCATGAAGACTTCAACTACTAGAAGCGATTAATGGAATGCTTTTTAGGAAGCGTAGACATCGATTATATGCTAATTTTGAGGAAACCTTCTCAAAACTCGGAACTGAATAAAAAGGTAAGTAACATTATTTGTAATGTCTTACCTAACAATATTTTATGCAGATTAGAAAAGTACAAGAATGCATATGAGCTGTGGACCCAGTTGATCAAGCTTCACGAGATGCCGATGGAGCTAGAAGATCAAGTTAAAGTCGAATCCGGACTCGAGTCAGATCCAACAGAGAAGCCTGCTGAATTAGGGGTTGCGCTCAAGGTTAGTAATATTTACCAAAACACCCTTGCTAGTAGTAGTTTAAAATATGTGCCTGTTAATTTGGATATGTCTGAAAGTATATGTGAAAATAGTGTACATGACAATACTTGCAAAAATACCTCTAGGATATTTTCTGATAAAACAAATATAATTACTTTAGAAAATATAGAAAATCTGAAAATAATTAATAAATTTAAAATTTTGAATTTAAACCTAAACAAATTTGAAAATTCAAACAAAAAAGATGACAAGGTCAATATTGATCTAGATAAAATTAATAAATTATTTAATCTAGACAATATTAATCTAGAAAATGCTATCCAAAACCAAGATAATTTAATTAATAAGAAATTAAACTTTAAAGATAAAACTAATCTAATAAATTCAATTAACCATATCAATTTAAAAGGCAAAGAAAATATAAGGATAAAATCAAAACGGAATTTAACAAACTTAAAATTAAATGTTAAAGATAACATATTAAACAAAAATAATCTAGAAATTTCAAAATTAACAATTAATAAAAAGCTAAAAGATAAACCGTTAAGAAAATATAATTCAAACAGTTTAGTTAATTCAAATTTAAAAATAAATAAAAACTTAAACTTTAAAAATAAGTTATTAAAGAAAGATAATTCAATTAATCCAATAAAATTGAAATTGAAAGAACATTCAAATATTAATTACACTCTCTTAAAGAAAGATAATTTGACCAATTTAATTAATTCAAAATTAAAAACTTAAATTTAAATTACAAATTAAACATTACAACTTAACTAAAAGAAACTCTAATTATACAAAAATCTTAAATTAAAGACCAATGATTTAGGGGGAGGCTCCAGAATAGCTGGCACCTCCAAAACTAACTTACCCGACAGGGTAACTTGAATCATGGTACTGGTGAAGTTTTTGGATGATAGTACGTTAGGGAAGCTTGGGCATCGCATGTCTAGAAAGATATGTCTTCGATCTGGTGCATTTGGCCAAGTGGAACTGACCGAAGCTACCCTTAAATGGATCCTAACTAGTTAGACCAACGTTTAATACTAAGCTCCGTGGATAGGACTATTCGGAAAACCTCGAAAGGTTGGCTACTTCTAATGACGTCCAAGTGACTCACCAAGCTTAGAAGTTTATCCGAAGAATGCCTATTTGTTGAGACCAAAGCTAAACCTAAATCTAACAAAAGTTAAACCAAACTCTGTAATTAAATCTAATTCATCTCACAAAATTATAGCATTCCCTGATTAATAATCTAGATCGGGTGAGATGAATAAGGATCAAATTAATTTTCAAATTAAATTAAAAATAATTAAAATTAAATTTCAAATTTCAAATTGAATTTCTAATTAAAAATTAAATTAAAATTAAATTTCGAATTTCAAATTGAATTTCAAATTCACATTAAATTTCGAATTAATTAAAAATTAAATTAAAAACTAAATCATTTTAAAAATTACTAATTAACCTTAAAAATTATGTTAAAAATTCTTTAAAAATTATTTAAAAAATTCTTTAAAAACTATTTAAAAAAAAATTCTTTAAAAAATTCTTTAAAAACTATTTTAAAAATTCTTTAAAAATTATTTAAAAATTCTTTAAAAACTATCTTAAAAATTCTTTAAAAATTTATTTTAAAAATTCTATAAAAATTATTTTAAAATTTCTTTAAAAATTAATTTAAACACATTAAAAATTATTTAAAAACTATTTTAAAAATTCTTTAAAAAATTATTTTAAAAATTCTTTAAAAACTATTTTAAAAATTCTTTAAAAATTATTTTAAACTCTTTAAAAATTCTTTAAAAATCATTTTAAAAACATTAAAAAATTCTTTTAAAAGTTCTTTTAAAAGATTTTAAAAATTATTTTAAAAACTCTTTTAAAAACTTTAAAAAATTCTTTTAAAAATATTTTAAAAATTCTTTAAAAATCATTTTAAAAACTTTAAAAAATTCTTTTAAAAATTATTTTAAAACATTTTAAAAATTATTTTAAAAACTACTTTAAAAATCATTTTAAAAACTTTCAAAAATTCTTTTAAAAATTATTTTAAAACATTTTAAAAATTATTTTAAAAACTCCTTTAAAAATCATTTTAAAAAAAAATTTTAAAAATTATTTTAAAAATTCTTTTAAAACTTTTTAAAAATCATTTTAAAAACTATTTTAAAAATCATTTTAAAAACTTTAAAAAAAATTATTTCAAAAATTATTTTAAAAACTTTTAAAAATCATTTAAAAACTATTTTAAAAATCATTTTAAAACTATTTTAAAAATTATGTATCATTTTGAAAAATTCTTCTTATTTTTTCACTATAATAAAATTCTTTTAACTAAAAAACAAAATAGTAATAATAAATTATCTCTATAGACTATTTTCACTTTAAAAATTATTATTTTGACCTTAAACTTATTTTTAATCTTAAACATCATTTTAACCTTAAAACATTTTTTTTAACTTACTGAAAACTAGATCTTAAATTAAAACTCATTAAAACTTAATTTAAACATTACTTTTCAACTTAATTTAACCTAACTGAAAATTAAAACTTAAATTAAAACTTAAAAATTTAACTTAAACTTAAAACTTAAACCTAAATTAATCACTGATATTAATTTTAATCTAAAATCAAAACTGAATTGAACGTATATTAATTGTCATTATAAAAATCATTTTAAAATCCTGTTAAAAATCCCTTAAAAATAATAATAATTATAATTCTTTTAAATTCATTTAAAACTTAGACACCTAACTTAAAAACTTAAATTCCGTTAACTTTAACTTTAAACTTAATTATGTAATTAATAAGTAGAACTTAACTATTTAAGTTTAACTTTATTTGAGAACTAAGCTTGATTTGATTAGAACCTAGGTTTAACCTTAGTAAAAATATTAAAATTACTCTAAGTCATTTTTCTTAATCAACCTTTAAAATATGAATTATTTTTATTAAAGTTTGACTTAAATTGAACCTTACTTAACCTTGTTTAATAACGAGTTTAGCTTCAAATTACCACCAACTTTAAACTAAGTCAATCCAACTTAAAAGGAATTAAATGAAAGTTAAATTACAACTAACACCTTCATCAATTAATACAAAATTTAGATTATAGCAAAATTTAATCAATAAATTATTAATATTGATCAATTATTGAATTAATAACAACTTATCTTACTTAAAGGTTAATTTATTTCAACTTAATCTAACATTAATTACGGTTAGTCAAATTTAAATGAACAATTTTATAAAGATAATTATACAATCGTCTAAAACACTTAGGTACGAAAATATGTTACGGTTGTAAAATTTTATATTAAGGGGAAATAATAAATAAGGAGGATTAATAAATTAAAGGAGTATCAAATTAAGGGGGAGGTTTATTTTTTAATTATCTCCTTAAGTGTTATTTTTTAATCTTCTCTTTAAAATCTCTCTAGAAAATTCTACCTCAATTTAAAAATATATATATATATATATATATATATCTACTTTGAATATTTTTAGCAAATATTTTCAAATTTTATGTCAGATTTAGGGGGAGGAATTAATTAAAAATTTCCCCTTACATAAAATATTTTAAATTTTGTTTGAAAAATGTTTTCTTAAAAATTTCTTAAACCTACTTTTGAAAACTAACTCTTATAAAACTAAGTTGTTTTTAAGAATTGGGTTTTACTTTTTATTGAAAATTGAGTTTGAAAATTAGATTTAACTTAGTTTTGAAAATTGTGGAAATTAAATCATTTTCAAAACTTAAGTTTACAAACTAAGCTTCTCAAAATCATTTTCCTTAATTTTGAAAATCAAAGTTTAAAAATCAATTTTCAAAATCAACTTGCTTAAAATTGTGGAAATTTTTTAAATCAACTCAAAATTGTTTGTTTTAAATCACAAACTTTTTATCCTTTTTACTTAGTCTTTGAAAACTCAACTTTTCAAGTATTTTAAACCATGGTTTTGAAACTAGTACTTTTGAACTTTAAAATTTTGATTTTTGAAAATTAGATTTAATTATTTTACTTTATCAAAATTAGTTCTACCAAACTCCTTTGAAAACTAAAAGTTAAGTTCAAAATCAATATTTGCAAACTGAAATTTGATTTGCAAAAACTCAGTGTTGAAAATTATGAAAGTTAGATTTTTCAAACTTAAATCATTGTCAAAACTTAAGTTTTAAATTAAATCGTTTACAAACTTAGTGTTGAAAAATAAATCAGTTTTTGGAAAAATAAATTTTTCAAACTTAGTTTTGGAATTTTGGTTTTTGAAAACTTATGTTTGAAAATGAAACTATCTAAACTTAGCTAGCTTTCTAAAAGTTAAAAGCAAATGCTTTATACAAGTTTTCAAAACTTTATACTCCCCCAAGTCAACTTGATCTTTTCTTGGATTGAAAAATTGTACTTTTGTCCTTAAATTCTGAACTATGATTGTTTAAGTGTTATTCAGTAACTCTACACTATGATTGTTTACCCTTGTTTTTTTTGATGAATGCCAAAGGGGGAGGAGGGTTAGGTGGTTAAGTTAGCTAAACCAATTTGAAAACACAAACTGACTTTAAAACCACACAAATGCATGTTGTTTCGTACATATGCTTTCACTAACTTAACCAGGTTGTCATTCCTTCAAAAAGGGGGAGATTGTTGGTGCGGGTAGCACTAACGGTCTAACCCAGGTTTTGATGAATGACAAATAGGTTAAGTTAGTTGTGTTGTTGTCTGACACTTTGATCAAGTGTGCAGGAAAAGTCCAGCTAGGTCGACGGGCTGACCGGATAGTTGGCGAGAAGTCCAAGCGGGTCGACGGGCTGACCGGACGCTTGGAGAGAAGTCCAGCTAGGTCGACGGGCTGACCGGATAGCTGGCGAGAAGTCCAAGCGGGTCGACGGGCTGACAGGACGCTTGGCGAGAAGTCCAGACGGGTCGACGGGCTGACCGGACGTCTGGCAGGTAAGTGAGGTAAGTCACTGGAGGGGAGTGACTGTGAGGACGCGTTCCCGGGAAGGGGACATTAGGCGTCGATCCAGCTTAGATCCATTTCGGATGTCTAAGTCGAGATCGTGACTAGATTCCAGTCTCGGAAAGACTGAATCTAAGTCATACTCTCTTTATCTATCTGTTGAACTTTAACTGTGCTAACCATTTGTTTTACAGGATATATATTTGCCTCGGACTAACCTTGTTTTGCAGGAAAAAGGAGTCTTTCTGGAACAAGGTGGTCCGGGCGCCCGGAAGGCGAATTTTATCCATACACCTCGTCGCTACGTGGAGCTTCTTGATTTGAGCAGTTACGTCACACTCCAGGCGCCCGGAAGGGATCCAGGCGCCCGGAACAGCATATAAAAGAAGCCCCAGCCAGGAGCTTCAGAATTAACTTTGACTGAGAACTCTTCTGCTGATCTTGCTGCTCGACGTTCAAGTGCGACGCCAACAACGCTCCGACAAAAGTGCTCTTCCGGTTTTTGTTTAATTTTTTTTTTGTCGGTATTGCTTTATTATTACTAGCATCTCCTGTACTTTTTCTGTAATCATATTTCGACTTGCTAGTGATTGCCCAACGAAAGTGGTCAAGGACCACGGGCCTTCGAGTAGGAGTCATCACAGGCTCCGAACGAAGTAAAAATATTTGTGTCTACTATCTTTTTCCGCTGCGCTTAAACCCTTGTTTTTTCGAATCGATATTCACCCCCCCCTCTATCGAATCTAACGGTCCTACAGTATCACTCCAACAATATATTTCAATTCTGGTAGATCATGGAAGCATGCTGATGTAATCACTGAGCATAAAAGGGAGCTGATGGATGCGAGGAAGAAAATTTTAGAACAAGATGCACGTATACAAAACCTTGAAGTAATGGTGTATAAAAAGGGTGCAAGCGACATTTCAATTGATGATAAAGGCAGTTGCTCAGTAAAGTTGCATCCCATGATTGAAGATGAAAAGAAGATCGATGATGATGACCCACAAATTTTGTGTCAAGCTGATGCTTTGCAGGTCTAACACTAGTTGCAGTTATATTAATTGTCACCTATAGATTTTGTGAACTGTAACTTTTACATTTTAGGGAAAACCAGTTGCATTGACATTAGAATGTAACACCCACATAATTATAAGATAAGTATATGGGTGTTATTTGCTTAAGAGCATAAAAGTAAGAAGAATCAAAAGAAAAAGAAATAAGAGAAATAAAAAGAAGAGGATAAGGTTTGAACCTTGAACCTCTCACAAAGAATAGAAATAAAATTATGTATGATAACCACTAGGATAATGAACAACATATGAATGGAAAATGATGGGAATTGTAGTTAAAAGTGAGGATATAATTAAGTGAGGGAACAAGACAAAATCAAGTAGCTTTCTTCCTCTTGTTTACCTCTTGGTTAAGGAAAAGGAGTAAGTAAAAGACAAGTTGTCTTTTCTATTTTTTTTTCTCCTTGTTTTCGTGGGGATTAAGAGAGTGAGGATGAGGAGAATTAAGGGAGATGAATGAGGACATATTCTCATTAGAAAAGTATATACATGAATTAAGGAGAAAGGGAAGCAAAGTTCATATTTGTTTCTTCCACCCACTTAGCATAAAAAGGAAAGAAAGAAAAGGGTTTCATTTTCTTTCTTCTTCCTCACCATTGCCGAAACTAGAGTCCTTCTTCCTCATCTCCACAAGCCAAGTTTAGGTTTTCTCCCTATGAGAAAACTAAATTACAAGAAGGAGCCTTCAAGGTGTACCCTTCCAAGCAAGAGAAACCAAAAGGAGTAGCTCTCTTCTTCCTCTTCACCAAGGGTACCATTTCCTTAAGGATTTACAAGTGAAAACTAGGTAAGCTTCCCCTCACCTGTGGTACAATAGCTCATATGTTTTTCCATGAAGATAGATTTCTAAAAAAAAAAGAACCTAGGGTTGCTTTATGGAACTTTCGGCCAAGACAAAAGGAAGAGGCTAAGAAATTTTAAACTTGATATGCTTATTATTTTTCTTATGATATGTTTCTTATGTAGGAGGTTAATCTAATGTTTTCATACTAGAATGATTAATTAGAACTTAGATCCAAGAACCTTAGACTCTCGGCCAAGCATGAACAAGAGGACTAGGTAAGCTAAAGACTGAAACTAAACATGCTCCCTTGTTCTTGTGTTATGTACCCTATGATAATGTTGTTGTTAACTTTTCCTCTTAATTGTATGTTGATTGAAACTCCATTTTTTGCCCATGAATATTCGTCCATGGAAGAATAAAAGGCCTAGGAGAGTTTTAAACCTAAAACTAAGCATGCTATGATTTTTCCTAAGACAAGATATGAAGCTAAGATGTTATGCCATGATTGTATGTTGGTTTTGAATTATATTTCATGCTTGTGAAGATTCGGCCATATTGAGATTTGAGGCCTAGGAAAAGTTTAAACCAAGTCTAAGATGCTCATGACCTTCTTGATGAAATGTTATGAAACTAGTTTGATGTTCCTATGGTTGCTTATTACATAGAAATTTGGCTACATGTAACTTTCGGCCACACTAAGTTTTAGGGCTAGATGCTTAGATTTTTAAACTAAGTTTACTCATGTTGTTTCTTGTAATGATGCCATGAAAATTGTGTAAGGTTTCCATGCTTTTAAGCCACATGAAAAACAATTCCATGCTCACATGTTTCGGCCACCATGGGTTTAAAGGCCTAGGAAATTTAGAACCCAACTTAGATATGCTCATGATGTTTCTTGTGATAAATGCTATGAAATGTAGTTGTGTTTTCCTTGATCTTATGCCACTAGAAACCTAAGTTTCCATGCTCACATGTCTCGGCCACTATTGGTTTAAAGGCCTAGGAAAACTTAGAACCCAACTTAGATATGCTCATGATGTTTCTTGTGATAAATGCTATGAAATGTAGTTGTGGTTTCCTTGCTCTTATGCCACTAGAAACCTAGTTTCCATGTTTAATATGTTTCGGCCACCTTGAGTTAATGGGTTTAGGAAGTTTAGAACTTGAACCAAATGTGCTTATGATGTTCCTCATGAAATGTGTAGGATATTGGCTTAAGGTTCAACATTTTCATGCTACATGTAACCTAGAATAAGGCTTGCTAGGGTTCGGCCTTGATAAGGTTAGAAGCTTAGGGAACTTAGAACCCAAATTAAACATGCTCAAGTTGCTCCTTATGAAATATGATGTGATATGAGTTTAGGGTTTACATGTTTGCATGTTGCTTAGAACATGATTGCTCTTCATGAAGGTTTCGGCCATGAAAGAATTAGGAACCTAGGAGAGCTTAAAAATTTAGGTTAACATGCTTATGATCTTTCTTATGATAGGATGTGAAGTTATCATGAATTTCTTATGTTTGTATGTTGTTTAGAATTCATGTCCCTACTCTTGACTTTCGGTCATAAAAGGTTTAGTGACCTAGATGTGCCTCACATGCTATGTTATGAAATAAGAGATGTTATTTAAATGATTTCATGTATGATTATGTCTTTGTATGATGAGTGATATGTTCATTATGTATGCTTATGACCCATGCCTGTGCTATGTGCCCAATTATGCATGCTTTATGATATGATAAATGACATGTCCATTATGTACGTTTATGATCCATGCATGTGCTGTGTGCCCAAATATGCATGCCTTATGATGTGATAAATGACATGTTCATTATGTATGCTTATGATCCATGCATGTGCTGTGTGCCCAAATATGCATGTTTTATGATATGTTAAGAAATATGATATGCATGAAATGATAAGAACTATGATATGTATGACATGCTACTTTACTTTATGTATGGCTTGTACCAAGGGTGGGCTCCATAAGCGCCCCGGGGTCGATGGACTAAGAAACAGGCCTCGTTAGGGATGAGCTCCTAAGTGCCCCTAGGTCGATGGAGTAAGAAACGGGCCTAGTATGTATGCCTTGTAGGGTTCAAGACTTGCTATCTTGGACCTACATAGGACGCGCGCATTTATGTATATGGTACAAGCCGGGGCCCTAATCATGTTGAGATTATGTTTAAGTATGTATAATATAAGTTTTCAAAAGACATGTTGCATATGTTTCATGATACATGATTAGGAATTTACCTTGTATATACGTTATGATTATGCCATGATATTTATGATGATGTTATGCTATATCAGGACACTTTTGATGATCATGTTATATTATGCCATGATACCTTATGATAGTTATGTTACGATATGCCATGATATGTTGCTTGATATGATAGATTTGTTTCCATGCATTATGACTTATGATTTTGATATGCTATGCGATTTTTGTGAGTAGGAAAGGAACTTACTGAGCCATGAGTGCTCACAGCTTACTTTCTTGTACCGCAGATAAAGGCAAGGAATGGATGTACTAGGGGAGCAGTAGGAGGGGCTAGAAGGATGTGTGTGGAAGTGGCTCGGCTAAATGGAAAGACCTGCTTTTATTTAATAAGAAATATGCCATGTTATGTTATTACATTATGACTCCATGACATTAGTTATGTGTTAAGTATTATGTTTCAAAAATTCATGCTAAGTATGCTATGAGGTTTATATGTCCATGGTGATTTTAAAGTAAGGAAAAGTTTTAAATTCTCTAAGTATGACTTCCGCTGTAGTAAGTAAGTATGTATGCCCAAGTAACCCCTGTCGCCTTAGCAGGAGGGGCGGGGCATTACATGGAATCTAGCATAAATATTATTGCACATGGTACAATTGTTTGTGCCAATGTATCTGATAAAATGCTTCATGGTGTTACATTTCCCAATAATTGCATGCGAGTCTCCATTGATGAAGTAGCAGAAAAATCAGCACCTTTGCCATATCTAATTCCAAGTGAATTTGAAGTAATTGGTGATGCTGTAGGAACCCATGTGGCTTGGGCAAAACACTTGATAGTGAACCAAGATAAGGTATTTGTTATATTATATTTCAAATAAATTGTCACTTTTTTATTAATCATCCTATCTAACTTGTTTACATTTGAAATTATTAGAAGCCTCGAAGGAAGAAGTTTGAACAACCAAAAGAGAAACATACTTTGTCAACATGTGTCTCAAGAGCATTACATATGTTATATTGTTATAGTAAGCGTGCTTTAGATGATGGCAGATATATATCAGTGAGTTTAGATTATGAAATGTTTGATGATGATTATGAACTTCTTCTGCACCTTGAGGACATCATTTCTTTGTATCATTTGGATCCACTTTCAGGCAATTGTATAATTGGTTGCATGTGGTAAGTGATTAGATTTAGCAGGGTTACTGTAATCATGATAATCATCCATTTTTAGCATAACTTTCATTTCTCAATCTACCTCTTCATTTTATTATGTTTGCAATGGCAGGTATTTTATAAAAAGAATGTTGAAAGATAACAAGAAAGAGAAATTCAGATTTGTGAATCCACATAAAATCCGATATATGGCAAACACTGCACATGACAAAAAAGGTAAGCTTGAAAGGCTAAACCAAAGGGTAAGTCATTTGGCAGGCAGGCTAAGTGGTGCATCTTTGGATCAACTAGTATTGGTGCCATGTAACATCGGGTAAGTAAAAATAAAACATCACTTTCCATTGTTGTTTTTCAAAAATTTATTGAATTATATGCACTAATTATGTGTTTGTGCATAGTTTTCATTGGATTCTCACTATCATTGACCCTTACAATAAAGTCATTTATTTGTTGGGTTCTCTAAGGCACTACATTCATGATGAGGATTGGAAATATATAGTGGAAATGTGAGTTCGTATTTCTTTTTTATTAAGCATTTATGTTAATACAAAACTCATATATAAAAAATCATTAATGTATGAAGGGCCTTGAGATTCTTTAATTCAAACAAGGGAAGGAAAGGTAGAAAAAAGGCTATGTGGGTAGTAGTAAAGGTATGTGTAATTTTTATAACATATATTTTAATATGTATGTTTATCATTAATAATTTGTCTCTAATTACCATAGGCTCCTTGACAACAAGATGCCAAACAATGTGGTTATTATGTGATGCAATTTATGAGACAAGTTGTTGAAGAAGTTGAAATTATCGAGAGAGATTCACTACGATCTATAGTAATGTTTTCTTGCTTATGTCTCAAATTATTTGAAATAAACTATTTAAAATTTGCAAAGTCAATGTTGATTTTTTTTTCATTAATGTCATAGTTCACACAAGCGGAGTATTCTCGAGAAGAAATTGATGAGGTGCGATCGGAGTTGGCAGAATGTATACAAGATCATATTTATAAGTAGGTGCGTTCAAGTTTATGCAAGATGTAATCTATTCATGTTAGTTTTTTCCTACACTCTCAAAGTTAAAGAAATGTTACGAGATTCACTACTTGTTTTTCTAATTATCTTTTCACTACTTGTCTTTCTAATGTTTCGAGATTCACCTGCAAATGTTATGAAATGTTGCCTCTCTAATCTTCCCCTTAGTCACCAGCAAATGTTAGCACTACTTGTCTCTCTAATGTTATGAAATGTTGCATTCGGTTGCATGAGTAGCCTTGAGTTTAATGTCTTTCCAGCAAAGTAAAAGAGAATCTAAGAAAGATAAGGATCTCTACTTTTGTTGTAACGACCACCCTTCTTATCTATACTACTACTCTCTAAGGGCGACCGTTACTTATCTATTACTCTACTTACTAGTGTTACTTATGTTATTATTAGCAACACTTAAATTTATCACGGCCCCAGAAAAGTTCCTACCGAAAATTTCGGCAGAGTTTCCCCTGTACTGGTGACAATAATCATCAATACAAGCAAAATAAACCATCAGCCACATGCGGCTGGTATATATATTTCACAACCACGCAGTAATAAGACACAACAACTTAAAAAAAACTATTCTAGCAATAGCAAATGAATAAAGCTCCAACAATGGTAAACAACCAAACTAACAATGCGGAATAGACTCAATTAAAACAAGGAAAAAAAATACAATCTCAAATGACATAAACCATAAAGTATAACTCAACTATTTCTTATCCACTAAACATGAAAACTCAAAACTTTCCAGATCTCTCCATAGTCCTGGCATCACACACCCCTAATGCATCCTCCTTGTCGCCTTCCCCTTTATACTTTAGCTTTTCCTTTATCTGCAGTAGGTGGAAAATAAATCTATAAGCGAAATGCTTAGTAAGTACTAAACTATCTTAAAAAAACTCGAAAGTGCATAAGATACAAAGGATGCTAAAACTGAAATGCTAAATAGAAAAGCTACACATGCTCATCTAATAGCAAAGCACTAAAATAATCTACATACTCATGATATACAAGAATAAATCTGCATGCTAGAAATAAAGCTAATCATGCTCAATAAACTCATAAGGAAAGCAAATGAAAACTAATACTGTATGCTTAGAATTATAAGAGCTAAACTTTACTAAGAAATCATGCTTACTTAGGGTTCGCATGTTGGTATGAAGTTTTTACCAAAAACCCAACCTATATGGTTCGGCCACTAAAAGACATTAGGGTTAGAAATCTAATTATGTTCTCCATGTATCTTATATGCCATGATTTTGTGATTTCTATGCTTCTATGTTTAATTATGCACACTTATGATCTATACATGATGGAAACCTTTACGCAATGGTGTGCATTATTTATGATGAGTTATGTGCCAATTTATGCATGATATATGTGATGAGCTGTGTGCCCAATTTATGCATAAAATATATGATGTGCTGTGTGCCCAAATCTTTACCTACCATTATGATGAGCTGTGTGCCCAAAATTCTATATGGTATGATGTGATAAGTGATACGATGTGCAAGAAAAGATAAGAACCATGATATGTAAAACATGATATGTAAAACATGATGTTTTACTTTGTGTATGGCTTGTACCAAGGGTGGGCTCCATAAGCGCCCCGGGGTCGATAGACTAAGAAACAGGCCTCGTTAGGGATGTGCTCCTAAGTGCCCCTAGGTCGATGGACTAAGAAACGGGCCTAGTATGTATGCCTTGTAGGGTTCAAGACTTGCTACCTTGGACCTACATAGGACGCGCACATTTATGTATGTGGTACAAGCCGGGGCCCTAACCATGTTATGATTATGTTTAAGTTTGTATGAAATAAGTTTTCAAAGGACATGTTGCACATATTATTGCATGAATCATGTTTTTGAAAGTCATCTTGCATAACACATTATGATTATGTTATGATATACCATGATGCCTATGATTATGTTATGCTATGTTATGATGAACCTTATGATTATGTTATGTTATGTTAGGATGAACCTTATGATTATGTTATGTTATGTTAGGATGAACCTTATGATTATGTTTTGTTATGTTATGATCATGATCATGTGTACTAGAATGCACTTTATGACTTTATGTGGATATGCCATGATACCATATGTTTTTGTTATGATATGATGCTTCTATACATGATATGATGAGTTGTCTTTATGTTATGCATTGAAGCTTTATCTATGCTATACGGTTTTTGTGAGTAGGAAAGGATCTTACTGAGCCTTGAGTGCTCACAGCTTATTTTCCCTTGTACCACAGATAAGGGCAAAGCATGGATATACTAAAGGAGCAGCAGGAGGGGGTAAGAAGGATGTGTGTAGTAGTGACCTGGCTAAAGAAGAAAACCTGCTTCTAGATAATAAGAATTATGTTCATGTTGTTCCTTTATAACTCTAAGACACTTCATCATGCTCTTTAGTATTATGGTTTAATTTTATGTTAAGCATGTTATGTGACTCATATGATAAGTAGTTGATGATGACGTGTTAAAATAAAGTAAAAGAAAGGTATAAAGAAAAAAAATATACATACTATAGATAAGACTTCCGCTGTTTTAAGAAGAAGTGATAAGTTACCCCCGTCAGCTTTAGCAGGATGGGGTGGGGCGTTACAGTTTGGTGTCAGAGCCAGGTTTAGCCAATTCACTACACACATGTCAAGCCTCCATCCTGCCGCTCCAAGTAAGAATCTATATTCTTAATTTAATTTTTGTTGTTTGTTTTATGATGCTTTAATATTATGCATGTTTATTTATTTAGTTTAGGTAAGCATGATGGTAGGATAGGAATAGTACTAACCTTATGGCAACTGAATAGGAATAATGATAATTTATTGTTATTTAATGAAGATAAGCATGGCTAGGAGACGTACTACCCGAGCAGACAAGACACCGACTCCACCAGATCTGACCCAGGTAGCAACTGATCTCCAGCGTCAGATCACGGAGCAACAACAGCTAATCACTACGTTAATGGGAAAACAAGGAACTCCTGCCACCCCGCAAGCAAATCAGAATGCAGTGCCCGTCGTGCCAATAGTTGCACCAGTACCATCGGTAGCCCCTGCCCCAGTGGTTCGACAGGAGATCTACTTAAAACAGTGGCTGAGGCTGAAGCCGGAGAACTTCTCGGGTACCTGCGAGCCATGGGATGCCCAGGCCTGGTTCAAGATAGTAGAAAGCATAGTGGAACTACTGGACTGGCCCGAATCGGAGAAGATCAAGTGCATATCTTTCTTTTTTTCCGGAGACGCGAGAATGTGGTGGGAAAGAGTGAAAGCAAAGAGACAGATTAATCTAATGAACTGGACAGACTTCGAGACAGAGTTCTTCGAAGAGTTCTTCCATATGCAAGTGACGAACCGACACTATGACGAGTTCACCGAGTTTCGGCAAGGTGACCTATCAGTAAAAGAAGCAGTAAAACGCTTCAACCGTTTGGCACGCCTATGTCCAGAATTGGTTCGCACAGAAAGAGAAAGGGTCAGACTGATGTTGAAGATGCTTCGACCTAAAATAGCACTGAACGTGGTCGGCGGAATTAATAGACCTCAGACTACAGAGGAATTGGTCAGCAGTGCCCTCATCACAGAACATTATCAGAATGTAATGAACGGAAATAAGAGTCAGCTCCGAACAGAAGGACAGAAATCTTCAAGTAATAAAACAAGTTGGAAAGGGACCTCCACTGGAAAAAGGAAACAATGGGACAATGCAAAAGGTGGCTCGGTGAATAAGCAACCGAAGTACCCCCAGTGCACTATTTACGGAAAGCTGCATTTCGGAGTATGTCATAAGGGTACCAGAAAGTGCTATAATTGCGGAGGAGAAGGACATCTGGCCAAAGACTGCACCAACCGGTTCTAGGCTCCACCCCAGCAGAACAACCAACCCAAGAATACCCCCTCACAACTACATCAGATGCAAACTACTATTGAGTGAACACCGATGAGCCAAGGGAGATTGGAAGCTCCACCAACTACAACGAATGCCAGGGTTTTCTCGCTTACTAGAGAAAATGGGACGAACGCCACTATTGTCGACCCAGGTCAGTTACCTACTTTTAGTCAATAAACCAAAGCTATATCTAATGCTAAAAGTGAACCAATATTCGAAATTATTGGGAAACCGAAAGATATTACTAGCCAATGAATCGAAAATATGTTTGGGCAGCTCTCTGCCATGACCATAGCACCCACATTATTCGATAACCTATTAGATAAACAAACCAGTGACCAAAGCCTCAAAAGAATTAAATAAGAAATCCTAGAAGGAAAGAATGACGGATTCCGGATCGCGGACAATGGAATATTATACCTCAGGGATCGATTATGTATTCCCGAGGATCCAGAGTTGCGAAGAAGGATACTAGAGGAAGCTCATTCAACGACCTATGCAATGCACCCAGGATCCACCAAAATGTACCAAGATTTGAAAAAGAAATTTTGGTGGTCCGGTATGAAAAGAGATGTGGCTGAGTATGTCGGTACTTGCCTGACCTGCTAGAGGGTTAAAGCAGAACATCAGAGACCGGGAGGATTACTATAGCCTGTCCAAATTCCAGAATAGAAATGGAAAGATATCTCTATGGATTTTATAGTAGGATTGCCCAAGACAACAAACGACTATGACACCATATGGGTAATTGTGGATAGATTAACTAAATCTGCCCATTTTCTAGCAATCAAAATGACTTATTCGATTGAGCAACTGGCTCAATTATATGTCAAGGAAATTGTTAGACTACATGGGATCCCGAAGACCATCCTTTCAGACAGAGATGGTTGTTTCATTTCACATTTCTGGGAATGCATTCAGAAGACTCTTGGTACGAAGCTATTGTTCAGTACTGCCTTTCACCCTCAGACCGACGGACAAACAGAAAGGGTTAATCAAGTGCTAGAAGATATGTTACGGGCATGCGCATTGGACTTCAAGGGAAGCTGGAGCTGATATGCCTGGCGGAATTTGCCTACAACAATAGTTACTAGGCTACTATTGGGATGGCACCTTATGAGGCTCTGTACGGGAGGAAATGCAGATCCCCTATACATTGGTACGAAGGCGGTGAAAAGAAGGAGATGAGATTCCAGACCGAGTTCATCGATAACACCACTCAGGCTATACAGAACATCCGCCAACGAATAGAAACTGCTTAGAGTCGACAAAAGAATTATGCGGATAAGCGACGAAGGCCATTGGAATTCAGTGTCAGAGACTCGGTATTTCTCAAAGTAGCTCCTATGAGAGGGGTAATAAGGTTTGGTAAGAAGGGAAAGCTAAGCCCATGTTATGTGGGACCATACCGAGTTCTGAAAAGAATTGGCAAAGTAGCTTATGAAATAGAGCTGCCTCAGGAGATGTCAGCCATCCACAACGTGTTCCACGTTTCGATGCTAAAGAAATGCATTCCGAGCACGGATCAAGTAATCGAACCATGGGCAGTACAAGTGCAAGAGGACCTAACTTACGAGAGCCGACCAATTCAGATATTGGATCGAGATGTCAAAAGACTAAGGAACAAGGAAGTACCCTTAGTAAAGGTTTTATGGCAAAACCAACGATACGAAGAAGGCACGTGGGAACGAGAAGATGATATGAGACAGAAATATCCATCACTATTCTAAGTTCAAGGACGAACTTTTTATGAGGTATGGGGTACTATAACACCCACGAAATTATAAAATAGGTATATGAATATTATTTTCCATAGAGCATAAAGAAATGAAAAGAATAAAAGAAAAAGGAAAATAAAAACAAAAGAAAATATAGAATAAGAAGAGGTGAGGTCAAGGATTGAACCTTGAACCTCCCACAATTGATGGAGATAAATTGAGGAATGATAACCATTAGGATAAGGAGAAATAATTGGATAGAAAGGAATGAAAAATTTAGTTAAAGGAGAAAAGAAAACTAAGCAAAAAGAACAAGAGAAAACCAAGTTGCTTACCTTCTTTTCCCTCTTGGTTAAGAAAAGGGAGCAAGCAAAAGAGGGATTGTCTACTTCCCTCCCTCTCTCTATTTTCGTGGGAATTAAAGGAGTGGGGGAAAAGAGGAGTTGAGGGAATGAATGAGGACATGTTTCATTTGGAAAAGGGATAAATAGGTTTAGAGAAGAAAAACAAGGGATTAAATTCATTTTCTTCTTCTCCTTCTCCCTTCTCCATTCCTCACTGAACCAAGAAAACTTCCCTCTCCTCATACCAATTTCTAAGTTAAGTGCTTCTCCAAGAAAGCTAATTTCCCAGGATAAACCTTCAAGTTCTAGCCCTTACAAGCAAAGGAAACAAAAGGAGGTACAAGAAGAAGAAGCTTCCTCCTTCCTTGTCACCTAGAACACCTTTCTCTCTAAGGAAAACCACAAGCGAAAGGAGGTAAGTTCCCCTCACCTGTGGTACAATAGCTCTTATGGTTCTATGAAGATTCGGTTACATAAAAATCTAAGAAAACATCATGAAGAATTCCAACCAAGATAAAACCAAAGGAAGGATCTAGGAAATGAAAATATCTAAATTTAATATGCTTGATATTCTTCTTGTAACATGTATTTTATAGTAAGGATTTATCTCATGTTTCTATGTTAAAAAGTTTGGTAAAACTTAGATTTATGAGTATTCGGCCATGGTAGAACTAAGGGCCTAGGAGAGCTTTAATTTAAAACTAAGCATGCTAATATCTCCTTAAGATAAGATATGAATGTTAGCTAGAGCCCTAGAGCCAATCATTTGATGATTGTATTTTGGACTTATTGTATCATATTCTATATAAATAAAGGCATTTGGTTTTTGGTTATTATACTTACTTGTATTGGTACCAAATAAACTAAGTATAATAACGTCCTAGAGTAGAAGGTTCTTACCTATATCAATCGATTGGTTAAATCGATAGTGAGATGATATAGGGAACACTACTCTAAATCATTCCTAGTCGAGTATTAAGATTCAGGGACAATGTTAATGCAATAAGACTAGCATGTAGGTCAACTCGATGACTTGATCTCACAAGTCATGGATATAGAGATATCAAGTTGACACATGGGTATACATTAGAGAATGTATACTGAATGACCCGTCATGAGAAAGTATCATGGATCGTTATATGAGTGTCATATACTTTCTCATGTGGCTATTAGTATGACTACTAGTCCTTTGACTTGAAGTCACCATAGATCCCTACATAAGGAGTTATGTACTTTGGTTTCGTCAAACGTCACCCGTAACTGGGTGGACAATAAAGGCGATTACTGGGTATATAACAAATTATGCAGAGGGATGTGAGTGATGTAGATGGGATCTATCCCTCCTATATGACGGGAGAGACATCGGTATTCTTGATAGAGTGAGACCACGAAGTGCATGGCCATGCACAAATGAGTCAATATAGATATTGAGCTCATTTGATTTAGTGTGTCTACTTGGAGTTCAAGATTTAGATTGATTAGAGGATGACACGGTCTATGCCTCATATTGATCAATCTAGATGTCTAGGATAGAAGGACACTTGTCATATATTGTGAGAAGTCACAATTAGTAGTCACAGGGTGATGTTGGATCTCAACATTTCTTGTAACTTGGGTAGCAATGATGTATTGCTAGATGCCGCTCATTACTTATGTTTCTAAAGGAGTTTAGAAATTAGACTTATTGAGTTATACTCAATTAGATTCAATTGTTGAATGAGTCTAATTTAAATTTGATTCATTGTGTCAATTTATATTAATGAATTGAGATTCATTAGATTGAAATTGACTTAAATCAAAGGTTGGATTTAACTCAACAAGGAAGAAAAATTGGTCAATTTTGACTTGACCAAATGGGAAGTTGAAACATCAAGTTTGACTTGATGTATTGCCACTTCATGGAAGATGACTCATCCTACATGGCAGCCACATCATCTCCAAGTTATCAAGGAGGTTACAAATCCCATTTTCATTTAATGTGGCCGGCCACATTAAATGGAATGGGAGTTACAAGTGTGGTCGGCCACATTTTGTGATGTGGGTTTTTATTTGTGGCAATTAAGTGTGGTTAATTGCTTCATCTTCTTCCTTAGTCTTTTCTTCCTCCTTCTCTTGCTGTTGCCATGAGCTTTTATCAAGGGAGAAGGTGTATGAGTTGTGTTCCAAGAAAAGGGTGAAGTGAAGGTCACAAAGGAGGGTACCTAGAGGATTATGTGAGATCCCTTTTCTTTCTCTCCTTTCTCCCCTTTTTAAATCCTACCCGAGAGCCCTAGAAAGTGCTAGCACACTTGGGTGCTCTCTTCTCCATCCTTGTGTGTTAGAGAACACACCTTGTTCGTGTGGATATCACTAGAGAGTTGTCTACGTTGACAACTTCGAGATCCGGCGTACCGTTGGATGAGCGGGATTTGCGAGGGCACGCTTCGAAGGTAAAATATTTTTCATTTGTAGATCTACTGTAGATCGTAGTTTAAAACTCGTACTCGTGTTTTCGGAAAGTTTTCTTCGCACGAGATCCAATGGCTAGGGTGATTCGGGGTTTTCGCGGCCCGAAAAACCCAACAATGAAACTATTATGATATGCCCATGATTGTATGATAAGTTGAACTCTATCTCATGTCCATGAAGGTTCGGCTATGGTTGGTTTTGAAACCTAGGAGAATTTAAAACAAGTCTAAGATGCTCATGATCTCCTTGATGAAATGTTATGAAGCTAACTTAATGTTCTTATGTTTATTGTTGCATGGAAATGTAAATTTCATGGCCCATAACATTCAGCCACTTCAAGTTTAAGGGCTTAGGAAACTTAGAACCTAACCCAACTATGCTCATGTTATTCCTTGAAATATTTACTATTAAAGTTGTTTAAGGTTCCCATGCTTTAAGGACACTTGAACCTTAGCTTTAAGTACTATAACATTCGGCCACTTCATGATTTAGGGCTTAGGAAACTTAGAACCTAACCCAACTATGCTCATGTTATTCCTTGAAATATTTGCTATGAAAGTTGTTTAAGGTTCCCATGCTTTTAGGACACTTGAACCTTAGCTTTAAGTACTATAACATTCGGCCACTTCATGATTTAGGGCTTAGGAAACTTAGAACCTAACCCAACTATGCTCATGTTATTCCTTGAAATATTTGCGATGAAAGTTGTTTAAGGTTCTCATGTTTTTAGGGCACTTGAATCCTAGTTTTTAGCCCTACAAGTTTCGGCCACTTCATGATTTAGGGCTTAAGAAACTTAGAACCTAACTCAACTATGCTCATGTTATTCCTTGAAATATTTTCTATGAAAGTTGTTTAAGGTTCTCATGTTTTTAGGGCACTTGAACCCTAGTTTTAAGCCCTACAAGTTTTGGCCACTTCATGATTTAGGGTATAGGAAACTTAGAACCTAACTTAACTATGCTCATGTTATTCCTTGAAATGTTTGCTATGGAAGTTGTTTAGGGTTCACAAGCTTGAATGATAATTTTTAACCAATGTATGCTTGATAAGTGTCGTCCATGATAAGTTGTAAGCTTGAGTAACCTAGAACCCTACCTAAACTTGCTCATGGTGTTTCTTATGGTATAAGAAATGATGCTTACTTAGGGTTCACATGTTGGTATGATGTTTTTACCAAAAACCCAACCTATAGGGTTCGGCCACTAAAAGACATTAGGGTTAGAAATCTAATTATGTTCTCCATGTATCTTATATGCCATGATTTTGTGATTTCTATGCTTCTATGTTTAATTATGCACACTTATGATCTATACATGATGGAAACTTTTACGCTATGGTGTGCATTATTTATGATGAGTTACGTGCCAATTTATGCATGATATATGTGATGAGCTATGTGCCCAATTTATGCATAAAATAATGATGTGCTGTGTGCCCAAATCTTTACCTACCATTATGTTAGTTAGAGCCCTAGAGCCAATCATTTGATGATTGTATGGACTCATGTATATCATATTCTTGTATATCAATAAAGGCATTTGTTTGGTTATTATACTTATTTATATTAGTGCCAAATAGACTAAGTATAATAGCGTCCTTAAGTAGAAGGTTCATACCTATATCAATCGATTAGTTGAATCGATAGTGAGATGATATAGGGAACACTACTCTAAATCATTCCTAGTCGAGTATTAACATTCAGGGACAATGTTAATACAATAAGACTAGCATGTAGGTCAGCTCGATGACTTGATCTCACAAGTCATGGATATAGAGATATCAAGCTGACACATGGGTATGCATTAGAGAATGTATACTGAATGACCCGCCATGAGAAAGTATCATGGATCGTTATATGAGTGGCATATACTTTCTCATGTGACTATTAGTATGACTATTAGTCCTTAGACCTGAAGTCACCATGGATCCCTACATAAGGAGTTATGTACTTTGGTTTCGTCAAACGTCACCCGTAACTGGGTGGACTATAAAGGCGATTACTGGGTATATAACGAATTATGTAGAGGGATGTGAGTGATGTAGATGGGATCTATCCCTCCCATATGACGGGAGCGACATCGGTATTCTTGATAGAGTGAGACCACTAAGTGCATGGCCATGCCCAAATGAGTCAACATTAGATGTTGAGCTCATTTGATTGAGTGAGTTTACTTGGAGTTCAAGATTTAGATTGATTAGAGGATGACACGGTCTATGCCTCACATTGATCAATCTAGATGTCTAGGATAGAAGGACACTTGTCATTATTTTGTGAGTAGTAACAATTGGTAGTCACAAGGTGATGTCGGATCTCGACATTCTTGTAACTTGGATAGTAATGATGTGTTGCTAGATACCGCTCATTACTTATGCTCTTAAATTGGTTTAGGGCATTGCCAACGTTACAAGAACCTATAGGGTCACACACTTAGGACAATTAGATGGAGATTAGGTTCATATGATGAACCAAGAGCATTAGATTCATTTGATGAATCAAATTGGATTAAGAGTAATCCTAATTGGGCTAACTTGAGTTCGACTCAAGTTGATTCATGTGTTAAATGAGTCTAATTTAGATTTTGACTCATTGAATCAATTTAATTTAATGTATTAGATTCATTATATTAAGTTGGCTCGAATCAAATGGTTGGATTAGATCCACCATGGTAGAGATTGAGTCAAGTTTGACTTGACTTGAGAAGGAAGACCAAAGGTCAATTTTGACTTGACCTTTTTGCCACCTCATTGGTGAGTTGGCATTAGGTGGACCAATAATGATGTTCCACATCATCATGGGTGCCACCTCATGGAAGTAACAAAGCCACTCTCTTAATGGTTTCATATTAATTGCAATTAATGCAATTAATGTGATTTTATGGTTTCATATTAATTGCAATTAATGCAATTAATGTGAATTTTGAAATGTGGCCAGCCACTTGATTTTTGGGTGAAGAAATTCATTTTTCATTCACTTGTGTGCATCTTCCTCCTTCTCCCTCTCAAGCTCTCCCTCTCCCTCTCCTCCCTTGGTCGAACCACATAGGTGCTAGCACACCTTGGTTTTGGTCATCTCCATCTAGTGTGTCCGTGTGGATACTTCTAGAGGACCGGCGCTTGACGGTCTTGAGATCCGGCATCATTTGGACGAGCGGGAACGCGAAGGGCATCGCATCAAGGGTAGACACTTTTTCCTCGTAGATCTAAGTAGTAGATCAGTTTTTGAACTCGTACAAGAAATAGTTTTTTCAAATTTTGTATACGAATCTT
Organism: Zingiber officinale; assembly: GCF_018446385.1. Lineage (NCBI taxonomy): Eukaryota > Viridiplantae > Streptophyta > Magnoliopsida > Zingiberales > Zingiberaceae > Zingiber > Zingiber officinale. The sequence goes on along the minus strand of NC_055988.1, from coordinate 57,589,344 downwards.
TGCACGGATCTACGGCTTTGGGTCCTTCGGGGTTTCCGCGACGCGAAAAAGCGGTTTTCGCGGCTCGAAGAACCCAACAGTGGTATCAGAGCCACGTGCAAAGACTTGTACGAGTTAGTTTTGGTTTTTGTAAAACAAAAAGCTTCTGTAATTTTCTGTAAAAATTCAATTTTTATGTTTTTATGGGTAATTTTTCCTTATAGGCGAAGCACAAGTGTCTCGGCACTTGTAGGCTTCGGCTATCGGGAAGAATTTTCCCAAACGGCTTCGTTTCGACCCAAAATCATTTGGGACAGTGGACTCGGGTGCCTTTAGATCACAACGGAGCAACTCACGATGGTTAGATCATGGGTAGGGGCGCTGCCCCTAACCCCGCAAGGGGATTTGCTCCGCGATCGCACCCGAAATCGCTAAAAACGAACCCGCCGGGAAGATTTTTCCGAAACGGCAATGTCTCGACCCAAATCGTTTTGGGACAGCGGGTTTAGGAGCTGTTGGATCGCAAAGGAACCCTCATGATGGTTAGATCGCGGGTAGGGGCGATGCCCCTGGGCCCCGCAAGGAGATCCGTTCCGCGATTGCGCCCGAAACCGCTAAACGAGACCGCTGGGAAATTTTATTCGTAAAATTGTAAAAATTAATTTTAAAATTATAGAAAATTATGAAAAATATATAATTTTGAATTATATATTAATTTGTGATAGTCATGGCCCAAAGCCCAATATAATTGGTTGTGTTGTAATTCATAATACGGCCTGCGTGCCGTGATGTGTTTTCGCGTGTTGTATTTATTTTATTATTCGCGACCTGCGCGTCGTGCCTCGTCTTTTATTCTTGTTGTAAATTAGATTTAGACTCGAATGTAACTCGAGTTTCAAATTGTAATGTACAAATTGGAGCGGTGGAGGGTCCACACGAGACGAAGTTCCGAGGCGGACACGAGCAACACAAGGTGGTAAAAGGGAGGCGCTTGGAGAAGCTGTTGACCCTAGGTTGACCAATCGATCTTCTTATTGGCTTGAGAAGATCGTAGTAGGGCCATGACTAAATCACAAATAGATTAATTAATTAATTATTATGTATTTGATGCATGTTTAATAATTAATTAATTAATTAGTGCCTTAACGATTAGATTAGATCTAAGTCGTGCACATGATGCACCCTTGCGATTAGATTAGATCTAAGTCATGCACAAGATGCATTCTTGTCGATTATATTAGATCTAGATCGAACCAACTCTAAAATGCCTAACCGTGCCGTGATACCTATCACTACCTCGATCACATGTATTGTTGAATCTGCCAAAGCAGAGCAATACATATTATCTTGGTAGGGTACGGAGGGACAATCTTGGTCCCGTCTATCAACGCATGGGTGAATAAAAACTCAATTAGATTGAGTCTTCATAGTTACTCGGTTGGATCGAGTCAACTATAGGCATTATTCCAACGGTTGGAAAAGATAGGTCAAAATCACATCTATATTAACTCTCGGGCGTATTAGCCAAAGCTAACTCGAGCTTTAATATAAATACGGATATTGATTCTATAAACAAGAGTTGCATAGAGATGTAATTGGTAATCGTTACCTACCGATCATACTAAGCCTTGGGCGTATTAGCCAAAGCTAACTCAAGGGTTAGTATGATGTGGATCTTGTCCCACAAGAATTATAGAATTCAGTGGGAGCATCATTTAATTAAAGGCCTAATTAAATGATTTTAAAGAATATGATACTTATTTCTGCATTTATTTCTGTTGTAGAATTGCCATGACGTCGAATACGAACATTTTCTCCCTGCGATCTGTCCTTAAGAAGGACAAGCTCAACGGAGCAAATTTCCTGGACTGGTACAGGAACCTGAGAATAGTTCTCACTCAGGAACGTAAACTGTACGTTCTGGAGCAGCCCATTCCGGAGGCTCATGCCCCGCGAGCTGACAAAGATGCTTACAAGAAGCATCAAGATGACGCATTAGATGTGTCATGTCTAATGCTCACGACCATGAACTCTGAGCTTCAGAAGCAACATGAGTTAATGGGTGCTTATGATATGGTTGCACATCTTTGTCAATTATATCAAGGACAAGCAGGGCACTGGAAGAGGAACTTCACAGGATACCTGGAAGATCTCAACAAGAAGAGAAATAAGATTTCCACTTCAGGTATAAATGTTATAGAAGTCAACCTCTCTATTTCTTCGTCGTGGGTATTAGATACCGGATGTGCTTCGCACATTTGTACTAGTATACAAGCACTGAGAAATAGCAGAGCATTGACAAAGGGCGAGATAGACCTACGAGTAGGCAATGGAGCACGGGATGCTGCTGTTGCTGTAGGGACTTATTTTCTATCTCTGCCCTCTGGGCTTATACTAGAGTTAGACGATTGTTGTTATGTGCCTGCATTGACTAAGAACATTATATCAGTTTCTTGTTTGGACAAGAAAGGATTTTCGTTTATAATAAAGAACAAATATTGTTCTATCTATTTAAACGATATGTTCTATTGTAGTGCACCTCTGATAAACGGACTCTATATTCTAGATCTAGAGAGCCCTATCTATAACGTTAGTACCAAGAGGTTCAAATCGAACGATATGAACTACACCTATCTCTGGCACTGTCGCTTAGGTCATATAAATGACAAGCGCTTATCCCAGCTCCATAAGGATGGTTTACTGGACTCATTTGATTTTGAATCATATGAGATATGCGAGTCATGCCTACGAGGCAAGATGACCAAGATCCCCTTTAGTGGGCATAGCGAGAGAGCAACTGATTTGTTAGGACTCATACATAGTGATGTATGTGGCCCTTTCAATGTTGCTGCTAGAGGCGGTTATAGATACTTCATCACATTTACTGATGATTTTAGTAGATACGGTTATGTGTACTTGATGACACATAAGTCTGAATCCTTTTAAAAGTTCAAAGAATTCAAGAATGAAGTACAGAACCAGCTTGGCAAGAGTATTAAGGTACTTTGATCAGATCGAGGTGGTGAATACTTAAGCCATGAGTTTCGTGACTACTTAGCTGAGTGTGGGATTTTATCTCAACTCACTCCTCCTGGAACACCACAGTGGAATGGTGTATCCGAAAGGAGGAATCGTACCTTATTAGATATGGTACGATCTATGATGAGTCACACAGATCTTCCGACATATCTATGGGGATATGCTCTAGACACGGCAGCTTTCATACTCAACCGAGTTCCATCAAAGGCCGTGATAAAGACACCATATAGGATATGGACTGGGAGAGATGCCCAGGTGTCTTTCATGAGGATTTGGGGTTGTGAGGCTTACGTACGACGTCAAGTCTCAGACAAATTAGGACCCAAATCCGACAAGTGCTATTTCATCGGATATCCCAAGGAAACTAAGGGATATTACTTCTACATTCCCAGTCAGCACAAGGTAGTTGTGGCAAAGACTGGGGTCTTTCTAGAAAGGAACTTTGTTTCTAGAAAGAATAGTGGGAGCGCGTTCGATCTTGAAGAAGTTCAAGATGCGAACAATAGCACTAATGCCTCGATGGAAATTGAACTGGAACCACAAAGTGTTGTGGATGATGTTATTCCACAAGGAGTTGAGGAACAACAACCAGTTCAAGTAGACATACCTCTTCGCAGGACTGATAGGGTACGTCGTCAGCGTGAGAGATACTCATTTCTCTTGTCTGACCATGATAACATTGTGCTCATAGAGGATGAGCCTACCACCTATCAAGAAGCTGTGATGAGACCAGATTCTGAGAAATGGCTAGAAGCCATGAGATCCGAGATAGAATCCATGTACACCAACCAAGTATGGACTTTGGTTGATCCACCTGAAGGGGTAAAACCCATTGGGTGCAAGTGGGTCTTTAAGAGAAAGACTGACATGGATGGACTTATCTATAAGGGTCGCTTGGTAGCTAAAGGTTTCAAGCAGATTCATGGTATTGACTATGACGAAACCTTTTCTCCAGTGGCGATGTTTAAGTCCATTCGGATCATGCTTGCTATTGCAGCCTACCATGACTATGAGATATGGCAGATGGATGTCAAAACCGTGTTTCTGAATGGAAACCTACTCGAGGATGTGTACATGACACAACCTGAGGGTTTTGTAGATCCACAGCATACTAGTAGAGTATGCAAGCTGCATAGGTCCATTTATGGACTAAAGCAAGCTTCTCGGAGCTGGAATCTTCGATTCGATGATGCGATCAAACAGTTTGGTTTCATCAAGAATGAAGATGAGCCTTGTGTCTACAAGAAGGTTGTAGGGGACATAGTTGTCTTCCTCATATTGTATGTGGATGACATACTACTCATTGGGAAGGACATCCCTATGCTTCAGTCTGTCAAGACCTGGCTAGGGAGTTGCTTCTCAATGAAGGACTTAGGTGAGGCATCTCGTATTCTTGGGATACAGATCTATAGAGATAGATCTAAGAGATTGCTTGGCCTAAGTCAGAGTACATATATTGACAAGGTACTCCTTCGGTTTGCCATGCAGAACTCCAAGAAGGGATTTCTGCCGATGTCACATGGCGTGAGTCTTTCGAAGACTCAAGGTCCCTCTTCTAGAGAGGAGAGAGACCGCATGGATCAGATCCCTTATGCCTCAGCCATAGGATCGATCATGTACGCCATGCTATGTACTCGACCTGATGTCTCGTATGCTTTGAGCATGACGAGCAGATATCAGATCCGGTGAAAGTCATCGGATAGCGGTCAAGAATATTCTTAAGTACTTACGAAGGACTAAAGAATATTTCTTGATATATGGAGGCAATGATGAGCTAACCGTAAAGGGTTACGGTGATGCGACTTTCAGACCGATCGGGATGATTACCGATCGCAGTTGGGGTTCGTATTTTGCATTAATGGTGGTGCTCACCGGTGGAAGAGTTGACGGGATCGATGGCGATTCTACAAGCCGAGTATATTCTGCATCGGAGGCGACAAAGGCTGTTTGGATCCGCAAGTTCATCGAACTTGGGGTGGTTCCTAACATCGCGACCAGTTGAGCTCTATTGTGACAACAATAGAGCTATAACAGCGAAGGAACCTCGCTCACACCAGCGGACCAAGCACATACTACGGCACTTCCATCTCATTCGAGAGATTATCAATAGAGGAGATGTGAAGATTTGCAGAGTACCTACAGAGGCTAACATCGCAGATCCCTTGACCAAGGCTTTGGCACAGAGGAAGCATGATGGTCACACTAGGTCTTTAGGCCTTAGAGCCTATATTGATTGGCTCTAGTGCTAGTGGGAGATTGTTAGTTAGAGCCCTAGAGCCAATCATTTGATGATTGTATGGACTCATGTATATCATATTCTTGTATATCAATAAAGGCATTTGTTTGGTTATTATACTTATTTATATTAGTGCCAAATAGACTAAGTATAATAGCGTCCTTGAGTAGAAGGTTCATACCTATATCAATTGATTAGTTGAATCGATAGTGAGATGATATAGGGAACACTACTCTAAATCATTCCTAGTCGAGTATTAACATTCAGGGACAATGTTAATACAATAAGACTAGCATGTAGGTCAGCTCGATGACTTGATCTCACAAGTCATGGATATAGAGATATCAAGCTGGCACATGGGTATGCATTAGAGAATGTATACTAAATGACCCGCCATGAGAAAGTATCATGGATCGTTATATGATTGTCATATACTTTCTCATGTGACTATTAGTATGACTATTAGTCCTTAGACCTGAAGTCACCATGGATCCCTACATAAGGAGTTATGTACTTTGGTTTCGTCAAACGTCACCCGTAACTGGGTGGACTATAAAGGCGATTACTGGGTATATAACGAATTATGTAGAGGGATGTGAGTGATGTAGATGGGATCTATCCCTCCCATATGACGGGAGCGACATCGGTATTCTTGATAGAGTGAGACCACTAAGTGCATGGTCATGCCCAAATGAGTCAACATTAGATGTTGAGCTCATTTGATCGAGTGAGTCTACTTGGAGTTCAAGATTTAGATTGATTATAGGATGACACGGTCTATGCCTCACATTGATCAATCTAGATGTCTAGGATAGAAGGACACTTGTCATTATTTTGTGAGTAGTCACAATTGGTAGTCACAAGGTGATGTCGGATCTCGACATTCTTGTAACTTGGGTAGTAATGATGTGTTGCTAGATACCGCTCATTACTTATGCTCCTAAATGAGTTTAGGGCATTGCCAACGTTACAAGAACCTATAGGGTCACACACTTAGGACAATTAGATGGAGATTAGGTTCATATGATGAACCAAGAGGATTAGATTCATTTGATGAATCAAATTGGATTAAGAGTAATCCTAATTGGGCTAACTTGAGTTCGACTCAAGTTGATTCATGTGTTAAATGAGTCTAATTTAGATTTTGACTCATTGAATCAATTTAATTTAATGAATTAGATTCATTATATTAAGTTGGCTCGAATCAAATGGTTGGATTAGATCCACCATGGTAGAGATTGAGTCAAGTTTGACTTGACTTGAGAAGGAAGACCAAAGGTCAATTTTGACTTGACCTTTTTGCCACCTCATTGGTGAGTTGGCATTAGGTGGACCAATAATGATGTTCCACATCATCATGGGTGCCACCTCATGGAAGTAACAAAGCCACTCTCTTAATGGTTTCATATTAATTGCAATTAATACAATTAATGTGATTTTATGGTTTCATATTAATTGCAATTAATGCAATTAATGTGAATTTTGAAATGTGGCCGGCCACTTGGTTTTTGGGTGAAGAAATTTATTTTTCATTCACTTGTGTGCATCTTCCTCCTTCTCCCTCTCAAGCTCTCCCTCTCCCTCTCCTCCCTTGGTCGAACCACATAGGTGCTAGCACACCTTGGTTTTGGTCATCTCCATCTAGTGTGTGCGTGTGGATACTTCTAGAGGACCGGCGCTTGACGGTCTTGAGATCCGGCATCATTTGGACGAGCGGGAACGCGAAGGGCATCGCATCAAGGGTAAACACTTTTTCCTCGTAGATCTAAGTAGTAGATCAGTTTTTGAACTCGTACAAGAAATAGTTTTTCGAATTTTGTATACGAATCTTTGCACGGATCTACGGCTTTGGGTCCTTCGGGGTTTCCGCGACGCGAAAAAGCGGTTTTCACGGCTCGAAGAACCCAACACATTATGATGAGCTGTGTGCCCAAAATTCTATATGGTATGATGTGATAAGTGATACGATGTGCAAGAAAATATAAGAACCATGATATGTAAAACATGATATGTAAAACATGATATTTTACTTTGTATATGGCTTGTACCAAGGGTGGGCTCCATAAACGCCCCGGGGTCGATGGACTAAGAAACGGGCCTCGTTAGGGATGGGCTCCTAAGTGCCCCTAGGTCGATGGACTAAGAAACGGGCCTAGTATGTATGCCTTGTAGGGTTCAAGACTTGCTACCTTGGACCTACATAGGACGCGCGCATTTATGTATGTGGTACAAGCTGGGGGCCCTAACCATGTTATGATTATGTTTAAGTATGTATGTAATAAGTTTTCAAAGGACATGTTGCACATATTATTGCATGAATCATGTTTTTGAAAGTCATCTTGCATAACACATTATGATTATGTTATGCTATATTAGGATGAACCTTATGATTATGTTATGTTATGTTAGGATGAACCTTATGATTATATTATGATTATGTTATGCTATATTAGGATGAACCTTATGATTATGTTATGTTATGTTAGGATGAACCTTATGATTATGTTTGGTTATGTTATGATCATGATCATGTGTACTAGAATGCACTTTATGACTTTATGTGGATATGCCATGATACCATATGTTTTTGTTATGATATGATGCTTCTATACATGATATGATGAGTTGTCTTTATGTTATGCATTGAAGCTTTATCTATGCTATACGGTTTTTGTGAGTAGGAAAGGATCTTAGTGAGCCTTGAGTGCTCACAGCTTACTTTCCCTTGTACCACAGATAAGGGCAAAGCATGGATGTACTAAAGGAGCAGCCGGAGGGGGCAAGAAGGATGTGTGTAGTAGTGACCTGGCTAAAGAAGAAAACCTGCTTCTAGATAATAAGAATTATGTTCATGTTGTTCCTTTATAACTCTAAGACACTTCATCATGCTCTTTAGTATTATGGTTTAATTTTATGTTAAGCATGTTATGTGACTCATATGATAAGTAGTTGATGATGACGTGTTAAAATAAAGTAAAAGAAAGGTATAAAGAAAAAAATATACATACTATAGATAATACTTCCGCTGTTTTAAGAATAAGTGATAAGTAACCCCCGTCAGCTTTAGCAGGAAGGGGCGGGGCGTTACAATGAGCTCGTGGTTCCTTTGAGTTTACAACTGCACCGCTATTATCACAATAAATTGTGATGATCTTGGGCAAACTAGGAATCACATCTAAGTCCGTTAGAAAGTTCCTGAGCCATACAACTTCTTTGGCTGCCTCAAAGGCTGCCACATACTCAGCTTCCATGGTTGAGTCCGAGATGCATTTCTATTTAGCACTCCTCCATGCAATGGCTCCACCTCCTAGAGTAAACACATAGCCTGACGTAGACTTACTATTGTCCCTATCTGATTGGAAATCCGAATCCGTGTAACCCACAAGGAGAAAATCGTCTGCTTCATAGACTAGCATGTAATCTCTAGTCCTTCTCAGGTACTTTAAAATATGCTTCACAGCAGTCCAATGTCCTTGTCCAGGGTTACTCTGATATCTGCTAACCATGCCCACGGCAAAACAGATATCAGGTCTCATACACAGCATTGCTTACATAAAGCTTTCTACAGGCGAAGCATAAAGAACTGCCTTCATGTCCTCAATCTCCTTTGATATCTTTGGGGACATCTCTTTAGATAAGGCTACTCCATGTCTAAAAGGTAAGAAACCTTTCTTGGAGTTTTGAATGCTAAAACGAGCAAGGATTATGTCTATATATAAAGCTTGGGATAGGCACAACATTCTTTTCTTGCGATCCCTTATAATTTAGATCCCAAGAATGTGTGCACATTCTCCTAAGTCCTTCATATCAAATTGTTTGGACAACCATACCCTTACGTCTGATAATACCTTGACATTGTTGCCAATTAACAAAATATCATCTACGTATAGTATAAGAAATACCACCACGTTTCCGTTACACTTCTTATATACACAAGACTCATCCGGACATTGAATAAATCCATATGATTGGATTACTTCGTTAAACCGGATGTTCCAAGATCTTAAAACTTGACATAAATGGACCGATTTAGCTTACACACTAGATGCTCTTTGCCCTTTTCAATAAACCCTTCTAGTTGCTTCATATGGATGTTTTCTTCAAGACTTCCATTAAGGAAAGCTGTCTTGACATCCATTTGCCAAATCTCATAGTCCATATGAGCGGTAATGGATAAGAGTATCCGGATAGACTTAAGCATGACTACCGGTGAAAAAGTCTCCTCATAATCGATTCCCTCTTTCTGAGTATACCCTTTCGCAACAAGCCTTGCTTTGAAGGTTTCTACCTTCCCATCTATCCATCTTTTCCTTTTGTCGATCCACTTGCATCCAATGGCTTTTACATCATTTGGTGGTTCTACAAGCTCCCAGACCTTATTAGAATACATAGATTCTATTTCGGAATTCATTGCCTTTTGCCAAGATACTGCATCTAAATCTTGGAGTGCTTCGTCATATGTTCGGGGATCTGGTTCATGTTTACCTGGGATCAAGTCCGAAGACTCACCCAAAAACATGAATCTCTTAGGTTGCCTCACAACCCTCCCACTACGACGAGGCACTGTCTCTGGCTGTGTATCATGTGTGACACATGTTGCAGTTTCTTGTGGTACTTCATCTTGTACTGTTGGTACTAAAGTAGACGTGTCCTCTCTAATTTCTTCTAGAACTATTTCACTCATGGGCTTATGGTTCATTACATAATCTTCTTCTAAAAATCGAGCATTGTTGATAACAATGATCTTCTGGGATTATAAAACAAACCACCTTTCGTTCCCTTAGCATATCCCACAAACAGACAAACTTCTGTACGTGATTCCAACTTGTCAGTATCTCCCTTCAGCACATGTGCTGGACTACCCCATATCCGGATATGATTCAGACTAGGCTTACGCCCATTCCATAATTCCATGGGAGTAGAAGTAACTGTTTTAGAAGGTACCATATTCAGAATGTATACTGCTATTTCTAAAGCATATCCGAAAATGAATTTGGTAATTCTGAATAACTTATCATCGATCTAACCATTTCCATAAGAGTCCTATTCCTTCATTCTGCCACACCATTCTACTGGGGTGTACCAGGTGCAGTCAACTGGGATTGAATCCCAACTTCTGATAAGTAATTCTAAACTCTCAAAAGAGGTATTCGCCACCACGGTCAGACCGTAGTGTCCTGATACTTTTACCAAGACGTTTCTCCACATCAGCCCTATATTCTTGGAACTTGTCAAAGCATTCAGACATGCGGCGCATCAGGTAAATGTATCCGTATCTTGAATAATCGTCTATAAAGGAGACGAAGTATTCATAACCACCTCTTGCCTGGATAGACATAGGACCACACAAATCAGAATGAACCAGTTCTAACGCATCTTTGGCTCTATACCCCTTCGCCTTAAAAGGTCTCTTGGTCATTTTACCTTCCAAGTAGGATTCACATGTTGGAAAGTTTTCTAACTCTAATGAACCCAAGAGTCCATCGGCTACAAGCCTTTGAATCCTACTTAAGTTAATATGTCCAAGCCTTAGATGCCAAAGATATGTTTGGTTCATTTTCGAAGGTTCTTTTCTCTTATTAGAGTTAGAAGATGTGTTATTAATTTCCATATTTTGCTTTATGGGAGAAATTGGATTTAAAATGTATAAATTGCCAACCAATGCACCAGAACAGATAATCACCTTATTTCTCTTTATAATGACATTGTTACAAAAAGAGACTGAATATCCATCCAAATATAGTTTAGAAACTGAAATTAAATTCTTTCTAAAACTGGGTACATAAAGACAATTTCATAAAATCAAATTTCTATCCTATCAAATGATAAGTAGACGTCTCCCACTGCAACAACCGCCACCTTAGTAGCATTGCCCATGTCGACAGTTATCTCTCCATCAAATAGTCGTCGGGTTTCCTGGAACCCCTGCAAAGAATTGCAGACATGATCAGTGGCTCCCGTATCTACACACCAGGTACTGGTAGATAACACCGCTAGACATGTTTCAACTACTAGAGTATGAGATATACCTTTATTGTTCTGGTTCCTACAAGGACAGTCCGCTTTCCAATGTCCAGACTGCTTGCAGATGAAGCATTTGCCCTTCAGCTTCTTCATTCCAGCTTTCTGTCCTGTACTCTGAGGTTTATTCACCTTCTTTACTGAAAAGACCTGTTTCTTCTTCTTCTTGCCTTTCGACTTAGAAGTAGAACCATTTTCAGCATAGTGAATCTGAGAACTGTGACGAAATATTCCTTATGCTGCCTGTAGTTCTGTCAGAAGTTCCGTCAACGTATACTCTCTTTTATTCATGTTATAGTTCAGGCGGAACTGCTCAAAACTTCTGGGTAGCGTTTGGAGAATAATATCGACCTGGGTTTCCCCATCGATTTCTCCTCCAAGGACTTGTATTTCATTCAGATAAACCATCATTTTGAGGATATGATCCCTTACGGGTGTCTCCTCAGACATGGTGGCTGTCATTAGCTTCCTCATTGCTTCTTGCCTAGCAGTCCGACTCTGGTGCCCAAAGAGTTCTTTGAGATTGTTCATTATATCATAAGCTGTTGGTAAATCTTGATGCTGATGTTGCAATATATTTGACATAGATGCCAAAATGTAACACCGCGCTATATCATCATCTTTTACCCATTTCTTATGATACTCAATCTCCTCTGGGGTAGAGTCACCGTCAGGTGCATCAGGGCAAGCCTCAGTCAGTACAAACTTATAGCTTTCAGCAGTAAGAACAATGTCCAGGTTTCTTTTCCAATCAATATAGTTGGGACCAGTAAGTTTGTTCTCTTTCAGTATAATGACTAGTGAGTTGAAAGTCATCCTAAGAATCATAAAAATAAACTTTGGTCAAGACTCTAAATTTAGAATAATATTGATTCCTCAAACAATACTATTTTAAATTAACCAACACCTCAAATCACTGTGAATATTGCATGCCACGTTAGTGTGGACGTATACAAATTCAACATTTGTAAGAGGAGGGTGTGACCCATTAATTTTATTATCTTGTCATCCTAACATTATAACAAATAAAATTAATAGTTGGTTTTACTTTGGTCATACAATACAATAGCAGTGACTCCGTTGGGGAGGATACTATTGAATGTGTCTAAGTGTATACCATTACTTGATACTAAGTCCATTAAATAGGATTGTGCCCCTTCAGTTGGAGAAGATCACACGCTCCTAAATAATTTCCAATAACCATCCATAAAAGGAAGTTTGATCTAGTGATCCGCAACAAACCCATCCGTTGTAGAGGGAGGCACTCAGAGCCAACACGCAAGCTTGTTGCATCACTTACAAACCAGTAATGGAGACCATGGGATTTATTAAAATCCCTCTCCCACTTAGTTATTTAAAAATGAGGATTTTAACCTATGCTAGCATACATCACATGCATATAAACATCACAGTAAATAAAAGTAATAAATTTGGAAATTAATTTTCCAACTATTATGGCCACTGTCTTCAGTATGCTCCAACCCTAGCTGCTGCCATCTTTAGCCACCGCCATCGGGTTGAGTTGTTGCATTCTTTTTGCTTCTTATTCCGCTGCGCCTCTGGTGCTCCAAAAGTACCACGCCTTGCAAGAATCTGATTCGCGACAAGAAAAGAATTTTACATATATCGATCCTATATTCCTCGAGGGAATGTACATGTAATCTAGATCGAAAAATAAAATTCTAAAAATAATACAGCTCCTGCTGTATTTTATACATACAATCATGCACACAAATAATGCCCTTGACATGTCCAAGGGTCCAATCACACACAATATCAATAAGCCATAATAGTTGGAGCCTGAAACCAAAGAGTTAACACATCCTACTATTTTCCTGCCTAAATTATATATGACATGTGCATAACCTATTTAAATTCTAAAAATACACAGAGGCAAACCCTAGCTCTGATACCAATTGTTGGTTAAACCTAGGAAAATGTACCGGTTCTACAGTACAAAATTTTTTGTACAGGTGTCGATCCTTTCCTTAAATAACCTATTGTGTTCTTTAGAAGTTAAATAAGGAATCACAGATGGAACTTAATATCATTGATTCCAAATTTAACTTATCTGTTCTTAATGGTTTAGATTCGAATCGCAAGCGGAGCTTAACACTATTTATTCAAATCTACCTAGGTTATTAATTCCATAAATATTAATTTCCAAAATTGACTTCTAGGACTGCATGGCGAGGCACATGGCCTTCTTGGATATGGGAGCAACCACCACCGCCTAGGCAAAGCCTTTTAAGGAAAGCTAATATTTATTTCCTTAAATAACTCTAGGTGAACCAAAAGGAACAATCGAATCACAAGTTCGAAAAAGAAGAAAACACAAACTCGAAAAACTAGATCTAATTGCCTCTTATATTTAGAATTCTTACAAAGAGAAAAACTATCATGATGTGGAAAACAATTGCTAATTATACCTTCTCTTTGTATGCTAATGACTTCGAGATCTTCTGCCGTATTCCTCGCCTCGCCTTGGACGTCATGTGGGCGACGATCCTCCAAGATGAACACCACCCAAAAGCTTCCTCCTTCTTCTTCTAAAATCCGTCCACCACCACAACCAAGGAGAAGAGAGCAAAGGGAGAGGAAGAAGGGAGAGGGCCGGCCACACCAAGAGATCACCCAAGCAAAAGAATAAGAGTTGTGTCACATGAAGCCCCCTCACCCCTTCTTTTATATTACTTTCCCAAGGTAAATAAGGAAAAACCTTTTACATAAAATAAAATCATCCAAGAGTTTTTTCCTTTTCCCTTTTTATTTTTCCTTTTCTTTCCTCTTGATTGAATCAATCATCAATCAATGGTTGAGATCAATCCTATTTGGTTTAGGATTAAACTTGGCCAGCCCCTTGCTTGGGCACCAAGCAAGGTGGCCGGCCACCATGTTTTAGGAAAGGAATAATAATTTTTAAAAAATTTTACAAGAGAAAAACTCTTATAAAATTTTACAAGCTCTCTTTCCAAAAGTAGGAGTTAAAAAAGGAAAGTTTCTAAAAATTAAAACCATGTTTTAAATATAAAAACTCTCTTATAAAATTTCCTTTTTTAACATGGTGATAGAAAATTTAAATTTTAAAACTTCTTTTTCCTTTTTTTTTCTTAAACCATGAGGATGGTTAAAAAAGGAAAGTTTTAAAATCTTTTAAACTCTCTATTTAAACATGTGGCCTAATTCAAATAAGGAAAGTTTTAAAAATTAAAATCTCTCTTTTAAAACTTATAGTTTTCTACAAAGAGAAGATTTTAAAAATTCAACACAACCCTCCCTTTTTGAATTATTATGGCCGGCCCTACAAGCTTGGTCACCAAGCTATAGGGTCGGCCCCTACAAGCTTGGTCACCAAGCTATAGGGCCGGCCCCTACAAGAGGATGTGGCCGGCCATTGCTTGGTCACCAAGCAATGGTCCGACCCCCTTCTTGGACACCAAGAAGAGCCTTACATTTGGATGGACTTGAGGCTATAATGAGGCTACGACAGGGACCTAGAGGAGAAATTGGTTTTGGCCTTCCGATGAGCTTGAGTATCCCATGCTCGCCCCGAACACACAACTCAAGATCATCGATAACAACTCATTCCACTAGAGAGTTATTACCGCACTACCACACCAATCCCAAATTACATTATGGGCTCCTTCTTATCATGAGTGTGTTAGTCTCCCTGTGTTTAAGATTACGAATGTCCACTAATTAAGTAAGTTACTAACAACTCACTTAATTAATATCTAGCTCCAAGAGTAGTACCACTCAACTTTATTGTCATGTCGGACTAGGTCCACCTGCAGGGTTTAACATGGCAATCCTTATGAGCTCCTCTTGGGGGCATTCTCAACCTAGATAACTAGGACACAGATTCCTTCTATAATCAACAATACACACTATAAGTAATATCATTTCTCAACTTATCGGGCATATTGATTTATCGAGCTAAACCTCACCCTTTGACAAGTCAAAGAAATAAATATTAAATATATGTGCTTGTTATTATATTAGGATTAAGAGCACACACTTTCATAATAACTAAGGTCTAGTTCTTTTACTAAGTCAGTACAAAAAGAACTTACCTAAATGATCCTACTCAATACACTTAAAGTGTATCAGTGTAATTTATTAGTTAAGACAAACTAATACTTAATTACACTATGACTATTCAGATGGTTTGTTCCTTTCCATCTTAGTCACGAGCAAATGTTTATAATTTATAGAGAACTGACAACATGATCTTCTGAGTGTGACAGCACACTCCATGTTATCTACTATATAAATTAATTGAATAAATGTAAATATTGACCAATGTGATTCTTTTATTTCAACAAATAAATGTTTACAAAAGCTAGGTTTTTAGTATACACTCTAACACTATCCCTCCTATATGATGGTAGCGACATCGATATTTTGATAGAGTGAGACCACGAAGTGTATGGCCATGCCCAAATGAGTCAATATGAGATATTGATCTCATTTGATTTAGTGAGTCTACATGGAGATCAAGATTTAGATTGGTCAGAGGATGACACGGTCTATGCCTCACATTGATCAATCTAGATGTCTAGGATAGGACACTTGTCATATTTTGTTAGGAGTCACAATTAGTAGTCACAAGGTGATGTTGGATCTCAACATTCTTGTAACTTGGGTAGTAATGATGTGTTGCTAGATACCGCTCATTACTTATGCTCCTAAATGGGTTTAGGGGCATTGCCAACGTTACAAGAACATATAGGGTCACACACTAAGGACAATTAGATGGAGATTAGGTTCATATGATGAACCAAGAGGATTAGATTCATTTGATGAATCAAATTGGATTAAGAGTATTTCTAATTGGGCTAATTGAGTTGGACTCAAGTTGATTCATGTGTTCAATGAGTCTAATTTAGATTATGACTCATTGAATCAATTTAATTAAATGAATTAGATTCATTATATTAAATTGGCTTGAATTAAATGGTTGGATTAGATCAACCATGAGAGAGATTAAGTCAAGTTTGACTTGACTTGAGAGGAAGAGGAAGAGTCAAGTTTGACTTGACTTTATCCCACATCATTTGTGACTCAGCATTAAGTGGCCAATGATGAGGTGCCACATCATCATGTTTAGAACATGTGTGTGCCACCTCATGGAGGTTACAAATCTCTTTAATGGCCACACTTAATGCAAAATGGGGTTACAACTCCATGAATGTGGCCGGCGACTTTTGATGGGTGAGAATGAATTTTTCATTAAAGTAAATTCATTCACATCTTCTTCCTCCTAGTGCTCTCTCTTCTTGCTCTTCCTCTCCTCATCTTGCTGAACCCTACTAAGGTGCTAGCACACTTTAGTTTGGTGATCTCCTTCTTGTGTTCGTGTGGATACTTCTAGAGGGTTGTCTACTTTGACAATCTCGAGATCCGGTAAACCGTTGGACTAGCGGGATAGCGAAGGGCATTGCATCGAGGGTAACACTCTTATCTAGTGTAGATCTAGACTTTAGAAACTCGTACTCGTATTTTGTTTTATTTTTCTTTGCACGGATCCGCTGGCGGGGGGTTTCGGGGTTTCCACGACACGAAAAAGTGATTTTCGTGGCCCGAAAAATCAAACAGATTTAAGGTTTGATTTGAGTTAGGTTATGTTTGATTTGAGTTAGGTTAGGTTTGATTTACATTAGGTTTGATTTGGATCAGATTTAATTTAAATTAGGTTTGATTTGAGTTAGGTTTGTCTTGAATTAGGTTTGATTTGAATTAGGTTTGATTTAAGTTAGATTTGATTTGAGTTAAGTTAGACTAATTCTCAATTTTAACCCGAATCCATCTCACCCTTTTCTAGATTTTTAAACAGGGAACCTTATGGATTTTGTGAGATAGTTATTAATTTTATCTTCAATTTAAGTTGAAATCTATAGATTGATTTACATTTGAGTTAAACTAAGGTTTAATAGTTAGTCGGTTAAATATCCATTTTGATAATCGACTTCCATACTATGGTAAGGCATGATGCCTTCTTGGGTATTAAGCAACAACCACTTCTAAAAAATGACTTTTAAAGAAATTAAATATTTTAACTTTCTTTTTTAGAATCTTTGGTCTAACTAATTAAGTTTTGATCTAGCCTAAGTTCTAATCTAACCATCCTAACCTAGGCAAAAATACAGAAAATTGTAAATCAAGCAATCAAGCAAATCTATGTAATAATAAAAATGGTCTTTCTATTGGCTCCTCCTGGATCATAACCTTGATAAGGTCTATCAAGGTAATGGATTTGATCCTAATGAATCAAATATTGATTAAGTCCAACTTAATTAGTCATGTTAGACTTAGAGACCCATGATTGTACTAGTTTTTTATTGGTTTGATTAACTAAAGGCAAGTAAGATTTAAATAGTCCTTTAGCCTTATATCCTACTCTGGATCAATTGTATATAGACCTTTATTTTTTCAAGAATCAGATCAAGGTTCTTGGAATCAAAAGTAAACCATTCCAATGTGTCCTTGAGTTTCTTGACTTGACTTTTCAAGGTGGAATTCTCTTCATCAAGTTGTTGGACTTGAGTTAAGGTTTCATCTTGAGCTTGGTCAGTTAAGGAACTTAGGTTACTTACTTCCTTAAGGGCTTTGACCTCCTTTTGGAGTGACTTGACCTGAATATTGGACTTAGCTAGTTATCTTGACAAATAAGAAATCAGATTTTCAAATCTAACTATTGATGGACTTATAGTGGAGCTGGAATCATCTGAACCAAATACGGATCCATGACTTTTCTTGGACTAGCTTCCAATTCATTCTAAGACTCAATTTTGGCAACTTGTTCTCGGGCTGAATGCATGAGGAAGCTTTCTTGCACGTGTTCTTCGTCAGAGTCTTCTAATAAAGACTCATCTGATGTTGCTTGTAACTCCTTTCTTTATTGCTTCTTGAGTTCTTTTAGATTTGGACAGTTCACCTTGATGTGTCCTTTCTCATTACACCCATAACAGGTGACTTTTGACTTTGCCTTTGTTTTTGAATTCGAACTTGATTGCTTAATCTTCATTTGAATCACCTTCTTGATCTCTCATTTAGTGAACCTCTTCTTCATTTTATACAACTTTCGAACCAGGCTCATGGGCTCGCATAGTGATTTCGTCGTTTTCTTCTGAATCTAATTTTCCTTCGAACTTGAGTTCAGTTTGATGCTTGACTTTTGGTTACTTCATTTTGCTTATACCTATAATCAAAGCAATACCTTTTTCAACAAGAAGTGCATTAGTCTATGTAGGTCCCTTTGGCGACCCGATAGTGGGGGTGTATAGCCTCTACAACAAAAATATAAAAATAACTTTCTCAAACTTTTACAACTTTAATAAATCTAACACTTGCATAAAAAAAAAAATAAGAGACTAAAAGAAAGGAAGAGGCACAATGGGATTTAATTGGTTACAACTAGAGAGGTTGTTAATCCAAGGAAGTTGAAAGCATACTAAACTCTCCTTCAGGTGGAGAAGCCTCTTTACAATAATTAATGCACTAGATCAGAAAGCTAAACGAAAGAGAAATGATCACAAGTGTTCTGTTTTAGCTTCTGGGACCAGCGCTATATTTATAGCCTTGGTCAGGGCATTTGGAAGGGTTTTAGGCCCCTGGGGAGATAAACTTTAATCCCTATCGTAACGGAACGTGCCACATCGCATTCTGGATAAAAATCTACTCCGGGCGCCCGAAAGGGTTCCAGGTGCCCAGACCAAAGTTAACCTTAAGCTAACTTGTTTGGTCCGAGTTCTAGCTCCAGCTCCGCTCGCTTGGGTTTGGGTCTTCCGCTCTAGCTCTGGCTTTTCTTGGGTGATCTCGACCATCCGAAATAGGGCTCACCTGAACTGAACTTTTGACCTTCGAGCAAACTTCTGCTCCAGCTTCTCGTCCCTCGGAAATGTCGCGCACCTCCTTCTCATCCGCCAGCATAGTCTTCCACAGCACCTCGTAGCTTAGATGCATCGAGCCTATCAGCTCTCTCCCATGTCGTCCTTCTCACTAGCTGCATCTTTTGCTTGACTTTATGTGCTCCTAAGTTCTTGTACACTTAGACACGGGAGTTAATAACCAACAGGACTTAACTTTACTTAGTTGATCACAACAAAACTATCTCGGGGTACTTACAATCTCCCCCTTTTTGATGTGAGCAAACTCCAAGTTAAGTTATGGTAAACCACAAAAAAAATAACAGTTATAAAATAAGATTTTTCCAAGTATAAAAATTAAAAATTATACTACCCTCCCCCTAGAATTAACCTTTACTACTCACCCTTTTGATCTCATTAAAATGGAGTACTTTAAAAAAAAATCTACTTAAAAATAATAAAATGTTTAAGGGTCAATTAGAAAAACATTCATATAAAGTTGAAATTATTGTTAAAAAAATTTCTAAAAAATTTAACATTAAAAAAAATTAATATTTGAAAATTTTCTTGTTGTTAAGTGATAAAGTTCTCAGAAAAATTAACTTTTAAATAATTTTTAACAAAATTTTTAACAAACATATGTAAGCATTTTTATAACAACTAATTTCTTAACAGTTAGTCAATTAAATATTTATTTCAATAATTGGCTTCTGTGGTGAGGCACTAGGTCTTATTGGATATTGGAGCAACAACCACTTTCTGTAATACCACGGTTCTGAGATTCTGGTTAAGGATGACTTAAAAGGTTAGATGGTACTATCTATATCACCAAGGTGCACCTTCCTTTTCGGAAGTCCAAACTTAAGAACTTTAAAGTTAAGCGTGCTTGGCTTGGAGAAATCTGAGGATGGGTGACCTCTTGGAAAGTTTTCCAGGGTGCGTGCAAGTGAGGACAAAGCACGCTAAAAGGACCTCCGGTGGTCTGTGGAGCTAGTCGTCAACCTGATGGGCAATTCTGGTGGCGTTCCTAGTTCGGTCCGGGTGGGTCCCGCCCGGACCGGGGCGTTACAGATGGTATCAGAGCGACCTTGCGACCGTGAGTGCGCCTGTGGCAAGAGCACCCAGGGCACCACCTAGCGAGGGAGATTCTGGGATTTGTTTGTGGTGTGATTCGTGGTTACACAACGAGGATGTTGTGTCTTTAAGTGGGGGTGATTGTAATACCCTGGTTCTGAGATTCTGGTTAAGGATGACTTAAAAGGTTAGATGGTACTATCCATATCACCAAGGTGCACCTTCCTTTTCGGAAGTCCAAACTTAAGAACTTTAAAGTTAAGCGTGCTTGGCTTGGAGAAATCTGAGGATGGGTGACCTCCTGGAAAGTTTTTCAGGGTGCGTGCAAGTGAAGACAAAGCACGCTAAAAGAATCTCCGGTGGTCTGTGGAGCTAGTCGTCAACCTGATGGGCAATTCTGGTGGCGTTCCTGGTTCGGTCCGGGTGGGTCCCGCCCGGACCGGGGCGTTACACTTTCTCTATTCTTATTTAGCTTAAATTTAAACTTAAGTGCTTGAGAAGAAATAATTAATCTAAATATGACTTTGGAACCTACAATAGGTTCCTTCCTATAGGATTAATCAGAAATTTCTTAGGAATGTATTTCTAAGATTTTTTTCTAATTTAACCCTTATGGTATTTAAAATACCAGTTGAAACTATTATATCTCCTAATATTTTGATTATTTGAGAATGCACGATTTTTCAAATATTATATTTCTATTTTCAACTTATCATTTTCTATTTTTACTTTGTTGAATTCTTCTAATCGACAAGAACCAGTTAAGGTTGATTTTAATTCCTTATTTTATTTTTCTAACTTATAGCAATTTTTTGATAATATTTTTATAAACTGAAAAACTTATCAGGAGGAAGAGACTGTACCTAACTTACCTTGTCGATCCCGTAATCTGAAGCTCCGCCTGAAGTGCTGCTTTCTTCCAATGTTGCTCCCCCTTCATCGATGGTCTCGATGCTCATTTCGGATAGTTTGCTTCATCTTTGTCTTCTTGGTGACTTGCCACTCGTGCAAGCTCGACAAGGGCTTCTATCTCTGATTCAGATGACGTTTCATCCCACATCACTTTTAGATTCTACTTGGTATGGGTTGACTTCTTGTTCTTCTCCCTCTTCTTCAATTTCGGGTAGTTATCTTTCACATGCTCTTCTTCATTGTAGTGGTAGCATTTTACTTTTCTTTTTCTTCTTGTACCCTGCACTTGATTAAATTTTTTAGTTTTAAATAAATTTTTAAATTTTCTCACCATTAGTGTCATTTTGTCGTCATTGAGAGAATATTTAGAATCTCGTTCACCCATTTTTGCCTTTAAAGCAATGTTGTACTTTGGCTCCTTCTTAATATCTGCACATCTTGTTTCAAGGACTTCAAATATTAAAAATAATTCTTCTAAAGTACTTGATTCTAGATCCTTAGATATTTAATAGACATCTACTAATGATGCCCATTCAATAGTCCTAGAAAATACATTAAGCGTGCACCTTAGGGAATCCCAATTGCTTACATTGTCTCCGAGATTTGTGAGTTTGGTGATGAGTTCCTTTATTCTTGAGTGAAGATGCCCAACAGTTTCTCCTTCTTCTAATTTAATGTTGTTGATTTGGTTCCTAAGTAGATCCCGTCTTGCAAGTTTCGCCTCCGAGGTCCCTTTGTGTAGTTCTAGGAATTTCTCACAGAGCTTCTTTACTGACTTGTAGGCTGCGATCCAGTTGACTTCTTATGGTGTTAAAATGCTTTAGTAGATGGAATTCTGTTTTGCCATTTACCACGAAGTCGGCCTGCTCCTTCTTTATTTATTGGTATTCTTCTTTACCCTCATGTGCTACAAAACCAAATTTCATTATTTAAAGTAAATCAAAATATATTTTAAAGAATACCTCCATCATTTTCTTCCAACTCGTGAATTACCCCCTCGAACTTTGGTGGGTAGATGCTTGGTCCGACCATCTCATATGCTTCATTCGGCGATTAATCCTACTGAAGTTGTTCAGCTCTGATACCACTTGTAGTTCCCTTTGGCGACCAACTAGAGGGTGGTGTATAGCCTGCACAATAAAAACACAAAAATACCTTTCTCAAACTTTTACAGCTTTAATAAATCTAACACTTGCATAAAAAAATAAGAGATTAAAAGAAAGGAAGAGACATAACGGGATTTACTTGGTTACGACCGAGGAGGTTATTTATTCAAGGAAGTTGAAAGCACACTAAACTCTCTTTTAGGAAGAGAAACCTCTTTATAATAATTAACGCACTAGATTAGAAAGCTAAACGAAAGAGAAAAGATTACAGGTGTTCTATTTTAGTTTATAAGACGAGGGTTGTATTTATAGCCCTAGTCAGGGCGCCTAGAAGGGTTCCAGGCACCTAAGGGGATAAACATTTATCCCCATCGTAATAGAATGTGCCACATCGTTTTCTAAATAAAAATCTGCTTTGGGCTCCCAAAAGGGTTCTAGGTGCCCGGACCAAATTCAACTTTATGTTAACTTGTTTGGTCTGGGTTCTACCTCTGGCTCCACTCACTTGGGTCAGGGTCTTCCGCTCCAGCTCCGGCTCCACTTGGGTGATTTCAGCCATCTGGAATAGGACTCACCCAAACACAACTTCCGGCCTTCAAGCAAACTTCCGCTCCAGCTTCTCATCCCTCAAAAATGCCACGCAACTCCTTCTCGTCCGCCAGTGTACTCTTCTACAGCACCTCATACCTCGGATGCACCAAGTCCGTCAGCTCTCTCCAGTGTCGTACTTCTCACTAACTATGTCTTTCGCTCAACTTCTAGTGCTCCTAAGTTCCTGCACACTTAGACAGAGGGGTTAAATACCAACAACATCTAACTTTACTTGGTTGATCATATCAAAACTACCACGGGGTACTTACAGTCTGTTTGTGCAATTCAAATTTAGAAAATAGCTCATCTAGTCAAATTAGTGAAAGATCCTTAGAAACTTTGTAAGCTTCTACCATGGATGCCTACAAAGTATTCCTTGGAAATGTGTTTAAGGTGTACCGATGATGTCATGGTTCTATGCTTTCTGATCGATCATGTGTAGTCCGTTGAGGAGATCTTGGATTATGGTGTGAAGCTGTCTTGTTGACTCTCCTTCCTACATTTTTATGTTATAGAGCATATTTAAAATTAAATTTCTTTTTGATACCTTTGTCTCCGATATTCCTTCGTGCAACTCAATCAATTTCTCCCATAGTTCCTTAGCACTTTAGAATGGATCGAGCCAATTCAGCTATTCTTTAGTTAGGCCGCATTGGAGAGTCTGAGTGGCCTTTGCATCCTCCTTAATCTTCTTCCTTGTAGGTGCATCCCACATGTTACAAGGGGTGAGTACTCCATCTTTGGTGGGAAATGTGAATCTGGTTTGGATTATGATCCACATGTCTACCTGCATCTTCAAGTGGTACACCATCCGACCTTTCCAGTATCCATAATATGTTGGATCGAAAGCACTAGAGGGGGGGTGAATAGCACTCATGGCTTTCACTTTTCGTTTCGGAAGAATAAGAGTAAAGGTAGTAGAAATAAGAACAAATAACCCAAACACCAAGATTTACTTGGTTCGGAGCCTTGGGCGACTCCTACTCCAAGACCCATGATCGTTGATCACTTTCGGTGGGCAATCACTATCAATTCATAAATCTTTACAACCTTGAAGTACAATTAAAACCAATAAAATATACCAACGACAAAAGAGAATAGTGATCTTGAAGTTTATGGTCGTCGGGGTCAAGTTGCGGCTTTGTCGGAACATTCTTTAAGCAGCACACGAAAGATGGATCGTGTTTCTGATGTTCTCTCAAGCTTCTGGTCGAATCCCCCTTAAATATCCTATGGCGGGCGCCTCTAACACCATGGAGGGTGCTCTCATTTGCACCAAATCTATAGTGTGGATGAGCTCTGACAACTTCGTAGCTTATCCGCCTAAGGCGCCCTCGCGCCAGTGTCCAGGGTGTCGTCAAGCTCCATGAGGGCACCCTCTGCTCAACATCCACAGCGCCCTCAAGCTCCATGAGGGTGCCCTTGCTCCTTGCTGCGAGAGGGTCTTTTTCATCCCTGAAAAAAGTGTTAGTCCAGAATACAAAAACATATCCTGCAAAATAGAGTTAGCTCAATCAAACACAATAAATATGATTATTTGATAGTCATCGACTGTCCGATTCTGACTTCGAATTCCCTACCGAAAACCCTAAGTTGAACTAATGCCTACTGTTCCCTCACCAGGGAGAGCATCCTCACCTACTCCACTCAGGAGAGTTTACCTATTGCTAGTTGATCCTCTAGACCAACTAGACTTTTGGTCAGTGCCCAAGGCTCGAGGACTTTCCGTTGGACATCCTCTCCATGACCCGCTAAGTCTTTCACCTGGTTTGCGACACAAGGACTTTTCACCAAGAGTCCTCGACTCTAGGACTTTTGCCCGAAGCCCACGACCTACCAAGACTTCCCGCCTTGGGTTACCACTGTTGGCTCTACTCGGAATTCCGTTCGGTTTCCCCTGTGCAAAAATTTGTACAAGCATAGAACTTTTCCTAGCAACCCATGTGCTTTTCAGAAGTTAAACTTGGATTGCAAACGAAACTTAACATTATTAACCTAAGTTCAACCCATGTGTTTATTAGAAGTTAAACCATATCACAGAAGTTGATTAAATATCTATTTCAAGGATTGACTTCCAGGTCGTTGGTGAGGCACTCGGCCTTCTTGGGTATGGGATCATCCACCACTTCCTAGTCAAAGCCTTTCAAAGAAATTGAATATTTAAACTCCTTACTGTAAACCCTAGGTTAAACTATAGAGACCTCAATCGAAGCACAAGATCTCTAGCCTCTTGTGTTGGTACTTCAACAACCATACAAAGGAAAAATAAACTAGTACACAGCGGAAACAATTAACTAGTTATACCTTTTTTTGTAGCTTAAAGACATCTTGATCTTCCGCTGTATTCCTCTCCTCCTCTTGGGCGTCGTGTGGGCGACGATCTACCAAGACGCAAAAATCACCCAAGTCCTTCTTTCTTTCAAGACTTTCAACCACCAAGGGATCAAAGCTAGGAACACCACCTCTTGTTCTTCTTTCTTCCTTGCAACCCGCTAGCCACAAGATGGTTGAAGCCTCTTGATGCCGCCGGCTTTAGGTGAGAAAGCAAGGTGAGAATTAGAATATGAGGGGGCCGACCACAAGGAGAATAGAAGAGGAATAGAAATTGTGTAGATGATTATTATTTCTAAGGTACCATGTATCCTCTTTTATAATCCTTGGTAATGGCTAAAAAGGGAAGATTTTAACAACAATTAAAATCACTCTTTCAAATTTCCTATTCTGGATGGCTACAAAAGGAAAGTTTTAAAATGTAAAATCCCTCTTTTAAACATTGTAGATGGCTAAAAAAGGAAAGATTTTTAAAATTAAAACCTCTCTTTAAATCATGGTTACAAAAAAGGAAAGTTTTAACAAAAATAAAATCTCTCTTTTAAACCATTGTAGATGTCTAAAAAAGGAAAGATTTTTAAAATTAAAATCTCTCTTTAAATCATGGTTACAAAAAGGAATGTTTTAACAAAAACAAAATCTCTCTTTTAAACCATTATAGATGCCTATAAAAGGAAAGATTTTTTAAATTTAAAAATCTATTTTAAAACCATATGGATGGCTTCAAAAAAGGAAAGTTTTTAAATTTAAAATCAATCTTTTAAAACATTGTAGATGGCTACTGATATGGATTAGGTTCAGTAGGTCCCCGGTGAAAAGGGAAAAGGAGATAGCAGAATTAAGCAAGGATGAATATAGGTCAATATCGGCCGAGATAATATGCTTAAGTAAATGTAGGCCATCACCGGTCGGGACAACAAGTCTAAAGAAATATAAGCCAATATCGGCCGAGATAATATGCTTAAAGAAATATAGGCCAATATCGGTCGGGACAATATGCTTAAAGAAATACAGGCCAATATCGGCCGAGGTAATATGCTTAAGGAAATATAGGTCAATATCGGCCGGGCCAATACGTTTAAGGAAATATAGGTCAATATCGGCCGAAATAATATGCTTAAGGAAATATAGGCCAATATCGACCGTGCCAATACGTTTAAGGTAATATAGGGCAATATCGGCCGAAATAATATGCTTAAGGAAATATATGTCAATATCAGCCGGGGTAACACACTTAAGAAAACATAGGCTAATATCGACCGGGACAACAGATCTAAGGAAATATAGACCAACACCGGCCGGGACAACAAGTTTAAAGAAATATAAGCCAATATCGGCAAGGACAATAGGCTTAAGGAAATATAAGTCAACATTGGTCGGGGTAGCATGCTTAAGAAAAGGTAGGATTGGGGGAAAACAAACATTTCTAGAATATCCATAAATAACTTATGTGATTATATAACAGGTTGATTGGTTTGGAAGGGAGAATGTTTCTAAACTCTTCTGCAGGTGCTAGACGACAAAGAAGGTACATCTGGCGTACGAAAAAGATTCCTTAGAAAGTTATTTTCTACAAGTACATGGCTTACAACCTCTCATAACAAACTCTAACAAACCGGGGTCCACTTCATGACTATGGAGGTTATATGAAGTGGTAGAAAAAGGGGAATCCTCTCCGTTGGCCAGGTATGCTCACAATCGCAACCCACATTACAAACCCTAGTTTTTGGCTATTGTTCATCTTCTTCCTTCCACACTAAGAAAGATCACTAACTTGAGCGTTGGAGAGCCAGCCAGGGATTCCCAACCCGGTCTTAGGTCACTGACGATTGTGTTGGCGGGTCTCTTGTGCGCAGGAAGCCATCGAAGCTCCAGATCTTGGTATTCTTCATCGAATCCTTCCTTTCGTCTTTGGGTCTTCGTACAAGGAACGCGTTCTTTGGGTTCATTCTCCTATATCTGCTTTGGGTTTCTCGGATCGGTATTCCACAGGTATTGTTCTTCATCAGCAGTAAGGTTTTCTCCCAGCTTTTCATTTTGTCAAGCTTCTCAGACAGGATCAAATTTGGCTCCATCTGTGGGAACTTCACCTGTATCTAAGATTGCAAGATGGAAGATGCTGGAAAATCGAACCTACTCACTATTAGTCGTGAAGATCTGGATTTCCTCATCAATACTAATGTCCAGAAGGCTCTGCAATAACAACAACAACAAGCTCATACTGGAGCTACTCTGTAACGCCCGCCCTCCCTGCTACTAAAGGGACAGGGCTACTTTCTTACTTAACTATTCCAGGATACACATGCATATTTAAAATTTCTTTCTAGTAACATAAAGCAGCAGAAATGTAATGAAATTATACTGGAATGTAACATAATACACTTGGTTCATGTCAATCATAACAAAAATAACATAGCAGGCCTTTATTTGTTTTAGCCGAGCCACTGCCACACACACCTCCTTGCCTCTCCTGCAGCTCCCTTAGATCATCCATTCCTTGCCTTTATCTGTGGTACAAGGAAAGTAAGCTATGAGCACACAGGCTCAGTAAGATCCTTTTCCTACTCACAAAAAAATCGTATCTCATATCATAGTCATACAAGCATATAATCAATGGAGACATAATCATCTAACACTATATCATGTGAACATAGCCTCCTATCATATCATATTATTAAGAAGCATCATACTCTAACATGTCATAAATAAGAAATCATGTGATGTGAATCATAGAAGCATAACATATCATCAGGTCATATGAACCATAAACAAAACATCTCTTAACATCATGTCCTATAAGTCATAAGAGTATGGCATAACATCCTGTCATATAATTCATAAAAACATATCATACTATCAATGGGTGCATTATGCAAAATATCTTTTTAAAACATATGCCATGTCAAGTGCAAGATGTCAAACATACCTTTTAATACTTAAACATAATATCATCACCATGAGGGCCCGGCTTGAACCACATACATACATAAATGAGCGCAATCCCTAGGACAGGGTAGCTAGCCCCAAACCTACTAGGGATCTAGACCCGTTCATAGTCCGTTGGCCTAGGGGCGTACTAAGGAGCCCATCCCTTTTTACTAGACCCGTTCATAGTCCGTCGTCCTAGGGGTGCTTATGGAGCCCACCCTTGGTACAAGCCATAGAAAGTAAAATGCATGTCATGAATATCATATCATCATAACTGTCAAATCATATCATCATCAATGTCATGCTCTTGTCTTAACATGAAGAGTGCTCTTAATCCCAACTTAAGGGAAGCAACTCTTAGCCATTTTCTTAACATATCATAAGGCTTGCATACTTGGGCACATAGCCATCATAAAATCATTTTCATACCTGGTTCATAAGCTTACATAAATGAACATGCAACATATTTGAAGTCATACATACTTGAGTGCATAGCCATCATAAGAATCATTTCATGCATGGTTCATAAGCATAATTAAATAGGCATGTTACTTGTCTTATCATAAAGCATGCATACTATAAGCATAAAACTGTTGGGTTCTTCGAGCCGCGAAAACCGCTTTTTCGCGTCGCGGAAACCCCGAAGGACCCAAAGCCGTAGATCCGTGCAAAGATTCGTATAAAAATTCAAAAAACTATTTCTTGTACGAGTTCAAAAACTGATCTACTACTTAGATCTATGAGGAAAAAGTGTTTACCCTTGATGCGATGCCCTTCGCGTTCCCGCTCGTCCAAATGATGCCGGATCTCAAGACCGTCAAGCGCCGGTCCTCTAGAAGTATCCACACGGACACACTAGATGGAGATGACCAAAAACCAAGGTGTGCTAGCACCTATGTGGTTCGGCCAAGGGAGGAGAGGGAGAGGGAGAGCTTGAGAGGGAGAAGGAGGAAGATGCACACAAGTGAATGAAAAATGAATTTTTCCACCCAAAAACCAAGTGGCCGGCCACATTTCAAAATTCACATTAATTGCATTAATTGCAATTAATATGAAACCATAAAATCACATTAATTGCATTAATTGCAATTAATATGAAGCCATTAAGAGAGTGGCTTTGTTACTTCCATGAGGTGGCACCCATGATGATGTGGAACATCATTATTGGTCCACCTAATGCCAACTCACCAATGAGGTGGCAAAACGGTCAAGTCAAAATTGACCTTTGGTCTTCCTTCTCAAGTCAAGTCAAACTTGACTCAATCTCTACCATGGTGGATCTAATCCAACCATTTGATTCGAGCCAACTTAATATAATGAATCTAATTCATTAAATTAAATTGATTCAATGAGTCAAAATCTTAATTAGACTCATTTAACACATGAATCAACATGAGTCAAATTCAAGTTAGCCCAATTAGGATTACTCTTAATCCAATTTGATTCATCAAATGAATCTAATCCTCTTGGTTCATCATATGAACCTAATCTCCACCTAATTGTCCTAAGTGTGTGACCCTATAGGTTCTTGTAACGTTGGCAATGCCCTAAACCCATTTAGGAGCATAAGTAATGAGCGGTATCTAGCAACACATCATTACTACCCAAGTTACAAGAATGTCGAGATCCGACATCACCTTGTGACTACCAATTGTGACTACTCACAAAATAATGACAAGTGTCCTTCTATCCTAGACATCTAGATTGATCAATGTGAGGCATAGACTGTGTCATCCTCTAATCAATCTAAATCTTGAACTCCAAGTAGACTCACTCGATCAAATGAGCTCAACATCTAATGTTGACTCATTTGGGCATGGCCATGCGCTTAGTGGTCTCACTCTATCAAGAATAGCGATGTCGCTCCCGTCATATGGGAGGGATAGATCCCATCTACATCACTCACATCCCTCTGCATAATTCGTTACATACCCAGTAATCGCCTTTATAGTCCACCCAGTTACGGGTGACGTTTGACGAAACAAAAGTACATAACTCCTTATGTAGGGATCCATGGTGAATTCAAGTCTAAGGACTAATAGTCATACTAATAGCCACATGAGAAAGTATATGACACTCATATAACGATCCATGATACTTTCTCATGGCGGGTCATTCAATATACATTCTCTAATGCATACCCATGTGTCAGCTTGATATCTCTATATCCATGACTTGTGAGATCAAGTCATCGAGCTGACCTACATGCTAGTCTTATTTTATTAACATTGTCCCTGAATGCTAATACTCTACTAGGAATGATTTAGAGTAGTGTTCCCTATATCATCTCATTATCGATTCAACTAATCGATTGATATAGGTATGAACCTTCTACTCAAGGACGCTATTATACTTAGTCTATTTGGCACTAATATAAATAAGTATAATAACCAAACAAATGCCTTTATTAATATACAAGAATATGATATACATGAGTCCATACAATCATCAAATGATTGGCTCTAGGGCTCTAACTAACAAAAACATCTCATAAAAGTCATCATCATGCATAGGTCATAAGCATACTTAAATGAGCATATCATGCATCATAGGAAAACATAATCATACATGGAACACATTTCCTAGCATCTCCTAATTCGTATCTAGTATGGGAGATACCTAGTAAAAATCATAATTGGGTCTCTAACCCTAATTTCATATGGTGGCCGAAAGTTACCATGCTTGGTTCTAGGTTACAACAACATATAAGCTTGTCAACCTTAAATCAATTTCATATCATAAACTATAGAGAATATGATGAGCATAGGTAGTTTAGGTTCTAAGCTTCCTAGGCTTTTTAACTTGGTTGTGGCCGAACCTTTAAAAACATGAAACTAAGTTCTATACAAGCATAAGAATACCAAGCTAACTTCATATCATGTTATAGGGAATCCATGAGCTTGCTAAGTTAAAATTTAAACTTCCTTGGACCCTAGAATGTAGTCATGGCCGAAAGTTCATGAAAGGAAAAGTAAGCTC
Organism: Zingiber officinale; assembly: GCF_018446385.1. NCBI lineage: Eukaryota > Viridiplantae > Streptophyta > Magnoliopsida > Zingiberales > Zingiberaceae > Zingiber > Zingiber officinale. The sequence continues at coordinate 57,558,280 of NC_055988.1, read as the reverse complement.
TACAACATACAAGCATAAATATTGAGTTACATTCATATCATATCATGAGAAGATTCATGTGCATGCTAGGCTTTACTCTTAAAATTCCTTGAACCCTAGAATATAATCATAGTCGAACCCTTACCATGAAGGAAATAAATTCTTTTTCAGCAACATACAACATAACATCTAGCCAAGTTCATATCATATCATTAGGGAGTCTATAAGCATGTTAGATTGGGTTTTAAGCTTCTTGAAACCCTATACCTTATCATGGTCGAAACTTCAAGGAAAGGAATAAATTTCCAAGCAACATATATAAACATGACTACCTAGCCAAGTTCTTATCATGTCATAAGGGAGTCTATAAGCATGTTAGATTAGGTTTTGAGATCCTTGAAACCCATTCATCATGGCCGAAACTTCAAGGAAAGGAAAACTAAATTCCAAGCAACATACCAACATGAATACTTAGTTAAGTTCATATCATATCATAAGGAAATCTATAAGCAAGTTAAATTAGGTTTTGAGCTTCTTGAAACCCTAAACTCATCATGGCCGAAACTTCAAGGAGAGGAAAAATAATTTCCAAGCAACATATCAACATGGATACTTAGTCAAGTTCATATCATAGCGTAAAGAAATCTATAAGCAAGTTAAATTAGGATTTGAGCTTCTTGAAACCCTAAACTCATCATGGCCGAATCTTCAAGGAGAGGAAAAATAAATTCCAAGCAACATATCAACATGAATACTTAGTCAAGTTCTTATCATATCATAAGGGAGTCTATAAACATGTTGGATTAAGTTCTAAGCTTCTTGAAGCCCTAGAATCTATCATGGCCGAAACATAACAAGGAGAAGAAAATAAATTCTAAGTAACATATCAACATGAATACTTAGTCAAGTTCCTATCATATCATAAGAGAGCCTATAACAAGTTAGATTAGGTTCTAAGCTTCTTGAAGCCCTAGAATCCATCATGGCCGAAACATAACAAGGAGAAGATCAAGTTTTTTTTTTTTTTAAATAACCTTAAACATAAATTTTTAACTAAGTTCATATCATAACATGGTGAGATCCATGAGCATGGGTTCTTCTCTTTTTATTTTTATTCTTAAGTATTCTAAAGTTTCGAAAATATCGTAAGCGACTTGTACCATAGGTGAGGGGATACTTACAATCCTTGTGTTTGATTTCCTTGGGTAGTAATCTTGATTGTGGAGCCTTCCTAAGGAGGAGTCCTCTTTGTTTTTGGGTTTCGGCAATGGAGGTGGGGAGAGGGTCTTGGTCATGGTGAGGAGGAGGAGGGAGGAGGAAGGGAAGAAAATGAATTTTCTTTTTTAATTTCCCCTTTTATTCATCATGAGAGGAGGAAGGGAAAATGCACTTTTCCTTCTCCTTTCTTTTACTCCTCCTTAATGAAAAGAGGAAGCAAGAATCCTCTTTTCTTTTGAGAGGAAGAAGGCTACTCTAACTTCTCTTTCTAAATGAAAGAAGCTCTTTCCTTACTCTTAACTATATTGTCACTTCTTTCTCTAACAATAACTTCTCTTGGTCTATTGGTTAACACATACATGTATCTAGTAAGAGATCCAAGGTTCAAACCTTGGTCATCTCTTTTTGGTTCTATTTTTTTGTTATTTTTGCAAATTTACACATAAGGCCTATTTTTATTCATGATAACAAATATCTATAATCTTGCTAAGTACTTTATGGGTGTTACAGTCCCCCATACCTCATAAAAGTTCATCCTCGAACTTAAAATAGTTTCGGGCGCTACGGTGGCCTACGACTTCCGGCTGAGTGCATCAGCCACTTTGTTCGCTTTTCCCGGATAATAAAAGATCTCGCAGTCGATGTCCTTGACTAGCTCAAGCCATCTTCTTTGTCGCATGTTCAGGTCCTTCTGTTTGAAGAAATATTTCAGACTTTGGTGATCTGTATAGATCTTACACTGTGCTCCATATAAATAATGTCTCCATATCTTAAGAGCAAAGACCATGGCTGCTAGTTCTAAATCGTGTGTGGGATAATTTTTCTCGTGTTCCTTGAGTTGCCTGGAGGCATAGGCAATGACTTTGCCATTCTGCATGAGTACAGCTCCGAGTCCTAATTTAGAAGCGTTGCTGTACATATCAAATCCTTCGTTGCCTTCCGGAAGAGTAAGAATTGGAGCACTGGTCAGTCTCCTTTTTAGTTCTGTGAAACTCTTCTTGCAGTCATCTGTCCATTCGTACTTCTTATTCTTCCGAGTGAGGGCTGTCATCGGTGTTGCGATCCTAGAGAAACCCTCTACAAACTTCCGGTAATAACCTGCTGGTCCGAGGAAACTCCTGATTTCGCTGGTATTCCTTGGCCTATTCCAGTTACTGACGGCTTCGATCTTGATTGGGTCTACCATTACTCCATCCCTAGAGATAACATGACCCAGAAACGATACTTGGTCAAGCCAAAATTCTCATTTGGAGAACTTTGCATACAATTGCTTTTCCCGAAGAATTTGTAATACTATTTCCAGGTGTTTGGCATGCTCTTCCTGGGTTCTCGAATAAATGAGAATATCATCGATAAAAACAATCACAAATTTGTCGAGATATATTGAGAAAACCCGGTTCATCAGGTCCATGAATAGAGCAGGAGCATTTGTCACTCCGAAGGGCATTACTACGAACTCATAATGTCCGTATCTTGTCCGGAAGACCGTTTTCGGTATATCATCTTGTTTCACCTTTACTTGATGATAGCAAGATCTCAAGTCAATCTTAGAGAAAACAGTGGCCCCCTTCAACTGGTCGAACAGGTCGTCAATCCGTGGTAAGGGATATCTGTTCTTGATTGTAACTTTATTTAGCGCTCGATAATCTATGCACATTCGCATAGACCCATCTTTCTTTTTAACAAACAGTACCGGAGCTCCCCATGGTGAGTGACTAGGGCGGATAAGTCCCTTGTCGAGTAACTCCCGTAGCTATTTTTGAAGTTCTTCCAATTCAGCCGGCGCCATACGGTAAGGTGCTTTTGAGATCGACTTTGTACCAGGAATCAATTCGATCTCAAACCCGATTTCTCGGTCAGGTGCTAACCCTAGTAGTTCATCAGGAAATACCTCTGGGTAGTTGCGTACGACTTTGACATCTTTCGGCTTTATTTCCCCTGCCTGATTTGTATCAACCACATGAGCTAGAAACCCAGTGCATCCACTGTCTAACATCTTCTGTGCCTTTAGAGCTGATAAAAACTTTTTAACTTCTTCCTTGGTTTCCCCAATAAATTTGAAGGTCGGTTCTGCTTCAGGCCGGAAAATTACTTTTCTTTTTCGGCACTCTATTGAAGCTCCGTATTTACTCAGGAAGTCCATGCCCAGTATAATATCATAATCCTGCATGTCAAGCACTATCAGATTACAGTAGAGTTCTCTGTCTGCGATTCTGACGGGTGCGGCTCGTAGTATATGGGTGGATGGCATCACATCTCCCGAAGGTAACGTCGTTAAAAATTTGCAATCCAAGGTCTGGGGTGGCATGTCTATCTTTCCCGTGAAAGGTGTAGAAATAAACGAGTGTGTCGCCCCAGTATCAAATAGTACAGTAGCATACTGATTGAAAATAATTATCTGACCTGTGACGACCGTAGAAGCATTGGCCGCATCCTCCTTGGTGATAGAGAAAATTCTGCCATTCGTCGTTAGCAGAGCTTCCAGTCTCCCTTGGCTTATCTGCGGGCCTTCTATCGCAGCTTACATCAGGTGTAGCTGTGGGGGAGCACCTCTGTTCTGAACTTGCAGAGGGGTAGGTGTCTGGATCTGAGTAGGGCAGTTCCGAGCCATATGTCCTTCTATTCCACAGTTGTAGCATCTGTTTGTACCTATACGACATATCCCCGGGTGCTTCTTCCCCCAAGTTGTACACTGAGGAAACATGAGTTGCTTGCTTGCTGGACCACTCTTGGAATCATTCCATTGCTTCCTCTTGCCACTGTGATTTCCTTTCCAGCTGGTTCGAGTACTTTGAGATTTTTGTCCTCCCGACTAAGTTTTATTCTTGCCCTCATTCATTGCCTTTTGATAGTGTTCCGTGATCAGAGCACTGCTGATTAATTCTTCGGCGGTCTGCAGTCTATTAACTCCGCTGGCCACGTTTAGGGCTATCTCAGGTCTGAGCATCTTCAGCATAAGTCTGACCCTTTCTCTCTCCGTGCTGACCAACTCTGGGCACAGACGTGCTAGGCGGTTGAATTTCTTAACAGCTTCATTGACTGATAGATCACCTTGCCGGAACTCGGTGAACTCATCATAGTGTTTATTTGTGACTCGCATATGGAAAAATTCTTTGAAAAATTCCGTCTGGAAGTCTGTCCATCTCATCTGATTTATTTGTCTTTTTGCTTTCACTCTGTCCCACCACATCCTGGCATCTCCGGTAAGGCAGAATGATGCGCATTTGACTTTTTTGTGTTCGGGCCAATCCAATAATGTCACTATGCTCTCCACAGTCTTGAACCAGGCCTGTGCGTCCCATGGTTCACAGTTACCGGAGAAAGCTTCCAGCTTCAGTCTCTGCCACTAAATCAGATATGCCTCCTGACGAACCACTTGAGCTGGGCCTACCGGTGGTGCAGGTGCCGGTGGTACTGGTACAGCTGTGGGTATTACTAGTACTATGTTCTGGTGTCCTGGCGGGGTGGCAGGATTCCCCTGTTGATTCAGCAGAGCAGTGATCATCTGCTGTTGTTCCGTAACCTGACGCTGGAGCTCGGTAACTACATGCATCAGATCAGGTGGAGGTGCTGTCTCCTCTGCTCTGGTATTACGTCTTCTAGCCATCCTTATCTTCATTAATAACAATAGAGCTAGCGTAAGTTATTATCGTTTCTAACCAGGCTAACGAAAGGGTATCATCATTTCTAATTATTTCTAAGTTTGTTGTGTTATCATCCCTAACCTACCATCATGTAACCTAAACTAAAACTGTGACTTAAAAGAATAAAATAAGCATGCATACTACTAAAGCATCATAAATAAAAGAAAAATAAACTAAGCATAAGCATCATAAAAAGAAATATACTAAGCATAGAAATTCTTACTTGGAGCAGCAGAAAGAAACTCGATGTGTGTGCAGTGGAAAGCCTAACTTGGCTCTGATACCAAACTGTAACGCCCGCCCTCCCTGATACTAAAGGGACGGGGCTACTTTCTTACTTAACTATTCCAGGATACACATGCATATTTAAAATTTCTTTCTAGTAAAATAAAGCAGCGGAAATGTCATGAAATTATACTGGAATGTAACATAATACACTTGGTTCATGTCAATCATAACAAAAATAACATAGCAGGTCTTTATTTGTTTTATCCGAGCCACTGCCACACACACCTCCATGCCTCTCCTGCAGCTCCCTTAGATCATCCATTCCTTGCCTTTATCTGTGGTACAAGGAAAGTAAGCTATGAGCACACAGGCTCAGTAAAATCCTTTTCCTACTCACAAAAAAATCGTATCTCATATCATAGTCATACAAGCATATAATCAATGGAGACATAATCATGTAACACTATATCATGTGAACATAGCCTCCTATCATATCATATTTTTAAGAAACATCATACTCTAACATGTCATAAATAAGAAATCATGTGATGTGAATCATAGAAGCATAACATATCATCAGGTCATATGAATCATAAACAAAACATCTCATAACATCATGTCCTATAAGTCATAAGTGTATGTCATAACATCCTGTCATATAATTCATAAAAACTTATCATACTATCAATGGGTGCATTATGCAAAATGTCTTTTTAAAACATATGCCATGTTAAGTGCAAGATGTCTTTAAACATATCTTTTAATACTTAAACATAATATCATCATCATGAGGGCCCGGCTTGTACCACATACATACATAAATGCGCGCAATCCCTAGGACAGGGTAGCTAGTCCCGAACCTACTAGGGATCTAGACCCGTTCATAGTCCGTCGGCCTAGGGGCGTACTAAGGAGCCCATCCCTTTTTACTAGACCCGATCATAGTCCGTCGGCCTAGGGACGCTTATGGAGCCCACCCCTTGGTACAAGCCATACAAAGTAAAATACATGTCATGCATATCATATCATCATAACTGTCATATCATATCATCATCAATGTCATGCTCTTGTCTTAACATGAAGAGTGCTCTTAATCCCAACTTAAGGGAAGCAACTCTTAGCCATTTTCTTAATATATCATAAGGCTTGCATACTTGGGCACATAGCCATCATAAAATCATTTTCATGTCCGGTTCATAAGCTTACATAAATGAACATGCAACATATTTGAAGTCATACATACTTGAGTGCATAGCCATCATAAGAATCATTTCAGGCATGGTTCATAAGCATACATAAATAGGCATGTTACTTGTCTTATCATAAAGCATGCATACTTTAAGCATAAAACACCTCATAAAAGTCATCATCATGCATAGGTCATAAGCATACTTAAATGAGCATATCATGCATCATAGGAAAACATAATCATACATGGAACACATTTCCTAGCATCTCCTAATTCGTATATAGTATGGGAGATACCTAGTAAAAATCATAATTGGGTCTCTAACCCTAATTTCATATGGTGGCCGAAAGTTACCTTGCTTGGTTCTAGGTTGCAACAACATATAAGCTTGTGAACCTTAAATCAATTTCATATCATAAACTATAAAGAATATCATGAGCATAGGTAGTTTAGGTTCTAAGCTTCCTAGGCCTTTTAACTTGGTTGTGGCCGAACCATTAAAAACATGAAACTAAGTTCTATACAAGCATAAGAATACCAAGCTAACTTCATATCATGTTATAGGGAATCCATGAGCTTGCTAAGTTAAAATTTAAACTTCCTTGGACCCTAGAATGTAGTAATGGCCGAAAGTTCATGAAAGGAAAAGTAAGCTCTACAACATACAAGCATAAATATTGAGTTACATTCATATCATATCATGTGAAGATTCATGTGCATGCTAGGCTTTACTCTTAAAATTCCTTGAACCCTAGAATATAATCATAGCTGAACCCTTACCATGAAGGAAATAAATTCTTTTTCAGCAACATACATCATAACATCTAGCCAAGTTCATATCATATCATAAGGGAGTCTATAAGCATGTTAGATTGGGTTTTAAGCTTCTTGAAACCCTATACCTTATCATGGCCAAAACTTCAAGGAAAGGAATAAATTTCCAAGCAACATATATAAACATGACTACCTAGCCAAGTTCTTATCATGTCATAAGGGAGTCTATAAGCATGTTAGATTAGGTTTTGAGCTCCTTGAAACCCTAAATTCATCATGGCCGAAACTTCAAGGAAAGGGAAACTAAATTCCAAGCAACATACCAACATGAGTACTTAGTTAAGCTCATATCATATCATAAGGAAATCTATAAGCAAGTTAAATTAGGTTTTGAGCTTCTTGAAACCCTAAACTCATCATGGCCTAAACTTCAAGGAGAGGAAAAATAATTTCCAAGCAACATAACAACATGGATACTTAGTCAAGTTCATATCATAGCATAAACAAATCTATAAGCAAGTTAAATTAGGATTTGAGCTTCTTGAAACCCTAAACTCATCATGGCCGAAACTTCAAGGAGAGGAAAAATAAATTCCAAGCAACATATCAACATGAATACTTAGTCAAGTTCTTATCATATCATAAGGGAGTCTATAAACATGTTGGATTAAGTTCTAAGCTTCTTGAAGCCCTAGAATCTATCATGGCCGAAACATAACAAGGAGAAGAAAATAAATTCTAAGTAACATATCAACATGAATACTTAGTCAAGATCCTTTCATATCATAAGAGAGCCTATAACAAGTTAGATTAGGTTCTAAGCTTCTTGAAGCCCTAGAATCCATCATGGACGAAACATAACAAGGAGAAGATCAAGTTTTTTTTTTTTTTTAAACAACCTCCAACATAAATTTTTAACTAAGTTCATATCATAACATGTTAAGATCCATGAGCATGGGTTCTTCTCTTTTTATTTTATTCTTAAGTATTCTAACCTTTCGAAAATATCGTAAGCGACTTGTACCACAGGTGAGGGGATACTTACAATCCTTGTGTTTGATTTCCTTGGGTAGTAATCTTGATTGTGGAGCCTTCCTAAGGAGGAGTCCTCTTTGTTTTTGGGTTTTGGCAATGGAGGTGGGGAGAGGGTCTTTGTCATGGTGAGGAGGAGGAGGGAGGAGGAAGGGAAGAAAATGAATTTTCTTCTTTAATTTCCCCTTTTATTCATCATGAGAGGAGGAAGGGAAAATGCATTTTTCCTTCTCCTTTCTTTTACTCCTCCTTAATGAAAAGAGGAAGCAAGAATCCTCTTTTCTTTTGAGAGGAAGAAGGCTACTCTAACTTCTCTTTCTAAATGAAAGAAGCTCTTTCCTTACTCTTAACTATATTGTCACTTCACTCTCTAACAATAACTTCTCTTGGTCTATTGGTTAACACATACATGTATCTAGTAAGACATCCAAGGTTCAAACCTTGGTCATCTCTTTTTGGTTCTAATTTTTTGTTATTTTTGTAAATTTACACATAAGGCCTATTTTTATTCATGATAACAAATATATAAAATCTTGCTAAGTACTCTATGGGTGTTACATACTCTGCCAGTGGCTCATAATCCGGCAGTCTCAACCACTGATCGACTGAAGGGAAAAGAGGCGGAGGAAGAAGATCGTGTATATGTTACTCCAGCCATTGCTTCTCTAACCCAGCGCTCTCGAGCCTTTCTTCGTACTCCTTTCGAGCAAGGAGGATGGAGACCTATCTTCCAAGAATCCTCTGGCGAGGCACCGGACAAAGAGAAACGTAAAGCTAAAATGACGATGGCTAGTGATAGCTCATCAGATAGAATTATTTCTCCTTTTTCTCAAAGTGTCTTGGATGATCCTCTGCCTAAGCGATATCAAAATCTTCAGATCGGTGAATACACTAGAACCACAGATCCAGAGGAACATTTATTAAAGTTTGAGAATGTAGCATTATTATAATAATTCTCTGATGGAGTAAAGTATCGGATGTTCCTTACAACACTTGGAGGAGCTGCTCAACGTTGGTTTAAAAGATTGCCAGAAAATTGTATTCGACGGTTTAAAGATTTCATGAAGGCTTTCTTACACCATTTTCCAGCAACAAAAGGTATCATAAAACTCCTTGGAGCTTATTTTCAATTAAACAAGGATCTAAAGAGGCCATCAGAGCCTACATCAAGAGATTCAATCAGGTAGCTATTGATATACCCAATGCTAGTACTGAAATATTGGTATGCGCTTTTTCTCAAGGCTTGAATGATAATTATTTCTTTAAAGATCTGGTGAGGAATCCTCCAGCCAATTTTGATTTATTAATTGAGTGAACTACTGAGTTTATTAATGTTGAAGAATCTCAGGCTGCACGCCGGAAAGAAGATGTCATTTCTCCTCTTACTCCTGTTATGGAGAGGGCTCCCGCTCCTGCCCCTCCACCGAGAGGACCTCGAGTAGTCCCTTCACCCCATCGTCATCCTGAATATCGTCCACAAGCAGTACAGTATGTGGAAATGCAACAAGAAGCACCAAGAAGATGGTGCACTTATCACATGACCAGCAGCCACCATACAGAAGACTGTTGCATTCTGAAGAATAAGAGAGCAAATAGGGATCATTATCAGAGGCAAAATTATTATCAATAACAATATCCTATGCAGCAAAGCCCACTCAAATTAGAATATCGCCCGGTCGAACCTTAGTAGGGTGTATCATCAACCCCGACCGGTACATCTCAAGTGCCTGAGAAAGCTCAGCCTGAAGCCGTAACAACTCAACAAGAAGAAAACAGGGGCAATGCCACCCGAGGCAGCATTAATATGATAGTGGGCGAGCCCACTAATGGAGATTCCAACAGGGCCAGAAAAGCACATGCGCGAAGACTCGAGATCCATGCTATAAGATGTAGCATGGAGAAAGCAGAAGGGCCAGAAATCAGTTTTGGGCCCAAACATCTTGAAGGGGTAGAAATACCCCATGATGATGCATTAATAATCAAGATTGTGATAGCTAATTACACTATTTCTCATACCTTTATAGATACTGGTAGTTCTATAAATATTATCTTCAAAAGAGCTTTTGATCAACTACAGATTGACCCGAGCAAAATTCAACAGATGATGACTCCTTTATATGGATTCACAGGTAATGAGGTACAACTGATCGGTCAAATAAAGTTGGTCATATCTCTAGGAGAAGAGCCCCTCATGAGAACAAGAAGATCTTAGTTCATGGTGGTGGATGCCCTCTCCTCCTATAATGTGATACTGGGTCGACCGACCCTAAATGAGTTTAGGGCGGTCGTTTCTACTTTTTACCAAAAAATTAAATTTCCTGTTGATGATCAGGTCGGGGAAGTACGGGGTGACCAGAAGACGACTCGTAAGTGTTATGTGGAGATTGTCAAGACTAAAGCCAGTGCCGCCCTAAAAATGCAAAAAATGGAGGTTAATGCTATTCATGAGAAGCCACCTGTCCTTATTTATGAGGAAAAGGAAGAGGTCCAGATACAGACCGGTCGACCTGAATCCACTACCTATGTTGCGGTCGATATTGATCCTACTCTGAAAACAGAGTTGATTCAGTGCTTGAAGAAAAATAATGATGTCTTTGCTTGGACGACCAAGTAAGTCACGGGCGTTTCTCCTTCAATAATGGAACATTCTTTACATGTCTTCCCAGATGCTCGGCCCGTTATGCAAAGGAAAAGGAATTTCAATATTGAGCAAAATCAGATCATCAAGGAAGAAGTGGATAAATTGATGGAAGCCGGCTACATTAGGGAGGTGCAATTCCCCAATTGGTTGGCCAATGTTGTCCTAGTCTCTAAACCAAGAAACAAATGGTGGGGTGTATTGATTTCTGTGATCTTAACAAGGTATGCCCGAAGGATTATTATCCATTACCCCGCATCGATCAATTAGTGGATTCTACAGCCGGGTTCGAATATATTTCTATGCTGGATGCCTATCAAGGCTATCATCAAGTTCCTCTCGCTAAGGAAGATCAAGAAAATGTCAGTTTTATAACATCTGAAGGTACTTATTGTTATTATGTTATGTCGTTTGGACTAAAAAATGCAGGAGCAACTTATCAAAGGCATATGGATAAGGTCTTCCAGAAACATATTGGAAGAAATATGGAAGTATATGTTGATTATATTTTAATTAAGTCTCTTTAGGCTACTGATCTCTGCAGGGATGTCGAGGAGACTTGCAGAACATTAAGACAATATGGGCTCAAGTTGAACCCAAGCAAACGTTTGTTTGGAGCAAAAGGTGGAAAGTTCCTGGGGTATCTGGTGTCCAAGCGGGGAATAGAGGCCAACCCAAGCAAGATCAATGCACTTCAAAACATGGAGCCACCATGCAACATGAGGGAAGCTCAAATACTCACAGGTCGGATCATCGCCTTATCTAGATTCATTTCAAGGTCGGTCGATCGTGGCTTTTATTTCTTCAAGATACTCCAGAAGGCTAACAAATTTCAATGGGATGAAGAATGTAACAAAGCTTTCCAGGAATTAAAAGACTACTTGTCCACCCTTCCAGTGTTGGCTAAACATGTAGTGGGAGAAACCCTATGGGTATATTTGTCAACCAATAAAAATGTTGTAGGCTCTGTGTTAGTTAGACAAGAAGGGAAAGAGCAACAACCTATATATTTTTCTAGCCATTTATTAAAAGGAGCCGAGTGTAGATATACTACACTCAAAAAGTTGGCCTATGCATTAGTGTTAACTGCCCGGAGGTTGCACACATATTTTTTAGCACATGCAATTATTGTATTGACCAACAGTATTCTCGGGCGGGTTTTGCTTAACCCAGAGCCATCTGGTCGGTTGATCAAATGGACGACCAAACTTAGTGAGTATGATATACAGTATCAACCCCTCTCGACCATCAAAGCACAATCTCTGGAAGATTTCATCATAGAAGTTCAAGGTCCTGAAGAAGAGAATACATGGAAAAATTTTATGGATGGATCTTCAACCAGACAAGGTAGTGGAATTGATATTCTCCTTATATCCCCAAGGAAAGTTAAGCTTCAACTCTCTGTCAGGCTGAATTATAGGGCTATTAATAATGAAGCAGAACATGAAGCATTGATAGCAGGGTTACAAGCCACTCGGCAAGTGGGAGCATCTCGGGTGTATATTTATTCTAACTCTCAGTTAGCAGCCCAACAATTATTAGGTAATTTCGAAATCAATAATGATAGACTCAAGTTATATGCTGAGGCATTTAATAAATTGAAGGTTCAGTTTCAAGAAGTAAATATACAAAAGATTCCTCAGTCTGAGAATCAGGCAGCAGATGAATTAGCAAAATTGGCCTCTGCTATAACACCCTGGAGATTGGATCGGCCAGTTGAGCAGACATTGTTAGTATCTTGTATTGAAAGACAAGCTGATATAGAGATACAAGGTGATTGGAGAGCACAAATCATATCATATTTGCAGCAAGGTATTCTTCCAATTGATGGAGAATAGGCAAGGATATTTAAGAAGAGAGCTCCCAATACACTATTATAGGGGATCAACTATATAAAAGGGTTTTCTCTAGACCTTTACTTAAATGTATTGGAATAGAAGATATACAATTCATCTTGCAAGAGGCTCATTTGAGCTCATGTGGCAGTCATAAAGGAGGAAGATCCTTAGCCCGCAGAATTTTACTAGCAGGATTTTTTTGGCCTACTTTACATGAAGATGTTGCCAAGCTTGTAAGAACTTGCATTTCCTGTCAGAAATATCAGAATATTCCACATCATTCTACACAATTATTAAGAACCTCTACAGTTTCTTGTCCCTTTGATCAATGGGGCATGGATATAGTTGGTCTGTTTCCTATGGCAACTACACAAAGAAGATTTTTATTAGTGGCAGTAGACTATTTCTCTAAATGGGTAGAAATAGAACCACTCGCTCGGATTACTGAAAATGCAGTTATTAAATTCTTATGGAAAAATATTGTTTGTAGATTCGGTATTCCCCATAAATTAATCTCTGATAATGGAAGGTAATTTCAAGGAGACAGAATCTTAGACTGGTGTAAAAGCTTTGGTATCACTCAAGCATTTACCTCTGTAGCGTATCCACAGAGCAATGGCCAAGCAGAAGTAACCAACAGAGAGATTATCAGAGGTCTAAAAACTAAACATGTGGCAAAAAGCGATTCGCTCGCCCCCAGCGCCCCCGCCAATCCATCCCTAGGCCAACAAGGAGGAGGTAAATCACGGGTGGCTACTAGCCATTAGTGCAAATGGCCAAGACATGGGGGAGGTCATGCCCGGTCACGCCGAGTTTCGACCCTAAGACCTCATGTGGCAACACCTCATTCCTTAACCATTGCACCGCCCTGAGGGGACAGTCTAAAAACCAAACATGATCATGTCAGAGGTAGCTAGGTAGATGAATTACCTAGTGTTCTTTGGGCATATCATACTACACCCCGAGAAGCTACAGGGATTACTCCTTTTCAACTGGTTTATGGAGGAGAAGCTTTAATTCCTATAGAGGTGGGTGTAGAATCCGACAGAAGACGACTATACGACGATGACAATGCAGGTAGACGACTTATGGAGCTAGATTTGATAGAAGAAATTCGAGACAAAGCTACAACTAATCTTATATCATACCGACAATGAATGAGACAAAATTATAACAGGAGAGTCATCCCGAGATTCTTTCAAGTGGGGGATCTAGTATGGAAACATGTCAAACCTGCCGGGGATGTTAGCAAATTAGCACCACAATGGGAAGGACCCTACTAGGTGGTAGAAAAACTAGCATCTACTACAACAAAAATATTAAAAGACAACGGTTAAAAACCATTGTCGTAGGCTCTTTAAAACCGTTGTAATTGGCAGTGTTGTTAAATGTGCGGTAAAAGACAATAGTTTAAAACCGTTGTCTTTGATCACATTAGACAACAGTCATGCAATGGATTTAAAGCGTTGTCTTTTAATACCAATGACAACAGTTCTGCAACATATAAAACCGTTGTAATTGCCAGTTTTGCAATAATTTTGATCCTAGATATGCTTTTGACAACAAATACACTGTTGTCTTTCTTCCAAATTTAGTTTTAAACCATTGTCTTTGCATACTTTTCAAAACGGTTAAAAAATTGTTGTCTATGTTGATTAGAAAATGCATCACGAATAGATAAAATAATTTTTTTGCACACAAACCTGTACAACATATATACATTCACAAAACCATTGTCAACATATATAAATTCAGTTGTGTTTTATATATCTTGTCTCAACCAAAAACTGGTACAACATATATGTACATTCACTTAAGTTAAGTTTATAAACTTCTACAATTACTACAAGCTAAGCTATCCAAACATGACCATAAGTTAATGACAACCACAAAATTAAGTTTATCAAACCACAATCAAGCAAATTAACTTATCCGTTTCTGAATAGATCAAGTGATCAGGATGTGCAACAATCTTCATGTACTGGTCCTTTTTCTACATACAAAACTTCATTGACTTAGCTTGCAAACCCAGCTTTATCCCTTTTCTGAAAATAAACGTCCTGGAGATTACTTTCCTTCAAGATGAAAAGAAGAAAAAAAATATTAATATGATGTGCTAGATTTATAAAGAAGAAAGAGGGGTCATTTCTTACCTCCTAATAAGTTGAGACTTAGCCAATATCCATGATCATGATAGAGGTCTGAATACTTAAATTTAGTCCCTTAAGTTTCATTTGAATCAATGAAACCTTTGGTATTTGGTTAAGTACTCACTAAGGTCCTTCTCCAGAACGAACCTGGATTCGGAAGCTTGACCCATTATTTCATTGAACTACATAAGTTAAAAAAACAAAAAACACAACAGAAGCTAAAATGTTAAAAGACAACATATTTTATTTATGAATATGCAAAGATATGATAATTTAGGTTTTACCGTTATGTTTTGCATCAGTCGTTGACCTTATGTAGGGCAACACCGAAACAACTTCCAAGTAAATTGCAAGTGCTAACAATGGACAAGGCAAAATCTACAATTATAGAAAAAAAATCATTAGATCTTGTAAAAACAATCATATAAATAAAAGAAATGTTTATTAGATCTAGTAAAAACATGCAAGTTATTTATGATCAAAGGAGACAAGTTTCAAAATCTTGGACAATTCACTTCAGCAGGTTAAAACTAGAACCAGTCACTAATCTTGTCTGGTAGGATTAGATGGACTCTAGTTAACCTAAAATTTTTACAAGTTTAACCTGGAAAGAATAGTCAAACCTTCAAATGAAACCACAGTCCAGATTTTTCAATACAGGGGTCCTAACAATTTATAAGGTATGGCACAAATCACGAAAAAACTTAAGAGCACTGCCTAACATACCCACAAATATCGCAGTTGTACACCTCTTATATTTGTACTTTTGGACATAGAATAGATATCTCAATTACAATATTAATCATTGGAGAACGAAAATATTAGTTACGTATATATAAACAAGTACTTACACATGAGAAAGGGATTGAACAAGCTCCTGCAGGAAATCAGTAATAAATCCATTCTCATCCATTAGCACATGGTAATGAGTGGGTCGGGTTGTAAAATTACAAACACCAATATAAGAAAAACTTAAATTACTTATAGCTCTTGAAATATTGAATTTATTTAAACAAATGGCAGAATTTAATCCACAAAGCAAGTTCCTGTCAAGAACATTGATAATTTAATTTTGAAAATATACCTAGTAATTCACAAAGCAGGTACTTGTAAAAAAGAAAGCACCCAAATAAAATCCACACCGACCAAGAATGCTAAAAAATTATAAATGTAAAGGCTTTAAATAGATTACAACTTTTGAAACACAGAGCTTACAATCATGCCAGCATTAGAGCACATGTAGAAGTCATAATTGTTGGGTTCTTCGGGCCGCGAAAATCGCTTTTTCGCGTCGCGGAAACCCCGAGTCACCCAAAGCCATGGATCTCGTGCAAAGATTCGTAAACAAAATTTTTCGAAAAACCTTTTTTCTTGTACGAGTTTGTAAAAACTTTAGATCTACACTAAAGTTAAGATCATTACCCTTGTAGCGAAGCCCTTCGCGTTCCCGCTTGTCCAAGATGTCGCCGGATCTCTAGTTGTCAAAGTAGACAACCTCTATATGTATCCACACGGACACAAGTAGAAGGAGATGACCAAAACACAAGGTGTGCTAGCACCAATAGAGTGTTCGGCCAAGCAAGGAGGAGAGGGAGTGGGAGAGCTTGAGAGGAAGAAGGAAGAAGATACACCACTTGAATGAAAATGAATTCTCATTCAAAACCCAAAGTGGTGGGCCACTCTCATCTAGTGTAACTCCCACATTAATTCCAATTAATGTGGAGACCATTAAGAGTTGTAACCCCCATGAGGTGGCACTCTAGGATGATGTGGATCAACACTATTGGTCCACATCTTGTCACCTCACTAAATGACATGGCAACAAGTGTAACCTCCTCATTTAATGTGGGCCGGCCACATTAAATGCTATGGAGGCTTGTAACCTCCATGAGATGGCACACATTGATGATGTGGAGCAATCCTATTGGTCCACATCTTGCCAACTCACTAGTGATGTGGCAAAAAGTCAAGTCAAACATGACTTTTTCTCTTCCTCTCAAATCAAGTCAAACTTGATCAAATCTCTCTCATGGTTGATCTAATCCAACCATATGATTCAAGCCAACTTAATATAATGAATCTAATTCATTAAATTAAGTTGATTTAATGAGTCAAAATCTAAATTAGACTCATTGAATACATGAATCAACTTGAGTCCAACTCAATTATCCCAATTTTGATTACTCTTAATCCAATATGATTCATCAAATGAATCTAATCCTCTTGGTTCATCATATGAATCAAATCTCCATCTAATTGATCTTAGTGTGTGACCCTATAGGTTCTTGTAACATTGGCAATGCCCTAAACCCATTTAGGAGAATAAGTAATGAGCGGTATCTAGCAACACATCATTACTACCCAAGTTACAAGAATGTCGAGATCCGACATCACCTTGTGACTACCAATTGTGACTCCTCACAAAATATATGACATTGTCCTTCTATCCTAGACATCTAGATTGATCAATATGAGGCATAGACCGTGGCATCCTCTAATCAATCTAAATCTTGAACTCCAAGTAGACTCACTCGATCAAATAAACTCAACATCTAATGTTGACTCATTTGGGCATGACCATGCACTTAATGGTCTCACTCTATCAAGAATACCGATGTCGCTCCCGTCATATGGGAGGGATAGATCCCATCTACATCACTCACATCCCTCCGCATAATTTGTTACATACCCAGTAATCGCCTTTATAGTCCACCCAGTTACGGGTGACGTTTGACGAAACTAAAGTACATAAATCCTTATGTAGGGATCTATGGTGACTTCAGGTCTAAGGACTAGTAGTCATACTAATAGCCACATGAGAAAGTATATGACACTCATATAACGATCCATGATACTTTCTCATGGAGGGTCATTCGGTATACTTTATCTAATGCATATCCATGTGTCAGCTTGATATCTCTATATCCATGACTTGTGAGATCAAGTCATCAGCTGACCTACATGCTAGTCTTAATGTATTAACATTGTCCCTGAATGTTAATACTCGACTATGAATGATTTAGAGTAGTGTTCCCTATATTATCTCACTATCGATTCAACTAATCGATTGAAATATGTATGAACCTTCTACTCAAGGATGCTATTATACTTATTCTATTTGGCACTAATACAAATAAGTATAATAACCAAACAAATGCCTTTATTAATATACAAGAATATGATATACATGAGTCCATACAATCATCAAATGATTGGCTCTAGGGCTCTAACTAATAATCTCCCACTAGCACTAGTGCCAATCAGTATAGGCTCTAAGGCCTAAAGACCTAGTGTGACCATCATGCTTCCTCTGTGCCAAAGCCTTGGTCAAGGGATCTGCGATGTTAGCCTCTGTAGGTACTCTACAAATCTTCACATCTCCTCTATCGATAATCTCTCGAATGAGATGGAAGCGCCGTAGTATGTGCTTGGTCCGCTGGTGTGAGCGAGGTTCCTTCGCCTGTGCTATAGCTCCATTGTTGTCACAATAGAGCTCAACTGGGTCAGCGATGCTAGGAACCACCCCAAGTTCAGTGATGAACTTGCGGATCCAAACTGCCTCCTTTGCTGCCTCTGATGCAGCAATATACTCGGCCTGTTGTAGAATCGATCGTATCCCGCTTCGAACTCTTCCAGCTGACAGCACCACCATTAATGCAAAATACGAACCCTGACTGCGATCGGTAATCATCCTGATCGGTCTGAAAGCTGGCATCACTGTAACCCTTACAGTTAGCTCATCATTGCCTCCATATATCAAGAAATATTCTTTAGTCCTTCGTAAGTACTTAAGAATATTCTTGACCGCTATCCAGTGACTTTCACCTGGATCTGACTGGTATCTGCTCGTCATGCTCAAAGCATACGAGACATCAGGTCGAGTACACAGCATGGCGTACATGATCGATCCTATGGCTGAGGCATAAGGGATCTGATCCATGCGGTCTCTCTCCTCTCTAGAAGAGGGACCTTGAGTCTTCGAAAGACTCACGCCATATGACATCGGCAAAAATCCCTTCTTGGAGTTCTGCATGGAAAACCGAAGGAGTACCTTGTCAATGTATGTACTCTGACTTAGGCCAAGCAATCTCTTAGATCTATCTCTATAGATCTGTATCCCTAGAATGCGGGATGCCTCACCTAAGTCCTTCATTGAGAAGCAACTCCCTAGCCAGGTCTTGACAGACTGAAGCATAGGGATGTCCTTCCCAATGAGTAGTATGTCATCCACATACAATATGAGGAAGACAACTATGTCCCCTACAACCTTCTTGTAGACACAAGGCTCATCTTCGTTCTTGATGAAACCAAACTGTTTGATCGCATCATCGAATCGAAGATTCCAGCTCCGAGAAGCTTGCTTTAGTCCATAAATGGAGCTTGCATACTCTACTAGTATGCTGTGGATCTACAAAACCCTCAGGTTGTGTCATGTACACATCCTCAAGTAGGTTTCCATTCAGAAACGCGGTTTTGACATCCATCTGCCATATCTCATAGTCATGGTAGGCTGCAATAGCAAGCATGGTCCGAATGGACTTAAACATCGCCACTGGAGAAAAGGTTTCATCATAGTCAATACCATGAATCTGCTTGAAACCTTTAGCTACCAAGCGACCCTTATAGATAAGTCCATCCATGTCAGTCTTTCTCTTAAAGACCCACTTACACCCAATGGGTTTTACCCCTTCAGGTGGATCAACCAAAGTGTCACACCCCCAAAGGAGTCTCTGCTAGACAAAAATCCGACAAAATCTCCCCTGTATCGGTGACAATCTGAAGCATCAATACAAGCAAAATACATCAGCCACATGCGGCTGGAATATTTATATACACAACCACGCAGTTATAATAACAACCCACTCGGCTGGAATGAAACAATCACAACCACGCAGTTATATATAAAACAGCCCACACGGCTGTACTAAAACACAGCAGAAAAATGAAGGAAAGCCCACACAAACCAAATAAATACAATGCATGTCGGCACGGCTTAAACACAAATACAACACCAAAACATGAAGATAACCATAAGGCTAAACACAAATACAATGCCAGAAATAATAAAAAGATATATAAAAGAAAACAAGTACGGTCTTCGGATGTGACGTAGGACCCGGCAGACAGGATACTCCAAGCGACACTCCAACCATCTACCTGAAAACATAAGGATATACATGCGGTGGTGAGTATAGATAACTCAGCGGGTAATAGACAAGATAGTGCATGGTCCATAAACAACATGGAGATCACAAGTATACAGTCTCAGTAGGGAATAAAGAACATGATCATACTATCATAATCAATGCATCTGAACATACCTGACGTAATAACCCGACATAATCATAACTGACATAAAAACTACACAAACCACTACTGACATAATGATAAATACATACCCAATCTGAAATTGACGCAAGGTACAAAGATCAGTAACCTCACTGGATCTGCAACAGACATACCCGTGACATCTGTGCAATATAAATACGACTGCAAATACATGTAAAATAAATGACATGTATGCAGCATGACAACCATATGCAACAATCATATCGCAAACAAATGCAACATACCACAAACACATGCAACTAGTATATAGTAGGCATGTATGCAAATATAACCCCCAGATGCACCGTGCATCATATGCAAAAGTGCATGCATGCTCCATGGTCACCCCCGCCACCTCTCCGAACACCACGACCCCTGTATGGCCGAGAGGCTTGGGTCTGTGACGACTGTACTACCCTCCAGCCCACTATATAATGGTCGAGGCGGACAGTCCGCTAATAGCTATATAGCTACATAGCATTAGGGTCCCTGATTGCTCACAACGCCGGATCTCACAAAACCTCGTGACCGGGTGGCACGACAGGACTAGCAGCAACTGCTCCAGCTACCACTACCAATGAGTGGCCGAGTGTGCGGTGCTATTCCCAAACCAACTGACGACTCTCTCCACCACAAGGGAGACAATGGTCATCAGATGCAATGAATGATGAACATGATATATATATATAATCATCATCCATGCAACAAATCCCAAATCTCATAAACACCTCCAACATGAGTATAATCGTCATGATACCTCCACGTATCCCACCAAACATATGTACACACTACCCATGTATAATCAACCAAAAATCTCCAATAATCCCACCAGACACAAGTACATAAAAGATAAGTACAATCAACATGTATCCTCCAATAAAAATACAACAGACATGTGTATATACTCTAAACATACAATCAACACAACTCCTCCAAAAGTACATGACAAATACGTATGTACACACACCACATGTAAATGCACGGTCAACAAGATAACTCCTATAACACATACCCATCTATGTACAGTCCACATCATATACCCAATCAGCATGGTAATACCAACAACCCGATAATCCCTTCAAGACGTACTCTACACGCATAATCACAACAGAGTAGATATCAAGAGTGGAGACTGTATATGAATTAAATAGATCATCACAAGGGACAAGCATAAGTATCATGCAGGAAAAACAGCAACCGATCATGATATAAGATAAAGATGCCTAATTCATTCAATAATATCCATGCACTAAGTTTCAAAGAAACTATAAAGAGGCCAAGGAAGAAATACCCACCTTAAATCTGTCGACCGTGCCAAATAATCTCGCGTCGAGACACTCGTCCCGAATCCAAGTCCTGCGATCACATAATATAAATTTAGCTAATTACATAGGTAGCAAATAGCTAAATAAACTCCCCAATCTAATTAGGGAAATCCCTAATCGAAGTAACTTACCTAATTCCTTAATTCAACTCCTTCTAGATCCAACCATAATCCACAATCTATTAATCAATCCAAAACTCACTAATCCAAACTCATCATAAATCCACAACAACCTATCCAATGATCCTAAGAATGACCACATAACAATCTACATCAACCGATCATCATATCCACAAATTTCCACCCGATACAAACCCCAATCAATCCAATATATACCAATAACAATCATGTATCCATCTATATAAATCATCCACCAAATAAGCATTATAAATCAACTCCGAAACTTACCCAAATTCGGATGCACCGTTGTTGATCCAAAAGCGATTCGCACCCATTGATTAACAAATCCAAAGTTTGCTATGGAGAAAAATGGAGATTCCCCACCCATCTGCAGCTGGTCCGGCACAAACAGAGGAGACAAGAAACCTAAGGCATTTCGTCAAACACCTGTTAAGCACAAGAAATGTCACTACCCTAATTAATACTACCTAATTAAATTAGGGTTTACAATTAGGACTTATCCAAAACAAACTCACCCAAATTCATGGTGACCACTGGTTGAACATGACCAGAGGGATTCACTGTCGACACAAGATCACCGGAATTGTGGATCATTGACGAATGGTACTGATCAAAGCCCGAGTCTGTGAGAACCATAATCTGGTGGAGAGAAAGCCCTGATGGCAACCGCCTCTGCTCTGCTCTGATCCGCCAGTGAGAGGGAGAGTATGCCCTAGCCCCCCCTGTGTTGATTCTTCCTCTGGCAACAACATCACCTGGCGGCAAGGTAGCTTCAACGGCGCCCGAAGGTGGACGGATGGCGACCGAGTCGATGGATCGGCCAAGGACTGGACTCCTCCCCTGTCGCGATCACGTTTGGCATAGATGGTTGTGGGGATCGGCGACGTCAGTGCTGCAACGACCAGATCGGAAGAGGGCAAGATCACGGAGGAGAAGAGGAGGTAATCCAGCCGGTCGGGGCGATCTTGCTGGTGATCGGCGATGGGGTTGCACCAACGAAGAGGAGAAGACGATCGGTGGCTCCCGGAGTCGGCGATGGCAACCGGCGACGAGAAAGAATCGGGAGAAGAGGCAAGAGTCGGGCGCGATGTGAAGAGAAGAAGGTCGGGAGAAACTCGAGAAAAAGGAGAGAATAAGAAGGGAATAGGAAATTAAGGATTTAAATACTTAGATTAATTTTCATTAACCACTAAGTTAATTTCTCAATCGACTCTCACTCAATTTAGGTATCCCAAATAGAGTTCCACTATATCCCGAATATATCCCTTCAAAACGGGTCATACGGACTCCATTTAAATCCCGAAAAATTTCTAAAAATTCTCGAAAAATCCAATAAGATATTTCGTCCAATAACATTTATTATTAATTTTGCGATATCTTACATTCTCCTCCACTAATAAAAATTTGGTCCCCAAATTTACTGGTCAACTCAGGGATCTTTATCCAATGATAACCTCCAAGCAACACACTCATATACCCCTCTATCCAAGTATGATGAACAAATCTCCAAACATGACAATCCTCCTCCAAGTGACTAGTGACAACTCTGTGAGCTATGAACTCACCCTACTCCCGCTACTCCCACTCTGCAATCTAGCCAACTGTGGATAAATCAAACACCTCTAAAATCCAAAATCCACTCTCCTCAGATCCTCCAATCATCATGTATAGGGCACTCAAACTATCCATCAGTCTGAGGGTAGAAATTCATACTAAAACAAAGCTCCTAATCTAAAGTCTGCTTTAATCACAGTCAAAACCATGATGTGAAATCACTGATCTCTATCCAATATAACCCTCAGAGATATACCATAAGGTCCGGTAATCTCTCTACCATATGATCCTGCTACTCAATCCAACGGATACATCCTACAAATCAATAGCTAGGGAGTAAGTCGTCGCCCGACAATGATTACCCAAACCAAAATATCCTCTCTAAGTCTTGGATAATCCCAAAACGGAGATAATCCTACTAACCACTGATGTTCATCCTCCACTTGCTGACATAATAGACATCAAGCTACAAAATCCGCGATGTCTTTCTTCATACGTTCCACCAAACAGGAACACTTTAAGTCTCTATACCTCGGGTGTGTTTCCCGGATGTATCACAAATCTAGACCGATGTGTCTCCTACAGTCACTCCTCCCGGATAAGAAGTGAATCGGAAACACATAAAATCTCTCACGAAAGTAAAGAATCCAATTTCTCATTACATGAGAATTCTAATAACTGGCACGAGAAGACTACTCCGCCCATGCTACATCAGAACTGCACCAAACCCTAGGTACGATACATATGTGTAGAGTACAAATCCGTCTACACTAGAAAGTACAACTAAGACAGGTGTAGTTATCAGCTTCTCGTTTCATCACCTGAAACTGATCTCGTACGCATCTGTCCAGGAAAGTTCTATTCCTTTCCTAAACAGTCCAGTCAACAACATATCAATGCGAGAGAAACCCTCATCCAATCTCCAATAATATCTAGTTAGACCAAGGAAGCTCCGAGTCTCCTATATAGACTACGACTACTCCCAACTGATAACAGCCTCTATCTCCTATGGATCCACTAATATCTCTCTACTAAAGACAACGCGTCCCAGAAATCTCGAAGAAGACGATCACAATACGCACTACTGAACTTCGTATATAGATGTTCCCATCGAAACATCTCTAGAACTATGCGAAGATAGTGTACGTGATCCACCTCGGATCGAAAATAGATCGCAACATCGTCAATGAAGACAATGAAAACTGATCTAATTACCCTAGAAATACTAAGTACATCAAGTCCATGAACACATCTAGGGCATGGTATGCCTAAATGGTAACACTATAGACTCATAATATCTGCACAACAGGCACACTCAACTGTAAGATCACTGACCACAAGTCTGAAATCTGATCACCAACCACAAATCACCAAATCTATAAATATCACACATGTGCTACTCCGCATATCGCTATCCACATCAAACGGCAAATAATAAATCATCAAGTCGAACATCCCCTAATAGATCATCAAAGGACAACATATCACCACACTTGATCTCCTAATATCCATCAATCTCCAATCATCCTCAACATCAATCAATCAAACCAGATTATCCCCTAAACAAAGATAGAGTAAAAGGAAATCATCCAACCTTCAACACTCACTACCAACAACTAAATGTATCCAAAAAGTCTGTCAAATCTCATCATCTCATTTTTCTAATAATCAAATATCCACAGTAGAAGGATGTCCATCCAAAGTCAAAGGGTCACATAACCTGCTGACTAAGAGTCTACCTATCAAGGAGATATCTCCACCACCCTTATCATCATCCTATATATGTCCCTCGACAAATACCGATAAAAAGTCAAACCCTCTAATATGAGATATAGACTATAATATCTGGTAAAATGATCACGTGGTCAAGGTCTTGAGCTACCTGATAGAGACAATGTTAGCTGAGTCGTCTAACCATTGTCTTGTACCCCATCATACCGTGATTGCTCCACCCTGAGGTTCAACAACCTCCAGTATCGAGCAATGAACACAAGGATAGTGGAATGCTATAACTAAATAACTGATCAAAATATCCGTAAATCGATGCTCTACCCCTCAAAGATCATCATCTGAAATTATACATAGTTACGGTCGGACCTCCTAGGTATTACTCAACTAATACCACTTCCTCCGCACCATTACGGGGTATATAACACTAAGTACATCATGGATATCTAACCATATCCAATAGTCCCATGAGTCAGGATCTCCCATGGAACAACGTTAGGCGAGTCGACTAATCATCGCCTTATAAACCATCATGCTACCAAAGGAAGTAGAGAACTACTCTCTCTCCAAATACCTCAAGAAAATCACTAAGTAATGACCTGATCTCCGAAAATATTCTCTGCTTCTTCCTTCACGTGGTACCGGGTCACGTAAAGGTTAAGTAGCTAACTTCAACTCTCTCACGTCAATACAAATCGTATGTCCGAATGTACTCTCCAACTCGTACGCCCCAATGACGATTGTATCTCATAAGTGTTAAGCAGGTAGCTTTACATTTTTCCACATCAGTGGAGGTATCCTATCCGAATGTACCTTCTAAGTCATCCTATCAGGTACAATCAGTCCATAGTCAAAGTCCCCATGAAATAGGATACGACAACCCTCTACAGGCTGACCAAGCCGACAATGGTATACGGCTAACTCAGTCCTCCCCATGACGGTACAAGTCATGTACTCAAATGTATCTCCCAAATATCTAACCAAGCGCAAGTAACCCCAAAGATCAGAATCTCTAAAAATAGAGTATGACGATACCCTAATGATCGAACTGCTAAATAAATCGGTCATCAACTAACTGATCTAATAAGGGTAAATCCTCGTCAAAAGCAACTAAGGTAAAATCGATCCACCACTACCCAAGTCAACGAGGATAATCTACAAACCTAACCAATAGGAGTGAATCAATACTCTACTAATCAAAATAACAGGAGTACACCGATACTCCACTAACTGAGTCAACATGAGTATACAAATATCATCCATTACCCAGCAAATAAAAATATAGACTGGTACATGACTCTAACTCTCAACCAACTAGTAGTAACTGACACAAACTACTGGTAGTATGATATAACAAATCCCTTGAGATTGTAATCCTTGATCTCCATTAGGTCAACCGTGATCAGTGATTGACCCAATACATGAAATGCATGATACGATCAACTAGGCAAATAATAACAAGAGAACACTAACACACATCATAACTATATGGGCAACAATACATACACCAACAGAAATACTTGATAACAATATGCAAACATACCTCCTATAGCCTGGAGAAGTCCTGCTGCTGCCTGGTCCCAAAGCCCGAAAAGTCACATTAAGAAAATCGAAATACGAAATTCAAAAACACGAATAACAGGCATCGTACTTGCTCTGATACCAAAAATTGGTATCAGATAAATCTCGAAAATGCAAAATGCATAGCAAGTATCGCAAAGCTGCTCTAATACCACTAAATTGTCACGCCCCCAAAGGAGTCTCTGCCAGACAAAAATCCGACAAAATCTCCCCTGTACCGGTGACAATCTGAAGCATCAATACAAGCAAAATACATCAGCCACATGCGGCTAGAATATTTATATACACAACCACGCAGTTATAATAACAGCCCACTCGGCTAGAATGAAACAATCACAACCACGCAGTTATATATAAAACAGCCCACACGGCTGTACTAAAACACAGCGGAAAAACGAAGGAAAGCCCACACAAACCAAATAAATACAATGCATGCCGGCACGGCTTAAACACAAATACAACACCAAAACCTGAAGATAGTCATATGGCTAAACACAAATACAATGCCAGAAATAATAAAAAGATATATAAAAGAAAACAAGTACGGTCTTCGGATGTGACGTAGGACCCGGCAGACAGGATACTCCAAGCGACACTCCAACCATCTACCTGAAAACATAAGGATATACATGTGGTGGTGAGTATAGGTAACTCAGTGGGTAATAGACAAGATAGTGCATGGTCCATAAACAACATGGAGATCACAAGTATACAGTCTCAGTAGGGAATAAAGAACATGATCATACTATCATAATCAATGCATCTGAACATACCTGACGTAATAACCCGACATAATCATAACTGACATACAAACTACACAAACCACTACTGACATAATGGCAAATACATACCCAATCTGAAATCGACGCAAGGTACAAAGATCAGTAACCTCACTGGATCTGCAACAGACATACCCGTGACACCTGTGCAATATAAATACGACTGCAAATACATGTAAAATAAATGACATGTATGCAGCATGACAACCATATGCAACAATCATATCGCAAACAAATACAACATACCACAAACACATGCAACTAGTATCTAGTAGGCATGTATGCAAATATAACCCCCAGATGCACCGTGCATCATATGTAAAAGTGCATGCATGCTCCATGGTCACCCCCGCCACCTCTCCGAACACCACGACCCCTGTATGGCCGAGAGGCTTGGGTCTGTGACGACTGTACTACCCTTCAGCCTACTATATAGTGGTCGAGGCGGACAGTCCGCTAATAGCTATATAGCTACATAGCATCAGGGTCCCTGACTGCTCACAATGCCGGATCTCACAAAACCTCGTGACCGGGTGGCACGACAGGACTAGCAGCAACTGCTCCAGCTACCACTACCCATGAGTGGCCGAGTGTGCGGTGCTATTCCCAAACCAACTGACGACTCTCTCCACCACAAGGGAGACAATGGTCATCAGATGCAATGAATGATGAACATGATATATATATATATATATATATATATATATATATATATATATAAATAATCATCATCCATGCAACAAATCCCAACCCTCATAAACACCTCCAACATGAGTATAATCGTCATGATACCTCCACGTATCCCGCCAAACATATGTACACACTACCCATGTATAATCAACCAAAAATCTCCAATAATCCCACCGGACACATGTACATAAAAGATAAGTACAATCAACATGTATCCTCCAATAAAAATATAACAGACATGTGTATATACTCTAAACATACAATCAACACAACTCCTCCAAAAGTACGTGACAAATACGTATGTACACACACCACATGTAAATGCATGGTCAACAAGATAACTCCTATAACACATACCCATCTATGTACAGTCCACATCATATACCCAATCAGCATGGTAATACCAACAACCCGATAATCTCTACAAGACGTACTCTACACGCATAATCACAACAGAGTAGATATCAAGAGTGGAGACTGTATATGAATTAAATAGATCATCACAAGGGACAAGCATAAGTATCATGCAGGAAAAACAGCAACCGATCATGATATAAGATAAAGCTGCCTAATTCATTCAATAATATCCATGCACTAAGTTTCAAAGAAACTATAAAGAGGCCAAGGAAGAAATACCCGCCTTAAATCTTCGATCATGCCAAATAATCTCGCGTCGAGACACTCGTCCCGAATCCAAGTCCTGCGATCACATAATATATATTTAGCTAATTACATAGGTAGCAAATAGCTAAATAAACTCCCCAATCTAATTAGGGAAAGCCCTAATCGAAGTAACTTACCTAATTCCTTAATTCAACTCCTTCTAGATCCAACCATAATCCACAATCTATTAATCAATCCAAAACTCACTAATCCAAACTCATCATAAATCCACAACAACCTATCCAATGATCCTAAGAATGACCACATAACAATCTACATCAACCGATCATCATATCCACAAATTTCCACCCGATACAAACCCCAATCAATCCAATGTATACCAATAACAATCATGTATCCATTTATATAAATCATCCACCAAATAAGCATTATAAATCAACTCCGAAACTTACCCAAATTCGGATGAACCGTTGTTGATCCAAAAGCGATTCACACCCTTTGATTAACAAATCCAAAGTTTGCTGTGGAGAAAAATGGAGATTCCCCACCCATCTGCAGCTGGTCCGGCACAAACAGAGGAGACAAGAAACCTAAGGCATTTCATCAAACACCTGTTAAGCACAAGAAATGTCACTACCCTAATTAATACTACCTAATTAAATTAGGGTTTACAATTAGGACTTATCCAAAACAAACTCACCCAAATTCATGGTGACCACTGGTTGAACATGACCAGAGGGATTCACTGTCGACACAAGATCACCGGAATTGTGGATCATTGACGAATGGTACTGATCAAAGCCCGAGTCTGTGAGAACCATAATATGGTGGAGAGAAAGCCCTAATGGCAACAGCCTCTGCTCTGCTCCGATCCGCCAGTGAGAGGAAGAGTATGCCCTAGCCCCCCCTGTGTTGATTCTTCCTCCGGCAACAGCATCACCTGGCGGCAAGGTAGCTTCAACGGCGCCCGAAGGTGGACGGATGGCGACCAAGGCGATGGATCGGCCAAGGACTAGACTCCTCCCTTGTCGCGATCTCGTTTGGCATAGATGGCTGTGGGGATCGGCGACGTCAGGGCAGCAACGACCAGATCGGAAGAGGGCAAGATCACGGAGGAGAAGAGGAGGGAATCCGGCCGGTCGGGGCGATCTTGCTGGTGATCGGAGATGGGGTTGCACCAACGAAGAGGAGAAGACGATCGGTGGCTCCCGGAGTCGGCGATGGCAACCGGCGACGAGAAAGAATCGGGAAAAGAGGCAAGAGTCGGGCGCGATGTGAAGAGAAGAAGGTCGGGAGAAACTCGAGAAAAAGGAGAGAATAAGAAGGGAATAGGAAATTAAGGATTTAAATACTTTGGTTAATTTTAATTAACCACTAAGTTAATTTCTCAATCGACTCTCACTCAATTTAGGTATCCCAAATAGAGTTCCACTATATCCCGAATATATCCCTTCAAAACGGGTCATACGGACTCCATTTAAATCCCGAAAAATTTCTAAAAATTCTCGAAAAATCCAATAAGATATTTCGTCCAATAACATTTATTATTAATTTTGCGATAATAATGAATCTGCTTGAATCCTTTAGCTACCAAGCGGCCCTTATAGATAAGTCCATCCATGTCAGTCTTTCTCTTAAAGACCCACTTACACCCAATGGGTTTTACCCCTTTAGGTGGATCAACCAAAGTCCATACTTGGTTGGTGTACATGGATTCCATCTCGGATCTCATGGCTTCTAGCCATTTCTTGGAATCTGGTCTCATCACAGCTTCCTGATAGGTGGTAGGCTCATCCTCTATGAGCACAATGTCATCATGGTCAGACAAGAGAAAAGAGTATCTCTCAGGCTGACGACGTACCCTATCAGACCTGCGAAGAGGTATGTCTACTTGAACCGGTTGTTGTTCCTCAACTCCTTGTGGAACAACATCATCCACAACACTTTGTGGTTCCAGTTAAATTTCCATCATGGCATTAGTGCTATTGTTCGCATCTTGAACTTCTTCAAGATCGAACGCGCTCCCACTAGTCTTTCTAGAAACAAAGTCCCTTTCTAGAAAGACCCCAGTCTTTGCCACAACTACCTTGTGCTGACTGGGAATGTAGAAGTAATATCCCTTAGTTTCCTTGGGATATCCGATGAAATAGCACTTGTCAGATTTGGGTCCTAATTTGTCTGAGACTTGACGTCGTACGTAAGCGTCACAACACCAAATCCTCATGAAAGACACCTGGGTATCTCTCCCAGTTCATATCCTGTATGGTGTCTTTATCACGGCCTTTGATGGAACTCGGTTGAGTATGAAAGTTGCCGTGTCTAGAGCATATCCCCATAGATATGTCGAAAGATCTGTGTGACTCATCATAGATCGTACCATATCTAATAGGGTACGATTCTTTCTTTCGGATACACCATTCCACTGTGGTGTTCCAGGAGTAGTGAGTTGGGATAGAATCCCACACTCAGCTAGGTAGTCACGAAACTCATGGCTAAGGTATTCTCCACCTCGATCTGATCGAAGTATCTTAATACTCTTGCCAAGCTGGTTCTGTACTTCATTCTTGAATTCTTTGAACTTTTCAAAGGATTCAGACTTATGTGTCATCAAGTACACATAACCATATCTACTGAAGTCATCAGTAAATGTGATGAAGTATCTATAACCGCCTCTAGCTGCAACATTGAAAGGGCCACATACATCACTATGTATGAGTCCTAACAAATCAGTTGCTCTCTCGCTATGCCCACTAAAGGGGGTCTTGGTCATCTTGCCTCGTAGGCATGACTCGCATATCTCATATGATTCTAAATCAAATGAGTCCAGCAAACCATCCTTATGGAGCTGGGATAAGCGCTTGTCATTTATATGACCTAAGCGACAGTGCCAGAGGTAGGTTTGGTTCATGTTATTTGACTTGAACCTCTTGGTACTAATGTTATAGATAGGGCTCTCAAGGTATAGAATATAGAGTCCGTTTATTAGTGGTGCACTACAATAGAACATATCTTTTAAATAAACAGAACAACATTTGTCTTTTATTATAAAAGAGTATCCTTTCTTGTCTAAACAAGAAACTGAAACTATGTTCTTAGTAAGAGCAGGCATAACAACAATCATCTAAATCTAGTACAAGCCCGAGGGCAGAGATAGATAAGTTCCTACAGAACAGCAGGAACCCGTGCTCCATTGCCTACTCGTAGGTCCACCTCGCCCTTTGCCAATGCTCGCTATTTCTCAGCGCACATCGGTACAAATGTGAGAAGCACATCCAATATCTAATACCCATGATGTAGAAATAGATAGATTGACTTCTATAACATAAATACCTGAAGTGGAAGTCTCACTTCGCTTCTTCTTAAGATCCTCCAAGTATACCTTGCGTTCCTCTTCCGGTCTGACCGCAGTGGAAGCAGGTAGCATCCTTGGCGACCCCTCCTTTAGGCTTCAGTGCCTTACCTTTGCCCTTGGTTTGGGACTTTCCCTTACCTTTGGGCTTGCCCTTGCCCTTGTGCTTCTGGACCATCAGAATGGGCTTAACCTTCTTAAGGTTAATCTCAGCAGTTCGTAACATACTAAGTAGCTCGGGCAGTGGCTTGTCAATCTCGTTCATGTTATAGTTGAGAATGAATTGACTATAGCTATCCGACAAGGACTGCAAGATCAAGTCAGTCGCCAGCTCTTGGCCAAGTGGGAACCCCAGTCTTTGTAGGTTCTCTATGTACCCAATCATCTTGAGTACATAAGGACCTACAGGAGCCCCGTCTGACATCTTGCACTGAAATAGTGCCTTCGAGATCTGAAATCTCTCATGCCTCGCTTGTCCTTGATATAGTTGGCGAAGATGCTCAACCATATCGAAAGCGCCCATCAACTCATGTTGCTTCTGAAGCTCTGAGTTCATGGTCGCGAGCATTAGACAGGACACATCTAATGCGTCGTCTTGATGCTTCTTGTAAGCATCTTTGTCTGCTCGCGGGGCATTGGCAGGAGGAGCCTCCGGAATGGGATGCTCCAGAACGTACAGTTTACGTTCCTGGGTGAGAACTATTCTCAAATTCCTGTACCAGTCCAGGAAATTCGCTCCGTTGAGCTTGTCCTTCTCAAGGACAGATTGCAGGGAGAAGGAATTCGTGTTCGACGTCATGGTTATCTACAACAGAAAATTTGCAGAAATAAATATCATATTCCTTTTAAAAATTATTTAATTAGGCCTTTAATTAAAAGATGCTCCCACTGAATACTATAATTCATGTGGGACAAGATCCACATCATACTAACCCTTGAGTTAGCTTTGGCTAATTCGCCCAAGGCTTAGTATGATCGGTAGGTAACGATTACCAATTACATCTCTATGCAACTCTTGTTTATAGAATCAATATCCGCATTTATATTAAAACTCGAGTTAGCTTTGGCTAATATGCCCGAGAGTTAATATAGATGTGATTTTGACCTATCTTTTCCAACCGTTGGAATAATGTCTATAGTTGACTCGATCCAACCGAGTAACTAGGAATACTCAATCTAATTGAGTTTGTATTCACCCATGCGTTGATAGGCGGGACCAAGATTGTCCCTCCGTACCCTACCAAGATAATATGTATTGCTCTGCTTTGGCAGATTCAACAATACATGTGATCGAGGTAGTGATAGGTATCACGGCACGGTTAGGCATTTAGAGTTGGTTCGATCGAGATCTAATCTAATCGAAAAAGGATGCATCTTGTGCACGACTTAGATCTAATCTAATCGCAAGGGTGCATCATGTGCACGACTTAGATCTAATCTAATCGTTAAGGCACTAATTAATTAATTAATTATTAAACATGCATCAGATACATAACAATTAATTAATTAATCTATTTGTGATTTAGTCATGGCCCTACTACAATTTTCTTAAGCCAATGAGAAGATCGAATGGTCAACCTAGGGTCAACAGCTTCTCCAAGCTCCTCCCTTTGACCACCTTGTGTTGCTCATGCCCGCCTCGGAACTCCGTCTCGTGTGGACCCTCCACCGCTCCAATTTGTACATTACAATTTGAAACTCGAGTTACATTCGAGTCTAAATCTAATTTACAACCAAAATAAGAGAAAGGCACGACGCGCAGGCCGTGGGAAAAATAAAAATACAGCACACACAATCATATGACGGCACGCAGGCCGTATTATGAATTACAACACAAATCCAATCTTATTGGGTATTTTGGGCCATGACTATCACAAATTAATATATAATTCAAAATTATATATTTTCATAATTTTCTATAATTTTAAAAATAATTTTTACAATTTTTATGAGTAAAATTTCCCGGCGGTCCCAATTAGCGGTTTCGGGCGCAATCGCGGAACGGATCCCCTTGTGGGGCCCAGGGGCAGCGCCCCTACCCGTGATCTAACCATCGCGAGGGTTCCTTTACGATCCAACAGCGCCTAAACCCACTGTCCCAAAATGATTTGGGTCGAGACATTGCCGTTTCGGAAAAATCTTCCCGGCGGGTTCGTTTTTAGCGATTTTGGGTGCAATCGCGGAGCAAATTCCCTTGCGGGGTTAGGGGCAATGCCCCTACCCACGATCTAACCATCGTGAGTTACTCCTTTGCGATCTAATGGCACCCAACCCCGCTGTCCCAAACGGATTTGGTGCAAAATGAAGCCGTTTAAAAGAAAACTTTCCGGTAGCCGAAACCTACAAGTGCCGAGACACTTGTGCTTCGCTTCTACGGAAAAATTACTCATAAAAACTCTAAAAACTCAATTTTTACAGAAAATCACAGAAGGTATATTTTTCATAAAAATACAAACGAACTCGTACAAGTCTTTTCACGTGGCTCTGATACCACTGTTGGGTTCTTCGGGCCGCGAAAACCGCTTTTTCGCTTCGCGGAAACCCCGAGTCACCCAAAGCCATGGATCTCGTGCAAAGATTCATAAACAAAATTTTTCGAAAAACCTTTTTCTTGTACGAGTTTGTAAAAACTTTAGATCTACACTAAAGTTAAGATCATTACCCTTGTAGCGAAGCCCTTCGCGTTCCCGCTTGTCCAAGATGTCGCCGGACTCTAGTTGTCAAAGTAGACAACCTCTATATGTATCGACACGGACACAAGTAGAAGGAGACGACCAAAACACAAGGTGTGCTAGCACCAATAGAGTGTTCGGCCAAGCAAGGAGGAGAGGGAGTGGGAGAGCTTGAGAGGAAGAAGGAAGAAGATACACCACTTGAATGAAAATGAATTCACATTCAAAACCCACAGTGGTGGGCCACTCTCATCTAGTGTAACTCCCACATTAATTTCAATTAATGTGGAGACCATTAAGAGTTGTAACCCCCATGAGGTGGCACTCTAGGATGATGTGGATCAACACTATTGGTCTACATCTTGCCACCTCACTAAATGACATGGCAACAAGTGTAACCTCCTCATTTAATGTGGGCCGGCCACATTAAATGCTATGGAGGCTTGTAACCTCCATGAGATGGCACACATTGATGATGTGGAGCAATCCTATTGGTCCACATCTTGCCAACTCACTAGTGATGTGGCAAAAAGTCAAGTCAAACATGACTTTTTCTCTTCCTCTCAAATCAAGTCAAACTTGATCAAATCTCTCTCATGGTTGATCTAATCCAACCATATGATTCAAGCCAACTTAATATAATGAATCTAATTCATTAAATTAAGTTGATTTAATGAGTCATAATCTAAATTAGACTCATTGAATACTTGAATCAACTTGAGTCCAACTCAATTAGCCCAATTTGGATTACTCTTAATCCAATATGATTCATCAAATGAATCTAATCCTCTTGGTTCATCATATGAACCAAATCTCCATCTAATTGTCCTTAGTGTGCGACCCTATAGGTTCTTGTAACGTTGGCAATGCCCTAAACCCATTTAGGAGCATAAGTAATGAGCGGTATCTAGCAACACATCATTACTACCCAAGTTACAAGAATGTCGAGATCCGACATCACCTTGTGACTACCAATTGTGACTCCTCACAACATATATGACATTGTCCTTCTATCCTAGACATCTAGATTGATCAATGTGAGGCATAGACCGTGTCATCCTCTAATCAATCTAAATCTTGAACTCCAAGTAGACTCACTCGATCAAATGAACTCAACATCTAATGTTGACTCATTCGGGCATGGCCATGCACTTAGTGGTCTCACTCTATCAAGAATACCGATGTCGCTCCCGTCATATGGGAGGGATAGATCCCATCTACATCACTCACATCCCTCCGCATAATTTGTTACATACCCAGTAATCGCCTTTATAGTCCACCCAGTTACGGGTGACGTTTGACGAAACTAAAGTACATAACTCCTTATGTAGGGATCTATGGTGACTTCAGGTCAAAGGACTAGTAGTCATACTAATAGCCACATGAGAAAGTATATGACACTCATATAACGATCCATGATACTTTCTCATGGCGGGTCATTCAGTATACATTCTCTAATGCATACCCATGTGTCAGCTTGATATCTCTATATCCATGACTTGTGAGATCAAGTCATCCAGCTGACCTACATGCTAGTCTTATTGTATTAACATTGTCCCTGAATGTTAATACTCGACTAGGAATGATTTAGAGTAGTGTTCCCTATATCATCTCACTATCGATTCAACTAATCGATTGATATAGGTATGAACATTCTACTCAAGGACGCTATTATACTTATTCTATTTGGTACTAATACAAATAAGTATAATAACCAAACAAATGCCTTTATTAATATACAAGAATATGATATACATGAGTCCATACAATCATCAAATGATTGGCTCTAGGGCTCTAACTAACAATAATTCCTTGGATGACAAATTTGGTTAAAAATATTTGTCCCTACATTTAAAACTCCATGGGAAAAAAGTAATGTCAAAACATACAATGTGCTTCATATTTGTGCATTTGCGCATGCCATGTATGAGGCTTGAAACATCACGTCGAGCTAAAAAATTAACAATAACCCAACGGGTGATTTGAGACGGCTCCATCAATTTCTGAAAGAGGTATATATTTTAACTACAATAATAAACTCATTGAAAGCAAAAAAAAACACCTTTTGGTTAAAATTCCATCTCCCCCTTGATGGAATAAAGTCCTCTCCATTGCCAACTTTGAGCTGCAGCATTTGCTTTTGTCATAAATAACCTCAAATAATACGTAAAAATATACATACAAAACATAAAATCATACCCGGGGAGGTTGCAATACTATGCCTTCTATTTGAGGAAAAACAGTGGCAATGCTAACGCTACATGCATGTAGGAGTGGGTGAGCATCATAATTATTGAATCTCAAAGCCTATCTATCATCCAAGGATAAGCATGAAAAAATAGCATACATGTCATACCAACAAAATCAATCTTAAAGATCGACACATACCTCACTAAGGACACTTATTCATTCACAAGGTTTCAGCCTTGACTTTTCCACTAGGGAAGTTTGTTGAAATGTTGACAGTGATTTGGTATATCTTTGCAGTGAAACTAAGGAGCAGAACTGAATAGTTTGCCAAATTTGTCAGGATAAAAATAAAGGTTCTTTCAAAAAAAAATTTAAAAAAAGTGAAGTAGAATTAGCTCAAAAACCTCAAGGGGCACATATGATGGTCCTTTTGGTTTTCCAACATTTAAGCAAGGAAAATCAACAGAGTAACACAATTGAATCCTCTGTTGTCACAGAAAATAATCATAAACAATTACTTCAATTGTATATGAATTTTCATTTCTATTTCTCAAAGGAAGGAAGCAAGACCAATTCCAACCTTGAGGCAGATACACCACCATTATACAAACACTAATGGTTTTTAGAAAGCAAGATTAGTTCCAAACATAAGCAGAGAAAAAGGAGAATTCTGCAGTTCCAAGCAATAAATTCTTATCGCCAAAGGAAGAAACACAGAAGTTGTACAAACTCACATTTATATAAAAGCAGCTTCTCCTAGTTCTTAAAATAATGCTTCATTACATATGCTTCAAAAATTCAAAGATTCTTATAAACCAATTGATTGCGAAATGCTGACAAATAATGAAACAACACAACCTCGAAAAACTCACATTTAATCTTTGCAAGCCTTGTCACTTACCCCAATGATTTTAAATATGTTTAATAAAATTATTTTTTTTAAAAAATCACTTTTCCAAACAAAACCATGTGACACATACCTTTCGCTCATCCTCACTGCCTCCATGTTCTTACTCATAATTGCTGCCATCCTCACTGCCTCCATGTCCTAACTCAAGGAAGTAGGAAGCTGGTACACTTTTTAAGGTTTGATGAGACAAGAAGTCTTATTCACTTGTTACAAAGTTGTTCAGCTGTTCCTCTAAAGGAAGGTGAAGCGAAACCATCACAATCAAATGCTTCCTCCGTTTGCATCTATGAATTAATTGTAGCAACTTGAGTAAAAACCTTTCTTGAAAAAACCAAAGAGTTGCTAATCAATTCACAGATCAAATAGAGATCCAAGAAATCTCAGAACTTCTTGATTTTAAAGCAAACAGAACATGAAGTCAAAGGTTTTCTTTAGTTTTCATTGCAATCTTAGATTAATACGATTGCCTAAGGAAAAGGGAAAACAAAATTGAAATAGGAAGAGGTTGTTTGGCAAGATCAAAGATTATTCGATCTGTGAACATGTACAAAGAACAGCAATAAAGCAATTTGGGGTAGACAATTTGAGATCGGCATATAATCAAACACCTTTGATGCATCTTGTTAGTTACCAGCACTGATCCATCTCCCACGTCCGCGGCTGGCGCCGGCCGGCGTAGAAGGAATATGACGATCAGGAAGAATGGAACGACCTCCATCTCCGATCGGCGACGAGGACCCCTCGATTATACTCGGTGCGCTTGTCCGGGTCGGAGAGCGTCTCGTAGGCCGTGTGGATCCACATGAACTCGTCAGCCGGTCCGCCGCGACCACCGCGTCCGGGTGGCATGCGCCGGCGAGCCTACAGTAAGCCACCACGATCTCGAGCCCCGATGTGGCAGCGGCAACGCCGAGCACGTCGTATAGCGTGCCGGGGCTGAGGGTGAAGTCAAGGGCACCGAAACGGCAGTGCGAACGGGAATCTGGCGATGGCGATGAGCAGAGAGGGAAAGAGGAGGAGGGAGCCCCTAAAATCCCTCCTCTCACCCCTTCTGAAGGTTTCGGTAGGAAGGTCGGGGGGCGGGGGGGGAGAGAGAGATCGTATGAGGAGAGGGGTTTAGGGTTTGGGAAGGCTAAGGGGGAAAATAGGGTGCCAAAAAATTTTCGGAGGGAATGCAAAACACTGCCACAACAAAAACTGTGAAGGGAAAAAACGGTGAAAGAAAAAAGTCAAAGACAACGATTTTAATAAACCGTTGCTTTGACCCCCTAAGAAAGCGCTTAAAGACAACAGTTTTAGAAAACCATTGTAAAATGTATTGTTGATTTTACAAAAAGTCGCTCAACGACAACAGTTTTTACAAAACTGTTGTCTTTTATTTTTTTTTTTTTGAAAGCTCAAAGACAACGGTTTTGTCAAAAACTGTTGTCTTTAACCAAATTAATAACACTTCCTTCTAAAACCGTTGTCGTAGGGGTGTTGTCTTTTAACAGTTTTGTTGTAGTGATCAGGCTCATATTATCTCCAAGACACAGAAGGAAGAATTCTCAGGCGCCCATGAAGTGCAAATTATTTACAGCCCTACCGAACTTAACAAGCTTGTATTGCTCGAGAAATATAGATATCCTTGAACGAGCGGACTAATGACTCCTCAACATATTCCAATCACCCAATCATGTGAAGCTTAGGACGTCCAAAAGAACAAGTCAAGTATCACCCGAAAAATAAACATAGTTTAAACAACATGGTGATTACCGGGCAAACATTTTTATTCTGCTCAAGCGGTCGTCAATTGGGGGCTTTAAGGAATGACCAATCAGGTTTTCTTATGGAATCTTGAAGACGTTAAACCATCATGAGGTTAGTGAAAGCATTTTTAGTTTCACTCAAGAAAAAAGTCGATCGGGAAATCTTTTGAAGTCACCTGGAACGGTTTTCTTGAGAGGAACCGGAGACTCTAAACTATCAAATGCATAGTCAATCAAAAAATCTCTTGATGTAACCCGGACGGGCCTTCTCGAGAAGAACTGGAGACTTTAAACTATCAAATGCATAGTCGATCGGGAAATCTCTTTAAGTAACCCGGGCGGGTCTTAGTGAGAAGAACCGGAGACGATAAACTATCAAATGCATAGTCGATCAGAAAATCTCTTGAAGTAACCCGGACGGGTCTTCGTGAGAGGAATCGAAGATGTTAAACTATCAAATGCATAGTAAATCGGAAAATCTCTTGAGGTAATCCCGGACGGGCCTTCTCGAGAAGAACCGGAGACGTTAAACTATCAAATGCATAGTCAATCGGGAAATCTCTTGAAGTAACCCGGACGGGCCTTCTCCTGTAATACCCACTAAGCTTGTAAGATAAATATATGAATGTGGGATTTTTCCTTAGAAAAATAATAGGAAGTGAGTTGAAGCAAAAAGAAATAAAATGAAATAAAAAGAAGAGGAGGTCAAGGATTGAACCATGAACCTCTTATATTATATTTCATAGAATTAATTAGCAGAAACCAATTGGGATAAAGAGAAGATGTTGATAGCAAAGGAGGGAAACTCATGATAAAGGTAAGAGTAAAAACTAGCCAAAAGAAAACAAGAAAGGAGCAAGAGAAAGGCAACTTGCCTTCCTCCCTTTCTCTCCTTCATCCTCTTTGTTTTTGCCGAAAACTTAAAGAGGGAATTAAGGATTCAATCCCCCTTATTTCATCATGAATGGTAAGAATAAATGAATAAATAAAATAAAAAGGAAATAGGAAAAAAAAAAGGCTAAGGGAGAAGGAAAGCAAAAATCAATTTTGCTACCTCTTCCCCCTTAACATAAAAGGGAGCAAGAAAAGAGAAGTTTATTTTTCTCTCATTTTCTCTCATTCTTCCTCTCCCTCACCGAAACCATCAGTCCCCTCTCCTCCATCTTCGGCCCCAAAGTCAAGGTTTTTCCCCTAAGAAGCCTAAGATACAAGGAGGACTTAGCAAGGGAATCAAGGGAAAGGAACTAGAAGGAGAGACTACTTCTTTCATCACCATACCTTAGATCCACAAACGAAAAGGATGTAAGCTTCCCCTCACCTGTGGCACAAGGCTTTTTATGTGATTTTGGATTTTATAAGGATTAGAAAACCTAGGAAAGAATTTAAGAAAAATTCGGCCAAAGAAAGGGTTTCAAATCTAGGAAGGTTTAAACAAGTCCTTATCTCATGATATTTTTTTCTATGCTATGTAGGAAGGATTTTCTTCATGTTTTTATACCTAAATGATGCTTGATCAGAGGAGTACCTAACCCTAGAATTTTGGCCAAAAATATTTTAAGGAGGTTAGGGAAAATATTGTGTAACCAAACTAGTGCAAGATTCTCTCCATGAACTATTAAGGATCTTTTATTGGTTTTCTTGCTTAAAAGTTACTTGGAACCAAAATAAATCCATTTATATGTTTTGGCCAAGAAAAGGGCTTAGGGTTAGGAAGACCTTTAAATTTAAGTAACCATGTTTGTATGATAGAATATAGAGTTTTCTTAAAGGATTGCATGTTGAACATTGCTAGAAATTCATGAACTCTTATTTTAGATATTCGGCCATGATAAGATGGATAGTTTAGAAAAGCTTAAACAAAATGCTAATATGCTCAAAACCTCTGTGATATTATGATATGAAAGTTGTTTAATGTTCTTATGTTTAAATTGAGTATAGAAAAATTAGTTACATGATATATGACATGTAAGATCACAAGGGTCCTAGCTTGTTTATGAACCAACTTTGTATATGATGTTCTAAGTAATTTTTGCCATGAAACTTACTTAGGTTTTCCATGCTTTAGGCCACTTAAAACCTAGTTTAAAGATTGGTAGGTTTCGGCCATGAGGAAAAATAAAAGAAAAAAAGGGAAAGAAACCTAGGAAGCCTAAGACACAATTCACATGTATGTTTATTATGCTTGTCTTTATACATGCTATGAAACTTGTATGATTTCTTATGCTTTTAGGCTATTTGAAGCAAGTTTATATACTGTTATGTTTCAGCCAAGTAGGGTTTAAAAGGCCTAGAGGCCTTAGAAATGAAACTAAATGTGTTAAAAGTGCTTCTTATGAAAATAGGATAATGTGTTGATTGTGTCACATGCTTGTATAATTTTTCCATGTCCTAAATGGACCATTGTATGTTTCGGACATGAAGGAATAGATTCCCTAGAAACCCTAGAATAAGAATTAAATATGCTTATGTCACTTTACATGGAATATGATAAGTAGATAGACAAAGTTCCCATGCTATATGTTGTTTAATGACCTAATTAAGGCTAGGGTAAGTTTCGGCCATACATGTTGTATAATGTCTTGTTATGAATTTATATATGATGTTAGTTCAAGTTCACATGCTTGTATGTTTGTTTTTTTAGCCCTAATGAACACTTGTTAAAAGTTTGACTATGACATATGTTAAGGGCTTGAAGGACTTAGGAACTAGCTCAATATGCTTACTATGTTACTTGAAAAAAATGCTATAAATATGGTTTAAGGTTTCCATGCTTTCATGACATTTTGGACCTTGTTTATATACTGATAGGGTTCGGCCACATGAGTTTAAGGACTTGGAGAACTTAGAAACCAAGTAAATCATACTTATAATGCTTCCTACGAAATTCATGTAATGATAATTTAGGTTTCACATGCTTGGAGGTTATTTTTACCTAAATTGAGACCTAAGGGGGTTCGGCCATGATAGGAACCCAAGGGTTTAGGAAGCTTAGAACCCAAGTTAACTATGTTACCATGTTTCTTATGATAGTATAGTCACATGATACACCCTTATGCTTAACCATGTATGCTTGTGATTTATACCTTTTTATGATATGATATGTGGATAGAGATATGCATGTTTTAATGATATGTTATGTGCTTAAAAATATGCATGCTTTAAGGATATGCTATGTGCTTAGAATATACATACTTTTATAATATGCTATGTGTGTAGAAATATGCATGCTTTAATGATATGCTATGTGCTTAGAATATGCATGTTTTTATGATATGCTATGTCGATAGAAATATGCATGCTTTAATGATATGCTATGTGTTTGAGTGATGCATACCTTCTTAAGACATGATGTATGCCTAAGTGATGCATACTTTTTATGATATGATGTATGCCTAAGTGATGCATACTTTCTTAAGACATGATGTATGCCTAAGTGATGCATACTTTTTATGATATGATGTATGCCTAAGTGATGCATACTTTTATGACATAATGTATGCCTAAGTGATGCATACTTTTATGCTATGCTATGTGACTAAATGATGCATTTTTATACATGCTACTTTACTTTGTAAGGCTTGTACCAAGGGTGGACTCCTAATCAGTCTATAGGCCTTGCTTTGTGATCTAGGCTAATAAGGGATGGGCTCCTTAGTACGCCCCTAAGCCTTGCTTTGTGATCTATGCTAATAAGGGATGGGCTCCTTAGTACGTCCCTAGGCCTTGCTTTGTGATCTAGGCTGATAAGGGATGGACTCTTTAAGTATGCCCCTAGGCCGTGCTTTGTGATCTTGACCTATTTCCTAGTATGATTCAAGACTTGCTACCTTGGATATACTTAGGACGTGCGCATTTATGTTATGTATGTATGGTACAAGCCGGGGCCCTGAATATGTTGATATTATGTTCAAGTATATATGTAAGAAGAAATGGTTTTGAAGATCATGAGACATACACATGTTTTTCGGATACATGTTTTCAAAATCATATTGCTTATACTTTATGATCATGTTGTGATAATGCTATGATTTATGATATGCCATGATTAGATATGACTATGATATGTTTCATGCTATGCTTTAAGGGATGATATGCCATGATTAGATATGATTATGTTATGTTTCATGCTATGCTTTAAGAAGTGATATGCCATGACTAATTATGATTTTGTTATGTTGCATGATATGCTTAAAGAGTATGATATGTTATGCCATGACTAGTTGAGATCATGTTATGTTGATATATTCTTTGATTATGTAATGATTTTTGGTTTTAGTGAGTAGGAAAGGAACTTACTGAGCCATGAGTGCTCATAGCTTACTTTCCTTGTACCACAGATAAAGGAAAAAGCTGGATGAGCTAAAGGAGCAGCAGGAGAGGCAAAGAGATGTGTGTGGCGGTGGCTAGGCAACCAAATAAGAACCTACTTTAAGAACTTTTAGGAATTACACTTTGGTTTCATAAATTGTAGTACTATATAGTTGACTGGATGTTATGTTTTTATTTAACTTGTTATCATGTTATGGAAACCATATTAGTGTAGTTCGGTTTTTATTAAACCAAGAAAAATGATTTTTAGTCTTCCGCTGTAATATGTACGTTGAGTATTTTAGCCCCGTCCCTTAGGGTTAACAGGGGGCGGGCGTTACAGGTTGGTATCAGAGTCAAAGTTATTGTCAGCTCACTACACACACATCAAGCCTCCTACCTGCCGCTCCAAGTAAGAATGTTTATGCTAAATTTACTTGTTATATGCTTATGTTTAAATTTTCTTGTTATATGTTTATGCTTAATTTTTCTTGTCATACGCTTATGCTTAATTTTCATGATTATATGACTTATGCTTTATTTTTTTT
This sequence comes from Zingiber officinale, assembly GCF_018446385.1. Classification (NCBI taxonomy): domain Eukaryota; kingdom Viridiplantae; phylum Streptophyta; class Magnoliopsida; order Zingiberales; family Zingiberaceae; genus Zingiber; species Zingiber officinale. Next base: position 57,514,116 of record NC_055988.1, on the reverse strand, counting down.
CTTTCTTGTTATATTGCCTATGCTTTATTTTCTTTACTACATTGCTTATGCTTTATTTCCTTATGTTACATTGTTTGTCATTATATTCCTCATTTTTCCTTATGTTGTTTATGCTTTAGTTTCATGTTTTACTTGCTTATGTTTGATGCTTTATTCTATACTTTTAGTTATAAATTAGATTAGGATCACATATTGGTAGGTTAGGAATGATACCAGAACAAATAGCTAGAAACAAAACAGTAAGTTAGATTGGCTAAAAACGATAACCACTTACACTAGTCTATTTGTCCTTATTTAGATAAACATGGTTAGGACACGCAATGCCCGAACCGGAGGAACAGTGACTCCACCAGACCTGACACAGGTAGTCGCAGACTTCCAGCATCAGATTGCAGAGCAACAGCAGCTGATCACTACCTTGATGGGTCAACAAGGCAACCCAGTCACCCCACCGGTGAATCCACTACCTGTTGTACCTATAGCCGCACCAGTGCCCCCGCCAGCCCCTACTCCGATGGTCCGACAAGAGGCCTATCTGATTCAGTGGCAAAGGCTTAAGCCGGAAGCATTCTCGGAAACTGTGAACCATGGGATGCGCAAGCGTGGCTCAAAACCGTGGAGAACATAATGGAATTATTGGATTGGCCTGAACATGAGAAGGTCAAATGCGCGTCGTTCTGTCTTACCGGAGATGCCCGGATGTGGTGGGACAGAGTAAAGGCGAAAAGACAAATAAACCAAATGCAGTGGACAGATTTTGAGACAGAGTTCTTAGAGGAATTCTTCCATATGCGAGTGACTAACAAGCACTATGACGAGTTCACTGAGTTCCGGCAAGGTGATCTGTCAGTTAACGTAGCCGTTAAGAGGTTCAACCGCCTAGCCCGACTGTGCCCAGAACTGGTCTGAACTGAAAAAGAAAGGGTCCGGTTAATGTTAAAGATGCTCCGACCCGAGATAGCTGTGAACGTAGCCGGCGGAGTTAATAGACCGCAGACTGCAGAGGAGCTAGTCAGCAGTGCCCTGATCACCGAGCATTATCAGGAAGCAATGAACAAGGGCAAGAACCAAGCACTGACCGGAGCACAAAAATCGCACAATACCAGAACCGACTGGAAAGGAAACTCAGGTGGAAAGAGGAAACAATGGAATAAAACGAAAGGTGGTCCGGCCAATAAGCAGACCAAGTACCCTCAGTGTGCCACATGTGGGAAGATGCATTCTGGAGTATGTCGTCTGAGCACCAGGAAGTGCTACAACTGCGTAAAGGAAGGTCATTTGATAAGAGATTGCCCTACTCAGCCTCAAGCACCACCTTCGCAGAACTTCCAGAACAGGAGTACCCCCGCACAGCTTCACCAGATGCAAGCTGCCATCGAAGGGACTTCAATCAGCCAAGGAAGATTAGAGGCCCCTCCCACTATGACCGATGTCAGAATCTACTCACTTACCCAGGAAGACGTGGCGAACGCCTCTACTGTTGTCACAGGTCAGCTACTTATTTACAATCAGTATGCTGTAGTATTATTTGATACCGGGGCAACACACTCGTTCGTCTCAACGCCTTTTATGAAGAAGCTAGATATACCACTCCGAACTCTAGAGGACACGTTCTTAACAACCTTACCATCCGGGGAGATTATGCCATCGGACCATATGCTGCAAGCAGTACTCATTCGGATCGCAAACAGAGAACTCTACTGCAATCTGATAGTACTTGATATGCAGGATTACGACATAATTTTGGGCATGGATTTTCTTAGCAAGTACGGCGCTTCAATCGAGTGCCGCAAAAGAAAAGTGATTTTCTGACCCGAAAATGAACCAGAGTTTGAATTTTACGGGGAATCAAAAGGAACGGAGAAGTTACTGTCATCTATTAAAGCACAAAAGATGTTAGATAAAGGATGTATGGGGTTTCTAGCACACGTGGTTGATACCAATCAAATCAAATACCCGAAGTTAGAAGATGTCAGAGTAGTATGCAACTATCCAAAAGTATTTCCAGATGAACTACCAGGGTTGGCCCCTGACAGAGAGATAGAATTCGAAATCGAATTGATTCCTGGTACTCAGCCGATTTCAAAAGCACCTTATCGTATGGCTCCGGCTGAATTAAAGGAACTTCAGGAACAGTTATCCGAATTACTCGACAAGGGACTTATTCGTCCTAGTCACTCTCCATGGGGAGCTCCAGTGCTATTCGTAAAGAAGAAGGATGAATCTATGCGAATGTGTATAGACTACCGAGCGCTGAATAATGTGACGATCAAGAATCGGTACCCACTCCCACGGATCGATGACCTATTCGATCAACTGAAGGGTGCGACTGTTTTCTCAAAGATAGATCTACGATCCTGTTATCATCAAGTGAAGGTGAAATCAGATGATATACCAAAAACGGCATTTCGAACCCGATATGGACACTATGAGTTCATAGTTATGCCTTTCGGAGTAACCAACGCTCCTGCAGTATTTATGGACCTGATGAATCGAGTATTTATGGCATATCTTGATAAATTTGTGATCGTCTTCATTGATGATATACTTATCTACTCGAGAACTCCAGAAGAACATGCCGAACACCTGAATACTGTACTACAGATCCTTCAAGAGAAACAACTATATGCAAAATTCTCCAAATGCGAGTTTTGGCTTGACCGGGTAATATTTCTAGGTCATGTCATCTCCAAAGATGGAGTTATGGTGGATCTAAGTAAAATCGAAGCTGTGAATAGCTAGAATCGACCAAAGAATGCCAGCGAAGTCAGGAGTTTTCTCAGACTAGCAGGTTATTACAGGAAATTTGTAGAGAATTTCTCCAAAATCGCAGCCCCTATGACAGCCCTCACCAAGAAAAATACAAAGTATGAATGGACAGAAGTTTGGGAGAAGAGTTTCGCAGAATTAAAAAGGAGACTGACCAGTGCTCCGATTCTTACTCTTCCAGAAACCAACAGAGGCTTCGATATGTACATCGATGCTTCCATCACAGGACTTGGAGCTGTACTCATGCAAGATGGCAAAGTCATTGCCCACGCTTCTAGACAACTTAAAGAACATGAGAAGAATTATCCCATTCACGACTTAGAACTAGCAGCCGTGGTCTTCGCTCTAAAAATATGGAGACATTATTTATATGGAGCTCAGTGTAAGATTTATACCGACCATCAGAGTCTGAAATATTTCTTCACACAAAAAGACCTAAATATGAGGCAACGCTGATGGCTCGAGTTAGTTAAAGATTACGACTGCGAGATTCTTTATCACCCAGGGAAGGCGAACAAAGTGGCCGATGCACTCAGCCGGAAGATCAGTGCCACCTGATGTAACTATTTTAAAGTTCGAGGACGAACTTTTTATGAGGTACGGGGTACTGTAATACCCACTAAGATTGTAAGATAAATATATGAATGTGGGATTTTTCCTTAGAAAAATAATAGGAAGTGAGTTGAAGCAAAAAGAAATAAAATGAAATAAAAAGAAGAGGAGGTCAAGGATTGAACCATGAACCTCTTATATTATATTTCATAGAATTAATTAGTAGAAACCAATTGGGATAGAGAGAAGATGTTGATAGCAAAGGAGGGAAACTCATGATAAAGGTAAGAGTAAAAGCTAGCCAAAAGAAAACAAGAAAGGAGCAAGAGAAAGGCAACTTGCCTTCCTCCCGTTCTCTCCTTCTTCCTCTTTGTTTTTGCCGAAAACTTAAAGAGGGAATTAAGAGGATTCAATCCCCCTTATTTCATCATGAATGGTAAGAACAAATGAATAAATAAAATAAATAGGAAATAGGAAAAAAAAAGGCTAAGGGAGAAGGAAAGCAAAAATCAATTTTGCTACCTCTTCCCCCTTAACATAAAAGGGAGCAAGAAAAGAGAAGTTTATTTTTCTCTCATTTTCTCTCATTCTTCCTCTCCCTCACCGAAACCATCAGTCCCCTCTCCTCAATATTCAGCCCCAAAGCCAAGGTTTTTCCCCTAAGAAGCCTAAGATACAAGGAGGACTTAGCAAGGGAATCAAGGGAAAGGAACTAGAAGGAGAGACTACTTCTTTCATCACCATACCTTAGATCCACAAGCGAAAAGGATGTAAGCTTCCCCTCACCTGTGGTACAAGGCTTTTTATGTGATTTTAGGATTTTATAAGGATTAGAAAACCTAGGAAAGAATTTAAGAAAAATTCGGCCAAAGAAAGGGTTTTCAAATCTAGGAAGGTTTAAACAAGTCCTTATTTCATGATATTTTTTTCTATGCTATGTAGGAAGGATTTTCTTCATGTTTTTATACCTAAATGATGCTTGATCAAAGGAGTACCTAACCCTAGAATTTTGGCCAAAAATATTTTAAGGAGGTTAGGGAAAATATTGTGTAACCAAACTAGTGCAAGATTCTCTCCATGAACTATTAAGGATCTTTTATTGGTTTTCTTGCTTAAAAGTTACTTGGAACCAAAAGAAATCCATTTATATGTTTCGGCCAAGAAAAGGGCTTAGGGTTAGGAAGACCTTTAAATTTAAGTAACCATGTTTGTATGATAGAATATAGAGTTTTCTTAAAGGATTGCATGTTGAACATTGCTAGAAATTCATGAACTCTTATTTTAGATTTTCGGCCATGATAAGATGGATAGTTTAGAAAAGCTTAAACAAAATGCTAATATGCTCAAGACCTCTGTGATATTATGATATGAAAGTTGTTTAATGTTCTTATGTTTAAATTGAGTATAGAAAAATTAGTTACATGATATATGACATGTAAGATCACAAGGGTCCTAGCTTGTTTATGAACCAACTTTGTATATGATGTTCTAAGTAATTTTTGCCATGAAACTTACTTAGGTTTTCCATGCTTTAGGCCACTTAAAACCTAGTTTAAAGATTGGTAGGTTTCGGCCATGAGGAAAAATAAAAGAAAAAAAGGGAAAGAAACCTAGGAAGCCTAAGACACAATTCACATGTATGTTTATTATGCTTGTCTTTATACATGCCATGAAACTTGTATGATTTCTTATGCTTTTAGGCTATTTGAAGCAAGTTTATATACTGTTAAGTTTCGGCCAAGTAGGGTTTAAAAGACCTAGAGGCCTTAGAAATGAAACCAAATGTGTTAAAAGTGCTTCTTATGAAAATAGGATAATGTGTTGATTGTGTCACATGCTTGTATAATTTTTCCATGACCTAAATGGACCATTGTATGTTTCGGCCATGAAGGAATAGATGCCCTAAAAACCCTAGAACAAGAATTAAATATTCTTATGTCACTTTACATGGAATATGATAAGTAGAAAGACAAAGTTCCTATGCTATATGTTGTTTAATGACCTAATTAAGGCTAGGGTATGTTTCGGCCATACATGTTGTAAAATGTCTTGTTATGAATTTATACATGATGTTAGTTCAAGTTCATATGCTTGTATGTTTGTTTTTTTAGCCTTAATGAACACTTGTTAAATGTTTGACTATGACATATGTTAAGGGCTTGAAGGACTTAGGAACTAGCTCAATATGCTTACTATGTTACTTGAAAAAAATGCTATAAATATGGTTTAAGGTTTCCATGCTTTCATGACATTTGGGACCTTGTTTATATACTGATAGGGTTCGGCCACATGAGTTTGGACTTGGAGAACTTAGAAACCAAGTAAATCATACTTATAATGCTTCCTATGAAATTCATGTAATGATAATTTAGGTTTCACATGCTTGTAGGTTGTTTTTACCTAAATTGAGACCTAAGGGGGTTCGGCCATGATAGGAACCCAAGGGTTTAGGAAGCTTAGAACCCAAGTTAACTATGTTACCATGTTTCTTATGATAGTATAATCACATGATACACCCTTATGCTTAACCATGTATGCTTGTGATTTATACCTTTTTATGATATGATATGTGGATAGAGATATGCATGTTTTAATGATATGTTATGTGCTTAGAAATATGCATGCTTTAAGGATATGCTATGTGCTTAGAATATGCATACTTTTATAATATGCTATGTGAGTAGAAATATGCATGCTTTAATGATATGCTATGTGCTTAGAATATGCATGTTTTTATGATATGCTATGTGGATAGAAATATGCATGCTTTAATGAGATGCAATGTGTTTAAGTGATGCATACCTTCTTAAGACATGATGTATGCCTAAGTGATGCATACTTTTTATGATATGATGTATGCCTAAGTGATGCATACTTTCTTAAGACATGATGTATGCCTAAGTGATGCATACTTTTTATGATATGATGTATGCCTAAGTGATGCATACTTTCTTAAGACATGATGTATGCCTAAGTGATGCATACTTTTTATGATATGATGTATGCCTAAGTGATGCATACTTTTATGACATAATGTATGCCTAAGTGATGCATACTTTTATGCTATGCTATGTGACTAAATGATGCATTTTTATACATGCTACTTTACTTTGTAAGGCTTGTACCAAGGGTGGACTCCTAATCAGTCTATAGGCCTTGCTTTGTGATCTAGGCTAATAAGGGATGGGCTCCTTAGTACGCCCCTAAGCCTTGCTTTGTGATCTAGGCTAATAAGGGATGGGCTACTTAGTATGTCCCTAGGCCTTGCTTTGTGATCTAGGATGATAAGGGATGGACTCTTTAAGTATGCCCCTAGGCCATGCTTTGTGATCTTGACCTAGTTCCTAGTATGATTCAAGACTTGCTATCTTGGATATACTTAGGACGCGCGCATTTATGTTATGTATGTATGGTACAAGCCGGGGCCCTGAATATGTTGATATTATGTTCAAGTATATATATGTAAGAAGAAATGGTTTTAAAGATCATGAGACATACACATGTTTTTCGGATACATGTTTTCAAAATCATATTGCTTATACTTTATGATCATGTTGTGATAATGCTATGATTTATGATATGCCATGATTAGATATGACTATGATATGTTTCATGCTATGCTTTAAGGGATGATATGCCATGATTAGATATGATTATGTTATGTTTCATGCTATGCTTTAAGAAGTGATATGCCATGACTAATTATGATTTTGTTATGTTGCATGATATGCTTAAAGAGTATGATATGTTATGCCATGACTAGTTGAGATCATGTTATGTTGATATATTCTTTGATTATGTAATGATTTTTGGTTTTAGTGAGTAGGAAAGGAACTTACTGAGCCATGAGTGCTCATAGCTTACTTTCCTTGTACCACAGATAAAGGAAAAAGCTGGATGAGCTAAAGGAGCAGCAGGAGAGGCAAAGAGATGTGTGTGGCGGTGGCTAGGCAACCAAATAAGAACCTACTTTAAGAACTTTTAGGAATTACACTTTGGTTTCATAAATTGTAGTACTACATGGTTGACTTGATGTTATGTTTTTATTTAACTTGTTATCATGTTATGGAAACCATATTAGTGTAGTTCGGTTTTTATTAAACCAAGAAAAATGATTTTTAGTCTTCCGCTGTAATATGTACGTTGAGTATCGTAGCCCCGTCCCTTAGGGTTAGCAGGGAGGGCGGGCGTTACATCTCCAGAAGAACCGGAGACTTTAAAATATCAAATGCATAGTCGATCGATAAATCTCTTGTAGTAACCCGGATGGGTCTTCTGTTAGCTAGAGCCCTAGAGCCAATCATTTGATGATTGTATTTTTGGACTTGTTGTATCATATTCTATATAAATAAAGGCATTTGGTTTTTGGTTATTATACTTACTTGTATTGGATCCAAATAAACTAAGTATAATAACGTCCTTAAGTAGACGGTTCTCACCTATATCAATCGGTTAGTTGAATCGATAGTGAGATGATATAGGGAACACTACTCTTAAGCATTCCTATTCGAGTATTAACATTCAGGGACAATGTTAATGCAATAAGACTAGCATGTAGGTCAACTCGATGACTTGATCTCACAAGTCATGGATATAGAGATATCAAGTTGACACATGGGTATGCATTGGAGAATGTATACTGAATGACCCACCATGAGAAAATATCATGGATCGTTATATGAGTGTCATATACTTTCTCATGTGACTATTAGTATGACTACTAGTCCTTAGACCTGAAGTCACCATGGTTCCCTACATAAGGAGTTATGTACTTTAGTTTCGTCAAACATCACCCGTAACTGGGTGGACTATAAAGGCGATTACTGGGTATGTAACAAATTATGCGGAGGGATGTGAGTGATGTAGATGGGATCTATCCCTCCGATATGACGGGAGTGACATCGGTATTCTTGATAGAGTGAGACCACGAAGTGCATGGCCATGCCCAAATGAGTCAATATAGGATATTGAGCTTATTTGATCGAGTGATTCTACTTGGAGTTCAAGATTTAGATTGATCAGAGGATGACACAGTCTATGCCTGACATTGATCAATCTAGATGTCTAGGATAGAAGGACACTTGTCATATTTTGTGAGGAGTCACAATTAGTAGTCACAAGGTGATGTTGGATCTCAACATTCTTGTAACATTGGGTAGTAATGATGTGTTGCTAGATACCGCTCATTACTTATGTTCCTAAATGGGTTTAGGGGCATTGCCAACATTACAAGAACCTATAGGGTCACACACTAAGGACAATTAGATGAAGATTAGGTTCATATTATGAACCAAGAGGATTGGATTCATTTGATGAATCAAATTGGATTAAGATTAATCCAAATTGGGCTAATTGAGTTGGACTCAAGTTGATTCATGTATTCAATGAGTCTAATTTAGATTATGACTCATTAAATCAACATAATTTAATGAATTAGATTCATTATATTAAGTTGGCTTGAATCAAATGGTTAGATTAGATCAATCATGGAAGAAATTTGGTCAAGTTTGACTTGACTTGAGAGGAAGAGGAAGAGTCAAGTTTGACTTGACTAATTGCCACATCGTTGGTGAGATGGCAAGAAGTTGACCAATGATGATGTGCCAAATCATCAAAGTGTGCCACCTCATGGGAGTTACAACTCCATTCTCTTTAATGGCTATATTTAATGAGAATGGGGTTATACCTTGGAGAAGTGGCCGACCACTTATTATTGTGAATGAAATTGATTTTTTCATTCATGCCTCATTATTCCTTCTTCTTCCTCTAGCTCTCCCTCTCCCTCTCCTCCTCAACTTGGGCGAACCACACATAGGTGCTAGCACACCTCTTTGTGTGTTTTTCTCCACCTACGTGTCCGTGTGGATACTTCTAGAGGAGTATCTATCTTGATACTCTCGAGATCCGGCATTTTGGACTAGTGGGATACGCGAAAGGCACGCTTCAAAGGTATAGCCCTTTTCTTCATGTAGATCTAGGAGTAGATCTAAGTAGAAACTCGTACAAGAAATTATTTTGTAATCTATTCTTCGCACGAGATCCGGTGGCATGGGTGATTCGGGGTTTCCGCGACGCGAAAACGCGGTTTTCGCGGCCCGAAAAACCCAACAGTGGTATCAGAGCCACGTGCGAAGCTTGTACGAGTTTAGTTTTTATTTTTATGACAAAAATTCAGTTCTGTGATATTCTGTAATTTTATGGTTTTTAGAGTCTTTATGGGTATTTTTCTCATAGAAGCGAAGCACAAGTGTTTCAGCACTTGTAGGCTTCGACTACCGAGAAGAATTTTCCAAAACGGCAAAGTTTCGCCCCAAAAATTTTTGGGACAGCGGGCTAAGGCGCTCTTGGATCGCTTAGGAGCAACTCACGATGGTTAGACCGCGGGTAGGGGTACTGCCCCTAACCCCGCAAGGGGATTTGCTTCGCGATTGCGCCCGAAATCGCTAATCGGGACCACCGGGAAAAATTTACTCATAAAATCTGTAAAATTATAAATAAAAATTACAGAAAATTATAGAAATATATAATTTTGAATTATATATTAATTTTGTGATAATCAGGGCCCAAACGACCCAAATTGGATTTGAAAATGTGTTGTAATTCATAATACGACCTGCTTGCCGTTATGTGATGTATGTGCTGTATTTATTTTATTTTCGCGACCTGCGCGTCATGCCTTTCTCTTATATTCTGGTTGTAAATTAGATTTAGACTCGAATGTAACTCGAGTTTCAAAATTGTAATGTAATTTTGAAGCGGTGGAAGGTCCACCTGAGACGGAGTTACGAGGAGGGCGCGAGCAACACAAGGTGGTCAAAGGAAGAAGCTTGCGAAGCTGTTGACCTTAGGTTGACCATCCGATCTTCTCATTGGCTTGAGAAGATCGTAGTAGGGCCATGACATAATCATAAAATAATTTAATTAATTGCTTATATGTATGTGATGCATGTTTAATTAAGTAGTTAATTAGTGCCTAGCAATTAGATTAGATCTAAATCGTGCACATGATGCACCCCACGATTTGATTAGATCTAAATCAAGTATTTGATACACATCATCATTTAGATTAGATCGAAATCACGTCAACTCTAATGCCTACCATGCCGTGATACCTACCACTACCTCGATCGCATGTTGTTGTTGAATCTGCCAAAGCAGAGCAACACATACTATCTTGGTAGGGTACGGAGGGACAATCTTGGTCCCGCCTATCAACGCATGGGCGAGTTCAACTCAATTAAATTGAGTAACTAGTTAACTCGGTTGGATCGAGTACAACTGTAGGCATTCTTCCAACGGTTGGAAAGGTAGGACAAAATCACGTTTATATTAACTCTCGGGTGTATTAGCCAAAGCTAACTCGAGTTTTAATATAAATGCGGATTTTGATCCTATAAACAAGAGTTGCATAGAGATGTAATTGGCAATCGTTACCTACCGATCATACTAAGTCTTGGGCGTATTAGCCATAGCTAACTCAAGGGTTAGTATGATGTGGATCTTGTCCCACATGAATTATAGAATTCAGTGGGAGCATCATTTAGTTAAAGGCCTAATTAAATGATTAAGAATATGATACTTATTTATGCATTTATTTCTGTTGTAGAATTACCATGACGTCGAACACTAACACCTTCTCCCTGCAATCTATCCTCAAGAAGGACAAGCTCAACGAAGCAAACTTCCTGGACTGGTACAGGAACCTGAGAATAGTTCTCACCCAAGAACGTAAACTGTACGTTCTAGAGCAGCCCATTCCGGAGGCTCCTCCTGCCAATGCCCCGCGAGCTGACAAAGATGCTTACAAGAAGCATCAAGATGACGCATTAGATGTGTCCTGTCTAATGCTTGTGACCATAAACTCTGAGCTTCAGAAGCAACACGAGTTAATGGGCACTTACGATATGGTTGAACATCTTCGTCAGTTGTATCAAGGACAAGCGAGGCATGAGAGATTTGAGATCTCAAGAGCACTGTTTCAGTGCAAGATGTCAGATGGGGCTCCCGTAGGCCCATATGTACTCAAAATGATTGGGTGCATAGAGAACCTACAAAGGTTGGGGTTCCCACTTGGCCAAGAGCTGGCTACTGACCTCATCTTGCAATCCTTGCCGGATAGCTACAGTCAATTCGTTCTAAACTACAATATGAACGAGATTGACAAGCCACTGCCCGAGCTGCTTAGCATGTTAAGAACTGCTGAGCTAAACCTTAAGAAGGCTAAGCCCAACACTGTTCTGATGGTTCAGAAACATAAGGGCAAGGGCAAGCCCAAAGGCAAGGGAAAGTCCCAAGCCAAGGGCAAAGGCAAGGCACTGAAGCCTAAAGGAGGGGTCGCCAAGGATGCTACCTGCTTCCACTGCGGTAAGACCGGGCACTGGAAGAGGAACTGCAAGGTATACTTGGAGGATCTTAAGAAGAAGCGAAGTGAGACTTCCACTTCAGGTATATATGTTATAGAAGTCAATCTATTTATTTCTACATCATGGGTATTAGATAATCGATGTGCTTCTCACATTTGTACTGATGTGCAGGCGCTGAGAAATAGCAGGGCATTGACAAAGGGCGAGGTGGACCTACGAGTAGGCAATGGAGCACGGGTTGCTACTGTTGCTGTAGGGACTTACTATCTATCTTTGCCCTCTGGGCTTGTACTAGAGATAGTCGATTGTTGTTATGTGCCTGCATTAACTAAGAACATTATATCAGTTTCTTGTTTGGACAAGAAAGGTTTCTCGTTTACTATAAAGAACAAATGTTGTTCCGTCTATTTAAACGATATGTTCTATTGTTGTGCACCTCTGATAAACGGACTCTATATTCTAGACCTTGAGAGCCCTATCTATAACGTAAATACCAAGAGATTCAAGTCAAATGACATGAACCAAACCTACCTCTGGCACTGTCGCTTAGGTCATATAAATGACAAACGCTTATCCCAGCTCCATAAGGATGGTTTGCTGGACTCATTTGATTTTGAATCATATGAGATATGCGAGTCAAGACTACGAGGCAAGATGACCAAGACTCCCTTTAGTGGGCACAGCAAGAGAGCAACTACTTTGTTAGGACTCATACATAGTGATGTATGTGGCCGTTTCAATGTTGCTGCTAGAGACAGTTATAGATACTTCATCACATTTACTGATGACTTCAGTAGATATGGTTATGTGTACTTGATGACACATAAGTCTGAATCCTTTGAAAAGTTCAAAGAATTCAAGAATGAAGTATAGAACCAGCTTGGCAAGAGTATTAAGATACTTCGATCCGATCGAGATGGAGAATACCTTAGCCATGAGTTTCGTGACTATCTAGCAGAGTGTGGGATCCTATCCCAACTCACTCCTCCTGGAACACCACAGTGGAATGGTGTATCCGAAAGGAGGAATCGTACCCTATTAGATATGGTACGATCTATGATGAGTCACACAGATCTTCCGACATACCTTTGGGGCTATGCTCTAGACACAACAGCTTTTATACTCAACCGAGTTCCATCCAAGGCCGTGATAAAGACACCATATAGGATATGGACTGGGAGAGATGCCCAGGTGTCTTTCATGAGGTTTTGGGGTTGTGAGGCTTACGTTAGACGTCAAGTCTTAGACAAATTTGGACCCAAATCCGACAAGTGCTACTTTATTGGATATCCCAAGGAAACTAAGGGATATTACTTCTACATTCCCAGTCAGCACAAGGTAGTTGTGGCAAAGACTGGGGTCTTTCTAGAAAGGGACTTTGTTTCTAGAAAGACTAGTCGGAGCGCGTTCGATCTTGAAGAAGTTCAAGATGCGAACAATAGCACTGATGCCTTGATGGAAATTGAACTGGAACCACAAAGTGTTGTGGATGATGTTGTTCCATAAGGAGTTGAGGAACAACAACCAGTTCAAGTAGACATACCTCTTCGCAGGTCTGATAGGGTACGTCGTCAGCCTGAGAGATACTCATTTCTCTTGTCTGACCATGATGACGTTATGCTCATAGAGGATGAGCCTACCACCTATCAGGAAGCTGTGATGAGACCAGATTCCGAGAAATGGCTAGAGGCCATGAGATCCGAAATGGAATCCATGTACACCAACCAAGTATGGACTTTGGTTGATCCACCTGAAGGGGTAAAACCCATTGGGTGTAAGTGGGTCTTTAAGAGAAAGACTAACATGGATGGACTTATCTATAAGGGTCGCTTGGTAGCTAAAGGTTTCAAGCAGATTTATGGTATTGACTATGATGAAACTTTTTCTCCAGTAGCGATGTTTAAGTCCATTCGGATCATGCTTGCTATTGCAACCTACCATGACTATGAGATATGGCAGATGGATGTCAAAAAAGCATTTCTGAATGGAAACCTGCTCGAGGATGTGTACATGACACAACCTGAGGGTTTTGTAGATCCACAACATACTAGTAGAGTATGCAATCTGCATAGGTCCATTTATGGACTAAAGCAAGCTTCTCGGAGCTGGAATCTTCGATTCGATGATGCATTCAAACAGTTTGGTTTCATCAAGAACGAAGATGAGCCTTGTGTCTACAAGAAGGTTGTAGGGGATATAGTTGTCTTCCTCATATTGTATGTGGATGACATACTACTCATTGGGAAGGACATCCCTATGCTTCAGTCTGTCAAGACCTGTCTAGGGAGTTGCTTCTCAATGAAGGACTTAGGTGAGGCATCCCACATTCTTGGGATACAGATCTATAGAGATAGAACTAAGAGATTGCTTGGCCTAAGTCAGAGTACATACATTGACAAGGTACTCCTACGGTTTGCCATGCAGAACTCCAAGAAGGGATTTCTGTCGATGTCACATGGCGTGAGTCTTTCGAAGACTCAAGGCCCCTCTTCTAGAGAGGAGAGATACCGCATGGATCAGATTCCTTATGCCTCAGCTATAGGATCGATCATGTACGCCATGCTATGTACTCGACCTGATGACTCGTATGCTTTGAGTATGACGAGCAGATACCAGTCAGATCCAGGTGAAATTCACTGGATAGCAGTCAAGAATATTCTTAAGTACTTAAGAAGGACTAAAGAATATTTCTTGATATATGGAGGCAATGATGAGCTAGCTGTAAAGGGTTACAATGATGCTAGCTTCCAGACCGACCAGGATGACTATAGATCACAGTCGGGGTTCGTATTTTGCATTAATGGTGGTGCTGTCACCTGGAAGAGTTCGAAGCAGGATACAGTAGCTGATTCTACAACAGAAGCCGAGTACATTGCTGCATCAGAGGCAGCAAAGGAGGCAGTTTGGGTCCGCAAGTTCATCACTAAATTTGGGGTGGTTCCTAGCACTGCTGACCCCATTCAGCTCTATTGTGACAACAATGGAGCTATAGCACAGGCGAAGGAACCTCGCTAACACCAGCGGACCAAACACATATTACGGCGCTTCCATCTCATTCGAGAGATCATCGAGAGAGGAGATGTGAAGATTTTCAGAGTACCTACAGAGGCTAACATCGCAGATCCCTTGACCAAGGCTTGGGACAGAGGAAGCATGATGGTCACACTAGGTCATTGGGGCTTTGAGCCTACACTGATTGGCACTAGTGCTAGTGGGAGATTGTTAGCTAGAGCCCTAGAGCCAATCATTTGATGATTGTATTTTTGGACTTGTTGTATCATATTCTATATAAATAAAGGCATTTGGTTTTTGGTTATTATACTTACTTGTATTGGTGCCAAATAAACTAAGTATAATAACGTCCTTCAGTAGACGGTTCTCACCTATATCAATCGGTTAGTTGAACCGATAGTGAGATGATATAGGGAGCAGTACTCTTAATCATTCCTAGTCGAGTATTAACATTCAGGGACAATGTTAATGCAATAAGACTAGCATGTAGGTCAACTCGATGACTTGATCTCACAAGTCATGGATATAGAGATATCAAATTGACACATGGGTATGCATTGGAGAATGTATACTGAATGACCCGCCATGAGAAAGTATCATGGATCGTTATATGAGTGTCATATACTTTCTCATGTGACTATTAGTATGACTACTAGTCCTTAGACCTGAAGTCACCATGGTTCCCTACATAAGGAGTTATGTACTTTAGTTTCATCAAACGTCACTCGTAACTGGGTGGACTATAAAGGCGATTACTGGGTATGTAACAAATTATGCGGAGGGATGTGAGTGATGTAGATGAGATCTATCCCTCCGATATGACGGGAGTGACATCGGTATTCTTGATTGAGTGAGACCACGAAGTGCATGGCCATGCCCAAATGAGTCAATATAGGATATTGAGCTCATTTGAACGAGTGAGTCTACTTGGAGTTCAAGATTTAGATTGATCAGAGGATGACACAGTCTATGCCTCACATTGATCAATCTAGATGTCTAAGATAGAAGGACACTTGTCATATTTTGTGAGGAGTCACAATTAGTAGTCACAAGGTGATGTTGGATCTCAACATTCTTGTAACATTGGGTAGTAATGAAGTGTTGCTAGATACCGCTCATTACTTATGTTCCTAAATGGGTTTAGGGGCATTGCCAATGTTACAAGAACCTATAGGGTCACACACTAAGGACAATTAGATGGAGATTAGGTTCATATGATGAACCAAGAGGATTGGATTCATTTGATGAATCAAATTGGATTAAGAGTAATCCAAATTGGGCTAATTGAGGTGGACTCAAGTTGATTCATGTATTCAATGAGTCTAATTTAGATTATGACTCATTAAATCAACTTAATTTAATAAATTAGATTCATTATATTAAGTTAGCTTGAATCAAATGGTTAGATTAGATCAATCATGGAAGAGATTTGGTCAAGTTTGACTTGACTTGAGAGGAAGAGGAAGAGTCAAGTTTGACTTGACTAATTGCCACATCATTGGTGAGATGGCAAGAAGAGGACCAATGATGATGTGCCACATCATCAAAGTGTGCCACCTCATGGGAGTTACAACTCCATTCTCTTTAATGGCTACATTTAATGAGAATGGGGTTACACCTTGGAGAAGTGGCCGACCACTTATTATTGTGAATGAAATTGATTTTTTCATTCAAGCCTCATTATTCCTTCTTCTTCCTCTAGCTCTCCCTCTCCCTCTCCTCCTCAACTTGGCCGAACCACACATAGGTGCTAGCACACCTCTTTGTGTGTTTTTCTCCACCTACGTGTCCGTGTGGATACTTCTTGAGGAGTATCTATCTTGATACTCTCGAAATCCGGCATTTTGGACGAGCGGGATTCGCGAAAGGCATGCTTCAAAGGTTTAACCCTTTTCTTCATGTAGATCTAGGAGTAGATCTAAGTAGAAACTCGTACAAGAAATTATTTTGTAATCTATTCTTCGCACGAGATCCAGTGGCATGGGTGAGTCGGGGTTTTCGCGACGCGAAAATGCGGTTTTCGCGGCCCGAAAAACCCAACATCTTCGTGAGAGGAACCATAGACGTTAAACTATCAAATGCATAGTCGATCGGGAAATCTCTTGAAGTAACCCGGACGGGCCTTCGTGAGAGGAACCGGAGACGTTAAACTATCAAATACTTAGTCAATCGGGAAATCTCTTGAAGTAACCCGGACAGGTCTTCGTGAGAGGAACCAGAGACGTTAAACTATCAAATGCATAGTCGATCGGGAAATCTCATGAAGTAACCCGGACTTGTCTTCGTGAGAGGAACCGGAGACGTTAAACTATCAAATGCATAGTCAATCGGGAAATCTATTGAATTAACCCGGACGGGCCATCGTGAGAGGAACCGGAGACGTTAAACTATCAAACGCATAGTCGATCGGGGAAATCTCTTGAATAACCCAGACGGGTCTTCGTGATTGGAACTGGAGACGTTAAACTATCAAATGCATAGTCGATAGAAAATCTCTTGAAGTAACCCGGATGGGTCTTCGTGAGAGGAACCGGAGATGTTAAACTATCAAATACATAGTCAATCGAAAAATCTCTTGAGATAACCCGGACGGGCCTTCTCGAGAAGAACCGGAGACGTTAAACTATCAAATGCATAGTCGATCGAGAAATATCTTGAAGTAACCCGGACGGGCCTTCTCGAGAAGAACCGAAGACTTTAAACTATCAAATGCATAGTCGATCGGAAAATCTCTTGAACTAACCCAGACGGGTCTTCTCGATAAGAACCGGAGATGTTAAACTATCAAATGCATAGTCGATTGGGAAATCTCTTGAAGTAACCCAGATGGGTCTTCTTGAGAGGAACCAGAGACTTTAAACTATCATGAGCAAAGTCAGGCGAAATTCAAGTACATGACCAAAATATGATAGAGCACAGGACTCTATCAGTTTATATCGGTTGGGATTACACATCCGACCAAAAATTCAAAGGTTGATATCAAACCGTGCGGGATTACACACCCGTCCGAAATCTAAAGTTATTTGGCTTCCCTTATGAAAATCATTTGGATTTACGTTCTCGCTCGGGATTCTAAATTCAGCGGAGTTCATTAGTCATTCAAAATTACATTCCCTGTCAAAATTCATAAGCTTATGAAAATCTTGTGATTTGTCATATATTATCATTCGGGATTACACACTCGTCCGAAATCTATAGTTATCTGACTTCCTTTATAAAAATCACTTGGGATTACATTCTCGCCCGGGATTCGAAACTCAAAGTTGCAATTATATGGAGCTTCTTTAGCTAAAGCAATTGGGATTGTGCACTCGATCAGAAGTCACTATCATATGAAGTTCTTTATCCAAAATTACTCAAGATGGTATGAGCACGCTAGGTTGAGGAGTTTATGAAAAGTTTTATTGTCCAGAGCCATATGATCAATTAAGATACCATCAAAGGAAGAGTTCTTGAACAGGATAATACTTATTCTTGGCTCTCGAGATCATTTTAGAGGAAGCAGAAATAAAATTACAGTGGTGGAAAAAACAAGTAAGTACAAATTTTTACAAGAAATGCAAGTATTTGATTATCAGTCTTTTATGAATACATAGTCAGGCTTACTCAAAATTGCTTGTCAAGTTCTCGAGTAATTCTTGATTAAGTCTGCGACGGTTTATGAATAAAGAGGGGGGTTCTCGGGATAGATAACCACCTTCCCTCAATTGTTGAATAACGCCTATCACAGAATGATTCAAAGTCGCTATCATACGACGGACATATTCATTGTTAAATTGTGGAGACCTCAGATAGGTTAGGCGTCTGTCCTCCCATCGGTCTTCCTCATGCTCCTTGTAACTTTGGAAGTCAGTCTGCAGTTTAGCAGCTTGATCTTTGAAAGTGTCTCTTTCCAATTTGAGCTACTCTATTTCTTTTTGGAGAGAAGATATCTCTGCATCCTGAGTTTTTCTTTGTTCTTGCTCTTGTAGAAGAGCAAAATCTCTTGAGGCAGAATCTTGAGCCTGCTCAAAAAGAAAGACATTGTGAAGCCTCTCCACTTTCTCTAAGACAATGTTTTTATGAGAAATATCTGAGACGGCTTTGTCTTTCAAAGCAATTTCCACCTGGAGGCTGGAATTTAACCTATCCACCTGTAACTCTAGGGTTTTACTTTCAAGCTCTTTGTTTTTTAATAACTGGTGTTGATGCTACAATTCCTTTTTCATAGCCTCTATTTGTTGAGTCTGTGAGACTATCTTCTCTTGTAATTGAATAAGATCAATGTGGGAAGGAGGAAGATTGGCTTTCAGTGCCTCTACTTGAGCTTTTAACTTGCTATTGTCCCTTTCCAGGGCAATGAGCAACTGGTCTAGATGAAGACTTGAGGCAAGAAACTAAAATAATATTGCAGTTAGCGGAAAATAATAATACGTTAACAATACATAATGAAAAACACTTACGACAACGGCTTGACGACTATGACTATCAACGCGGTTTAAAATACTGGTGCCCCTTAATAGCTCTTGGCTATGTAGCCAAGGCTCAGCCAACGGGCCTTGTAGTTGTAGAAAACCATAACCAGGAGAATCTGAAGCTTGTCCCATTTGAGAAGGCAGACCTATAGCTTGTCTAAACAGAGGTGGAGGGACAGAAGGTGTAGAAGGCCGGGTGGAAGAAGAAGGAAGAGAAGGATAGGAAGTGGTAGAAATGGGAACAACCGAGGAAGAGCTAGAGGGGATGGAGATAGCAGAGCAATGAAAGTGGATTCAATTGTTGGGGCACGGATAGTTGATGGTCCTGGACTCAGAGAAGATCTCCTGCAAGGGGTTCTTTTAACTCGTGGTCCAGAAGTCAGAGGAAGTAAGGCCAAGGGAAGAGGTTGAGAGGATGTAGAAGTAGTGGAAACAATAACAGAAGAGGAAGGAATAAGTCGACCTAGTATTATCATATTAAGAGAAAGGTTGGAGACAATGTGAGTAGGAGGCATTGGTTCTTTACCTCTCTCAAAAGAAATAGGCCAAGGAACAATGGGGATCTGCACAAAAGTACCAAAAGTGTCATGAAATGGAACTTCCTCAATAAGTCTGGGTTTCTTGTGTATGGCAACAAAAGGATGTTCTTCTTCCTCTCCCAAGGAAGCAATAGCTTCCGCTATTTGTTTTTCCTTAGATAATAACCCAGAGTAGAGGTAGTAGAATTAGCTCGACAAGCCTGTAGCAATTTTCCTCCAATTTTATTCAAAAATGACTTGGTCATAGTTGGATTCTTGTACATAAGAGCGGGTAGAAGAGCATCAGCTGAAATATAAAAATTAGGCGTTACTATAGAAAATAATCAACAAATGGCTAAAAAGCACAGTCAAGAATGTTTGAACATACCAAAGGAGACCTCTAAGGGGGCTTTGATGGAGCTTATTCCAAAGGGAAATATTAGGCCTTTTACAATCAAGGCCGATAAGTAAAATTTTGCCCCCTTTAACTTGGGTAAGACAGAAGAGACTAAGGGATCAATAAGGAAGCCATCAGTGCTAGGAACTGGAGGAAGGTCATATATCCAGTTGGTAGGAAAAGGAGGGGGAGAAGGAAGACGCATAAAGAAAAACTTGTGACGCCACTCCTCTTGAGGAGGGATCCCACTAAACAAAATAGCTTTAGGGCGAGACTAAAATTTAAAGACAACAATGTCTACTTGGCGGGGAATAAAGAAATAGTGAAAAAGGCGAGGGGACAAAGGAAAATCTAGTAGTTTAGACACCCCAACAAAACCCACAAGGATAGAAAAAGATTGAGGAGTAAGCTGATTAAGAGGAATCTCAAAGTAGGTACTAACATCAACAAAAAAGGGATGAAGAGGGAATTGGAAACCTTGTAAAGCTTGATCCCAAAAGTTAGATACACTTCCTAGGGGAGGAAGATGTGGACCATTTTGAGAAGTAGGGCAAACTATATAAGAAGGAAAACCATAGTTCACTTGTAACTCCACCTCCTCGGGCTTGATAAGGCTAGAGGCGCACGAAAGAAACCACGCTGGGGAAGGATTGGCCATGGCGGAATAGTAGGAGGTAATTGAACAAAGGAACAAGAAGAAATAGTCGGGGAGCAGAGGAGAGTGTCTTAAAACTTTGCTTTTCTTCTGTATACCAAATACCCTTAAAAAAGATTGGAGAAAACTGGAAAGAAAAGAAACCCGGAGATCAATAATAATTTGTGAAAAACTTAAGTACAAAAGAGGAGGGGATCAAATTCGAAAAAGAAGGTCGAATCCCAAGGAAAGGAAGGTAAGCTTAGCAATCATCCTCGGAAAATGCGACATGTTTTTTCTCTCTCTCGACACTTGGTTCTTAAAAAATCAAAGAGGTACGAGGTAAATCGGTCGGTCATAACAGACCGGTCGAGATTAAAAATGTTATAATAAACCGATCGAGATTGATGATGCTATAGTAGATCGAGCTAGATTGATGATGCTATAGTAAATCGATCGAGATTGGAGATGCTATAGTAAATTGGTCGAAGTTGGTGATGCTACAGTAAATCGGTCGGTCGAAACAGACCAGTCGTGATTAAGAATGTTATAATAAACCGATCTAGATTGATGATGCTATAGTAGATCGAGCAAGATTGATGATGCTATAGTAAATCGATCGAGATTGGAGATGCTACAGTAAATCGGTAGGTTGTAACAGACCGATCGAGATTAAGAATATTATAATAAACCGATCAAGATTGATGATTCTATAGTAGATCGAGCGAGATTGATGATGCTATAGTAAATCGATCGAGATTGGAGATGCTATAGTAAATCGGTCGAAGTTGGTGATGCTACAGTAAATCGGTCGGTGGTAGCAGACCGGTCGAGATTAAGAATGTTATAATAAACCAATCGAGATTGATGATGCTATAATAGATCGAGCGAGATTGATGATGCTATAGTAAATCGATCAAGATTGGTGATACTATAGTAAATCGGTCGAAGTTGGTGATGCTACAGTAAATAGGTCGGTCATAACAGACCGGTCGAGATTAAGAATGTTATAATAAATCGATCAGGATTGGTTATGCTATGGTAAGTCGGTCAAGATTGTGTTATAATACACTAGTAAAAATTAGGTCCTTGTGTAATTGGTAATGTGATAAAGATAAGGATGAAAAGCCAGTTATAAAAAGGGGATAAAATTCAGGAATGAGGAAGTAAATCACCCTAAATGAAAAGAACAAGTTTGATAGTAGGAAAAGAATGATCTTGAAACATATAAATACTAAAGATAAAAGCATGAAATAAAAATGTAAACCAAATGATCAAACCAATTCATTAACACAAACAATTTTTGACAACCGATACGAAGAAGAAAGTTTAACTTTACATAAATAAATTTGTTTTTGACAGGAGTTGTCATGACCAGTAGCAGTTAACCTTACAATAGTCAAGATTAGGGTAAATAGGTTACTCTATAGATAATTGGGGAAATAGATCAGCAGGCCTATTGTCAATTAGATTGCGGCGATTCAAAAAGCTAGGAGGAGGATCACGAGATAAGAAGCCTTCTTATCACAATTGCGTTACTGCTCCTTCAGCTCTGGCCATATAGGCTGCCAAAATAGATTTTACAATTGACCTATTGAGTTCAGTAGAGCTGATTAGAGTCGTGGCCCGATCTTTAAAGCGATTATCTTCACCAGCTTTATACTCCACCAAAGATGACTTAAGTTCGGCATCTTTTGTGGAAGCCTCTGTGTTGACCTCCGCAAGTGTACAGAAATGTCGCAAGTAATATAAAAGATTATCATATCCAAAGGGACTGGAATAAGCAGTAGAAATGTTTCAACACGAGTTAGCTATACAACTAATCAATTGGTTTCCAAAAGCTAAATGTAACTAATGAAAAGTAAACATAGAAATGAAAGATCAACAAACAATATTATGGGTTATGATAAAGGAATGTTCTAGGAGTTTTGGTTTCTTTGTAGACTCCTCAATGTAAATGATTTACCAAATCCTATTTTTCAATTGTCCAACATTTATAGAAGGTTGTCGGCTCTCTCTTGCAATAGACAACCGGCCTAGGATTGAAATCTATACCTAAATGTGATCAATTAGATATGAACTTATGTTGTCCTTACACGGGCATGTTCTAGTCACGAAGATCCCTCTGATAATCAACACAAAGATCATACTTCTCAACCCATAAGATATAAAGATTAATCCCTAAATTTATCCTACCCTCTTGAATTATCCTATTTTTCCCTAAATCTTATCCCTCAAACGTCCTTACACGGGCTTGCACCTTTCGCGTGCTTCCCTCGGAAAATCGAGTGGGAGATAATCTCTACAAGATCCATAGGACATTCAAACAATCAATTAAGAATGTGAATTAGGTCCACATCACAACAATTCATTCAAGATTGAATTGATACAAACAAGACAATATCATAGAAATAAGGAAATGGCAAATCCACAAGAGTTTACATCAATTCATCATACAAATACTCCCTCCATCCTAAAACAAAGAGATCTACTCCATGAATCGAAGAGAGAAATCTGAAAATACAAATATTACAAGCATTTCTTTGATCCCCAATCCAAGAAGAGGAGAGAAAGAAAACTTATCTAAGATGAAGCTTGGTCTTCGGATCCAATCCACGCTCCCGAAGTTGAATCCGTTGAAGATCTTCCTTAGATCGCCCAGAAATCCTCCCAAGATTGGAAGGAAAGACCCAAATCTCACTTTCTCCCAAAGGGGAGAAGATCCCCTTTCAAATCAAGAAGAAGGGCTTATATAGAGGTGAGTTTTGGGCACCACATAGCCCCGTGGCACGACCGTGTGAGGTTCACACGGCCTGCTCCACTCTCTTCTCTGCCGACCTCACACGGTCGTGTGAGGTACACGGCCGTGTCTTGCCTCTATCAACGCCCCCTTTGCACGGTCGTGTAGATCCACACGGCCTGCACTGCGTTCACCTCTGGAAACCTGGCACGGTCATGTGGTGTAGACGGCCAAAAATCTCCTACTCTCTGGAAACCTCACACGACCGTGTAACACACAAGGTCGAGGCTTCTCCTGTCTCTGGAAAACTGACATGGTCGTGTGGTATACACGGGCCAGTCTTCCTTAGGCTTCAAAACTTGGCACGACCATGTAAGGTTCACAAGTCCATGCCATCTTCCTGCTCTGGTGCAGCTACACGGCCTCTCATCCTTACACGGCCTGAGCAACTCCCAATGGCAGGGCCATGTAGGGTTCATGTGTCATGGCTTCCTCCATCGCTTTGCTTGCAGATTTGGCCTCAAACATGCATCTTTCACCAGATTCGACTCCTGCATACAAAAAATGCACAAAAGTAGATCTCCGAACAAAGAGAGTAAATATGCTAAAAAGGAAAGCTGAAAGTACGAAAATGCATAGATCAAGCTTGCTTAAAGTATGTGAATGTGCGTAAAAACATGCTAATAAGTGTATACAATCTACGCACATCACTCCGTCTTAGCTGTATTCAAAGAAGTATTTAAAGAAGTTATCTCCTCATCCTTTAACTGTAGAGCTTTGAGTTTGTCAGCCAAGGTGGACTCGTAATCAGATTTCAGCTTGTTAGTCTCAGCGAGCTACTTCTCTAATTTGGAAGATAATTCAGTATTGAGGTCTGTGGCCGATTTAAATTGAGACTGAAGGCTCTCGAGCTGGGTTTCATATTGTTTCTTAGACTTTTCTGAAAGAGTGGTAGAGGATAGCTCAGCAACTTGTCACTTCAACTTTTCATTCTCAAGATATAAGTTATCTGTTAGGCAAGCTAGACCCATATTAGTCATCCATCGCTATGAACATAAGAATGGGTCATAAAACAGTCATGGATAAGTAATAAATAAGTAATAGCAGACACACCTTGGTTTCCTCATGCGAGAATTGATCAATTATCTCGAGATGGGGAAGCTCTCTAAAGAGAGGATGAATTTCCTCTCGAGCAGTGGTGAAAGACCTCCAAGCAGTATAGGAAGAACAGGGACAGAAGAGGGAGTGGTAGAAAAAGAGGAAGTTGGGATAGAAAGGGGAGCGAAAACTAAATAAGAGGAAGAAGAAGGAGGTAAAGATCCAGATTCTGGAACAGATAGAAGAAAAGTAAAAGAAGTATTACCAGGGGCGGTATTGCTGGAAGAAGGAGAGGAGGAAAAAAGAAGGGAAGGATACAGATCAGCCAAAGTAGGCTCAGTAGAAGAGGGGACAGCAGAAGCAAAACCTTCTAAGGGTAATTCCTCAGCAGGAAGAGTGAGTCTCCTTTTTGAGGGTGGAGCTCAAGTGAGTTTGCGTCCCGAGCGTTTGCCAGGGGCAATCTCAGCAAGGGATTTTCCTGAGCTTACAGGGGATGTAAGCTCGATAACAAGGAGGGAAATGGCTGGTGGAGAAGCAACAACCACTGATGAAGAAACAATGGGTAAAGAGACAACAGGTTTCCCTGCTGGAAGGACCTCAGGAACTTCAGGAGCTACTTGAGAGCTAGAAGCTTCAACCAGAAGAACCGAACCTTCAATTGAAGGTGGCGGATTAATTTTAGCAAGAAGCTCTTGCTCTTTTGCATGAAGTTGGGCCTCTTCCAAACGTAGTTCTTCGTCAATCAAGGCAGCGTAAAAACCAGCCACTGCACAAAATGGTAGAAAGTGTTTTAGTTAGTGAAAATTGATAGAAAAGGAAACAAAATTTTACCTAAGGAGCCATGTATCTTATATCTGACTGGGCTCAAACCAAACAGATACAGAAGATCGCTCTGCAGCCACTTAGTAATAGAAAGACGACGACATTGTAACTTTTCACAATAAAGGGGAAAAGACGGGTGAAGATGAAACTCCTTGATATCAGGTAGAGGAGGTAATGAAGATTTCCAAGCATGGGACCAAGGAATAGGTCCCGGAAACTTTATAAAGAAGAAGCGAGATTTCCATGCTTTAAGAGAAGAAGGCATGCCATCAAAAAGGACCATCTTAGTCCGAGATTGGAAAAGAAAAACACCTAGTTCTGCTACCTTAGGATAAGAAAACATGAAAACATTTTGAGGAGTAGGAGGAATGTCAGGTGTACGAAACAACATGTATAGGCCACATAAATAACGAAAGGCATTAGGCACAAATTGTTGAAGAGGAATGCCAAAGTATTGGCTTACATCGATAAGAAAAGGAGGAATGGAAAACCTTAAACCCCTATAAACTAATCCCTAATGAAAGTCACACAGTTAGCAGGAGGATGGTGAGGATGCTCGTCTGGTTCGGGGATTATGATGTCGTATTCTTCAGGGATTTCATATTGTATACAAATAGCAAGCCGAGCATCCTTGTCGAAGGAAGATGTAATTTGAGTATACTAAGGAGCAATCGTTTCTTCAGCCATAGATAGAAGTAAGGGTTAACGGAAAGACAGATTACTTACTAACAGCTAAGAAAGAGGATCACTGGAAGACGGTGAGCGCAAGGATTGATCAAAGGTGGCAGCAAAGAAGAAACGCTAAAGTAAGAAAAAAAAAACAAAGTTGACAAGAAGATGATGGGTTTAGGGTTGAAGGAACATATGATGTCCGTCAGATTAGAATACCTTTTTGCAACAAACACAGTTGATTATAGAAGCGCGCAGACGCTGATGTAACCCAGAAGATAAGAAAAGACATGCGCCATATGACCACAAATAGGCATTTATGATGAACGCGACAAATCGAATCGTGTAAGGGTTGGTGGCGCCTCGTCACGCGCCTCCAACATTCTCTTACCATTGAAAAGCCAATCATAATCAAGGAAATTCTGGAAAAAGACGTGGTTTATTATGTGTAATAAAGGAGGATGGATTAGATTTGACAGACCCTGGATCGAAGACAGAAAATATGAAAGAATAATAGTCAGTCACACATGAAGCAGTATTTGAATTAATATAACTATAATAAATAGGCTAATACCGGTCGGGATAACCTTGTCTATGATGGACAGGCTAATATCGGTCGGGATAACCTTGTCTATAATGGACAGTCTAATTTCGGTCAGGATAACATTGTCTACAATAGACAAACTAATATCGGTCGTGATAACATTGTATATAATAGACAAACTAATATCGGTCGGGATAACGTTGTCTATAATAGACTAGTTAATATCGGTCGGAATAACACGTCCATAATAGACAGATTAATATTGGTCGGGTTAACACATGCATAAGAGACAGGCCAATATCGGCTGAATTAATACGTCTATAGAAGATAAGTCTGTATCAGTCGAAGTTAAAGGGGTTGATTGAGTTATATAATATATCGATCGCATTTGAGGCATTTATCCTTATATGGTTTAAAAAATATATATCATTAGTTAGATAAAAACAAGTAAGTCCTTCAAATGTTTAATTGGCAAAGCCCGATCAAGCATATTGCCCAAGCTAGATAACTCGCCTAAACATAAGCTTATGTCCAGTCAGTCGGCTGACACCTCCTTCGACGAAACTTGAAGGAAAGCCCGATGAAACATGAGCTCTCAAACTTCTTAGAAAACTTCAACCCAGCTAGATGTAAACCCAGCCAAGATGGAGAAGTGGGAATATCTGGCCTAACACGAGGGGAGGATGAAAAATTTGTCATCCAACGGAATTGCCCTCCCCCCTCCCTATTTAGAAAAGCTAGTGCGTTCCTTTACGCCAAGGAGAAATTTGGAAAAGGAGTGGTCTCATGAACAAAGGAGGTGCAAACTTGTCCAAGCCCCCTCAGACAGGTCATGGAACAATCCACTTCCTGCTTGAACACTTTGAGCTCTGCTTCCAGAGCATCGACCTTAGCTTGCAAACAACTAAGGCCTTGCTGCTGTCATGACTCCAACAGGCTAGTTATGTGAACCTCCTTGGTTAACGTGAACGCTTCTGAAGTCTGTTACGTCTGCAAAGTAGTCATTTCTTTGGCTTGAACTTTTAGATCTCGATGCACTTTGTTCCTCAAGGTTGTTCCCGACCGTACCTGAAACTGGGTGATTAACAGAAATACCTCCAAACCTCCTGCTAAAGAGTTAGCTAGATCCAAAGCTTTTGCAGCTTCATCTACAGATCTCGCCTTGGCTAACAAGAATCGCCCCCAAAAAGGGAGGCCTAAAACCATACTCTTGATAGGAGGAGGCGAACAAGGTCGAAAGGAACTGAGGCAAGTGAAGAAGGAAAGGAGGATCACAACCCTATTTAAAGGATCAAAAGACTCACGGGATCATTGTACTTAAGTTCATGGGATTGCTGTACCAATAGTCACGAGGAACTGCTATAGAAGGTCACGAGTCTTCTATAGCGGTCATGGCAGAGTCAGGATTAAAGATAGGCAAAGAAACAAAAATAGACTAGGGTCTAGTCATTCGGCTACACCTTCTTCGACTAGACTTGAAGGGAAGGCTAGTGATATGGGTTTGGTTCAGTAGGTCCCCGGTGAAAAGGGAAAAGGAGATAATAGAATTAAGTAAGCATGAATATAGGCCAATATCAGCCGAAGTAATATGCTTAAGGAAATGTAGGCCAACACTGGCTGGGACAACAAGTCTAAAGAAATATAAGCCAATATCGGCCGAGATAATATGCTTAAAGAAATATAGGCCGATATCGGCTGAGATAATATGCTTAAAGAAATATAGGCCAATATCGGCCGGGAAAATATGCTTAAAGAAATATAGGCCAATATCGGCCGAGGTAATATGCTTAAGGAAATATAGGCCAATATCGGCCGAGCCAACACGTTTAAGGAAATATAGGGCAATATCGGCCGAAATAATATGCTTAAGGAAATATAGGCCAATATCGACCGGGCCAATACGTTTAAGGAAATATAGGGCAATATCAGCCGAAATAATATGCTTAAGGAAATATATGCCAATATCAGCCGGGGAAACACACTTAAGAAAACATAGGCTAATATCAGCCGGGACAACAGATCTAAGGAAATGTAGGCCAACACCGGCCGAGACAACAAGTCTAAAGAAATATAAGTCAATATCGGCCAGGACAACAGGCTTAAGAAAATATAAGCCAACATTGGTCGGGGTAGCATGCTTAAGAAAAGGTAGGATAGGGGGAAAACAAACGTTTCTAGAATATTCATAAATAACTTATGTGATTGTATAACAGGTTGATTGGTTTGGCGGGGAGAATGTTTCTAAACTCTTCTGCAGGTGATAGATGACAAAGAAGGTACATCTGGGATACGAAAAAGATTCCTTAGAAAGTTATTTTCTGCAAGTACATGGCTTATTGTTGGTGCTGCGGGGACCGGCAAGAGGGGGGTGAATTGCCTGCAATCCAAAATTATACCCTCCTCAAGCTTTCAACTCAAATAAAACAATAGTTATGAAATTAAACAGAATTAAAAGGAATCAACAGAGAAAACCAGACTCAATGTTTTTACTAGGTTACAACCAAGATGGTTGTTAATCCAAGGCAGTTTGAAAGCGCATTAGAAACGTCTCCTTCTCTGAAAGCGGAAAAGCCTTTTGCACTTTGAGAGCACACAACTATTTCTTAGAAAATAAAACACAGAGAGTTGATTTCTTTTTTCGTTGTTCTTGAACAGCTATTCGAGACCCCTTTATATAGGAGTTCCAAGACTTATCAGATAACCTGATTTTCGGGATCAGGTTTTGACTCGAGAGGGATCGGTCGACCGATCCCCAGGTTCGATCGATCGAACCTACTGTACCTGCCCAGCCTTCCTTCCAGGTGCAGTCTCTCTGGATCGAACTTGGGTTTGGTCGACCGATCCTTGTGTTCGGTCGACCGATCAGCCAACGGTCTCTCTGAAGCTTGCCCGATCAGTACACTCTACTAAGTCCTCCGGTTCGGTCAACCGATCAGCCATTGGTTACTGATGTGGCTGCTGATGTGTCTCCAATGGCTGGCTACTGATGAAAGGGGGTTCAGTTGACCGATCAGAGGGTTCGGTCGACCGAACACTTGTCAAGTCAACTTCCCGATTGACTTGCTCTGGTTCGGCTTGCTTGGGTGATTTCGGCCATCCGAAATAAGGCTCACCCGAACCCAGTTCCCGACCTTCTCCTCGAGAAGTCTTCCGTCCCGTCATCACGTCCCTCGAACGCCGCGCACGTTCTTCACGCCCACCCATGTACTCTTCCGCAGCTTTCTCGTCCTTCGGACACTCCGAGCCCGTTGGCTCCCTTCTCGTGTCGTCCTTCTCGCTAGTTGCGTCTTCCGCTCGACTTTCTGCGCTCCTATGTTCCTGGACACTTAGACACAGGGATCAGATAAACAGGACCTAACCTAAACTTGGTTGATCACATCAAAACAACCATGGGGTCCAACAATCTCCCCCTTTTTGATGTGCATCAACCCAAGTTTAAGTTAGGTTAAAACAAACAAATAGTAATTTTAAGAAAATTACTAAACTAATATTTTAAGCACAAAAATAAAATTTGCAACATAAGATAGAAAAAGAAAAAATTTAATTTTTCCTAACTCCCCTTAACTCCCACTAAACTTGTTACTAAACTCTCCCCCTTTGATCACAGCAAAAACGGGGAAAAATAATTTTCTACGTCATTTGAAAAATTTGCAAAGTAAACAATATATGTTTATTTTCAGAAGAGCTTAGTTAAGACAATTCCCAAAAATTTCTAAGTTTTAAAAAAATATTTTAACTTAAACCAAAAAACTGTCTAAATTTCGAAGACTTGTTAGCAAAAATAGTTTTAAGGATTTTTCAAGTGTAAGTAAAATAATTTCTAATTTCAGAATAGATTTAAACTTAGATAAAAATACTATTTGAGTATTTTTCAAAATTCATGTGCAGCATTTAAAAATGGTAAAAAAAATATTTAAGTAACCTTTTAAAGCATTGTTTTAGTCTAATTTTAATGCTTTTACCAGAAAGTTAATTAAACATTTTATTTCGATATTTCGGCTTCTAGGTCGTGGCGAGACACTTGGCCTTCTTGGTTATAGGTGTAACAACCACTTCCTTAAACAAAGCTTCATAAAGAAATTTATTGTTTAATTTACTCGCTGTAAGTTCTAACTCATTAAGTTTTACTCTAGTAAAGATTTTGGAACCCAGTAAAGATTCCTTCCTACAGGGTTGGTTAAAAACTTAGGGGGTACATATACTTTTGGTATTTTTCTATGTTGACCCTGATGTTTTTTTATATACCAATTTAATTTTTCGTAGACCTTAATTTTTTATTTTTGAAATCGATTTGGTCTTAAGCATGCGTTTTCAGTTTTCAATTTTTCAAGTTCCAAATTTAATTTCTCATTTTCTAAATTCACATTTTCTAACATTGTTTTTAAATTGGCAATTTCTTTTTCTGATTTGACTAAGTCTTTAGTAAGTACTTTGATAAACTTAAAAGACTAAGAGGGAGTGAAATCACTTACCTTACTTACCTCACTTGGTGATACTCCCCCTTCATCGTAGCTTTCTTCTTCTGATTCTCCCCCTTGATCAATGGTCATCTCTGAGTCCGAGTCACCTTCGAAGAGATGGTTGGCCACCAGTGCTAGTCATGAGAAAGCTTCAGCTTCTGACTTGGAAGATGAAGAATCATCCCATGTGGCCTTCAGGCTCTTGCGTATAGAGGACGTCAATTTTTTATGCTTCTCTTTGTTCTTTTTCTTCAGTTTGGGGCAGTCATCCTTGATGTGCCCTTCCTCGTTGTAGTTGTAGCATCGGACCATCCTTCTGTTGTGTTGATGCTTCCTCGACTGCGATTTAAATTTGTTAGATTTAAGAAATTTATTAAAACATCTTACCAGTAGCGCCGCTTCGGGTTCGTCGATCGATGCTTCGGAGTCGAGATCGCCCTTTTCGGCTTATAGGGCAATGTTGAGGTTCGACTTCTCTACTAGTTTCTCTGCAAGTCGAGACTCGTGAAGTTTGAAGGTAGAAAATAGGTTTTCTAAGCTACTTACCTCAAAGTCCTTAGAGATGTAATATGCATCTACTAAGGATGCCCACTCTGGAGTTCTGGGGAAGGCATTGAGTGCGTATCAGATGGAATCCCAGTTCGTTACTTCTTCTCCAAGATTGATTAGTTGAATTATTAGCTCCTTAATCCTTGCTTGGAGTTGCGCTACCTTCTCGCCATTGTTCATCCGAAGGTTCGTTAGTTGTGTCCGAAGGATGTCACGCCTCGCTAGCTTTACTTCTGAGGTACCATCGTGGAGCTCCAGGAATTTATCCCAAAGGTCTTTTGCGGAGTTGTAGCTTCCGATCCGATTTACCTCCTGGGGTGGAAGAACACTAGGCAAGTGGAATTCAGCCTTTCCATTAGCGACGAAATCAGCCTGCTCCATCTTCGTCCATTGGTTTTCTTCTTTGTCTTTTGGAGCTGCAAACCAATATTTCATTGTAATAAGAATGTCAAAATCCATTTTAAAGAATACCTCCATTTTTCGCTTCCATGTAGCGAAATCTCCGTCGAACTTTGGCGAATGAATGTTCGCGCCGGCTATTGTCCTAATCTTTGTGCTTCAGACGGTGGTTAGTCCTTCTTAGGTTGTTGGGCTCAGCGGGGACCAGCAAGAGGGGGTGAATTGCCTGCAATCCAAAATTATACCCTCCTCAAGCTTTCAACTCAAATAAAACAATAGTTATGAAATTAAACAGAATTAAAAGGAATGAACAGAGAAAACCAGACTCAGTGTTTTTACTTGGTTACAACCAAGATGGTTGTTAATCCAAGGCAGTTTGAAAGCGCACTAGAAATATCTCCTTCTCTGAAGGCGGAGAAGCCTTTTACACTTTGAGAGCACAGAACTATTGCTTAGAAAATAAAACACAGAGAGTTGATTGCTTTTTTCGTTGTTCTTGAACAACTATTCGAGACCCCTTTACATAGGAGTTCCAAGACTTATCAGATAACCTAATTTTCGGGATCAGGTTTTCACTCGAGAGGGATCGGTCGATTGAACCTGCTGTACCTACCCAGCCTTCCTTCTAGGTGCAGTCTCTCTGGATCGAGCTTGGGTTCGGTCGACCGATCCTTGTGTTCGGTCGACCGATCAGCCAACGGTCTCTCTGAGCTGGCCCGATCGGTACACTTGACTAAGTCCTCCGGTTCGGTCGACCGATCAGAGGGTTCGGTCGACCGATAAGCCATTGGTTGCTGACGTGGCTGCTAATGTGTCTCCAATAGTTGGCTGTTGATGAAAGGGGGTTCGGTCGACCGATCAGAGGGTTCGGTCGACCGAACACTTGCCAAGTCAACTTCCCGGTTGACTTGCTCTGGTTCAGCTTGCTTGGGTGATTTCGGCCATCCGGAATAGGGCTCACCCGAACCCAGTTCCCGGCCTTCTCCTCGAGCAGTCTTCCATCTCGATTTTACATCCCTCGAACGCCGTGCACGTACTTCACGCCCACCGGTGTACTCTTCCGCAGCTTCCTCGTCCTTCGGATGCACCAAGCCCATCGGCTCCCTTCCCGTGCCGTCCTTCTCGCTAGCTGTGTCTTCCGCTCGACTTCCTACGCTCCTAAGTTCCTGCACACTTAGACACAGGGATCAGACAAACAGGACCTAACCTAAACTTGGTTGATCACATCAAAACAACCACGGGGTCCAACACTTACATCATCTCATAACAAACTCTAACAAACCGTGGTCCACTTCATGACTATGGAGGTTATATGAAGTGGTATAAAAAGGGGAATCCTCTCCGTTGGCCAGGTATGCTCACACTCGCAACCCACATTACAAACCCTAGTTTTTTGCTACTGTTCATCTTCTTCCTTTCACACTAAGAAAGATCACTAACTTGAGCGTCGGAGGGCCTAGCCAGGGATTCCCACCCCGGTCTTAGGTCAGTGACGATAGTATTGGCGGTTCTCTTGTGCGCAGGAAGCCATCGAAGCTCCAGATCTTGGTAATCTTCATCGAATCCTTCCTTTCGTTTTTGGGTCTTCGTACAAGGAAGATGTTCTTTGGGTTTATTCTCCTATATCTGCTTAGGGTTTCTCGGATTAGTATTCTATAGGTATTGTTCTTCATCAGCGGTAAGGTTTTCTCCAAGCTTTCCATTTTGTCAAGCTTCACAGACAGGATCAGCTATAAAAAGAAAGATTTGAAAAATTAAAAAATCCACTTTTAAACCCATCTTGGTCGGCCCCTTGTTTGGGGACCAAGCAAGGGGTGCCCGGCCCCTTGCTTGGCCACCAAGCAAGGATGTGGCCGGGCATAAGGATGACTTCGGTAGATGTGAGGCTTTATATATAGAGGCTACAACAGGGACCTAGAGGAGGAATTAGTTTTGGCCTCCTGATGAGCTTGAGCTTCCCGTGTTCTGTTAGTTAAAGCCCTAGAGTCAATCATTTGATGATTGTATTATGGACTTGTTGTATCATATTCTTATATAAATAAAGTCATTTGTTTTTGGTTATTATACTTACTTGTATTGGTGCCAAATAAACTAAGTATAATAGCGTCCTTGAGTAGAAGGTTCTTACCTATATCAATCGATTGGTTGAATCGATAGTGAGATAATATAGGGAACACTACTCTTAATCATTCCTAGTCGAGTATTAACATTCAGGGACAATGTTAATGCAATAAGACTACCATGTAGGTCAAATCGATGACTTGATCTCACAAGTCATGGATATAGAGATATCAAGTTGACACATGGGTATGCATTGGAGAATGTATACTGAATGACCCGCCATAAGAAAGTATCATGGATCGTTATATGAGTGTCATATACTTTCTCATGTGACTATTAGTATGACTACTAGTCCTTAGACCTGAAGTCACCAAGGTTCCCTACATAAGGAGTTATGTACTTTGGTTTCGTCAAACGTTACCCGTAACTGGGTGGACTATAAAGGCGATTACTGGATATGTAACGAATTATGCAGGTGGATGTGAGTGATGTAGATGGGATCTATCCCTCCTATATGACGGGAGAGACATCGATATTCTTGATAGAGTGAGACCATGAAGTGCATGGCCATGCCCAAATGAGTCAATATGAGATATTGAGCTCATTTGATTTAGTGACTACTTGGAGTTTAAGATTTAGATTGGTCAGAGGATGACACGGTCTATGCCTCACATTGATCAATCTAGATGTCTAGGATAGAAGGACACTTGTCATATATTGTGAGGAGTCACAATTAGTAGTCACAAGGTGATGTTGGATCTCAACATTCTTGTAACTTGGGTAGTAATGATGTGTTGTTAGATACCGCTCATTACTTATGCTCCTAAATGGGTTTAGGGGCATTGCCAACGTTACAATAGCCTATAGGGTCACACACTAAGGACAATTAGATGGATATTAGGTTCATATGATGAACCAAGAGGATTAGATTCATGTGATGAATCAAATTGGATTAAGAGTAATCCTAATTGGGCTAATTGAGTTGGACTCAAGTTGATTCATGTGTTCAATGAGTCTAATTTAGATTATGACTCATTGAATCAATTTAATTAAATGAATTAGATTCATTATATTAAATTGGCTTGAATTAAATGGTTGGATTAGATCAACCATGAGAGAGATTAAGTCAAGTTTGACTTGACTTGAGAGGAAGAGGAAAAGTCAAGCTTGACTTGACTTTATGCCACATCATTTGTGAGTTGGCATTAAGTGGCCAATGATGATGTGCCACATCATCAAGGCTAGCACATGTGTATGTCACCTCATGGAGGTTACATATCTCCTATTTAATGTGGCCTCCACATTAAATGAGAAGGGGGTTACAAGCTTTGTGGTGGCCGGCCACTTATGGGGTTTTGATGAGGTGAATTTCATTCAAGCATTTTTGTAACTCTCATCTTCTTCCTTGCTCCAATTCTTCTCTCCCTCTCCTCTCCATTGCCAAGACCTTCTTGGAGTGCTAGCACACTCTAAGGTTCTCCCTCCATCGATTTATTCGTGTGGATACTTCTAGAGGGTTGTCTACTTTGACAATCTTGAGATCCGGCACCTTGGACGAGCGGGATTTGCGAAAGGCGCGCATCAAGGGTAAAAATCATACTCTAATGTAGATCTAGAGTTTGTAAACTCGTAGTCGTAGATTTTTTGAAATTTTATTCTTCGCACGGATCCGGTGGCGGGGGTTTCGGGGTTTCCGCGACGCGAAAAAATAGTTTTCGTGGCCCGAAAGACCCAATAGTGGTATCAGAGCCACGTGTGACGCGAGTACGAATTTCATTTGATTTTTTATGAAAAATATAGGTTCTGTAACTTTCTGTTATTTTATGGGTTTTATGGTTTTTATGGGTATTTTTCTCGTAGAAGCGAAGCACAAGTGTTTCGACACTTATAGGCTTCGATTACCGAGAAGATTTTTCCGAAACGGCACGGTTTTGCCCCAAAACTTTTTGGGACAGCGGGCTAAGGCACTGTAGGATCGCATAGGGACACTCGCAATGGTTAGATCGCGGGAAGGGGTGCTGCCCCTGGCCCCGCAAGGGGATTCATTCCGCGATTGCGTCCGAAAATCGCTAAATGGGACCGCCGGGAATTTTTACTCGTAAAAATTGTAGAAAAAATTACAAAAAATTATAGAAAATACATAATTTAGAATTATGTATTATTTGTATTATTTTGTGATAGTCATGGCCCAAAAAGACCCAATATGATTGGAAATGTGTTGTAATTCATATTACGGCATGCGCGCCGTCATTTGTGTTGTGTGTGATGTATACTTGATACGCGACCTATGTGTCGTGCCTTTATCCATTTATTCTTGTTGTAAATTAGTTTAGACTCGAATGTAAAGCGAGTTTCAAAAATTGTAATGTATAAAATTGGAGCGGTGGAAGGTCCACTCGAGACGGAGTTACGAGGAGAGCGAGCAACACAAGGTGGTCAAAGGAAGGAGCATGAGAAGTTGTTGACCTTAGGTTGACAATCCGATCTTCTCATTGGCTTGAGAAGATCGTAGTAGAGCCATGACTAATAAAAAATAATTTAATTAATTGTTTGTGTGTATGTGATGCATAATTAGTAATTAATTAGTGCCTAACGATTAGATTAGATCAAAATCGTGTACAAGATGCACCCTCTCGATTAGATTAGATCTCAATCGCATCAACTCAAATGCCTACCGTGCCGTGATACCTATCACTACCTCGATCACATGTGTTGTTGAATCTGCCAAAGCAGAGCAACACATATTATCTTGGTAGGGTACGGAGGGACAATCTTGGTCCCGCCTATCAACGCATGGGTGAGTAGAGACTCAATTTGATTGAGTACAACTAGTTAAATCGAGTTTAACTATAGGCATTCTTCCAATGGTTGGAAAGATAGGACATAAATCACATTTATATTAATTCTTGGGCGTATTAGCTAAAGCTAATTCAAGTTTTAATATAACTGCGGATAATGATCTTATAAACAAGAGTTGCATAGAGATGTAATTGGTAAATCGTTACCTACCGATCATACTAAATCTTGGGCGTATTAGCCAAAGCTAACTCAAGGGTCAGTATGATGTGGATCGTGTCCCACATGAATTATAGAATTCAGTGGGAGCAACATTTAGTTAAAGGCCTAATTAAATGATTTAAAAGAATATGATATTTATTTTCTGCATTTTTCTGTTGTAGATAACCATGACGTCGAATACAAACTCTTTCTCCCTGCGTTCTGTCCTTGAGAAGGACAAGCTCAACGGAGCAAATTTCCTGAACTGGTACAGGAACTTGAGAATAGTTCTCACTCAGGAACGTAAACTGTATGTTCTGGAGCAGCCCATTCCGGAGGCTCCTCCTGCCAATGCACCGCGAGCTGACAAAGATACTTATAAGAAGCATCAAGATGACGCATTAGATGTGTCCTGTCTAATGCTCGAGACCATGAACTCTGAGATACAGAAGCAACACGAGTTGATGGACACTTACGATATGATTGAACATCTTCGTCAACTGTATCAAGGACAAGCGTGGCATGAGATATTTGAGATCTCAAGGGCACTATTTCAGTGCAAGATGTCAGATGGGGCTCCCGTAGGTCCATATGTACTCAAAATGATTGGGTACATAGAAAACCTACAGAGGTTGGGATTCCCGCTTGGCCAAGAGCTAGCCACTGACATTATCTTGCAATCCTTGCCAGATAGCTATAGTCAATTTGTTCTAAACTACAATATGAATGAAATTGACAAGCCACTGCCCGAGCTGCTTAGCATGTTAAGAACTGCTGAGCTGAACCTTAAGAAGGCAAAGCCCCACTCTGTTCTGATGGTTCAGAAACACAAGAGAAAGGGCAAGCGCAAAGACAAAGGAAAGTCCCAAGCCATGGGCAAAGGCATGGCACTGAAGCCTAAAGGAGGGGTCGCCAAGGATGCTACCTGCTTCCACTGCGGTCAGATCAGGCACTGGAAGAGGAACTGCGAGGTGTACCTGGAAGATCTTAAGAAGAAGCAAAGTGAGACTTCCACTTCAGGTATATATGTTATAGAAGTCAATCTATCTATTTCTTCATCATGAGTATTAGATACCGGATGTGCTTCTCACATTTGTACTAATGTGCAGGCGCTGAGAAATAGCAGGACATTGGCAAAGGGCGAGATGGAGCTACGCGTAGGCAATGGAGCACGAGTTGCTGCTGTTGCTGTAGGGACTTATTTTCTATCTCTGCCCTCTGGGCTTGTATTAGAATTAGATGAATGTTGTTATTTGCCTGCTTTAACTAAAAACATAATTTCAGTTTCTTGTTTGGACAAGAAAAGTTTCTCTTTTATAATTAAGGACAAATGTTATTCTGTTTATTTAAAAGATATGTTCTATTGTAGTGCACCTCTGATGAATGGACTCTACATTCTAGACCTTGAAAGCCCTATCTATAACATAAATACCAAGAGGTTTAAGTCAAATGACATGAACCAAACCTATCTCTAGCACAGTCGCTCAGGTCATATAAATGACAAGCGCTTATCCCAGCTCCATAAGGATGGTTTGCTGGACTCATTTGATTTTGAATCTTATGAGAAGTGCGAGTCATGCCTACTAGGCAAGATGACCAAGACTCCCTTTAGTGGGCACAGCGAAAGAGCGAATGATTTGTTAGGACTTATACATAGTGATGTATGTGTCCCTTTCAATGTCGCTGCTAGAGTCGGTTATAGG
Source organism: Zingiber officinale (assembly GCF_018446385.1). Lineage (NCBI taxonomy): Eukaryota > Viridiplantae > Streptophyta > Magnoliopsida > Zingiberales > Zingiberaceae > Zingiber > Zingiber officinale. The sequence goes on along the minus strand of NC_055988.1, from coordinate 57,475,375 downwards.
TACTTCATCACATTTACTGATGATTTCAGTAGATATGGTTATGTGTACTTGATGACACATAAGTCTGAATCCTTTAAAAAGTTCAAAGAATTCAAGAATGAAGTATAGAACTAGCTTGGCAAGAGTATTAAAATACATCGATCAGATCGAGGTGGAGAATACCTTAGCCATGAGTTTCGTGACTATCTAGCTGAGTGTGGGATTCTATCCCAACTCACTCCTCCTAGAACACCACAGTGGAATGGTGTATCGGAAAGGAGGAATCGTACCTTATTAGATATGGTACGGTCTATGATGAGTCACACAGATCTTCCGACATTCCTTTGGGGCTATGCTCTAGATACGGTACCTTTTATACTCAACCGAGTTCCATCCAAGGCCGTGATAAAGACACCATATAGGATATGGACTGGGAGAGATGCCCATGTGTCTTTTATGAGGATTTGGGGTTGTGAGACTTACGTTAGACGTCAAGTCTAAGACAAATTAGGACCCAAATCCGACAAGTGCTACTTTATTGGATATCCCAAGGAAACTAAGGGATATTACTTTTACATTCCCAGTAAGCACAAGGTAGTTGTGGCAAAGACTAGGGTATTTCTAGAAAGGGACTTTGTTTCTAGAAAGACTAGTGGGAGTACGTTCGATCTTGAAGAAGTTCAAGATGCGGACCATAGCACTGAAGCCTCGATGGAAGTTGAACTGGAACCACAAAGTGTTGTGGATGATGTTGTTCTACAAAGAGTTGAGGAACAACAATCAGTTCAAGTAGACATACCTCTTCGCAAGTCTGATAGGGTACGTCGTCAGCCTGAGAGATACTCATTTCTCTTGTCTGACCATGATGATATTGTGCTCATAGATGATGAGCCTACCACTTATCAGGAAACTGTGATGAGACCAGATTCCGAGAAATGGCTAGAGGCCATGAGATCCGAAATGGAATCCATGTACACCAATCAAGTATGGACTTTGGTTGATCCACCCGAAGGGGTAAAACCCATTGGGTGTAAGTGGGTCTTTAAGAGAAAGACTGACATGGATGGACTTATCTATAAGGGTCGCTTGGTAGCTAAAGGTTTCAAGCAAATTCATAGTATTAACTATGATGAAACTTTTTCTCCAGTAGCGATGTTTAAGTCCATTCGGATCATGCTTGCTATTGCAGCAAACCATGACTATGAGATATGGCAGATGGATGTCAAAACCGCGTTTCTAAATGGAAACCTGCTCGTGGATGTGTACATGACAGAACCTGAGGGTTTTGTAGATCCACAGCATACTAGCAGAGTATGCAAGCTACATAGGTCCATTTATGGACTAAAGCAAGTTTCTCGGAGATGGAATCTTCGATTCGATGATGCAATCATACAGTTTGGTTTCATGTAGAATGAAGATGAACCTTGTGTCTACAAGAAGGTTGTAGGGGATATAGTTGTCTTCCTCATATTATATGTGGATGACATACTACTCATTGGGAAAGACATCCCTTTGCTTCAGTCTTTCAAGACCTGGCTAGGGAGTTGTTTCTCAATGAAGGACCTAGGTGAAGCATCTCGCATTCTAGGAATACAGATCTATAGAGATAGATCTAAGAGATTGCTTGGTCTAAGTCAAAGTACATATATTGACAAGGTACTCCTTCGGTTTGCCATGCAGAAATCCAAGAAGGGATTTTTGCCGATGTCACATGGCGTGAGTCTTTCGAAGACTCAAGGTCCCTCTTCTAGAGAGGAGAGAGACCGCATGGATCAGATCCCTTATGCCTCAGCCATAGGATCTATCATGTACGTCATGCTATGTACTCGTCCTGATGTCTCGTATGCTTTGAGCATGATTAGCAGATACTAGTCAGATCCAGGTGAAAGTTACTGGATAGCGGTCAAGAATATTCTTAAGTACTTAAGAAGGACTAAAGAATATTTTTTGATATATGGAGGCAATGATGAGCTAGCTGTAAAGGGTTACAGTGATGGTAGCTTCCAGACCGACTAGGATGATTATCAATCACAGTCAGGGTTTGTGTTTTTCATTAATGGTGGTGTTGTGAGCTGGAAGAGTTTGAAGCAGGACACAGTCGCTGATTATACGACAGAGGCCGAGTACATTCCTGCATCAGAGGCAGTAAAGGAGACAGTTTGGATCCGCAAGTTCATCACTGAACTTGGGGTGGTTCCTAGTATCGCTGACCCTATTGAGCTCTATTGTGACAACAATGGAGCTATAGCATAGGCTAAGGAACCTCGCTCACACTAGCGGACCAAACACATACAACGGCGCTTCCATCTCATTCGAGAGATTATCGAGAGAGGAGATGTGAAGATTTGTAGAGTACCTACAGAGGCTAACATCGCAGATCCCTTGACCAAGGCTTTGGCACAGAGGAAGCATGATGGTCACACTAGGTCATTGGGGCTTAGAGCCTACACTGATTGGCACTAGTGCTAGTGGGAGATTGTTAGTTAGATCCCTAGAGCCATATCATTTGATTATTGTATTATGGACTTGTTGTATCATATTCTTATATAAATAAAGGCATTTGTTTTTGGTTATTATACTTACTTGTATTGGTGCCAAATAAACTAAGTATAATAGCGTCCATGAGTAGAAGGTTCTTACCTATATCAATCGATTTGTTGAATCGATAGTGAGATGATATAGAAACACTACTCTTAATCATTACTTGTCGAGTATTAACATTCAGGGACAATGTTAATGCAATAAGACTAGCATGTAGGTCAACTCGATGACTTGATCTCACAAGTCATGGATATAGAAATATCAAGTTGACACATGGGTATGCATTGGAGAATGTATACTGAATGACCCGCCATGAGAAAGTATCATGGATCGTTATATGAGTGTCATATACTTTCTCATGTGACTATTAGTATGACTACTAGTCCTTAGACCTGAAGTCACCATGGTTCCCTACATAAGGAGTTATGTACTTTGGTTTCGTCAAACGTCACCCGTAACTGGGTGGACTATAAAGGCGATTACTGGGTCTGTAATGAATTTTGCAGAGGGATGTGAGTGATGTAGATGGGATCTATCCCTCCTATATGACGAGAGAGACATCAATATTCTTGATAGAGTGAGACCACAAAGTGCATGGCCATGCCCAAATGAGTCAATATGAGATATTGAGCTCATTTGATTTAGTGAGTCTACTTGGAGTTCAAGATTTAGATTGGTCAGAGGATGAGACGGTCTATGCCTCACATTGATCAATCTAGATGTCTAGGATAGAATGACACTTGTCATATATTGTGAGGAGTCACAATTAGTAATCACAAGGTGATGTTGGATCTCAACATTCTTGTAACTTGGGTTGTAATGATGTGTTGCTAGATACCTCTCATTACTTATGCTCCTAAATGGGTTTAGGGGCATTGCCAATGTTACAAGAACCTATAGGGTCACACACTAAGGACAATTAGATGGAGATTAGGTTCATATGATGAACCAAGAGGATTAGATTCATGTGATGATTCAAATTGGATTAAGAGTAATCCTAATTGGCCTAATTGAGTTGGACTCAAGTTGATTCATGTGTTCAATGAGTCTAATTTAGATTATGACTCATTGAATCAATTTAATTAAACGAATTAGATTCATTATATTAAATTGGCTTGAATTAAGTGGTTGGATTAGATCATCCATGAGAGAGATTAAGTCAAGTTTGACTTGACTTGAGAGGAAGAGGAAAAGTCAAGTTTGACTTGACTTTATGCCACATCATTTGTGAGTTGGCATTAAGTGGCCAATGATGATGTGCCACATCATCAAGGCTAGCACATGTGTGTGCCACCTCATGGAGGTTACATATCTCCTATTTAATGTGGCCTCCACATTAAATGAGAAGGGGGTTACAAGCTTTGTGGTGGCCGGCCACTTATGGGGTTTTGATGAGGTGAATTTCATTCAAGCATTTTTGTAACTCTCATCTTCTTCCTTGCTCCAATTCTTCTCTCCCGCTCCTCTCCATTGCCGAGACCATCTTGGAGTGCTAGCACACTCTAAGGTTCTCCCTCCATTGATTTGTTCGTGTGGATACTTCTAGAGAGTTGTCTACTTTGACAATCTTCAGATCCGGCACCTTGGACGAGCGGGATTTGCGAAAGGCGCGCATCAAGGGTAAAACTCGTACTCTAATATAGATCTAGAGTTTGTAAACTCGTACTCGTAGGTTTTTCGAAATTTTATTCTTCGCACGGATCCGGTGGCAGTGGTTTCGGGGTTTCCGCGACGTGAAAAAGTAATTTTCGCGGCCCGAAAGACCCAACATGTTCGACCCAAACACCCAACTCAAGTTCATCAATAATAACTCATACCACTAAAAAATTATTATTGAACTATTGCACCAATCTCATATTACATTATGGCATCCTTCTTATCATGAGTATGTTAATCTCCCAGTGTTTAAGATATCGACTGCCCATTAATTAAATGAGCTACTGACAACTCACTTAATTAACATCTAGCACCAAGAGTAGTACCACTCAACTTCTATGTCATTTCGGAACTAAGTTCACCTACAGGGTTTATATGACAATCCTTATAAGCTCCTCAAGGGGGCATCATCATCCTAATTAATAGGACACAGTTTCCTTCTATAATCAATAACATACCATATAAATAATATTAATTCCCAACATATTGGGCTTATTGATTTGATGAATAAATCTCACCCTTTGATAAATTAAAGAAATAAATATTAAGTACATATGTTTATTATTATATCGGGATTAAGAGTATGCACATCCATAATAAAAGAGGTTCTGTTCTTTTATGCAGTCAGTATAAAAGGAACAACCTCAAATGGTCTTTCTCTATACACACATAGTGTACTAGTGTAATTTTATAGTCAAGATAAATTAGTACCAAATTACACTACAATCATTCCAATGGTTTGTCCCAATCCATCTTGGTTGTGAGATTCTATTTATAATTTATAAGGAACTGATAACATGATATTCTGTGTGACACCACACACCATGTTATCTACAATATAAATTAAATGGACAACTAAATTTAACTAAATGTAGACATTTGACCAATGTAATTCTTATTTCAAAATAAATGTTTATACAAAAAGCTAGGCTTTTAGTATACATTCTAACAATCTTCCACTTAAGACAAAAGACTATGCTTCCATATATGTTGTCATACATCTGATCTCCATCCCCTCAACATGCCCATCAAAAGCACTCGCCGGAAGGGCCTTAGTGAAAGGATCTGCAAGTTATCTTCTGATGCAATCTTAGCGACAACAACTTCTCCTCGCTTTACGATGTCTCGTATCAGGTGGTACTTGCGCTCAATGTGTTTACTTGCCTTATGGGCTCGTGGTTCCTTCGAGTTTGCTACTGCACCACTATTATCACAATAAATTGTGTAATTCTGGGTAAACCAGGAATCACATCTAAGTCCATACATCTTCTTTGGCTGCTTCAGAGGCTGCCACATACTCACCTTCCATGGTGGAGTTCGAAACGCATTTCTGCTTAACACTCCTCCATGTTATGGATCCACCTCCCAAAGTAAACACATACCTTGAGGTTGACTTACTATTGTCCCTGTCTAATTGGAAATCCGAATCCGTGTAACCCACAGGGAGCAAATCATCTGCCTGGTAAACCAGCATATAATTTCTAGTCCTTCTCAGGTACTTTAATATATGCTTTACGACAGTCCAATGTCCTTGTCCTGGATTACTTTGATATCTGCTAACCATGCCCACAGCAAAACAGATATCCGATCTCATACACAGCATTGCATACAATAGACTTCCTACAGCCAAAACATAAGGAACTGCCTTCATGTCCTCTTTGTCCTATGATGTTTTAGGACACATCTCATTAGATAAAGATACTCCATGTCGAAAAGGTAGAAAACCTTTCTTGGAGTTTTGCATGCTAAAACGACCTAGGATAGTATCGATGTATGAAGCTTGGGATAAGCACAACATTCTTTTTTTGTGATCCCTTATTACTTGGATCCCAAGAATATGTCCACATTGTCCCAAGTCCTTCATATCAAACTGCTTGGACAATCATACCCTTACGTTTGACAACACTTTGACATTGTTGCCAATGAGCAAAATGTCATCTATGTATAGTACAAGAAATACCACCACATTTCCGTCACTCTTCTTGTATACACAAGATTCATCCAGACAATGAATAAATCCATAAGACTGGATCACTTCATTAAACCGGATGTTCCAAGATCTCGAAGCTTGCTTCAGTCCATAGATAGACCAATTGAGCTAACATACAAGATGCTCTTTGCCCTTCACAATGAATCCCTCTAGTTGCTTCATATGGATATTTTCTTCAAGACTTCCATTAAGGAAAGCTGTCTTGACATCTATTTACCAAATCTCATAATCCATATGAGCGGCAATAGATAAAAGAATCCGGATAGACTTAAGCATGGCTACCGGCGAAAAGGGTTCCTCATAATCAATTTCCTCTTTCTGAGTATACCCTTTTGCAACAAGCCTTGCTTTGAAGGTTTCCACCTTCCCGTCTGTCCCTCTTTTTCTTTTGTAGACCCATTTAAATCCAATGGCTTTTACAACATTTGGTGGTTCTACAAGCTCCCTGTAACGCCCGCCCCTCCTGCTAGAGCAGGGTTACTTACAAACATATATGCATATTAATCTATTTCTAAAGCAACGGAAGTATTTATTTATATATATTTATTTAAAATTTTATTTTACTTTTCTTTTAAAACCAATAACTAATTATCTGAACCGTTATAATCATATGAGCATGTTAAGTAAAATTTTAAATTTAAAAGACATGATATCAATTTCCAACATAAGCATGAACAGGTATTAAGTAATCATGCAAAACATTAACATAAGATAGACATAGTTCATATCAAGCATAAATTAGCATGAGCAGGTCTTTTCCTTAGCCGAGCCACTACCACACACATCTCTTGTCCCTCCTGCTGCTCCCTTAGTTTATCCATCCTTTACCCTTATCTGCGGTACAAGGAAAGTAAACTATAAGCACACAGGCTTAGTAAGATCCTTTCCTACTCACAAAAACCATGTATCATAACATAATCACATAAACATATATCATGGAGACATAATTATCTAAAACATCATATCATGTAAAGAGCATAATATCATATCATATCATAACATAAAAGAGTATCATGTCATATCATATCATAACATAAAAGAGCATCATGTCATATCATATCATAACATAAAAGAGCATCATATCATATGATATCATAACATAAAAGTATATCATGCCATATCATATCATAACATAAAAGTATATCCAAGATGTCTTTCAAAAACATGCATCATGTCATGTGCAAAATGTCTTTTAAAGAAATATCATATAATACTTAAATATAATCTCAACATGAGGGTCTGGCTATGTACCACATAACATAAATGCGCGCAATCCCTAGGACGGGGTAGCTAATCCCGAACCTACTAGGGATACTAGGTCCGTACTACGTCCGTCGACCTAGGTGCGAACTAAGAAGCCCATCCCTTGGACACTAAGGTCCGGTACAAGCCACATAAAAAGTAAAATAGCATGTCTTATTTACTTATCATATCATGAAGAGTGCTCTTAGTCCCAACAAGAAGGGAAGCAACTCTTAGGCCTTTACTTGTCATATCATAAAGAGTGCTCTTAGTCCCAACTACTAGGGAAGCAACTCTTAGGCCTTTGCTTGTCATATCATAAAGCATGCATACTTGAGCATATAGCCCATCATAAGAGTCATTATCATGCATGATTCATAAGTATACAAAAATGAGCATATGACATATCATAGGGAAACATAATCATGCATGGAATCATTAACTAGCATCTCCTAATTCATATCATAGCATGTGAGACACATAGTAAATCATAATTGGGTCTCTAACCCTAATTCCATGAAGTGGCTGAAACTTACAAGGTATTGAATCTAGGTTACAAGTAGCATAAAAGCATATGAACCCTAAACCAACTTCATAACATTTATCATAAAGAACATCATGAGCATGTTTAGTTTAGGTTCTAAGCTTCCTAGGTATTTTAATCCCATTATGGCCGAAACTTGCGAAGCCTAGCCTTAGGTTTCAAGCAACATAAAAACATATGAACCCTAAACAAATTTCATATCTTATACCACAAAGAACATCATGAGCATGTTTAGTTTAGGTTCTAAGCTTCCTAGGTCCTTAGTCTTGTTATTGTCGAAACTTACCAAGCCTAAATCTAGGTTACAAGTAACATAAAAGCATGTGAACCCTAAACCAATTTCATATCATATACCATAAAGAATATCATGAGCATGTTTAGTTTAGGTTCTAAGCTTCCTAGGTCTTTGGTCTTGTTATGGCCGAAAGTTGCCAAGCCTAACCCTAGGTTACAAGTAACATAAAAGCATGTAAACTCTAAACCAATTTCATATCATAAACCATAAAGAACATCATGAGCATGTTTAGTTTAGGTTCTAAGCTTCCTAGGTCTTTGGTCTTGTTATGGTCGAAAGTTACCATGCCTAACCCTAGGTTACAGGTAACATAAAAGCATGTGAACCCTAAACCAATTTCATATCATAAACCATAAAGAACATCATGAGCATGTTTAGTTTAGGTTCTAAGCTTTCTAGGTCTTTGGTCTTGTTATGGCCGAAAGTTCAAGGAACATGAAACTAAGTCTAAGCAACATACAAGCATAAGAATATCAAGCTAACTTCATATCATATCATAAGGAAAACCATGAGCATATTAGAATTGGTTTTTAAGCTTTCTTAGGCCTTTAATCTCATCATGGCCGAAACCTTCTAGGCCTAGGTCTAGACCACAAGCAACATAAGTAAATACATGAGAATGTTAAACAAAGCTCGTATCATAAGCTACCTATCATAAGGAACATCGTGAGCATGTTTAGTTAGGTCTTAAGCTTTCCTAGGTCTTTTATTCTTATCATGGCCGAATGTTTAAGGAACATGAATATAAGTTCTAAGCAACATACTAGAATAAGAACATTAAACTAATCTTCTATCATAGGGTACATATCATAAGGAACATAGTGAGCATATTTAGTTTAGATCTTAAGCTTCCTTAAGACTTTATACTTTGGTGGCCGAAAGTTTCAAGAGGCAACCCTAGATTTTTTTGTAATCTAAACTCATGGAAAAACACATGAACTACTTGTACCACAGGTGAGGGAATACTTACTTCCTCTTGTTTGGTTTTTCCTAAAAGAAGGTACCCTTGTGAAGAGGAAGAAGAAAGCTTGTCCTTCTAGTTCTCCCTTTTGCTTCTCTCGCTTGTAAGGAGTAGATCTTGAGGACTTCTTCTTGTGAATTAGTTTTCTTAGGGAGAAAACCATAGCTTAGATTCGGAAAAGGAAGGGGAAAGAGTTCTAGGTCTCGGTGGAGGAGGAAGAAGGAGAAAGAAGGAGGAGGAAGAAGAAGGAGGAAGAAGTAGCCAAACTTTCTTTCCCTTCTCTTCTCTCATTCCTATTTATTCTCAATGAGGATGAAAAATGTCCCAATTCATCTTCTTAGCTCCTCTATTCTCTCACCCTCTTCATTCCCACGAAAATAGAAAGAAGAAGAAGGAGAAAACAACTTGTCTTTTGCTTGCTTCTTTACTTAACTAAGAGAAAGAGGAGGAAAGCTACTTGATTTTCTCTTGTTCCCTTACTTAATCATACTCTTACTTTTAACTACAATTTCCATTCTTTGCTATTCATATATCATTCATGACTCTAGTTGTTATCATACACCAATTTAGTTTTATCTATTATGAGGGGTTCATGGTTCAAGTCTTAACTTCTATTTCTTTTTGGTTCTATTTCCATTTCCCTTTTATTTTAAAAGAGAATACCCATATGTATAGCTTAAATATTTTATGGGTGTTACAGTACCCCATACCTCATAGAAAGTTCATCCTCAAAATTAAAATAGCTCCGGGTACTTCCGTTTCATATCGTCTTCTCGTTCCCAAGTGGCTTCTTCGAACCGTTGATTTTGCCACAGGGCCTTTACTAAGGGTACCACTTTGTTCCTTAGTCTTTTGATATCTCGCTCTAATATCTAAACCGGTCGACTCTCATAACTTAGGTCCTCTTGCACTTGTACTGTCTGTGGTTCGATCACTTGGTCCGTGCTCGGAATACATTTCTTTAGCATCGAAACGTGGAACACGTTGTGGATAGCTGACATCTCCTGAGGCAGCTCTATTTCGTAAGCTACCTTGCCAACTCTTTTCAGAACTTGATATGGTCCCACATAGTGCGGGCTTAGCTTTCCCTTCTTTCTGAACCTCATTACTCCTTTCATAGGAGCTACCTTGAGGAATACTGAGTCTCCGACACTAAATTCCAATGGCTTTCGTCGCTTATCTGCGTAATTCTTCTGTCAACTCTGAGCAGTTTCTATTATTTGGTGAATATTCTGTATAGCACGGGTGGTGTTGTCAATGAACTCTATTCGAAATCCCATCTCCTTCTTTTCACCGCCTTCGTACCAACATATAGGGGATCTACATTTCCTCCCATACAAAGCCTCGACGCCATTCCAATAGTAGCTTGGTAACTAGTGTTGTAGGCGAATTCCGCTAAGCATAAATATCGGCACCAGCTCCCCTTGAAGTCTAAGGCGCAAGCTTATAACATGTCTTCTAGTACTTGGTTCACCCTTTCTGTTTGTCCGTCGGTTTGAGGGTGGAAGGCAGTACTAAACAATAACTTTGTGCCAAGAGCCTTCTGAACACATTCCCAAAAATGTTAAATAAAGTGACCATCTCTGTCAGAAATGATGGTCTTAGGAATCCCATGTAATCTAATAATTTCCTTAACATATAATTGAGTCAGTTGCTCAATTGAATAGGTCATCTTGATTGCTAGGAAATGGGCAGATTTTGTTAATCTGTCCACGATTACCCATATAGCGTCATAGCCATTTGTTGTTTTAGGTAATCCTGAAATAAAGTCCATAGAGATATCTTCCCATTTCCATTATGGAATTTGGATTGGCTGCAGTAATCCTCCAGGCCTCTGGTGTTCTGCTTTAACCCTTTGGCAGGTCAGGCAGGTACTGACGTATTGAGCCACGTCTCTTTCCATACCGGACCACCAGAATTTCTTTTTCCGGTCTTGGTACATTTTGGTGGATCTAGGATGCATCGCATAGGGTGTTGCGTGGACTTCTTCTAGTATCTTCTTTCAAAAACTCTGGGTCGTCGGGAATACATAAGCGATCCTTGAGGTATAATATTCCACTGTCAGGGATATGGAATCCATCATTCTTTCCCTCTAAGACTTCTTGCTTGATCCTCTGGATGCTTGGGTCACGAGTTTGCTTCCCCAATATATCATCGAATAGCGTCGGTGCTATAGTCAGGGTAGAGAGTTGTCCGGACATATTTTCAGCCCTGTAGCTCCAAATTCCCCTTGGTTCCCCAACAAATTCGAATATTGGTTCATCTTCAGGTCGGAAAACTACTTTTCTTTTACAGCAATCGATCGAGGCACCATACTTGCTCATGAAATCCATGCCCAATATACTATCATAATCCTGCATGTCAAGCACTATTCTCTACCTGCGATTCTGATGGGCGCGGCTCGCAACATATGAGTAGATGGCATTACTTCTCCCGAAGGCAGGGTCGTTAAGAATTTTTCATTTAAGGCTTGTGGTGGCATTCCTAACTTCTTCATGAAGGGTGTAGAGACAAACGAGTGTGTCGCCCTAGTATCAAATAACACATTAGCATACTGACTGAAAATAGGTAGCTGACCTGTGACAACTGTAGAAGCACTCGCCACATCTTCTTTGGTGAGAGAGAAAACCCTGGCATTCGTTGTAACTGGCGGGGCTTCCAATCTCCCTTGGCTAATCAGAGTTCCTTCTATGGCAGCTTTTATCTGGTGTCGTTGTGAGGGGTCACTCCTGTTCTGGTTATACTGCTGGGATGGTGCCTGGGAATGGATGGGGCAGTCTCTGGCCATATGTCCTTCCCGTCCGCAACTGTAACACTCCCTCGTACCCTTGTGGCATACTCTGGAATGCTGCTTCCCACAAGTGGTACACTGAGGGTACTTAGGTTGCTCATTCGCTGGACCTTCTTTAGTGTTGTTCCATTGCTTTCTTTTTCCATTAGGGTTTCCTTTCCAGCTTGCTCTGGTACCTAGAGGTTTCTGTCCTTCTGTCTGTGCTTGATTCTTACTCTCGTTCTTCGCCTTCTGATAGTGTTCGGTGATCAGGGTACTGCTGACCAGCTCTTCTGTAGTCTACGGTCTATTAATTTCGTCGGCCACATTCAAAGCTATCTCGGGTCGGAGCATCTTCAGCATCAGTCTGACCCTTTCTCTTTCCGTGTTGACCAACTCTGGGCAGAGGAGTGCGAGACGGTTGAAGCGGTTCACTGCTTCGTTAACTGATAAGTCACCTTTCCGGAACTCGATGAACTCGTCGTAATGCCAGTTTGTTACCCGCATATGGAAAAACTCCTCGAAGAACTCTTCTTCGAAGTCCGCCCAGTTCATCTGATTAACTTGTCTCTTGTCCTTAACCCTTTCCCACCACATTCTTGCATCTCCATAAAAGAAGAATGACACGCACTTGATCTTTTCTGGTACGGGCCAGTCCAGCAGTTCCACTATACTTTCCACCGTCTTGAACCAGGCTTGGGCGTCCCATGGCTCACAAGTACCCGTAAAGTTCTCCGGCTTTAACTTTAGCCACTGTATTAAGTAAGTCTCCTGTCGGACCACTGGGGCAGGGGCTATCGGTGGTACTGGTGTAGCTGTAGGTATGACGGGCAATGTATTTTGATTTGCTGGTGGGGTGGCAGGGTTTCCTTGTTGATTCATCAAAGCAGTGATTACTTGTTGTTGTTCCGTGATCTTACGCTGGATGTCTGTGACTACCTGTGTCAGATCTGGTGGAGTCACTGTCTCATCGGTCCTGTTATCGCGTCTTCTAGCCATATTTATCTTCATAAATGACAATAAGGCTAGCATAAGTCCATGGTCATCCCTACTTATATCCGTGCATATTAAACATCGCTCATCATACATAAAGGCAATTCATATCAGTTATACTTATGTTCATGCATACTAAAAGCATTTCTTATCGTGCATAAAGAAAATAGAGTAAGTAAAGAGATTCTTACTTGGAGCGGCAGGATGGAAGCTTGATGTGTGTGTAGCGGGAAGACTAACCTAGCTCTGATACCAACTTGTAACGCCCGCCCCTCCTGCTAGGGCGTGGTTTGTTACAAATATACATGCATATTAATCTATTTCTAAAGCAGCGGAAGTATTTATTTATATATTCTTTTAAAATTTTATTTTATTTTTCTTTTAAAACCAATAACTAATTACCTGAACCTTAATAATCATATGAGCATGTTAAGCAAAATTTTAAATTTAAAAGACATGATATCAATTTCCAACATAAGCATGAACAGGTATTAAGTAATCATGCAAAACATTAACATAAGATAGGCATAGTTCATATCAAGCATAAATTAGCATGAGCAGGTCTTTTCCTTAGCCGAGCCACTACCACACACATCTCTTACCCCTCCTGCTGCTCCCTTAGTTTATCCATCCTTTACCCTTATCTGCGGTACAAGGAAAGTAAACTATAAGCACACAGGCTTAGTAAGATCCTTTCCTACTCACAAAAATCATGTATCATAGCATAATCACATAAATATATATCATGGAGATAAAATTATCAAAAACATCATATCATGTAAAGAGCATAATATCATATCATATCATAACATAAAAGAGTATGATATCATATCATATCATAACATAAAAGAACATCATGTCATATCATATCATAACATAAAAGAGTATCATGTCATATCATATCATAACATAAAAGAGCATCATGTCATATCATATCATAACATAAAAGATCCTAAGCATCATGTCATATCATATCATAACATAAAATAGCATCATGTCTTATCATATCATAACATAAAAGTATATCATGTCATATCATATCATAACATAAAAGTATATGCAAGATGTCTTTTAAAAACATGCATCATGTCATGTGCGAAATGTCGTTTAAAGAAATATCATATAATACTTAAATATAATCTCAACATGAGGGCCCGGCTATATACCACATAACATAAATGCGCGCAATCCCTAGGACGGGGTAGCTAATCCCGAACCTACTAGGGATACTAGGTCCGTACTATGTCCGTCGACCTAGGGGCGAACTAAGGAGCCCCTCCCTTGGACACTAAGGTCCGGTACAAGCCACATAAAAAGTAAAATAGCATGTCTTATTTATATATCATATCATGAAGATTGCTTTTAGTCCCAACAAGAAGGGAAGCAACTCTTAGGCCTTTACTTGTCATATCATAAAGAGTGCTCTTAGTCCCAACTACTTGTAACACCCATAGGGTCCTTAGCAAAATTCTAGAATATTTTATCATGAATAAAGAAAAAAAATATATATGCTTTAGTTAAATTTTGCTCCTAGCCGAACACTTAAACAAATAAAATAGAAATAAAAATATATAAGGTCTAGGACTTGAACTCTAGATCTCTCATTAGATGCCTGAATAAGATAACCACTAGACCAAGAGAAATTATTGTTAGAAAATAGAGGGAAACCATAATTAAATGTAAGAAGAAAAGGCTCTTCTCTTAGAAGGAGAAGTGAGAGTTGTCTTCTTCCTCTCTAATGAAGAGATGCTCTAGAATATTCTTTTCTTACTCACCAAGAAGGGATGTATCTAGACTTTTATCTTAATTATGAAGAGAGTAAAAGAAAGGAGGAAGAAAAATATATTTTTCCTTCCTCCTCTCATGATGAATAAAAGGAGGAAATTAAAATGAGTTGGCATTTTTCCTCATTCACCTTCCTACTCCCTCCTCCTCCACCGTGACCTCTTCTTCACCATTTCCTCTTCTTGCCGAGACCAAGGAGCAAGGAAGCTTCCCCTCTCTAGGAAGGATCCACAACAAAGGTTAAATATCTAAGGAAAACAAGCGCAAGGAAGTGAGTATCCCCTCACTGCAATACAAGTAGCTTCGGTTTAAAATGTTTTTCGAAACTCTAAAAATTTTCTTGCAAGAATGTGGTCAAGATAAAGAATAGGTAGTCACTTAGGGTTAACAAGTGATAAGAGATGCTTCATGTTATAGAAAAAGAAAAAGAGAAATTTAGAGCCTTATTGCATGTTTCGGCCAAGGATGGAAGAGAGGACCTAAAACAAGTTTTCTTTGATCACATGCTTAATTTTTTCTACTCTATGATATATGAATTTCACATGTTGTTAGTTAAGTCTTCATTCTTCATGTTGTGAAAAAAAAAAAGAGATACCTATCTATATGGTTCGGCCAAAATTGATTATAAGGTCTTAGGTCAAGAATTTTAGATAGAAACCATACTAGTGTACCTCTTTGTGATGTATGAATTTTTACATGTTTATAACCAAGGTTTTTATGCTTCTTATGGAATAAAATGGTATGAAACCCTACTGATATGTTTGGCCAAATTGAAATAAATGGGTTAGGGTTAAAGTTTTGAAATCAAATATGCTTAGATCATGAAGCACAATACCTTGTATGCACTTAGATTAAATGGGCTTGTTATATGTTTAAGTTTTATGCTTCTTATGGAATAAAATGGTATGAAACCCTACTGATATGTTTGGCCAAATTGAAATAAATGGGTTAGGGTTAAAGTTTTGAGCTCAAATATGCTTAGATCATGAAGCATAATACCTTGTATGCACTTAGATTAAATGGGCTTGTTATATGTTTAAGTTTTATGCTCCTTATGGAATAAAATGGTATGAAACCGTACTGATATGTTTGGCCAAATTGAAATAAATGGGTTAGGGTTAAAGTTTTTGAACTCAAATATGCTTAGATCATGAAGTACAATACCTTGTATGCACTTAGATTAAATGGGCTTGTCATATGTTTAAGTTTTATGCTCCTTATGGAATAAAATGATATGAAACCCTACTGATATGTTTCGGCCAAATGAAAATAAATGGGTTAGGGTTAGAGTTGTGAACTCAAATAGGCTTATTCATGAAGTATAGTGCCTTGTAGGTACTTGTACAATGCTCTATAGGTACTTAGATTAAATGTGCATGTTACATGTTTAAGTCTTATGCTTCTTATGGAATAAAAAGACATGAAACCCTACTGATATGTTTCGGCCAAATGAAAATAAATGGGTTAGGGTTAGAGTTTTGAACTCAAACATGCTTATTCATGAAGTATAATGCCTTGTATGTGCTTAGATCAAGTTTACATGTTATATGGATAAGTTCTATGCTTCATATGGAACCAAATGATATAAGAACCCTACTGATATGTTTCGGCCAAATTGAAATAAATGGGTTAGGGTTAGAGTTTTGAACTCAAACATGCTTATTCATGAAGTATAATGCCTTGTATGTGCTTAGATCAAGTTTACATGTTATGTGGATAAGTTCTATGCTTCATATGGAACCAAATGATATAAGAACCCTACTGATATGTTTCGGCCAATTTGAGATAAATGGGTTAAGGTTAGAGTTTTTGAACACAAACATGCTTATTCATGAAGTATAATGCCTTGTATGTGCTTAGATCAAGTTTACATGTTATGTGGATAAGTTCTATGCTTCATATGGAATGAAATGAGGTTGAAACCTACTGATATGGTTCGGCCAAGATGGATTAATTGGGTTAGGAAAGAGTTTAAACCTAACCAAACATGCTTATGCATTTTCATGATATGTAGCCTTTGATATATAAGTAGATTAAGCTTTCATGCTTTATGATGTGATGAAAATATGCTTTACGATATGTTGCATTTCTATGTCTTATGATAAGATGTGTCATGTTTATGATATGATATGATAGACTTATGACATGATAGGCTATGGTCATGATATGATATGCTAGAATCATGATATGATATGCCATGTTCATGATATGTTATGCTAAGTTCATGAGATGATATGCCAAGTTTGATGATAAGAAAATAACATGTTATACTTTATGTTATGATAAGAACATGTTATATAATGCATGTGTGAATGACTTATGTAAGAAGAAAAGCCTAAAGAGTTGCTTCCCTTAAGTTGGGACCAAGAGCACTCTTCATGTTATGAAAAAGAGTTGCTTCCCTTAAGTTGGGATCAAGAGCACTCTTCATGCTATGGTAAAGAGATGCTTCCCTTAAGTTGGGGATCAAGAGCTCTCTTCATGATATGACAAGAATTATGACATGTATGATATGATGAGATATGATATGCATGATATTTTACTTTCTATGGCTTGTACCAAGGGTGGGCTCCATAAGCGCCCCGGGGTCGATGGACTATGAACGGACCTCGTTAAGGGATGGGCTCCTCAGTACGCCCCTAGGTCGACGGACTATGAACGGACCTAGATCCCTAGTAGGTTCGGGGCTAGCTACCCTGTCCTAAGGATTGCGCGCATTTATGTTTACATGTGGTACAAGTCGGGGCCCTTCTCATGATGATGATATGATATTCAAGTATGTATACTATATGTCTTGAAAGAAGCATGATGCATATGTGCATTCCATGATACATGTTTTAAAAATATACATATTGCATCTACATGCACATATTTATGAAATTATGTTTATGCACCCTTATGAACAGGTATGAGTTATGATACATGTTTACATGATATGATAGGCTTCATGATATGTGCTTACAGAAAGTGATATGAATCATGATATACACTCACATGCTATACTCTGATATGTTATGCTCCTTATGTGATATGATATATTATGTTATGTTTTCCCTAATGTTATGTTATGAGATGTTATGGTTTTTACATGATAAGATATGTTCTATGTTATGATTCTCCATGCTATGTTATGTTATGCTATGGTTTCTACATGTTATGTTATGTTATGTGTTTTTCGGATTTATGGGTAGGCAAGGATCTCACTAAGCCTTTGGCTTATAGCTACACGTTTTCCTTGTACTGCAGATAAAGGCAAGGAATGGATTGTTTAAGGGGAGCAGAGCAGGAAAGGAAATGAAGATGTGTGTGGAAGTGCTGGTGGATAGATCTATTTAAGTTTTTGAATTATCTAAGTTATGCATGTGAACAATGTTGGACCTATGCTTATGATAATGTTCAACTAGTATGATATCCTACTCATGTTATGTTGGTACGTTTGACTTCACATGCCATGTTAAGAGAACTAGATGCATATGGTATATGTTATGATATGAAAAAAAAATAATTAATTATATATGTCTTCCGCTGCCATGAATCCATATGCATTAGTATAGTTGATGTCTATGTTTTAGTGACGTCCGCCCCTCTAGGGTGGCCTTAGTGCTACCTGGAAAGGTGGGCGTTACAGTTTGGTATCATTGCAGGTCTACCTTCCACTACACACACATCAAGCCTTTATCCTGCCGCTCCAAGTAAGAATTTTATGCTTAAATTTTATTTTGATGTGATATTTATGCTTGATCTATTTCTTTATGATGTTTGATAATATGCATGCTTATTATCTTATTTATTTAGTTATCACATTTTTAGCTTAGATATATATGATGGTAGATTAGGAACAATAACAACCTTAGGGTAGCCTGGTCATGAATAACGATAACTTATATTAGTTTATTGTGATTTATGAAGATAAAGCATGGTTAGAACACGAAATACCCGAGCAGATGAGACGGTACCTCCACCCGATCTGATGCATGTGATTACCGAGCTCCAGCGTCAGGTCACAGAACAGCAACAAACGATCACTGCATTGATGAATCAGCAAGGGAATCCTGTTACCCCACCAGGGAGCCCGAATGCGATACCTATTATACCTGCGGCTGTACCAATACCTCCGGCACCGGTACCATCGGTAGTTCCTATTCCAGTGGTCCGACAAGAGGCATACCTGATTCAGTGGCAGAGGCTGAAGCCAGAATCCTTCTCCGGAAACTGTGAGCCATGGGATGCTCAGGCGTGGCTTAAGACTGTGGAGTGGAAGGTCTAGGACTTGAACTCTAGATCTCTCATTAGATGCCTGAATAAGATAACCACTAGACCAAGAGAAATTATTGTTAGAAAAGAGAGGGAAACCATAATTAAATGTAAGAAGAAAAGGCTCTTTGAGCATACCTTATATATTTTTACATAATTTGAGCATGCTTGATCTATGCATTTTTATACTTCCAGCTTTCCTTTTAGCATATTTACTCTTTTGGTTCGGAGATATGCTTTTTGTGCATTTTCTGTACACAGGAGTCGATTTGGTGAAGAATCTACATCTTTGGGCATGCATTGGAGGAAACAAAGGGAGAAAGCACAGGGCCGTGTACCTCACAAGGCCCTGCACTGGTATGTAGCTCGGGCCGTGTGGAGTTTGGCACCAACAGAAGAGGAAGATGACATGGCCGTGTGAACCTCGCACGGCCGTGTCAAGATTTGAAGCCAACCAGAGCAGAAGCATTACATGGTCGTGTAGATCTACACGGCCGTGTGAGGTTTCCAGAGACCAAGCAGGCTGTGGCCGTGTGCACCACACGACCGTGTAGCATTTCCAGAGAGCAGAAGGGTTCTGGCCGTGTGGAGTCACACGGCCGTGCAGCTTTGGCAGAGAGGGAACTGGACATGGCCGTGTGAATCTCACACGGCCGTGTCACGGGGCCGTGTGGCGCCCGATTCCCTCCTCTATTTAAACCCTTCTTCATGAATTGAAAGGGGATCTCTCCCCCTTTGGGAGAAAGCAAGATTTGGTGGTTTCCTCCCAATCTTGGGAGGATTTCTGGGCGATTCTAAGGGAGATCTCGACGATTTCGACTCGGGAGCGAGGATTGGATCCGAAGACGAAGCTTCTTCGTAGATAAGTTTTCTCTTTCCCCCTCTTCTTGATTTCTTGGATTGGGGATTTAAGAAATGCTTGTAATCTCTATTTCTTCGGGTTTTCTTCCTCGATTCATGGAGTAGATCTTGTATTCTAGGATTAAGGAAGTATTTGTATGATGGATTGATGTAATCTCTTATGGATTTGCCATTTTCTTGTTTCAATGACATTATCTTGCTTGTATCAATTAGATCTTGAATGATTGATGGTGATTTGTGCTTAATTCTCATTCTTGATTGATTGTTTGGATTTCTTATGGACTTTGTAAAGATAAACTCTCACTCGATCATCCGAGGGATCCACGTGACAGGTGCAAGCCCGTGTAAGGACGTTTGAGAGATAATCTTGAAGAGGAAATAGGGATATTCAAAAGAGTAGGATGGATTTTATGATTAGCTTCTAGTATCTTGATAGATTAATGAGTCGTGGGCTTCTACGTTGATATCCGAGGAAGGCATAGTAATAGGTGCACTTCTCTGTCAGGACAACATAGGTTCATGTCTAATTAATTCTATTTAGATACATTTCTCAGTCCTTAGCCGGTTGTCTATTGCAAGAGGGAACCGGCAACTTTCTACATGTTTGGCAATTGAGGGATAAGAATTGGTGAACTATTTACATTCAAGAAATCTTACAAAGAAACCGAAACTCCTAGAATCTCCCTTTATCATAACCCAAAATACTAAACTCTTGTTTGTTGATCTTTAATATTAGATTTGTTTACCTTTACTTTGCTTTTGAAACGATTGGATAGTTGTTTAGCTAATTCGCATTGAGACATTTCTAGTGCTTATTCCAGTCCCTGTGGATACGATAATCTTTTATATTACTTGCGACATTTCCGTACACTTGCGGAGAGCGAACAAGTTTTTGGCGCCGTTGCCGGGGACTGCGCTATAACATTAGGAATTATCAATTGAGTTAGACTAAACATAACTTTTCTTTCTTTCTTTACATTTTCATAGTTGTAACTTTAGAATTCTGTTTCTATAAGCTTTTCTTTTCTTGAATAACATTCTTGACAATTTTTTTTTTGTTGCAATTCTAATTCTAATTCTAACTTTGCATTCTTGATTTCTAGCACTCTAATCTAACTTTTCTCTGTTTTCTTTTTTGATCTAGTTTCTTTCTTCTTTTCTTTTGTAAACATATCTTGCAATTTTTAGTATATGAATTATTCTAGACATTTTTCTTTTTCCTTTTATCTTTTCTTTCTTGTTTTCATTATGCACTTTCTTTCTTGCAATTTAAATTTGGCATTTGCTTTCTTGCTTTTCATATTGCATTTTATTTCTTGTCTTTGATTCTTAATAATTTTCTTTTTCTTCTTGAATATCCATGAGCACTAACATGTCAAGTAGGACCATGAGAAATTTTTCTACACCCTTTTATGCAAGATTTTTATCTCCCATTGTGCAACCTCAAATTGAATCAGAAAGTTTCCAACTAGACCCAGAGATAATTTTCATGATACAAGGTCACAAATTTGGAGGAGAAGTATCAGAAAGTCCTTATCTGCATCTTGAAACATTTTTAGAGATTTGTGATTTGGTGAAATGTGAAGGAGTATTAGCAGATGCAGTTCGATTGATGACATTTCCTTTCAGTATCAAGGATAAAGCAAGGACTTGGCTATATTCTCTCTGTCCTCAAAGCATCACAAGTTGGGAACAATTGGAGAAGCAATTTCTGAATCATTTTTTCCCTCCAAGTAGAACGGTGTATATGAGGAATTGCATAACAAATTTTGCTCAGGCATATGAGAATCATTATTTGAAGCATGGGATAGATTCAAGAGTCTTCAAAGACAGTGCCCTCATCATGGTTTTGAAAGATGGTTGATTTTGCACATATTCTATGGGGGAATTTCTTTCTCAGACAAGACTTTATTGGATTCATCAGCTGGAGGTTCTTTTATGGACAAAAGTGTAGATGAAGCTTATTCGTTAATTGATCAAGTGACATTGAACCTCCATGAATGGTCGAACAAAAGTTGGATGGAATTTCCCTCAGATATTCAAGAAGTGCAAGCCATAAATGTAAGAGAGCCTGTCAAACAAAATGAAATTCAACCACCTAAAAATGTTGAAATTCACAAGTCACAGAGTGAGGAGTTCAAACATTTGGGGGCAAAGCTTGATAGTATTGTTTCAAAATGTTTAAAGAAGATCCCCCTCCTACACAGTCAAGATCCAATGAAAAGTGTGATGATGTGGGGTTGAGAAGTGGCAAAAATAATGAAGAACTTCTGAAGAATGACATGTTTAGAATTGAGGAGAAGAATAATAGAAGATCACAAGAACTCAATTCCATTTCTCTAGGAAGTTCCCAAAGGCCAGAAGTACCTTTCCCTCAACGATTAATCACACCAACATTAGATAAGCAAGTTGGACCTCCTCCAAAAGCTCAAAGGAAATTTAGGAAAAAGGAAGTTCAGTCTTTCCCAAGACCTTCACTAAGGGTTCCTTTTCCACAAAGGTTAGTGGGGGTCAATGAAAATAAAGATTTCGGCAAATCCTGTGACACTAATATGGTTGAGTGCAGATTTTTGAATATATATGAAGATGAAGATTTTTCAGATGAGGATTTTATTGATAATGTAGTGGTAAATAAGTTTTCAGATCTACCTCAAAATTTTATAAGGTGTTATAGTGACATTGAATTTTCAGATGATGAATGTGATGTGGTAGATCAACTTAAAACTGCAAGTGAAGTTATTGATCCTCTCGTTATTGATTCTCCTATTGAGGACATAGATGTTGGTTTATTTTTTGATGTATGTGTTGATGATGATGATATGGAAGAATGTGTAGGGAGCTGTGTTGTGGAAGCAGCATCTCAAGGATCACCACCTTTGTCAAGACAACCCTTAGAGGTTTTAAGAATTGATCATGTTTTGGAACAATGTGTAGAGACTTATGCAGAGCTAGCAGAGTCTCAAGAATCACCATCATTGATATCATCAACACCTAAGCTAGAGCCAGAACCATCATTTGATTCAGAGGAAGTCACATCTACATGTTTAGAAATTTCAGGTATTTCTCAGCAAAGTAAGGTTAGTATTTCTTGTGATCTTTTGGAAAACTTTATGGAGGTACCTATAATTGACTTTGTTGGATGTGATTCAGTTTTTATTACTTATTCATCTTATCTTGATATGGTTCTAGCTCTATACTATATAACATGCTTGTGGGAGATTTGTTTTTCTTTTGGATGTGCAGATTTCACATGGGCCAATAATTGGAAGCTCAATCTGAACTGTCTTCGACCACCTGAAAAAATTTCCAAGAAGACGAAGATGGAGAGAGTTATACTTTACTTTGTAGCTCCTTTGATGAAAGCTCCCTCCATAATAAGAGCCCTTGGTAGGAGGGTTCTAAAATATCTTACCCCTCCAAGAGCAAGATTTAGATGAATCTAATGAGGTGGTCGAGCTAATGACCTTAAACAAGCGCTTCTTGGGAGGCAACCCAAGTTCATTTTCCTTATTTTCTTTTATGTCTTTAGTTCTCTCTTTATAATAAACATGTATCCTCTACTTAATTTTTCTTGTCTATCTTATTGTTGTAGAATTCAAAGTTGTGGAGGAATGTGAGTATTGGATGGAGGAGTATCTTTAAAAACATGAATGTCAACCATTTGGAGCTCATCACTTGGTAACTTCTCTTAAAATCTCCTCCACATTGTTTTTAGTTTTCATTGGGACAATGAAAAGTTTAAGTCTGGGGGGATGATGCATTTGATTTTCTTTGTTTGTTTTTGTTTTTTGCTTATGTCTTGCATTTTGTTTTGATTTTTTATGGCAAAAAAAAAATTTTTGAGAACATCAAATCTTCACTTATATGCTTTCTTGGATTCAAGTGAAATGTTAGCACGATTATTGTCTTGATTCATGATGTTCGAATGATGCTAGTAGTAAACTTTGTGTAGTTCTTTTCTCTATCTTAGGTAGCATGAAACAAGCTAAGAATCTTATGGTGATGAGTTTTAGTTTTGGTTCAACCTTAAGGATTTTATCGTCACTACACTTGTGCTTGATGCTTGAATAGTTGATGTCATTAAAATAGTCATGATTCATCTTGTTTGCTTAGTACTTGGTTGTCCATGGTGATTTCTCAACTTTCATTTTGGTTACTGGATGATGCTCAAATCATTAAAGCTCATTTGGAAAAATCAAAATATCCCAACATGTGTGCTAAAAATTACATTTGTGAATAAGTTTTGCACAATGAAAACACTTATAAAAAAAAAAAAAAGAGGGAAATAAGGGATATAAAAAACAGTTGTCATGAGTGGAATCTAGCAAGTCACCCCTTTGAGACCGAGTTAGGTTACTGGGGAAATGACTGCTTAGCTTCCCTTGAGATTGAGCACACCTTTGAGACCTTGGGTTAGTTGAGAAATATGAACCAAGTGAATGGTGAGTAAGTGCCTATCACTGGTTACTTGTCTTTCACTGGAAACATTAGGAATTCAAATTTGATGACGACTTGACTAGGACATGGATTGAAACGTGAAGGGTGTTGAGTTACTTTTACACTGCGCACAAGATTCTTATGCTTGAACCATACTTTACTTGTTTCCATGATCATGCTTGTTAATGAAACTTTTTGATAGAGTTAGGAAAGTGCACTGGGTTTTATGAATGTGTTGTAGAACATATGAATTTAGACTGTAGCATTTTGCTTGAGGACAAGCAAAGGTTTAAGTCTGGGGGTGTGATGTGCGTAGATTATATACCCTTTTATGCATGTTTTTACGCACATTTATATACTTTGAGCATGCTTGATCTATGCATTTTTATACTTCCAGCTTTCCTTTTAGCATATTTACTCTTTTGGTTCGGAGATCTGCTTTTTGTGCATTTTCTGTACACAGGAGTCGATTTGGTGAAGAATCTACATCTTTGGGCATGCATTGGAGGAAACAAAGGGAGAAAGCACAGGGTCGTGTACCTCACACGGCCCTGCACTAGTATGGAGCTCGGGCCGTGTGGAGTTTGGCACCAACAGAAGAGGAAGATGACATGGCCGTGTGAACCTCGCACGGCCGTGTCAAGATTTGAAGCCAACCAGAGCAGAAGCCTTACATGGCCGTGTGGATCTACACGGCCGTGTGAGGTTTCCAGAGACCAAGCAGGCTGTGGCCGTGTGCACCACACGGCCGTGTAGCATTTCCAGAGAGCAGAAGGGTTCTGGCCATGTGGAGTCACACGGCCGTGCAGCTTTGGCAGAGAGGGAACTGGTCATGGCCGTGTGAATCTCACACGGCCGTGTCACGGGGCCGTGTGGCGCCCGATTCCCTCCTCTATTTAAACCCTTCTTCATGAATTGAAAGGGGATCTCTCCCCCTTTGGGAGAAAGCAAGATTTGGTGGTTTCCTCCCATTCTTGGGAGGATTTCTGGGCGATTCTAAGGGAGATCTCGACGATTTCAACTCCGGAGCGAGGATTGGATCCGAAGACGAAGCTTCTTCGTAGATAAGTTTTCTCTTTCTCCCTTTTCTTGGTTTCTTGGATTGGGGGATTTAAGGAATGCTTGTAATCTCTATTTCATCGGGTTTTCTTCCTCGATTCATGGAGTAGATCTTGTATTCTAGGATTAAGGGAGTATTTGTATGATGGATTGATGTAATCTCTTATGGATTTGCCATTTTCTTGTTTCAATGACATTATCTTGCTTGTATCAATTAGATCTTGAATGATTGATGGTGATTTGTGCTTAATTCTCATTCTTGATTGATTGTTTGGATTTCTTATGGACTTTGTAAAGATAAACTCTCACTCGATCATCCGAGGGATCCACGTGACAGGTGCAAGCCCGTGTAAGGACGTTTGAGAGATAATCTTGAAGAGGAAATAGGGATATTCAAGAGAGTAGAATGGATTTTATGATTAGTTTCTTGTATCTTGATAGATTAATGAGTCGTGGGCTTCTACGTTGATATCCGAGGAAGGCATAGTAATAGGTGCACTTCTGTGTAAGGACAACATAGGTTCATGTCTAATTAATCCTATTTAGATACATTTCTCAGTTCTTAGCCGGTTGTCTATTGCAAGAGGGAACCGGCAACTTTCTACATGTTTGGCAATTGAGGGATAAGAATTGGTGAACCATTTACATTCAAGAAATCTTACAAAGAAACCGAAACTCCTAGAATCTCCCTTTATCATAACCCAAAATACTAAACTCTTGTTTGTTGATCTTTAATATTAGATTTGTTTACCTTTACTTTGCTTTTGAAACGATTGGATAGTTGTTTAGCTAATTCGCATTGA
Source organism: Zingiber officinale (assembly GCF_018446385.1). Lineage (NCBI taxonomy): Eukaryota > Viridiplantae > Streptophyta > Magnoliopsida > Zingiberales > Zingiberaceae > Zingiber > Zingiber officinale. The sequence goes on along the minus strand of NC_055988.1, from coordinate 57,449,205 downwards.
GACATTTCTAGTGCTTATTCCAGTCCCTGTGGATACGATAATCTTTTATATTACTTGCGACATTTCCGTACACTTGCGGAGAGCGAACACACCGCCTAGTCAAAGCCTTTTAAGGAAAGATAATATTTAGTTTCCTTAAATAACTCTAGGTTAACCAAAAAGAACAATCGAATCACAAATTCGAAATAGAAGAAAACACAAACTTGAAAAATAAATTCGAAAAACTATATCTAATTGCCTCTTGTATTTAGAATTCTTACAAAGAAAATAACTAGTATGATGCGGAAGAAAACTACTAGTTATACCTTCTCTTTGTAAGCTAATGACCTCGAGAACTTCTGTCATATTCCACGCCTCGCCTTGGACGTCGTGTGGGCGACGATCCTCCAAGATGAACACCACCCAAAAGCTTCTTCCTCTTCTTCGAAAATCCGGCCACCACCACCACCAAGGAGAAGAGAGCAAAAGGGAAAAGAGAAGGGAGAGGGGCCGACCACCAAGAGATCACCAAGCAAAAGAATAAGAGTTATATCTCATGAAGCCCCCCTCACCCCTTCTTTTATATTACTTGGCAAAGGCAAATAAGGAAAAACTTTTTACAAAAAATAAAATCATCCTCTAGTTTTTCCTATTCCCTTTTTATTTTTCCTTTTCTTTCCTCTTGATTGAATCAATCACCAACATTAATTTTTGTGATGATTTTTTATTTTTAATTATGGTCTGCCCCTTGCTTGGGCACCAAGCAAGGTGGTTGGCCACCTCATCAAGAGAAAAGGAAATATATTTTTTAAAAAAATTTACAAGAAATCTTCTTATAAAATTTACAAGCTCTCTTTCCTAAAGTGAGAGTTAAAAAAAGGAAAGTTCTAAAAATTAAAACCATGTTTTAAAATTTAAAACTTATTTTATAAAATTTCCTTTTTTAATATGATGATAGAAAATTTTAATTTTAAAACTTATCTACCTTTTTTCTTAAACCATGAGGATGGTTAAAAAAAGGAAAGTTTTAAAACTTTTAAAACTCTCTATTAAAACATGTGGCCAAATTCAAATAAGAAAGTTTTTAAAATTAAAATCTCTCTTTTAAAACTTATAGTTTTCTACAAAGAGAAGATTTTAAAAATTCAAAAACAACCCTCCTTATTTGAATATTGTGGCCGGCCCCTTCATGCTTGGTCACCAAGCAAAGGGTCGGCCCCTATAGAAGAGGTTGTGGCCGGCCCTTGCTTGGTCACCAAGCATTGGACCGGCCAACTTCTAGGACTCCAAGAAGAGCCTTACATTTGGATGGATTTGAGGGTATAATGAGGCTACGACAAGGACCTAGAGGAGAAATTGATTTTGGCCTTCCGATGAGCTTGAGTATCCCATGCTCGCCCCGAACACACAACTCAAATTCATTGATAATAACTCATTCCACTAGAGAGTTATTACCACACTACCGCACCAATCCCAAATTACATTATGGGCTCCTTCTTATTATGAGTGTGTTAGCCTCCCTGTGTTTAAGATAACAAATGTCCACTAATTAAGTAAGTTACTGACAACTCTCTTAATTAATATCTAACTCCAAGATTAGTACCACTCAACTTCATTGTCATATCGGACTAAGTCCACCTGCAGGGTTTAACATGGCAATCCTTATGAGCTCCTCTTGGGGACATTCTCAACCTGGATAACTAGGACACAGATTCCTTCTATAATCAACAACACACATTATAAGTAATATTATTTCCCAACTTATCGGGCATATTGATTTATCGAGCTAAACCTCACCCTTTGATAAGTCAAACAATAAATATTAAATATATGTGCTTGTTATTATATTAGGGTTAAGAGCACACACTTACATAATAACTAAGGTCTAGTTCTCTTACTAAGTCAGTACAAAAAGAACTTACCTAAATGGTCCTACTCAATACACTTAGAGTGTATCAGTGTAATTTATTAGTCAAGATAAACTAATACTTAATTACACTACGACAATTCTGATGGTTTGTTCCTTTCCATCTTAGTCGTGAGCAACTGTTTATAATTTATAGAGAATCGACAACATGATCTTCTGAGTGTGACACCACACTCTATGTTATCTACTATATAAATTAATTGAATAATTACATTTAACAAATAAATACATATATTGACCAATGTGATTCTTTTATTTCAAAAATAAATGTTTACAAAAGCTAGGCTTTTAGTATACACTCCAACACTATAAAATAAATCACCTTTCGTTCCTTTAGGATAACCCACAAACAAGCGAACATCTGTACGTGATTCCAACTTATCAGTGTCTCCCTTTAGCACATGTGCTAGACTACCCCAAATCAGAATATGTTTAAGACTACGCTTACGCCCATTCCAAAATTCTGTGGGAGTAGAGGTTACTGACTTAGAAGGTACCAAGTTCAGAATCTACACTATCGTTTCCAGAGCATATCCCCAAAGTGAATTGATAATTCTGAATAACTCATCATTGATCTAACCATTTCCACAAGAGTCTTATTCCTTTATTCTGTCATACCATTCTGTTGGGGTGTACCAGGTGCAGACAGTTGGGATTGAATCCCGACCTCTGATAAGTAACTCCTAAACTTTCCTAAGAGGTACTCGCCACCACGATCAGACCGTAGTGTCTTGATACCTTTATCATAATGTTTCTCCACATCAGCCTTGTATTCTTTGAACTTATCAAAGCACTCACACTTGCGATGCATCAAGTAAATATACCCGTATCTCGAATAGTCGTCTATAAAAGAGAAAAAATATTCAAAACTACCTCTTGCCTAGATAGTTATAAGTCCACACAAATTAGAATGAACCAATTCGAACACATCTTTGGCTCTATACCCCTTAGCCTTAAAAGGTCTCTTAGTCATTTTTCCTTCCAAGCAAGACTCGCAGGTTGGAAAGTTTTCCACCACCAATGAACCCAAAAGTCCATCGGCTATTAACCTTTGAATCCTACTAAAGTTAATATGACCTAGCCTTAGATGCCAAAGATAAGTTTGGTTCATTTCTGAAAGCTGCTTTCTGTTATTTGAATTTGAAGATGTGTTATTAATTTTCATTTGTTGCATCGTGGGAGTTATTGAATTTAGAGTATACAAATTGCCAACCAATGTACCAGAACAGATAGCTATCCTATTTTTCTTGACAACTACTTTGTCATCAAAAGAAATAGGATATACATCCATAAATAGTTTGGAAACTGAAATCAAGTTCTTTCTAAAACTTGGTATATAAAGATAATTTCTCAAAATCAATGTTTTATTCCTATCAAAGGATAAATAAACATCTCCCACTGCAACAGCCGTCACTTTTGTAGCATTGCCTATGTAGACAGTAATTTCCCCTTCATGTAGTCGTCGAGTTTCCTAGAACCCTGCAATGAATTGCATACATGATCAGTGGCTCCCATATCTACACATCAGGTACCGATAGATAACACCACTAAACATGTTTCAACCACTAGAGAATAAGATATACCTTTATTGTTCACCTTTCTGCGAGGACAATCCACTTTCCAATGTCCAGACTGCTTACATGTGAAGCACTTTCCCTTCGGCTTCTTCACACCTACATGTGGCCTAGTTCCTAAACATCGATTCACTTTCTTTGCTAAACCAACTTGTTTCTTTTTCTTCTTTCTGTCTTTCGGCATAGAAGCAGAAACATTTCCAGCAATATGAATTTGAGAAGTTTGATGAAATAGTCCTTTTACTGCTTGAAGTTCTGTCAGAAGTACCCCCAACAAATAAACCCTTTTGTTCATGTTGTAGTTCAGGCAGAATTACTCAAACCGTTTAGGCAGTGTTTGGAGAATGATATCGACCTGGGTTTCCCCATCGATTTCTACTCCAAGGACTTCCATCTCATCAAAAGAGCCATCATTTTGAGGATATGATCCCTTATAGGTGTCCCCTTAGTCATGGTGGTCATCATCAAGTTTCTGATAGGCTCCAGCCTAGCTGCCCAATTCTGGTGTTCGAAGAGTTCCTTGAGATTGCGCATCATGTCATAAGTGGTAGGCATGGCCTGATGTTGATGTTGCAGCACATTTGACATAGAAGCCAAAATGTAACACTGCGCCATCTCATCTACCCTGACCCATTTCTTATGATACTCAATCTCCTCTTCATTAGAATTGCTATTAGGCAGGCTTGGACAGATCTCAAAAAGTACAAACTTATAACCTTCAACGGTTAAGAAAATGTCCAAGTTTTGTTTCCAATCAATGTAATTGGGACCAGTAAGTTTGTTTTCTTTTAAAATAATAGCAAGAAGATTAAAAGCCATTTTGAAATCCTGAGAATCACAAAATAAAATATTTGGTCAAAATTTTAGAATTTAAAATAATATTGACTCCTCAAAGAATATAATTTAAATTCACCAACACCTTAAAACACCATGAATTTCGTATGCCACGATAGTGTGGACGTATACTAATTCAAACATTTGTAAGAGGAGGTTTTACCCATTAATTTTATTATCTTGTCAACCTAACTTTATGACAAACAAAATTAATAGTTGGTTCATCTTCGGTCACACAAATAATAGGAATGACTCCGATGGGGAGGGTACTATTAAATGCACCTAAGTGTATACCATTACTTGATACTTAGTCTATTAATTAGAATTATGCCCCTTCAGATGAAGAAGATCACACATACCTAAATAATTTCCTATAATCATCCATAGAGGAAGTTTGTTCTAGTGATCTGCAAACAAACTCATCCGATATGGAGGAAGGCACTTAAAGTCAATGCGCAAGTTTGAATGCATCACCTACAAACCAGTAATGGAGACCGTGGAATTTATTTAAATAATCTCTCTCTCACTTAGTTATTTAAATTGAGGAATTTTAACATGCACACACATCACAGTACATAGCATTACAGCACATAGCATCACAACACATAAAAACAACATATAAAGGCAATAAATATGAAAATAAAATTTCCAACTATTATGACCTCATCCAATGTTGTCCTCCAATATGCGCCTCAACCATTGTTGTCCTCCAATATGCCGTCAATGTGCCACCAATGGATCAAGCCATCACGTCTATCTTGCTTCTTTCTTCACCACGCCTCCGGTTCTCAAAATAGCATCATGCATAGCAAGGATACAAGCCGCAACATAAAGAAATAAAATTTACATTTATCGATCCTATATTCCATAAAGGAATTTACATGTAATCTAGATTGAACAAAATATAAAAAATAATAATAATACGGCAACTGAATGTATTTAATTATTACCATCATGCACACATAACAACCTCAACATGCCCGAGGGTTCAAATCACACACAAACACACAAAGCCATAATAGTTGGACTTAGGATGCCTGCACCATAGAGTTAATCTTTCTTGCACATCCTACTATTATCCGGCCTAATTTATATATGATCAGTGCATAATTCAACCGAAAATCAATCACACAGAACCAGAAAACCCACTCTGATACCACTTGAAGGCGCTAGAATTCCGTTCTATTTAAATTTTCCTGTACAAAAAATTGTACAAGAACAAAACTTTTCCTAGCAACCCGCATGTTGGATCAAACATGTGTTTGATTAATCAAGCAAGTTCTTGAATGATCAAAGCATACCTTGATCGAAGTATAAGATCACTGGCCTCTTGTGTTAGTATTGCAAAAATGATACAAAGAAAAACTAACTAATTACGCATAAAAGAATTAAATAACTAGTTGTACCTTTCCTTTGTAGCTAAAGACCTCTTTATCTTCTCCCATATTTGTAAAAACGCCCACCCTTGTTACCCAATCAAAGGCGGCGCTACGTTCTTATACTACTTACGTACATGCTTTAGTTATAACAGCGGAAGAATAAAAATTTTAAAGAATTTAATTTATTAAGCATAATATCACATATTCTGATTTGTTCAAATGTGCATATATTGAACTTATAACTAAAAATATTAATTTGTCCGAATCGTTCTTGCCGAGCCACCACCACACACATCACTATCTGCTCCTCCTGCTGCTCGGTTGTACATCCAGTTTTCTCTTTTATCTGCGGTACAAGGAAAGTAAGCTATGAGTACTCATGGCTCAGTAAGTTCCTTTCCTACTCACTAAAATAGAATTCATATCATTGCATATCAATATCATGCGAGGTATCATAAGCATACGACATACAAGGGTATCATATTCATATTCATAGAATATCACATGACATTATATTTAATCATCAAATAATTCAAGCACATATGTAGGCAATGCATCATGAATTTGAAAACTTATACTTATAAGTACTTGAAATTAATATCATCATTAGAGGAGATCCCGGTTTGTACCACATACATAATGCGCGCGCTTCATAGGTAGGTCCAAGGTAGCAAGTCTTGAGCCCTACCATGCATACATACTAGGCCCGAGTCTTACTCCATCGACCTAGGGCACTCAAAGGCCCATTACTGACGAGGCCCGAGTCTTACTCCATCGACCCCGGGGCGTTTACGGAGCCCACCCTTGGTACAAACCATAAAATAACTTATCATGCATAACTATCATATCATGTCCTTAACAATCTTTCATGCATTTATTCTTTTCATTTCTTTTCATTATGTATAGCATCTTCTATGCTATCTCATATCATAACATAACTTCATTTCTTTTCATTATGTATAGCATTTTCTATGCTATAACACATCATGGCATATTTCATAATATAACTTCATTATGCATATCATTTCGTAACTAAAGCAATCATGCATTCTAACTTATTATCATATCATTTTCATACAGCATGGCATAGACATATTTAATTTTTGTTCTAGCATTTCTAGGGCATCTATCCCTTCATGGTCGAACACATAATGATTCATTTAGGTCATACAAACATGTATCACATTCACACATTATCAAGTTTTCATAAGAAGTACTTTTAACCCCTTAGGTTTCATTTCCAAGGCCTCTAGGTCCTTTAAACCTTACTTGGCCGAAATTCATAGAATATAAACTTCCTTTAAGTGGCCTAAAGCATGGGAAACCTAAGTAAATTTCATAGCAAGATTTACTAAGAACATCATACACAAGGTTGGATCATAAACAAGCTAGGACTCTTGTGATCTTACATGTCATAAATCATGTAACTAATTTTCTACATTCCAATTAAACATGAGAGAATTAATCGTCTTTCATAACATAATATCACAGAGGTCATTGAGCATATTAGAATTTTGTTTAAGCTTCTCTAAACTATCACCTTACCATGGCCGAAATATTAAGAGTAAGGTTCATGAGTTTCTTTCAACATACAAGTATACAACTCTTAAGCATACAAGTATACAAGTATACAACATACAAGTATACAACTCTTTCTTGGCCGAAACATGAGAGTGGGGTTCTTTTGGTTCCAATCAACTTCCAAGCAAGAAAACCATAGGAAGGTCCTTAGCATTTCATAGAGGGAAACTTGCACTAGTTTGGTTAGACAATAATTTTCCTAACCTATTTACAATATTTTTGATTGAAATTCTAGGGTTACATACACCTCTGATCATGCATCATATATGTATACAAACATAGGGGAAAACTTTCTTTCAAGGAATAGAAAAAGAATCCGAAAATCACATAAAGCCTTGTACCGCAGGTGAGGGGAAGCTTACCTTCTTTGCTTAAGTTTCCTAGAGTTGAGAACTTGCTTGTGGACCTTTCTTCCTTGCTTGCTTTGCTCGGCACCAATGGAGGAAGAAGTGGCTAGGTCTTTTGGTGGAGAGGAGGAGGAAGAAGAGGAGGCTTCTTCCTCTTGTGTTGCTCGGCAACAAAAAGAAAGAAAGAAGGGGGAGAGTTGTTGCTCTCGGCAACAAGAGGAAAGAGGGAGGGAGAGTGCTCGGCACAAATGGAGGAGAGGAGGAGAGTGAGTTGAGGATGAAGCCCCCCTCCATGCCTATTTATACTAAAGTGAGGGGAGGAAAACTTGACTTGATTCATCCTCCTCATTTACTTCTCCTCTTAATGAGAAAGAATATGCTAGAGAAATGCTTCTTGAGTTTCTCTCTTTTCTTTCTCTTAATTTCTCTCCTTTCTTTCCTTTAATTATAATTCCCATCTCTCCTTTTACAATATTCACTCCTATCACACTTGGTTAACACATGCATGCATCCACAAGAGAACCAAGGATCAAATCCTTCTCCTAACATATTTTTGTACAAAATAATTCATGTATATGCATTATGCATAAATATTTCATACATGCATATATAATATCTCATATCTCTTTTGTTTACATTAATTCCTTGCATTATAAATCATGTATAGAACTTTATATTCTCAACTTTATTTTCTTTCATAAAGTTTTTAATCATCTAAATCCTTCCCATCGTAACATTCAACGTAGACTATCTACACATTCTTTTCATTACATTCGTACTCTCATTGCCCTTACTTTATCTAGGCTTTCTAGGGGTGTTACAATCTCCCCTACTTATTGAAAGTTCGTCCCCGAACTTAGAATGACAATTTCTGCTCAGATTCCTTAGACGTTGGTGGAGCTTCTAATCTCCCTTGACTTATTGAAGGTCCCTCAATAGAAGTCTGCAGTTGGTGTAACCTTGCGGGACCACCTTGATTCATGCTTAAATTGATACCATTTCTACTCTTTTTATTCATCAAAAGCTTTTATTACATTTTTTGTTCATAACTTCTTCTCTTAAAAGGCCAGGTAGGTTGTGACTACTCCTGCCATAAAGGACATGAGAGCAGTAGTCATCATCAACCCAACCTGTATCGACTTGCCCAGATCATTCTGGGGTGGATCAGGCATTATCGGAGATTGAATCTCTGATGCCTCTTCCGGGTCAATTATTGTCTCTTCATCCATTCCCTCGTCTTCTTCAACATGTTCGTCCGGTTCCATCGGGTCTTCGTTTAGTTCCCCCTCGAGGTTGTTCAGTCCCCACTCGAAGTCTATTACATCGTTGGGGTTGAAACCCATTTCCATGTATTCAGCAAGGTTAAATTCATCCTCGCCCATCTCAGGAAACTCGTTCTCTCCTTCATAATATTCCATAATTTCTGAATCTTCATCTTCATTATCGTCCGAATTCCCTTCCTCGATTTCCTCGAGATCTTCCTCTCCGAACTCGCCGTGTTCCGGAGATTCCGAGTCGCTCACATAGTTGTCGAAGTATTCCAGCATATCGGGTTCATCCGCGAACTCGAGGTATTCGCCAAAATATTCTACATCCTCGGGATCGTATTCGAACGGGATATAGTCCATTTCTACAAGATTTTAAAGATTCATTATTCCTCTTATGTTATAGCCTAAGGTTCTTGTATCTAGGCTACCATTCATGCATCCTAGAATATCACCTACTTATCATCATGCACCATTCTCTAGGATATAACTTAAGGTATCCTTCCTAGGCTACCATTCATGCATCCTAGAGTATCATACTTTTTTTAACACATATTTGTCATCATGCACCCTTCTCTAGAGTATAGCTTAAGGTATCCTTCCTAGGCTATTATTCATGTATCCTAGAGTATCATACTAATTTTTGCATATAAATAAATTAAGCAACTGTACTTACTTGGAGCGACAGGAAGGAGCTTGATGTGTGTGTAGTGAGCTGGCAAAACTTCGCTCTGATACCACCTGTAAAAACGCCCACCCTTGTTACCCAACCAAAGGCGGCGCTACGTTCTTATACTACTTACGTACATGCTTTAGTTATAACAGCGGAAGAATAAAAACTTTAAAGAATTTAATTTATTAAGCATAATATCACATATTCTGATTTGTTCAAATGTGCATATATTGAACTTATAACTAAAAATATTAATTTGTCCGAATCGTTCTTGCCGAGCCACCACCACACACATCACTATCTGCTCCTCCTGCTGCTCCGTCGTACATCCAGCTTTCTCTTTTATCTGCGGTACAAGGAAAGTAAGCTATGAGCACTCATGGCTCAGTAAGTTCCTTTCCTACTCACTAAAACTGAATTCATATCATTGCATATCAATATCATGCGAGGTATCATAAGCATACGACATACAAGGGTATAATATTCATATTCATATAATATCACATGACATTATATCTAATCATCAGATAATTCAAGCACATATGTAGGCAATGCATCATGAATTTGAAAACTTATACTTATAAGTACTTGAAATTAATATCATCATTAAAGGGGATCCCGGTTTGTACCACATACATAATGCGCGCGCTTCATAGGTAGGTCCAAGGTAGCAAGTCTTGAGCCCTACCATGCATACATACTAGGCCCGAGTCTTACTCCATCGACCTAGGGCACTCAAAGGCCCATTACTGACGAGGCCCGAGTCTTACTCCATCGACCCCGGGGCGTTTACGGAGCCCACCCTTGGTACAAACCATAAAATAACTTATCATGCATAACTATCATATCATGTCCTTAACAATCTTTCATGCATTTATTCTTTTCATTTCTTTTCATTATGTATAGCATCTTCTATGCTATCACATATCATAACATAACTTCATTTCTTTTCATTATGTATAGCATTTTCTATGCTATAACACATCATGGCATATTTCATAATATAACTTCATTATGCATATCATTTCGTAACTAAAGCAATCATGCATTCTAACTTATTATCATATCATTTTCATACACCCTGGCATAGACATATTTAATTTTTGTTCTAGGGTTTCTAGGGCATCTATCCCTTCATGGCCGAACACATAATGATTCATTTAGGTCATACAAACATGTATCACATTCACACATTATCAAGTTTTCATAAGAAGTACTTTTAACCCCTTAGGTTTCATTTCCAAGGCCTCTAGGTCCTTTAAACCTTACTTGGTCGAAATTCATAGAATATAAACTTCCTTTAAGTGGCCTAAAGCATGGGAAACCTAAGTAAATTTCATAGCAAGATTTACTAAGAACATCATACACAAGGTTGGATCATAAACAAGCTAGGACTCTTGTAATCTTACATGTCATAAATCATGTAACTAATTTTCTACATTCCAATTAAACATGAGAGCATTAATCGTCTTTCATAACATAATATCACAGAGGTCATTGAGCATATTAGAATTTTGTTTAAGCTTCTCTAAACTATCACCTTACCATGGCCGAAATATTAAGAGTAAGGTTCATGTGTTTCTTTCAACATACAAGTATACAACTCTTAAGAACTTTATATCATGTCATATAAGCATAGTTATTTTAAATTCAAGGTCCTCCTAACCCTAAATTCTTTCTTGGCCGAAACATGAGAGTGGGGTTCTTTTGGTTCCAATCAACTTCCAAGCAAGAAAACCATAGGAAGGTCCTTAGCATTTCATAGAGGGAAACTTACACTAGTTTGGTTAGACAATAATTTTCCTAACCTATTTACAATAGTTTTGATTGAAATTCTAGGGTTACATACACCTCTGATCATGCATCATATATGTATACAAACATAGGGGAAAACTTTCTTTCAAGGAATAGAAAAAGAATCCGAAAATCACATAAAGCCTTGTACCGCAGGTGAGGGGAAGCTTACCTTCTTTGCTTAAGTTTCCTAGAGTTGAGAACTTGCTTGTGGACCTTTCTTCCTTGCTTGCTTTGCTCGGCACCAATGGATGAAGAAGTGGCTAGGTCTTTTGGTGGAGAGGAGGAGGAAGAAGAGGAGGCTTCTTCCTCTTGTGTTGCTCGGCAAAAGAAAGAAAGAAGGGGAGAGTTGTTGCTCTCGGCAACAAGATGAAAGAGGGAGGAGAGTGCTCGGCACAAATGGAGGAGAGGAGGAGAGTGAGTTGAGGATGAAGCCCTCCATGCCTATTTATACTAAAGTGAGGGGAGGAAAACTTGACTTGATTCATCCTCCTCATTTACTTCTCCTCTTAATGAGAAAGAATATGCTAGAGAAATGCTTCTTGAGTTTCTCTCTTTTCTTTCTCTTAATTTCTCTCCTTTCTTTCCTTTAATTATAATTCCCATCTCTCCTTTTACAATATTCACTCCTATCGCACTTGGTTAACACATGCATGCATCCACAAGAGAACCAAGGATCAAATCCTTCTCCTAACATATTTTTGTACAAAATAATTCCTGTATATGCATTATGCATAAATATTTCATACATGCATATATAATATCTCATATCTCTTTTGTTTACATTAATTCCTTGCATTATAAATCATGTATAGAACTTTATATTCTCAACTTTATTTTCTTTCATAAAGTTTTTAATCATCTAAATCCTTCCCATCGTAACATTCAACGTAGACTATCTACACATTCTTTTCATTACATTCGTACTCTCATTGCCCTTACTTTATCTAGGCTTTCTAGGGGTGTTACAATATTCCTCTCCTCTTCTTGGACGTCGTGTGGGCGACAATCTACCAAGACAACACCACCCTCCTTCTCTTCTCGATTTCCAAACCACCAGCTACAAAATGAGGCTCTAGGATGGGACACCTTCTCTTCTTCTTCCTCTTCTTCCTCTTCTCCAAGTCGCCACCCACCAAGGAGTAGAAGAGGGGGGCGTCAGCCTTAACAAGGAGGGGGTCGCCGGCCCTAGCAAGGAGAGGGGTCGCTGGCTCTTAGCAAGAGGAGGGGAGGGGCGCCGGCCCTAGGTGAGGAGGAAAGGGAGGGGCGCCAGCCACAAGGAAGAGAAGAGATAAAATTATGTTTTAGGGGCCACCAACTACTCCTTTTATAGCCTTTGTCGTCGGTTATAAAGAAAGAAAAATAACAGAATTCTGTTTAGAAAAATCTCCCTTTCTATAACCTTGCCGCCGACCCTAGGAGGATAGAGAAAACCAAACCAAAACTAAGTTAAACCAAACCAGGTTATGGATGGGTGGATGTGAGGCTTTATATAGAGGCTACAACAGGGACCTAGAGGAAGAATTGGTTTAGGTCTCCTGATGGGCTTGGGCTTCCTGTGTTCGGCCCGAACACCCAACTCAAGTCCATCAATAATAACCCATACCACTAAAGGGTTATTATCTAACTACCGCACCAATCCCATATTACAATATGGTCTCCTTCTTATCATGAGTGCGTTAATCTCCCCGTGTTTAAGATATCGTATGTCCATTAATTAAATGAGTTACTGACAACTCAATTAATTAACATCTGATTCTAAGAGTAGTACCACTCAACTTTATTATCATGTCGGACTAAGTCCACCTGCAGGGTTTACATGATAATCCTTATGAGCTCCTCAAGGGGGCATCATCAACCTAAATAATTAGAATACAGATTCCTTCTATAATCAACAACATACCATATAAATAATACTATCTCCCAACTCATCGGGCCTATTGATTTAATGAATAAATTTCACCCATTGATAAGTTAAACAAATAAATACTAAGTATACGTGCTTGTTATTATATAGGGATTAAGAGGACATACATCCATAATAACAGAGGTTATGTTCTTTTATGTAGTCAATACAAATCGAACAACCTTAAACGGTCTTTCTAAATACACACATAGTGTTCTAGTGTAATTTTATAGTCAGGACAGACTAATACCAAATTACACTACAACCGTTCCAATGGTTTTTCCCAATCCATCTTGGTTGTGAGTTACTATTTATAATTTATAAGGAACCAATAACATGATCCTCTGTGTGACACCACACACCATGTTATCTACAATATAAATTAAATGGACAACTACTTTGACATATATGCAAATAAAAAATACAGACATTTGACCAAAGTGATTCTCATTTTAAAATATTTGAAAACAAATGTTCATACAAAAGCTAGACTTATAGTATACATCCCAACACCCTCAAGCTCCATGAGGGTGCCCTCGCTCCTTGCTGCGAGAGGATCTTTTTCATCCCTGAAAAGAGTGTTAGTCCAAAATACAAAAACATATCCTGCAAAATAGAGTTAGCTCAATCAAACACAATAAATATGATTATTTGACAGTCACCAACTGTCCGATTCTGACTTCGGATTCCATACAGGAAATCCTAGGTCGAATCGACGCCTACTATTCCCTCACCAGGGAATGCATCCTCACCTACTCCACTCAGGAGAGTTTACCTGTTGTCAATTGATCCTCCAGACCAACTAGACTTTTGCTTAGTGCCCGAGGCTCCAGGACTTTTTGCTGGACGTCCGCTCCATGACCCGCCCAGTCTTTCACCTGGTTCGCGACACCAGGACTTTTCACCTCGAGTCCTCGACTCTAGGACTTTTGCACGAAGCCCTCGACCCGCTAAGACTTCCCACCTAGGGTTATCAGCCCCTAGAACCTAGGGTTACCTCCCCCCTAGGATTTTCCACCTGCCTAACCGCAACTAGAACTTTTGCCTAAGTATACTTAGGACTTTCCTACAATCTCTTTTAACTTGTTAGATAACAAAACAACTTAACTTTGAACGCTTTGACATAATCAAAATATAGGCTCAACTATCAGATGCTTCCTGCACCAACATAATCCTCACCGAAAATAGGGGCGGGAATGCAGTACTATAGCCTTCTTGATGGGCCATTTAGTGATAATCTCATAAAAAATAAAAATGAGAAAATTTATTCCTAGACTTGGTCTTGGATTAGTAGTGCTATATAAAAGACATAAAAAACTAAAGAACTCGAGTGGTGTTGCAGCAACTTTGAGAAATATAAAAGAGCTCAATTGTGAAAGCAAAAAATTTAATTGGAAGAGGTGATAGCACTGATTCCGATCAACTTCGAAAAACTCAAAAATACCACAAAAAACTTGCTGAAACCACGGTTACACCCATTCAAAATGATCCCACTCTGATACCAATTGTTGGATCAAAAGTGCTAGAGGGGGTGAATAATGCTCTTGGCTTTTCATGTTTTTCATAAATTAATCGAGAGAAAATGCATCGAAAAGTAAAGTAAAGAAAAAACAACCGCAAACACTTTTCTTTTACTTGGTTTGGAGCATATGATGACTCCTGCTCCAAGGCCCGCGATCAATGATTGCTTTCGTTGGGCAATTCACTAATGATTTCAAATAAGTACAAGTACAATAATTAAATGTTATAATCAAAATTTTATCGACAACTAAAGAATTGAAATTGCAAACTTTTAGTCGTCACAGCAGCATTTTACTGTTGTAGAATCATTTTTTGAGCAACACGCAAGAGAGAAACTTCTTGGAATTGATGTATTGAAGGTGCTAGTCAAACCTTCTTTTTATAGCCCCATCCAGGCGCCTAAACTCCTCCTCGGACACTCCCACAGGGCTAACATGATGTGATCTCATCAAAACTTCATCAAACAAGTTTTATCCATCTCTGTGTGCCCAGATCAGTCCGAGCACCTAGACTACTGACATGGGTCGACCAGTCGAAGCGTGCCACTATAGCCTGCTGATGAAGTTTGCCCCATCTCAGCGCTTGGACTAGTCTGAGCGCCCAAACCATTTGGGTGCCCTTGGTGACGAAAGTTTACCACCCAATGCATTCCATCTCAACCACTGACCTGGGCACCTAGAGCAACTCCGAGCACCAAGTGGTCCAAGCGCCTACACCCGGTCCGCCCACCTGGATACCCTATTTTCTAATTTTTATGTCATTTCAATCACCTACACCACAGAGTTAAAAACACCAGCAATAATATGTATAAGTAATGTAATATTTGATAGCCTCCGAACTGTCCGGTCCTGACTTTGAATTTCATTGAAACTCTAGGTCGGACCAATACCTACTGTTCCCTCAATGGAGAATGCATCGTCACCTACTCCTCTCAGGAGAGTTTACCTTTTGCTAAACCAGTCCTCCAGACCGTTTAGACTTTTGCTCAGCACCCGAGACCTCAGGACTTTCCGCTAGACTTCCAAACCCCGACCCGTCCAGTCTTCCACCAAGTATCCATGACTCTCAGGACTTTCATCTAGTGTCCTCAACCTAAGATTTTTTCCCCGACGTTCTCAAGCTGCTAATACTTCTCCTAGTCCCATGGACGAGGACTTCCTTGCCTACTCACAATTAGGACTTTCCACCTGCCTAGTGTACATTAGGACTTCTTTGCCTAGCAACTAGGACTTTCACCTTGCCTACAATCACTTAGGATTTTCCTGCATACTTAGTCAAGCTTATCAGTACAATAGTTAGACTTAACTTTAAACCCTTTGCCAATATCAAAACTCAGGTTTGATCATCTAGTGCTCCTTGCACCAACAATCTTGTCACTCAGGTAGGGGGAGCACTCTCAAACATGGGAAGGAAATTAATGAGTAAAATAGTGCAGCCTTAACAAATGAACAACAAAGAGAAACTTAGTCACAAGGAATGAAAAATTGGTTACATAAGAGTTGTCTGACAAAGAAAACTCAAACAGAAAAAAATTATTTGAGGTCAAGGAATAGGTTGAGCGGTCACTTTTTAATAAGTCTTTGGTGCTCTAGGAAGTGAGCTGGGGGTTAAGACGCTAAGTAGCCCCCCTCTCTGAGTTGTGTAACTGCACAGTTGCTTCAAGGAGAAGAGCTTTGTTAACAAAGTCGACGATGGGCATAATGAAGTTGCATGACTAGAGGAGGGTTATCTTCCTGGTCATGAACTGCTCATCCTCCCTCGTCTGATAAGCAGCTATCTCTGCCAAGGCAATTTGCAGCTTGGAAGAGACACCCGTAACTTCATATTTAGAGGCAGTGAGAGCATTTTGGCCGACCTCTAAGTTCACCCGAAGGGATTCTAGTTCTGCTCCTTAGGAGTCCAACTTTTGTTGCCTCTTGGATGCCAATTGAGTTTGGGCCACTAGCTCCAGTTGTTGGTTAGTCCTAGGAAAACGTACCGGTTCCACTGTACAAAAATTTTTGTACAAGTATCGAACCTTTCCTTAAATAACCTATTGTGTTCTTTAGGAGTTAAATTAGGAATCACAGACGGAACTTAACATCATTGATTCCAAATTTAACTTATCTGTTCTTAATGGTTTAGATTTGAATCGCAAGCGGAACTTAACACTATTGATTCAAATCCACCTATGTTATTAATTTCATTAAATATTAATTTCCAAAATTAGCTTCCAGGACTGCATGGCGAGGCACATGGCCTTCTTGGATATGGGAGCAACCACCACCGCCTAGACAAAGCCTTTTAAGGAAAGCTAATATTTAATTTCCTTAAATAACTCTAGGTTAACCAAAAAGAACAATCGAATCACAAATTCGAAAAAGAAGAAAACACAAACTCGAAAAACTAATTCGAAAAACTAGATCTAATGCCTCTTGTGTTTGGAATTCATACAAAGAAAAATAACTAGTATGATGCGGAAATTAATTACTAATTATACCTTCCTTTGTATGCAACAACCTCTTAATCTTCTATCGTATTCCTCTTCTTATCTCGGACGTTGTGTGGCAACGATCTACCGAGATGAGAACCACCCAAGCCCTTCTTCTTCCTTCCTAGTTTCGGCTACCAAAATCTCCTCCAAGGATGAAGAGGTTCGGCCACCAAAAGCTCCTCCAAGGATGAAGATATTCGGTCACCACCAAGCTCCAAGGGATGCTAGAAATATCACCTCCTTTTCTCTCCTTCTTCTCCAAGCAAGATCTGGCCACCACAAGGACTCCAAGGATGAGATGAGCTTCGGCCACATGATGGAGAGAAGAGAAAAGAGAAGAGAATGATGGCCGGCCATACCAAGGAAGCGAGCACTACAAGAAAAAAGTCAAACAACAACGGTTTTTCACCGTTGTCGTAGGCCATTTTGAACTGTTGTTAAAGGCCGTGTTGTTAAAAGGGGTGGCCAAAGACAACAGTTTTTAACTGTTGTCTTTGAAGGAAAAGACAACATTTTTTACAACGGTGAAAAACTGTTGTCTTTTCCTTCAAAGACAACAGTTTTTCACCGTTGTCTTTGAGCGTCTACCTTTAATAACAGGGTCTTCAATAACAGTTTTAAACTATCTACGACAACGGTGAAAAATCATTGTCTTTTTTAGAAAAAAAATAAAAAAAATTAATACACAATTTTCTAATATTATCAATCATTCAAAATACTAAATTTCAAAATAAAATTTAATATACAATTTTCTAACATTCAAAAATAATATTTATAACATTCTGAAGAAATTTCATAAGCAACCAACAAAATGATAACACTATTAAAACAAAGGTAGAACAATATAACATAAGATTTTCTACTTAGATGTCGGTGAAGAGGAGGGATTGCAGCTCCTAGTGCTCCTTAATTTGTTAAAGTCTCTTCATTTTTTTAGCTTGTCGGCATTCTTCCCAATACTCTTGAGGACACCTAAAAAGAGCAGAATGAAATTATACAATCCTGTGCACAAGAACTATGTAATTCTAAGTGGTGGATCATGTCTGTCACAAGTTTGCCACTAATTTTTTTTTGACCATTATGCACAGATTGTAGACAAGCATGAAAATAAGCAGAACCATAAATATAAGCGAATAAAGGATACCTTTCAATCTTCGAAATCTTCTTTTCTGGTTGGCCCGTCTCCTTTTCCTCTCTTCTTTTGTTAACTCTGCCTCTTCTTTGATGTTTCCTTTTCCATGAAAAATCTCCTCAGGGGCAAGCATAGCCGCATCTGAGACGACCAATGGAGCAACCTTCAAAACCATTGTATTTCAGTGACTCGAAACTGTTTTTACCATAAACTAAAAGACAACTCCAAAAGATATTTTTACCTCTTCCATTGCTAGAGCAGGTACATTGACTTGTATAGACATGTCCTCAATAACCTACATCATAACTTATGGTCAATCAAGAAATAAATACTAAAAGAATTAAACACTTGATAAGCTTTATTGCAAACCGGCTTTGTAAACGAAAGTCCAAGAATAAAAGGTTGCAAAGATAATTACTTAACACTTCTGTTAGATAAAAAAATAGAAATTAATTCCATAAGTTTGCCTAAACATAATGCTAGAGCACCGAGAAATGCACTTCCTAAATGTTGTTAAATTGTAAAATGAGTGATTTTAGCAAATAAACCTACTCCTGACAAACTATATGTATTATCACACATTTTCAGTAAAAATCTTACAACAACTAGCACATTTAATTGCTCTGCTTGCACTATTGTACAGTCACAAAGAATATTCTTCATCAGGCTGAAATCTAACTTTAGAATATCTTAATCATTTTAGTAAGGACTGAAGAGTGAAGAGCATTAGTTGTTTTTGTTGTGTCCAAATATAATTGGACCAATCACACTGCAAAAATTGTTGTAGAATTTAATATTCATTGGCGTGCTTAGCCATTCAAGGACTTTAATGTTCCATGTTCTTACAATAAAAACTTCTGGCATGTTGAAATCAAATGTAAAGCGACAGTATCTTTATGCCCTTCACAAGCCTAAAGCAACAAACAAGCAAACATATCATCCTTTGGCGCATACTCCATCTTACATTTTATAAGTATAAAGTTGGCAAATAAAGATATGACATACAACGATTGTACACACCAGAAGCTCTACTGATCTGACTAATCATGTCCACTTTATCAGCATCTCTACATGATGATGCATTTAATTAAATTCCAGATTCCACCCTAGTTCAGTAAATATTCTGAAACTTCCTACGTCCACATTATAAATTTTTCTTTCAACATTATAAGAACACTTTATAAATCTGACAACAGATACTTGGAGTAACTTGCACCAAAATACCATTGATTTTGATCAATAAGAATTCTGACAATAGCAGAAGCTTCTACAAATAAATGTTTATATGAGTTAGAAAATACTAGCGCCCTGCTGGATAAAAGTTTCAACAAGGAAAAGGGACATGGAAACACTAAACAGTGGATGTTATTATAAACACAATGTTCCAGATTGGGCCAAGATTACAATGAGTAACAACTCCCTGTCCTACGTCTCTTCCAATCCGCAAATGAATTTAGAAAATAACAACTCAACATGAGAAATCCTTTGCAATTTCCAAAAAAAATCAATTGTCAAAAAACAGCACTGCATAAGAGAAGAAACTTACCCAGGTTTAGAGTCGGTGGAACTTGTAGGAGTATCGGCCTTCGTCTAACCCATGCAAGAGAAGAGACAGAAATGTAAGTAAATAACGAGACATATTGTATCGATTTACAAGGACGAGTAAGAACGAAACAACACTCAACTGCAACGGCATTTGTGATCCCTCATGCTTATGTTTAAACTATTCCTCATGCTTATGTTTAAACTATTCCTCATTGTCCGCCGACCGAGTCCCAATCCCATGGTACCCTTTTGCATCATAGCAACAAACTCACCGTAATCAATGCGACCATCCTGAAAGACCAAGTCACTTTCTGTTAGTTTTTGTGTTGAGACCCAGATTTGGAAGCATATGTTCACTATAAGCTTGTTGCCAGGGCCATGAAAAATTAGCGACTAAAATTTATCAAGTAGGAGCATGCAAGGTTTGATGAACAAAAGAATACTTAATTTTGGTTTCTGTTAATTTATAAGGAATGAGATTTCTATAGAATTGCATGTAGATCATGTAATATAGTACTCACATTATCCTGATCCACTTCTTTAATGATGTCTTCGAGAAAAGCATCAGTCATATTATGCTCTTTGCAAGCTTGCTGAAGCTCGTCAACTGTGATATAACCACTTCCATCCTTGTCGAAGTATGAAAAAGCCGCCGCCAAGTGTTCCTCGCGCTCTAGCTTGTTAAGATGTACTGTCGCAACAATGAATTCACCATAGTCGATGGTTCCGCTGTTGTCCACATCTGCCTAAAAGTAGTTTAACATGTCAAAGGAAGCACAAAACTTGATTCTCTTTAATCTACAAGCGATAGTCTTCGTATATCAAAAGGTATCTTTAAATAGAATGTACCGAGCATTATAAAGTTCAAGATGTTCTCTCCATAATTTCAGATGAACTCCAAAAGAGGATTAAAGTGAGGGCACAAGTTTAGATCTTCAAAAGTAAATTCTATTCGAATGGAACAATTGCACTGAAGAAGTTCAAAAAGAAAAAGAATGGTCAAGAAACATTATTTGAACAAAAATATCAAATGAAGCAGAAAGGTTTGGTGAAGAAGAAATACTGAATCTGAGGGAAGAAAATTGGCAAATATTTTACTACTAATACAAGGGCTATGGAAACGGTAAACTGAGAAGCCTGTGCACAGAATGAGAGCCATATGAAACCTGTAAACATGGATTCGAGACTCGAAACATGAGAAAATGTGTGATCCATTTAACCTAAAGCACATTCAAGATAACTGACTAGTCTATGGATGGAACAATCAATCAATGTACTTTAAGTAATTATCAAATTGTGCTATTCCTTTCAAGGTAGCATTGTCTTACTGCTTCCATAAGATCACGAATCTCTGTATCCTTTAAAGTCGAACCATATCTTCTGAAACCTGCTTTAAGCTCATCAAAGGTAATTGACCCACTGTTGTCTGTGTCCATTGCCTTGAACATTTCTCTTAATCCGGCAATCTCTTCCTCCGAAAGGCTTTCCGCTATAACCTGATAGAAAATAGAGAAATTATTTCACAATCTAAAATTATTAGGCTTGTACAGAGCATCCATGGAAATATTTATAATAAAAATAAAAGCCCTTGTGAATAATCTAATTCCTTTTTCTTCAAATTTTGGAATATCTATCCATCCAGTGTACTTAATCATAAAAGAGGGGTTGTGGCAGTGTTAAATCAAATAAATTAATTAATAAATGTGAAAGTAAAGTTTGAATAATCTAGCAATGCAAAATAGAGCAAACTTTTATGGGAATCAACAAGAAACTTCATCCCAATAATAAAGGTCACGAAAATTTTAGGTTGTGAACTCACTCGCAAAGCCATCTTCTTTAACTTATTCATTGCAGAGAATTGTTTGAGGCGAGAAAGAACTGCCGGATCAAGTGCTCGATCAGGAGCAACTCCATGATCACATATCCAAGGATGACCTGACCATAGAAAAACAGTAAGCACAGAACCAAGATAACACTCATTTTACTTAAATTTGAATGTATAATATAATTGAATTTATTAGATAACATCCATAGACTAATCAACTAGGTCTTGATTCTTGCAAGCATAAGCCTTTAACACTTTTACTCCAAAACTAAAACTTTCCTACTCAAACCAAGACAAGAAATTAAGATCTGCAGTTCTGCACTCTGTAAATGTAAATGTAAAACTCCAATCAGAATATCAGATGACAAAAGTTACCAATCTTTTGATGCCTAATTCTCACAAGAAACAGGTACAGTAGCCCTTTTGTCAAGTGAAAACTACACAAAGGTGACTAAACACAAGAAGAAAAAAAAGAAAGTCTAGTTTATGCATGCTGAAGAAGTTTCAGATGCCCAAATTTATTAATATATGATGACTGGATTATATTCAATTTAAAAATTAGTAATACATTCACATGAGCCATACTATAGCTGTTGCTTAGTGAAAGGTTAGCGGCAACTGGCATATGACAATTAAATCTTTTAATCTAGAGCAGATCCACTAATGCTTTAATACGAAAAGTTGCCAACAAAATCACTGTATAAAGAATGAAAACTAAGGCCATGCTGTGTATTCATAATACTCCACAATCCACAAAAAATTATTCATAATAGAACTAAGGTATCGATAAGAAACACTAGTTAATTTGTGATTGGCAAATAGCATACATAGTACTTGATGGGCTGTCAAGCGTTCTGATGGTTTAGAACATAGCATGTTCCTTATGAGATCTTTGGCACTGTCTGAGATCAACGGCCATGGATCTGATTCAAAATCAATGACTCCCTTCAAAATTGCATCAAAAATTCCTTGCTGTGTTCAAAGAATGGTCAAGAAACATTATTTGAACAAAAATATCAAATGAAGCAGAAAGGTTTGGTTAAGAAAAAATACTGAATCTGAGGGAAGAAAATTGGCAAATATTTTACTACTAATACAAGGGCTATGGAAACGGTAAACTGAGAAGCCTGTGCACAGAATGAGAGCCATATGAAACCTGTAAACATGGATTCGAGACTCGAAACATGAGAAAATGTGTGATCCATTTAACCTAAAGCACATTCAAAATAACTGACTAATCTATGGATGGAACAATCAATCAATGTACTTTAAGTAATTATCAAACCCAGAGAGAGGAGAAAGAGGAAGACGAGGAGTAGGAGGAGGAGGAGGACGAGAAAGGTCGAGGCTTGAGGAGGAGGAGGCAGTGAAGATGGCTGAAAGTAGAGGCCGCGAGGAGGAGGTGGCGAGGCCGAAAGTTGAGGCGACGAAGAGGGCGGCGAGGAAGGAGGCAGCGAAGAGGGTGGTGAGGAGGGAGGAGGCGAAGAGGGCGGTGTGGAGGGAGGCGGCGAGGGAGGCGACGAAGAGGGCAGTGAGGAGGGAGGCGACGAAGAGGGCGGTGAGGAGGAGTCGGCGAAGAGTAGGGTTTTGGGAAAGAGACAGAAAAAAACAAGGCGTAAAACAGACAAATGACGAAGGAGAAAAAGTGGCGAAAGAACAAATAATTGCATTTAACAACACTTAATAGACAACGGTTTTTAAAAACCGTTGTCGTAATCCCAAAAAAGCACACATAGACAACAGTTTTAAAAAACTGTTGTCGTAGCCTTTAAAAACCGTTATTGTATCCCCAAAAAAACATAAATAGACAACAGTTTTTAAAAACCGTTGTCATAGGCCAAAAAAATTACTAAAAGACAACAGTTTTTGTTAAAACCGTTGTTAAAAGGCAAAAAGACAACGGTTTGGTATAAAACGTTATCGTTTGAGTGTTGTTGAATGACGTTTTTCTTGTAGTGGAGGGGAGGAAATAGAATAGAGTTATTAGCCATGAAGACACCTCTACCCCCTCTTTTATAATCCTTGGTCTTGGCAAATAAGGAAATTTAAATAAAAAACTTCCTTAATTCTTTTTCCATGAAAAGGAAAATTTGTTTAATTAAAAATAATTTTCTCTTCTCACATTACATGGCCGACCACATTAAAGCTATAAACAAGGAGAGTTTTAATTATTTAAAACTTCCTAATTTGTCTCCAGAAATTTATAAAAATTTCTCCAATAATTTTTTCCTTCATGGTGATTTGTAAAAAGGAAATTTTATAAATTAAAATATTTCTTTTAAACATGTTGATTAAAACCAAAAATAAAAGTTATCTCTAAAAATTAAAATCTCTTTTCAATCTACAAATAAGGAAAGATATCAAATCTTTTCTTAATCTTTTGTAGAAACTAATAAAAGAGAATATTTAATTTTTAAACTTTATTTTAAATCATGAACATGGTTAAAAAGGAAAGTTTTCTCAAAATTAAAATCTCCTTTCAATCTACAAATAAGGAAAGATTTCAAATCTTTTCTTAATCTTTTGTAGAAAGTTATAAAAGGAAATATTTAAATTTTAAACTCTCTTTTAAACCATGATATCCACATTAGAAATAATTTTAATAAAAATTCTTTTTAATTTTCTAGTGGCCGGCCACCTAAGCTTGCGACCCAAGCTTTGGTCGGCCACCAACTTGGCTCATCCACTTGGTCTTGGCCGGCCCTAGCTTGGGTTCCAAGCTAGCTTGGTCGGCCCCATTAGGATGGGTAAGAAGATGGGTATGTGGTGGGTATAAATCTCTATATATATAAGAGGCTACGATAGGGACCGAGAGGAGGAATTGGTTTTGGTCTCCCGATGAAATTGAGCTTCCCGTGTTCGCCCCGAACACACAACTTAACTTCATCAATAATAATTCATACCACTAAAGAATTATTATTGAACTACCGCACCGATCCCAAATTACATTTTGGGTTCCTTCTTATTATGAGTGTGTTAGTCTCCCTGTGTTTAAGATAATGAATGTCCACTAATTAAATGAGTTACTGACAACTCACTTAATTAATATCTTAGTCCAAGAGTAGTACCACTCAACCTTATTGTCATGTCAGACTAAGTCCACTTGTAGGGTTTAACATGGCAATCCTTATGAGCTCCTCTTGGGGACATTCTCAACCTAGATAACTAGGACACAGATTCCTTCTATAATAAACAACACACACTATAAGTAATATCATTTCCCAACTTATCGGGCATATTGATTTATCGAGCAAAACCTCATCCTTTGATAAGTCAAATTAATAAAGATTAAATATATGTGCTTGTTATTATATTAGGATTAAGAGCACACACTTCCATAATAACTAAGGTCTAGTTCTTTTATTAAATCAGTATAAAAAGAACTTACCTTAAATGGTCCTGCTCAATACACTTAAAGTGTACTAGTGTAATTTATTAGTCAAGATAAACTAACACTTAATTACACTACGACTACTTCAATGGTTTGTTCCTTTCCATTTTAGTCACGAGCAACTGTTTATAATTTATAAAGAACCGACAACATGATCTTCTATGTGTGATACCACACACCATGTTGTCTACTATATAAATTAATTGAACAAATTACATTTAACAAATAAATGTAGATATTTTACCATTGTGATTTTTTATTTCTAAATAAATATTTATACAAAAGCTAGGCTTTTAGTATACACTCTAACACCAGCATGTGTGTAGCATTTTCTTCCTCTAGCTGAGTGGAGAGGCACTGGACTTCTTTAGTTTTCCCATCCAGCTCGGCCACTATTTTCGCTCACCTAGTTCTATTCGAGCAGAGCCTATCTTCGACAATCTTCAGGGCGATCTCCAAGTTTTGTACCCGCTTTGCATCCACCATACTCAATGCCTGAGCCTCTTGTAGCTCTTTTTCTAACTGCCTCATCCACTCGAGTTGAGCCTGACACTTCTATGGCGAGTTGGCGGGAGCATAAAGAGAGCCCTCCTTTGACATACGCTTCTTTAAAGCTTCATATTCCTCTGCCATATTGGCTAATTTTTGCGCCATGCCCATCCTAACTAGCCATTGCTATAAAATAAGCAACATCGAGAATACTCGCCCACCGTCACCGTAGGGTAGGGTTCGTCCAAATGACTCATATATAAAACCCATGCCTCCATTAACTTGCCTCTCAATAGCACTCAACCAATGAGAGAAGTGGGGGAGCTGAGGGGAAGGATATGGCTGTTAGGTTGTATACTAAAAGCCTAACTTTTTGTATGAACATTTATATTTTAAAATAAGAATCACATTGGTCAAATATCTACATTTATATGCTAAATGTAGTTGTTCATTTAATTTATATTGAAGATAACATGGTGTGCGTTGTCACACAGAAGATCATGTTATCAGTTCCTTATAAATTATAAATAGTTGCTCACAACCAAGATAGAATGGGACAAACCATTGGAATGGGTGTAGTACAATTTGGTATTAGTTTATCTTGACTATAAAATTACACTAGTACACTCTGAGTGTATTGAGCAGGATCATTTGAGGTTGTTCTTTTTATACTGTCTGTAACAAAAGAACAGGACCTCTGTTATTATGGAAGTGTGTACTCTTAATCATGATATAATAACAAGCACGTATACTTAATATTTATTTCTTTAATTTATCAAAGGGTGAGATTTAGTTCGTTAAATCAATAGGCCTGATAAGTTGGGAAATGATATTATTTATATGGTGTGTTGTAGATTATATAATGAAACTGTGTCCTAGTGATCTAGGTTGGTGATGTCCCCTTAAGCAGCTCATAAGGATTGTCATGTAAATCCTACTGGTAGACTTAGTCTGACATGACAATAAGGTTGAGTGGTACTACTCTTGGAGCTAAATATTAATTAAATGAGTTGTCAGTAACTCATTTAATTAGTGAGCATTCGATATCTTAAACACAGGGAGATTAGCGCACTCATGATAATAAGGAGCCCATATTGTAATATGGGATTGTTGCGGTAATGCAATAATAACTTTTTAGTGGTATGAGTTATTATTGATGAACTAGAGTTGGGTGTT
Organism: Zingiber officinale; assembly: GCF_018446385.1. Lineage (NCBI taxonomy): Eukaryota > Viridiplantae > Streptophyta > Magnoliopsida > Zingiberales > Zingiberaceae > Zingiber > Zingiber officinale. The sequence goes on along the minus strand of NC_055988.1, from coordinate 57,422,394 downwards.
CGGGGCGAACATGGGAAGCTTAAGCTCATCGGGAGACCAAAACCAATTCCTTCTCTCGGTCCCTGTTGTAGCCTCTTATTTATAAAGCCTTATATCTACCCAAAGCCCAACTTCTTAACCAAGCTTAAGGGTCAGCCACATCCTTGCATGGAGCCCAAGGAAGGGGTCAGCCAAGCCAAGCTTGGATCCCAAGCTAGGGTCGACCAAGCCTTGCTTGGTGCCCAAGCAAGGGGACAACCATCCACACATAGAAAAGGAAGTTCTATTCATTTATAAAATATTTCCTTTTATAGAGATCCATTAAAAGGATTTAAAAGGATAATTTTAATTATAAAACTTTCTTTTTTTAGATCTGTCACAAAAGGAAATAAAAGTGAGTTTTTATTTTTATTAAAAACTTTCCTTTTATGATGCTGTCCACATGGTTTTAAAAGGGAGTTTTAAATTTTAAAATATTTCCTTTTATAGCTTTCTACAAAGGATTAAAAGAGAGATTTGAAATATTTCCTTATTTGTAGTTATCTATAATTTTTAAAAGAAAGATTTTAATTTTAAACTTTCCTTTTTGTAACCATGATATAAAAGGAGTTTTATTTTAAATCTTTTCTTTTATAGACATCCACAAAAGGATTTAAAAGAGAAGATTTTAATTTTATAAAACATGCCTTTTATAGCTATCCACAAAAGGGATTTTAAAAGAGAGATTTTAATTTTTGTTTAAAACCTTTCCTTGTTTGGACATGATGTGGCCGACCATGTAAAGGAATAAAAGGAAGATTTAATTTTTTATTTTAAAACTTTCCTTTTATGGATTCATCAAGGATTATAAAAGAGAGGGAGAGGGTGTATCATTGAGAACAACCTAAGCCATGCATCCTCTCTATTGTGGCCGAAATTCCTCTCTTCTATTCCCTTGGTGGCCTGCCCCCTTCCTTCTCTCTTCTCCTTTTGTTTTCTTTCTTGTAAGCCGACGACATCAAGCTTGGTTTTCTCTTGGTGGTCGGTTGCTTGAAGGAGAAGAAGAAGAGAAGGAAGCTCTCTTGTCTAGCATCCCTTGGAGGTTAGTTGGTGGCCGAAACTTGGAAGCAAAGGATGAAGCTTGGGTGGATTTCATCTTAGTAGATCATCACCCACACGACGTCCAAGAGGAGGAGAGGAATACAACAGAAGATCAAGAGGTCTATAAGCTACTAAGAAAGGTATAACTAGTTATTTATTTCTGCATCATAACTAGTTCATCTTCTTTGTATAGATCTTGAAAAATCAAACACAAGAGGCTATCGGTTTTAGGTTATCGTTTTGTTGTCAATTTTATTTTTCAATTTCATGTTTCGATATTGTGGTTCTATTGAGGTCTTTTTAATTAAACCTAGTTTACTATAAGAAGTTAAATATCCAATTTTTTTGAAAGGCTTTGTCTAGGAAGTGACGGATGATCTCATACCCAAGAAGGCCTAGCACCTCGCCATGTTTAACCTGGAAGTCCATCTTTAAAATAGATATTTAATCAACTTCTATAATATGGTTTAGCTTAGGAAGATCATATCGGTCGAACTTTGAGTAAAAATATTAAGTATCGTTTCCAATCCAAGTTTAACTTCTGAAGGACAAATTGGATTAATAATGTTAAGCATCATTTGCAATCCAAATTTAACTTAAGTAGAGCACATGCGTAGCTAGGGTAGTTCTATGCTTGTACAAATTTTTGTACAGGGGAACTAGAACGGTATTCCGAGTAGCAACCAACAATTGGTATCAGAGCTAGGTTTATGCCTCTGTATGTTTGGTTTTTAGTTTAATTATGCATATGTCATACATATTTTAGGCATGAAAATAGTAGGATGTGCAAATAGATTAACTCTGTGGTTGTAGGCTCTAACTATTATGGCCTATTATGATTATGTGTGATTGGACCCTCGGACATGTCGAGGGCATTTTATGTGTGTGCATGATTGTATTTATTAAATATAGTAGGAGCTGTATTAGTTTTAGGATTTTACATTTTGTTCGATCTAGACTTTATGTACATTCCTTTATGGAATATAGGATCGATATATGTAAAATTTTATTTTTATCGCGGATCGTATCCTTGCGAGGCATGGTGGTATTTGAGGACCAGAGGTATAGCGGAAAAGGAAGCTCGATGGACGCGATGATATGAGCCCTAGGGCTAGTGGCTAGGTTTGATAACTGCTAGGGCTGGTGGCACACGGAGGACAGCTATGGATGAGGTCATAATAGTTGAAAAATTAGTTTTCATATTTATTGCCGTTTATGCTGTGATGTGTTGTGTTTGTGTGCTTGTGTGCATGTTAAAATTCCTCGTTACTAAATAACTAAGTGGGAGAGGAATTAATTAAATTCCACGGTCCCCATTATTGGTTTGTAAGTGATGCATTCAAACTTTCACGTTGGCTCTGAGTGCCTTCCTCCACATCGGATGAGTTTATTTGCGGATCACTATATCAAACTTCCTTAATGGATGATTATAGGAAATTATTTAGGAGCGTGTGATCTTCTCCATCTGAAGGGGCACAATCCTATTTAATGGACGTAGTATCAAGTAATGGTATACACTTAGGCGCATTTAATAGTATCCTCTCCATCGGAGTCACTGCTATTATTTGTGTGATTAAAGAAAAAGCAACTATTAATTTGTCATTAAGCTAGGTAAAACCCCCTCTTACAAATGATTAAATTTATATACGTCCACACTATCGTGGCATACAAAATTCATTGTGTTTGAGGTAATTTTATTTGTCATAAAGTTAGGTTTACAAAATAAAATTAATGGGTAAAACCTCCTCTTACAAATGATTGAATTTGTATATGTCCACACTATTGTGGCATTCAAAATTCACGGTGTTTAAGATAATAAAGTTAAGTTGACAAGATAATTAATGGGTAAAACCCTACTCTTACAAATGTTTGAATTTGTATACATCCACACTATCGTGGTATACAAAATTCATGGTGTTTTAAGGTGTTGGTGAATTTAAATAATATTGTTTGAGTAATTAATATTATTTTAAATTCTAAAGTTTTGACCAAATGTTTGATCAAAGATAGACCAACTATTAATTTTATTTGTCATAAAGTTAGGTTGACAAGATAATAAAATTAATGGGTAAAATCTCCTCTTACAAATGTTTGAGTTTGTATATGTCCACACTAATGTGGCATACAAAATTCACAGTGTTTTGAGGTGTTGGTGAATTTAAATAATATTGAGGAATCAATATTATTTTAAGGTCTTGACCAAATATTTTGTGATTTTTAGGATTTCAAATGTTTATCAATCCTTTGGCTGTTATATTAGAGAATACACTTACAAGTCCCAATTATATTGATTGGAAACAAAAGGTAGACTGTGCTCACAAAATTGAGGACAATAAATATGTATCATATTCATTAGTTGTTGAAACATGTTTAGTGGTGTTATCTACCGGTACCTGGTGTGTAGATACAAAAGCCACTAATCATGTCTGCAATTCATTGCAGGGGTTCATGGAAACCCAATGACTACATGAAGGAAAAAATCACCCTCTACATGGACAATGCTACGAAAGTGGCGGCTGTTGCAGTGGGAGATGTTTATTTATCTTTTGATAAAAATAAAAAAATGATTTTGAGAAATTGTCTTTACGTACCAAGTTTTAGAAAGAACTTGATTTCAGTTTCTAAACTATTTAAGGATGGATATACTGTCTCTTTTGATGACAAAGTTGTTATCAAGAAAAAAAGGGAAGTTATCTGTTCTAGTACGTTGGTTGACAATTTGTACTCTAAATCTAAAAAACTCTCACGATGTAACAAATAGAAATTAATAACACATCTTCTAATAAGCGAAAGCAACCGTCGGATATGAACCAAACATATCTTTGGCATCTAAGGCTAGGTCATATTAACTTAGGTAGGATTCAAAGGTTAATAGCCGATGAACTTTTGGGTTCATTGGTGGAAAAATTTTCAACCTGCGAGTCTTGCTTGGAAGGAAAAATGACCAAGAGACCTTTTAAAGTTAAGGGGTATAGAGCCAAATATGTGTTGGAATTGGTTCATTCTGATTTGTGTGGACCTATGACTATCTAGGAAAGAGGCGGTTTCGAATATTTCATCTCTTTTATAGACGACTATTCGAGATACAGGCACATTTACTTGATGCACCGTAAGTCTGAGTGCTTTGATAATTTTAAAGAGTACAAGGCTGATATGGAGAAACGTCATAGTAAAAGTATCAAGACACTACAGTCTGATCATGGTGGAGAGTACCTCTTAGGAGAGTTTAGGAATTACTTATCAGAGGTTGGGATTCAATCCCAATTGTCTGCACCTGGTACACCCCAACATAATGGTGTGGCGAAATGAAGGAATAGGATTCTTATGGAAATGGTTAGATCAATAATGAGTTATTCTGAATTACCAATTTTTTTTTGAGGATATGCTTTGGAAACGACATCGTACATTCTGAACTTAGTACCTTCTAAATCAATATCCTCCCACATAACTGTGGAATGGGCGTAAGCCTAGTCTAAGACATGTTCGGATTTGGGGAATGCCAGCACATGTGTTGAAGGGAGACACTGATAAGTTAGAATCACGTACAGAAGTCCGCTTGTTTATGGGATATCCTAAAGGAATGAAAGGTGGTTTGTTTTATAGTCCTAAAGATCAGAAGGTCATTGTTAGCACCAATGTCCAATTTTTAGAAGAGGACTATGTAATGAACCACAAGCCTATGAGTAAAATTATTCTTGAAGAAGTAAGAGAGGACACTTCTAATCTAGTACCAACAATACAAGATGAGATACCATAAGAAACTGCAACACGTGTCACAAATGATGCACAATTACAAACAGTGCCACGTCGTAGTGGGAGGGTTGTTCGGCAACTTGATAGATTCATGTTTTTGGGAGAGTCTTCGGACTTGATCCCTAGTGAAAATGAACCTGATCCCTGCACATATGATAAAGCACTCCAAGATAAAGATGTAGCATTTTGGCAAAGAACAATGAACTCTAAAATAGAATCTATGTATTCTAATCAGGTTTAGGAGCTTGTAGAACCACCAAATGGTGTAAAAGCCATTAGGCATAAATGGGTCTACAAAAGAAGAAGAGGGGCAGACGGGAAGGTGAAAACTTTCAAAGCAAGGCTTGTTGCAAAAGGGTATACTCAGAAAGAGGGAATCGATTATGAGGAAACCTTTTCACCGGTAGCCATACTTAAATCTATCCGAATTCTTTTATCTATTGCTGCTCATATGGATTATGAAATTTGGCAAATGGATGTCAAGACAACTTTCCTTATTGGAAGTCTTGAAAAAGCATCCATATAAAGCAACCAGAGGGGTTTATTGCAAAGGGCAAAGAGCATCTTGTATGTAAGCTCAATCGGTCTATTTATGGATTGAATCATGGAACATCCGACTTAATGAAGTTATCCAATCTTATGGATTCATTCAGTATCCAGATGAGTCTTGTGTATATAAGAAGCATGACGAAAATATGGTGGTATTTCTTGTACTATACATAGATGATATTTTGCTCATTGGCAATAATGTCAAAATGTTGTCAGAAGTAAGGGTATGGTTGTCCAAGTGTTTTGATATGAAGGACTTAGGAGAATGTGGGCATATTCATGGGATCAAAGTAATAAGAGACCGCAAGAAAAGGATATTGCCCTTATCCCAGGATTCATACATCTATCTTAGTTCGTTTTAGCATGCAAAACTCCAAGAAAGGTTTTCTACCTTTTCAACATGGAGTACCCTTATCTAAAGAGATGTCTCCTCTTACATCAAAGGATATAGAGGAGATGAAGGTGGTTCTGTATGCTTCGGCCGTAGGAAGCCTAATGTATGCAATGTTATGTACGAGACTGGATATCTATTTTGCCATGTGCATGGTTAGCAGATATCAAAGTCACCTAGTACTGGGACACTGGACTGCCGTAAAGCATATATTAAAGTACCTGAGAATGACTAGAGATTATATTCTAGTTTATAAGGCAGATGATTTGCTCCCTATGGGTTAAACGGATTCGGAGTAATAGGGACAATAGTAAGTCGACGTCGGGGTTTTGTGTTTACTTTAGGATGTGGAGCCATAACAATGGAGGAGTGTTAAGTTGAAATGTGTTTCAGACTCCACCATGGAAGCTAAGTTTATGGCAGCCTTTGAGGCAGCCAAAGAAGTTGTATAGTTCAGGAAATTCTTGATGGACCTAGATGTGATTCCTGGTTTGCCCAAAATTATCATAATTTATCATGATAATAATGGTCCAGTAGCAAACTCGAAGGAACCATGAGCCCATAAGGCAAGTAAACACATTGAGCGCAAGTACCACCCGATACGAGACATCGTAAAACAAAGAGTTGTTGTCACCAATATTACATCAAATGATGACCTGGCAGATCCTTTCACTAAGGCCTTTCCAACGAGAGATTTTGATGGCCATGTTGAGGGGATGGGAATCAGATGTATGGCAGCATATATGACAGCATAGTCTTTTAGTATAAGTGGGAGATTGTTAGGATATATACTAAAAGCCTAGCTTTTTGTATGAATATTTATATTTTGAAATAAGAATCACATTGGTCAAATGTCTACATTTATATGCTAAATGTAGTTGTTCATTTAATTTATATTGAAGATAACATGGTATGTGGTGTCACACAGAAGATCATGTTATCAGTTCCTTATAAATTATAAATAGTTGCTTACAACCAAGATGGAATGGGACAAACCATTGGAATGGTTGTAGTGTAATTTGGTATTAGTTTATCTTGACTATAAAATTACACTAGTACACTCTGAGTGTATTAAGCATGACCATTTGATGTAGTTTCTTTTTATACTGACTATATAAGAGAACAAAACCTCTGTTATTATGGAAGTGCGTACTCTTAATCATGATATAATAACAACCACATATACTTAATATTTATTTCTTTAATTTATCAAAGGGTGAGATTTAGTTCATTAAATCAATAGGTCTTATAAGTTGGGAAATGATATTATTTATATGGTGTGTTGTTGATTATATAATGAAATTGTGTCCTAGTGATCTAGGTTGGTGATGTCCCCTTGAGGAGCTCATAAGGATTGTCATGTAAACCCTGCAGGTGGACTTAGTCTGACATGACAATAAGGTTGAGTGGTACTACTCTTGGAGCTAAAAATTAATTAAGTGAGTTGTCAATAACTCATTTAATTAGTGAGCATTCGATATCTTAAACACAGGGAGATTAGCACACTCATGATAAGAAGGAGCCCATATTGTAATATGGGATTGGTGCGGTAGTGCAATAATAACTCTTTAGTGGTATGAGTTATTATTGATGAACTAGAGTTGGGTGTTCGGGGCGAACATGGGAAGCTTAAGCTCATCGGGAGACCAAAACCAATTCTTCCTCTGGGTCCCTGTTGTAGCCTCTTATTTATAAAGCCTTATATCTACCCAAAGCCCAGCTTCTTAACCAAGCTTAAGGGTCGACCACATCCTTGCATGGAGCCCAACCAAGGGGCCGGCCAAGCCAAGCTTGGAGCCCAAGCTAGGGCCGACCAAGCCTTGCTTGGTATCCAAGCAAGGGGACGACCATCCACATATAGAAAAGGAAGTTTTATTTATTTGTAAAATCTTTTCTGTTATAGAGATCCATTAAAAGGATTTAAAAGGATGATTTTAATTATAAAACTTTCCTTTTTTAGATCGGTCACAAAAGGAAATAAAAGAGAGTTTTTATTTTTGTTAAAAACATTCCATTTATGATGCTTTCCACATGGTTTTAAAAGAGAGTTTTAAATTTTAAAATATTTCCTTTTATAGCTTTCTACAAAGGATGAAAAGAGAGATTTGAAATATTTTCTTATTTGTAGTTATCTATAATGTTTAAAAGAAAAATTTTAATTTTAAACTTTCCTTTTTGTAACCATAATATAAATGGAGTTTTATTTTAAATCTTTTCTTTTATAGACATCCACAAAAGGATTTAAAAGAGAAGATTTTAATTTTATAAAACATGTCTTTTATAGCTATCTACAAAAGGGATTTTAAAAGAGAGATTTTAATTTTTGTTTAAAACCTTTCCTTGTTTGGACATGATGTGGCCGACCATGTAAAGGAATAAAAGGAAGATTTAATTTTTTGTTTTAAAACTTTCCTTTTTGGATTCACCAAGGATTATAAAAGAGAGGGAGAGGGTGTCTCATTGAGATCAACCTAAGCCTTGCATCCTCTCTATTGTGGCAGAAATTCCTCTCTTCTATTCCCTTGGTGCCCGACCCTCTTCCTTCTCTCTTCTCCTTTTGTTTTCTTTCTTGGAGGTCAGCGGCATCAAGCTTGGTTTTCTCTTGGTGGCCAGTTGCTTGAAGAAGAAGAAGAAGAGAAGGAAGCTCTCTTGTCTAGCATCCCTTGGAGGTTAGTTGGTGGCAAAAACTTGGAAGCAAAGGAAGAAGCTTGGGTGGATTTCATCTTAGTAGATTGTCGCCCACACGACGTCCAAGAGGATAGAGGAATACAATAGAAGATCAAGAGGTCTATAAGCTACTAAGAAAGGTGTAACTAGTTATTTTGTTTCCACATCATAACTAGTTCATCTTCTTTGTATAGATCTTGAAAAATCAAACACAAGAGGCTATCGGTTTTAGGTTATCGTTTTGTTATCGATTTTATTTTTTGATTTCATGTTTCGATATTGTGCTTCTATTGAGGTCTCTGTAGTTAAACCTAGTTTACTGTAAGAAGTTAAATATCCGATTTCTTTGAAAGGCTTTGTCTAGGAAGTGGCGGATGATCTCATACCCATGAAGGCCCAGTGCCTCACCATGTTTAACCTAGAAGCCGATCTTTGAAATAAATATTTAATCAACTTCTGTAATATGATTTAACTTAGGAAGATCACTTCGATCGAACTTGGAGTAAAAATGTTAAATATCGTTTCCAATCCAAGTTTAACTTCTAAAGGACAATTTGGATTAATAATGTTAAGCATCATTTGCAATCCAAATTTAACTTCAGTGCTCACATGGGTAGCTAGAATAGTTCTATACTTGTATAAATTTTTGTACAATGGAACTAGAACAGTATTCTGAGTAGCAACCAACAATGGCCTCAGCGGATAGTATATTGTAGGTGGTGGAGAAGTGGTAAAGCCTCTTTGACTCAACACTAGGAGTTAGAGCAGGCGAAGCCTCTATAAGATGAGTAACTGGAAGAGTAGTGGGAGAACGTGAAGTAATGACTGGAGAATCTCCAGGCCAGGAGGTGACCTCCTAAATTGGACTGCTTGAAGGGAGCATGGATACAAAAGGACGAACGGACATAGTCCACTCTGAAGATTACGTCGGGGTTTCTTCCAAGACAAGCGCAAGAGGAGGTGAAGGTAGCATGATGGGGGATGATCGACCCTCAGGAACTTAGGTAGATAGAACAAGATAGCGCCTCTTGCGCCTCCTCTTTAATAGCGCCTCTGCTTTGTCAGATAGAGAATCTTCAGAAGTTGGGAGAGGATCGGTCGTCAATGCTTCCAATGTAGTCGTCTCACCGAATTCAGCTGCCCAGCTACCAGATACCTTGCTAGAGGGGTCCGTCAACTGTTGAGCTCACTAGGCTAATAGTAATTGCTCTTGTAGGAGTATCTCATCTTCTTCTAGCTGAATAGGCTCAGCAGCCAAAGACTCAAAGAAAGTGTCCACTGCATGAAACAAGAAAGACTTTAGTTAGTGCCAACCTAATGGACTGGTTGATAAGACTTACCAAAGGAGCAAGGAAGCTTCGTTCGAACAGGACTTAGTCGAAATTTGTAGAGTAAGCCCTCGCACAGCATTTTGGGATCCTTGCTTTCTAACGTCGCCCAACTTCTTCAAGTAGGAGATGAAGGTCGGGTCAAGCTTAAAATTCCCAAGGTTGGGAAGTAGGGGAAGGGTAGACTGCCATTCAGTCGGCCATGAAGCAAGCTCGAGCAGTTCAATAAAAAAGAAACAAGATTTCTAGCCCTTATTGGAAGAGGGCACCTCCTTGAAGAATAATACCTTATTGGAAGAGGGCACCATGTGCGGGATTGAAACAAAAAAAAACCCAGGCTTCAATTTCTTAGGGTACAAAAACAAATGAAAATTATGAGAAGTTATAGTAATGTTATATAGGAGAAAAAATAAGAATCCCGCACATGCTGTGGAATGCATTCAGGGCAAACAATGAGAGAGGGATGTTAAAGTAATGGCTTATCTCAAAAAGGAAATGTGGGATCGGAAAATGCAAACCCGCTTTAAGTTAATCTTTAAAGAATGTAACATAACTCAATAGAGGGAGATGAGGGTGATCCTGGGGGTTGGAAGGTGAATGTGGTAGTTTTCTAAGACTTCAAATGAAAGACAAAGAACTTCTCAATCATTGCGGTCGAAATTCGAGCAAGTGAAAGTATACCAAGGAGCACCAGATTATTGAGCTACAAGAGAATGTAAGAAATGTAACAAAGAGTATGAGGAAGAACTCAATAATTCAGATTGAGAGAATGACAAGTTTGTTGAAGGAAATCACTAGAGAGAGGATTGGAGAAGACAAAGCGGAAAGTAACCGTCTATGCACCACTTAGGGTTTTTAAACATGAGCTATGAAATAAGACCTTACCTTAACCATTTCATCAAAACGGCATGCTCACTCATAGACGTTGATTTGCAAAGGAGAGAAAAGGCGTGCATAAGCTATCGCTTGAAAGAATGTGTTAGTGGGGCACGTGACCTTCACCCATAGATGGGCATTTATGATGAATGAGACATCCGAATCATTACACTGAAAAAATACCTTCCCACATATCAATGGTACACTACTAGACATATCAGCCCTCTAACATGCAGTTATTCAAAAAGTATGATTAAGTGTAGCCATAATGAATGGACGGACACACGTCCGTTCAGCGGGGCCAATAAGCTGGCCGATAGAGCAGGTACAGGACTTGTATCTAGTTAGTCGACCATAAGCCTCCTTTGACTAGACTTGAAGGGGAGACTAGTGATACGGGATGTTAAAGGAAGACCCAAATATGACATGGTAATGTGAGTAGATTATATACACTCTTATACATATTTTGACGCACATTCACGTACTTTACTTATACTTAATTGATGTATTTTTACACTCTCATCTTACTTTCAGTATAATTATTCTTCTTTGTCGGAGATCTACTCTTTATCTATTGTTCTATTGACAGGAGACATTTTGGAGTGAAAATGGTGTTCATTAAAGATCCGGAGAGCGTACGAAGGAAATGACACTAGCAGTGTGATTCCACATGACCATGTCAAAAGAGCATAAGGAAACCACATGGCCGTATGGCCCAACCAAAGGAGGAGAAAGACACAGCCGTGTGATCTCACACGACCGTGCCATTTATCCAACAAGCAAGCAAAACACGACCGTGTGATCCCACACAATCGTGCCTTTCATCCAGCCAACAACCAGAACACGGTCGTGTCACTCATCTAGAGAGTAAGCAAGACATGGTCGTATTAATCCACACGGTAGTGTGACCTTAGCTGAAGCCAAGAAGACATCGGTCGTGTGGATGCCACACAGCCATGCACAGGTCATGCCAGGCATGTGCCCTATCCTATAAAAGGGGATCTCTTCCCCTTTTCAAAGGGAGGAAGGTTATCCCTTTGGGAGTGCCATCTTGGTGTCGATCTCCATCTTCTCAAGTCTCCATTCGATGATCTAAAGCCATCTCTATTGTCTCATTGACTTTGGAAGCTTAGGATTGGATCCGAATATCACCTCACGACATTAGATAAGCTTTGCTTCCCTTTTCTCTCTTGTTGGCTTTTGAATGCTTGTAATTCTTATGTCTTTGGATCTCTTTCTTCTTGCTATAGAGTAGATCTCTTATTCTAGGATTAAAGGAGTTATTATGGTGTGGATTGATGTAAGAACTCGTGGATATGCCAATTTCCTATCTAGATGATGTTATCATGCCTTGTATCTATTTGATCTTATGTGAATGCATATGTTTAAACTTAAATCTCATGTTTGATTGAATGCATTGTGTATAACTATTGATCCTATAGGGGGATGCCCTAAATCATATGACTGAGGGGGTCATAGTGAAAAAGGTAACCCATTAACAGACTTCTAGAAGATTACCTTGAATGGAGAAGCAATTCTCCACAAGGAAGTAGATAGTAGTGTGTGTACTTGTCATCTTCATTTTTATAATTGTTGAGTATGAGTGTGTTCTTATGATGTATGACTAAGGGATTCTAGTGAAATGGGTAACCTGTTAATGGACTTCATAGGAATCATTCCTATTTAATGGCAATAGATGTTGATCTAAATATCATATCAGCTTGTCCACTCTAGGGATAAGTTGGTAACTTCCTACAAGTGCATGTGAATTGAGGATGGACAATTGGTAAACCATGTTACATTGATAAACATCACAATGAAACCAAACTCCTAGAACATTCTCCAAATTAAGTCTCTCTCTCTCTCCCTATTCCTTTTTCTCAATCTCACTTCTTTTATTTAGAACGTAACTTGTTCTTGTCTATTGTTTAGCTAATTCTATGTGAGAGGTCACTAGTGATTATACTAGTCCCTATGGGTTCGATATCTTTATATTTCTAACGACGTAACCATGCACTTGCAGGAACATAACAAGTTTTTAGCACCGTTGTCGGGGACTGCGCTTATAACATTAATTGACAATCATTTGAGTTAGTCTAAACTTATTTTTCTTTTTCTTATTATAAATACTTTCTTCAATTCTATTTTAAAATTTTATCTTGCATTTGTCTACTTTTAATTTTGTAATTTTCTCTCCTTTTTACAATTTAAATTTTGCACTTTAGATTCCTAGCATTTTGATTCTATTTCAAAAACTAAAAATTCTATTTCTTTTGCATTTAGAAATTGTGATTGGAATATTTGTAACCTTGTTCTTGTATGCGAAGATCAAATTTTGTAGGAGATCTATTACCACTCAATCTTGAAATTGATAGAACATACCGAAGAAGAAGGAACCTGCAAAAATATCAAGAAGAACAAGAATCATTTGAAATGGCAAACAAACCTCTCAAAGATTCCGCAACACCATATGCATGTTTTCGGTCTAGCATCACCAGACCACCCATTGAAGCTAATAACTTTGAGATTAAGCCTGCAATGATCACAATGGTTTAACAAAATCAATTTAGAGGTGGACCTCATGAAGATCCAAACCAACATTTGGAAGTTTTCTATAAAATTTATAGCACAATGAAGATAAATGGAGTTCTAGCAGAAGTAGTAAGATTATTGTTATTTGAGTTTTTCTTAAGAGATATAGTCAAGAAGTGGCTTAATTCCTTACCTACTATCTTGGGAACAATGCGAGCAATAATTTCTTGATAAATTCTATCCTCCTAGCAAAACTGCCCATATGAGGAATTTAATAGCAAGTTTTAGACAATCAAATTTAGAATCATTATTTGAGGCATGGGATAGATTCAAAAATATGCTTATGCAATACCTGCATCACACACTTTATAAATGGTTATTGCTACACACTTTTTATAATGACATCAATTATCACACGAAGGTGTCCCTTGATTCCGTAGCTGGAGGGGCATTAATGAACAAAAGCTTAGATGAGGCCGAAGATATCATAGAAAGTGTCGGTCAGAACCATCATCAGTGGGCTTCTTAAAGATGTGGAGGATTTTTCTCTGAAAATCCTATCAAAGTATCAGGAAAGTTTGAAGTGGATGTAATCACTCTAATGTCGACAAAATTGGATGCTCTGACTAAAAAACTTGAAAACATGGGAACTAATATGGCCAACGCAATTGTATGTATATGTGAAACATGTGGAAGCATGGATCACGTTCAAGATAATTGCCCTTTAGGAGTCATCTCAGTACAAATAGATCAACTTGAGCAGTGTGACACAATATTGAGTTATAATCAGAGATAGAACAATTCATATTCCAACACATACAACCCTAGATGGAAGAATCATCCAAATTTTTCTTACCGGAACAACCAAGATCAAGGACCATCCACAGGGGCAAGGTCAAGTTACTAACTTGGATAACAAAGCTATCAATAACAACCATCACAAGGCAATCAACTATGTAGGATAGAAATGTTACTTAAGGAAGTTCTTGCCGAACAAAAGGAAATGAAGAATGAAATCAAACAGCTTACTCAAAGAATGGATAACACTAAAAAACACCAAATGATGCAAGATAGCCAGATTGCCCAAATTGTTTCATCTTTTTCAAGAACACCAGGAGCACTCCCAGTCAAACTTGATGTAAATCTAGTGGAACATTGCAACAAAATGAAACTCCAAAGCGGACGAACCTTGGGAGATTCCCAAGTGATTGCTCCAAAAGGGATTGATATTCAAGAAGAGCCCTCTCCTCCCACACCTAACCCAATTCAGATCTAAGAAGATGAAGAGATTGCCAAGAAGATTGAAGGGACTCTTCCACTTCCCTACAAAGTCAAATAGTCCCTTTTCCAAAAAGACTAGGCATGAGACAAAAGGATGAAGAGTTTAGCAAATTTCTAGAAAAGGTTAAAGAGATTTGTACTAAAGTCCCTCTAATTGATGCTTTTCAACAAATGATGAAGTTTGTCAAATTTTTTAATGATATCATATCCAATAGAAGAAAGAAAGGAGAATTTGAGACCATAGCATTGGCAGAAGAATGCAACGCTCTATTCGTGGCAACCACTCCCCCAAAGCTTCAAAACCTTGGGTGCTTCTCTATCCCTTGCACAATAGGCACTAAATTTATAGAAAAAGTTTTTGTGATTTGAAGGCAAGTGTTAGCTTCATCCCATATCAATCTATAATAAACTAGGCCTTAAAAACTTTAAATTTACTACTATGACATTATAGTTAGTTGATCATTCATGCATATGCCCAATGGGTATCGTTGAGGACATGCCGATAGAGGTGAGTGGTTGTGTTGTACCCACAAATTTTGTTGTTTTGGACATGGAAGAGGATCTAAAGATCCCAATTATTTTGAGAAGATCTTTCCTTGCGACCGCCGGAGCCATAATTGATGTAAAGAATTATAGACTATCTTTGTCTATTGGTAAGGAAAGGTTAGAATTGAATCTATCTGAATTCCTTAACGATGTCTCATCCTTTCTAGTATGCATGTGCAGTGGGGCAGATGCTTATAAAACTGAGGAATGGAACTTTCATCCTCATAGGAAGTCGCCAGATGAAACAGATGATCCGGCAAGAGTTGGAAGAAGGCCCCCCAACAAATAATGAAAAGTACATCTGTCCTGCAAAGGCAAGAATGAAGGAAGAGACAAATTGCTCCCTTCCACCCACACCATCCATTCCCTTTAAACTACAACTTCTCCATTCACAATGTCAAATCCAATCAAGGGAAGCATTTCATCAAAGAAAGGAAAGGAGAAAATGGTTGCTTCAAAAGAAAGGAATACATGCTTCAAAAGTACATCTAACAACTTTGGTATCATTTTCTCTAGTGATGAACAAATGTATCATTATAATTCATTGTATAAACCTTCCATTCTGAGCACTAAGTTTATAGACCAAGCAACCTTAGATGTATTAGGTTTTAGAGATGATGTAGATTGGCTCCTTGAGAGGATAGGATGGAGCAACTTGATGAGCATGAAATACTCAACTTACGCTAGAATTATTTTAGAAATTTTAAGTTCAATCACTATTGATAATGTGCAAGGAGGGCGGAAGCTCAAATTTCGTTTGTTTAATTATGATTATGAATGGACACTAGGTGACTTTAATGCATGCTACGATTTGCCTAGTGATGGAACATGTACAATTCTCCCTGCATTTGAAACCTCAAACATATGACAAATGATCTCTAAATAATCTCACTATACATGTATCCAAGGCCACTAGTATCATTAATCCTATTTTCAGGTATCTTCACTTGGTGATGAAAATACTATATTTGGATGTGTTGATAAGGAAGGAATTGTGAGGCTATTTGATTTGTTTTGTTTATGGGCAATGGTTAAAAATATTTCAATAAACTCTGGTTATTTCTTCCTAAAGTACTTAGTGAAATTAGGGAATGTGTCTTCTACTACTCCCATTGTTTTGGGTGGGATGCTAACTCATATGACACTAGTGTTAGGTTGTGATCTTGATAACTTAGAGGTGATCAATGACACTCCTGGAATATATTTAAATTCATTCTTGACAATTCGTATGATATGACGCGAGGGATACGGGTATAGTCTCTTACTCAAAAATAACTTCCCTCTACGATTGCCCAATCCAGACTTAACCGTGATTTACATTAGAGATAATTGGTGTTTGACCTTAGCAAATCAATACTCTAGCCCCTACCTCACTCTAGCTCCTAAAAACATCTCCTTGATTAACCGAGAGCTTGCTAGATTTAATTTCTATGAGTTTCCTCCTATTTAGATAACCTTCATCGTGATTTGGAATTACATGAAAAATTGCTTACAAGTGACTTATGCATAGAGGATGAACAATTTAAGCAATTGCAAGATTATTTTAGGAGCAAAAGAGAGTTGTGTAAACAAATGTTCATGTTTATGGAAGCTCATAGACGTCAAATGAAACTAAATAAAGATTTTCAGGGTTTCATGAAATTTCTTCAAGATTATTTTAATGAATTATTTTCATATCTTAAATTTATGATTCCAGAATTTCTTGATCTCCCACCAATTCCACCATACTGATTTCATCGGGAGGATGTAAAGTCTAAGTTTGGGGGGTGTTTACACAATCTGATTCTTTTGGATTTTCTTTCTGAGTTTGTTGCATTTTCTTTCATTTACATTGCTTGCACTTTCATTTATTTTGATTGTTTGCACTTTTGTTTGCTTTGCTTGTTTTAGTTCTACCTTGCATCTCTACTTACATTTTAGTTATTGTTTGCTTGTTTTGTTTTGGTCATCATTTTGACTGTCTTTTAAATTATCTTGTGGCATGTCGAGAACATCATTCCTCACTACTGCTAACTTGTCCAATAGCAAAATTATTTGCACGTTCATTTCTTGATTCATGTTGTTGTAGATATAATGCTAGTATGTTTAGTGTACCTCTTTTCTCTATCTCTGGTAGCATGAAATGAGCTAAGTATTGTACAGAGACAAGTTTGAGTTTTGGCCTAACCTTAAGGATCTTACCTTCACTTTACTTAAGCTTGAATGATAGATATCATTGGAATAGTTATGATTCATCTTATTTACTTAGTATTTTAGTTCCCATGGTGATTTCTTGGATTTCATTTTGGTTACTAGATGGCCTGAGATCATGTCAACTCATTTAAAAAAAATTAAAAATCTCTACATTTGCATTTGTGTTAGTGCTTCACATTCAAAGCACAAAAATATGATGAATAAGGGATTAAAAAATAGTTATCGTGAGGGGAAACTAACAATTTACCCCTTTGAAACCGAGTTAGATTACTGGAGAAATAAATGTTATATTTCTCTTGATTCAGAGTAGTACTTTGAGACCTTATATAACCTAAGGAATATGAACCAAGTGTGTGGCAGGTAAGTGATGTGCGTAGATTATATATTATCCACATCTTTTTGTATTCATTTAGCTATGATCTATGCTTTTTCACCCTTTTCTATCATATTTCAACATAATTACTACTTTGCATCCAAAGATCTGCTCGATGTTTGTTTTCACTTTCAAGAGAAAGTTTGAGTGGAAAGGGACTCTAAAGATGCAAACGAAGATCATTTGACGAAGACCATGACCTAGCCTTGCCAACCTCGTGGAGTGAAGTCTACGCAATAACCATTCTAGAGATAAATTGGGTTTGGCCATGCCCTAAGGCATGGCCAAGGAAGCAGTAAAGAGTAGGTTGTGCCAAATGGCACGGCCAAGGGAAGAAACCAGAGTAGAACTGGCTCTGGCCATGTCAAATGGCATGGCCAGGAGCCAACCCATGCCCATTTCCAGAGGAAAATTGAGATTGGTGGTGCCTAGAGGCACGGCCATGCCTCTAAATCCCAATTTTGAAGATCAAGTCGTGCTAAATGGCACGGCCTAGAAGGTAAAAATAGAGTAGTCTCTGCTTTAGCCTTGCCAAAAGGCACAGACAAGAAGCTAAAGATAGCTTTGGTCATGCCAAATGACATGACCAAGCTATCTTGCCAGAGCCAATTTGGCTTTGGTCATGCCAAAAGGCATGGCCAGATGCCCAAGGAGCAGATTGGTCATACCTTTAGGCATGGCCACCTCGTGCCTCACCTCTATAAGAGGGGAACTTCATCTCCTCCACAAGGAGGGAGCTTGGTGGACTAGAGGAGACCATCTAGATCAAATTCTTATATCTAGAGGCATTGTCTAGATGATCTGAGGTCGTTCTACTGCTCCATCCTCATCGGCATGCCAAGATCTACATCCAAAGGCTTCACTCGACATCAAAGGATAAGATTTTCTCCTCCTTCTCTTGGATTTCTATTACTATGAGTCTTTGGATTACATTTCCAGTTATTATAAAGTAGATTAAAACTGTTCTTGGATGTAGAAAGTAATTGTAATGAGTGAGTATTATAAACTCTATTGAATTTTAAATTCCCTTGTTTGATAAAGCTTATATGCATATGTTCTGTTTGATGAATTACTTATAAGAAGACTCTTTTTTTTATGGACATGAATTTATCTATCTGGATTACATTTCTGTATGTGTAGATCTTATTTTTGTAATAGATTCATTGCTGTGTGTCTAAATCTGCGCATGAACCTGAATTTTCATAGAGTAGATGCATGAATTGTTGCCTCTTTTAAGTGTGCATTCTGATAGAGCTCATCGTGACATTAGGATACTTATTTAATGTTGAGTATCTAAGATAACTATCCTTCTATATGGAACATATCCTCCTAAGGGAGAACAATTTTATGTATGGATAAATCTATCACTAGATCTCATGAGCTTTCCCTAATCATATGCTATGTAAGTGACCTACGTAATCTAGAGACGTAGACCCGAGGGTGTAATACCCACTAAGCTTGTAAGATAAATATATGAATGTGGGATTTTGCCTTAGAAAAATAATAGGAAGTGAGTTGAAGCAAAAAGAAATAAAATGAAATAAAAAGAAGTGAAGGTTAAGGATTGAACCATGAACCTCTTATATTATTCATAGAATTAATTAGTAGAAACCAATTGGGATAGAGAGAAGATGTTGATAGCAAGGAAAGGCAATGCATGATAAAGATAGGAGTAAAAATCTAGGAAGAGAAAACAAGAAAAGAGCAAGAGAAAGGCAACTTGCCTTCCTTCATTCTCTCCCTCTTTCTTTCTTCATTTTGCCGAAAATTTAAAGAGGGAATTAAGAGGATTCAATCCCCCTTATTTCATCATGAATGGTAAGAATAAATGAATAAATAAAATAAATAGGAAATAGAAAAAAAAAGGCTAAGGGAGAAGGAAAGCAAAAATCAATTTTGCTACCTCTTCCCCCTTAACATAAAAGGGAGCAAGAAAAGAGAAGTTTATTTTTCTCTCATTTTCTCTCATTCTTCCTCTCCCTCACCAAAACCATCAGTCCCCTCTCCTCCATCTTCGGCCCCAAATCCAAGGTTTTTCCCCTAAGAAGCCTAAGATACAAGGAGGACTTAGCAAGGGAATCAAGGGAAAGGAACTAGAAGGAGAGGCTACTTCTTTCATCACTATACCTTAAATCCACAAGCGAAAAGGATGTAAGCTTCCCCTCACCTGTGGTACAAGGCTTTTTATGTGATTTTCGGATTTTATAAGGATTAGAAAACCTAGGAATGAATTTAAGAAAAATTCGGCCAAAGAAAGGGTTTTCAAATCTAGGAAGGTTTAAACAAGTCCTTATTTCATGATATTTTTTCTATGCTATGTAGGAAGGATTTTCTTCATGTTTTTATACCTAAATGATGCATGATCAGAGGAGTACCTAACCCTAGAATTTCGGCCAAAAATATTTTAAGGAGGTTAGGGAAAATATTGTGTAACCAAACTAGTGCAAGATTCTCTCCATGAACTATTAAGGATCTTTTATTGGTTTTCTTGCTTAAAAGTTACTTGGAACCAAAAGAAATCCATTTATATGTTTCGGCCAAGAAAAGGGCTTAGGGTTAGGAAGACCTTTAAATTTAAGTAACCATGTTTGTATGATAGAATATAGAGTTTTCTTAAAGGATTGCATGTTGAACATTGCTAGAAATTCATGAACTCTTATTTTAGATTTTCGGCCATGATAAGATGGATAATTTAGAAAAGCTTAAACAAAATGCTAATATACTCAAGACCTCTGTGATATTATGATATGAAAGTTGTTTAATGTTCTTATGTTTAAATTAAGTATAGAAAAATTAGTTACATGATATATGACATGTAAGATCACAAGGGTCCTCGCTTGTTTATGAACCAACTTTGTATATGATGTTCTTAGTAATTTTTGCCATGAAACTTACTTAGGTTTTCCATGCTTTAGGCCACTTAAAACCTAGTTTAAAGATTGGTAGGTTTCGGCCATGAGGAAAAATAAAAGAAAAAGGGAAAGAAACCTAGGAAGCCTAAGACACAATTCACATGTATGTTTATTATGCTTGTCTTTATACATGCAATGAAACTTGTATGATTTCTTATGCTTTTAGGCTATTTGAAGCAAGTTTATATACTGTTAAGTTTCGGCCAAGTAGGGTTTAAAAGACCTAGAGGCCTTAGAAATGAAACCAAATGTGTTAAAAGTGCTTCTTATGAAAATAGGATAATGTGTTGATTGTGTCACATGCTTGTATAATTTTTTCATGACCTAAATGGACCATTGTATGTTTCGGCCATGAAGGAATAGATGCCCTAGAAACCCTAGAACAAGAATTAAATATGCTTATGTCACTTTACATGGAATATGATAAGTAGAAAGACAAAGTTTCCATGCTATATGTTGTTTAATGACCTAATTGAGGCTAGGGTAAGTTTCGGCCATACATGTTGTATAATGTCTTGTTATGAATTTATACATGATGTTAGTTTAAGTTCACATGCTTGTATGTTTGATTTTAGCCCTAATTGTAACGCCCGCCCTCCCTGCTATCAACAAGGGACAGGGCTACGATACTCTACGTACGTATTACAGCGGAAGACTTAAAATTATTTTTCTTAACTTAATTAAAACCGAACTACACTAACATGGTTTCATAACATGATAACAAAATAAATAAAAACTTAACATCAAGTCACCCATATTGTATTACATTTCACAAAACCAAAGCATAGTTCTTAAAGGTTTTAAAGCAGGTTTTTAATTAGTTGCCTAGACACCGCAACACACATCTTCGTTGCCCCTCCTGCTGCTCCTTTAACTCATCCAGCTTTTTCCTTTATCTGTGGTACAAGGAAAGTAAGCTATGAGCACTCATGGCTCAGTAAGTTCCTTTCCTACTCACTAAAACCAACAATCAGCAAATAATCAAATAATGTCTCAACTTAACATGATCTCAACTAGTCATGGCATAACATATCATACTCTTTAAGCATATCATGCAACATAACAAACATTATAACTAGTCATGGCATATCATCTCTTAAAGCATAGCATGAAACATAACATAATCATATCATGGTATATCATCTCTTAAAACATAGCATGAAACATAACATAATCATATCATGGCATATCATCTCTTAACACATAGCATGAAGCATAACATAATCATATCATGGCATATCTTAAATCATAGCCTCAACACAACATAATCATAGATTATATGCATCATGATTTTAAAAACATGTATCCGAAAAATATTTGTATGTCTCATGATCTTTTAAAACCATTTTCTTCTTACATATATATATACTTGAACATAATATCAACATATTTAGGGCCCCGGCTTGTACCATACATACATAACATAGATGCACGCGTCCTAAGTATATCCAAGGTAGCAAGACTTGAATCATACTAGGAACTAGGTCAAGATCACAAAGCATGGCCTAGGGGCGTACTTGAAGAGTCCACCCCTTATTAGCCTAGATCACAAAGCAAGGCTTAGCCTAGATCACAAAGCAAGGCCTAGGGGTGTACTAAGGAGCCCATCCCTTATTAGCCTAGATCACAAAGCAAGGCTTAGCCTAGATCACAAAGCAAGGCTTAGCCTAGATCACAAAGCAAGGCTTAGAGACTGATTAGGAGTCCACCCTTGGTACAAGCCTTACAAAGTAAAATAGCATGTATAAAAATGCATCATTTAGTCACATAGCATAGCATAAAAGTATGCATCACTTAGGCATACATCATATCATAAAAAGTATGCATCACTTAGGCATACATCATGTCATAAGAAAGTATGCATCACTTAGGCATACATCATATCATAAAAAGTATGCATCACTTAGGCATACATCATATCATAAAAAGTATGCATCACTTAGGCATACATCATGTCATAAAAAGTAGGCATATTTTAAACACATAGCATATCATTAAAGCTTGCATATTTCTAAGCACATAGCATATCATTAAAACATGCATATTTCTACTCACATAGCATATCATAAAAGCATGCATATTCTAAGCACATAGCATATCATTAAAGCTTGCATATTTCTAAGAACATAACATATCATTAAAACATGGATATCTCTATCCACATATCATATCATAAAAAAAAGGTATAAATCACAAGCATACATGGTTAAGCATAAGGGTATATCATATGATTATACTATCATAAGAAACATGGTAACATAGTTAACTTGGGTTCTAAGCTTCCTAAACCCTTGGGTTCCTATCATGGCCGAACCCCCTTAGGTCTCAATTTAGGTAAAAACAACCTCCAAGAATGTGAAACCTAAATCATCATCACATAAATTTCATAGGAAGCATTATAAGCATGATTAACTTGGTTTCTAAGTTCTCCAAGTCCTTAAACTCATGTGGCCAAACCCTATCAGTATATAAACAAGGTCCCAAATGTCATGAAAGCATGGAAACCTTAAACCATATTTATAGCATTTTTTCCAAGTAGCATAGTAATCATATAGAGCTAGTTCCTAAGTCCTTCAAGCCCTTAACGTATGTCTTGGTCAAACTTTTAACAAGTATTCATTAGGGCTAAAAACAAACATACAAGCATGTGAACTTGAACTAACATCATGTATAAATTCATAACAAGACATCATACAATAGGTATGGCCGAAACTTACCCTAGCCTCATTTAAGTCACTAAACAACATATAGTATGAGAACTTTGGTTTTCTACTTATCATATTTCATGTAGAGTGACATAAGCATATTTAATTTTTGTTCTAGGGTTTCTAGGGCATTTATCCCTTCATGGATGAAACACACAATGATCCATTTAGGTCATGGAAAAATTATACAAATATGTGACACAATCAACACATTATCATATTTTCATAAGAAGCACTTTTAACACATTTGGTTTCATTTCTAAGGCCTCTAGGTCTTTTAAACCCTACTTGGCCGAAACTCACAGAATATAAACTTGCTTCAAATAGCCTAAAAGCATGAGAAATTATACAAGTTTCATAGCATGTATAAAGACAAGCATAATAAACATACATGTGAATTGTGTCTTAGGCTTTCTAGGTTTCTTTCCCTTTTTCTTTTATTTTTCCTCATGGCCGAAACCTACCAATCTCTAAACTAGGTTTTAAGTGGCCTAAAGCATGGAAAACCTAAGTAAGTTTCATGGAAAAAATTACTAAGAACATCATATACAAAGTTGGTTCATAAACAAGCTTGGACCCTTGTGATCTTACATGTCATATATCATGTAACTAATTTTCTATACTCAATTTAAACATAAGAGCATTAAACAACATTCATATCATAATATCACAGAGGTCTTGAGCATATTAAAATTTTGTTCAAGCTTTTCTAAACTATCCATCTTATCATGGACGAAAATCTAAAATAAGAGTTCATGAATTTCTAGCAATGTACAACATGCAATTCTTTAAGAGAACTCTATATTCTATCATACAAACATGGTTATTTAAATTTAAAGGTCTTCCTAACCCTAAGCCCTTTTCTTGGCCGAAACATATAAATGGATTTCTTTGGTTCCAAGTAACTCTCAAGCAAGAAAACCAATAAAAACCCTTAGTAGTTCATGGGAGAAATTTTGTACTATTTTAGTTAAACAATATTTTTCCCTAACCTCCTTAACATATTTCTGGCCGAAATTCTAGGGTTAGGTACTCCTCTAATAAAGCATCATTTAAGTATAAAAACATGAAGAAAATCCTTCCTACATAGCATAGAAAGAATATCATGAAATAAGGACTTGTTTAAACCATCCTAGATTTGAAAACCCTTTCTTTAGCCGAATTTTCTTAAATTCTTTTCTTGGTTTTATAGTCCTTATAGAATCCAAAAATCACATAAAATCCTTGTACGACAGGTGAGGGGAAGCTTACATCCTTTTCGCTTGTGGATCTAAGGTATGGTGAAGAAGAAGCAGCCTCTTCTTCTAGTTCCTTTCCCTTGATTCCTTTGCTAAGTCCTCCTTGTATCTTAGGCTTTCTTAGGGAAAAAACTTGGCTTTGGGGCCGAAGATGGAGGAGAGGGGACTGTGGTGTTCTCGGTGAGGGAGAGGATGAATGAGAGAAAATGAGAGAAAAATAATTTTCTCTTTTCTTGCTCCCTTTTATGTTAAGGGGGAAGAGGTAGCAAAATTGATTTTTGCTTTCCTTCTCCCTTAACCCATTTTCTATTTTTCTTACATTTATTTTATTTTCTATTTATTCTCACCATTCATGATAAAATAAGGGGGAATGAATCCCCTTAATTCCTCTTTAAGTTTTCGGCAAAATCAAAGAGGAAGAGGGAGAGAAAGGGTGGAAGGCAAGTTGCCTTTCTCTTGCTCTTTTCTTGTTTTCTTTTGGCTAGCTTTTACTCTTACCTTTATCATGAGTTTCCCTCCTTTGCTATCAATATCTTCTCTCTATCCCAATTGGTTTCTACTAATTAATTTTATGGAATATAATATAAGAGGTTCAAGGTTCAATCCTTGACCTTCACTTCTTTTTATTTCATTTTATTTATTTTTGCTTCAACCCACTTCTTATTATTTTTCTAAGGCAAAATCCCCCATTCATATATTTATCTTACAAGTTTAGTGGGTATTACACTAATGAACACTTGTTAAAAGTTTGACTATGACATATGTTAAGGGCTTGAAAGACTTAGGAACTAGCTCAATATGCTTACTATGTTACTTGAAAAAAAAATGCTATAAATATGGTTTAGGGTTTCCATGCTTTCATGACATTTGGGACCTTGCCACATGAGTTTAAGGACATGGAGAACTTAGAAACCAAGTAATTCATACTTATAATACTTCCTATGAAATTCATGTAATGATAATTTAGGTTTCACATGCTTGGAAGTTGTTTTTACCTAAATTGAGACCTAAGGGGGTTCGGCCATGATAGGAACCCAAGGGTTTAGGAAGCTTAGAACCCAAGTTAACTATGTTACCATGTTTCTTATGATAGTATAATCACATGATACACCCTTATGCTTAAATATGTATGCTTGTGATTTATACTTTTTATGATATGATATGTGTTTAGGAATATGCAAGCTTTGATGATATGTTATGTGCTTAGAATATGCATGCTTGACGATATGCTATATGCTTAGAATATGCATGTTTTTATGATATGATATGTGTTTAGAAATATGCATGCTTTGATGATATGTTATGTGCTTAGAATATGCATGCTTGATGATATGCTATATGCTTAGAATATGCATGCTTTTATGATATGCTATGTGGATAGAAATATGCATGTTTTAATGATATGTTATGTGCTTAGAAATATGCATGCTTTAATGACATGCTATGTGCTTAGAATATGCATGCTTTTATGATATGCTATGTGGATAGAAATGTGCATGCTTTGATGATATGCTATGTGCTTAAAATATGCATGCTTTTATGACATGATGTATGCCTAAGTGATGCATACTTTTTATGACATGATGTATGCCTAAGTGATGCATACTTTTTATGATATGATGTATGCCTAAGTGATGCATACTTTCTTATGACATGATGTATGCCTAAGTGATGCATACTTTTTATGATATAATGTATGCCTAAGTGATGCATACTTTTATGACATGATGTATGCCTAAGTGATGCATACTTTTATGCTATGCTATGTGACTAAATGATGCATTTTTATACATGCTACTTTACTTTGTAAGGCTTGTACCAAGGGTGGACTCCTAATCAGTCTATAGGCCTTGCTTTGTGATCTAGGCTAATAAGGGATGGGCTCCTTAGTACGCCCCTAAGCCTTGCTTTGTGATCTAGGCTAATAAGGGATGGGCTCCTTAGTACGTCCCTAGGCCTTGCTTTGTGATCTAGGCTGATAAGGGATGGCCTCTTTAAGTATGCCCCTAGGCCATGCTTTGTGATCTTGACCTAGTTCCTAGTATGATTCAAGACTTGCTACCTTGGATATACTTAGGACGCGCGCATTTATGTTATGTATGTATGGTACAAGCCGGGGCCCTGAAATATGTTGATATTATGTTCAAGTATATATGTAAGAAGAAATGGTTTTGAAGATCATGAGACATACACATGTTTTTCGGATACATGTTTTCAAAATCATGTTGCATACACTTTATGATCATGTTGTGATGATGCTATGATTTATGATATGTCATTCTTAGATATGATTATGTTATGTTTCATGCTATGCTTTAAGAGATGATATGCCATGATATGATTATGATATGTTTCATGCTATGCTTTAAGAGATGATATGCCATGATATGATTATGTTATGTTTCATGCTATGTTTTAAGAGATGATATGCCATGATATGATTATGTTATGTTTCA
This sequence comes from Zingiber officinale, assembly GCF_018446385.1. Lineage (NCBI taxonomy): Eukaryota > Viridiplantae > Streptophyta > Magnoliopsida > Zingiberales > Zingiberaceae > Zingiber > Zingiber officinale. The sequence goes on along the minus strand of NC_055988.1, from coordinate 57,395,535 downwards.
TGCTATGCTTTAAGAGATGATATGCCATGATATGATTATGTTATGTTTCATGCTATGTTTTAAGAGATGATATGCCATGATATGATTATGTTATGTTTCATGCTATGCTTTAGGTGATGATATGCCATGACTAGTTATGATGTTTGTTATGTTGCATGATATGCTTAAAGAATATGATATGTTATTCCATGACTAGTTGAGATCATGTTAAGTTGAGACATTCTTTGATTATGTGTTGATTTTTGATTTTAGTGAGTAGGAAAGGAACTTACTGAGCCATGAGTGCTCATAGCTTACTTTCCTTGTACCATAAATAAAGGAAAAAGCTGGATGAGCTTAAGGAGCACAGGAGAGGCAAGGAGATGTGTGTGGCGGTGGCTAGGCAACCAAATAAGAACCTGCTTTAAGAACTTTTAGGAATTACACTTTGGTTTCATAAATTGTAGTACTACATGGTTGACTTGATGTTATGTTTTTATTTAACTTGTTATCATGTTATGGAAACCATATTAGTGTAGTTCGGTTTTTATTAAACCAAGAAAAATGATTTTAAGTCTTCCGCTGTAATATGTACGTTGAGTATCGTAGCCCCGTCCCTTAGGGTTAGCAGGGAGGGCGGGCGTTACAGAGGGAGACCTTGTGATAGGAGGTACTCTACTAAAAATTTGTACTCGCTAGATTACTTCTTCACTTGATATCATACTTGGTTACTAGCAGGGGAAGTATTACAATATACCATCGCGGTGTGATATTTCATAGTAATTTAGATTGTCCTGGAATCATATAAGTAGAGAACTAGGGAAGGGCACATTCATAGCACAACATTTACCATTACAATGAAACCAATGGCCTAGAATATTCACTGAATTAAGGACTTCCTCAGTTTACTTTTACATTTTAGTTGAAAATCTCAGAACAAATACTTATCGATTTTGTATATCTAAATTTGAAGTGTAAAACCAACTAGCATTTAATCTTCAGTTCTCAAGGGATCGACCTATACATTTTATTACTTGACGACAACCGTACGCTTGCGGTTTTCATCACATTAGTAAATGTCTATCACCGGAAATATTAGGTACTCAATTGGATGACGACTTGACTAGGACAGAGATTAAAACTTAAAGAGTTTGAGTCACTCATTATACTGTGCACAAGACCTTATGCGTAGTCCATACTTAAGTTATTTCCATGATTATGTCACCAATGAAACTAGTTGATAGATAGGAAAGTGCACTAGGGATTATGATGCATTATAGGTGCACATGAATTTAGATTGTGATATTTTGCTTGAGGATAAGCAAAGGTTTAAGTCATGGGGTATGATGTGTGTGTTGGTTGTTACTCGAAATACCGTCCTAGTTCCCCTGTACAAAAATTTGTACAAACATAGAACTATCCTAGTGTTGGTTGCTACTCGGAAAACCTAGAGGTTCCACTGTACAAAAATTTTGTACAAAGGTCTGAACCTTTTCCTAGCTACCATATGTTCTTTTAAATTAAATTTTGGATCGCCTGCGGAACTTAACACGTTTGATCCAAAACTTAATCTATTCGTTCTTTTAGGTTTTGACTTGGGTCTCCTGCGGAACTTAACACGTTCGACCCAAATCACCTTAAGTTATTAATTCCATTAAATATTAATTTCCATAATTGGTTCCCAGTACTGACGTGGCGAGGCACATGACCTTCTTGGATATGGGAGCAACCACCACCGACTAGACAAAACCTTTTATAGAAAGCTAATATTTAATTTCCTAAAATAACTTTAGGTTAACCAAAAAGAACAATCAAATCACAAGGAAAAAATAAAACAAAAGAACACAAATTCGAAAAACATATTCGAAATACTAGAACGTAAGCCTCTTGTATTTGGTATTATTTCCATAAATAACTAGTATGACGCGGAAATAAAAATTACTAGTTATACCTTGTAGAAAAACCTCTTGATCTTCTATCGTATTCCTCTTCTAACCTCGGACGTTGTGTGGGCAACGATCTACCGAGATGAGAAACCACCAACCACCTTCTTCTCCTCCAAGCAAGGTTCGGCCACAAAGGAAGAACTTCACCAAAGAAGAAAACTAAAATACTAACCAAGCTCCAAGAGATGCTAGCTTTCTCTCCTTCTTCTTCTTCTTCTCCAAGTAGTATCCAGCCACCACAAGAACTCCAAGAGGGATGAAGTATTCGGCCACCACAAGAGGAAGAGAGGGAGAGGATGATGGTCGGCCACAACACCAAGGAAAAGAGGGATAGAAAACAATAGAGGTTGTTTCTCATGAAGGCACCCTCACCCCTTCTTTTATATTCCTTGGCCTAGGCAAATTAGGAAATTTAATTACAATAAAATTTCCTCAATTTCCTTGACATGATTTAATTGAGAAAAAATAAAATAAAATTTCCCAAATAAACCTACATTGGCCGGCCACATCATTGGAGAACAAATTGGACAAGTTTCAATCAACAATTAAAACTTCCTAATTTGTTTTCGGAAATTTTAAAAAATAAAATTTCTCTTTAAAAATCTTTTCATGGTTGATAAAAGGAAATTTCTTTAATTTTATCAACATGTGAATAATTTTAAAGAGAAAATAAAATATCTCACCAATCTACAAATAAGGAAAGAGATCTAATCTCTTTCTTTAATCTTTTGTAGATCTTTTATAAGAGAGATATTTTAATTTAAAAATCTCTTTAATAAATTATTTCTTCCACATAATAAAAATTAAAATTAAAATTCTTTTTTAATTTAATTTGGCCGGCACCCACTAGCTTGGGTTCAAGCTAGGGCCGGCCACCCAAATTCATACCTAGGCCGGCCCTAGCTTGTTCCCAAGCTAGCTTGGCCGGCCCCTTTTGGGTGGGTATAAAAGGTGGGTATAGGTGGGTATAGAACTCTATAACTAAGATGCTATGATAGGGACCGAGAGGAAGAATTGGTTTTGGTCTCCCGATAAAATTAAGCATCCCGTATTCGCCCCGAACACACAACTTAATTTTATCAATGATAATTCATTCCACTAGAGAACTATCATTGAACTACCGCACCAATCCCAAATTACATTTTTGGGCTCCTTCTTATTATGAGTGTGTTAGTCTCCCTGTGTTTAAGATATCGAATATCCACTAATTAAGTGAGTTACTGACAACTCATTTAATTAATATCTAAGTCCAAGAGTAGTACCACTCAACCTTATCGTCATGTCGGACTAAGTCCACCTGCAGGGTTTAACATGATAATCCTTATGAGCTCCTCTTGGGGACATTATCAACCTAGTATCTCTAGGACACAGTTTCCTTCTATAATCAACAACACACACTATAAGTGATACCATTTCCCAACTTATCGGACTTATTGATTCATCGAACTAAATCTCACCCATTGATAAATTAAAGAAATAAATATCAAATATATGTGCTTGTTATTATATCAGGATTAAGAGCACACACTTCCATAATAACTGAGGTCTTTGTTTCTTTATAAAGTCAGTATAAAAGAAACGACCTCAAATGGTCCTACTCAATACACTCTAAGTGTACTAGTGTAATTATACAGTCAAGATAAACTAATACTTAATTACACTACGACCTTTTAATGGTTTGTTCCTTTCCATTTTGGTCGTGAGCTACTGTTTATAATTTATAAGGTACTGATAACATTATCTTCTGTATATGACACCACATACTATGTTATCTACAGTATAAATTAATTGAACAACTACAACTAAATGTAGATAATTTGACCAAATGTGATTCTTTATTCAAAATGAATGTTTACAAAGCTTAGGCTTTCAGTATACACTCCAACACCTAGATATCCATGTGCTATACTAAAGTTAAATTTGAATTATAAATGATGCTTAACATTATTAATCCAAATTCCCCTTTAGAAGTTAAATTTGGATTGGGAACGAAACTTAACATTCTTACTCCAAGTTCAACCGATGTGATCTTCCTAAGTTAAACCATATTACAGAAGTTAATTAAATAACTATTTCAAAGATTGACTTCCAGGTGAAACATGGCGAGGCACTAGGCCTTTTTGGGTATGGGATCATCCACCACTTCCTAGACAAAGCCTTTCAAAGAAATCGAAAATTTAACTTCTTACAATAAACTCGATTTAACTATAGAGACCTCAATAGAAACACAATATCGAAACATGAAATCGAAAAATAAAATCGATAAAAAAATGATAAACTAAAACCGATAGCCTCTTATGTTTGGTCTTACAAGATCTATACAAAGAACATGAACTAGTTATGATGCGAAAATAAATAACTAGTTATACCTTTCTTTGTAGCTAAAGACCTCTTGATCTTCTATTGTATTCCTCTCCTTCTCTTGGACGTTGTGTGGGCAACGATCTACCAAGATGGAATCCACTCGAACCACTTCTTCTCCTCCAAGACTCTCGAGCCACCAAGGGATGCCAAAATAGGAAAAACTCCTTCTCTTCTTCTTCCTCTCCAAGCAACCAGCCACCTCTATGCTCTTTCTTATCTTCTTCTTCTTCTCCAACCTCCGGCCACAAAGATAATATGGAGTGCCAACCCTAAAGGGAAGAAAGGGAAAGAGGAAGCAAGGTTGTGCCGCTGGCCTTAGGAAGAGAGAAGGGAGAGGAGAAGCCGGCCACACCAAGGAAAATAGAAGAGAGGAATAGAATTAGGGTTGTGTCTTCATGAGGCACCCTAGCCTTCTCTTTTATAATCCTTGGTAAAGGCAAAAAAAGAAAAATTTTATAACAAAAAATAAAACTTCCTTTTTTATCATTGTGTAGTCGGCCACAAGCTTGTGCTCCAAGCAAGGAAAGATTTTAAACAAAATTAAAATCTTTCTTTAAAATTTTCCTATTGTACATGGCAATAAAGGAAAGTTTTAAAAGGAATCTCTATTTTAAAACATGTAGACAACTACAAATAGAAAAGATTAATTAAAACTTCTCCTTTTAAATCATGGTTACAAAAAAAAGGAAAGTTTTATCAAAAATTAAAATTTCTCTTTTAAACATTATAGATAACTACAAATAAGGAAAGATTTTAATAAAATTAAAATCTCTCTTTAATCTTTTGTAGATAGCTATAAAATGAAAGATTTTAAAAATTTTAGAACTCTCTTTTAAAACTATGAGGATGGCTATAAAAGGAAATTGAAATCTTTCTTTTATTCATTGTAGATAACTACAAATAAAGAAAGATTTAAAAAAAAAATAAAATCTCTCTTTTAACCATTGTAGATAACTACAAATAAGGAAAGATTTTAACAAAATTTTATATCAAAACAAAACTTCATTTTCCTTTTATTCTCCATGTGGCTGGCCCTTAGCTTGGGCACCAAGTTATGGTCGGCCACCTCTTGGTTTCGAAGCTCATGCTTTGCCGGCCCTTTGCACCAAGCGAGGATGTGCTCGACCCATTACTTGGGTAAGAAGTGGAGTTTGTGGATACAAGGATTTATAGAGGCTATAACAGGGACCGAGAGGAGAAATTGGTTTTGGTCTCCCGATGAGCTTGAGCATCCTGTGTTCGCCCCGAACACCCAAGTCAAGTTCATCAATAATAACTCATACCACTAAAGAGTTATTATTGAACTACCGTACCAATACCAAATTACATTATGAGCTTCTTCTTATCATGAGTGCATTAATCTCCCTGTGTTTAAGATATTGAATGTCCACTAATTAAATGAGTTACTGACAACTCACTTAATTAATATCTAGCTCTAAGAGTAGTACCACTTAACTTCATTGTCATGCCGGACTAGGTCCACCTGCAGGGTTTACATGACAATCCTTATGAGCTTCTCAAGGGGATATCATCAACCTAGATTACTAGGACACAGTTTCTTTTTATAATCAACAACACACTATATAAATAATATCATTTCCCAACTTATCGGGCCTATTGATTTAATGAGCTAAATTGCACCCTTTGATAAATTAAAGAAATAAATATTAAATATACTTGCTTGTTATTATATCATGATTAAGAGCACGCACTTCTATAATAACAGAGATTTTGTTCTCTTATATAGTCAGTATAAAAAAAAACTACTTCAAATGGTCCTGCTCAATACACTCATAGTGTACTAGTGTAATTTTATAGTCTAGGTAAACTAATACCAAATTACACTACAACTACTCCAATGATTTGTCCATTCCATCTTGGTTGTGAGCTACTATTTATAATTTATAAGGATCTGATAACATGATCTTCTATGTGTCTCCTCACACCATGTTATCTATAATATAAATTAAATGATCAACTATACGTAGCATAAATGTAGACATTTGACCAATGTGATTCTGTTTCTAAATAAATGTTTATACAAAAAGCTATGCTTTTAGTATACATTCAACAGTGTGTAGATTATATACACTTTTATGCATGTTTTGATGCACATTCACGTACTTTACTTATACTTGATTCATGTATTTTTACACCTCTGGTCTTACTTTCAGCATAATTATTCTTTGTTAGAGATTTGATCTTTGTGTATTTTTCTATTGGCAGAAGCCATTTTGGAGTGAAAACGACATTCGTTGACGATCCAAAGAGCGTATGAAGGCAAATGACATGTAACACCCCTAGAAAGCCTAGATAAGAAAGTAAGGATAATGAGAGTATGAAGGTAGTGAAAAGAAGGTGTAAATATTATAAGTTGAATATTAAGATGGGAAGGATTTAGATGATTAAAACTTTATGAAAGAAAATAAGGTTGAGAATATAAATCATCTATGCATGATTTATAATGGATGGAATTAATATAGACAAAAGGAAGAAATATGAGATATTATATATGCATGTATGAAATATTTATACATAATGCATATACATGAATTATTTTGTACAAAAATATGTTAGGAGAAGGATTTGATCCTTGGTTCTCTTGTGGATGCATGCATGTGTTAACCAAGTGTGATAGGAGTGAATATTGTAAAAGGAGAGATGGGAATTATAATTAAAGGAAAGAAAGGAGAGAAATTAAGAGAAAGAAAAGAGGGAAACTCAAGAAGCATTTCTCTAGCATATTCTTTCTCATTAAGAGGAGAAGTAAATGAGGAGGATGAATCAAGTCAAGTTTTCCTCCCCTCACTTTAGTATAAATAGGCATGGAGGGGGGGGGCTTCATCCTCAACTCACTCTCCTCCTCTCCTCCATTTGTGCCGAGCACTCTTCCTCCCTCTTTCCTCTTGTTGCCGAGAGCAACAACTCTCCCCCTTCTTTCTTTCTTTTTGTTGCCGAGCAACACAAGAGGAAGAAGCCTCCTCTTCTTCCTCCTCCTCTCCACCAAAAGACCTAGCCACTTCTTCCTCCATTGGTGCCGAGCAAAGCAAGCAAGGAAGAAAGGTCCACAAGCAAGTTCTCAACTCTAGGAAACTTAAGCAAAGAAGGTAAGCTTCCCCTCACCTGCGGTACAAGGCTTTCATGTGATTTTCAGATTCTTTTTCTATGCCTTGAAAGAAAGTTTTCCCCTATGTTTGTATACATATATGATGCATGATCAGAGGTGTATGTAACCCTAGAATTTCAATCAAAAATATTGTAAATAGGTTAGGAAAATTATTGTCTAACCAAACTAGTGCAAGTTTCCCTCTATGAAATGCTAAGGACCTTCCTATGGTTTTCTTGCTTGGAAGTTGATTGGAACCAAAAGAACCCCACTCTCATGTTTCGGCCAAGAAAGAATTTAGGGTTAGGAGGACCTTGAATTTAAAATAACTATGCTTATATGACATGATATAAAGTTCTTAAGAGTTGTATACTTGTATGTTGAAAGAAACTCATGAACCTTACTCTTAATATTTCGGCCATGGTAAGGTGATAGTTTAGAGAAGCTTAAACAAAATTCTAATATGCTCAATGACCTCTGTGATATTATGTTATGAAAGACGATTAATGCTCTCATGTTTAATTGGAATGTAGAAAATTAGTTACATGATTTATGACATGTAAGATCACAAGAGTCTTAGCTTGTTTATGATCCAACCTTGTGTATGATGTTCTTAGTAAATCTTGCTATGAAATTTACTTAGGTTTCCCATGCTTTAGGCCACTTAAAGGAAGTTTATATTCTATGAATTTCGGCCAAGTAAGGTTTAAAGGACCTAGAGGCCTTGGAAATGAAACCTAAGGGGTTAAAAGTACTTCTTATGAAAACTTGATAATGTGTGAATGTGATACATGTTTGTATGACCTAAATGAATCATTATGTGTTCGGCCATGAAGGGATAGATGCCCCAGAAACCCTAGAACAAAAATTAAATATGTCTATGACATGCTGTATGAAAATGATATGATAATAAGTTAGAATGCATGATTGCTTTAGTTACGAAATGATATGCATAATGAAGTTATATTATGAAATATGCCATGATGTGTTATACCATAGAAAATGCTATACATAATGAAAAGAAATGAAGTTATGTTATGATATGTGATAGCATAGAAGATGCTATACATAATGAAAAGAAATGAAAAGAATAAATGCATGAAAGATTGTTAAGGACATGATATGATAGTTATGCATGATAAGTTATTTTATGGTTTGTACCAAGGGTGGGCTCCGTAAACGCCCCGGGGTCGATGGAGTAAGACTCGGGCCTCGTTAGTAATGGGCCTTTGAGTGCCCTAGGTCGATGGAGTAAGACTCGGGCCTAGTATGTATGCATGGTAGGGCTCAAGACTTGCTACCTTGGACCTACGCATTATGTATGTGGTACAAACCGGGATCCCCTCTAATGATGATATTAATTTCAAGTACTTATAAGTATAAGTTTTCAAATTCATGATGCATTGCCTACATATGTGCTTGAATTATCTGATGATTAGATATAATGTCATGTGATATTATATGAATATGAATATGATACCCTTGTATGTCGTATGCTTATGATACCTCGCATGATATTGATATGCAATGATATGAATTCGGTTTTAGTGAGTAGGAAAGGAACTTACTGAGCCATGAGTGCTCATAGCTTACTTTCCTTGTACCGCAGATAAAAGAGAAAGCTGGATGTACAACGGAGCAGCAGGAGGAGCAGATAGTGATGTGTGTGTGTGGTGGCTCGGCAAGAACGATTCGAACAAATTAATATTTTTAGTTATAAGTTCAATATATGCACATTTGAACAAATCAGAATATGTGATATTATACTTAATAAATTAAATTCTTTAAAGTTTTTATTCTTCCGCTGTTATAACTAAAGCATGTACGTAAGTAGTATAAGAACGTAGCGCCGCCTTTGGTTGGGTAAAGAAGGGTGAGCGTTACAGGTGGTATCAGAGCGAAGTTTTGCCAGCTCACTACCCACACATCAAGCTCCTTCCTGTCTCTCCAAGTAAGTACAGTTGCTTAATTTATTTATATGCAAAAAAATTAGTATGATACTCTAGGATACATGAATAATAGCCTAGGAAGGATACCTTAAGTTATACCCTAGAAAATGGTGCATGATGATAAGTAGGTGATATTCTAGGATGCATGAATGGTAGCCTAGATACAAGAACCTTAGGCTATAACATAAGAGGAATAATGAATCTTTAAAATCTTGTAGAAATGGACTATATCCCGTTCGAATACGATCCCGAGGATGTAGAATATGTTGGCGAATACCTCGAGTTCGCGGATGAACCTGATATGCTGGAATACTTCGATAACTATGTGAGCGACTCGGAATCTCCGGAACACGGCGAGTTCGGAGAGGAAGATCTCGAGGAAATCGAGGAAGGGAATTCGGACGATAATGAAGATGAAGATTCAGAAATTATGGAATATTATGAAGGAGAGAACGAGTTTCCTGAGATGGGCGAGGATGAATTTAACCTTGCTGAATACATGGAAATGGGTTTCAACCCCAACGATATAATAGACTTCGAGTGGGGACTGAACAACCTCGAGGGGGAACTAAACGAAGATCCGATGGAACCGGACGAACATGTTGAAGAAGACGAGGGAATGGATGAAGAGACAATAATCGACCCGGAAGAGGCATCAGAGATTCAATCTCCGATAATGCCTGATCCACCCCAGAATGATCTGGGCAAGTCGATACAGGTTGGGTTGATGATGACTACTGCTCTCATGTCCTTTATGGTAGGAGTAGTCACAACCTACCTGGCCTTTTAAGAGAAGAAGTTATGAACAAAAAAATGTAATAAAAGCTTTTGATGAATAAAAAGAGTAGAAATGGTATCAATTTAAGCATGAGTCAAGTAAGAATGATAATACCATAGGCTAGATCTTGACGCGTATGAATGGTAAGGTAATCTAAAGATGATATGACAACCTAAGAAAGAATACCTCAACGTCTAAGGAATCTGAGCAGAAATTGTCAGTCTAAGTTCGGGGACGAACTTTCAATAAGTAGGGGAGATTGTAACACCCCTAGAAAGCCTAGATAAGAAAGTAAGGATAATGAGAGTATGAAGGTAGTGAAAAGAAGGTGTAAATATTATAAGTTGAATATTAAGATGGGAAGGATTTAGATGATTAAAACTTTATGAAAGAAAATAAGGTTGAGAATATAAATCATCTATGCATGATTTATAATTGATGGAATTAATGTAGACAAAAGGAAGAAATATGGGATATTATATATGCATGTATGAAATATTTATGCATAATGCCTATACATGAATTATTTTGTACAAAAATATGTTAGGAGAAGGATTTGATCCTTGGTTCTCTTGTGGATGCATGCATGTGTTAACCAAGCGTGATAGGAGTGAATATTGTAAAAGGAGAGATGGGAATTATAATTAAAGGAAAGAAAGGAGAGAAATTAAGAGAAAGAAAAGAGGGAAACTCAAGAAGCATTTCTCTAGCATATTCTTTCTCATTAAGAGGAGAAGTAAATGAGGAGGATGAATCAAGTCAAGTTTTCCTCCCCTCACTTTAGTATAAATAGGCATGGGGGGGGGGGGCTTCATCCTCAACTCACTCTCCTCCTCTCCTCCATTTGTGCCGAGAGCAACAACTCTCCCCCTTCTCTCTTTCTTTTTGTTGCCGAGCAACACAAGAGGAAGAAGCCTCCTCTTCTTCCTCCTCCTCTCCACCAAAAGACCTAGCCACTTCTTCCTCCATTGGTGCCGAGCAAAGCAAGCAAGGAAGAAAGGTCCACAAGCAAGTTCTCAACTCTAGGAAACTTAAGCAAAGAAGGTAAGCTTCCCCTCACCTGCGGTACAAGGCTTTCATGTGATTTTCGGATTCTTTTTCTATGCCTTGAAAGAAAGTTTTCCCCTATGTTTGTATACATATATGATGCATGATCAGAGGTGTATGTAACCCTAGAATTTCAATCAAAAATATTGTAAATAGGTTAGGAAAATTATTGTCTAACCAAACTAGTGCAAGTTTCCCTCTATGAAATGCTAAGGACCTTCCTATGGTTTTCTTGCTTGGAAGTTGATTGGAACCAAAAGAACCCCACTCTCATGTTTCGGCCAAGAAAGAATTTAGGGTTAGGAGGACCTTGAATTTAAAATAACTATGCTTATATGACATGATATAAAGTTCTTAAGAGTTGTATACTTGTATGTTGAAAGAAACTCATGAACCTTACTCTTAATATTTCGGCCATGGTAAGGTGATAGTTTAGAGAAGCTTAAACAAAATTCTAATATGCTCAATGACCTCTGTGATATTATGTTATGAAAGACGATTAATGCTCTCATGTTTAATTGGAATGTAGAAAATTAGTTACATGATTTATGACATGTAAGATCACAAGAGTCCTAGCTTGTTTATGATCCAACCTTGTGTATGATGTTCTTAGTAAATCTTGCTATGAAATTTACTTAGGTTTCCCATGCTTTAGGCCACTTAAAGGAAGTTTATATTCTATGAATTTCGGCCAAGTAAGGTTTAAAGGACCTAGAGGCCTTGGAAATGAAACCTAAGGGGTTAAAAGTACTTCTTATGAAAACTTGATAATGTGTGAATGTGATACATGTTTGTATGACCTAAATGAATCATTATGTGTTCGGCCATGAAGGGATAGATGCCCTAGAAATCCTAGAACAAAAATTAAATATGTCTATGCCATGCTGTATGAAAATGATATGATAATAAGTTAGAATGCATGATTGCTTTAGTTACGAAATGATATGCATAATGAAGTTATATTATGAAATATGCCATGATGTGTTATAGCATAGAAAATGCTATACATAATGAAAAGAAATGAAGTTATGTTATGATATGTGATAGCATAGAAGATGCTATACATAATGAAAGGAAATGAAAAGAATAAATGCATGAAAGATTGTTAAGGACATGATATGATAGTTATGCATGATAAGTTATTTTATGGTTTGTACCAAGGGTGGGCTCCGTAAACGCCCCGGGGTCGATGGAGTAAGACTCGGGCCTCGTCAGTAATGGGCCTTTGAGTGCCCTAGGTCGATGGAGTAAGACTCGGGCCTAGTATGTATGCATGGTAGGGCTCAAGACTTGCTACCTTGGACCTACGCATTATGTATGTGGTACAAACCGGGATCCCCTCTAATGATGATATTAATTTCAAGTACTTATAAGTATAAGTTTTCAAATTCATGATGCATTGCCTACATATGTGCTTGAATTATCTGATGATTAGATATAATGTCATGTGATATTATATGAATATGAATATGATACCCTTGTATGTCGTATGCTTATGATACCTCGCATGATATTGATATGCAATGATATGAATTCGGTTTTAGTGAGTAGGAAAGGAACTTACTGAGCCATGAGTGCTCATAGCTTACTTTCCTTGTACCGCAGATAAAAGAGAAAGCTGGATGTACAACGGAGCAGCAGGAGGAGCAGATAGTGATGTGTGTGGTGGCGGCTCGGCAAGAACGATTCGGACAAATTAATATTTTTAGTTATAAGTTCAATATATGCACATTTGAACAAATCAGAATATGTGATATTATGCTTAATAAATTAAATTCTTTAAAGTTTTTATTCTTCCGCTGTTATAACTAAAGCATGTACGTAAGTAGTATAAGAACGTAGCGCCGCCTTTGGTTGGGTAAAGAAGGGTGGGCGTTACGTGACACTAGCCGTGTGATCCCACATTGTCGTTTTAGGGATCTCAAGGTTGGGTTGTAGGGATCTCAAGGTTAGGAACACATCACTACTATTAAAATATTATGGTGCATATAGGACAAGCAAGATGCCCTTTAGTTCAAATGGGCACAACACACATACCTACATACCATAAACCTATGGGATTGACAATCTAAGCACACTACCTCCTTGCTCATCAATAATTAATACAAATATGAGATCAAATAGTATTATCAGTTGGGTTGTAGAGTGGGCATAATAGAAGTTGGTAGATTGGTGCATCACCAGCATCACAGATGAATTAGTCAGGCATATGACTTTTTTCAAGATACTGAAGCCCGTAAACCATGGACAAGGATGGTATGGAAGAAATACACATAGCCCAGACACACATTTATTTTATGGTTACTACCCACCATAGGTTATCTATAGGGATCGATTGGAATACCAAGGATACAAATAGAGTCTGCACATTCTGTGGGGTAGATGAGGTGCCCTAGGAGCATTTCTTGTTCAGATGCTCATTAGTGCACCAGCTCTAGAACGATATTAGGGATTGACTACAAATGACTCGGGAGATGACTACCTATAGAAGGATGCTTCAAGTCTTCATGCGCCATTATTAAGGCACCAATATGTTGATGCAAGCTCAACACCTTGCCATGTCTTCCATGATTCATCATGTATGGTAGGTAAGGAACCATAGCCGGTTCAAGGGAGGGAGACTTGATGTAGATATCATATTTTGAAAGGTACAAACTCAAATATATAGAACCTTAGATATTTACTCAAATATGGTACTCTATCATACCTGAATCCTTATCCCAAGTAAAAAAGAAATTACATACCTCTTCAAATATAGGTTGGTATCATGTATCAATATTACAGTTTTGAGAGTTTATATTCTGACTTAGTGCTACTTTTCATCACTAGTTTGGCTTTTGAGGGTTGTACATAGGATCTTGAGCAGGTGCTAAGGTTGGATACTTCAGCAGTCCTGAGTAGTTATCCCAAGTCCTACCTCTCTTTTTGTATTTTTTTCATAGTCTTCCTAAAGTCCCCACATCATAGGGTCTACACAGTTGTCATGCATACTTAGTCTCATACATATTTTTGCACTTTAAAATTTTGACATAGCATGTAGACTGTTATTAGTACTCGATGCATACTTAGTTTTGTAGATAGGACCCTAGATGGACACTCAAATTGATGACTTTATACAATATGAAGGGACATCCATGGTCACATCATGTATTTTTGTACCTCATGCATATTGGATTTACAAACAATATGATTTTGGTGGTGCATTTTGATATAGAGTCATAGTATATGTATCTATTACCTATATATATATATATATATATATATATATATATATATATACATTTTGATACAGAGACATAGCATATGTATATTGATACGGATATTGGGGAAAGGGCAGAGAAGAAATTATGGGAGAAAGGGAGGGCATTTTGGTCTTTTTGTTGGTTAGGGCTTTAAGAGAGAAAAGGATGCACTGTAGCAAGGGAGGGGGGGGCTGCTGCTTCTGCGTTTTTTTTGGCTGCACCGCCGCCAAGCAACTAAGCCATCCTCCTCCCTCTCCTCCTCGCGGGCGCCGGCCTCCGGCCATCACCTCTTCCCTCTCCTCTCTCTCCCTCTCTCTCTCTCTCTCTCTCTCTAATTCTCTCTTCCGTAGTTTTTCTCTCCGCTGCCTCCACAGCGCAAAAGATGTACGGCGCCACCCCTGTCCGGCGCCGCCTCGTCGGAGGTGCTCGCGGCCATCTCACCGGAGGCTTATGCGTCGTTCCTATCTCTCTCGCTTCTTCGTTTGGGGCTCCATCACCTCAGGTAGTGGGTCTTCTTGTTCGCCACGACAACGAGTCGAGAGGCGCTCTGCTGCTGCGTGCCGCTGGCACTATAGCTCATTGCCACGCCCATTTCTCCCTAGTAGTCCAACTACCGGATCAGTTGCCGACGTCCACAGTTATTTCCAACGGCTGCCAATGTCCACAGCCACTTCTAGTAGCCATTGGCAGCCTCGCTTCGCCTCCTCTCTCCCTCGTAGCTCGCCGGTAGCTCCAGCGAGCAGCCTCGCGCCGGCAGCCTTTTCTCCCCCTCCATGTCGATGTCGTTGTGTCATCTCTCTCCAGCTTCATAGCCCCTACACCGGCCTCCCTCCCTTCCGGCCGCCATCTCCAGTGGCAGCCCTCGACGGGTCCATTATCTCGACCGGTCTGCTGTCCTAGCCGACCAATGGTTTTCGCCGGCCCACGACCATGGCCGACCGTATAGCGTTATTGTCATTGTTGGTAGTCCGTGCATCTACTGCGTCCCTGTTTCAGTTTTGTGTTGTGGATGTGTTCTGGACATCGAGCCGATATATTATCCCGGTCTGCGTGCTGATCTCGTGTCCCGGCCTGTGTGTCGATCTCGTGTCCCGGCCTGCGTGCCGATTTCATATCCCGGCCTGCGTGCAGAACCCGTATCCCGGTCTACATGCCGGTCTCGTGTCCCGGTCTGCGTGTCGATTTTATGTCCCGGACTACGTGCCGATTTCATGTCCCATACTGCGTGCCGAGCTTGTATCCCGGCCTACGTGCCGATTTCATGTCTCGGCCTGCATGCCGAACTCGTATCCCGATCTACGTGCCGATCTCGTGTCCCGGCCTGTGTGTCGATTTCATGTACCAGACTGCGTGCCGAGCCCCTATCCCGACCTACGTGCCGATCTCATATCCCGGTCTGCGTGTTGGTATTATATCCCGACCTGCAGCTCATCTTCCGGGTTCGTAACTCGTTCAGCCTCTCGTCGTCAGATCCTACTCTGCATCCTGATCGGGCGTCGTCTACTCTTCCGGTTCCCTACAACTCGCACCGCGTCCCATCCGAGGGCGCCCCTGGGCCAGGGTACGTTCTCCGTCCATATTCTCTTTGCATTTTATTATTTTATGGCTTAGTCTTGTACTCATATGTTCGATGGATCTGGCTCGAGCCTCGGGGTACCAGGGACCGGGGGGACCCAGTCACTGGCTACAGGTAGCGTTGACCAGAGGACTTTTGAAGACTTGGTCAATACGGAAGCCATCTCAGCGCACAGTCCCTCCGGGACACCGCGACTCAGTCAACATTCTCGCCACCTCACCCGACGGTCCGTCTGACTCAGCTTTCGGACTGGATCAATTTGGCGCCGTCTGTGGGAACACAACCACCTGTTCCGGAACATGAAGATGGACGACGTCGGGAGGTTCACTATCATTATCAAGGTACTAGAGGATCTCGATGAACATATTTTCTTCTATTCTCACTCCACCGGTATTCGGGAGTCGAGGGATCGAGTGGAGCTTCAGCTGGCCAATAGGTTAGTTTTTCCATTATGTTTTTCCCTGACTCCACGGGTATTCGAGAGTAAGGGACCGAGACAAACCCTTAGCTGGTTGGCACGACTCCCCTATCAGGTACGTTACCAGCTTTGCGCCCTTTTTACGATTATAGTAACTGATATAGCTCCCTGATAAGAGTGTAAAATCCTAGTTCCTTGATCAAAGACTAGGGCCTTCGATTTTTGATCGTACACTAGGGACACAACTCCCCAATCATTGACTCACAGTACGACTTCCCGATCAGGATCTCGGGACCGTGCTCTTTGATTACAAGCTGGGAGCCTTACTCTCCAATCAAGGACCAAGGGCCAAGTTCCCCGATCAGGTGTACTACAGGCTCTGCACCCTTTACCATGAGGGTCTGCATCCTTTTACTGCCACGGGCTCTGCATCCTTCACCATGGGCTCTACATCCTCTTACTGCTATAGGCGCTTTACTCTATTGCTACTATATGTTCTATATCTTCTACTTGTTTTGCGTCCTCTTACATCTACAGGTATTACTCCCTTCACATGCGGTGCTTTATTTCTTTCTATTGGTGCGGACTTTGCTCCCTCATATTGCTACAGGCTTTACTTCTACGGGCTTTAAGGCTTATCTCCCCCGTTCGGGGTCGGGCGGTCTTCACTGGTCTCGGGCCAACTTATCAGATTTCTTACCTCCCCCGTTCGGGGTTGAGATAGTCGCCACCTGTCTAGGACCGGAATATATCATCTCTTACCTCCCCCGTTCAGGGTTGAGATAGTCTCCACCGGTCTCAGACCGAAGTATGTCATCTTTTACCTCCCCCGTTCGGGGTCGAGAAAATCGCCACTGGTCTTGGACCTGAGTATCGCCACCGGTCTCGGATCGGAGTATCGCCACCAGTCTCAGACCGGAGTATCTCCACCAGTCTCAGACAGGAGTATCGCCACTGGTCTTGGACCAGAGTATCGCCACTAGTCTCGGACTGGAGTATCGCCACTGGTCTCGGACTAGAGTATCGCCACCAGTCTCAGACTGGAGTATCGCCACTGGTCTCGGACCAGAGTATCGCCAACGACCTCTCGGTTGGGCTCGAGACTCTCGCCTCAGTGCGAGTTATAAGTGAGCAAGGCTCTCACGCCCAACGACCTTCCCGGTCAGGTCCTAGACTCTCGCCCCAGTGCGAGTTATAAGTGAGCAAGGCTCTCACGCCCAACGACCTTCCCGGTTGGGTTCCAGACTCTCGCCTCAGTGCGAGTTATAAGTGAGCAAGACTCTCACGCCCAACGACCTTCTCAGTCGGGTCCCAGACTCTCGCCCCAGTGCGAGTTATAAATGAGCAAGGCTCTCACACCCAACGAACTTCCCGGTAGGGTCCCAGACTCTCGCCCCAGTGCGAGTTATAAATGAGCAAGGCTCTCACACCCAATGAACTTCCCGGTAGGGTCCCAGACTCTCGCCCCAGTGCGAGTTATAAGTAAGCAAGGCTCTCACGCCCAACGACCTTCCCGGTCGGGTCCCAGACTCTCGCCCCAGTGCGAGTTATAAGTGAGAAAGGCTCTCACGCCCAACCCCCGACGACCTTTCCAGGTCGACTGTCCCAAACTCTCGCCCTAGTCCGAGTTATAAGTGAGCAAGGTTCTCACGCCCAACGACCTTCCCGATCGGATCCCAGACTCTCGCCCCAGTGTGAGTTATAAGTGAGCAAGGCTCTCATGCCCAACGACCTTTCCAGGTCGGCTATCCCAGACTCTCGCTCCAATGCGAGTTATAAGTGAGCAAGGCTCTAATGCCCAATGACCTTCCCGGTCGGGTCCCAGACTCTCGCCCCAGTCCGAGTTATAAGTGAGCAAGGCTCTCACGCCCAACGACCTTCCCGGTTAGGTCCCAGACTCTCGCCCTAGTGTGAGTTATAAGTGAGCAAGACTCTCACGCCCAACGACCTTTCCAGGTCGGCTGTCCCAGACTCTCGCCCCAGTACGAGTTATAAGTGAGTATGCTCTCACGGCCAACGACCTCGCGGTTGGCACAGACTCACTCGTCGCTCTGCCCGGCACGCATCACACTTGATTCACTTGTCGCTCTGCCCGACACTCAGCTCACATTTTCGCATGCTGTTGTTGCTCGGTCGGCACTCACTCCTCACTCGTCGTTCTATTCGGCACTTATTATTTGCTTTTTGCTCATCGCTCTTGCCCGGTCGGCGCTCACCGCTTCACTCACCGCTCTGCTCGACACTTATCATCCGTGTTTTGCTCGTCGCTGTTGCCCGATCAGCGTTCACCTCTTCGCTCGCCGCTCTGCCCAACACTTATCATATTTGCTTCGCTCGCCACTCTATCCGACTCTCGGCATCCGCGTTTCGTTCACCGCTGTGGCTGGGTCGGCATCCACCGCTCACTTGTCACTCTGCCCTTCACGTTTTGCTCATCGCTGTTGCTTGGCCATTTGCTCGACCATTCGCTGGTACCACTCGGCTACTCGTTTTACGCCGGTCGGCCTATCGCTTAATATTTTTCTCGATTATGCACTTGACATTGCTCGCTCGGTCTTATTCTGCCATATAGGCATTCTCTCTGTTTCTCGGTTGACACTTTTCGTCTTGGGTTTTTCTGGCCGCGAAAATCGCTTTTTTGCGTAGCGGAAACCCCGAATCACCCTAGCCAACGGATCTGGTGCGAAGAAAAGATTTCAAAACAAAATTACGAGTACGAGTTTCTACTTAGATCTACTCCTAGATCTACATGAAAAGAGTTATACCTTTGAAGCGAAGCCCTTCGCGTTCCCGCTCGTCCAAACGGTGCCGGATCTCAAGAGTATCAAGATAGATACTCCTCTAGAAGTATCCACATGGACTCGTAGGTGGAGAAAAACACACAAAGAGGTGTGCTAGCACCTATGTGTGGTTCGTCCAAGTTGAGGAGGAGAGGGAGAGGAAGAGAGCTCCAAGAGGAAGAAGAAGGAATAATGCACTTGAATGAGGAAAATCAATTTGATTCCCATTCAAAAGTGGCCGGCCACTTTCAAGTTGTGTAACTCCCAAAAATTGCATTAAGTGCAATTAATATGAAGCTATTAAAGAAAATGGCTTTGTAACTTCCATGAGGTGGCACCCATGATGATGTGGAGTAACATCATTGGTCCACATCAATGCCAACTCACCAATGAGGTGGCATAAAGTCAAGTCAAACTTGACTTTTATCTTCCTCTCAAGTCAAGTCAAACTTGACCAAATCTCTTCCATGGTTGATCGAATCCAACCATTTGATTCAAGACAACTTAATATAATGAATCTAATTCATTTAATTAAATTGATTCAATGAGTCATAATCTAAATTAGACTCATTGAACACATGAATCAACTTGAGTCGAACTCAAGTTAGCCCAATTAGGATTACTCTTAATCCAATTTGATTCATCAAATGAATCTAATCCTCTTAGTTCATCATATGAACCTAATCTCCATCTAATTGTCCTTAGTGTGTGACCCTATAGGTTCTTGTAACGTTGGCAATGCCCTAAACCCATTTAGGAGCATAAGTAATAAGCGGTATCTAGCAACACATCATTACTACCCAAGTTACAAGAATGTTGAGATCCAACATCACCTTGTGACTACTAATTGTGACTCCTCACAATATATGACAAGTGTCATTCTATCCTAGACATCTAGATTGGTCAATGTGAGGCATAGATCATGTCATCCTCTGACCAATCTAAATCTTGAACTCCAAGTAGACTCACTAAATCAAATGAGCTCAATATCCTATATTGACTCATTTGGGCATAGTTATGCACTTCGTTGTCTCACTCTATCAAGAATACCAATGTGTCTCCCGTCATATAGGAGGGATAGATCCCATCTACATCACTCACATCCCTCTGCATAATTTGTTATATACCCAATAATCGCCTTTATTGTCCACCCAGTTACGGGTGACGTTTGACGAAACCAAAGTATATAACTCCTTATGTAGGGATCTATGGTGACTTCAGGTCTAAGGACTAGTAGTCATACTAATAGCCACATGAGAAAGTATATGACACTCATATAACGATCCATGATACTTTCTCATGGCGGGTCATTCAGTATACATTCTCTAATGTATACCCATGTGTCAACTTGATATCTCTATATCCATGACTTGTGAGATCAAGTCATCGAGTTGACCTACATGCTAGTCTTATTGCATTAACATTGTCCCTGAATGTTAATACTCGACTAGGAATGATTAAGAGTAGTGTTCCCTATATCATCTTACTATCGGTTCAACTAACCGATTGATATAGGTGAGAACCATTTACTCAAGGACATTATTATACTTAGTTTATTTGGCACCAATACAAGTAAGTATAATAACCAAAATCCAAATGCCTTTTATTTATATAGAATATAATACAATAAGTCCAAAATACAATCATCAAATAATTGGCACTAGGGCTCTAGCTAACAATCTCCCACTAGCACTAGTGCCAATCAGTGTAGGCTCTAAGCCCAAATGACCTAGTGTGACCATCATGCTTCTTCTGTGCCACAACCTTGGTCAAGGGATCTGCGATGTTAGCCTCTGTAGGTACTCTACAAATCTTCACATCTCCTCTCTCGATGATCTCTCGAATAAGATGGAAGCGCCGTAGTATGTGTTTGGTCTGCTGGTGTGAGCGATGTTCCTTTGCCTGTGCTATAGCTCCATTGTTGTCACAATAGAGCTCAATGGGGTCAGCAATGCTAGGAACCACCCCAAGTTCAGTGATGAACTTGCGGATCCAAACTGCCTCCTTTGCTGCCTCTGATGCAGCAATGTACTCGGCCTCTGTTGTAGAATCAACTACTGTGTCCTGCTTCGAACTCTTCCAGCTGACAGCACCACCATTAATGCAAAATACGAACCCCGACTGCGATCTATAGTCATCCTGGTTGGTCTGGAAGCTAGCATCACTGTAACCCTTTACAGCTAGCTCATCATTGCCTCCATATATCAAGAAATATTCTTTAGTCCTTCTTAAGTACTTAAGAATATTCTTGACCGCTATCCAGTGACTTTCACCTGGATTTGACTGGTATCTGCTCGTCATGCTCAAAGCATACGAGACATCAGGTCGAGTACATAGCATGGCGTACATGATCGATCCTATGGCTAAGGTATAAGGGATCTGATCCATGCGGTCTCTCTCCTCTCTAGAAGAGGGACCTTGAGTCTTCGAAAGACTCACGCCATGTGACATCGGCAGAAATCCCTTCTTGGAGTTCTGCATGGCAAACCGAAGGAGTACCTTGTCAATGTATGTACTCTGACTTGGGCCAAGCAATCTTTTAGATCTATCTCTATAGATCTGTATTCCTAGAATGCTGGATGCCTCACCTAAGTCCTTCATTGAGAAGCAACTCCCTAGCCAGGTCTTGACAGACTGAAGCATAGGGATGTCCTTCCCAATGAGTAATATGTCATCCACATACAATATGAGGAAGACAGCTATATTACCTACAACCTTCTTGTAGACACAAGGCTCAACTTCGTTCTTGATGAAACCAAACTGTTTGATTGCATCATCGAATCGAAGATTCCTGCTCCGAGAAGCTTGCTTTAGTCCATAAATGGACCTATGCAGCTTGCATATTCTGCTAGTATGCTGTGGATCTATAAAATCCTCAGGTTGTGTCATGTACACATCCTCGAGTAGGTTTCCATTCAGAAACGCAGTTTTGACATCCATCTGCCATATCTCATATTCATGGTAGGCTGCAATAGCAAGCATGATCCGAATGAACTTAAACATCGCTACTGGAGAAAAGGTTTCATCATAGTTAATACCATGAATCTGCTTGAAACCTTTAGCTACCAAGCGACCCTTATAGATAAGTCCATCCATGTCAGTCTTTCTCTTAAAGACCCACTTACACCCAATGGGTTTTTACCCCTTCAGGTGGATCAACCAAAGTCCATACTTGGTTGGTGTACATAGATTCCATCTCTGAACTCATGGCCTCTAGCCATTTCTCGAAATTTGGTCTCACCACAGCTTCCTGATAGGTGGTAGGCTTATGCTCTATGAGCACAACGTCATCATGGTCAGACAAGAGAAATGAGTATCTCTCAGGCTGACGACGTACCCTATCAGACCTGCAAAGAGGTATGTCTACTTGAACTGGTTGTTGTTCCTCAACTCCTTGTGGAACAACATCATCCACAACACTTTGTGGTTCTAGTTCAATTTCCATCGAGGCATCAGTGCTATTGTTCGCATCTTGAACGTCTTCAAGATCGAACGCGCTCCTACAAGTCTTTCTAGAAACAAAGTCCCTTTCTAGAAAGACCCCAGTCTTTGCCATAACTACCTTGTGCTGACTGGGAATGTAGAAGTAATATCCCTTAGTTTCCTAGGGATATCCAATAAAGTAGCACTTGTCGGATTTGGGTCCTAATTTGTCTGAGACTTGTCGTCGAACGTAAGCGTCACAACCCCAAATCCTCATGAAAGACACCTGGGCATCTCTCCCAGTCCATATCCTATATGGTGTCTTTATCACGGCCTTGGATGGAACTCGGTTGAGTATAAAGGCTGCCGTGTCTAGAGCTTAGCCCCAAAGGTATGTCGGAAGATCTATGTGACTCATCATAGATCGTACCATATCTAATAAGGTACGATTCCTCATTTCGGATACACCATTCCACTGTGGTGTTACAGGAGGAGTGAGTTGGGATAGGATCCCACACTCTGCTAGATAGTCACAAAACTCATGGCTAAAGTATTCTCCACCTCGATCAGATCGAAGTATCTTAATACTCTTGCCAAGCTGGTTCTGTACTTCATTCTTGAATTCTTTGAACTTTTCAAAGGATTCAGACTTATGTGTCATCAAATACATATAACCATATCTACTGAAATCATCAGTAAATGTGATGAAGTACCTATAACCGCCTTTAGCTGCAACATTGAAAGGGCCACATACATCACTATGTATGAGTCCTAACAAATCAATTGCTCTCTCGCTGTGCCCACTAAAGGGAGTCTTGGTCATCTTGGCTCGTAGGCATGACTCGCATATCTCATATGATTCAAAATCAAATGAGTCCAACAAACCATCCTTATGGAGCTGGGATAAGCGCTTGTCATTTATATGACCTAAGCGACAGTGCCAAAGGTAGGTTTGGTTCATGTCATTTGACTTGAACCTTTTGGTATTTATGTTATAGATAGGGCTCTCAAGGTCTAGAATATAGAGTCCGTTTATCAGAGGTGCACTACAATAGAACATATCGTTTAAATAGACGGAACAACATTTGTTCTTTATAGTAAACGAGAAACCTTTCTTGTCCAAACAAGAAACTGATATAATGTTCATAGTTAATGCAGGCACATAACAACAATCGACTAACTCTAGTACAAGCCCAGAGGGCAGAGATAGAAAGTAAGTCCCTACAGCAACAGCAGCAACCCGTGCTCCATTGCCTACTAGTAGGTCCACCTCGCCCTTTGTCAATGCCCTGCTATTTCTCAGCACCTGCACATCAGTACAAATGTTAGAAGCACATCCAGTATCTAATTCCCATGATGTAGAAATAGATAGATTGACTTCTATAACCTATATACCTGAAGTGGAAGTCTCACTTCGCTTCTTCCTAAGATCCTCCAAGTATACCTTGTAGTTCCTCTTCCAGTGCCCGGTCTGACCGCAGTGGAAGCAGGTAGCATCCTTGGCGACCCCTCCTTTAGGCTTCAGTGCCTTGCCTTTGCCCTTGACTTGGGGCTTTCCCTTGCCTTTGGGCTTGCCCTTGCCCTTATGTTTCTGAACCGTCAGAACAGTGTTGGGCTTAGCCTTCTTAAGGTTTAGCTCAGCAGTTCTTAACATGCTAAGCAGCTCGGGCAGTGGCTTGTCAATCTCGTTCATATTGTAGTTTAGAATGAACTGACTATAGCTACCCGGCAAGGATTGCAAGATCAGATCAGTGGCCAGCTCTTGGCCAAGTGGGAACGCCAACCTTTGTAAGTTCTCTATGTACCCAATCATGTTGAGTACATATGGGCCTACAGGAGCCCCGTCTGATATCTTGCTCTAAAACAGTGCCCTTGAGATCTCAAATGTCTCATGCCTCGCTTGACCTTGATACAGTTGACGAAGATGTTCAACCATATCGTAAGCGCCCATTAACTCGTGTTGCTTCTAAAGCTCAGAGTTCATGGTCGCGAGCATTAGATAAGACACATCTAATGCGTCATCTTGATGCTTCTTGTAAGCATCTTTGTCAGCTCGCGGGGCATTGGCAGGAGGAGCCTCCGGAATGGGCTGCTCCAGAATGTACAGTTTACGTTCCTGAGTGAGAACTATTCTCAAGTTCCTGTACCAGTCCAGGAAGTTTGCTCCGTTGAGCTTGTCCTTCTCAAGGACAGATCGTAGGGAGAAAGTGTTCGTATTTGACGTCATGGTAATCTACAACAGAAATAAAAGCAGAAATAAATATCATATTCTTAATCATTTAATTAGGCCTTTAACTAAATGATGCTCCCATTGAATTCTATAATTCATGTGGGACAAGATCCACATTATACTAACCCTTGAGTTAGCTTTGGCTAATACGCCCAAGACTTAGTATGATCAGTAGGTAACGATTACCAATTACATCTCTATGTAACTCTTGTTTATAGGATAAAATCCGCATTTATATTAAAACTCGAGTTAGCTTTGGCTAATACGCCCGAGAATTAATATAAACGTGATTTTGTCCTACTTTTCCAACCATTGGAAGAATGCCTATAGTTGTATTCGATCCAACCGAGTAAACTAGGAATACTCAATCTAATTGAGTTTGTATTCACCCATGCGTTGATAGGCGGGACCAAGATTGTCCCTCCGTACCCTACCAAGATAGTATGTGTTGCTCTTCTTTGGCAGATTCAACAACAGCATGCGATCGAGGTAGTGGTAGGTATCACGACATGGTAGGAATTACGAGTTGACGCATTTTAGATCTAATCTAAATGATGATGCATATCATATACTCGATAGATCTAATCTAATCGAAGGGTGCATCATATGCACGACTTAGATCTAATCTAATCGTAAGACACTAATTAATTACTTAATTAACTAGCATGCATCACATACATATAAGCAATTAATTAAACTATTTTGTGAATGTGTCATGGCCCTACTACGATCTTCTCAAGCCAATGAGAAGATCGGATGGTCAACCTAAGGTCAACAGCTTCTCAAGCTTTTTCCTTTGACCACCTTGTGTTGCTCGCGCCCTCCTCGTAACTCTGTCTCGTATGGACCTTCCACCGCTTCAAAATTACATTACAATTTTGAAACTCGAGTTACATTCGAGTCTAAATCTAATTTACAACCAGAATATAAGAGAAAGGCACGATGCACTGGTTGCGAAAATAAAATAAAAATAAAATACAAGCACGCACATCACATAACGGCACGCAGACCGTATTATGAATTACAACACAATTGTCCAATCGAATTGGGTCTTTGGGCCATGAATATCACAAAAATAATATATAATTCAAAATGATATATTTTTCATAATTTTCTGTAATTTTTCATAATTTTACAGATTTTATGAGTAAATTTTTCCCGGCGGTCCCGATTAGCGATTTCGGGCGCAATCGCGGAGCAAAAACCCTTGCGGGGTTTGGGGCAGTACCCCTACCCGCGATCTAACCATCACGAGTTGCTCCTAAGCGATCCAAGAGCGCCTTATCCCGCTGTCCCAAAAAATTTTGGGGCGAAACTTTGCCGTTTTTGAAAATTCTTCTCGGTAGTCGAAGCCTACAAGTGCCGAAACACTCGTGCTTCGCTTCTACGAGAAAAATACCCATTAAAACTATAAAAAAATGAATTTACAGAAAGTTTACAGATTTATATTTTTCAAAAAAATACGAATCTAAACTCGTACTCGGTTCACATGTGGCTCTGATACCACTGTTGGGTTTTTCGGGCCGCGAAAACCGCTTTTTCGCGTCGTGGAAACCCCGAATCACCCTAGCCAACGGATCTCATGCGAAGAAAAGATTTCAAAACAAAATTACGAGTACGAGTTTCTACTTAGATCTACTCCTAGATCTACATGAAAAGAGTTATACCTTTGAAGCAAAGCCCTTCGTGTTCCCGTTCGTCCAAACGGTGCCGGATATCAAGAGTATCAAGATAGATACTCATCTAGAAGTATCCACACGGACTCGTAGGTGGAGAAAAACACACAAAGAGGTGTGCTATCACCTATGTGTGGTTCGGCCAAGTTGAGGAGGAGAGGGAGAGGAAGAGAGCTCCAAGAGGAAGAAGAAGGAATAATGCACTTGAATGAGGAATATCAATTTGATTCCCATTCAAAAGTGGCCGGCCACTTTCAAGTTGTGTAACTCCCAAAAATTGCATTAAGTGCAATTAATGTGAAGCTATTAAAGAAAATGACTTTGTAACTTCCATGAGGTGGCGCCCATGATGATGTGGAGTAACATCATTGGTCCACATCAATACCAACTCACCAATGAGGTGGCATAAAGTCAAGTCAAACTTGACTTTTATCTTCCTCTCAAGTTAAGTCAAACTTGACCAAATCTCTTCCATGGTTGATCGAATCCAACCATTTGATTCAAGACAACTTAATATAATGAATCTAATTCATTTAATTAAATTGATTCAATGAGTCATAATCTAAATTAGACTCATTGAACACATGAATCAACTTGAGTCGAACTCAAGTTAGCCCAATTAGGATTACTCTTAATCCAATTTGATTCATCAAATGAATCTAATTCTCTTGGTTCATCATATGAACCTAATCTCCATCTAATTGTCCTTAGTGTGTGACCCTATAGGTTCTTGTAACGTTGGCAATGCCCTAAACCCATTTAGGAGCATAAGTAATGAGCGGTATCTAGCAACACATCATTACTACCCAAGTTACAAGAATGTTGAGATCCAACATCACCTTGTGACTACTAATTGTAACTCCTCACAATATATGACAAGTGTCCTTCTATCCTAGACATCTAGATTGGTCAACGTGAGACATAGATCATGTCATCCTCTGACCAATCTTGAACTCCAAGTAGACTCACTAAATCAAATGAGCTCAATATCCTATATTGACTCATTTGGGCATGGCCATGCACTTCGTTGTCTCACTCTATCAAGAATACCAATGTGTCTCCCGTCATATAGGAGGGATAGATCCCATCTACATCACTCACATCCCTCTGCATAATTTGTTATATACCTAGTATTCGCCTTTATAGTCCACCAGTTACGGGTGACGTTTGATGAAACCAAAGTACATAACTCCTTATGTAGGGATCTATGGTGACTTCAGGTCTAAGGACTAGTAGTCATACTAATAGCCACATGAGATAGTATATGACACTCATATAACGATCCATGATACTTTCTCATGGCGGATCATTCAGTATACATTCTCTAATGTATACCCATGTGTCAACTTGATATCTCTATATCCATGACTTGTGAGATTAAGTCATCGAGTTGACCTACATGCAGTCTTATTGCATTAACATTGTCCCTGAATGTTAATACTCGACTAGGAATGATTAAGAGTAGTGTTCCCTATATCATCTCACTATCGGTTCAACTAACCGATTGATATAGGTGAGAACCATCTACTCAAGGACATTATTATACTTAGTTTATTTGGCACCAATACAAGTAAGTATAATAACCAAAATCCAAATGCCTTTTATTTATATAGAATATGATATAATAAGTCCAAAATACAATCATCAAATGATTGGTTCTAGGGCTCTAGCTAACATTTCGGTCACCCGGTCGTGATTTATTGTCGTCCGAGCATGCGCTCGACACAACTCATCCATCATCTTTCGACTCTCTTGACCTTTTTGGCCGCTCGGTCGTCATTTTTCAGGTTGTGCTCACGGCCTTGCTCGTCGGTCCGTCTCTCTATAGCCTGGTCGTGACTTATTGTCGCTAGGTCGGCACACGCTCGGGCACGATCACGATTTTGCGCATCCGTCATTTCTCTTTATTGTCAGGTCACGATTCGCTGTCGCTCGGTCGACACTCGCTCGGTCACGATTATGGTTTTTCTTGTCCGTCATTCTCTCCATTTGTCGGTCGCGATGTATCGTCACTCGGTCGGCACTTTCCTAGTCGCGCACACGGCTTGGTGCGTTGATCAGTCTCTCTATTGCCTGGTCGCAATTTATCGTCACTCGGTCGGCACCTTCTCAGTCGCAATCATGGCTCTGCTTGTCCATTATTCTCTCTATCGCCCGGTCGTAATTCACTATCACTCGGTTGACATTCCCTCGTTCGCGCTCACAACTTCGCTCGTCCATTATTCTCTTTATCACCCGGTCGCGATTTACTATCGCTCGGTCGACACTCTTTCTCGATCACAATTATGGCTTTGCTCGCTCTCTATTGCCTGCTCGTGATTTATTGTCACTAGGATGATATTTTTTTTATCACACGCTTGACATCGTTCGCCTATGGTCTCTCGACCCGCTCGATTGTCGCCCTATCGCTCGATCGACATTAGTGTTTTAATTCTCGCTTGACAGGTACATAATCGCTCGATCAGTCCGCTTAGCATCGCTCGACTGTCTGCTCGATATCGTTCAATTTTGCACTCGCCGTCCGATCGATCGCTTGCTCGTTATTGCTCGGTCTCTCATTTAGCATTCGACAGATTGCCCACCCGACACGACGATCAGACTCTGCATTCAGGAGGGATTTTGTTCTTAGTTTGGTTGGGTCTAGTCAGTCGGACTCGCGCCTCCTTCGACTAGACTTGAAGGGGAGACTTGTGTGATACAGATATTAGGCGAAGGGCAGAGAAGAAATTATGGGAGAAAGGGAGGGCATTTTGGTCTTTTTGTTGGTTAGGGCTTTAAGAGAGAAAAGGATGCACTGTAGCAAGGGGGGGGGGGGCTGCAGCTTCTGCGTTTTTTTTTGTTGCACCGCCGCTAAGCAACTAAGCCATCCTCCTCCCTCTCCTCCTCGCTGGCGCCGGTCTCCGACTATCACCTCTTCCCTCTCCTCTCTCTCCCTCTCTCTCTCTCTCTCTCTCTCTCTCTAAGTCTCTCTTCCGTGGTTTTTCTCTCCGCTGCCTCCACAACGCAAAAGATGTACGTCGCCACCCCTGTCCGGCGCCGCCTTACCGGAGGTGCTCGCGGCCATCTCGCCGGAGGCTTATGCGTCATTCCTGTCTCTCTCGCTTCTTCGTTTGTGGCTCCGTCGCCTCAGGTAGAGGGTCTTCTTGTTCGCCACGAC
The DNA here is from genome assembly GCF_018446385.1 of Zingiber officinale. Classification (NCBI taxonomy): domain Eukaryota; kingdom Viridiplantae; phylum Streptophyta; class Magnoliopsida; order Zingiberales; family Zingiberaceae; genus Zingiber; species Zingiber officinale. Next base: position 57,365,864 of record NC_055988.1, on the reverse strand, counting down.
AACGAGCCGAGAGGCGCTCTGCTGCTGCGTGCCGCTGGCGCCATAGCTCGCTGCCACGCCCATTTCTCCCTCGTAGCCCAACTACCGGATCAGTTGCCGATGTCCACAGCTATTTCCAACGGCTGCCAATGTCCACAGCCACTTCTAGTAGCTGTGGGCAGCCTCGCTTCGCCTCCTCTCTCCCTCGTAGCTCACTGGTAGCTCCAACAAACAGCCCTGCGCTGGCAGCCTTTTCTCCCCCTCCACGTCGATGCTATTGTGTCATCTCTCTCCAGCGTCACAACCCCTACACCGGCCTCCCTCCCTTCCGGCCGCTATCTCAAGTGGCAGCCCTCGACGGGTCCATTATCTCGACCAGTCTGCTGTCCTAGCCGACCCATGGTTTTCACCGGCCCACGACCTTGGCCGACCGTATAGCGTTATTGTCATTGTCGGTAGTCTACGCGTCCACTACGTCCCTGTTTCAATTTTGTGTTGTGGCTGTGTTCTGGATCGAGCCGATATATTATCCCGATCTGCGTTCCGATCTCGTGTCCCGGCCTGCGTGCCGATTTCATTTCCCGGCCTGCGTGTCGAACCCGTATCCCGGCCTGCGTGCTGATCTCGTGTCCTGGTCTGCGTGTCGATTTCATGTCCCGAATTGCGTGTCGATTTCATGTCTCGGACTACGTGCCGAGCCCATATCCCGGCCTGCGTGCTGATTTCATGTCCCGGCTTGTGTGCCGAACTCGTATCCCGATCTGCATGCTGATCTTGTGTCCCGGCCTACATGTCAATTTCATGTACCGGACTGCGTGCCGAGCTCGTATCCCGTCCTCCATGCCGATTTCGTATCCTGGTCTGCTTCTTGGTATTATATCCCGACCTGCAGCTCGTCTTCCGGGTTCATACCTCGTTCAGCCTCTCGTCGTCAGATCCAACTCTCCATCCTTATCGGGCGTCGTCTACTCTTCTGGTTCCCGACAACTCGCACCGCGTCCCATCCGAGGGCTCCCCCCTGGCCAGGGTATGTTCTTCGTCCATATTCTCTCGGCATTTTATTATTTTATGGTTTAGTCTTGTACTCATATGTTCATTGGATCCACCTCGAGCCTGGGGGTACCAGGGACCGAGGGGACCTGGTCGCTGGCTACAAGTAGCGTTGACCAGAGGACTTTTGAAGACTTGGTCAATACGGAAGCTATCTCAGCACACCCCCCTCCCCCCGGGACACCGTGACTCTGTCAACATTCTCGCCACCTCACCCGACGTCCGTCTGACTCAGCTTTCGGATGGGATCTTATATGATATCCATATGTGCATGTTGTTTGCCTTTTGAGGGTACGATCTAATCAAACATTGATAGAGGAGGATAGGAGGGGAGGGTAGCTTGGAGGGAGTTGAGCACTAACAGATGCCAATGTTGCAATATGAGTGTGATGATACAGACTAGACATGCCACAAAGGAGACGCGGGAGGACAAAGCTCATTCTCTTGATGAGGACAGACATAAGATGCTTATACATGGGCTAATCTGAATTATAAGTGGAGATGATGGAATATGTGCATCACAGAAGGAGACTACACCAGTCACAAGAGGAGACTTTAGATTAGACAAGGCGTGGGTCAGCAGGACACACATTTAGGGCACTAGCAGAGCATAGTGGATCTAGCAGTTGTCGTGTCATCTATGATTCATGGCAAGGGAGGGGTCGGGATATGATGGTATGTTGGATAGAGAGCACTAGACTAGGAGGAATCGAGCACATACACTGGAATATTATCTCCTTGTAGCAGGATGGATGAGATACATATGGGGGAGGATGCATGGGAGCTATAGGAGGTAGGAGCGTTTTCTCTCTAGATGGTTAAATACATGACTGGTGGATCAACATTGATTGGAGATCAAGTGTATGTGGTACGCTTCACGAGATAAGGCTGCATCCTTCATAGGAGGGGCATATAGATCAGATATCTAGTGAGCAGAGGAGATTCAATAGAAAATTTATCTAGCCTGATGATATTTGATGTTCATGCACTAGAAGAATCAGAGGTTCAATTGGCGACTACACACACCATAGGAGGAGGCTCCATTAGTTACATGAGGGGGATGGAGTTGTTGGTTGGTCCTAGGAAGATCGTACCGGTTTCACTGTACAAAAATTTTGTACAAGTATGGAACCTTTTCCTAAACAACCTATTGTGTTCTTTAGAAGTTAAATTAGGAATCGCAAATGAAACTTAACATTATTGATTCCAAATTTAACTTATATGTTCTTAATGGTTTAGACTTAAATCGCAATCGGAACCTAACACTATGATCCAAGTCCAACATATGTTACAAAGTTAATAAAATATTTATTTCTAAAATCGGCTCTCAGGTCAAACATGGCGAGACACTAGGCCTTCTTAGTTATGGGATATCCAACATTGCCTCGACAAAGCCTTTAATAGAAATTCAATATTTAATTTCCTAAAATAACATTAGGTTTAACCAAAAATAACAATCGAATCACAAATTCAAAAAATAAAACAAAAACACAAATTCGAAACTCTAGAATCATATGCCTATTGTGTTTGGTATTTCCAAAAATAACTATACAAAGAAAACTAGTATGATGCGGAAAACAATTACTAGTTATACATTTCTTTGTAAGCAAATAACCTCTTGATCTTCTACCATATTCCTATTATAATCTCGGACGTTGTGTGGGCAATGATCTTCCGAGACGAGAACCACCAAGCTCCTTCTTCTCCAAGCTATATTCGGCCACCATCAATTCTCCAAGAGAAGTAGAGGTCCGACCACCACTACCAAGCTCCAAGGGATGCTAGAAACAAAGCCTCCTTTTCCTCCTTCTCCAAGCAAGATCCGGCCACCTTCCAAGCTTCAAAGGTTGATGAGATTCAGCCACCAAGGAGAAGAAAGAAAAAGGAGAGGGAAGAACTTGAAGGGCCGGCCACACCAAGGAAGAGAGGGAGAGAAATAGAATAGAGTTCGCTCCCATGAAGGCACCTCTACCCCCTCTTTTATAATCCTTGACCTTGGCAAATAAGGAAATTTAAATAAAAACTTCCTTAATTCTTTTGCCATGAAAAAAAATTAATTAATTTAAAAATCAATTTTATTTTCTTAAACATCATGGCCGGCATCTTTCTAATCCCAAACATGGAGAGTTTTAATCAACACAAGAATTAAAACTTCCTAATTTATTTCCGGAAATTTATAAAAAAATTTCTCCAATAAATTTTCCCTTCATGGTGGATTATAAAAAGGAAATTTTATAAATTAAAATCTTTCTTTTAAACATGTGGATGATTTCCAAAAAGGAAAGTTATCTCTAAAAATTAAAATCTTCTTTCAATCTACAAATAAGGAAAGATATTAAATATTTTCTTAATCTTTTGTAGAAACTTATAAAAGAAATATTTAATTTTTTAAAATCTTTTTTAAATCATGAACATGGTTAAAAAGGAAAGTTTTCTCAAAATTAAAATCTACCTTTCAATCTACAAATAATGAAAGATTTCAAATCTTTTCTTAATCTTTTGTAGAAAGCTATAAAAGGAAAGATTTAAATTTTAAACTCTCTTTTAAAACTATGAAATCCACATAAGAAAAATTTATAAATAAAATCTCATTTAATGTGATGTGGCCGGCCACATTATGCTTGGATTCCAAGCATTAGTCGGCCACCAACTTGGCTCAACCACTTGGTCTTGGCCGGCCCTAGCTTGGGTTCCAAGCTAGCTTGGCCGACCCCCTTGGGTTGGGTAAGAAGTGGGTATGTGGTGAGTATAAATCTCTATATACAAGAGGCTACGATAGGGACCGAGAGGAGGAATTGGTTTTGGTCTCCCGATGAAATTAAGCTTCCCATGTTCGCCCCGAACACACAACTTAACCTTATCAATAATAATTCATACCACTAAAGAATTATTATTGAACTACTGCACCAATCCCAAATTACATTTTGGGCTCCTTCTTATTATGAGTGTATTAGTCTCCCTGTGTTTAAGATGTCGGATGCTCACTAATTAATTGAGTTACTGACAACTCATTTTAATTAATATCTCAGTCCGAGAGTAGTACCACTCAACCTTATCATCATGTCGGACTAAGTCCACCTGCAGGGTTTAATATGACAATCCTTATGAGCTCCTCTTGGGGACATTATCAACCTAGATTACTAGGACACAGTTTCCTTCTATAATCAACAACACACACTATAAGTAATATCATTTCCCAACTTATCGGACTTATTATTTTATCAAGCTAAATCTCACCCTTTGATAAGTTAAAGAAATAAATATTAAATATATGTGCTTGTTATTATATTAGGATTAAGAGCACACACTTCCATAATAACTAAGGACTTAATCTTTTATTAAGTCAGTATAAAAAGAACTTTCTTTAAATGGTCCTGCTAAATACACTTAGAGTGTACTAGTGTAATTTATTAGTCAAGATAAATTAATACCTAATTACACTATGACTATTTCAATGGTTTGTTCCTTTCCATCTTAGTCGTGAGCTGCTGTTTATAATTTATAAAGAACCGATAATACGATCTCCTGTGTGTGACACCACATACCTTGTTATCTATAATATAAATTAATTAAACGACTACACTCAGTATATATAAATGTAGATATTTGACCAATGTGATTCTTATTTCTAAATAAATGTTTATACAAAAGCTAGGCTTTTAGTATATACTCTAACAATCTCCCACTTATAATAAAAGACTATGCTGCCATAAATGTGCCATACATCTGATTCTCAACCCTTCAACATACCCATCAAAAGCTCTTGCCTTAAGGACCTTAGTGAGAGGATCTACAGGTCATCACCTGATGCAATCTAGGCGGCAACAACTTCTCCTCGTTATACGATGTCTTGTATGTTAGGACCTTCGGATGCGGCAAGAGGGGGGGTGTGAATAGCCGACCTCAAATTATCGTTTCTTCCTACAATTTAGGTTAGCGCAGCGGAAATACAATGTAGAAACAAAAGTGGAGAAGATCAAACCTCACACACGATGATGTAACGAGGTTCGGAGATGATACTCCTACTCCTCGGCGTGTCCATAAGGTGGACGAAGCCTATCAATCCGTCGGTGGATGAAACCCCAGATAACCGGCTAATATGAACTCCTTCTGGGTGGAGAAACCTCGCCACAATCTCTCTTGCAACAGCAAGAACGGAGTACAACCAATAGAGAAAGAAAACAAGAACAATATAAATGTAAAAACACTTTGCTTTCCTTCTCGTCGACTGGAGTTCGATGAAGCAGCAACTTCACGATGTCAACAACAGCTGATCACCCAGTCGAGGGAAGCTCACACGAAGCTTCAGGAATAGGGAGCTCAGCAAAGCTCAGATCGCAAGAGTGAGGAAGAAGGAAGTTGTATCGAGAGAGTTATTTCTTCTCCTGTAGCAGCCTTATATCCTGCACCTGCGAAGAAGACAAAGAGCAACATAGAAATCTAGCCGTTGTGTCGGAACGGCTAGGCCTGGACCGATCAGGCTCCAACCAGATCTGTCTAGGAGTCTCCTGATCGGTCTGTGGACCGATCTGGCCCTAGGCTGATCGGTCCCCAAACCGATCAACCAACTCTCACAGAGAGTTGGCTTCGAAGTTTGATCGGTCTGTGGACCGATCAGACTATAGGTGGATCGGTCCACAGACAGATCCCCTCCTATCGCTCTCTAAAGTCCTTCGCTTCCTGATCGGTCTACAGACCGATCAGTTAACCCACAGAAATATTCTGTTTGGTTACTGATCGGTCACCAGATCGATGCAGACAATCAGAGTATCACTGGATCGGTCACCAGACCGATCCAATGCCTTAGAGCTTCCCAGCCCTAAACCCTAAAGCCTTCCCGGTCTAGAGAACGAGCTATCGAGCCCTCTCTGACATAGTCCGGAGAACGAGCTACCGAGCCCTCTCGGACTTCATCCGGTCCAGAGAACGAGCTCCCGAGCCCTCTCCGACCTCGTCCGGAGAACGAGCTACCGAGCCCTCTCCGACTTCGTCCGGTCCAGAGAACGAGCTCCCGAGACTTCTCTGACCTAGTCCGGAGAACGAGCACCAAGCCCTCTCCGACTTCGTCCGGTCCAGAGAACGAGCTACCGAGCCCTCTCCGACTTCATCCGGTCCAGAGAACGAGCTACCGAGCCCTCTCCGACTTCGTCCGGTCCAGAGAACGAGCTACCGAGCCCTCTCTGACCTAGTCGGGAGAACGAGCTACCGAGCCCTCTCCGACTTCCCATGCCAAGCTTCTATACTTGGACTTCTCCCGTGCCAAACTCCCTGCTTGGACTTTTCCATGCAAAGTCTCCATACTTGGTCTTTTCCCGTGCCAAGCTCCCTGCTTGGACTTTTCCGTGCCAAGTCTCCATACTTGGACTTTTCCCGTGCCAAGTCTCCATACTTGGACTTTTCCCCGTGCCAAGCTCCCTGCTTGGACTTTTCCGTGCCAAGTCTCCATACTTGGACTTTTCCCGTGCCAAGTCTCCATACTTGGACTTTACCGAATCAAGTCAACTCAAGTCGGGTCAACTAGGTCAACCTTGACCGAAGGTTGCACCCACAATCTCCCAAGTTTGTATTCTTGTCAAACATCAAGATACAACTTTTCTATTCTCGTCAAACATCAAAATACAACTCGAGTCAGGTCAACTCGAGTCGGGTCAACCAGGTCAACCTTGACCTAAGGTTGCACCAACAATCTCCCCCTTTTTGATGTTTGACAAAAATCATAATCAAGTTAGGTTAACCCGATAACCTAACTTAGGTTTTCCAATAGTTCTCCAATCAATGTTCTTCCTTGAGCATTCTCCCCAAACTCCAATGTTCTTCCTTGAACATTCTCTAGACATTTCTCCCCCTTTTTGACACACATCAAAAAGAGTGAATCAAGGTCAAGAGTTTCTTCCTAATGAAAGTCTCATACCTTTCATTGAAACCCTTAATTTCCCCATTGATACTAAATACAACAATCAACATAGTGACAATCCCCACATCACTAATCTTGACGAGTAAAAACTCCCCCTAAAAGTCAACTCCCCCTTGACCAATAGGTAAAACTCCCCCTAAAGGTCAACTCCCCCTTGACCATTGCACCAACAATGTCTTGGAGAGTTTCAACCCTTTAGAAATCTAAAATACCAACTTCCAGCTGAAATTTCAGACAATCAGTCGAAAACCTCACTGGATCGGTCACCAGACCGATCCACACTTCCTTGGATCGGTCCAGTGACCGATCTAGACCTCCCTGGACCGATCAGCATCCCCTCTGATCGGTCCACAAAACTCTGATAGGAATTTCTGATTTTTCTCCCGAAATTCAGAAACCCCTAAAAAATCACAGAAAATTCTAAAAATTGTAAAATTTTGAGAATACATTCCTCATAACATATATTATCATGGAAAAATAGTTTTCTATAAAATTAACTTCCATTTTTAAATCTTGATACAAAGTTCGAAAGACTTTGAAATAGCTCAAGGTTAATCCATCTTTGTGTCAACTTGCTCAATGATGAATGCTATTATTAGAAAAGCTTCATCAAGGTTTTTCCAATCAATTTTGAAATGATTTTAAACCATTTAATTTAGGACCACAATCTTAGGGCTAAGTGTACATGACTTGTACGCAAGCTTTCCCTATAGTTCTCAATTTCGAATTAGGCTCATCTAGGTACAAGAACTATGCACCTTGATCCTAACTCATAATCCTAATATCTCACACACATCTAAGGTGTATCAAACACATCCAAGTCAATTTTGATGTGAGATATGGGTTTAGGTCATCTTAAGCTAAGTTCTCATGCATTTTCTAAACAACAATTTGATCTCCATATCAAATTATGTTTTTATCCTTAAATCAATTTAATTGATCATACATGCAAGAGATGATGACATGATATAAAATAATATCATAAGTGAAAACATGTGCCAATGTCATGATGTCATGGCATAAAGTATGAAACTTAAATAAGGCATGACATATAACTAATCTAAGCATTATCATGACATTTCAAATGATAGCAAATTAGATATGATGTCATGACATAGCATATGGCAAACAATATATGGAAAATAACATATAAAGGTATAGAAAATACCTAATTCTAGCTTTAGTTGCCATTTTTGATAATTTTGATCATTTTCCATAAATTCTATATTCCTAAGTGTAATAGATCTAAAATCATATACTAAAGATTTTTATATCACTATGTGCCAATTAGATTGACCCTAGAAAATTCCTCAAGTGTGGTTGGCACATCCTAATCACCTTAGGAATGAGTAAAATTTTAAATTTCATTTTCAAGGCTTGATTACACCTTGAAAATTCCTAAAATGCCACCTTTTGCCATGATTAGGTTAACTACCTATCCAATTAAGGTTGGCACACCCTAACCCATCTAGCGTGATGGAATCACGCTCCTAGGAACCCAAAACCTATTTGAGCTCATTGGGTTCACTAAATATTCACTAGGGATGACTTCCCTAGCAACCCTCCTAATGACCCTCCTAGGCTTTAAAGCGTTGGTCATTTGGGACTCATCAAGATCAACTCTAGGGGTGACTCCTCTTGTGACCTTGGTGATGGTCTTCCTAGCCCTAGGTCTTATTCCATAATCGAATGGAACATTATGATAAGTGGGCTTGACCACTTGAGACTTAGGTTTGTGACTCAAACCTCTCATGTCCTTGGGCTTTTGTTTTTGACCCTTAGACCCTAGAGTTGACTTCTCCAAATTCTTAAGAGTCTTTTCTAAGGTGTCAAGTCTTGACCTCAAGACTTGATTTTCCTTCTCTAATACCTCAAGCTTTAATTTTCCATTTTTCTTTGAGGTATTCCTAGGCATATGTCTAGTTGTTTTGGGATTCCTATCTAGGTTTTCCTTAACCTTAGATGAGTTAACTCTAGGGTTGGCATTTCTAGCATTGTCCTTATCTAGGCTAACATGTTTGGCACCTAAGCACATGTATCCGTTTCTATGGTTATCATGCTTATCATTATTGACAATTGCAATAAAACTACTAGTATGTGTTTTATTTGAATTGCAAGAATGTGCCTTAAAGGATACCTTAGGGTTTGCCTTAGCTCCCCCCATAGATGTGCTTGGTCTCTTGTCCTTGTGAGATTGCCTCCCCCTTGGTCATTGACTCCTATAATGTCCCCTTTGCTTGCATTGGAAGCACACCACGTGCTTCTTGCCCTTGCGTATCGGGACTCCGGCTTCCTTGACCTTTGGCGCCGGTGGAGTCTTCCTAATCCTCTTTGGACATTTACTCTTGTAATGCCCATATTCCCTACACTCAAAGCACATTATATGTAATTTATTTGAAATTAAGTTGCTTGAGTTACCTAGGGTTGAGGATGGATATACGCTCTCTTTTTCATCCCTTCCGGAGGTAGAGGCTTCTTCTTGCACCAATCTTGATGAAGAACTCTCCTCCTCTTCTTCCTTAGATGTTGAGTAGCCCTCAACTTCTAATTCCATACCTCCATGATGTGAGCTACTTGGCTCACTTGACTCCTCTTCATGATTTGAATTGGAGCTCTCCTCATGGAACTTAGCCAAGTTGTTCCACAACTCCTTGGCATCGTTGTATCCACCTATCTTACACAAGATATCATTAGGTAATGAAAATTCAAGGATTTTCGTTACCTAGTCGTTGATTGTGGATTGGTGGATTTGTTCCTTCGTCCACTTCTTCTTCTCGAGAGGTTCTCCCTTTTTATCCACTGGAGGAGTAAAACCTACTCATATACAATTCCAATTCACTAGGTTAGTCATAAGAAAATACTTCATTCTTACCTTCCAATACGCGAAGTCGTTGCGATCGTAGAAGGGTGGAATCATGATGTCTTCTCCAAGTAGATCCATTCTCTAGCTTGTGCTCCCCCGGGTGTTAATCCGACGAAGAGCAACCTTGGTCTGATACCACTTGTTAGGACCTTCGGATGCGGCTAGAGAGGGGTGTATGAATAGCCGACCTCAAATTATTGTTTCTTCCTACAATTTAGGTTAGCGCAGCGGAAATACAATGTAGAAACGAAAGAGGAGAAGATTAAACCTCAAACACGATGATGTAACGAGGTTCGGAGATAATACTTCTACTACTCGGCGTGTCCGTAAGGTGGACGAAGCCTATCAATCCGTCGGTGGATGAAACCCCGGATAACCGGCTAATATGAACTCCTTCTGGGTGGAGAAACCTCGCCACAATCTCTCTTGCAACAGCAAGAATGGAGTACAACCAATAGAGAAAGAAAACAAGAACAATATAAATGTAAAAACACTTTGCTTTCCTTCTCGTCGACTGGAGTTCGATGAAGCAGCAACTTCACGATGTGAACAGCAGCTAATCACCCAGTCGAGGGAAGCTCACACGAAGCTTCAGGAATAGGGAGCTCAGCAAAGCTCAGATCGCAAGAGTGAGGAAGAAGGAAGTTGTATCGAGAGAGTTATTTCTTCTCCTGTAGCAGCCTTATATCCTGCACCTGCGAAGAAGACAAAGAGCAACACAGAAATCTAGCCGTTGTGTCACAACGGCTAAGCCTGGACCGATCAGGCTCCAACCTGATCGGCCTAGGAGTCTCCTGATCGGTCTGTGGACCGATCAGGCCCTAGGCTGATCGGTCCCAAGACCGATCAACCAACTCTCACAGAGTGTTGGCTTCGAAGTCTGATCGGTCTGTGGACCGATCAGACTATAGGTGGATCGGTCCACAGACCGATCCCCTCCTATCGCTCTCTGAAGTCCATCGCTTCCTGATCGGTCTACAGACCGATCAGTTAACCCACAGAAACATTCTATTTGGTTACTGATCGGTCACTAGACCGATCCAGACAATCAGAGTATCACTGGATCGATCACCAGACCGATCCAATTCCTTAGAGCTTCCCAGCCCTAAACCCTAAAGCCTTCCCGATCTAGAGAATGACCTATCGAGCCCTCTCTGACCTAGTCCGGAGAACGAGCTACCGAGCCCTCTCCGACTTCATCCGGTCCAGAGAACGAGCTCCCGAGCCCTCTCCGACCTAGTCCGGAGAACGAGCTACCGAGCCCTCTCCGACTTCGTCCGGTCCAGAGAACGAGCTCCCGAGTCCTCTCTGACCTAGTCCGGAGAACGAGCTACCGAGCCCTCTCTGACTTCGTCCGGTCCAGAGAACGAGCTACCGAGCCCTCTCTGACCTAGTCCGGAGAACGAGCTACCGAGCCCTCTCCGACTTTGTCCGGTCCAGAGAATGAGCTACCGAACCCTCTCTGATCTAGTCCAGAGAACGAGCTACCAAGCCCTCTCCGACTTCGTCCGGTCCAGAGAACGAGCTACCGAGCCCTCTCTGACCTAGTCCGGAGAACGAGCTACCGAGCCCTCTCCGACTTCCCATGCCAAGATTCCATACTTGGACTTCTCCCGTGCCATGCTCCCTGCTTGGACTTTTCCATGCCAAGTCTCCATACTTGGTCTTTTCCCGTGCCAAGCTCCCTGCTTGGACTTTTCCGTGCCAAGTCTCCATACTTGGACTTTTCCCGTGCCAAGTCTCCATACTTGGACTTTTCCGTGCCAAGTCTCCATACTTGGACTTGTCCCCGTGCCAAGTTCCCTGCTTGGACTTTTCCGTGCCAAGTCTCCATACTTGGACTTTTCCCGTGCCAAGTCTCCATACTTGGACTTTACCGAATCAAGTAAACTCAAGTCGGATCTACCAGGTCAACCTTGACCGAAAGTTGCACCCACAATCTCCCAAGTTTGTATTCTTGTCAAACATCAAGATACAACTTTTCTATTCTCGTCAAACATCAAAATACAACTCGAGTCAGGTCAACTAGAGTCGGGTCAACCGGGTCAACCTTGACCTAAGGTTGCACCAACATTGTATTGGGTGGTACTTGCGCTCTATTGTGTTTACTTGTCTTATGGACTTATGTTTTCTTCGAGTTTGCTACTGCACCACTATTATTACAACAAATTGTAATAATTTTTGGACAAACCAGAAATCATATCTAAGTCCATCATGAAGTTTCCGAGCCATACAACTTCTATGGTTGCCTTAAAGGCTGCCACAAACTCAGCTTCTATGGTGAAGACCGAGAAACATCTATGCTTAACACTCCTCCATTGTTATAGCTTTACCTCCTAAAGTAAACACAAAACCCCGAGGTCGACTTACTATTGCCTCTATCTGATTGGAAGTCAAAATCCGTGTAACCCATAGGGATCAAATTACTAGCATATATTCTCTAGTATATGCTTTACAGCAGTCTAGTGTCCTGGTCCTGGGTTACTTCGATATCTGCTAACTATGCCCTGAGCAAAACAGATATCCAGTCTCGTATATAGTATTATTACATTAGGCTTCCTATAGCCGAAGCATAAGGAACTACCTTCATGTCCTTTATCTCCTTTGATGTCTTCGGAGACATTTCATTAGATAATGCTACTCCATGCCTAAAAGGTAGAAACCTTTCTTGGAGTCTTGCATGCTAAAACGAGCAAGGATTATTTTGATATATGAGGCTTGGAATAAGCACAATATTCTTTTCTTGCGATCCCTTATTACTTTGATCCCAAGAATATGTGCATTCTCCCAAGTCCTTTATATCGAATTTGTTTGGACAACCATACCCTTACTTCTGGCAACATTTTGATATTGTTTCCAACTACCAAAAATGTCATCTACGTATAGTACAAGAAATACCACCACATTTCCATCACACTTCCCAAGACTTATTTGAATAAATCCATAGTTCTGGATTACTTCATTAGACCAGATGTCCAAGACCTTGAAGCTTTGCTTCAGTCCATAGACCAATTGAGCTTACATACTAAATGCTCCTTGCCTTTTCAATGAACCCTTCTGGTTGCTTTATATGGATATTTTCTTCAAGACTTCCATTAAGGAAAGTTGTCTTGACATCCACTTACCAAATCTCATAGTCCATATAGATAAAAGAATCCGGATAGACTTAAGCACGACCACCGGTGAAAATTTTCCTTTTTCAACAAGCCTTGCTTTGAAAATTTCCACCTTCCTATCTACCCCTCTTTTCCTATTGTAGACCTATTTACACCCAATGGCTTTTACACCATTTAGTGGTTCTACAAGCTCCCAAACTTTATTAGAATACATATATTCTAATTCTGTATTCATTGCTCTTTTCAAAGATGCTGCATCTTTATCTTGGAGCGCTTCGTCATATGTCCGAGAATTAGGTTCATGTTCACCAGGGATCAAGTCCAAAGACTCTCCCAAAACATGAATATTTTAGGTTGCCTAACAACCCTCCCACTATGACGAGGCACTTTTTGCAATTATGTATCATCTGTGATACGTGCTACAGTTTCTTGTGATATTTCATCTTGTACAGTTGGTACTAGATTAGACGTGTCCTTTATTATTTCCTTAAGAACAAACTTACTTATGGGCTTATGGTTTATTACATAGTCCTCTTCTAAAAATCGTGCATTGGTGCTAACAATGACTTTCTGATTTTTAGGACTATAAACCTCCTTTCGTTTCTCTAGGATAACCTACAAATAAGTGAACTCCTGTCCAACTTATCATTGTCTCTCATGTGCTAGACCACACAAATCTGAATATGCTTCAGACTAGGCTTACACCCATTCTGCAATTCTATGGGAGTAGAGAGTTCTGACTTAGAAGGTACTATGTTCACTTCCGTTTCCAGTGTATATCCTCAAAACAAATTTTGGTAATTCTGAATAACTTATCATTGATCTAACTATTTTCATAAGAGTCCTATACCTTCTTACTACACCATTCTGTTGGGGTGTGCCAGATGCAGTTAGTTGGGATTGAATCCCATCTTCTGATAAGTGACTCATAAACTCTCCCAAGAGGTACTTGCCACTACGATCTCAACGTAGTATATTGATACTTTTACCTTGACGTTACTCCACATCAGCCTAATACTCAAAGCACTTAGACTTGTTTGTGGCTTATCAAGTAAATGTACTCGTATTTTAAATAGTTGTCTATAAAATAGATGAAATATTCAAAACCACCTCTTTCCTGGGCAGTCATAAATCCACACAAATCAGAATGAACTGATTCCAACATATCTTTGGCTCCATACCCCTTAGACTTAAAAGCTTCTTGGTTATTTTTCCTTCCAAGTAAGACTCGCAGGTTGGAAAGATTTTCACTACCAATGAACCCAAGAGTTCATTGGTTATTATCCTTTGAATCCTACTCAAGTTAATATAACCTAGCTTTAGATGCCAAAGATAAGATTGGTTCATCTACGAAGGATACTTTCTCTTTTAAAAGTTAGAAGATGTGTTATTAATTTTCATTTGTTGCATCGTGGAATTTGTTGGATTTATAAATTGCCAACCAATGTACTAGAACAGATATTTTCCCTCTTTCCTTGATAACAACTTTGTTATCAAAAGAGACAGAATATCAAGTTTAGAAACTGAAATCTAGTTCTTTCTTAGTACGTAAAGACAATTTCTTAAAACCCAAGTTTTATTCCTCTCGGAGGATAAACACCTCCCACTGCAACAGCTACTACTTTTACAACAGTGCCCATGTAGACGGTGATTTTCCTTTCATATAGTTGTCGGGTTTCCTGAAATAAATTACAGACATGATCAGTGGTTCCGTATCTACACACCAGGTACCAGTAGATAACTTCACTAAACATGTAACAACTAATGAATAAAATACACCTTTATTGTTCTTAGTTCTAAGAAGACAGTCCACCTTAATGTTAAAGTCTTATTTCCAATCATTATAATTGGGACCACTAAGTCTATGCTATATTATAACAGCTAGGGGATTGACCAACATTTTAAATCCTAAGAATCACAAAAATATTTGGTCAAGACCAACTCATTAAAAATCCCCATGAATTTTGTATGCCACGTTAGTGTGGATGTATACAAATTCAAAGAGGAGATTTTATCCATTAATTTTATTATCTCGTCAACCATACTTTATGACAAAAAAATTAATATTTGGTTTTGTCTTTGGTCAAATATTTGGTCAAAACTTTGAATTTAAAATAATATTGATTCCTCAAAATAATATCATTTAAATTCACCAACAACTTAAACACCGTGAATTTTACATGCCACGATAGTGTGTGTTAGCTAGAGCCCTAGAGCCAATCATTTGATGATTGTTTTATGGACTTGTTGTATCATATTCTATATAAATAAAGGCATTTGATTTTTGGTTATTATACTTACTTGTATTGGTGCCAAATAAACTAAGTATAATAACGTCCTTGAGTAGAAGGTTCTTACCTATATCAATCGGTTAGCTGAACCAATAGTGAGATGATATAGGGAACACTACTCTTAATCATTCCTAGTCTTGTATTAACATTCAGGGACAATGTTAATGCAACAAGACTAGCATGTAGATCAACTCGATGACTTGATCTCACAAGTCATGGATATAGAGATATCAAGTTGACACATGGGTATGCATTAGAGAATGTATACTGAATGACCCGCCATGAGAAAGTATCATGGATCGTTATATGAGTGTGATATACTTTCTTATGTGGCTATTAGTATGACTACTAGTCCTTGGACCTGAAGTCACCATGGATCCCTACATAAGGAGTTATGTACTTTGCTTTCGTCAAAAGCCACCCGTAACTGGGTGGACTATAAAAGTGATTACTGGGTATGCAACGAATTATGCATAGGGATGTGAGTGATGTAGATGGGATCTATCCCCCCCTATATGACGGGAGAGACATCGGAATTCTTGATAGAGTGAGACCACAAAGTGCATGGCCATGCCCAAATGAGTCAATATGAGATATTGAGCTCATTTGTTTTAGTGAGTCTACTTGGAGTTCAAGATTTAGATTGATCAGAGGATGACATGGTCTATGCCTCACATTGATCAATCTAGATGTCTAGGATAGAAGGACACTTGTCATATATTGTGAGGAGTCACAATTAGTAGTCACAAGGTGATGTTGGATCTCAACATTCTTGTAACTTGGCTAGTAATGATGTATTGCTAGATACCGCTCATTACTTATGCTTCTAAATAAGTTTAGGGGCATTGCCAACGTTACAAGAACCTATTGGGTCACACACAAAGAACAAGTGGATGGAGATTAGGTTCATATGATGAACCAAGAGGATTAGATTCATGTGATGAATCAAATTGGATTAAGAGTAATCCTAATTGGGCTAATTGAGTTAGACTCAAGTTGATTCATGTGTTCAATGAGTCTAATTTAGATTATGACTCATTGAATCAATTTAATTAAATGAATTAGATTCATTATATTAAATTGGCTTGAATTAAATGGTTGGATTAGATCAACCATGAGAGAGATTATGTCAAGTTTGACTTGACTTGAGAGGAAGAGGAAGAGTCAAGTTTGACTTGACTTTATACCATATCATTTGTGACTTGGCATTAGGAGAACTAATGATGATGTGCCACATCATCACATGTGCTACCTCATGGAGGTTACAACTATTCTCTTTAATGGCCTTCACATTAATTGTGATTAATGTGAAGGGGTTACACCTCTTGTAGTGGCCGGCCAATTCATGAAAAAGAAGTTTTTTTTTTTCATTTTGGTTAATAACTCTCATTCAAGTGATCTTCCTCCTCCCAAACTCTCTTCTTGCTCCTTTCTCTACTGTTGCCGTGGGTTTCAAGCAAGGGAGATGAAAGGACATTTAGTCTAATCCAAGAAGAAAGGTTAGTGAAAGTCACATAGAGATTTTAGAGGAGTGTGTTCTCTTCTTTTCTTTTCTTCTTCTTCCAATCCCATCCGAGAGCATCAATAAGTGCTAGCACACTTGTGGTGTTCTCTTCTCCATCCTTGTGTGTTAGAGAACACATCTTGTTCGTGTGGATACTACTAGAGGTGTGTACATTTGAACACACTCGAGATCCGGCGTACCTTGGACGAGCGGGATTTGCAAAGGGCACGCAACAAGGGTAACCTTCTAAACATGTAGATATAAGTGTAGATCTAGTTAGTAAACTCGTACATGTAAATTTTGTTTTATACTCTTCGCACGAATCCGTTGGCTAGGGACTTTCTGGGTTTCCGCGACGCGAAAAAGCGGTTTTCACGGCCCGAAAAACCCAACAGTGTGGACGTATATAAAATTGAACATTTGTAAGAGGAGGGTTATACCCATTAATAACCTTGTCAACCTATCTTTATGACAAATAAAATTACCTCAAACACCGTGAATATTGTTGGTGCAATATTCCCTAGGTCAAGGTTGACCTGGTTAACTTAGCTTGAATTGGGTCAAGCTCGAGTCTTGATGTTTGGGGTTCGATGTTTGAAAATACATGGAGACTTGATATGAAGATTGCAGGTGCAATTGTTCATGTGGTGTGATTGTGAAGGAGAGTCAAGTAGGTCAAGGGATTGACCGGATACTCGATTGGAAAAGTCCTGGTGAGTGAATCCAGGCAGTTATGGAAAGTCCTAGTGAGTGAAGCTACGCAGGTGGAAAGTCCTGGTGAGTGAAGCCAGGCAGATGAGAAGTCCTAGTGAGTGAAGCTAGGCAGAAGGAAAGTCCTAGTGAGTGAAGCTAGGTAGATGGAAAAGTCCTGGTAAGAGAAGCCAGACAGATGGAAAGTCCTAGTGAGTGAAGCTAGGCAGAAGGGAAGTCCTGGTGAGTGAAGCCAGGTAAGGGAAATCCATATGGATCAAGGTTGATCGGACATCTGGTGTTGGGAAGTCCAAGTAGGTCAAAGGGATTGATCGGATACTTGGCACGAGGAAATCCAGATGGGTCAAGGTTAACCAGACATCTGGTGGAAGTCCAAGTGGGTCAAAGGGATTGACCAGACATTTGGTAAGGGAGTCCTAGCAGGTCAAGGGTGACCAGATGGTAGGCATGTGTTGGTTGCTACTCGGAAAGCCTAGAGGTTCCACTGTACAAAAATTTTGTACAAAGATCTGAACCTTTTCCTAGCTACCATGTGTTCTTTTAAATTAAATTTTGGATCGCCTGCGGAACTTAACACGTTTGATCCAAAACTTAATCTATTCGTTCTTTTAGGTTTTGACTTGGGTCTCCTGCGAAACTTAACACGTTCGACCCAAATCACCTTAAGTTATTAATTCCATTAAATATTAATTTCCATAATTGGTTCCCAGTACTGACGTGGCGAGGCACACGACCTTCTTGGATATGGGAGCAACCACCACCGACTAGACAAAACCTTTTATGGAAAGCTAATATTTAATTTCCTAAAATAACTTTAGGTTAACCGAAAAGAACAATCAAATCACAAGGAAAAGAAAAAACAAAAGAACACAACATCGAAAAACATATTCGAAATTCTAGAATCGTAAGCCTCTTGTATTTGGTATTATTTCCATAAATAACTAGCATGATGCGGAAAGAAAAATTACTAGTTATACCTTGTAGAAAAACCTCTTGATCTTCTACCGTATTCCTCTTCTAACCTCGGACGTTGTGTGGGCAACGATCTTCCGAGATGAGAAACCACCAAGCACCTTCTTCTCCTCCTAGCTAGGTTCGGCCAAAACAAGAAAGCTTCACCAAGGAAGAAGAAAAACACCAACCAAGCTCTAAGAGATGCAAGCTTCCTCTCCTTCTTCTTCTTCTTCTCCAAGTAGTATCCGGCCTCCACAAGACCTCCAAGCAATAGAGAGTTTCGGCCACCACAAAGAGGAAGAAGAGAAGAGATGATGGCCGGCCACAACACCAAGGAAAAGAGGGAGAGAAAACAATAGAGGTTGTATCTCATGAAAGCACCCTCACCCCTTCTTTTATATTCCTTGGCCTAGGCAAATTAGGAAATTTAATTACAATAAAATTTCCTCAATTTCCTTGACATGATTTAATTTAGAAAAATAAAACAAATTTTCCAAATTAAACTTCAATGGCCGGCCACATCATTGGAGAGCAAATTGGACAAGTTTTAATCAACAATTAAAACTTCCTAATTTGTTTCCGGAAATTTTAAAAATAAAATTTCTCTTTAAAAATCTCTTCATGGTTGATAAAAGGAAATTTCTATAATTTTAATTTTATCAACATGTGGATAATTTTTAAAGAGAAAATAAAATAACTCTCCAATCTACAAATAAGGAAAGAGATCTAATCTCTTTGTTTAATCTTTTGTAAATCTTTTACAAGAGAGATATTTTAATTTTAATTCTCTTTAATAAATTATTTCTTCCACATAATAAAAACTAAAATTAAAATCCCTTTTAAATTTAATTTGGCCGGCCCCCACTAGCTTGGGTTCAAGCTAGGGCCGGCCACCCAATTTTATACCTAGGCCGACCCTAGCTTGTTCCCAAGCTAGCTTGGCCGGCCCCTATTGTGTGGGTATAGAAGGTGGGTATAGGTGGGTATAGAACTCTATAAATAAGAGGCTACGATAGGGACTGAGAGGAGGAATTGGTTTTGGTCTCCCGATAAAATTAAGCATCCCGTGTTCGGCCCGAACACACAACTTAATTTTATCAATAATAATTCATTCCACTAGAGAATTATTATTGAACTACCGCACCAATCCCAAATTACATTTTTTGGGCTCCTTCTTATTATGAGTGTGTTAGTCTCCTTGTGTTTAAGATATCGAATGTCCACTAATTAAGTGAGTTACTGACAACTCATTTAATTAATTTCTTAGTCCAAGAGTAGTACCACTCAACCTTATTATCATGTCGGACTAAGTCCACCTGCAGGGTTTAACATGACAATCCTTATGAGCTCCGATTGAGGACATTATCAACCTAGTATCACTAGGACACAGTTTCCTTCTATAATCAACAACACACACTATAAGTGATATCATTTCCCAACTTATCGGCTTATTGATTCATCGAACTAAATCTCACCCATTGATAAATTAAAGAAATAAATATCAAATATATGTGCTTGTTATTATATTAGGATTAAGAGCACACACTTCCATAATAACTGAGGTCTTTGTTCCTTTATAAAGTCAGTATAAAAAGAACGACCTCAAATGGTCCTACTCAATACACTCTAAGTGTACTAGTGTAATTATATAGTTAAGATAAACTAACACCTAATTACACTACGACCTTCCAATGGTTTGTTCCTTTCCATCTTAGTCGTGAGCTACTGTTTATAATTTATAAGGAACCGATAACATGATCTTCTGTGTGTGACACCACACACCATGTTATCTACAATATAAATTAATTGAGAAACTACATTTATCATAAATGTAGACATTTGACCAATGTGATTCTTATTTCTAGATAAATGTTTATACCAAAAGCTAGGCTTTTAGTATACACTCTAACAACATGATGTACTGACATGTCATGGAGGACTGTATGTTGGTCTGAGGGATTTTTGGACTTGATTTGGCAAGTCTGACATGGGCTATATCAATCAACCGATCGATTGGCTCATGCCCAATCGATTGGGTGAGTCCCTGCCACAAAGGCTTCTCCAATCGATCGTGTGATTGATTAGGGAGAATCACCGATCGCACAGAAAGCCTCCCAATCGATCGACCGATCGATTGGGAGCCTCCAATCGATCGGCTGATCGATTGGGAGTTGCGATTTTACGCGATAAGCCCTGGATCGATCAACTGATCGATCCAGGAGATTTCCAGGAGCACAGAGGCTTTGGATCGATTGCCCGATCGATCCAAAGCCTCCCCAATCGATTGGGAGCAATTCAATCGATTGGGATTCGACCTTGGCATCGTATTTAGCTGCTGGCGAGCGATTCCCTCTGCAGAACTTCCACGGCTCCGATTTTTTCTCTACACAGATCTTCACAGCAGTTCTCCACAGCTCTCATGCCAGATCTTGAAGGTTCTTGGAGGCTTGTGCTGGTGCACGTCCAAGTCAAGAGGCGAGGAAGAAGCTAGGGTTTGGGTTCCTTGTGTATATCTTGTAAACTTTTGCTTGTATTGTATCTCCCTTCCCTTTCTTCTTGTACTGTGAGCTTGTTGGGCTTCTTCACCTTCAATAGTTACCATAAAGGAGTGTTTCATTAGTGGAGGGTGCGTGAGTGTGTGGATCCTTGGATTAGTCACCTCTTCTTGAGGTGGATACCAAGTAAATCTACGAGTTAGCGTTGTGTGGTTGTTTCTTTGTATTTTCCGCTGCATTTCATCACAAGAAGCAAGCAACGACGAGCACGAGATCACCCCGAGCTATTCACCCCCCTCTAGCTACATTTCGGTTCCAACAAGTGGTATCAGAGCGAGGTCGCTCTTCACCGGAATCATCGCCGGAAGGGGCAACAAAGCTAGGGGGTGAAGAAGTTGAAGCAATTCATCAAAGTCAAAGAATTCAAGAAGCTCAACTTCAAGATGGAATTCCGAGATGGACTCAGATTCGACACGAGGGTGCCTCCACCATTCACAATGATGAGCTTCGATCTTTAGAGATCAAGGATAAAAAATTTCTTGATGGTGGAGATAGAGCAATGGTTTGCTCTCATGGAAGGCTTCGAAGCTCCAACAAGTTTAAAGGGAAAAATTCTCAAGAGGAGCAAGTGGAGCCAAGAACAAATTCAAAGGAGCGAGGCCAATGATAAAGTGACCAAGCTTTTGGTCAATCTATTGCCTAGCCACATTTTGGAGCAAATTTGAGAATTCAAGGATGCCAAGGAGCTTTGGAGCAAATTGGCAATGATTCATGAGATCCCCTCCACTATAAGATCAAGAAGAATCCAAAGAGGGTGACTCATTGGATCAAAATCAAGAGGACTCTGAAGTTGAGAGATGCTCAACTTCCGAAGAAGAGGTCCAAGAAGCTTCATCTTCAAAGGAATACAATGAAAAGGGCAAAGAGGAAGCATACTCTTTGTTCCATGTACAAGAGGAAGATGAAGAAGCCTCCACCTCTAGGATTGATGGGGAGCGACCTTTGTTGACATCGGATCAGGAAGAAGGAGAAGCTTCTACATCCGGGTCAAATGGAGAAGCAGACATTGCATCCTCCAAAAATCAAGAAACATCAAATGGAGGATCAAGTGTCATCCCTACATGTGAAGGTAAAAATATTTCCATTAAAAATAAAAATCACATCATATGTTTTGAATGTAGGGAACATGAGCACTACAAAAGTAAGTGCCCTAAATTCGCTAAGAAGAAGGGCCAAGTGGCACCTAAGGGCAAGGAGAAATCCAAAAAGACCGCTCCCACAACAAAGAAGAGCAAGGAGCACATTGTGTGCTTCTTGTGTAACCAAAAAGGACATTATCAGAGCCAATGTCCTAAGGGGAAGAAAGTGGTCAAAGTCAAAGGAGGAAGCACGAGTAAAGGGGGAGCTTCCAATGTAAAATGTAAGGTATCATTTTTTGAACCTATTCCTTTGACAAATGGTAAAAAGCATGCTAATTCCAATTTTTATCATTTTAATGGTATTTACCATAAAAATAGGAAGCATGATAGCATTAAAGAAAAACATATGGCTCTTCATGCTAAGACTACCATACCTAGGGTTAGGAAGGTAGGTAAAAGGTTAGGGAATTACAATAAGGGCCATAGTTATAAGCCTAGAAATAAAAATGCTCAAGGATTTAAAGAAAAACCAAAATCTAGGGATTTATGGGAAGAAAATCAAGTCTTGAGGTCAAGGCTTGATAAAATAGAAAAGACCCTAAAAAGGATGGAAAGTATCCTAAAAGGGCAAAATGAGCAAAACCTAGATTTAGCACTACAAGGGTCATCCACGGGCCATAGGGGTTTGGGATACAAACCTAAAATTAAAAGGGATGTGCCTTATTACCATATGGTTTCATATAATTATGGAACCAACCCTAGGTCAAATGGTCAAGTCAAAAATACTAGGGAGGTGATTCCTAAGAGTATTTTTGCAACAAACGTGACTAAGACTTCTAAGAAGTCCAAGAAAGTCACTAAGAAGATCACAAGGGAGGTAATCCCTAGAGTTGATCTAGAAATGTGACTAAGGCTTCCAAGAAGTCTAACAAGGTCACTAGGAAGGTATCTAGGGAAGTTATCCCTAGGGAATACCTAGAGCATCCAAGGAGCACCAATAGGTTTTGGGTTCCTAGGAGCATTTTCTCTACTCTTTTGATGTGATAGAGAGTGTCAACTCCGATTAGAAGGGTAGTTAACCCAACTTTGATGAAGTTGACACTCGGAGAGTATTTTCAAGGTTATTATTAACTTTTGAAAATTAAATAGATAATTAAGTTACTCTTGGAAAGAGTAAGATGTGCCATAAGGTGAGAAATTTGATTTTAAAATTAAATTGACACATTTAGGAAAATCATAAGAACTATCAAGTTGGGATTGTGGTATGTTCTTAGGAAATTGAAGGCAACTTAAGTCTTAATTTATTTTGTTACTCTTGGAAGAGTAAATAGTGTCAAAAATTTGAGGAATATACTTAATTTAAATTGGCACAAAAATTTATAAAAGCAAAAGAAATATCAAATTTGGGTGTTGGCATGTTTTTTGAGAAATAGTGGGCAATCTAGGTTTAAATTTTAATTTAGCTAAGGATTAAGGATACTTAGATAAATAATCTAGGTATTTCATTTATGCTAATTTACCATGCATTGTTTGCCCATCATATGCCATGACATCATATTTTGCATTCATGTTTTATTATGAAAAACACAAAAAAATACCATGTCATATCATACATACATCATGTAGTCATAGGAAATTTTCTTTTGAAAATTATTTATCTTTGATGTATGTCATAACACATCATGCAATGTTTTTAATTCCTTGCAAACTAAGGACAAATGACATTCATTAACAAGTAACATCCTTGGTGGATGTTTCTAACCTCAAAATGCCTAGATAGATATGCATGATCCTTAGATTAGGGCAAAAACAAAGTTTACATCTCACTAAGAACTATAAGGTGGCTTGTATGTGATTTTGTACACATTAAATACAAGTGAGATGTTAGGATGATGAACAAGACTCAAGATGTTGATTTAGTGCATTCTTTTGAGTTTTAAGTTCATCAAAACACATAGCTATGTGTTTTCCAATCATTGGGAAAGCTAATGTACAAGTCATATGCATTGAGCTCAAAGAATATAATTGAATATTGATTTTTGGAAATGATTTTAAAATACTTTTGAAAAACCTTGGTGAAGACTATCTTTTGATAGTAATCATTATTGAAAAGTTAGGCACAAACTAAAAGAAAACATTAAAGTTTTTACAAGTTTTCAACTTTGTGTCAATCTTGAAAAATAGAAAGTATTTTCATAGAAAACTATTTTTCCTTGATAGTATATGCCCTAAGGAATATCTACATGAATTTTCATGAATTTTCAATTTTTGTAGAATTTTAAGGGAGTTTCTGAAATTCATTGAAATAAATTTTCAGTTTTTCAGAGCTCCAATCGATCACAAGATCGATTGGAGTACCTCAATCGATTGGGAGATCTATTGAGAGGAGGTTTCCCATGATAGAAGCTCACTGGATTGATCAGCCGATCGATCCACGCAGTCTGAATCGATCAGTGGATCGATTCAGCAGGGTTCAATCGATTGGGACCCAACTCCAATCGATTGGGAATGCTGATTTTGGCTGGGAAAGCTTGATTTCAGCATTTTGAACCACCTTTAGTCTAGGTAATCATTTCTTACCCCTCAAAACACATTTTATACATTTAGGGGGAGTTTTCATGATGAAAATAAGGACGGATTGGTTAAGGGAGACTAAGTAGAGGTTTAGGTTGAGGTTTGGTTTCAATATTGAATTTTTGAACCTCAAAACTTCTAAATTTGGGTTTCCCTAAGTTTTAGGGATTCTAAGTCATTGTTGATGCAATGACAGATGTTACGTGTATGTCTTTAGGGTGAGTTACTCTTTAAGGACATGAAAATCTAATTTTCATACACCTTGGAAGGTGGTTAACCTTCTTTAGTGAAAATGCTCAAGGTTGGGCATTTGAATGTAATGGAGAGTGGATATCTTCATTAGTCAAGTGGTGTATGCTCATGAATGAGCATTTGATGACAATGAAGGGTATGAGACCTTCATTTGAATCAGGTGTGAATATACCAAGTGGTATATGCTCAAGGATGAGCGTTAAGAATAGTGAAGGGTATGGGACCTTCGTTATTATGTTGTGAACAACGAGTGAAGTTGTAAACAACGTTGGGTAACTCTTCAGGGGGAGAGTTTTTGATGTGTGCCAATAGGGGGAGAATGTGTCGTTAAGTTAGGCCTTCATTACCTAAAGAGGGAGTTTGCCCTCTAGGAAAGGGGAAGAATGAAGGAAACCATTATTCATATATTGGCATGAAGGGAGTTGAGGCTATGGAATTATCCTAACTTAAAAGTTCTATTGTCAAACATCAAAAAGGGGGAGATTGTTGGTGCAATATTCCCTAGGTCAAGGTTGACCTGGTTGACTGATCTTGAATTGGGTCAAGCTCGAGTCTTGATGTTTGGGTTTCGATATTAGACAATACAAGGAGATAAGACATGGAGATTGTAGGTGCAATTGTTCATGTGGTGAGATTGTGAAGGAGAGTCAAGTATGTCAAGGGATTGACCAGATACTTGAATAGAAAAGTCCTGGTGAGTGAAGCCAGACAGACAGTTGTGGAAAGTCCTAGTGAGTGAAGCTAGGCAGATGGAAAGTCCTGGTGAGTGAAGCCAGGCAGATGAGAAGTCCTAGTGAGTGAAGGTAGGTAGAAGGAAAGTCCTAGTGAGTGAAGTTAGGCAGAAGGAAAAGTCCTGGTAAGTGAAGTCAGGCTGATGGAAAGTCCTAGTGAGTGAAGCTAGGCAGAAGGGAAGTCCTGGTGAGTGAAGCCAGACAAGGGAAATCCAGATGGATCAAGGTTGATCGGACATCTAGTGTTGGGAAGTCCAAGTAGGTCAAAGGGATTGACCGGATACTTGGCACGAGGAAATCCAGATGGGTCAAGGTTGACCAGACATCTAGTGGAAGTCCAAGTGGGTCAAGGGAATTGACCGGACACTTGGTAAGGGAGTCCTAGTAGGTCAAGGGTGACCAGATGCTAGGCATGATGTACTAACAAGTCATGGAGGACCATATGTTGGTCTGAGGGATGTTTGGACTTGATTTGGCAAGTCTCACATGGGCTGGATCGAACAACCAATCGATTGGCTCATGCCTAATCGATTGGGTGATTGATTGGGTGAGTCCCCGCGACAAAGGCTTCCCTAATCGATTGTGCGATCGATTGGGGAGAATCTCCGATCGCACAGAAAGGCTCCCAATCGATCGACCGATCAATTGGGAGCCTCCAATCGATCGGCTGATCGATTGGGAGCTGTCATTTTGTGCGATAAGCCCTGGATCGATCAATTGATCGATCCAGACAATTTCCATGAGCACAGAGGCGCTCTGGATCGATCGACCGATCGATCCAAAGCCTCCCCAATCGATTGGTAGCAATCCAATCGATTGGGAGCAATCCAATCGATTGGGATTCGACCGTTGGCGTCGTATTTAGCTGTTGGCAAGCGATTCCCTCCGCAAAACTTCCACGGCTCCGATTCTTTCTCTACACAGATCTTCACAGCAGTTCTCCACAGCTCTCATGCCATATCTTGAAGGTTCTTGGAGGCTTGTGCTGGTGCACGTCTAAGTCAAGAGGCGAGGAAGAAGCTAGGGTTAGGGTTCTTTGTGCATATCTTGTAAGTTTTTGCTTGTATTGTATCTCCCTTCCCTTTCTTCTTGTACTGTGAGCTTGTAGGGCTTCTCTGTAACGCCCGCCCCTCCCCTTCTGATAGCAAGGGTGGCGCTATGCGAACATACATACATGTATATGCAATCATTGCAGTGGAAGAAAATTTAAAAACTTAATCATATAAACATACTAGGTGAGCATGCCAGCATTCATGCATATAAAATTCATTTACTATCTATTACTTGAAACATGATACATGCTTGTTTAGCTAAAGCATAAAGCGTACTAATTTAGAGGGAAACTAAACATGGATCTTGATCTCTATAGTTCATGATAACTAACAATTCTCTAATTAAATAAGTACTTAACATCTCAAGGTTTCATGGAAACAAGTATAAGTTCACCTTAAGTTTAAACCATCCAAACAAGTTCAAGTTAATATTATCAAAAGTAGCAAGAAAAGAAATAGTTCAAATGCAAAAGCTTAAAACATATATAAGTCTTGAAGCATAAAACATAGATCTCTTCTACCATGCCACCGCCACACACATCTTTGCCTCCTTGCTGCTCCCTTTAGTTTAGTCATTCTTTACCCTAATCTGCAGTACAAGGAAATTAAAAACTATAAGCATATAGGCTTAGTAAGATCCTTTCCTACTCACAAAAGCCATAAATCATGGAGTAGTGATATGTTCATTTAACCAACATCTAAATTTAACATTTCACGCTAGCATAAAGTAGTGTCATAATCATTTTTGCAAAATCATAAACATAGCATATGAGAGCGTAAACATAAGATAGTAGCATGTTCATCTTGGTATCATAGACATATATCAAGAGAGCATAAACATAAGATAGTAGCATGTTCATCTAGGTATCATAGACATATCTCAAGAGAGCATAAACATAACATAGTAGCATGTTCATCTACGTATCATATGTTGGAGCAATCCCAATGGTCCACGGGACCCTGTGTTTTGGTGTTTGGGCAAAGGGTTTATGTTAGGTTCACCCTTGTATTTGATATGTGTATTTGAGTTGTGCAGGTTTGCAGGATACACATGTGACTCAGGTTGATGGCTTCGGGTCCGGTGAAGGATGAAGCCTCCGAGGGACCGTGGACAAGGTAGCGAGGACAAGGGCCGAGGGAAGCGACTTCGAGGCATACGCGAAGGATGGCATTGGGGATGAGCTGCGGACTTGAATGCATCCGAGGGACGAGAGCCAAAGAAAGTATGCTTGAAGGCAAGAGGTTAAAGCTGCAAAGGAAACGTCAAATGAGTCGTAAGGGTGAGGGTACGAGTGCACGAGAGATTGTACTCGTAGTAAAATCCTAGTTTTAGGGTTTTACTGTAGCAGTACTATAGCATTACTGTAGCAGTATTGTAGCAATCGACTGCATGTTTTAGCAATCGACTGGTGCAGTTGAATGCGCAGTCGGCTGGGTGCGAACAGAGTGGTTCTGTTCATTCGGTCAGTGTGGATCAGTCGACTGTATGTTTTAGCAGTCGACTGCACCAGTCGACTGCAAGTTTTAGCAGTTGATTGATATCGAGCCGTTGGGATGTAATGGTCGAATTTCCATAGAGGGCAGTCGACTGCATGTTTTGGCAGTCGACTGGTAGGCGGGGTTTTCAACCCGCGTCCTATATAACCAAAGCTTGGGAGCTTGGTTATAGTTGACGAAATTAGTGGTGGTAAACCCTAATTAGTAGTCTACTTGTTCTCAAGTATTTGTGAGTGTTGTGGTGAGGTTTCTCCACCCACAAGAAGCTACTTGAGATAGCCGGAGTTTGTCGGGGGCTAATTCACCGAAGGATCAGGATTGTCCATCTCAAAGACACGCCGTGGAGTAGGAGCCCTAATCTCCGAACCACGTTAAACGAACGTGTTAGCGGTTTGCATTTCCTTTCTTAGTTTTAGCCTTTAGCTTGCTTGTTTTGTTTGTTTTCCGCTGTGCAAGCTAACATCGTAGGAGAAGCGATCGATTTGGGGGCATTGTCTATCCAACCCCCATTCAAGCCGGCCACCGATCCCCTACAAGTGGTATCAGAGTGAGGACGCTCTCCGTTGGACTAACCGCCAAGGAAGCACAAGATGACTGGCTTGATAGAACCACCAAAGCTTGAAGGTAGAGGCTTATGGGACATCACATATTGGATGATGAAGATGGAGGTTTTATTCAATACAGATTGGGACAGCATGATGGTGGTAAAGGAACCGTTCGAATTCCCGAAGGGCAAGAAGGGAAAGAAGCTCCGACCACGACATTGGACGGAGGAGCAAACCACACGATCAAAGGCAAACAACAAGGTAATATCTATATTGATTGATATTGTGCCTAATGACGTGATGAGCCTTTTAGGAAAATACGAGAATGCTCACGATTTGTGGAGCAAGATATAGAAGGTTCAATGGGGAGAACCTTTGTCTACACAAGAGGAGGAAAAATCGGAAGAAAAGGAAGATGTGGCTCAAGTAGAGGAGGAGCAACCGGAAGTCGATTCATGCTCAACTTCTGAGGAGGAGAAGGATGAAGAAAGGCCATCCACATGTGTGGATGAGAAAGATGTAGCATCTACATCCTCAAGGGTTGAAGAAGGGTTCAAGACAAATGAAGAAGAAATCTTGGAAGAAATCAACCTAGTGAGCACCTCCACTGAAGCAAAGTTAAGGGACCACATAATATGCTTCGAGTGCAATGAGAAGGGACACTACAAGAGTAGATGTCCATTGGGTAAGAAGAAGGTAAATCCTAAACCCATTCAAGTTAATTTAAACACTAACAAGGGTTGTAGGAATAAAGAAACCCAAGGAAAAAGGATGCGCATCATATGCTTCACGTGTGGGGAGAAGGGACATTACCACACAAAATGCCCCAAGAAGAGGGAGGTCAAGAAGCTTGCGCAATTAAAGAAATGGGAGAAAGAGAAGAAGAAGAAAAGCTCAAGTTAAGGGGGAGCTTCAAGGGTAAGGAAGGTATATCCTAATTTGGAGTGTAATTCAAATTTAAATTCTTATACTCCCATGCATGCTAGAACTAATTCTTATTATTTACCCAAGCATAACTTCGGTTTTAGATATCATGATAGAACTACGGTTAAGGTAGATCAAAACCCTAAGGTACCCATATATGATAAATCTAGAAATGGTAGACCTAAGGAGACCCAAGGCATTAATCCCAAGAAGGGGAGACATATGCCTAGAAAGGGTAGGTCTAGGAATGTCCAATTTGGACAAATTAACTCTACGGTTAGGAACCTAGAGAAGGAGAATCAAGCCTTAAGGGGAAAACTTGATAAGTTAGAACAATTCCTTAAGAGATTCAATGTTAGATCTAAGGAATTAAATATGGTGTTGGGTAGCCAAAGACCCAACCATGATAAGTCGGGCTTGGGATACTGATCTAGTCCCTCCAAGGCTAATGAGAGATCGTATGCTAGGGTGGCAAATGATCATGGTAAGGGAGAGTCCTCCAAAGCTAAGGGAAAGTCTTATGCTAGGGTTGCATATGACTATAGCAAGGAGAAGTCAGTAAATGGCAAGGGAAAGCCATTTAAAGGTAAGGAGAAATTAACCAAGGACAAGGTGCCCAAGGTTAAGAAGGTTAGGTTTGTAGGCCAAGTGTCACCAGAGGTGCACCGATGTGACCTAG
The DNA here is from genome assembly GCF_018446385.1 of Zingiber officinale. Lineage (NCBI taxonomy): Eukaryota > Viridiplantae > Streptophyta > Magnoliopsida > Zingiberales > Zingiberaceae > Zingiber > Zingiber officinale. The sequence goes on along the minus strand of NC_055988.1, from coordinate 57,335,594 downwards.
CCATTGTAGATGAGTCACCTAGGGAGGTGGCTAAGGCTAAGGGCTCTAGGGGGAGTTCAAAGAGTCAATTTGGGACCCATGGCTAATGGATCTCAAGTGGGTTTTACTTGGGAGTCTAGGGGAGTCATGGAATGTGCCAAGTGGTTTGGAGACGGACTTGAGTCTCAAACCTAGGGTTTTGGCACAATTGAGTTGTGTTTCATTCTTGAAAATATGACATTGGGGGTCATATAGCATGATAATTGGTTTTGGATGTATAGATTCCATATAAATCAATGCTAGGGGTGCATTGTGGGTTAGTATGGGCAAAAACATCAAGAGTAAGCCAAAACTAGGACTTTAGGTCAAGGTTCAATTGAACTTTTTAGCTAGTTTTATGTTTTGTGTCAATCTTGGGATTCGTGATAAATATATTTTTATATATATTTTTCCCAAGTAGAAATTGATAAAATAGACCTCTTCACAAAATTTTAGAATTTTTGGAGGGCTGTGGAATTTCTGGCGCGTTTATGAAGTTGGCCAGAAAAGACTGATTTTTATATGAATAGTGTACCAGTCGACTGGTACAGTGTTTTTGAGCACAAAATGTCTCTGTAAGCTCGTTTTCATGGGGGCAGTCGACTAGTACTTCTTGCAGTCGACTAATACCAGTCTGAAAGTGTTTTCAGCACTGGATTTTGACCGAGTCGACTCGTATAGATGTATGTGATCCATGGGGGATAAATACATGAGTTTAGGGTCAATTGGATGATAAGTTTTCAATAATTGAGATATTGTTCGAAAGCGTTTTGGATGTTAGGCAAAGGGGGAGAAGTAAGGTTTAGTTGGGAAAACCTTAGTGCCATTGCATAGGGGGATAGATTCTTAAAAATCCCTGTGGAAAAATTTCTAGCTCAATGGGGAGCATAGTGTAGGGGGAGGATAGGTTCCAATGCATGTTTGCAATTTTATTTCGGCGTTGTAAGTCCAAGTGTGTAGCCTTGCCATCGTAAGTCCATTCGGCGATGTAAGTCCAAGTGTGTAGCCTTAGCAACGTAAGTCCATTTATTTTAGCATGTTTATTTGCTATTATGTTTTCCCTAACTTAAACATATTGCCAAACATCAAAAAGGGGGAGATTGTTGGAGCAATCCTAATGGTCCGCGGGACCATGTGTTTTGGTGTTTGGGCAAAGGGGTTAAGTTAGGTTCACCCTTGTATTTGATATATGTATTTGAGTTGTGCAGATTTGCAGGATACACATGCGACTCAGGTTGATGGCTTCGAGTCAGGTGAAGGATGAAGCATTCGAGGGACCGTGGACAAGGCAGGGAGGACAAGGGCCGAGGGAAGCGACTTCGAAGCATACGCGAAGGATGGCATTGGGGATGAGCTACGAGCTTGAATGCATCCGAGGGACGAGAGCCAAAGAAAGTATGCTTGAAGGCAAGAGGTTAAAGCTGCAAAGGAAGCTTCAAATGAGTTGTAAGGGTGAGGGTACGAGTGCACGGGAGATTGTACTCGGAGTAAAATCCTAGTTTTAGGATTTTACTGTAGCAGTATTGTAGCAGTCAACTGCATGTTTTAGCAGTCGACGGCGTAGTCGACCGCACAGTCGACTGGGTGCGAACATAATGGTTCTGTTCGTTCAGTCAGTGTGGATCAGTCGACTGCATGCTTTAGCAGTCGACTGCAAGTTTTAGCAGTCGACTGGTATAGAGCCGTTGGGATGTAATGGTCGAATTTCCACAGAGGGCAGTCGACTGCATTTTTGCCAGTCGACTGGTAGGCGGGGTTTTCAACCCGCGACCTATATAACCAAAGCTTGGGAGCTTGGTTATAGCTGACGAAATTAGTGGTGGTATACCATAATTAGTAGTCTACTTGTTCTCAAGTGTTTGTGAGTGTTGTGGTGAGGTTTCTCCACCCACAAGGAGCTACTTGAGATAGCCGGAGTTTGCCGGGGGATAATCCATCGACAGATCGGGATCGCCCACCTCAAGGACGCGCCATGGAGTAGGAGCCCTAATCTCCGAACCACGTTAAACGAACGTGTTAGCGGTTTGCATTTCCTTTCTTAGTTTTAGCCTTTAGCTTGCTTGTTTTGTTTGTTTTCCGCTGTGCAAGCTAACATCGTAGGAGAAGCGATCGATTTGGGGGCGCCGTCTATCCAACCCCCCTTCAAGTTGGCCACCGATCCCCTACATCATAGACATATCTCAAGAGAACATAAACATAAGATAGTAGCATGTACATCTAGGTATCATAGACATATCTCAAGAGAGCATAAACATAAGATAGTAGCATGTTCATCTAGGTATCATAGACATATCTCAAGAGAGCATCCTCCTAAAGCATAATGATCATATAACATGAAATAAGTATATGCAAGATGTTCTTTTGAAAACATGTATCAAAGTCACATAGCATGAAATGAGTGTATGCAAGATGTTCTTTTGAAAACGTATAGCATATAAGTACTTAAACATAAATCTCAACATGAGGGCCCGACATTGTACCACATACATGAATTGCGCACATCCTAAATAAATCCGAGGTAGCTAATCTCGAACCTACTAGGAACTAGGCCCGTGCTTCGACCTAGGGGCAACTTAGGAGCCCATCCCATGGACCATTCTTAGGGTGCGGTACAAGCCATACAAAGTAAAATAACATATCATGTTTCTTGTCATATCATGAAGAGTGCTCTTAGTCCCGACTTATAGGGAAGCATCTCTTAGGCCTTTCATCATACATAAGCCTTGCATAAGCATAACATGGTGACATAAAATTCACATATCACATAGCATATCATGAATAGTCATTATCATGCATAGTTGGGGTTTTGATCTTTCTACAAACCCTAACTCATATCTTGGTCGAAACTTGCACGGGACATGAATCTTAAATCTTAAGGAACTTTAACAAGGAAGCATCCTACTAGTATCACATAATACATAGTATATCATGGGAGAAAACATAAGCAAGTCTAGTTGGAGTTAAACTTCCCTAATTCATTCCATTTCCTTCTTGGCCGAAACTTACAAAAGGTGTAGTCCTAGGTTTTAAGCAATATAAAGCATGGAAACCTTAAACTAACATCATATAATGGATTACACACCATGAGGAATCATAAGCAAGCATAGTTTAAGTTTTAAACTTTCTCTAACCCTTTTATTTCTTTATTGGCTGAAACCCTAAGGAGCATGGCTCTAAGTTTTTAAGCAACATGAAGCATGAAAACTTTAACTAACATCATATAATGGATTACACACCATGAGGAATCATAAGTAAGCATAGTTTAGGTTCTAAGCTTTCTCTAAACCTTTTATTTCTTTATTGGCCGAAATCCTAAGGAGCATGGCTCTAAGTATTTAAGCAACATAAAGCATGAAAACTTTAACTAACATCATATAATGGATTACACATCATGAGGAATCATTAGCAAGCATTGTTTAGGTTCTAAACTTTCTCTAACCCTTTTATTTCTTTATTGGCTGAAACCCTAAGGAGCATGGCTTTAAGTTTTTAAGCAACATAAAGCATGAAAACTTTAACTAACATCATATAATGGATTACACATCATGAGGAATCATAAGCAAGCATAGTTTAGGTTCTAAACTTTCTCTTCTTGGCCGAACCCTAAAGCATGATTCTAGGTCTCATTAAAAAGAATCTTTAAGCATGAAGCTCTAAAATAATATCATAGAATTCATGGCATAGCAAATAAGACCTTTAGCAAGCATAGATGAGTTTCTAACCCTAACTTCAAGTCATGGCCGAAACTTCTAAAGCATGGTTCTAGGTTCCATAAAAAAAATCTTTAAGCATGAAGCTCTATTGTAACACCCACGAAATTATAAGATAAGTATATGGGTGTTATTTTCTTTAGAGCATAAAAAAATAAAAAGAATAAGAGAAAAGGAAAAATAGAAACCAAAATAGAATAAGAAGAGGTGAGGTCAAGGATTGAACCTTGAACCTCCCACAAGTAATAGAGTTAAATTAGTGGATGGAACCACTAGAGTAATGAATGATAAGTGAATAAAAGAGAATGGCAATAGTAGTTAAAGGAGAGAAGATGGTTAAGTAAAAGAGCAAAAGAAAATCAAGTTGCTTACCTTCTCTTCCTCTTGGTTAAGAGAAGAAGCAAGCAAAAGATAAATTGCCTACTTCCCTCCCTCTCTCTATTTTCGTGGGATTAAAGGAATGAGAGAAAAGAGGAGTTGAGGGAATGAATGAAGACATGTTTCATTTACATAGGAATAAATAGGATTGGGAGAAGAAAAACAAGGGATTAAATTCTTTTTTCTTCCTCCTTCCTTCTCCTTCTTCATTCTCCACCGAAACCAAGATCCCTCCCTCTCCTTATTCCAAAAGCTAAGCTAAGGTTCCTCTCCAAGAAAACTAATTTATAAGAAGAAGCCTTCAAGATCTACCCCTTCCAAGCAAGAGAAACAAAAAGGAAGTGCAAGAAGAAGAAGCTCTCTCCCTCCTTTGCACCTAGGGTACCTTTTTCCTTAAGGAAAACCACAAGCGAAAGGATGTAAGTTTCCCTCACCTGTGGTACAATAACTTGTGTATTTTCTATGAGATTTGGTTGCCTAAAAACCTAGGATACCTTCATGGAATTTTCGGCCAAGACAAGACCAAAAAGAAGGACCTACGAAATGTAAAGACCTAAATTTTGACATGCTCAATATGCTTCTTGTAACATGTATCTTATGGTAGGGATTTATCTAATGTTCATATGCTATAATGTTTGGTTAGAACTTAGAGTCATATCCCTAGACTCTCGGCCAAACATGAATAAAGGAAATAGGTAAGTTAAGACTCAAACCAAGCATGCTCCTTTTTGTTTTTATGATATGTACCTTATGATGAGAGAGTTGTTAACATGATATGCTCATGCCTATATGTTGATTGAACTTTATTCCATGCTCATAAACATTCGGCCATGGTAGGTTTAAGGGCCTAAGAAATTTTAAAACCTAAACTAAGCATGCCATGATCTTTCTTAAGGTAAGATATGAAGTTGATATGATATGCTCATGTTTATATATTGGGTTGAACTTTATTCCATGCTCATAAGTATTCAGCCATGATAGGATTAGGGGCCTAGGAAATTGTTAAACCTAAACTAATCATGCCATGATCCTCCTTAAGACAAGATATGAAATTAATAGGACATGCTCATGCTGTAGTGTGGTTAGAACTTGTTTTCATGCCCCATGAACTTTCAGCCACAACAATTCTATAAGCCTAGGAAACCTAGAACTTGAACTAAAACATGCTCATGATATCCTTGGTAATACATACTATGAAAATGGTTTAGGGTTTCCATGTTTTTATGCCACATGAAACCTAGTTTCATAATTCACAAGTTTCAGCCATGGTAAGTTAATAAGCTTAGGACTCCTAGAACCTAAACTAAACATGCTTATGATATTCCTCATGATGTATGATATGATTCTTGGTTTAGAGTTCACATGCTTGTACATTGAATTTCTAGCAAACATGATGCTTAATGATATTTTGCCATAACAAGTTTATAGACTTAGAAAACCTAGAACCTAAACTAAACATGCTTATGTTGTTTCTCATGATGTATGATATGATGTTGGTTTAGAGTTCACATGCTTGTATATTGATTGTCTAGCAAATATGATGCTTGATGATATTCGGCCATAACAAGTTTATAGACTTATAAAACCTAGAACCTAAACTAAACATGCTTATGTTGTTTTTTCATGATGTTTGATATGATGTTAGTTTAGAGTTCACATGCTTGTATATTGATTTTCTAGCAAATGGGATGCTTGATGATATTCGGCCATGATGAGTTTACAAGCTTAGAAAACCTAGAACCTAAACTAAACATGCTCATGATGCTCCTTATGATACATGATATGATAATGGTTTAGGGTTCACATGCTTGTATGTTGATTGTTAACCTAATTTATAACCATGTGTTTCGGCCACTATATGATATTAGGGTGGAGACCTAATTATGACTTCCATGTGCCTCACATACAATGTTTTCATGATATGATAAGAGCTTGCTATGCTTCTATGTATGCTAATGATCTATGCATGTTGATAAACCTTATGATGTGCTGTGTGCCCAAATTATGCATGCTATTTATGATGTGCTGTGTGCCCAAATTATGCATTCTATTTATGATAAGTTGTGTGCCCAAATCATGCATGCTATTATGATGAGCTGTGTGCCCAAGCTCTGCATGTATTTATGATATGCTGTGTGCCTAAATTATGTATGATATGATACGATAAGAAATATGATATGCATGAAATAATAAGAACCATGATATGTATGACATGCTACTTTACTTTATACGGCTTGTACCAACGGTGGGCTCCATAAGCGCCCCGGGGTCGATGGACTAAGAAACGGGTCTCGTTAGGGATGGGCTCCTAAGTGCCCCTAGGTCGATGGACTAAGAAACAGGCCTCGTTAGGGATGGGCTCCTAAGTGCCCCTAGGTCGATGGACTAAGAAACGGGCCTAGTATGTATGCCTTGTAGGGTTCAAGACTTGCTACCTTGGACCTGTTGGGTTTTTCGGGCCGCGAAAATCGCTTTTCGCGTCGCGAAAACCCCGAATCACCAAAAGCCGTAGATCCGTGCAAGGAAAAACCGAATGAAATACAAGTACGAGTTTCCAAAACTTTAGATCTACTCCTAGATCTACATGTTAAGAATTTTACCCTTGAAGCGTGCCCTTGCAAATCCCGCTCGTCCAACGGTACGCCGGATCTCGAGAGTGTCAACGTAGACACTCCTCTAATGATATCCACACGAACAAGGAGTGTCTCTCACACTCAAAGGATGGAGAAGAGAGCCCCAAGTGTGCAAGCACTTTCTAGAGCTCTCGGATGAGATTGGAAAGGAAGAAAAGAAGAAGATACAAAAGGAAATCTTATACACTCACTAGTAGTATCATCCTTTGTGCTCTTCACTTTCCTTTATTCTCTTGGAACACAACTCATACACCCTCTCCTCACCATGGAAGTCACGGAAACAGCAAGGAGAAGCAAGCATCCAAGGAAGAAGAAGCTAGAATGAATGCAAATCAATTGCATTCACCCATCATCAAGTGTGTGGCCGGCCACACAAATGTAACCCCCTCATTTAATGTGGCCGGCCACATTAAAAGGAATGGGTGTGTAACCTCCATGAGGTGGCACACCATTATGAGGTGGTGATGATGTGGCAAGGATGTGTCATGCCATGTAGGATGAGTCAACCTACATGATGTGGCAATGCATCAAGTCAAACTTGATGTTTCAACTTCCATTTGGTCAAGTCAAAATTGACCAATTTCTTCCTTGTTGAGTTAAATCCAACCTTTGATTCAAGTCAATTTCAATTTAATGAATCTCAATTCATTAATATAAATTGACTCAATGAATCAAATTTAAATTAGACTCATTCAACAATTGAATCTAATTGAGTCTAACTCAATAAGTCTAATTTGAATCCAATCTTTGGTGCATCATATGAACCTAATCCAATTGGTTCATCATATGAACCTAATCTCCATCCACTTATTCTTTGTGTGTGACCCAATAGGTTCTTGTAACGTTGGCAATGTTTCTAAACTCCTTTAGAAACATAAGCAATGAGCGGCATCTAGCAATACATCATTGCTACCCAAGTTACAAGAATGTTGAGATCCAACATCACCTTGTGACTACTAATTGTGACTCCTCACAATATGTGACATTGTCCTTCTATCCTAGACATCTAGATTGATTAATATGAGGCATAAACCGTGTCATCCTCTAATCAATCTAAATCTTGAACTTCAAGTAGACTCACTCGATCAAATGAGCTCAACATCTAATGTTGACTCATTTGGGCATGGCCATGCACTTAGTGGTCTCACTCTATCAAGAATACCGATGTCGCTCCCGTCATATGGGAGGGATAGATCCCATCTACATCACTCACATCCCTCTACATAATTTGTTATATACCCAGTAATCGCCTTTATAGTCCACCCAGTTACGGGTGACGTTTGACGAAACCAAAGTACATAACTCCTTATGTAGGGATCCATGGTGACTTTAGGTCTAAGGACTAATAGGCATACTAATAGCCACATGAGAAAGTATATGACACTTATATAACGATCCATGATACTTTCTCATGTCGGGTCATTCAGTATACATTCTCCAATGCATACCCATGTGTCAACTTGATATCTCCATATCCATAACTTGTGAGATCAAGTCATCGAGTTGACCTACATGCCAGTCTTATTGCATTAACATTGTCCCAGAATGTTAATACTCGACTAGGAATGATTTAGAGTAGTGTTCCCTATATTATCTCACTATCGGTTCAACTAACCGATTGATATAGGTGATAACCATCTACTCAAGGACATTATTATACTTAGTTTATATGGCACCAATACAAGTAAGTATAATAACCAAAATCCAAATGCCTTTATTTATATAGAATATGATACAAGAAGTCCAAAATACAATCATCAAATGATTGGCTCTAGGGCTCTAGCTAACAGGACCTACATAGGACGCACGCATTTATGTAAGTGGTACAAGCCGGGGCCCTAATCATGTTGAGATTATGTTTAAGTATGTATGTAATAAGTTTTTAAAAGACATGTTGCATATTTTTCATAATACATGTTTTTGAAAGTCATCTCGCATGATACTTATGATTATGTTATGTTATTCTAGGATGCACTTTATGATTATGCCATGATATGCCATGATATTTATGATTATGTTATGTGATGCTAGGCTGCACTTTATAATTTTGTCATGATATGCCATGATACCTTACGATTATGTTACGGTATGATACTTCTATACATGATATGATGAGTTGTCTTTATGCTTTATGTCTTTTGAATATGCTATGCTTTATGTCTTTATGATTTGCTTTACGGTTTTTTTGAGTAGGAAGGATCTTACTGAGCCTTGTGTGCTCATAGCTTACTTTCCTTGTACCACAGATAAGGGCAAGGAATGGATGTACTAAGGGAGCAGCAGGAGGGGCAAGAAGGATGTGTGTAGTAGTGGCTCGGCTAAAAGTGAAAAACTTGCTTTTATTTAATAAGAATTATGCTTATGTCATTATTTCAGGACTCCATAACATTTCGTCATGCTTATTAGTATTATGGCTTAAATTCATGATAAGTATGCTATGTGACTTTATGTGATAGGTAGTTAGTGATGATGATTTGAAAAGTAAAAGAAGAGTTTTAAAAAGAGAAAAAAAAATATACTATAAACAAGACTTCCGTTGTTTTAAGTAGAAAAGATTGTTAACAAGCAAGTAAGTAAGATAAGATAAGAAGAAAATGAAAAGTAACCCCCGTTAGCTTGAGCAGGAAGGGGCGGGGCGTTACATCTATCACATAATAGTTTACACATCATGAGGAAACATAACAAGCATGGTTAACATTTTTTTTTAACTCTCCTCAACCCTTGTTTCATGTCTTGGCCGAACCTACCATAACGAAATCCTAGGTTTTAAGCACGAAGTTCTATCACATAATAGCTTACACATCATGAGGAAACATAACAAGCATGGTTAACATTTTTTTTAACTCTCCTCAACTCTTGTTTCATGTCTTGGCCGAACCTACCAAAACCAAATCCTAGGTTTCAAGCAACATTAAAACATGGAAAAACACTCGAAAACTACTTGTACTGCAGGTGAGGGAGATACTTACATCCTCTTGCTTGGGTTTACTAAGAAAATACCTTTGGTGAGGAAGAAGAATAAGAAAGCTTTTGCTTCTAGAAATCCCTTTTTGCTTATCTTGCTTGTAAGGGAAAGTAGGTTTTAAGGACTTCCCTTTGTGAAGTTCTCCTAGGAAGGAAACCCTTAGCTTGAATCCAAAAATGGGAAAGGGGAAGCTAGAAGTTTCGGTGGAGGAGGAAGAAGGAGGAAGGAGAACAAAACCAATTTCCCTTGCCCTCTTATTCCTTCTTATTCAAAATGAAAGGAAGAGGGAGGAATGAACTTTTCTTCCCCTACCTTTTTATTCCTATTTATTCTAAATAAAAGGAAGAAAGGGGAAGAACACAACTTGTCATTCTCTTGCTCTCTCTTCATCACTCTCATTATTTTTGGTGAAAGAAAAGGTGTCTCATTACCTTCCTTACCTTTAACCACAAATTCCCTTTCTTTTCTAACCACACTTCCTCTTGGGCTATTGGCTATCCTATACCACTTAAAGCTTGCTACTTGTTAAGAGGTTCAAGGTTCAAGCCTTGACCACTCTTTTTTTTTTTCTTTTCTTTTTGGTTCCATTTTCTCATATTCTTAAAAGAAATTTATATAAAGTTGCTGGGCATTACAATCCCCATACCTTCTAAAAATTTCGTCCTTGAACTTAGAATAGCTCTGGGTATCTTTGTTTCATATCGTCCTCATGTTCCCAGGTGGCTTCTTCGAATCATTGATTTTGCCATAGGACCTTTACTAAGGGCACTTCTTTGTTCCTTAGCCTTTTGACTTCTCGATCTAATATCTGAATATGACAACTTTCATAACTTAGGTCCTCTTGAACTTGCACTGTCTGTGGCTCGATCACTTGGTCTATATTGGAAATACATTTCTTGAGCATTGAAACATGGAACACGTTGTGAATAGACGACATCTCCTGAGGCAGCTCTAGTTCGTAAGCTACCTTGCCGACTCTTTTCAGGATCTGATATGGTCCCACATAGCGCGGGCTTAGCTTACCCTTCTTTCCGAATCTCATCACTCCTTTCATAGGAGCTACCTTGAGAAACACTGAATCCCCGACATTGAATTCCAATGGCCTACGCCGCTTATCCGCATAGTTCTTTTGCCGGCTCTGAGCAGTTTCTATTCTTTGGCGAATGTTTTGTATAGCTCGGGTGGTGTCGTCAATGAAATCTATTTGGAGGCCCATCTCTTTCTTTTCACCACCTTCGTACCAGCATATAGGAGACGTACATCTCCTCACGTACAGAGCCTCGTATGACGCCATTCTAATAGTAGCTTGGTAGCTATTATTGTAGGTGAATTCCGCCAAGCATAGATATCGGCACCAACTTCCCTTGAAATCTAAGGTGCAAGTGCGTAACATATCTTCCAGCACTTGGTTCACTCTTTCTGTTTGTCCGTCAGTCTGAGGATGGAAGGTGATACTGAATAATAGCTTCGTGCCAAAGGCCTTCTGAACACATTCCTAGAAATGTGAAATAAAGCGTCCATCTCTATCAGAAATGATGGTCTTAGGAATTCCATGTAATCTGATAATTTTCTTAACATATAATTGAGCCAGTTGCTCAGTCAAGTAAGTCATCTTGATTGCTAAGAAGTGGGTAGACTTTATCAATCTGTCCACAATTACCCATATAACATCATATATGTTCGTCGTTTTGGGTAGTCCTGAGATGAAATCCATAGAAATATCTTCCCATTTCCATTCTAGAATTTGAATTGGCCGCAGTACTCCTCCAGGTCTCTGGTGTTCTTCTTTAACCCTTTGGCAGGTTAAGTAGGTACTGACATACCGAGCCACATCTCTTTTCAAACTGAACCACCAGAACTTCCCTTTCAGGTCTTGGTACATCTTGGTGGATCCATGATGCATCGCATAAGGTGTTTCGTGAGCCTCCTCCAATATCTTCTTTCGCAACTCTGGATCGTCGGGAATACATAAGCGATCTCTGAGGTATAGTATTCCACTATCAACGATACGAAATCCATCGTTGTTTCCTTCTAGGACATCCTGCTTGATCCTTTGGATGCTTGGGTCACATGCTTGTTTTTCTAATATATCATCAAACAGCATCGATGTTATTGTCAGGGTAGAGAGCTGTCCGGACATGCTTTCGACCCCGTAACCAATATTTCCCTTTGCTTTCCAATAAATTCAAACATCGGTTCTGCCTCTGGCAGGAAGACCACTTTTCTTTTACGACACTCGATCGAAGCACCGTACTTGCTCAGGAAATCCATGCCTAATATAATGTCATAATCCTGCATGTCAAGCACTATCAGATCACAATAGAGCTCTCTGTCTGCGATTCTGATAGGAGCGGCTCGCAGCATATGGGTAGATGGCATCACTTCTCCCGAAGGTGGGGTCATTGAGAATTTGCAATCTAAAGCTTGTGGTGGTATGTCAATTTTCTTTGTGAAAGGCATGGAGATGAACGAGTGTGTTGCCCCAATATCAAATAATACAGTAGCATGCTGAATGAAAATAAATATCTGACCTGTGACAACCATAGAAGCATTCGCCATGTCTGCCTTGGTGAGAGAGTAAATCTTGGCATTTGTCGTAATTGGCGGGGCTTCCAATCTCCCTTGGCTTATCGGAGTACCTTCTATCGCAACTTGCATCTGGTGTAGCTGTGAGGGAGCACTCCGGTTTTGAATATACTGCTGAGGAGGTGCCTGAACCTGGGTAGGGAAGTCACTGGCTCTATGTCCTTCCAGTCCACAATTAAAGCACCTATTTGTGCCCTTGTGGCACACCCCGGGAAGCTTCTTTCCACATGTAGTACACTGAGGGGTACGTGAGTTGCTTGTTTGCTGGACCACCCTTAGGGTTGTTCCATTGCTTCCTCTTACCATTGGAGATCCTTTCCAGCTGGCTTTGGTACTTTGAAGTTTCTGTCCTCCTAACTGGGCTCGACTCTTGCCTTCGTTCAACGCCTTCAGGTAGTGTTCGGTGATCAGGGCACTGCTGAACAGCTCTTCTGCGGTTTGCGGTCTATTAACCCCGGAGGTCACATTCAGAGCTATTTCGGGCCTGAGCATCTTCAGCATGAGTCTGACCCTTTCTCTTTCCGTACTAACCAACTCTGGGCATAGTCGTGCTAGTCAGTTGAATCTCTTCACGGCTTCATTAACTGATAGGCCACCTTACCGGAACTCTGTGAACTTGTCATAGTGCTTGTTTGTCACATGCATATGGAAGAATTCTTCAAAAAATTCAGCTTAAAAAACCGTCCATCTCATTTGGTTCACTTGCCTCTTTGCTTTAACCCTATCCCACCACATTCTGGCATCTCCAGAGAGGCAGAATGATGCACACTTGACCTTTTCATGTTCAAGTCAGTCCAGTAGCTCTACTATACTTTCTACAGTCTTGAACCAGGCTTGAGCATCCCATGGTTCACAAGTGCCAGAGAAATTTTTCGGCTTCAGCCTCTGCCACTGAATTAGATACACCTCTTGTCGAACTACTGGGTCTGGGCTTATCGGTGGTACCGGTGCAGCTGTAGGTACGACTGGCATCTGATTCTGGTTCACTAGTGGGGTGGTAGGATTCCCTTGTTGATTCATCAGAGCATTAATTACTTGCTGTTGTTCTGTAACCTGACGTAGGAGTTCAGTAACTACATGCATCAGATCAGGTGGGGGTACTGTCTCATCGACTCTGTTATTGCGTCTTCTAGCCATGCTTATCTTCATATATGACAACAAAGCTAGCATAAGTTATCATCATTCCTAACAAGGCTAGCATAAGATTATTATCATTCTTACTTACATTCATGCATACTTAGACTAAAAGCATTCCTTATCATACATAAAAGAAATAAAGTAGGCATAGAAGTTCTTACTTGGAGCGGCAGGATGGAGACTTGATATGTGTGTAGTGGAAAGGCAGACCTGCTCTGATACCAAATTGTAACGCTCGCCCCTCCCCTACTGATAGCAAGGGCGGCGCTACGCGAACATACATACATGCATATGCAATCATTGCAGCGGAAGAAAATTTAAAAACATAATTATATAAACACACTAGGTGAACATGCCAGCATTCATGCATAAAAAATTCATTTACTATCTATTACTTGAAACATGATACATGCTTGTTTAGCTAAAGCATAAAGCGTACTAATTTAGAGGGAAACTAAACATGGATCTTGATCTCTAGAGTTCATGATAAATAAGTACTAATCAAATAAGTACTTAACATCTCAAGGTTCATGAAAACAAGTATAAGTTCACCTTAAGTATAAACCATCCAAACAAGTTCAAGTTAATATCATCAAAATGTTGCAAGAAAAGCGGAAACCCCGAGTCACCCAAAGCCATGGATCTCGTGCAAAGATTCGTAAACAAAATTTTCGAAAAACCTTTTCTTGTACGAGTTTGTAAAAACTTTAGATCTACACTAAAGTTAAGATCATTACCCTTGTAGCGAAGCCCTTCGCGTTCCCGCTTGTCCAAGATGTCGCCGGATCTCTAGTTGTCAAAGTAGACAACCTCTATATGTATCCACACGGACACAAGTAGAAGGAGATGACCAAAACACAAGGTGTGCTAGCACCAATGGAGTGTTCGGCCAAGGAATGGGAGAAGGAGAAGAGAGAGCACCCAAGGGAGAAGAAGAGTAAATGAATCAATTGAGAGGAAATTCAAAAACCCCTTAGCCATCAAGTGGCCGGCCACTCTAGGAGGTGTAACCCCCACATTAATTCCAATTAATGTGGAGACCATTAAGAGTTGTAACCCCCATGAGGTGGCACTCTAGGATGATGTGGATCAAGACTATTGGTCCATATCTTGCCACCTCACTAAATGACATGGCAACAAGTGTAACCTCCATATTTAATGTGGGCCGGCCACATTAAATGCTATGGAGGCTTGTAACCTCCATGAGGTGACACACATTGATGATGTGGAGCAATCCTATTGGTCCACATCTTGCCAACTCACTAGTGATGTGGCAAAAAGTCAAGTCAAACATGACTTTTTCTCTTCCTCTCAAATCAAGTCAAACTTGATCAAATCTCCCTCATGGTTGATCTAATCCAACCATATGATTCAAGCCAACTTAATATAATGAATCTAATTCATTAAATTAAGTTGATTTAATGAGTCATAATCTAAATTAGACTCATTGAATACATGAATCAACTTGAGTCCAACTCAATTAGCCCAATTTGGATTACTCTTAATCCAATATGATTCATCAAATGAATCTAATCCTCTTGGTTCATCATATGAACCAAATCTCCATCTAATTGTCCTTAGTGTGTGACCCTATAGGTTCTTGTAATGTTGGCAATGCCCTAAACCCATTTAGGAGCATATGTAATGAGCGGTATCTAGCAACACATCATTACTACTCAAGTTACAAGAATGTCGAGATCCAACATCACCTTGTGACTACTAATTATGATTCCTCACAATATATGACATTGTCCTTCTATCCTAGACATCTAGATTGATCAATATGAGGCATAGACCGTGTCATCCTCTAATCAATCTAAATCTTGAACTCCAAGTAGATTCACTCGATCAAATGAGCTCAACATCTAATGTTGACTCATTTGGGCATGACCATGCACTTCGTGGTCTAACTCTATCAAGAATATTGATGTCGCTCCCGTCATATGGGAGGGATAGATCCCATCTACATCACTCACATCCCTTTGCATAATTCGTTACATACCCAGTAATCGCCTTTATAGTCCACCCAGTTACGGGTGACGTTTGACGAAACTAAAGCACATAACTCCTTATGTAGGGATCTATGGTGACTTCAGGTCTAAGGACTAGTAGTCATACTAATAGCCACATGAGAAAGTATATGACACTCATATAACGATCCATGATACTTTCTCATGGCGGGTCATTCAGTATACATCCTCCAATGTATACCCATGTGTCAGCTTGATATCTCTATATCCATGACTTGTGAGATCAAGTCATCAGCTGACCTATATGCTAGTCTTATTGCATTAACATTGTCCCTGAATGTTAATACTCGACTAGAAATGATTTTGAGTAGTGTTCCCTATATCATCTCACTATCGATTCAACTAATCGATTGATATAGGTATGAACCTTCTACTCAAGGACGCTATTATACTTAGTCTATTTGGCACTAATACAAATAAGTATAATAAACAAACAAATGCCTTTATTAATATACAAGAATATGATACAATGAGTCCTTACAATCATCAAATGATTGGCTCTAGGGCTCTAACTAACACAAAAGTAGCAAGAAAAGAAATAGTTCACATGCAAAAGCTTAAAACATATATAAGTCTTGAAGCACAAAACACAGATCTCTTCAATCATACCACCGCCACACACATCTTTGCCTCCTTGTTGCTCCCTTTAGTTTAGTCATTCTTTACCCTTTTCTGCAGTACAAGGAAATTAAAAACTATAAGCACATAGGCTTAGTAAGATCCTTTCCTACTCACAAAAGCCATAAATCATGGAGTAGTGATATGTTCATTTAACCAACATCTAAATTTAACATTTCACGCTAGCATAAAGTAGTGTCATAATCATTTGAGAAAATCATAAACATAGCATATGAGAGCATAAACATAAGATAGTAGCATGTTCATCTAGGTATCATAGACATATCTCAAGAGAGCATAAACATAAGATAGTAGCATGTTCATCTAGGTATCATAGACATATCTCAAGAGAGCATAAACATAAGATAGTAGCATGTTCATCTAGGTATCATAGACATATCTCAAGAGAGAATAAACATAAGATAATAGCATATTCATCTAGGTATCATAGACATATCTCAAGAGAGCATAAACATAAGATAGTAGCAAGCTCATCTAGGTATCATAGACATATCTCAAGAGAGCATATACATAAGATAGTAGCATGTTCATCTAGGTATCATAGACATATCTCAAGAGAGCATCCTCCTAAAGCATAATGATCATATAGCATGAAATAAGTATATGCAAGAAGTTCTTTTGAAAACATGTATCAAAGTCACATAGAATGAAATAAGTGTATGCAAGATGTTCTTTTGAAAGCGTATATCATATAGGTACTTAAACATAAATCTCAACATGAGGGCCCGACATTGTACCACATACATGAATTGCACGCATCCTAAATAAATCTGAGGTTGCTAATCTCGTACCTACTTGGAACTAGTCCCGTGCTTCGACCTAGGGGCAACTTAGGAGCCCATCCCATGGACCATTCTTAGGGTCCAGTACAAGCCATACAAAGTAAAATAACATATCATGTTTCTTGTCATATCATGAAGAATGCTCTTAGTCCTGACTTATAGGGAAGCATCTCTTAGGCCTTTCATCATACATAAGCCTTGCATAAGCATAACATGGTGACATAAAATTCACATATCACATAGCATATCATGAAGAGTCATTATCATGGATAGTTGGGGTTTTGATCTTTCTACAAACCCTAACTCATATCTTGGCCGAAACTTGCATGGAACATGAATCTTAAATCTTGAGCAACTTTAACAACGAAGCATCCTACTAGCATCACATAATACATAGTATATCATGAGAGAAAACATAAGCAAGTCTAGTTGGAGTTAAACTTCCCTAATCCATTCCATTTCCTTCTTGGCCGAAACTTACAAAAGGTATAGTCCTAGGTTTTATGCAATATAAAGCATGGAAACCTTAAACTAACATCATATAATGGATTACACACCATGAGGAATCATAAGAAAGCATAGTTTAGGTTTTAAACTTTTTCTAACCCTTTTATTTCTTTATTGGACGAAACCCTAAGGAGCATAGCTCTAAGTTTTTAAGCAACATAAAGCATGAAAACTTTAACTAACATCATATAATGGATTACACACCATGAGGAATCATAAGTAAGCATAGTTTAGGTTCTAAACTTTCTCTAACCCTTTTATTTCTTTATTGGCCGAAACCCTAAGGAGCATGGCTCTATGTTTTTAAGTAATATAAAGCATGAAAACTTTAACTAACATCATATAATGGATTACACATCATGAGGAATCATAAGCAAGCATAGTTTAGGTTCTAAACTTTCCCTAACCCTTTTATTTATTTATTGGCCAAAACCCTAAGGAGCATGGCTCTAAGTTTTTAAGCAACATAAAGCATGAAAACTTTAACTAACATCATATAATGGATTACACATCATGAGGAATCATAAGCAAGCATAGTTTAGGTTCTAAACTTTCTCTTCTTGGCCGAACCTTAAAGCATGGTTCTGGGTCTCATTAAAAAGAATCTTTAAGCATGATGCTCTAAACTAATATCATAGAATTCATAGCATAGCAAATATGACCTTTAGCAAGCATAGATGAGTTTCTAACCCTAACTTCAAGTCATGGCCGAAACTTCTAAAGCATGGTTCTAGGTTCCATAACAAAAAATCTTTAAGCATGAAGCTCTATCACATAATAGCTTACACATCATGAGGAAACATAACAAGCATGGTTAAATTTCTTTTTAACTCTCCTCAACCCTTGTTTCATGTCTTGTCCGAATCTACCAAAACCAAATCCTAGGTTTCAAGCAACATTAAAACATGGAAAAACACTCGAAAACTACTTGTACTGCAGGTGAGGGAGATACTTACATCCTCTTGCTTGGGTTTACTAAGAAAATACCCTTGGTGAGGAAGAAGAATAAGAAAGCTTTTGCTTCTAGAACTCCCTTTTTGCTTATCTTGCTTGTAAGGGAATGTAGGTTTTAAGGACTTCCCTTTGTGAAGTTCTCCTAGGAAGAAAACCCTTAGCTTGAATCCGAAAATGGGAAAGGGGAAGCTTGAAGTTTCGGTGGAGGAGGAAGAAGGAGGAAAGAGAACAAAACCAATTTCCCTTGCCATCTTATTCCTTCTTATTCGAAATGAAAGGAAGAGGGAGGAATGAACTTTTCTTCCCCTACCTTTTTATTCCTATTTATTCTAAATAAATGGAAGAAAGGGGAAGAACACAACTTGTCATTCTCTTGCTCTCTCCTCATCACTCTCATTATTTTTGGTGAAAGAAAAGGTGTCCCATTACCTTCCTTACCTTTAACCACAAATTCCCTTTCTTTCTAACCACACTTCCTCTTGGGCTATTGGTTATCCTATACCACTTAAAGCTTGCTACTTGTTAAGAGGTTCAAGGTTCAATCCTTGACCACTCTTTTTTTTTCTTTTCTTTTTGGTTCCATTTTCTCTTATTCTTAAAAGAAATTTATATAAAGTTGCTGGGCATTACATTCTCCGCCTTCGGTAGTTACCGTAAAGGAGTGTTTTATTAGTGGAGGGTGCGTGAGTGTGTGGATCCTTGGATCAGTCACCTTTTCTTGAGGTGGATACCAAGTAAATCTACGAGTTAGCGTTGTGTGGTTGTTTCTTTGTATTTTCTGCTGCATTTCATCACAAGAAGCAAGCAACGACGAGCACGAGATCGCGCTGAGCTATTCACCCCCTCTAGCTACATTTCGGTTCCAACAAATATTGTATGCCACGATATTATGGACGTATACAAATTCAAACATTTGTAAGAGGGGTTTTACCCATTAATTTTATTATCTTGACAACCTGACAAATAAAATTTCCTTAAACACCGTGAATTTTGTATGCCATGATAGTGTGGACGTATACAAAATCTCAACATTTGTAAGAGGAGGGTTATAATTTTATTATCTTGTCAACCTATCTTTATGACAAATTAATAGTTGGTTTTCCTTCGGTCACACAAATAATAGCAGTGTTTCCGATGGGGAGGATACTATTAAATGAGCCTAAGTGTATACCATTTCTTGATACTTAGTCCATTAAATAAGATTATGCCCCTTCCAATGGGGAAGATCACACGCTCGTAATTAATTTCATATAACAATCCAAAATGGAAGTTTGATCTAGTGATCCGCAAATAAACTCATTCGATATGGAGGAAGGCACTCAGAGCCAACACGCAAGCTTGTTACATCACTTACAAACCAGTAATGGAGACCATAAGATTCATATACTAATCCCTCTCCCACTTAGTTATTTATGGTGAGGAATTTTAACCTATGCTAGCATACATCACATGCACACACACATCACAGTAAATAAAAGCAATAAATATGGAAATTAATTTTCCAACTATTATGGCTTCTTCCATCACTGTCCATCGCGTGCTGCCATCCCACAAGTTCATGTCGTCGGGGCCATCGAGCTTCCTTTTTCCGCTGCGCCTCTGGTCCTCCCATAGCACCACACCTCGCAAGGATACGATCCACGACAAAAATAGAATTTTTACATATATCGATCCTATATTCCATAAAGGAGTGTACATGTAATCTAGATCGAAACAAAAATGTAAAATTCTAATAACTAATATAGCTCCTGCTGTATTTAATTTTACAATCATGCACACACAATAAAATGCCCTTGACATGTCCAAGGGTCCAATCACACACAATATCTATATGCCATAATAGTTGGAGCCTACAACCACAAAGTTAGGACATCCTACTATTATCCTGCCTAAATTATGTATGACATGTGCATAATCTATTTGAAAATCAAAACACACAGAGGCAAACCCTAGGTCTGATACCAATTGTTGGTTGGTCCTAGGAACATCGTACCGGTTCCACTGTACAAAAATTTTGTACAAGTGTTGAACCTTTTCCTAAACAACCTATTATGTTCTTTAGAAGTTAAATTAGAAATCACAAATGGAACTTAACATTATTGATTCCAAATTTAACTTATCTATTCTTAATGATTTATACTTAGATCGCAAGCGGAACTTAACACTATTGATCCAAGTCCAACCTATGTTACAAAGTTAATTAAATATTTATTTCTAAATTCGGCTCCAAGGTCAAACATGGCGAGGCACTAGGCCTTCTTGGGTATGGGATCATCCACCACTGCCTTGACGAAGACTTTAATAGAAATTCAATATTTAATTTCCTAAAATAACATTAGGTTTAACCAAAAAGAACAATCGAATCACAAATTCGAAAAATAAAACAAAAACACAAATTCAAAACAAATTCGAAACTCTAGAATCATATGCCTCTTGTGTTTGGTATTTCCAAAAATAACTATACAAAGAAAACTAGTATGATGCGGAAAACAATTACTAGTTATATCTTTATTTGTAAGCAAATAACCTCTTGATCTTCTACCGTATTCCTCTTATAATCTCAGACGTTGTGTGGGCAACGATCTTCCGAGACGAGAATCACCAAGGTCCTTCTTCTCCAAGCTAGATTCAGCCACCATCAATTCTCCAAGAGAAGTAGAGGTCCGACCACCACCACCAAGCTCCAAGGGATGCTAGAAACAAAGCCTCTTTTTCCTCCTTCTTCTCCAAGCAAGATCTGGCCACCTTCCAAGCTTCAAAGGTTGAAGAGATTCGGCAACCAAGGAGAAGAAAGAAAAAGGAGAGGGAAGAACTTGAAGGGTCGGCCACACCAACGACGAGAGGGAGAGAAATAGAATAGAGTTCACTCCCATGAAGGCACCGCTATCCCCTCTTTTATAATCCTTGGCCTTGGCAAATAAGGAAATTTAAATAAAAACTTCCTTAATTATTTTGCCATGAAAAAAAAATTAATAAATTTAAAAATCAATTTTATTTTCTTAAACATCATGGCCAGCCACTTTCTAATCCCAAACAAGGAGAGTTTTAATCAACACAAGAATTAAAACTTCCTAATTTGTTTTCGGAAATTTATAAAAAATTTCTCCAATAATTTTTCCCTTTATGGTGGATTATAAAAAGGAAATTTTATAAATTAAAATCTTTCTTTTAAACATGTGGATGATTTCCAAAAAGAAAAGTTATTTCTAAAAATTAAAATCTCTTTTCAATCTACAAATAAGGAAAGATATCAAATCTTTTCTTAATCTTTTGTAGAAACTTATAAAAGAAATATTTAATTTTTTAAACTCTCTTTTAAATCATGAACATGGTTAAAAAAGGAAAGTTTTCTCAAAATTAAAATCTACCTTTCAATCTACAAATAAGGAAAGATTTCAAATCTTTTCTAAATCTTTTGTAGAAAGCTATAAAAGGAAATATTTAAATTTTAAACTTTCTTTTAAAACCATGGAATCCATAAAATAAAAATTTATAAATAAAAAAACCCTTTTAATGTGATGTGGCCGGCCAAATCATGCTTGGATTCCAAGCATTGGCTGGCCACCAACTTGGCTCAACCACTTGGTCTTGGCCGGCCCTAGCTTGGGTTCCAAGCTAGCTTGGCTGGCCCCCTTGGGTTGGGTAAGAAGTGGGTATGTGGTGGGTATAAAACTCTATATACAAGAGGCTACGATAGGGACCAAGAGGAGGAATTGGTTTTGGTCTCCCGATGAAATTAAGCTTCCCGTGTTCGCCCCGAACACACAACTTAACTTCATTAATAATAATTCATACCACTAAAGAATTATTATTGAACTACCGCACCAATCCCAAATTACATTTTGGGCTCCTTCTTATTATGAGTGTGTTAGTCTCCCTGTGTTTAAGATGTCGGATGTCCACTAATTAATTGAGTTACTGACAACACATTTTAATTAATATCTCGGTCCAAGAGTAGTACCACTCAACCTTATCGTCATGTCGGACTAAGTCCACCTGCAGGGTTTAACATGACAATTCTTATGAGCTCCTCTTGGGGACATTATTAACCACTAATCATTAAAAGAGTTTCTTCGATAATCAACAACACACGCTATAAGTAATATCAACGGAAATAAGTTGTCGGTAACCGATTTGTCGAAAAGGTCATTACCGACAGAAATAGGACCTTCCGTCGGTAATAACATACCGACGGACTATAATTCCGTTGGAAACATTGCTGGAACAGTGGTGTTTGGCCAGGAATAAACTACCGACGGAAACACCTGTTTCCATCGGTACTATATCGATCTACCGACAGAAACACTTATTTCCATCGGTAGATTTTTCCAATATTTTCCGACGAAATCTAATTTCCGTCGGTATTCCGTCGGTAAAGTAAAAAAAAATTCTAGATTCTGTCTGTTTTGGCAATTTCCATATATACAAATTCCAAATATACAAACCATCACAGATATAATCCATTACAATCAATCCACACAAACATATATAATCCACACATAAATTAAAGCATCACATTTACACAATCCACAGTTAAACAATCATAACATTCTAACACTTCATTGATACAACTTCATACAAACATATAATCCACACTTTCATCGTATATATATATATAACAATCACATATAAACAATCACTTTTACACAATCTACACTTAAACAATCACAATATCATAACAATCCATTCATATTATTAGAAACAATTATAATCATGTAAAACAAACTAAACTGAACAATATACCATAGTGCATATATAAATACTGTCAAAATGATACATACCATAGTGAAAAGTTACAGAATACATACCATAGTGAAGAGTACGCAAAATAATACAAGAATGAAAGATAATGCTAGAAATCCTATCAAAAGACAAATATGAAATGATCATGTTGATATATAAATAAACATATTTGCATATATGTATATCGAATTTTATTTATAATAAAATGATACCTGAACAAAAAATGAGCATATGATCATATGAAGAGTCAGTATGTAAATAGAACCGAACGTGACTCCTGAAACATATATTAATAAAACATTTAGAAATTAAATGAACATATTATACCAAATATAAAAATGGAATAAATATATTACCACGGTCTATCTATGATAAATAAAAAACTAATAAAGCGTAATTGAACATACCTCAGAAAATGCTAATCATCATCGGATGATGGATCTTGAGTCTCCTGTGACTCAGAACCATGTGACCCCTGGGTGACATTAGCTACGATCTGGCGCATCTGGGCCATGAGATCATCATTACTCTTGTCACGATCGACTCTCCTCTTCTCCTCATCAGCTCTCCTCTTCTCCACATCAGCTCTCCACTGATCCATATCGGCCATCCTCTCATCCATTGATTTCAATTAAGTGTGCAGTTATTGATTTTCACGTCTTAAGGACTACATCTCACTAGATGAAGAGGAACTAGCACGACCGGCCGGATTTCTCAAACAATCAAATGCAACTTTTGCTTGAGAGCCCAGGCCGTAGAGGGTAGAGTTTTTTGTCCTTCCACCGACAACATTATAATAAATCTCATTTAGAGCGTCGGTGGATAGAGACTGTGAATCTCCCCCTTCTACTGATGGCTGAGATGCCTGAGCCACCCTTTCTGTCATTTGTTGCTGTAAACAAATAAATAATATCCAATTTAATCAGTATTTTTGACTACTAATTAAGATAGAAATGAAAAAATGTAATAAAGTTAATAATCTTACATGGAGAGTCTGAGATCGAGAATCAACAAATGATCCATCCTTCTTCTTATGGGTCTTGAGAAAGACCTCCATGCATGTGGGCTGTCGGGCAAGCTCGCGTTCCTTACACAAAAATTTTTTGGATAAAATTATACAAGTTTGCTAATAAATACATAATTTGTTACAATGTATAACTTTAAATTTTACTCACCAGATCCATGTTATGCTCTACAATAGATCTAGATCCTGACGTATGCCGAGCGGTTTCGGTGCTCGGGCCACCTGGTTCTGTATTTCTATTTGCTTTTGCCTTTTCAGCATTTGCCTGCCATCTTTTTGCAACCCAGGTGGCCCTCCATGCACTCCATATCGCCTCGGAAACATAAGCAGGTATAACGCCCTTCTTTCTTATGTAATACATATGGTCTCTGTATAGTTTGGCACAGTATATATTCTATATAGATTTAAATTCTTCTTCATGGCCGTCCTCCCATGTATACATTTTCTACAATTATAAGTTAAGCATTTAAGTTAAGTGATAACTATATTACCTATAATACCAAATATATTAAATTTACTTACCACATATTCATTATAGTAAAATAGCTTCATATCCTGGTCTACATGCCTCCATGTTGTACCAGATGTGCTAACTCGTTCTTTGAATTTTCCCGTGATATATATGGCAACTCGGTGGCCATCTGGAGTGAACCTGCAGAAAATAATATTAAGTTAAGAGAAATCAATTATATATTAACTTAAATTAATATAAGGAAAAATACGTACGAGTCCCCGACGACTTTATGGACCTTATAGCCACGTGGTGCTACAGGCTGCTGCTCTGCCATAATGATATCTGTAAAACAACATTGCAACACATAATAATAAGGTGATGAAAACATGATAATAAAATTACAAATTAATACGAAAGCATAACTTAATTGATGATTACTAATTTTAATACTTAATCATCATTACCATCTGACTAATCAACTCTGTACAGTTTCTATGTCTTGTTCGCTAGATGAGCTTAGTTCAACTTCATACTCACTGTTGGACATCTCTCCATCATCAATCTCTTCGTAAGTGACGTTAACATCTACAAGTAGTTGAGAAGTAGATTGGAGTTGTAAATCAACTAAATGTCTCTCCACTTCATCATTTTGAAATGCATCATGATTTTGAGGAGTGACTGTGTTCGGCATCTCTATGGTTGAGCGATACTTGATTCGACAAACAGACAACCATTCACTAGATCTTCTTCTCTTCGTAGGGTATTCAAGATAGAAAACCTGCCCCGCTTGTATCCCAAAAATGAAAGGCTCAAATTTGTTGAATCTTTTGTTTGCATTAACCTCAACTAAATTATAATTTGGATGAATTCTAGTACCTATTCTTGGTGTCGGATCATACCATGAACACTTGAACAACACACACCTCTTTATTGGTAATATAGGATATTCAATCTCTATGATCTCCTCAAGTCTACCATAGTAATCAAACTTAGTATTGTTGTTGTCCATAGATCCTTTGACGCAAACACCAGAATTATAAGTTAATCTCTGTGAATCTCTTTGTGCCACGTGAAATTTAAGGCCATTAACATAGTAACCAGAGTACACCTTAATTTTACGGAGCGGGCCTGATGCAATATTCATTATCTTATCATCTTGCACATTTGATATTCTACGGTCTTTCTCCTATAAAATATAGTCAACATATAAATTAGGACACCTATTAATAGGATTGAAGGAAAATTTTTTATAAATTTTGTAACTTACATATATTTGAAACCATAGTGCAAATTTGGTCTCTAACTTTGCAGCTACCTCACTTGCAGCAATTGATGGATTTTGTATATATAGTTGTTGTTCGTACAAGCTAGGAAAGAATGTAATTAACTAAATATTGGGATATCAAGAAAGATATTTAAGAATGAATAATTATTTACTTAGAGTAGTTAACTTACTTTATATATGGCTTGACCTCTTCACAGTTTAATAGTATGTATGTTCTTGCAGCATGGTATTCATCTTCGGTTAATCATCTAGAACGTGATGCACCAATTGATTTACCAGAAAATTTGAAAATAGAAAGCATCGATGGGTCTATCGTCTGAACATCATCAGAATTTCTAGGACATTTGCGGTGTCTTGTTTGCACACTATCAACAAAATAATAAGAACAGAAAGAAGATGCTTCTTCAACCAGATAAACATTACAGATTGAACCCTCAACTCTTGCTTTGTTACGAACATTATTTTTTAATTTCCTCAAAAACCGTTCAAATGGATACATCCATCTGCACTGCACAGGCCCTCCTATTTGTGCCTCGTATGGTAAATGCACTGGTAGATGTTCCATTGAATCAAAAAAACTAGGTGGAAATATGCGCTATAGCTTACATAATATAAGAGGAATGTCTCTTTCTAGCCGAAGCATATCATCCATCATAATACATCTCGCTGTCAAATCTCTAAAAAATAGACTCAATTCAGTGAGTGCTTGCCAAACATGTTGAGGAAGTAAGTCATTGAAGCCTACTGGCATAAGTCTTTGCATGAATACATGACAGTCATGACTTTTCATTCCAAACATCTTTAATCTATTCACATCCATGCATCTAGCCATATTTGAGGCATACCCACCTGGAAATTTGATTTCTTTCAACCAATTGCATAAAGCTTGCTTACCATCTTTGTCTAATGTATAACAAGCTTTCGGAAATCTGTTGGTTGTTTCATCCTGATGCAACTCTGGCCTATTAACTAGTTCCTTTAATTCTTCACGTGATTTTGCAGTGTCTTTAGTTCTTCCAGGCACGTTCATCACAGTGTTGAAAATATTATCGAAGAAATTTTTCTCAATATGCATGACATCCAAATTATGTCTAATAGGTAGATGCTTCCAATACGGTAGCTCCAAAAAAATACTTCTTTTCTTCCAACCACACTTGCACATCCTAACAATGTATTTATTTAACTCATCGGAACCAGGTTGAGATATTGGTAGAAATCCATAACTATCTATTTGCTCAATGATTTCTTCATATGAAACATGGGCTGGAGGAGATTTTCTGACTACAACATTTTTTAAAAGGAATTTCTTATTTCACCTAAAAGAGTGATCAATTGGTAAAAATTTACGGTGATTATCAAACCAAGATACTTTCCCACTGTAAGGTAATGAAAATGCATCAGAATCTGTTATACAATGTGGACAAGCTAATTTACCAGCCGTGCTCCATCCCGACAACATTGAGAATGCTGGAAAATCACTGATTGTCCATAATAATGCAGTATACAATCTAAAATTAGTTTTACTTGCAACATCGTAAGTCACTGACCCTACATTCCATAATTCATTCAATTCGGCAGTCAGAGGTTGCAAGAAAGCATCTATCTTCTCTTTTGGATTTGTTGAACTAGGAATAAGTACTGTAAGGAACATAAATTCATCCTTCATACACATCCATGGCGGTAAATTGTATGGTGTTAATATAATTGGCCAAGATGAATATTGTTGCTCTGACTAGCCAAATGGCTGAAATCCATCAGCGGAAAGTCCCAATCTCACATTACGTGGTTCAATTGCAAACGAGGGAAATAAAGCATCAAGATGTTTCCATGCAGGGGAATCACAAGGATGACACATCAGTGCTCCATCATGCTCATGTTCATGATGCCACATCATGTGGCAAGCTGTAGCAGTAGATGCATACAAACGTTGAAGTCTAGCGGTTAACGGAAAATAATACATCACTTTCCAAGCAATTTTTTTCTTCGTCTGCCCTGGTATATGAGTACCATGCTTACAACGAGGGTGTGTATAGATTTTGCATTCACGTAGATCATTGTCTTCATTCCAAAATATCATGCAGCTGTTTATACAACAATCAATTTTCTCTACAGGCAAGCCTAAACCTCTGACCAATTTCTTTGTATTGTAAAAACTATCAGTCATTATGTTATCAGCAGGAAGCAATTCTGACATCAATTGACATATGTAATCATAGCATCTTTCTGAAAAATGATGTTCTGCTTTCATATTCAATAACCTAGCAGTAGCTGATAACTGAGAATGACCAGAGGGAATGACTTCCCACACTTCTCTTTCACTAGCTTTTAATATTTCATATAGTTGCTAATATTCAGGTATTGGTGTTTCATCTATATTGGAATAATCAACTGTAGCTTTCATCGCATCGTGAACCATTGACTGCATTGCAATATCATTAGTTGAGATATCAGGAGCAATATAAGTTGTGGGAGATGACGTCCCACCAGAAGGTCCAATTGATTCATACACATAAGGCTCCCCGTGACAATACCAATTATAGTAATTTGGTACAAAACTAATTCTGCATATGTGAACCTTCACGGTATCCTCATCACGAAAAGCTCTATTCCTACATTTCTTAAGATTACACGGGCACCATAACTCATCACCATTCATACATTTTGGATGACTCTTAGCAAAGTTCACAAATTTTTTAACTTCAGCAATAAAATCATCTCTAATAAACCCATTTTCCAAACGATTGTACAACCAAGCTTTGTTCATAGACATTTTGACCTTAAACTAATAAATTGAAAATTAGCAAATATTAACGTATAAACACATTACAAATGAAATAACTATATTATGTTACAGATTAATATATGAATATATCTAAATTAAACCATGCTAAATAATATCAAGTACAATTTACTAAAATATACCTGAAGATGTGTAGGTCAACCGGAGAAGAGCAGCAAATGCTATCTGTTTACAAAATAAAAACACCTTAGTACAAAATTTTACTAAAAATTAACAAGTACAAAGCATAAACTATTACTACCGACCAACACAGCAGTGTCCAACGCAGCAATGATCACCAAGGCAGCGTCTGGAACAGCTAGCTCACCAGCAACCGGTACAGCGGCCAGCGGGCCGTTGGCGGCCGGCTCATGTAGCGGCCCGCTGCCAGCCGGCACAGCGGCCAGCGGCCCGCTGGCGGCCGCCACAGCGGCCAGCGGCCCGCTGTCGGCCGCCACAGCGGCCAGCGGCCTGCTGCCGGCCGGCAAACCCGCCACCGAGAGAAGGGGAATGATAGAAACCCAAAGAAACAGTGAGATTTGACTTACCCACCGATCGGACGAAAACCAAGCTAGATCGCCGTCATCATCCGCGCGCTTGGAAAGAAAGGGTCCCGCAGTAAGGTTATTTAGGCATGTTTACCGACGGAATGTTTTTTCGTCGGTAAAACCTAAGTTTACCGACGGAATTCTTTATTCCGTCGGTAAAACCTAGGTTTTGCCGACGGAATAAAGTATTCCGTCGGTTAATCCTGAATTTACCGACGGAATAAAGTATTCCGTCGGTAACATTAAAGGTTACCGACGGAAAGTTTTCGCCGTTGGTAATCCCGTCGGTAAAACTGTATTTTTTTGTAGTGAACCTAGATTACTAGGACATAATTTCCTTCTATAATCAACAACACACACTATAAGTAATATCATTTCCCAACTTATCGGGCTTATTGATTTATCAAGCTAAATCTCACCCTTTGATAAGTTAAAGAAATAAATATTAAATATATGTGCTTGTTATTATATTAGGATTAAGAGCACACACTTCCATAATAACTAAGGACTTGTTCTTTTATTAAGTCAGTATAAAAAGAACTTTCCTTAAATGGTACTGCTAAATACACTTAGAGTGTACTAGTATAATTTATTTGTCAAGATAAACTAATACCTAATTACACTATGACTATTCCAATGGTTTGTTCCTTTCCATCTTAGTCATGAGCTGCTGTTTATAATTTATAAAAAACAGATAACACGATCTCCTGTGTTTGACACCACACACCATGTTATCTACAATATAAATTAATTGAATGACTACACTCAGTATATATAAATGTAGATACTTGATCAATGTGATTCTTATTTCTAAATAAATGTTTATAGAAAAGCTAGGCTTTTTGTATATACTCTAACAGGAGTCACTTACATGGCCCTAGTAGGTTGCATTACGATGACATGTTGGATAGTGATTGTTTAACTGTGAGGTTAGTATTCATATGAGGGTTGGTATGAATGAGGGTACAAACACATTGATCCTGTCTAAAGGCGATGAGATGGTGTGCTGTCTCTGATAGGTGGTCACTCGACGAACAATAAACTTCTCGATATATGAAGAGAACTCCTCAATGATCCTACGTACAGTCAGACAAGTCAACAAAGCGTTAGTAACCTAAGTCCGAGGTGGGAATCCCTGGCTAGGCCCTCCGACACTCAAGTCAGTCTCCTCTCTTCAAATGTAGAAGAAGTAACAGAAAATTCAAGAAAATAGGGCTTCAGATGTAAATGTTTACGTTGCATACCTTGTTAGAGGAGAGGATTCCGCTTTTTATACCACCTTACATATACTTTGCGATCGTGAGGTGGTCCCCGATTTATTAGAGTTTGTTAGAGGATGAGAGAAGTATAACCTAGACGTCATGCAATAATCTTCTGAGAAATCCTTTTTTACCCCAGATGTACCTCCTTTGTCGTTTATAACTTAGACCCTTCATGAAATATTCAAAAGAGTGTATTCCTGTAACTAATTAATTAATGAAGAAACTTCGAGAAAATATTTTTCAACAAGTTCTCTAGGCCGTCACAAGGTTGTTGACTACTTGTCTGCTAAATTTATTTTGATAGGCCATTAAGCCAATCGTATATTGAGAATATCCTCTATTGAATATATCCCGATTGGTCATTAAGTCGATTGTATACTGAGCATACTTTCTGTTGAATATATCTCGACCGGCCGTTATGCCGGTCATATATTGAGAACACCTTTTGTTGAATATATCTCAGCCGGTTATTAAGCCGACCGTATATTGAGAATACCTGCTATTGAATATATGTCAGTCGATCATTAAGTTGGTCGTATATTGAGCATATCTTCTGTTGAATCTATCCTGGCCAGTCATTAAGTCAGTTGTATATTGAGCATACCTTCTATTGAATCTATCCTGGTTAGTCATTAAGCCCGCTGTATATTGAGATTCTTATAAGGCTAAGTACCTTTAAGCTTGATTGGGCATTGACTAGTCAAGCACAGACAGACACCCCTATGTTCGTTCGGCCTTTGTTCAGCTGATCGCATACTAAAAGCTTTATAAGGCTATGTATCTTTAAGTTCGATTAGGCTTTGGCCAGCCAAGCACACACATGCAACCTTATGTTCGTTCGACCTTCGCTCAATCGATTATATGCTAAAATAAGGCTAAGTACCTTTAAGCTCGATTGGGCATTGCTTGGTCGAGTGCACACAGACAACCTTATGTCCGTTCGACCTTCGTTCGACTGATTGTATTGTAAAATCTTTATAAGGTGAGTACTTTTAAGCTCGATCGGGCTTTTCCCAGTCGAGCGCACACAGACAACCTTATGTTCGTTCGGTCTTCGTTTAACCAATCGTATACTAAAAGCTTTATAAAGCTAAATACTTTTAAGCTCGATCAGGCTTTGCTCGATCAAGCGCACACAGACAACCTTATGTTCATTTGGCCCTCATTTGGCCAATCATATACTAAAATCTTTATAAGGCTAAATGCCTTTAAGCTCGATTGGGGTTTGTCAGATCGAATGCACACAAACAACCTTATGTTCATTAGTCCTTCGCTTGGCCGATCGTATGCTTAAAGCTTTATAAGACTGAGTACCTTTAAGCTTGATCGGGCTTTCCCTGATCGAATGCACACATGTAACCTTATGTTTGTTTGGTCTTCATTAGGCTGATTATATACTAAAAGCTTTATAAGGCTAAGTACATATAAGCTCAATCAGGCGTTTCTCGGTCGAGCGCACAGGCAACCTTATGTTTGTTAGGTCTTCGCTCGACCAATCATATGCTAAATGCTTTATAAGGCTGAGTACCTTTAAACTCGATCGGGCTTTATCCAGTAAAGTGCACATAGGCAACCTTATGTTAGATCGAATTTATAACCGATCGGCCCTATCTAACCATCCTACTCAAAGAGCGCTCAGGTGTGCTTTTAGGACTTTAATGTAGGACAATCAACAGAACCAGTTAACAAACATCACCTTATCCTAATATTAATCGCCACTTTACCTTAACTTTAATATCCTTGTCATTTCCTGAATCCGCTCGTCATAACCTGTATCACACATGTATATGGTTCCATATACCTTAGGCATCTACACAAATTAGATACTTCATCAGAAATGAGAAGCTACCCAAGGATTCATGTATGTTTCATATATTTTGATGATATCTATTTACCTTTTATAAAAAAGACACATATAATTATATGGATGAGGGATTTAGTTTAATGAATAATTTACGATCCTCAAATTTTTATAGTGTAATATATTTTTAATATTCTTCAAGTCTTTAACCAAGAGGGTGGATTATGAATCCATAAATTTTCTATATTAATTTTAAGTTTTTTTAAAAGTATATATATATATATATATATAAATTTAGAGGAACAAAGTGTAAGTCCCTTGTGGCCAGCAAGAGGGGGTGAATTTCCCTGCACAATAAAACAACGAACGCCTTTCTCAAACTATCAGGCTTTCAAACTATTGCATACTTAAAGAAATATAATAAAATTAAAGACGAGTACGAGACAAATAATTTACTTGGTTGGTAATCAGAGGATTGCTATTCTAAGGAAGATAAGCTCACTATGAAGATCTCCTTCTCGAACAAAATGTTGGAGATGGAGAAGCCTCGTACATGAAAATAAAGCTTGGAAGTGAAAAATAGAAAAAAGATTTGAAGTACAGAGTGTGTTTTTAGAAACAGAGAAGATCAGAGCTCTATTTATAGCCCACTGGTCGAAACTCACCATTTGCTAACATGGAACGATCCGAGTGCCCCCAACGTGGCAAATCTTATCTTCTCGCAAACAATTATTCAAATAACATTTTATCCTCTTCCGGGTCGTTGAACCTACTCTTGGTGCTCGGACTATTGCCTAGGTGGACCTCCACTCAATGAGGCATGTGGCACCCTGGACCAAAGTGGTCCGGGAGCCTGGAGCAGATATGGGCGCCCGGACACTACTCAACTCAGAGTTGACTTTTTGTTCGAGTATTCCGCTCCGACTTTGCTCGCTTGGGTGATCTCAGCCATCTGGAATAAGATTCACTTAAACCCATTTTTCGACCTCCTCAAGCAAGCTTCCGCTTTGGCTTATCATCCCTCGTAAAATGACGTGTGCTTCCTTCTCATCTGTCAGCGTACTCTTCCGTAGGACCTCGTGTCTCAGATGCACTAAGTCCGTCGACTCTCTCCTGTGCCACCCTTCTTGCTAGTTGTGTCTTTCGCTAGACTTCTTATGCTCCTAAATTACTACACACTTAGACACAAGGATCAAATCACAACAGGATCGAACTTGGCTTGGTTGATCACATCAAAACTATCATGGGGTGCTTAC
This sequence comes from Zingiber officinale, assembly GCF_018446385.1. Taxonomy (NCBI): domain Eukaryota; kingdom Viridiplantae; phylum Streptophyta; class Magnoliopsida; order Zingiberales; family Zingiberaceae; genus Zingiber; species Zingiber officinale. The sequence goes on along the minus strand of NC_055988.1, from coordinate 57,302,103 downwards.
AATTGAAGGACCAAAAGAAATTTAGATATCTCCACAATGGTATGATATTGTCCACTTTGGGTCTAAGTCCTTATGGCTTTGCTCTTGGGCTCTACCCAAAAGGCCTTATACCAATGGAGATATCTTTTTTCTTATAAACCCATGATTTTTTCCATGTGTTTTCAATATGGGACTATGTTTGCAACCTTACAACCCCAATAATCCCTCGTCAAACAAAGGACCGCAAGGTCCCTCTCAAGTATCGGGTCACTTTTGATCTGCTCAAGGTCTCCCCTCAAGAATCAGGTCACTCTTGACCTGCTCAGGGCCTCCCCTTGAGCATCGAGTCACTCTTGACCTGCTCAGGGTCTCCCCTACTTCATTCAAGATTTCAACCACATGGTTCGATCTTGAATCATTGCTCTAGCTCGTGCTTTTTCCTGCGGTTAGTCCAATGAAGAGTGACCTCGTTCTAATACCAATTAAAGGACCAAAAGGAATTTAGATATCTCTACAATGGTATGATATTGTTCACTTTGGATCTAAGTCGTCATGACTTTGCTCTTGGGTTCTACCCAAAAGGTCTTATATCAATGGAGATATTTTTCCTTATAAACCCATGATCTTTTCCATGTGTTTTCAATGTGTGACTATGTTTGCAACCTTGCAACCCCAACAACAATCTCCTCTTTTTTTTATGTGAACAACTCTAATTAAGTTAGGATAAACTAAACTAAATAACATTAAAATAACAGGTACATAGTTTGCAATTAATAACATGTAATGCAAAATTAAAATGTACCCTCCCCTAAACTTAATCTCTAATTCCCCTCCTTTGATCATATTAAAAATAGGAGAAATCTTTGAAAAGAATTTTGAAATAAATCTGAAATAATCTCTAAGGAAAAAAATGATTAATATTCTGAAAAATAATAAAGTTTAAATTTTGAAAATATGAACTTTTGTAATTTTTAAAGAAATTTTGGAAAAATAATTTTAAAATAATTTTTATTTGCTAAAAAATTTCAAAAAAATTTATATCGGTAAAACAAATATTTGCCTTGGATTGGCTCTTAGGAGACATGGCCATGCCTTAAGGCATGACCATGTTAGCTTGATGAAACATAGTCGTCCCAAGGGGCATGGCCATATTTGCTGATTTTCCTCCAAAGCTACTCCGATGTTCATTTCTACTCCATTTTTACTTCAAAATACATTCTATTAATGAAAATATACAAAAAGAAGTTCTCTAAATGAAATGGTCAATCATGCTAATAAATTGATAAAATAGAGTGTGATTATGTAAATCATAATAAAGAAATACAAGTGAATGTAGTCAAATAATGCATAAAAATATATATAATATATGAAAATCACACCCCCAAACTTAAACTTTTACTTGTCCTCAACCAAAAACCTGTAATCTAGACTTATGTGTTGATATAGCACAGTGAATCAATCTAACTCTATCAAATAATTTCATTAGTGTTTATGATACCTAAATAATTTGAGTGTAGCCTAAGAAGAAGTTCTACGTGCTCAGTGTGATAAGTGGCCTAAATTCTTCAAATTTTAATCTTATGTCTAGTCAAGTCTTTATCTAACTGCGTTTCTTATACTCCCGGCGATAGCTAGGTGATAGGTACTTACCTGCCACACACTTTGTTCATCCCTCTCAAACCACCCATGGTTTCAAAGGAGTACTCAGAATTAAGAAAAATATAGCATTTATTTTTCTAGTAACTTAACTAATCTCAAAAGGGTAAATTACTAGGTTCTACTCCTAATAATTATTTTTTATGTCCCTTATTCAAATCCTTTTATTTAAAGATGTAGCACTAAAACAAATGCATATATACAAATACAAATATCGGGATAATGATTTTTCCAAGTGAGATCCGAGCCTCATCCAGTAAACAAAATATAGTTTAAGATATCACCATGGAAACATAATTACTAACAAATTCTATGAATCATGACTATTTATAAAGTTACCTACTATCCAAACTAGGCAAAGTGAAAAGAGATCCTAAAACTAGGTCATCACTCAAATATTTCAATAAAACACTACTTACTTCATGCTACAAAAGATAGAGAAAAATCATACACTAAACATAGTAGCACTAAGAATTAAACAACACAAGTCCAAAATAAACGTGGTAGATTTTTTTCATGAGACCAAATCTGCAATAATGTGATGATATATGATGCAACTAAAAAAAATATTATACAAAAAGAAATATGACAAAAACTAAATTACAGCCCAACATATATACATCCCCCATACTTAAATCTTTCATTGTACCAATGAAAACCAAAAATAATACGAAGGATGTTTGAAGTAAGAGAAGTTACCCAGTGATGTGTGCCAAGAGTTAGAGGATTCATATTTCTTTTTGAATACCCCTCTATTTGATATTTAAATTCTGCCACATCTCTAAATACTGCAAAAAAAAAAAAAAAGATTAGACAAGAAAAGCCTAGGGGATAGGGTTATCAAAAAGAAATAAAAGGCAACTCTCCTTAAAGGAGGCACAACCATGTCAAATGACATGGCCATGACATCAAACTATCTTAGAAAGGACACAACCATGTCAAATGGCATAGCCAAGTCATGGGATACGCTATATAGGAGACATGGTTGTGTCAAATGGAAAGGTCTTGGTGTGGGAGGGCCTATGACATGGAAGGGCCTATGGAAAAGACACAACCCTGACTACAAGTATTCTTCAAATATCTTCCACGCCTTTATCGACAGCCATAGCCAATTCGTAGATTTAATTGACCCTGAAATTAAATAAATAAAAAAACTAAAACAATAAAACAAGATAAAGACTGAAACAAAAGCAAGAAAGAACTTGGGTTGCCTTCCAAGAAATGTTTATTTTAGGTCCTTAGATCAACCTCTTATTTAGGTTTTTTCTAAATTAAGCTATATCTAGAGTAAGATACTTCTAGACATTTTTTCCAATAGCCTATATTGTGGAGAGAGTTGTACTCATGGGATTAGAATTGTGAATCACTACTCCCTCCATCTTCGTCTCCTTAAAAGAAGTTCTAGGTAGTTGGAGACTATTCAGTTGCAACATCCACTACAGCAATGGGATGCTACAAGCTGAGGTAGGCACCTTGCTTACCACCATTATTTCTTTATAAGTGTTTTTTTAATTTTCTAGAAAAGTGAATGTGGGCTCTTTTTTGTTAGCTACCTCAACAAAAGGAGGCTCTGCCACTAGAGGAATTGATTCTTGGAGCTTTGCTTTCTCAATACAAGTCCCTACACTTCCAATATTATCTAATACAAATCCTGCAACATCTATAATGTCAAGTGGTTATATGAACAAATGGAGTTATTTTTGGAGCTTTATTTCCACAATACAAGTCCCTATACTTCCATCCACCACATCATCAATAGCAGGACAGAATAATCCAACATCAAGATTGACTATAGGAGTTTCAATAAATTCATCTAAAATCTCATATTGATCATGATCATCACAATCCATATTAGAAAATTCTTTATTACTATCAACCAATGCCACTTTAAATAAATTTTCAATTCTTCAAGTAATAGCTCCATGACCTCAGTCTCTATGTTCATATTAAAGATAGTACATGCTCGATCGGATGATGTGATTACCTCCCTCGTGATGACCTTGGGTCGGGTACGGCGGGGGCGCTGGGGGCGAGTGTTTTGCCTTTTGCCACAATAATAAAGTTTCCCAAGGTATAGCAATATTAAATATAATTCTCCTTGGGTTGCATTGGTAGTATGTTTGAAGACCTTGAAGAATAAGCAACTTGTGAGGCTTCAATTTCCAACATCTTAGGGTTGTTAATTGATTTATCAAACTTCCCTCTAGTCTATTTGTTTATGTCAATCATGGTTTCTTGTTGAAGTGTTGCCTATACTAAACATTGAGAAAATTGTACCAGAGGCTTATATACCCTAGTCTAAATGGTGGGGTTGAGATTAACTAATCCTTTTGTTGATTGTCTGAAAGGCTTGTCAAGTCGTGACTTAGATTTATTATAGAAAAAAGAATTCTCCTGATGTTCTAAAAGTTGTCGTCAAGGACCAATGAATTGTAAAGTTAATCTTTTAATATTAGCCTCTATCTGACTGCACCCCTCATTTTGTAGCTTGATAACTTGTTCTATCTATTTTTCAATGTTCCCGAGTGGTTGCAAAGATCCTTGTTCATTATTCAAATTGGCCTTCATAGTCTATGCTTCTAGGATTCCTTTAGAAGATATCATCCAGCTTTCACTTGACTGATGGAAAATCTGCAAGTGAATGGAAGTGTCATCAAGTAATAAAAGATCGAATCCACAAGGTCTATGAATCAAGTACTAGTCAGAATAGAAAAATAAGTTATCTAGAAAATCTCAGATGGTTGAAGTCACAAACAAGCTAGCATGAATGAGAGAGAAAAAGTTGAGAGAGTGTGAGAGAGCTGAGCATGAGAGAATTAAGGGAGAGGAAGATAAATCAAAGTAAGTGGACAGAGAGATCACAAAAGGTTCAGTGGTGAAGGCAATCCTAAGACTTCAATTTCACCTAAATGATTGTAACCACCTAATCTATGTTTGGTTTTCTATTCTCAATGGTATTTATGTAGGTAGACCATCTTATGGTAACCAATCTGAATTTTTGGTCCTACAATGACGTACCAACCCTAATCATTATCTACTTTTAGAAGGATCACAACTAGTGATCAAAACCTAAGGGAGACCCTATCACAAGATCCCTCAACCTCTAATTAACCACTTTTCCTACTATGTGATAATGAATTAGGTTTGGCCCATTAAACTCTATGACAACCTAGGGTTCCTCGTGACATATCGGGTTTCACTTTCTCATTTGACTCTTCACGTCTTAGTTTTCTATGGGTCAGAGGATCTGGTTCTCCTTTTGGTTCATCTCTAAACCCTCATGGGATATGAATCTCATGCTTTTGGTATCGAGATCATGTTACTATGGTAGACCTAGACTAGAAATACATATTTCATCAAACAAGAAATATGTAAACATATAGATTAAATAAAAAGATGTTCATATATCAAAAATGCTACTTCGTACATCCTAGATTAAAGAGAACTACTCCATTATAAAGAAATTACAAATGAAAGACACTAATAGAAGTATTAATACAATCCAAAATAGAGAATAGGGATGAATAAATGATTAGGGAGAAGATTCATGATGTTGTCGTTATGGTTCCTTGCTCCGGAGGTGGACAGATCATCTTGATTGAAGAAGGCTTCCCTAGGGTTTCCCCTACTGGGGAAAACCCTCTCCCAAGGAGGTGGGAGGAAGCCCTCCCATCTAACTCCCCAATCCAAATGAGGAGAGATCCTTTTATAGTGTAGAAAATTGTACGCCCGACACAAGCCGTGTCGTTGGGCATGAGCGCTCGTGTCGGGAATGGAGATTTGTATCTGATGGAGCACAACCTATGCTGTTGGGAATAGGCCGCTGTGGAAAATTAGTAGAGCGGGGCATGATCCATACCCTGGCCACAGGCAACCGTGGCAGGTCGATTGGGCTGGGTACGGTCGGTGCCAACGGGATAGGTACCCGTGGAGGGCCGACCGAGCCGGGCACAACCCATGCCGCGAGGCATGGGCACCCATATCCTATTGTGGAGTCTCCAAACTTGATCTCCTTCCTCTGATTTTGCTCTAATTCGCATCTCTGGCACCAAAATATATGAAAGCAGTATCTAGGAGTAATAAAGCAAAAAAATGAAGCATAGAATCAAGATATCACAAATCATGCATGTAAAAGTAGGTCAAAAATAATGTGAAAACAATATAAATATCTTATATACTTCACACATATCAAATCCCCCAGACCAAATCTTTGCTTGTCCTCAAGCAAAACCTATAATCCAGATTTTATGTGCGTAGATGGCATGCCACAATCTCTAGTGAATCAGTTTAATTCCATCATGTAGTTTCACTAATAAGTAAGATAACAAAATTATTTGAGTACGCCCTAAGTAGAAGTTCTTTGTTCTTAGTGCAATAGGTGGCTCAACTTTTTTTAGTTTCAACTTCCAATCCTAGTTAAGTCGTCATCTAACCATGTTCTTAATGCTTTCGACGATAGACACTTATTTGCCACATGCAAGGTTCATCCCCCTCAAAGTCTTCATAAGGTCTTAAAGGAATACTCAGTATCAAGAAAAGCATAATACTTATTTCTCTAGTAACCTAACTTGATCTCAATGGGATAACTTGTTAACTTACACTAACGACAACTATTTTTTATCCTTTATCCCCATTTTTTCGTTAAGTGATTGCAAAGTTCAACATTTGAACAAACGCTTTTTTTCTGTTGGGATTCTAATTTTTTCTAATAAGTTAACATGATCCAAGTTTAACAAGTAACCAAAATATAGTTGAGATGTCACCTAGGAAACAAGAGTACTAGTTTGATTCTATGAATCATGACTATTTTGAGAAATAACTACAATCAAATTCAAGCATAGTGTGAAGAGATCCTAAAACTATGACAACCCTCAAATTCTTCTAATAAAAATATTGCTCGCTTCATGCTACTATTGATAGGAAAAAATAGATCACTAAGCATACTAGCATAATATCACAACATAAAATCTAGAATCAATGTGCTAGTATCTTGCTATAAAGAGCAAACAAGTGATCAAGTGCATTAATGACATGCAAACATTTATAATGCTAAAAGAAACAAGACAAATGCAACTAATTAATAGCTAAAACAAACTAACAAAGAAACATCCTCCCTCCAAACTTAAACTCCACATAGTCTTCACTGACTACAAAATATAGTATGGAGGGGAGTTAGGGAGGTTACCGAGTGATGCGTGCCAAAAGTATAAATCACTCCACTGCTGGTCCTTGGAATTTCTGAAGGGTCTCTTAAATGGCATTTTTTAGGTATGAAATGGGGTTAATACGTTTTGGATTTTGTACCACATTATAGATCTTTGAAAGATCTTTGATTTAAATGATTGTATGCCTCATACATCATCTCAAATCAAAAGTTATCACCATTTGAAAATGGGATGGTAGTGACACTATTTTTATAAGTGCCTGACACAACCCTTACTGATGGGCATGGGTGCCCATGTCGGGCTTGGTGACTGTAGTAGGGAGATGGCCACAGACTATGCTAGTGGGCATAGGTGCTCGTGTTATATTTGACTGGCTGAGCAGGGCCCGTGTTCAGGTGCCCAAGCTTGGTTGGCTGAATGTAACATGAGTCATGCTAATTAGCACAGCGACCCGTGTTCAGCTATTAGAATCGAGCATGGGTCATGCCGCTAGGCACATCCACCCATACCACACCTCATTGTCTTGGTTTTCACTCCAAACTTCATTTGATGATATATAAAGTGAAACAATGTTGTGTACAATCTATAAGTACATAGTTGTTGTTAAGTAATAAAATATTGATCCCACGAGCACTATTAATTAAACACTACTTAATTTTGTATAGTAAATTATGTAGACAATCGAAAGGTGGTTCACACATGCTAGAGAGAGAGAGATTGAGAAGAGAGAGTGAAGAGTAGAGAGAGAGCGAGAGAGGGAGCGTAAGTGAGTGAAGGTGAAGTTGGTTGGGGGAATGATTCTAGGATTTTGATTTCACTATGATGCTAGCTAATATCTTTATGCATGGTTTATCTCCTTACCTCCATCCTTATGTACATGTAGGAAGTCTAACTAAATATCGACACTGTAACGACCCGGCCCTTTGGCCTCTTGGACGGCCCTTGTGGCGGCCCAACTGGCATGCCTATCTTTACTCACTAGGACTTTCCACTGCCTAGATTCCTCCCCCAGATTTGAACTCTAAACCTCCAGGCTTAGTAGTAGATTATGAATCTGGCAACCAAGTGAGATGATCTCACTTGGTTGCCAGGATTCATACTCTACTACCAAGCCCGGAGGTTTAGAGTTCGAATCCTGGGGGCAAAGCCAGTTGAAAGTCCTAGTGAGTAACGCCACGGCCAATGTAATGACCCGACCCTTTGGCCTCTTGGGCGGCCCTGCCCCATTTGGCGACCTCTCATGTCGTCGACCGATTACTCACTAAGACTTTCCACCTGGCAGTGGATTTTGCCTCCGAACTCTAAACCTCCAGGCTTAGTAGTAGAGTTTATGAATCAACCAAGTGAGATGATCTCATTTGGTTACCGGGATTCATAATACTTAAGCCCGGAGGTCTAGAGTTCGAACTCGGGAGGCAAACCTAGGCAGTGGAAAGTCCTAGTGAGTAACGGCACGGCCAAGGGTCGTCGATCGACGACGAGAGGAGGTCGCCAAATGGGCCGACGACATAATGGCCGCTAGTTGGTCGCCGCAAGCCAAGAGGCCACATTGTGGTCTGCCCGGCCCTCTGGGCCCATTTGGCAGCCCATTTGGCGACCCTCGGGTCGTCGACCGTCTGTCCTTATGTCGTCGGCCCATTTGGCGACCTCTAATGTCGTCGACCGACGACCCTTGGGCTTAAGTATTAGAGTTTATGAATCTGGCAACCAAGTGAGATCATAAACTCTAATACTTAAGCCTGGAGGTTTAGAGTTCGAATCCTGGGGGAGGCAAAAATCCACTGCTAGGGGTGGAAAGTCCTAGTGAGTAACGGCACGGCCAAGGGTCGTCGGTCGACGACATTAGAGGTCGCCAAATGGGCCGACGACATAAGGGCAGACGGTCGACGACCCGAGGGTCGCCAAATGGGCCGCCAAATGGGCCAAGAGGGCCGGGTCGTTACAGACACTATCCTGTGACGATCATGTCAGAGTGCTACCCTTATTGGTATCTGATGTCACTAAGTAGAAGAGGTAACCTAGCAAGTTTGGTTAAAGGGATACACCTTGTCACTAGGGCCCTAGGACATATAATTGTTAGAATATATACTAAAAGCCTAGCTTTTTGTATAAACATTTATTTTGAAATGAGAATCACATTAGTCAAATGTATGCATTTAATTAAATGCAGTTGTCTATTTAATTGATATTGTAGATAACATGATGTGTGGTGTCACACAGAAGATCATGTTATCAGTTTCTTATAAATTATAAATAGTAGCTCACAAGCAAGATAGATTGAGATAAACCATTGGAATGGTTGTAGTGTAATTTGATATTAATTTATCTTAACTATAAAATTATACTAGTACACTATGTGTGTATTGAGCAGGACCATTTGACGTTATTCCTTTTATACTGACTATATAAAAGAACAGAACCTCTGTTATTATGGATGTGCGTACTCTTAATCCCGATATAATAACAAACACATGTACTTAGTAATTATTTCTTTAATTTATCAAAGGGTGAGATTTATTCGTTAAATCAATAGGCCTGATAAGTTGGGAAATAATATTATTTATATGGTATGTTGTTGATTATAGAAGAAAACTGTGTCCTAGTTATCTAGTTTGATGATGTCCCCTTGAGGGGCTCATAAGGATTGTCATGTAAACCCTGCAGGTGGACTTATTCCGACATAACAATAAAGTTGAGTGGTACTACTCTTGGAGGTAGATGTTAATTAAGTGAGTTGTCAGTAACTCATTTAATTAATGGGCATTCGATATCTTAAACACAGGGAGATTAACACACTCATGATAAGTAGGAGCCCATAATGTAATATGAGATTGGTGCGGTAGTTCAATAATAACTCTTTGTGGTATGAGTTATTTATTGATGAACTTGAATTGGGTGTTTGGGTCGAAAACAGGAAGCTCAAGCTCATCAGGAGGCCAAAATCAATTCCTCCTCTAGGTTCCTGTTGTAGCCTCTATAAAGTCTCGCATTCACCCATTTTGATTATCCTTCCTACCCATGAAAGGGGCCGGCGACATCCTTGCTTGGTGCCCAAGCAAGGGGCCGGCCAAACCTTGCTTGGTGCCCAAGATGTTAACGACAACTATTTTTTATCCTTTATATCCTTTTTTTCGTTAAGCGATTGCAAAGTTCAACATTTGAACAAACACTTTTTTTCTTTTGGGATTCTAATTTTTTCTAATAAGTTAACATGATCCAAGTTTATCCAGTAACCAAAATATAGTGAAGATGTCACCTAGGAAACAAGAGTACTAGTTTGATTCTATGAATCATGATAGTTTTTAGAAATAACTAAAATCAAATTCAAACATAGTGTGAAGAGATCCTAAAACTACGTCAACACACTAATTCTTCTAATAAAAATATTGCTCGCTTCATGCTACTACTGATAGGAAAAAATAGATCACTAAGCATACTACCATAATATCACAACATAAAATCTAGAATCAGTGTGCTAGTATGTTGCTATAAGGAGCAAACAAGTGATCAAGTGCATTAATGACATGCAAACATTTATGATGCTAAAAGAAATAAGGCAAAAGCAACTAATAATTAGCTAAAACAAGCTAACAAACAAACATCCTCCCTCTAAACTTAAACTCTTCATAGTCTTCACTTACTACAAAATATAGTATGGAGGGGAGTTAGGGAGGTTATCGAGTGATGCGTGCCAAAAGTATAAATCACTCCACTGCTGGTCCTTGGAATTTCTGAAGGGTCTCTTAAATGGCATTTTTTAGGTATGAAATGGGGTTAATGTTAGCAATTCAAGTCGCAAAAACCGCTTTTTGCATTGCTGAAACCCCGAATGCTAGCCACGGATCCGTGCGAAAAATTAATAAAATTCTTGTACTTATTTCCTACTCTAGATCGATCTACTTTAGATCTACATGGTGAGTGTTATACTTTTGAAGTGAAGCCATTCGCAAATCTCGCTCGTCCAAGGTCCTTTGGATGTTGAGTGTGTTCAAGCGTACACAGCTCTATTAGTATCCACACGAACAAGAAGTGTTCTCTAACACTCAAGGATGGAGAAGAGAGCACCACAAGTGTGCTAGCACTCCCTAGGGCTCTCGGGTGGGATTGGAAGAAAGGTAGGAGAAAAGAGAAAGATATAATCTCAAACGCTCCTCTTATTTTTCTATGTGACTATCACTCTACTTTTCTTCTTAGATAAACTCACTAACTTTCTTGTCTTGCTTGGAGCTCTCTGCAAAGAGAGGAGAAGGAGCAAGGAAGAAGTAAGTAAGATGATACGAAATGAATGAATTAATTCAATGCCTATGAATCTTCCATTCATATGGCTGACCACACAAGGATTGGATTTAATTGCATTCAATGAATCTTAATGCGTTCATTTGGGCGGCCAATGAAACTTCCATTCATGTGGCTAGCCACACTAGGAATGCAATTAATTACATTCAATGAATCTTAATGCATTCATTTGGGCGGCCAATGAATCTTCCATTCACATGGCCGGCCACACTAGGAATCTTGCTCTCCCTTGATGATTTGGCAAGGATGTGTTGGCTAGCCATGCCATGTAGGATAAGTTATCCTTCATGAGGTGGCATCAAGTCAAACTTGATATTTCCACTTCCATATGGTCAAGTCAAACTTGATCACTCATCTTCCTTGGTGAGTTAAATCCAACCTAATTGAGTCTAACTCAAAAGAGCCTAAATTAGATTACCCTTAATCTAATTTTTGATTCATCACATGAACCTAATCCAATTGGTTCATCATATGAACCTAATCTCCATTCACTTGTTCTTTGCGTGTGACCCAATAGGTTCTTGAAACGTTGGCAATGTTTCTAAATCTTATTTAGAAACATAAGCAATGAGCAGCATCTAGCAATACATCATTGCTACCCAAGTTGCAAGAATGTTGAGATCCAACATTACCTTCGTGACTACTAATTGTAACTATCACAATATGTGATAATGTCCTTCTATCCACGATATCTAGATTGATCAAATGAGGCATAGACCATGTCATCCTCGAATCAATCTATGTCTTGAACTCCAAGTGGACTCACTCTAATCAAATGAGCTCAATATCTCATATCGACTCATTTGGGCATGGCCATGCACTTAGTGGTCTCACTCTATCAAGAACCAAGATATCACTCCCCACATATAGGAAGGATAGATCCCATCTACATCACTTATATCCCTCCGCATAATTTGTTACATACCCAGTAATCGCCTTTATAGTCCACCCAATTACGGTTGACGTTTGACGAAGATAAATATGTAACTTCTTATGTAGGGAACCATGGTGACTTCAGGTCCAAGGACTAATAGTCATACTAATATCTACATGAGAAAGTATATGACACTCATATAACAATCCATGATACTTTCTCATGGCGGGTCATTCAGTATACATTCTCCAATGTATACCCATGTGTCAACTTGATATCTCCATATCCATGACTTGTGAAATCAAGTCATCGAGTTGACCTACATACTAATCTCGTCGCAATAACATTGTCCCTGAATGTTAATACTTAACGAGGAATGATTAAGAGTAGTATTCTCTATACCATCTCACTATCGATTCAACCAATCGATTGATATAGATAAGCACCTTCTACTCAAGGACGCAATTATACTTAGTTATTTGGCACCAATACAAGTAAGTATAATATTAAAAAACAAATGCCTTTATATATATAAGAATATGATACAATGAGTCCATACAACATGTTAGAGTGTATACTAAAAGCCTAGCTTTTGTAAATATTTATTTGTTGAAATAAAAGAATCACATTGGTCAATATCTGTATTTTTTTATTAAATGTAATTATTCAATTAATTTATATAGTAGACAACATGGAGTGTGGTGTCACACTCAGAAGATCATGTTGTCGATTCTCTATAAATTATAAACAGTTGCTCGCGACTAAGATGAAAAGGAACAAACCATCAGAATAGTCGTAGTGTAATTAAGTATTAGTTTATCTTGACTAATAAATTACACTAATACACTTTAAGTGTATTGAGTAGGATCATTTAGGTAAGTTCTATTTGTACCGACTTAGTAAAAGAACTAAACCTTAGTTATTATGGAAGTGTGTGCTCTTAATCCTAATATAATAACAAGCACATATATTTAATATTTATTTCTTTGACTTATCAAAGGGTGAGGTTTAGCTCGATAAATCAATATGCCCGATAAGTTGGGAAATGATATTACTTATAGTGTGTGTTATTAATTATAGAAGGAATCTGTGTCCTAGTTATCTAGGTTGAGAATGTCCCTAAGAGGAACTCATAAGGATTGTCATGTTAAACCCTGCAGGTGGACCTAGTCCGACATGACAATAAAGTTGAGTGGTACTACTCTTGGAGCAAAATATTAATTAAGTGAGTTGTCAGTAATTTACTTAATTAGTGGGCATTCGTAATCTTAAACACAAGGAGACTAACACACTCATGATAAGAAGGAGCCCATAATGTAATTTGGGATTGGTGCGGTACTGCGGTAAAAACTCTCTAGTGGAATGAGTTATTATCGATGAACTTGAGTTGTGTGTTCGGGGCGAACATGGGATACTCAAGCTCATCGGAAGGCCAAAACTAATTTTTCATCTAGGTCCCTGTCGTAGCCTCATTATAGCCTCAAGTCCATCCAAATGTAAGGCTCTTCATGGTGTCCAAGAAGTGGGCCAGTCCAATGCTTGGTGACCAAGCAAGGGCCGGCCACATCCTCTCCTATAGGGGTCGGCCCTTTGGTTGGTGACCAAGCATGAAGGGGCCGACCACAATATTCAAACAAGGAGGGTTGTTTTTGAATTTTTAAAATCTTCTCTTTGTAGAAAACTATAAGTTTTAAAAGAGAGATTTAATCTTTTAAAAACTTTCCTTATTTGAATTTGGCCACATGTTTTAATAGAGAGTTTTAAAAGTTTTAAAACTTTCATTTTTTAACCATCCTCATGGTTTAAGAAAAAAAAGGGAGATAAGTTTTAAAATTAAAATTTTCTATCATCATGTTAAAAAAATAAATTTTATAAGAATGTTTTTAAATTTAAAACATGGTTTTAATTTTTAGAAATTTTCCTTTTTTAACTCCTACTTTAGGAAAGAGAGCTTGTAAAATTTTATAAGAGTTTTTTCTCTTGTAAAATTTTATAAAAAAAATTATTATTCCGTTCCTAAATATGGTGGCCGGCCACCTTGCTTGGTGCCCAAGCAAGGAGCCGGCCAAGCTTAATCCTAAATCAAATAGGATTGATCTCAACCATTGATTGATGATTGAGTCAATCAAGAGGAAAGAAAAGGAAAAATAAAAAGGGAAAAGGAAAAACTCTTGGATGATTTTATTTTTTGTAAAAGGTTTTTCCTTATTTGCCTTGGGCAAGTAATATAAAAGAAGGGGTGAGGGAGCTTCATGATATACAACTATTATTCTATTGCTTGGAGGTCTTTTGGTGGCCGGCCCTCTCCCTTCTCCCTTTCCCTTTTCTCTCTTCTCCTTGGTAGTTGTGGTGGCCAAATTCTAGAGGAAGAGGAAGGAATCTTTTGGGTGGTGTTCATCTTGGAGGATCTTCACCCACACGACGTCTAAGGCGAGGCGAGGAATACGGCAGAAGATCTCGAGGTCATTAGCTTACAAAGAGAAGGTATAAATAGTAATTTTCTTCCGCATCATACTAGTTATTTTCTTTGTAAGAATTCTAAATACAAGAGGCAATTAGATCTAGTTTATCGAATTTAATTTTCGAGTTTGTGTTTTCTTCTTTTTCAAATTTGTGATTCGATTGTTCTTTTTGGTTAACCTAGAGTTATTTAAGGAAATAAATATTAGATTTCCTTAAAAGGCTTTGCCTAGGCGGTGGTGGTTGCTCCCATATCCAAGAAGGCCATGTGCCTCGCCATGCAGTCCTGGAAGCCAATTTTGGAAATTAATATTTATGGAATTAATAACTTAGGTAGATTTGAATCAATAGTGTTAAGTTCTGATTGCGATTTAAATCTAAACCATTAAGAACAAATAATTAAAATTTGGAATCAATGATGTTAAGTTCCGTCTGCGATTCCTAATTTAACTTCTAAAAAACATAATTGGTTATTTAAGGAAAGGTTCGACACTTGTACAAAAATTTTTTGTACAGTGGAACCGGTACGTTTTCATAGTATTAACCAACAATTGGTATAAGAGCTAGGGTTTGCCTCTGTGTATTTTTAGAATTCAAATAGGTTATGCACATGTCATGCATAATTTAGGCAGGAAAATAGTAGGATGTGCTAACTCTTTGGTTGCAGGCTCCAACTATTATGACTTATTGATATTATGTGTGATTGGACCCTTGGACATGTCAAGGGCATTATTTGTGTGCATGATTGTATGTATAAAATACAGTAGGAGCTGTATTATTTTTAGAATTTTATTTTTCGATCTAGATTACATGTGCACTTCCTCAAGGAATATAGGATCGATATATGTAAAATTCTATTCTTGTCCCTAATCGGATGCTTGCGAGGCGTGGTACTTTTGGAGCACCAGAGGCGCAGCGGAATAAGAAGCAAGATGGATGCGATGACTCAACCCGATGGCGGTGGCTAAAGATGGCAGCAGCTAGGGTTGGATCATATTGAAGACAGTGTTGGAAAAAGGCATAATAGTTGGAAAATTAAATTCCAAATTTATTGCTTTTATTTACTGTGATGTTTATATGCATGTGATGTATGCTATGATAGTCTAAAATTCCTCATTTTAAATAACTAAGTGGGAGAGGGATTTATTTTAATAAATTGCATGTTCTCCATTACTGGTTTGTAAGTGATGTAAGCAAACTTGCGCGTTGGCTCTGAGTGCCTTTCTCCATATCAGATGAGTTTGTTTGCGGATCACTAGATCAAACTTCCATTTAGGATGACTATAGAAAATTAATTAAGAGCGTGTGATCTTCCCCATCAGAAGGGGCACAATCTTATTAATAGACTTAGTGTCAAGTAATGGTAGACACTTAGGCGTGTCTAATAGTATCCTCCCCATCGGAGTCACTGCTATTATTTGTGTGACCAAAGGAAACCAACTATTAATTTTATTTGTCAAAAAGTTAGGTTGACAAGATAATAAAATTAATGGGTTACACCCTCCTTTTACAAATGATGAATTTGTATACGTCCACACTATCGTGACATACAAAATTCATGGTGTTTTGAGGTATTGGTTAATTTAAAATAGTATTGTTTGAGAAATCAATATTATTCTAAATTTAAAGTTCTGACCAAAGTTATTTTTGTGATTCTTAGGATGACTTTCAACCCACTAGCCATTATACTGAAAGAAAACAAACTTACTGGACCCAACTACATAGATTGGAAAAGAAACCTGGACATTGTCCTTACTGCTGAAAGCTATAAGTTTGTATTGACTGAGGCTTGCCCTGATACACGTGACGGTGACTCTACCCCAGAGGAGATTGAGTATCATAAGAAATGGGTAAAAGATGATGAAATGGCGCGGTGTTACATTTTGGCATCTATGTCAAATGTATTGTGTTGGGTTCGTCGGGCCGCGAAAACCGCTTTTTCGCGTCGCGGAAACCCCGAGTCACCCAAAGCCATGGATCTCGTGCAAAGATTCGTAAACAAAATTTTCGAAAAACCTTTTTTCTTGTACGAGTTTGTAAAACCTTTAGATCTACACTAGATGAGGGTTATACCTTCGAAGCGTGCACTTCGCTTATCCCGATCGTTCAAGGTACACGTCGGATCTCCAAAGTATCAAAGTAGATACTTCTCTAGTGATATCCACACGAACAAGGAGTGCTCTCTAGCACTCAAGGATGGAGAAGAGAGACCCCAAGTGTGCTAGCACTTTCTAGGGCTCTCGGATGGGAATGGAAGAAGAAAGGAAAGAAAGGAAGAGAATACAATACACTCCTCTAAAGTATTACCTTTCTTCTTGGACTTCTTGGATTAACTCAAATCACCCTCTCCACTCTTGGAACCTCACGGCAACCACCATAGAGAGAAGAGAGAGCACTCAAGGGAGAAAAAGAGTGAATACACCACATGAATGAAAAATGAATTCCCATTCATTCACAAAGTGGCCGGCCACTCTAGGAGGTGTAACCTCCACATTAATTCCAATTAATGTGGAGACCATCAAGAGTTGTAACCCCCATGAGGTGGCACTCTAGGATGATGTGGATCAACACCATTGGTCCACATCTTGCCACCTCACTAAATGACATGGCAATAAGTGTAACCTCCTCATTTAATGTGGGCCGGCCACATTAAATGCTATGGAGGCTTGTAACCTCCATGAGGTGGCACACATTGATGATGTGGAGCAATCCTATTGGTCCACATCTTGCCAACTCACTAGTGATGTGGCAAAAAGTCAAGTCAAACATGACTTTTTTTCTTCCTCTCAAATCAAGTCAAACTTGATCAAATCTCTCTCATGGTTGATCTAATCCAACCATATGATTCAAGCCAAATTAATATAATGAATCTAATTCATTAAATTAAGTTGATTTAATGAGTCATAATCTAAATTAGACTCATTGAATACATGATCAACTTGAGTCCAACTCAATTAGCCCAATTTGGATTACTCTTAATCCAATTTGATTCATCAAATGAATCTAATCCTGTTGGTTCATCATATGAATTTAATCTCCATCCACATATTCTTTGTGTGTGACCCAATAGGTTCTTGTAACGTTGGCAATGCCCCTAAACTCATTTAGAAGCATAAGTAATGGGCGGTATCTAGCAATACATCATTACTACCCAAGTTACAAGAATGTTGAGATCCAACATTACCTTGTGACTACTAATTGTGACTCCTCACAAAATATGTCATTGTCCTTCTATCCTAGACATCTAGATTGATCAATATGAGGCATAGACCATGTCATCCTCTAATCAATATAAATCTTGAACTCCAAGTAGACTCACTCGATCAAATGAGCTCAACATCTAATGTTGACTCATTTGAGCATGGTCATGCACTTAGTGGTCTCACTCTATCAAGAATACCGATGTCGCTCCCGTCATATGGGAGGGATAGATCCCATCTACATCACTCACATCCCTCTACATAATTCGTTATATACCCAGTAATCGCCTTTATAGTCCACCCAGTTACGGGTGACGTTTGACGAAACCAAAGTACATAACTCCTTATGTAGGGATCCATGGTGAATTCAGGTCTAAGGACTAATAGTCATACTAATAGCCACATGAGAAAGTATATGACACTCATATAACGATCCATGATACTTTCTCATGGCGGGTCATTCAGTATACATTCTCCAATGTATACTCATGTGTCAGCTTGATATCTCTATATCCATGACTTGTGAGATCAAGTCATCGAGCTGACCTACATGCTAGTCTTATTGTATTAACATTGTCCCTGAATGTTAATACTCAACTAGGAATGATTTAGAGTAGTGTTCCCTATATCATCTCACTATCGATTCAACTAATTGATTGATATAGGTATGAACCTTCTACTCAAGAACGCTATTATACTTAGTCTATTTGGCACTAATACAAATAAGTATAATAACCAAACAAATACCTTTATTAATATACAAGAATATGATACAATGAGTCCATACAATCATCAAATGATTGGCTCTAGGGCTCTAACTAACAATCTCCCACTAGCACTAGTGCCAATCAGTATAGGCTCTAAGGCCTAATGACCTAGTGTGACCATCATGTTTTCTCTGTGCCAAAGCCTTGGTCAAGGGATCTGCGATGTTAGCTTTTATAGATACTCTGCAAATCTTCACATCTCCTCTATCGATAATCTCTCGAATAAGATGGAAACGTTGTAGAACTGCTGTGAACTCTGCCAGCTCATAGCACTACCATTCAAGTAGAATACGAACCCTGACTGCGATCTATAGTCATCCTGGTCGGTCTAGAAGCTAGCATCACTGTAACCCTTTACAGCTAGCTTATCATTGTCTCCATATATCAAGAAATATTCTTTAGTCATTCTTAAGTACTTAAGAATATTCTTGACCGCTATCCAATGACTTTCACCTGGATCTGACTGGTATCTGCTCGTCATGCTCAAAGCATACGAGACATCAGGTCGAGTACATAGCATGGCGTACATGATCGATCCTATAGCTGAGGCATAAGGGATCTGATCCATGCGGTCTCTCTCCTCTCTAGAAGAAGGACCTTGAGTCTTCGAAAGACTCACGCCATTTGACATAGGCAGAAATCCCTTCTTGGAGTTCTGCATGTCAAACCGAAGGAGTACCTTGTCAATGTATGTACTCTGACTTAGGCCAAGCAATCTCTTAGATCTATTTCTATAGATCTGTATCCCTAGAATGCGGGATGCCTCACCTAAGTCCTTCATTGAGAAGCAACTCCCTAGCTAGGTCTTGATAGACTGAAGCATAGGGATGCCCTTCCCAATGAGTAGTATGTCATCCACATACAATATGAGGAAGACAACTATGTTTTCTACAACCTTCTTGTAGACACAAGGCTCATCTTCGTTCTTGATGAAACCAAACTGTTTGATCACATCATCGAATCAAAGATTCCAGCTCCGAGAATGACCTCTAGCCATTTCTCGGAATCTGGTCTCATCACAGCTTCCTGATAGGTGGTGGGCTCATCCTCTATGAGCACAATGTCATCATGGTCAGACAAGAGAAATGAGTATCTCTCAGGCTGACGACGTACCCTATCAGACCTGGGAAGAGGTATGTCTACTTGAACTGGTTGTTGTTCCTCAACTCTTTGTGGAACAACATCATCCACAACACTTTGTGGTTCCAGTTCAATTTCCATCGAGGCATTAGTGCTATTGTTCGCATCTTGAACTTCTTCAAGATCGAACGTGCTCCCACTAGTCTTTCTAGAAACAAAGTCCCTTTCTAGAAAGACCCCAGTCTTTGCCACAACTACCTTGTGCTGACTGGGAATGTAGAAGTAATGTCCCTTAGTTTCCTTGGGATATCCGATGATATAGCACTTGTCGGATTTGGGTCCTAATTTGTCTAAGACTTGACGTCGTACGTAAGCCTCACAGCCCCAAATCCTCATGAAAGACACCTGGGCATCTCTCCCAGTCCATATCCTATATGGTGTCTTTATCACGGCCTTGGATGGAACTCGGTTGAGAATGAAAGCTGTCGTGTCTAGAGCATAACCCCAAAGGTATGTCGGAAGATCTGTGTGACTCATCATAGATCGTACCATATCTAATAGGGTACGATTCCTCCTTTCGGATACACCATTCCACTGTGGTGTTCCAGGAGGAGTGAGTTGGGATAGAATCCCACACTCAGCTAGGTAGTCATGAAACTCATGGCTAAGGTATTCTCCATCTCGATCTGATTGAAGTATCTTAATACTCTTGCCAAGCTGGTTCTGTACTTCATTCTTGAATTCTTTGAACTTTTCAAAGGATTGGGACTTATGTGTCATCAAGTACACATAACCGTATCTACTGAAGTCATCAGTAAATGTGATGAAGTACCTATAACCGCCTCTAGCAGCGATATTGTAAAGGCCACATACATCACTATGTATGAGTCCTAACAAATCAGTCGCTCTCTCGCTGTGCCCACTAAAGGGAGTCTTGGTTATCTTTGTTAGAGTGTATACTAAAAGCCTAGCTTTTGGTATAAACATTTATCTAGAAATAAGAATCACATTGGTCAAATGACTACATTTATGATAAATGTAGTTGCTCAATTAATTTATATTGTAGATAACATGGTGTGTGGTGTCACATGCAGAAGATCATGTTATCGGTTTCTTATAAATTATAAACAGTAGCTCACGACCAAGATGGAAAGGAACAAACCATTGGAAGGTCGTAGTGTAATTAGGTATTAGTTTATCTTAACTATATAATTACACTAGTACACTTAGAGTGTATTGAGTAGGACCATTTGAGGTCATTTCTTTTATACTGATTTTATAAAGGAACAAAGACCTCAGTTATTATGGAAGTGTGTGCTCTTAATCCTAATATAATAACAAGCACATATATTTGATATTTATTTCTTTAATTTATCAATAGGTGAGATTTAGTTCGATAAATCAATAAGCCCGATAAGTTGGGAAATGATATCACTTATAGTGTGTGTTGTTGATTATAGAAGGAAACTGTGTCCTAGTGATCTAGGTTGAGAATGTCCCCAAGAGGAGCTCATAAGGATTGTCATGTTAAACCCTGCAGGTGGACTTAGTCCGACATGACGATGAAGTTGAGTGGTACTACTCTTGGAGCTAGATATTAATTAAGCAAGTTGTCAGTAACTTACATAATTAGTGGACATTTGTTATCTTAAACACAGGGAGACTAACACACTCATAATAAGAAGGAGCCCAAAAATGTAATTTGGGATTGGTGCGGTAGTTCAATAATAATTCTTTAGTGGAATGAATTATTATTGATGAAATTAAGTTCGGGGTGAACACGGGATGCTTAATTTCATCGGAGACCAAAACCAATTCCTCCTCTCGGTCCCTATCGTAGCCTCTAGTATATAGAGATTTATACCCACCGTGATACCCACCTTCTTACCCATCCTATAGGGCCGACCAAGCTAGCTTGGAGACCCAAGCTAGGGCCGGCCATGGGTTCATGTTGGTGTGGCCGGACCTATTAAAATAAAAGGAAATTTAAATTTAAATTTTTCTTATGTGGATAATATAATTTAAAAGAGAGTTTAAAATTTAAATCTTTCCTTTTATAAGATTCTACAAAAGATTAAGAGAAGAGTTAAAATCTTTTCCTTATTTGTAGATTAAAAGGTTGATTTTAATTTTGGTAAAACTTTCCTTTTAATTATATTCATGATTTAAAAGAAAGTTTAAAAATTAAAAATTCTCTTTTATTAGTTTCTACAAAAGATTAAGAAAAGATTTAATATCTTTCCTTATTTGTAGATTGAAAGGAGATTTTAATTTTTAGAGATAACTTTTCTTTTTGAAAATTATCCACATGTTTAAAAGAAAGATTTTAATTTATAAAATTTCTTTTTATTAACCAATCATGAAGGGATTAAAATTATTGGAGAAATTTTTATAAATTTCTAGAAACAAATTAGGAAGTTTTAATTTTTGTTTTAATTAAAACTCTCCTTGTTTTGGGGAGAAGAGTGGCCGGCCATTATAATTTGAAAAGAGAAAATTATTTTAATTAAATAAATTTTCCTTTTCAATGGCAAAAGAATTAAGGAAGTTTTTATTAAATTTTCCTTATTTGCCAAGACCAAGGATTATAAAAGAGGGGGTAGAGGAGGCTTCAAGGCGAACGACTCTATTATTTTTCTCCCTCTTTTCTTCCTTGGGTGTGGCCGGCCCTTTCTTTCCTCTCCTCTCCTTTGTGTGGCCGAAACCTTCTCATGGTGGAGATAGCTTTGGTGGCCGGATCTAAGAAGGAGAAGAAGGAGAGAAAAGAAGCCTCTTTTCTAGCATCCCTTGGAGCATGGTGGTGGTGGCCGAACCTCTTCATCCTAGGAGAAGTTTTGATGGCCGAAATTTGCAAGGAAGAAGAAGGTGCTTGGTGGTACTCATCTCGGAAGATCGTTGCCCACACAATATCCGAGGTTAGAAGAAGAATACGGTAGAAGATCAAGAGGTCTTTCTAAAAGGTATAACTAGTAATTTTTCTTTCCGCATCATACTAGTTATTTTTGGAAATAATACCAAATACAAGAGGCATGCGATTCTAGTATTTCGAATATGTTTTTCGATGTTGTGTTCTCTTGTTTTTTTTCCTTGTGATTTGATTGTTCTTTTCGGTTAACCTAAAGTTATTTTAGGAAATTAAATATTAGCTTTCCATAAAAGGTTTTGTCTAGTCGGTGGTGGTTGCTCCCATATCCAAGAAGGCCATGTGCCTCGCCACGTCAGTACTGGGAACCAATTATGGAAATTAATATTTAATGGAATTAATACTTTAAGGTGATTTGGGTCGAACGTGTTAAGTTCCGCAAGAGACCCAAGTCAAAACCTAAAAGAACGAATAGATTAAGTTTTGGATCAAACGTGTTAAGTTCCGCAGGCGATCCAAAATTTAATTTAAAAGAACACATGGTAGCTAGGAAAAGGTTCAGACCTTTGTACAAAATTTTTGTACAGTGGAACCTCTAGGTTTTCCGAGTAGCAACCAACAATTGGTATCAGAGCTAGGGTTTTGCCTCTGTGTATTTGGTATTAGTTTAATTATGCACATGTCATACATAATTTAGGCAGGATAATAGTAGGATGTGCTAACTTTGTGGATGCAGGATCCAACTATTATGGCTTATAGTTTTATGTGTGTGATTGGACCCTTGGACATGTCAAGGGCATTTATATGTGTGTGCATGATTGTATTATAAAATACAACAGGAGCTGTATTTAGTTTTATTAGGATTTTATTTTTGATCTAGATACATGTACATTCCTTTTATGGAATATAGGATCAATATTGTAAAATTCTATTTATGTCGCGGATCGAATCTTGCAAAGCGTAGAACCTTCTGAGGACCAGAGGCGCAGCGGAACAAGGAGCAAGATGGATGCGACAGCTAGACCCGGTGGCGGTGGCCAAATATGGCAGCAGCTTGGGATGACAACACACGGAGGACAACCATAGATAAAAGCCATAATAGTTGAAAATTAGATTTTCTATTTATTGCTTTTATATTGTGCTGTGTGTGCATGTTAGTATACATGACTAGTAGGCTAGCATAGTTAAAATTCCTCGTTTATAAATAACTAAGTGGGAGAGAGATTTTTAAATAAATCCTATAGTCTCCATTACTGGTTTGTAAGTGATGCAAACAAGCTTGCGCGTTGGCTCTGAGTGCCTTCCTCCATAACGGATGAGCTTGTTTGTGGATCACTAGAATAGACTTCCATTTTTGGATGACTATAGGAAGTTAATTAAGAGCGTGTGATCTTCCCCAACGGAAGGGGCATAATCTTATTAATGGACTTAGTGTCAAGTAATGGTATACACTTAGACACATCTAATAGTATCCTCCCCATCGGAGTCACTGCTTTTATTTATGTGACCAAAAGACACCAACTATTAATTTTGTTTGTCAAAAAGTTAGGTTGACAAGATAATAAAATTAATGGGTTAAAACCCTCCTTTTACCAAGGTTGAATTTGTATACGTCCACACTAACGTGGCATGCAAAATTCACGGTGTTTGAGGTGTTGGTGAATTGAAATAATATTGTTTGAGGAATCAATGTTATTTTAAATTCAAAAGTTTTTGACCAAATATTTGATCAAAGACAGATCAACTATTAATTTTATTCGTCATAAAGTAAAGTTGACGAGATAATAAAATTAATGAATAAAATCTTCTCTTCGATTTTGTATACGTCCACACTATCGTGGCATACAAAATTCATGGGGATTTTTAAGGAGTTGATCTTGACCAAATATTTTTGTGATTCTTAGGATTTAAATATTTGTCAATCCCCTAGTAGTCATACTATAGAAAAGGCTTAGTAGTCCCAATTGTAATGATTGGAAATAGGACTTGGACATTAAGGTAGACTGTCATCTTAAAACTAAGAACAACATAGGTGTATTTAATTCATTAGTTGAAACATGTTTAGTGGTGTTATCTACCAGAACCTGGAGTGTAGATACAGATGCCATTAATCATGTCCGCAATTCATTGCAGGGTTCCAGGAAACCCGGCAACTAAATTAAAACACCGTCCACATGGGCACTACTGTAAAAATGGTAGCTGTTGCAGTGGGAGATGTTTATCTTTGATAAGAATAAAACATAAATTTTTTAGTAATTGTCTTTACGCACCAAGTTTAGAAAGAACTAGTTTTCAGTTTCTAAACTATTCAAAGAACTTGATATTCTGCCTCTTTTAATAACAAAGTTGTTATTAAGAAAAAGAGGAAAGTTATCTGTTCTAGTACGTTGGTTGGCAATTTATAAATCCAATAACTCTCACGATGCAACAAATGGAAATTAGTAACACATCTTCTAACTTTAAGAGAAAGTAACCTTCGGAAATGAACCAATTATATCTTTGGCATCTAAGGCTAGGTTATATTAACTTGAATATGATTCATTGGTAGCTGATGAATTTTTGGGTTCATTAGTAGTGGAAATCTTTCCAACCTGCGAGTCTTACTTGGAAGGAAAAATAACCAAGAAGCTTTCAAGTCTAAGGGGTATGGAGTCAAAGATATGTTGAAATTGGTTCATTCTGATTTGTGTGATCCTATGACTATCCAGACAAGATGTAGTATTGAATATTTCGTCTATTTTATAGACAACTATTCAAGATACAAATAAATTTACTTAATGTACCGCAAGACTAAGTACTTTGATTAGTTCAATGAGTACTAGGCTGATGTGGAGAAACGACAAAGTAAAAAGACACTATGGTGAAATCATAGTGGCAAGTACCTCTTGGGAGAATTTAGGAGTCACTTATCAGAAGTAGGGATTCAATCCAAACTAACTGCACCTGGTACACCTCTACAGAATGGTGTAGTAGAAAGAAGGTATAGGACTCTTATGGAAATAAGTAGATTGATGATGAGTTATTTTACCAAATTCATTTTAAGGATATACTCTGGAAACGGAAGTGAACATAGTACCTTCCAAAGTCAGAACTCTCTACTCATATAGAATTGCTGAATAGGTGTAAGCTTATTTTGAAGCATATTTGGATTCGGGTAGTCCAGCACATATGCTAAAGAGAGACAATGATAAGTTGGACAGGAATTCACTTGTTTGTGGGTTATCCTAGAGAAATGAAAGTAGGTTTATAGTCTTAAAAATCAGAAGGTCATTGTTAGCATCAATGACCAATTTTAGAAAAAGGACTATGTAATAAACCATGTGCCCATAAGAAAACTTGTTCTTAAGGAAATAATAAAAGACATGTCTAATCTAGTACCAATTGTACAAGATGAGATACCACAAGGAAACTGCAACACGTATCACAAATGATACACAATTGCAGAAAGTGCCTTGTCGTAGTGGGAGGGTTGTTAGGCAACCTAAAAAGATTCATGTTTTGGGAGAGTTTTTGGACTCGATCCCTGAAGGACATGAACCTGATCTCCGGACATATGACGAAGCACTCCAAGATAAAGATGCAATATCTTGGCAAAGAGTAATGAATAACAGAATTAGAATATATGTATTCTAATAAAATCTGGAAGCTTGTAGAACCACCAAATGGTGTAAAAGCCTTTGGGTATAAAAAAGTCTATAATAGGAAAAGAGGGATAAACAGGAAGGTAGAAACTTTCAAAGCAAGGCTAGATGAAAAAGGAAACTTTTTCACTGGTAGCCATGCTTAAGTCTATCCGGATTCTTTTATCTATTTGGTAAGTGGATGTCAAGACAACATTCCTTAATGGAAGT
Source organism: Zingiber officinale (assembly GCF_018446385.1). Taxonomy (NCBI): domain Eukaryota; kingdom Viridiplantae; phylum Streptophyta; class Magnoliopsida; order Zingiberales; family Zingiberaceae; genus Zingiber; species Zingiber officinale. The sequence continues at coordinate 57,275,912 of NC_055988.1, read as the reverse complement.
CTTGAAGAAAGCATCCATATAAAGCAACCAGAAGGGTTCATTGCAAAGGGCTAAGAACATCTTGTGTGCAAGCTCAATCAGTCTATGGACTGATACAAAGCTTCAAGGTCTTGGAACATCCAGTTTATCAAAGTAATCCAGACCTTTAGATTCATTTAGTAACTGGATAAGTCTTGTGTATACAAAAGGTGTGATGGAAGCGTGGTGGTATTTCTTGTACTATACATAGATAACATTTTTGGTAGTTGGAAACAATATCAAAATGTTGTCAGAAGTAAGGGTATGGTTGTCCAAACAATTCGATATAAAGGACTTGGGAGAATGTATATATTCTTGAGATCAAAGTAATAAGGGATCGCAAGAAATGAATATTTTACTTATTCCAAGCTTCATACATCGGAAAAATCCTTGCTCGTTTTAAGCATGCAAAACTCCAAGAAAGGTTTCTTACGTCTTTTAGGATGGAGTAACTTTATCTAAAGATATGTCTCTGTAGACATCAAAAGAGATAAAGGAAATAAAGACAGTTCTTTATGCTTCGGCTATCGGAAGCCTAATATATGCTATGCACGAGATCAGAAATCTGTTTTGTCAAGGGCATAGTTAGCAGATATCAAAGTAACCCTGGACAAGGATAGTGGACTGCAGTAAAGCATATATTGAAGTACCTTAGAGGCACTAGAGATTATATGCTAGCTTACAAGGCAGTTAATTTGGTCCTAGTGGGTTGCATGGATTTTGGCTTCCAATCAGATAGGGATAATAATAAGTCAACCTCGGGGTTTTGTGTTTACTTTAGGAGGTAAATTCATAACTATGGAAGAGTGATAAGCATAGGTGTTTTTCTGGACTACACCATAGAAGCTTAGTATATGGCAAGCCTCTGAGGTAGCCATAAAAGCTGAATGACTTAATAACCTCAAGATAGACTTAGATATGATTTCTGGTTTGTCCAAAGATTGTTACAATTTATTGTAATAATGTTGGTGCAGTAGCAAACTCGAAGAAACCATAAGTATATAAGGCAAGTAATCACAATAGAGCGCAAGTACCACCCAAAACGAGGAATCGTATAAACGAGGAGAAGTTGTTGCCGCCTAGATTGCATCAGGTGATGACCTATAGATCCTTTCACTAAGGTCCTTAAGGCAAGAGCTTTTGATGGGCATGTTGAAGGGATGGAAATCAGATGTATGGCGGCAGATATGACAGCTTAGTCTTTTAGTATAAGTGGGAGATTGTTAGAGTGTATACTAAAAGCCTAGCTTTTGGTATAAATATTTATCTAGAAATAAGAATCACATTGGTCAAATGTCTACATTTATGATAAATGTAGTTGCTCAATTAATTTATATTGTAGATAACATGGTGTGTGGTGTCACATACAGAAGATCATGTTATCGGTTTCTTATAAATTATAAACAGTAGCTCACGACCAAGATGGAAAGGAACAAACCATTGGAAGGTCGTAGTGTAATTAGGTATTAGTTTATCTTAACTATATAATTACACTAGTACACTTAGAGTGTATTGAGTAGGACCATTCGAGGTCGTTTCTTTTATACTGATTTTATAAAGGAACAAAGACCTCAGTTATTATGGAAGTGTGTGCTCTTAATCCTAATATAATAACAAGCACATATATTTGATATTTATTTCTTTAATTTATCAATGGGTGAGATTTAGTTCGATAAATCAATAAGCCCGATAAGTTGGGAAATGATATCACTTATAGTGTGTGTTGTTGATTATAGAAGGAAACTGTGTCCTAGTGATCTAGGTTGAGAATGTCCCCAAGAGGAGCTCATAAGGATTGTCATGTTAAACCCTGCAGGTGGACTTAGTCCGACATGACGATGAAGTTGAGTGGTACTCTCTTGAAGCTAGATATTAATTAAGCGAGTTGTCAGTAACTTACTTAATTAGTGGACATTTGTTATCTTAAACACAGGGAGACTAACACACTCATAATAAGAAGGAGCCCAAAAATGTAATTTGGGATTGGTGCGGTAGTTCAATATTAGTTCTTTGTGGAATGAATTATTATTGATGAAATTAAGTTATGTGTTCGGGGCGAACACGGGATGCTTAATTTCATCGGGAGACCAAAACCAATTCCTCCTCTCGGTCCCTATCGTAGCCTCTAGTATATAGAGATTTATACCCACCGCATACCCACCTTCTTACCCATCCTATAGGGGCCGGCCAAGCTAGCTTGGAGACCAAGCTAGGGTCGGCCATGGGTATGTTCATGGGTGAATTCATGTGGCCAGCCCTATTAAATAAAAAGGAATTTTAAATTTTAAAATTTTTCTTATGTGGATAATATAATTTAAAAGAGAGTTTAAAAATTTAAATCCTTCCTTTTATAAGATTCTACAAAAGATTAAGAGAAGAGTTAAAATCTCTTTCCTTATTTGTAGATTAAAAGGTTGATTTTAATTTTGGTAAAAACTTTCCTTTTAATTATATTCATGATTTAAAAGAAAGTTTAAAAATTAAAAATTCTCTTTTATTACTCTCTACAAAAGATTAAGAAAAGATTTAATATCTTTCCTTATTTGTAGATTGAAAGGAGATTTTAATTTTTAGAGATAACTTTTCTTTTTGAAAATTATCCACATGTTTAAAAGAAAGATTTTAATTTATAAAATTTCTTTTTATTAACCAATCATGAAGGGATTAAAATTATTGGAGAAATTTTTATAAATTTCTAGAAACAAATTAGGAAGTTTTAATTTTTGTTTTAATTAAAACTCTCCTTGTTTTGGGGAGAAGAGTGACCGGCCATTATAATTTGAAAAGAGAAAATTATTTTAATTAAATAAATTTTCCTTTTCAATGGAAAAAGAATTAAGGAAGTTTTTATTAAATTTTCCTTATTTGCCAAGACCAAGGATTATAAAAGAGGGGGTAGAGGAGGCTTCAAGGCGAACGACTCTATTATTTTTCTCCCTCTTTTCTTCCTTGGGTGTGGCCGGCCCTTTCTTTCCTCTCCTCTCCTATGTGTGGCCGAAACCTTCTCATGGTGGAGATAGCTTTGGTGGCCGGATCTAAGAAGGAGAAGAAGGAGAGAAAAGAAGCCTCTTTTCTAGCATCCCTTGGAGCATGGTGGTGGTGGCCGAACCTCTTCATCCTAGGAGAAGTTTTGATGGCCGATATTTGCAAGGAAGAAGAAGGTGCTTGGTGGTTCTCATCTCGGAAGATCGTTGCCCACACAACGTCTGAGGTTAGAAGAGGAATACGGTAGAAGATCAAGAGGTCTTTCTAAAAGGTATAACTAGTAATTTTTCTTTCCGCATCATACTAGTTATTTTTGGAAATAATACCAAATACAAGAGGCATGCGATTCTAGTATTTCGAATATGTTTTTCGATGTTGTGTTCTTTTGTTTTTTTTCCTTGTGATTTGATTGTTCTTTTCGGTTAACCTAAAGTTATTTTAGGAAATTAAATATTAGCTTTCCATAAAAGGTTTTGTCTAGTCGGTGGTGGTTGCTCCCATATCCAGGAAGGCCATGTGCCTCGCCACGTCAGTAATGGGAACCAATTATGGAAATTAATATTTAATGGAATTAATACTTTAAGGTGATTTGGGTCGAACGTGTTAAGTTCCGCAGGAGACCCAAGTCAAAACCTAAAAGAACGAATAGATTAAGTTTTGGATCAAACGTGTTAAGTTCCGCAGGCGATCCAAAATTTAATTTAAAAGAACACATGGTAGCTAGGAAAAGGTTCAGACCTTTGTACAAAATTTTTGTACAGTGGAACCTCTAGGTTTTCCGAGTAGCAACCAACAATCTTGCCTCGTAGGCATGACTCGCATATCTCATATGATTCAAAATCAAATGAGTCCAGCAAACCATCCTTATGGAGCTGGGATAAACGCTTGTCATTTTTATGACCTAAGCGACAGTGCCAGAGATAGGTGTGGTTCATATCGTTCGATTTGAATCTCTTGGTACTAACGTTATAGATAGGGCTCTCTAGATCTAAAATATAGAGTCCGTTTATCAGAGGTGCACTACAATAGAACATATCTTTTAAATAAACAGAACAACATTTGTCTTTTATTAAAAAGTAACCTTTCTTGTCCAAACAAGAAACTAAAACTATGTTCTTAATAAGAGCAGGCACATAATAACAATCGTCTAAATCTAGTACAAGCCCAAAGGGCAGAGATAGATGGTAAGTCCCTACAGTAACAACAGCAACCCGTGCTCCATTGCCTACTCGTAGGTCCACCTCGCCCTTTGTCAATGCTCTGCTATTTCTCGGCGCTCGTACATTAGTACAAATGTGCGAAGCACATCCAGTATCTAATACCCACGATAAAGAAATAGAGAGGTTGACTTCTATAACATTTATACCTGAAGTAGAAATCTTATTTCTCTTCTTGTTAAGATCTTCCAGGTATCCTGTGAAGTTCCTCTTCCAGTGCCTTGCTTGTCCTTGATATAGTTGACGAAGATGTTCAACCATATCGTAAGCGCTCATCAACTCATGTTGCTTCTGAAGCTCAGAGTTCTTGGTTGCGAGCATTAGACAGGACACATCTAATGCGTCATCTTGATGCTTCTTGTAAGCATCCCGGTCAGCTCGCGTGGCAGTGGTAGGAGGAGCCTCCGGAATGGGCTGCTCCAGAACGTACAGTTTACGTTCCTGAGTGAGAACTATTCTCAAGTTCCTGTACCAGTCCAGGAAATTTGCTCCGTTGAGCTTGTCCTTCTTAAGGACAGATCGCAGAGAGAAAGTGTTCGTATTTGACGTCATGGTTATCTACAACAGAAAATTTTGCAGAAATAAATATCATATTCTTAAAATCATTTAATTAGGCCTTTAATTAAATGATGCTCCCACTGAATTCTATAATTCTTGTGGGACAAGATCCACATCATACTAACCCTTGAATTAGCTTTGGCTAATACGCCCAAGGCTTAGTATGATCGGTAGGTAACGATTACCAATTACATCTCTATGCAACTCTTGTTTATAGAATCAATATCCGCATTTATATTAAAACTCGAGTTAGCTTTGGCTAATACGCCCGAGAGTTAATATAGATGTGATTTTGACCTATCTTTTCCAACCGTTGGAATAATGCCTATAGTTGACTCGATCCAACCGAGTAACTAGGAATACTCAATCTAATTGAGTTTGTATTCACCCATGCGTTGATAGGCAGGACCAAGATTGTCCCTCCGTTCCCTACCAAGATAATATGTATTGCTCTGCTTTGGCAGATTCAACAATACATGTGATCGAGGTAGTGATAGGTATCACGGCACGGTTAGGCATTTAGAGTTTGTTCGATCGAGATCTAATCTAATCGAAAAAGGATGCATCTTGTGCACGACTTAGATCTAATCTAATCGCAAGGGTGCATCATGTGCACGACTTAGATCTAATCTAATCGTTAAGGCACTAATTAATTAATTAATTATTAAACATGCATCAGATACATAACAATTAATTAATTAATCTATTTGTGATTTTGTCATGGCCCTACTACTATCTTCTCAAGCCAATGAGAAGATTAAATGGTCAACCTAGGGTCAACAGCTTCTCCAAGCTCCTCCCTTTGACCACCTTGTGTTGCTCGTGCCCGCCTCGGAACTCGGTCTCGTGTGGACCCTCCACCGCTCCAATTTGTACATTACAATTTGAAACTCGAGTTACATTCGAGTCTAAATCTAATCTACAACCAGAATAAGAGAAAGGAACGACGCGCAGGCCGTGGAAAAAATAAAAATACAGCACACACAATCATATGACGGCACGCAGGCCGTATTATGAATTACAACCCAAATCCAATCTTATTGGGTATTTTAGGCCATGACTATCACAAATTAATATATAATTCAAAATTATATATTTTTCAAAATTTTTCTATAATTTTAAAATAATTTTTACAATTTTTTATGAGTAAAATTTCTCAGCGGTCCCGTTTAGCGGTTTCGGGTGCAATCGCGGAACGAATCCCCTTGCGGGGCCCAGGAGCAGCGCCCCTACCCGCGATCTAACCATCGCGAGGGTTCCTTTGCGATCCAACAGCGCCTAAACCTGCTGTCCCAAAATGATTTGGGTCGAGACATTGCCGTTTCGGAAAAATCTTCCCGGCGGGTTCGTTTTTAGCGATTTCGGGTGCAATCGCGAAGCAAATTCCCTTGCGGGGTTAGGGGAAATGCCCCTACCCATGATCTAACCATCGTGAGTTTCTCCTTTGCGATCTAATGGCACCCGACCCCGCTGTCCCAAACGGATTTGGGGCAAAACGAAGCCGTTTAAAAGAAAACTTTCCGGTAGCCGAAGCCTACAAGTGCCAAGACACTTGTGCTTCGCTTCTACGGAAAAATTACTCATAAAAACTCTAAAAACTCAATTTTTACAGAAAATCACAGAAGGTATATTTTTCATAAAAATACAAATGAACTCGTACAAGTCTTTGCACGTAGCTCTGATACCACTGTTGGGCTTTTTCGCGTCGCGGAAACCCCGAGTCACCCAAAGCCATGGATCTCGTGCAAAGATTCGTAAACAAAATTTTCAAAAAACCTTTTTTCTTGTACGAGTTTGTAAAACCTTTAGATCTACACTAGATGAGGGTTATACCTTCGAAGCGTGCCCTTCGCTTATCCCGCTCGTTCAAGGTACACGTCGGATCTCCAAAGTATCAAAGTAGATACTTCTCTAGTGATATCCACACAAACAAGGAGTGCTCTCTAGCACTCAAGGATGGAGAAGAGAGACCCCAAGTGTGCTAGCACTTTGTAGGGCTCTCGGATGGGAATGGAAGAAGAAAGGAAAGCAAGGAAGAGAATACAATACACTCCTCTAAAGTATTACCTTTCTTCTTGGACTTCTTGGATTAACTCAAATCACCCTCTCCACTCTTGGAACCTCACGGCAACCACCATAGAGAGAAGAGAGAGAACTCAAGGGAGAAGAAGAGTGAATACACCACATGAATGAAAAATGAATTCCCATTCATTCACAAAGTGGCCGACCACTCTAGGAGGTGTAACCTCCACATTAATTCCAATTAATGTGGAGACCATCAAGAGTTGTAACCCCCATGAGGTGGCACTCTAGGATGATGTGGATCAACACCATTGGTCCACATCTTGCCACCTCACTAAATGACATGGCAATAAGTGTAACCTCCTCATTTAATGTGGGCCGGCCACATTAAATGCTATGGAGGCTTGTAACCTCCATGAGGTGGCACACATTGATGATGTGGAGTAATCCTATTGGTCCACATCTTGCCAACTCACTAGTGATGTGGCAAAAACTCAAGTCAAACATGACTTTTTCTCTTCCTCTCAAATCAAGTCAAACTTGATCAAATCTCTCTCATGGTTTATCTAATCCAACCATATGATTCAAGCCAACTTAATATAATGAATCTAATTAATAAAATAAAGTGATTTAATGAGTCATATTCTAAATTAGACTCATTGAATACATGAATCAACTTGAGTCCAACTCAATTAGCCCAATTTGGATTACTCTTAATCTAATTTGATTCATCAAATGAATCTAATCCTCTTGGTTCATCATATGAATCTAATCTCCATCCACATGTTCTTTGTGTGTGACCCAATAGGTTCTTGTAACGTTGGCAATGCCCCTAAACTCATTTAGAAGCATAAGTAATGAGCGGTATCTAGCAATACATCATTACTACCCAAGTTACAAGAATGTTGAGATCCAACATTACCTTGTGACTACTAATTGTGACTCCTCACAAAATATGTCATTGTCCTTCTATCCTAGACATCTAGATTAATCAATATGAGGCATAGACCGTGTCATCCTCTAATCAATCTAAATCTTGAACTCCAAGTAGACTCACTCGATCAAATGAGCTCAACATCTAATGTTGACTCATTTGGGCATGGCCATGCACTTAGTGGTCTCACTCTATCAAGAATACCGATGTCGCTCCCGTCATATGGGAGGGATAGATCCCATCTACATCACTCACATCCCTCTACATAATTCGTTATATACCCAGTAATCGCCTTTATAGTCCACCCAGTTACGGGTGATGTTTGACGAAACCAAAGTACATAACTCCTTATGTAGGGATCCATGGTCACTTCAGGTCTAAGGACTAATAGTTATACTAATAGCCACATGAGAAAGTATATGACACTCATATAACGATCCATGATACTTTCTCATGGCGGGTCATTCAGTATACATTCTCCAATGTATACCCATGTGTCAGCTTGATATCTCTATATCCATGGCTTGTGAGATCAAGTCATCGAGCTGACCTACATGCTAGTCTTATTGTATTAACATTGTACCTGAATGTTAATACTCGACTAGGAATGATTTAGAGTAGTGTTCCCTATATCATCTCACTATCGATTCAACTAATCGATTGATATAGGTATGAACCTTCTACTCAAGGACGCTATTATACTTAGTCTATTTGGCACTAATACAAATAACTATAATAACCAAACAAATTCCTTTATTAATATACAAGAATATGATACAATGAGTCCATACAATCATCAAATGATTGGCTCTAGGGCTCTAACTAACATATTGCAACATCAGCATCAAGATTTACCAACAGCTAATGATATAATGAACAATCTCAAAGAACTCTTTGGGCACCAGAGTCGGACCGCCAGGCAAGAGGCAATGAGAAAGCTAATGACAGCCACCATGTATGAGGGGACACCTGTAAGGGATCATATCCTCAAAATGATGGCTTATCTGAATGAAATACAAGTCCTTGGAAGAGAAATCGATGGGGAAACCCAGGTCGATATAATTCTCCAAACACTACCCAGAAGTTTTGAGCAGTTCCGCCTGAACTATAACATGAACAAAAGAGAGTATACGTTGGCGAAACTTCTGACAGAACTACAGGCAGCAGAAGGTATATTTCCTCAAAGTTATCAGATTTACTATGCTGAAAATGGTTCTACTTCTAGGTCGAAAGTCAAGAAGAAGAAGAAACAGGTCTTTTTAGTGAAGAGAGTGAATAAACCTCAGGGACAAAAAGCTAGAATGAAGAAGCCTAAGGGCAAGTGTTTCATCTGCAAGCAGTCTGGACATTGGAAGGCGGACTGTCCTCGTAGGAATCAGAACAATAAAGGTAGATCTCATACTCTAGTAGTTGAAACATGTTTAGCGGTGTAGATACGGGATCCACTGATCATGTCTGCAATTCCTTGTAGGGGTTCCAGGAAACCCGACGACTAATTGAAGGAGAGATTACCGTCTACATGGGCAATGCTACTAAGGTGACGGCTATTGCAGTGGGAGACGTCTACTTATCTTTTAATAGGAATAGAAATTTGGTTTTAAGAAATTATCTTTATGTACCCAGTTTTAGAAAGAATTTAATTTCAGTTTCTAAACTGTATTTGGATGAATATTCAGTTTCCTTTAGTAACGATGTGGTTATTAAGAGAAATAAAGTGTTTATCTATTCTGGTGCATTGGTTGGCAATTTATATACTTTAAATCTAATTTCTCCCATAAAGCAAAATATGTAAATTAATAACACATCTTCTAACTCAAATAAGAGAAAAGAACCTTCGGAAATGAACCAAAGGCATCTTTGGCATCTAAGGCTTGGTCATATTAACTTAAGTAGGATTCAAAGGCTTGTAGCCAATGGACTCTTGGGTCCATTAGAGTTGGAAAACTTTTCAACATGTGAATCTTGCTTGGAAGGTAAAATGACCAAGAGACCTTTTAAGGCTAAGGGGTATACAGCCAAAGAAGCGTTAGAATTAGTTCATTCTGATTTGTGTAGTCCTATGTCTATCCAGGCTAGAGGTGGTTTTGAATATTTTGTCTCTTTTATAGATGATTATTCAAGATATGGATACATTTACCTGATGCGCCGCAAGTCTGAGTGCTTTGATAAGTTCAAAGAGTACAAGGCTGATGTGGAGAAACGTCTAGGTAAAAGTATCAAGACACTATGGTCTGATCGTGGTGGCGAATACCTCTTAGGAGAGTTTAGGAATTACTTATCAGAGGCCGGGATTCAATTCCAATTATATACACCTGGTACACCCCAATAGAATGGTGTGGCAGAACGAAGGAATAGGACTCTTATGGAGATGGTTAGATGGATGATGAGTTATTCAGAATTGCCAAATTCGTTTTGGGGATACGCTCTGGAAATGGCAGCACACATTCTGAACTTAGTGAAATGAGCGAAAGCCTAGTCTAAGACATATTCGGATTTGGGGTAGTCCAGCACATGTGCTGAAACCAGATGCTAATAAGTTAGAATCTCATACAGAAGTTTGTGTGTTTTGTAGGTTATCCCAAAGGAACGAAGGATGGTTTATTTTATAGTCTTAAAGATTAGAAGGTCATTGTTAGCACCAATGCCCAGTTTTTTGAAGAAGACTATATAATGGACCACAAGCCCAGTAGCAAAATTGTTCTAAAAGAACTTAGAGAGGACACGTCTACTTCAGTACCAATAGTACAAGATGAAGTACCACAAGAGGCTGCAACATGTGTCACACATGATAGACAACCACAGACGGTGCCTCGTCGTAGTGGGAGGGTTGTAAGGTAGCCTGAGAGATTCATGTTTTTGGGAGAGTCTTCGGACTTGATCCCGGGTAAACATGAACCTGATCCCCGGACATATGACGAAGCACTCCAAGATATAGATGCAGTATCTTGGCAAATGGCAATGAATTCTGAAATCTATGTATTCTAATAAGGTCTGGGAGCTTGTAGAACCACCTGATGGTGTAAAAGCCATTGGATGTAAGTGGATCTACAAAAGCAAAAGAGGGATAGATGGGAAGGTAGAAACCTTCAAAGCAAGGCTTGTTGCGAAAGGGTATACTCAGAAAGAGGGAATCGATTATGAGGAGACTTTTTCACCTGTAGCCATGCTTAAGTCTATCCAGATACTCTTATCCATTGCCGCTCATATGGATTATGAGATTTGACAAATGGATGTCAAGACAGCTTTCCTTAACGGAAGTCTTGAAGAAAACATCTATATGAAGCAACCAGAAGAGTTCATTGAAAAGGGCAAAGAGCATCTAATGTGTAAGCTCAATCGGTCCATTTATGGACTGAAGCAAGCTTCAAGATCTTTGAACATCCGGTTTAATGAAGTAATCCAGTCATATGGATTTATTCAGTGTCCGGATGAGTCTTGTGTATACAAGAAGTGTAACGGAAACGTGGTGGTATTACTTGTACTATACGTGGATGATATTTTGTTAATTGGCAACAATGTCAAGGTATTATCGGATGTAAGGGTATGGTTGTCCAAACAATTTGATATGAAGGACTTAGGAGAATGTGCCCACATTCTTGGGATCAAAGTTATAAGGGATCGCAAGAAAAGAATGTTGTGTCTATCCCAAGCTTTATATATAGATACAATCCTTGCTTAATTTAGCATGCAAAACTCCAAGAAAGGTTTCTTACCTTTTAGGCATGGAGTATCCTTATCTAAAGAGATGCCCCCGAAGACATCAAAGGAGATTAAGGACATGAAGGAAGTTCCTTATGCTTCGGCTGTAGGAAGCCTTATGTATGCAATGCTGTGTACGAGACCTGATATCTATTTTGCCATAGGCATGGTTAGCAGATATCAGAATAACCCTGGACAAGGACATTGGACTGCTGTGAAGCATATTTTAATGTACCTAAGAAGGACTAGAGATTATATGATAGTCTACCAAGCAGACGATTTGCTTCCTGTGGGTTACACAGATTCAGATTTTCTATCATATAGGGACAATAGTAAGTCTACGTCAGGCTATGTGTTTACTCTAGGAGGTGGAGCCATTGCATGGAGGAGTGTTAAGCAGAAATGCATCTCGGACTCAACCATGGAAGCTGAGTATGTGGCAGCCTCTAAGGCAGCCAAAGAAGTTGTATGGCTCAGGAACTTTCTAATGGACTTAGATGTGATTCCTGGTTTGCCCAAGATCATCACAATTTATTGTGATAATAGCGGTGTAGTTGCAAACTTGAAGGAACCATGAGTTCTTAAGGTAAGTAAACATATAAAGTGCAAGTACCACCTGATACGGGACATCGTCAAGTGAGGAGAAGTTGTCGTCGCTAAGATTGCATCAGAAGATAACCTAGCAGATCCTTTCACAAAGGCCCTTCCGATGAATTCTTTTGATCGGCATGTGGAGGGAATGAGAATCAGATGTAAGGCAACAGATATGGCAACTTAGTCTTTTAGTATAAGTGGGAGATTGTTAGAGTGTATACTAAAAGCCTAGCTTTTGTAAACATTTATTTGTTGAAATAAAAGAATCACATTGGTCAATATCTGCATTTATTTATTAAATGTAATTATTCAATTAATTTATATAGTAGACAACATGGAGTGTGGTTTCTCACTCAGAAGATCATGTTGTCGGTTCTCTATAAATTATAAACAGTTACTCGCGACTAAGATGGAAAGGAACAAACCATCAGAATTGTCGTAGTGTAATTAAGTATTATTTTATTTTGACTAATAAATTACACTGATACACTTTAAGTGTATTAAGTAGGATCATTTAGGTAAGTTCTTTTTGTACTGACTTAGTAAAAGAACTAAACCTTAGTTATTATGAAAATGTGTGCTCTTAATCCTAATATAATAACAAGCACATATATTTAATATTTATTTCTTTGACTTATCAAAGGATGAGGTTTAGCTCGATAAATCAATATGCCCGATAAGTTGGGAAATGATATTACTTATAGTGTGTGTTGTTGATTATAGAAGGAATCTGTGTACTAGTTATCTAGGTTGAGAATGTCCCCAAGAGGAGCTCATAAGGATTGCCATGTTAAACCCTACAGGTGGACCTAGTCTGACATGACAATAAAGTTGAGTGGTACTACTCATGGAGCTAAATATTAATTAAGTAAGTTGTCAGTAATTTACTTAATTAGTGGACATTCGTAATCTTAAACACAGGGAGACTAACACACTCATGATAAGAAGGAGCCCATAATGTAATTTGGGATTGGTGCAGTAGTGCGGTAATAACTCTCTAGTGGAATGAGTTATTATCGATGAACTTGAGTTGTGTGTTCGGGGAGAACATGGGATACTCAAGCTCATCGAAAGGCCATAACCAATTTCTCCTCTAGGTCCCTTTCGTAGTCTCATTATAACCTCAAGTCCTTCCAAATGTAAGGCTATTCTTGGTGTCCAAGAAGTGGGCCGGTCCAATGCTTGGTGACCAAGCAAGGGCCGGCCACATCCTCTCCTATAGGGGCTGGCTCTTTGCTTGGTGACCAAGCATGAAGGGGTAGACCACAATATTCAAACAAGGAGGGTTGTTTTTGAATTTTTAAAATCTTCTCTTTGTTGAAAACTATAAGTTTAAAAAGAGAGATTTTAATATTTTAAAAACATTCATTATTTGAATTTATCCACATGTTTTAATAGAGAGTTTTAAAAGTTTTAAAACTTTTCTTTTTTAACCATCCTCATGGTGTAAGAAAAAAAAGGGAGATAAGTTTTAAAATTAAAATTTTCTATATCATGTTAAAAAAAGAAATTTTATAAGAAAGTTTTTAAATTTAAAATATGGTTTTAATTTATAGAAATTTTCCTTTTTTAACTCCTACTTTAGGAAAGAGAGCTTGTAAAATTTTATAAGAGTTTTTTCTCTTGTAAAATTTTATAAAAAAAATTATTATTCCTTTCCTAAATTGTTAGCTAGAGCCCTAGAGCCAATCATTTGATGATTGTATTTTGAACTTGTTGTATCATATTCTATATAAATAAAGGTATTTGGTTTTTGGTTATTATACTTACTTGTATTGGTGCCAAATAAACTAAGTATAATAACGTCCTTGAGTAGACGGTTCTCACCTATATCAATCGGTTAGTTGAACCGATAGTGAGATGATATAGGTAACACTACTCTTAATCATTCCTAATCGAGTATTAACATTCAGGGACAATGTTAATGCAATAAGACTAGCATGTAGGTCAACTCGATGACTTGATCTCACATGTCATGGATATAGAGATATCAAGTTGACACATGGGTATGCATTAGAGAATGTATACTGAATGACCCGCCATGAGAAAGTATCATGGATCGTTATATGAGTGTCATATACTTTCTTATGTGGCTATTAGTATGACTACTAGTCCTTAGACCTGAAGTCACCATGGTTCCCTACATAAGGAGTTATGTACTTTGGTTTCGTCAAACGTCACCCGTAACTGGGTGGACCATAAAGGCGATTACTGGGTATGTAACAAATTATGCGGAGGGATGTGAGTGATGTAGATGGGATCTATCCCTCCTATATGACGGGAGAGACATCGGTATTCTTGATAGAGTGAGACCACGAAGTGCATGGCGATGCCCAAATAAGTCAATATAGGATATTGAGCTCATTTGATTGAGTGAGTCTACTTGGAGTTCAAGATTTAGATTGATTAGAGGATGACACGGTCTATGCCTCACATTGATCAACCTAGATGTCTAGGATAGAAGGACACTTGTCATATATTGTGAGGAGTCACAATTAGTAGTCACAAGGTGATGTTGGATCTCAACATTCTTGTAACTTGGGTAGTAATGATGTATTGCTAGATACCGCTCATTACTTATGTTTCTAAATGAGTTTAGGGGCATTGCCAACGTTACAAAAACCTATTGGGTCATACTCAAAGAACAAGTGGATTGAGATTAGGTTCATATGATGAACCAAGAGGATTAGATTCATTTGATGAATCAAATTGGATTAAGAGTAATCCTAATTGGGCTAATTGAGTTGGACTCAAGTTGATTCATGTGTTCAATGAGTCTAATTTAGATTATGACTCATTGAATCAATTTAATTAAATGAATTAGATTCATTATATTAAATTGGCTTGAATTAAATGGTTGGATTAGATCAACCATGAGAGAGATTAAGTCAAGTTTGACTTGACTTGAGAGGAAGATGAAGAGTCAAGTTTGACTTGACTTTATGCCACCTCATTGGTGAGTTGGCATTAAGTGGACCAATTATGATGCTCCACATCATCATGGTTACTTAAGTGAAGTGCCACCTCATGGGATTTACCAAGAGTTGTGACTCTTGGTATCCCATGGAGGTTACAAACCACTTAATTAGATGAAAAAGAGTTTCATTTTGCAATGGTAACTCTCATTCAAGTAATCTTCCTCCTCCTAAGCTCTCTTCTTGCTCCTTCTCTTCTCTTGGTCGTGGGTTTCAAGCAAGGGAGAAGAAAGGAGAGTGAATCTAATCCAAGAAGAAAGGTTAGTGAAAGTCACATAGAGATTTTAGAGGAGTGTGTTCTCTTCTTTTCTTTTCTCCTTCTTCCAATCCTGCCCGAGAGCCCTAGAGAGTGCTAGCACACTTGTGGTGCTCTTTTCTCCATCCTTGAGTGTTAGAGAACACTTATTGTTCATGTGGATATCACTAGAGAGTTGTCTACGTTGACTACTAGTCCTTAGACCTGAAGTCACCATAGATCCCTACATAAGGAGTTATGTACTTTGGTTTCGTCAAATGTCACCCGTAACTGGGTGGACTATAAAGGCGACTACTTGGTATGTAACAAATTATGCAGAGGGATGTGAGTGATGTAGATGGGATCTATCCCTCCTATATGACGGGAGACACATCGGTATTCCTGATAGAGTGAGACCACGAAGTGCATGGCCATGCCCAAATGAGTCAATATGAGATATTGAGCTCATTTGATTTAGTGAGTCTACTTGGAGTTCAGGATTTAGATTGATCAGAGGATGACATGGTCTATGTCTTATATTGATCAATCTAGATGTCTAGGATAGAAGGACACTTGTCATATATTGTGAGGAGTCACAATTAGTAGTCACAAGGTGATGTTGGATCTCAACATTTCTTGTAACTTGGGTAGCAATGATGTATTGCTAGATGCCGCTCATTGCTTATGTTTCTAAAGGAGTTTAGAAACATTGCCAACGTTACAAGAACCTATTGGGTCACACACAAAGAATAAGTGAATGGAGATTAGGTTCATAGGATGAACCAATTGGATTAGGTTCATATGATGCACCAAGGATTGGATTCGGAAATTAGACTTATTGAGTTAGACTCAATTAGATTCAATTGTTGAATAAGTCTAATTTAAATTTGATTCATTGAGTCAATTTATATTAATGAATTGAGATTCATTAAATTCAAATTGGCTTGAATCAAAGATTGGATTTAACTCAACAAGGAAGACAAATTGGTCAATTTTGACTTGACCAAATGGGAAGTTGAGACATCAAGTTTGACTTGATGAATTGCCACTTCATGGAGGATGACTCATCCTACATGGCAGCCACATCATCTCCACCTCATGAGGTGTGCCACCTCATGGAGGTTACACCTCCCATTCCATTTAATGTGGCCGGCCACATTAAATGGGGAGGTTACAATGGTGTGGCCGGCCACACTAATGCAAAAGGAGTTTTTGTTTTGTGGCAATTGATGTGTGTTAATGCTTGCTTCTTCTTCCTTGGGTCCTTGCTCCTCTTTGCTGTGGTTGCCGTGAGCTTTCATGGAGCGAGAAGGTGTATGAGTTGTGTTCCAATAAAAGGGTGAAGTGAAGGTCACAAAGGAGGGTACCTAGAGGATTATGTGAGATCCCTTTTCTTTCTCTCCTTTCTCCCCTTTTTAAATCCTACCCGAGAGCCCTAGAGAGTGCTAGCACACTTGGGTGCTCTCTTCTACATCCTTGAGTGTTAGAGAACACCTCTTGTTCGTGTGGATATCACTAGAGAGTTGTCTACGTTGACAACTTTGAGATCCGGCGTACCGTTGGACGAGCGGGATTTGCGAGGGCATGCTTCGAAGGTAAAAATGTTTTTTCCTTTGTAGATCTACTGTAGATCGTAGTTTGAAACTCGTACTCATGTTTTCGAAATTTTTCTTCGCACGAGATCCAGTGGAATAGGTGATTCGAGGTTTTCGTGACGCGAAAAAGCGGTTTTCGCGGCCCGAAAAACCCAACATCGCCAACCCTAGCTGCTGCCATCTTTGGCCACTGCCACCGGGTCTAGTTGTCGCATCCATCTTGCTCCTTGTTCCGTTGCGCCTCTGGTCCTCAAAAGGTTCCACGTCTTGCAAGATTCAATCCACGACATAAATAGAATTTTACATTTTTCGATCGTATATTCCTCGAAGGAATGTACATGTAAACTAGATTGAACATAAAATTAAATTTACATCCATCGATCCTATATTCCATAAAAGGAATGTACATGTAACTAGATCAAAAAATAAAATCCTAATAAAACTAAATACAGCTCCTACTGTATTTTATAATACAATCATGCACACACAATAAAATGCCCTTGACATGTCCAAGGGTCCAATTACACACATAATAACTATAAGCCATAATAGTTGGATCCTGCATCCACAAAGTTAGCACATCCTACTATTAACCAGCCTAAATTATGTATGACATGTGCATAATTAAACTAATACCAAATACACAGTGGCAAAACCCTAGCTTTGATACCAATTGTTGGTTGCTACTCGGAAAATCTAATGGTTCCTCTGTACAAAAATTTTGTACAAAGGTCTGAACCTTTTCCTAGCTACCATGTGTTCTTTTAAATTAAACTTGGATCGCCTGCGGAACTTAACACGTTTGATCCAAAGTTTAATTTATTTGTTCTTTTAGGTTTAGACTTGGATCTCCTGTGGAACTTAACACGTTCGATCCAAATCACCTAGGTTATTAATTCCATTAAATATTAATTTCCAAAATTGGCTTCCATGACTGCATGGTGAGACACAAGGCCTTCTTGGATATGGGAACAACCACCACTGCCTAGACAAAGCCTTTTAAGGAAAGCTAATATTTAATTTCCTTAAATAACTTTAGGTCAACCAAAAAGAACAATCAAATCACAAGGAATAGAAAAATAAAAGAACACAACATCGAAAACTAATTCGAAACACTAGAATCACATGCCTCTTGTATTTGGTATTTTTACAAAGAAATAAAACTAGTATGATGCAGAAATTAAATACTAGTATACCTTTTCTTTTGCAAACAAAAACCTCTAGGTCTTCTACCGTATTCCTCTTCTAACCTTGGACGTTGTGTGGGCAACGATCTTCCGAGATGAGAAACCACCAAAGCACCTTCTTCTCCTCCTTGCAAGGTTCGGCCAAAATAAGAGCACCTCCAAGGATGAAGAGAAAACACCACCAATGCTCCAAGCGATACAAGTTTTCTCTCCTTCTTCTCCAAGCTACCGGTCACCACTTGATCTCCAAATGAGAAGAGAGTTTCGGCCACAAGGATGGAGAGAAGAGAAAGGGAAGAGTCGGCCACACCAAGGAAGAAAAGAGGGAGAAAATAATAGAGGTTGTTCTCCTTGAAAGCTCCCAAAACCCCCTCTTTTATAATCCTTAGCTTTGGAAAATAAGGAAATTTAATTACAATAAAATTTCCTTAACTTTCCTTGACATGAATTAATTAAGAAAAATTAAACAAAATTTCCTAATCCCTCATGTCATGGTCGGCCACCTCATGGAGAGCAAACAAGGCAATTTTCAATCAACAATTAAAATTCCTTATTTGTCTTCGAAAATTTTAAAAAATAAAATTTCCTTTAAAATCCCTTCATGGTTGATAAAAAGAAATTTCTATAATTTTATTTTTTCAACATGTGAATAATTTACAAAGAAGAAAAATAAAATATCCTTCCAATCTATAAATAAGGAAAGAGATTTAATCTCTTTCTTTAATCTTTTGTAGAAACATATAAAAGAGATATTTTAATTTTTAATCTCCCCAATAAATTATATCTTCCACATAAGAAAATTTTAAAATTAAAATTCTTTTCTAATTTAATAGGGCCAGCCACCTAAGCTTGGGTTCAAGCTAGGACCGGCCACCCATGGACCAAGGTTTGGCCGACCCTAGCTTGATCCTCAAGCTTGCTTGGTCGACCCCTTATAACATGAGTATGAAGGTGGGTATAGGTGGGTATAGTACTCTATAAATAAGAGGCTACGATTGGGACCGAGAGGAGAAATTGGTTTTGGTCTCCCGATAAAATTAAGCATCCCGTGTTCGCCCCGAACACACAACTTAATTTTATCAATAATAATTTATTCCACTAGAGAACTATTATTGAACTACCGCACCAATCCCAAATTACATTTTTGGGCTCCTTCTTATTATGAGTGTGTTAGTCTCCCTGTGTTTAAGATATCGAATGTCCACTAATTAAGTGAGTTACTGACAACTCATTTAATTAATATCTTAGTCCAAGAGTAGTACTACTCAACCTTATCGTCATGTCAGACTAAGTCCACCTGCAGGGTTTAACATGACAATCCTTTTGAGCTCCTCTTGGGGACATTATCAACCTAGATCACTAGGACACAGTTTCCTTCTATAATCAACAACACACACTATAAGTGATATCATTTACCTACTTATCGGGCTTATTGATTTATCGAACCAAATCTCACCCATTGATAAATTAAAGAAATAAATATCAAATATATGCGCTTGTTATTATGTTAGGATTAAGAGCACACACTTCCATAATAACTGAGGTCTTTGTTCCTTTATAAAGTCAGTATAAAAGAAACGACCTCTGATGGTCCTACTCAATACACTCTAAGTGTACTAGTGTAATTATATAGTTAAGATAAACTAATACCTAATTACACTACGACCTTCCAATGGTTTGTTCCTTTCCATTTTGGTCGTGAGCTACTGTTTATAATTTATAAGGTACTGATAACATTATCTTCTGTATGTGACACCACATACTATGTTATCTACAAAATAAATTAATTGAACAACTACAACTAAATGTAGATAATTTGACCAAATGTGATTCTTTATTCAAAATAAATGTTTACAAAAGCATAGGCTTTTAGTATACACTCTAACAAACTAATTATCAATTACATCTTTATGCAACTCTTGTTTATAGAATAAAGACCCTCATTTATAATAAAACTTAAGTTAGCTTTGGCTAAATCGCCCAAGTTTTAGTATAAATGTGAACTTTATCCTATCTTTCCAACGGTTGGAATATGCCTATAGTTTACTTGATCCAATTGAGTTAACTAGTTTGACTCAATCTAATTGAGTTTTTCTCACCCAAGCTTTGATAGGCGGGACCAAGGTTGTCCCTCCGCACCCTACCAAGATAAAATGTGTTGCTCTGCTTTGGCAGATTCAACAACAACATATGATCGAGGTAGTGATGGATATCAAAACTTGTTAGGCATTTTTTGAGTTGATTCGATTATGATCTAATCTAATCGAGGATGTGTATCAAATATACATAAAGGCACTAATTTCAATAAATTAGCATGCATCACATACAAGAGCAATGATATATATATATATATATATATATATATATATATATATATATATATATATATAAACTATTTAATTAAATTGTGATGAGATCATGGCCCCACTACGATCTTCTCAAGCCAATGAGAAGATCGGATGGTCAACCTAGGGTTAACCGCTTCATCAAGCGCCTTCTTTGACCACCATGTGTTGACTTCAGCCTCCTCGTAACTCCTCCTTGAATGGACCTTCCACGGCTTCAATTTTGTACATTACAAATATGAAACTCGAGTTACATTCGAGTCTAAAACTATTTTACTACCAGAATATAAAAGAGAGGGCATGACATGCAGGCCGCGTAACAAATACAACACGCACAACACAAAGATGGCGCGCATGCCATATTATGAATTACAACACATTATTAACCAATCATATTGGGTCATTTGGGCCATGATCATCACAAAAACACACATAATTCTAAATTATGTATTTTATATAAATTTCTGTAATTTTACTACTATTTTATCTATTTTACGAGTTACAACTTCCCGACGGTTCCGATTAGCGATTTTCGGGCGCAATCGCGGAACAAAGTCCCTTGCGGGGTTAGGGGCAGCACCCCTACTCGCGATATAACCATCGCGAGTGTTCTTAAGTGATCCTACCGTGCCTTAAGTCACTGTCCCAAACAAAATAAATTTGTTTGGGCGAGACCTTGCCGTTTCGGAAGGTTTTTCTCGATCGTCGAAGCCTACAAGTGACCAAACACTTGTTGTTGCGCTTCTACGAGAAAAATACTCATAAAAAACCATAAAATTAGTAAAATCACAGAGACTTATAGAAATTAAACTTTTTCATAAAAAAAAATAGAAACAAATACAAGTTCGCACGTGGCTCTGATACCACTATTAGCAATTCGAGCCATAAAAAATACTTTTTGCGTTGCGAAAACCCCGAATGCTAGACACGGATCAGTGCAATAAATTAATAAAATTCTTGTACTTATTTCCTACTCTAGATCGATCTAGTTTAGATCTACATGGTGAGTGTTATACCTTTGAAGTGAAGCCCTTCGCAAATCCCGAGTGTGTTCAAGCGTACACACCTCTAGTAGTATCCACACGAACAAGAAGTGTTCTCTAACACTCAAGGATGGAGAAGAGAGCACCACAAGTGTGCTAGCACTCCCTAGGGCTCTCGGGTGGGATTGGAAGAAAGGTAGGAGAAAAGAGAAAGATATAATCTCAAATGCTCCTCTTATTCTTCTTTGTGACTATCACTCTACCTTTCTTCTTGGATAAACTCACTAACTTTCTTATCTTGCTTGGAGCTCTTGGTAAAGAGAGGAGAATGAGCAAGGAAGAAGTAAGTAAGATGATACAAAATGAATGAATTAATTCAATGCTTATGAATCTTCCATTCATATGGCCGGCCACACAAGGAATGCAATTAATTGCATTCAATGAATCTTAATGCATTCATTTGGGCAGCTAATGAAACTTTCATTCATGTGGCTAACCACACTAGGAATGCAATTAATTGCATTCAATGAATCTTAATGCATTCATTTGGGCGTCCAATGAATCTTCCATTCATATGGCCGGCCACACTAGGAATCTTGCTCTCCCTTGATGATTTGGCAAGGATGTGTTGGCTAGCCATGCCATGTAGGATAAGTTATCCTTCATGAGGTGGCATTAAGTCAAACTTGATATTTCCACTTCCATATGGTCAAGTCAAACTTGATCACTCATCTTCCTTGGTGAGTTAAATCCAACCTAATTGAGTCTAACTCAAAAAAGTCTAAATTAGATTACTCTTAATCTATTTTTTGATTCATCACATGAACCTAATCCAATTGGTGCATCATATGAACCTAATCTCCATTCACATGTTCTTTTTGTGTGACCCAATAGGTTCTTGCAATGTTGGCAATGTTTCTAAATCTTATTTAGAAATATAAGTTGTCTAACGACCCAATTTTCCCTATTTCGAGTTTTAAAAGTCCATAAAAATATTTGGAAATACTTTTAAAATATTCTAGAGATTTTTAGGAATTTTTAGAGTATTTTTACGTAATTTTTGGAGGTTGTTTAGTATGTTTACAAAAAAAAAAAAAGAAATTTGTCAAAACCAAAGCTCGAACCCACGACCTCAGGTCGGACTGACCCAACCGGACACGGCCCAACCAGCTGAGCTACACGGGCTTTGTTAACTAAGTATGGGTAGAAATAAATTTAAAGCATAGATAGTAATTAATAAAAATCCGAATTATAAGAGAAGATTTAGGTTTTCTTTTCCCCAAAACCTAACTTCCCTCTCCTCTCCCGACGCGAGCGGCGACTTTTGCTTGGGCGAAACCGAAGACGGCGTTAGGGCTCCACTTTCGGCGGCCGGAGAGTACTTCTTTTCGGGAGCCGTTTACGGATTTGTGTTCTCCTCGCCAGGGGAGAACACGCGGATAGGAAGGGATCGCCGGGATTGAAGCTTCTCCGAAACCCTAGGACTCCTTCTCCGGTTGTAAGTCCAAGAATAGTAGGTAAGTTACTACTCACCTGTGGTAGGAGTAGCTCTGAATTCGTTTTGAGTTCTTCTCGTTTCCCTTGATGTTGAAGCATGTTGTGAAGTTGTTTGAGGCTTGCTGCCATGGTTTTAAAAGGGTCCCTGCCGTGAGTTCATTAAAGATATAAGAGGGAAATGGTTTAGGGTTGATAGGTAGCTGTCTTATGCTCTTAATATCCTTATGCTGTGCAGATTATAGCAATTGTTCCATTGTTTTCTGATAAGTTTGAAAGGAGCAGCTCTACATTTAGCCTTCCTGTATGGACCATATTTAGTTGTTAGCATGTAGTTCTATTTTTTTGGTGGATTACTGCCGAAGGGTATGCTTATGTTTTCCTTATCGTAGCAATGCACAGAGGGATGTTTGGGCTTGGTTATACTTTGTATTTGACAAGAACGACGCTGTATTTAGCATATCCGGCTAGACTTTCTTTTATGTTGTATAGTGGCACGAACAGCCATAATCTAGGCACAAGTGTTAGTTTCTTTGCTCTTTAATTGGGCATGCACATTCCTCATTACCATTAGTTGAGTACCAACAGTTTTCATTGTTATTATTTGAGCATGTATAATCTACCTTGCCATTAGTTAAGCACCAACAGCTTTTATTTGCTATTTAATTGAGCATGAACAGTTTCCTTTGTTTTGCTGTTTACAAGCATGAGAAATTAGTAGTTTTATAATCTCCCTTTGCTGTTTCCTCTTCCTTGTCGTTTACCAGCATGAGAAATCCATAAGCATTATTGAATTATAGTTCAGTTTCTAGTTCCTTGTTTGATACACATGCATATATGTGTTAGTTAGCTTTTAACAGCCCTTTAATCTAAAGCATGATTAGTAAGCTTAAAGTTGCTTTCTTTGCTCTATTTTATAGCACGATTAGTAAGCTTAAAGTTGCTTTCTTTTGCTCTATTTTATAGCATGATTAGTAAGTTTAGATTTGCTTTCCTTTGCCTTCTTTTATAACATGCTTAGAGAGTTCAGATCGGCTTCCCTTGTGTTATTTTCATGTAGCATGCTTGGTTAGTTGTAATCCTACACTTGTTAGATATATCTACAGGATTCTAATAAGCTCTAATAAAGGATTATGAGAAGTGTGAGTAAATAAAAAGACCAAGGTCTAGTTAAAAGGAGATAACAAGTAAACTAAAGTAAGAGGCTAGTATCCGACTTCCAAGGTTGTCGTTCAACAAATCCAGGTGACCAATTCCAAGGTCTTGGCCCTGGTAAGACCAAGGTCTTTACCTCATAGGACTAGAGGCTCGCTACCTCAGTCACTATTAGAGAGCACGCAAAACAAAGATGGTACTAAGCCTGAGCCCAAAGAAGAAGAAAAGAAAAGAAACGAAAAGAAGAACAAGAAGAAGAAAGTGAAAGAGAAATTAAAAGATTAATTTCTAGTATAAGAAAAGTAAGAAGAACAAGAAGAAGAAAGTGAAAGAGAAATTAAAAGATTAATTTCTAGTATAAAGATATAAGAAAATGAAACAAGTTTATGCTTAGAATCAATAAAAGTTTATTTCTTTAATTTTAAGCCTACAGTAGTAGTTTCATTACTTTCTTGTCAGTTAGTGAGCATGTTTAGTATTTAGTTTTATTTATGTATACCATGAGTACATGCAGCTTTGCTTTAGCATTACAGTTTCAGTATTATTGCATTACTTTTATGCACTTCGATGTTTTTATGAGATAGATTAGTACTTACTAAGCGTTTCACTTATAGTTTTATTTTCTTTCCTCCTACTGCAGATAAAGGAAAAGCTAAGATATGAAAGGGAGGCGACAGGGTGGTGGTGGTGATGAAGGTGTGTGGTGACTGGACTATGGAGAAATACAGAGAGTGCTAGCAAACCTACAGGACCTATTTGATTAGAGTTTATGCTTTAGTTCTTTTCTTTAACACTATTATGAAGTTTGTGAGATTGTAGTTGAGTTTATTTCCGCATATGCAATTAGTCACTTTAATTATTTGTGGAGTGATATAGTTGGTTGTTTTTACTGGAGTAGTTCCTTCTTTTACTGTTGTTTTTATAACTGCGTGGTTGTGAAAAATGTGTTCCAGCCACCTGTGGCTGCGTATATATCTAATGTACTATGGATTGGTCACCGGTACAGGGGAGACTCTGCTGAAATTTTTCGGTAAGAATTCCTCTGAACCATGATAAATCTAACTGATTCTAATAATAGCGTCAGTGACACTAGTAAGTAGAGTAGTAGTTAGGTAACGTTCGCCCTTAGAGAGTAGTAGTAAGAAGGGTGGTCATTACAAGCTATAACGCCCGAAAATTCTCAAAATACTTTTATAAATATCCTAGTATTTTTATGGAATTTTAAGATATTTTTATGAAATTTTTAGAGTAGCGGAAGTAACAAAAATAAATAGAAACGAAAAATAGCCTAAGCGGGAATTGAACCCGAGAGCTATAGGACTCTAAGTCTTATAGATAACTCTAGTAACCAAGTGAACCCAGCAGAGCTGTGCTGAAAGAAAAGGGAATCAATTATATTTATATTTAAGTTGGGTGAATTAACCACTTAATATAAATAGGAAGGTTATGTGAGGAATTGTTTTAACGCAACTCTTCCTCTCCTCAAACCCTCACACGCCATCGAATCCTCTCTCCCTCACCCTCTCGGCGCCCAAGTCCAAGGAACCTAGGGTTCTGTTCCAAGGGCCATAGGAGCACCTTCCGACGACAACTTCAGCATGAGAACGTTCCTCTCCGCAAGAAGGGCACGTAGACACGAGGAGATCAACGAAGGGATCTTCTCCACCGGAAACCTAGCATTTAGATTTGTAAGAAACTTCGAGCAGGAGGTAAGCAACCCCTCACCTGCAGTATAAGTAGCTATTCGTGTGTTTTATGCATTAGTTTAGTAGTATGCAGATTTTCAGTACGTAGGGTGTGTTCTAGTGCACACCAAGTGCTTGATATAATGTTTAGCTCAGTAAAATGCTACCGTAGGCATTTTAATAGTTCAGTAAATGCAGTAGAAGCATTTAGAATAGCATATTTAGCCTTGCTACAGCTTATATAGGACTACGGTCCAATGGATGGGCTCCCACAGTCGCCTCTAGGTTCAGATAACCTAGCTATAGGTTCAGATAACCTAGAAATAGCAAGATAAGATAATTCAGTTATAAAATAGTATTTTACTTTTAGCAGTGACACTGTACTGGACTAGATGTCCATTGGGTTGGGCTCCCATAGTTGTCCCTAGGTTTAGATAACCTAGTAAACCCTACTAGATTTGGAATTTACATCCCCGGGTTTAGTTAGGGATGCGTGCACAGCAAGTACAGTTGTCGGGCCCATCAGCAGCATGATTAGTATTTTCATCTATTTATGATAAATAGTTTTCAAGACTTCATAAAATAGTTTATGAAAAGACAGAGCAGCTTAGCATCAGTTAGCAGTAATGTAGCTCGGCTTTTATTTCAGTTTAGTCTTATGAATTCACATGATGGTTTTATGCTTAGTTATGATTGCCATGTATCGTATGTGATTATGCCATGTTTTAGAATCCATGTTTAGCAATGTTCATCATGTACTTCAAATAGCATGTTTTAAAAGCATAAAGTGCATCGAATGCATGTTTTGTGAGGTAGATGGTTTCTTACTAAGCTCTCGAGCTTACAGATACTTCTTTTCTTTATACTGCAAATAAAGGTAAAGGAAGGATGGATTAGCGGGGGCTGGAGGATAATGCTACAAAGATGTGTGTGGTCAGGAACTTAGAATAAAGATCTTAGGGATCTAGCAAGTTTTATTTTAAGCATTAGAACTTTCTAGCATTTTATTATTCCGCACTTTAGTATGTTTAAATGCCATGAACTAGTGAATTATGCACTATGCCATGCTTAGAATACTAGTTACTTGATATTAGTATGTTTCCAGCCATGTTAGAACCTATATATGTGATTTGAGCATGAAATAGTGCTGAAATCAGACTCCTGATACGAAATCAAAAACCCCAATCGATCAGCCGATCGATTGGGCAACTTATCCCGCGAACAGTAAACCCCTGGATCGATCAGCCAATCAATTCGGTAGCGTTATGTAACGAACAGAGAGCTCTGGGATCGATCACTAGATCGATCGACTAAGTTTGATCGATCAACCGATCGATCCATAAATTATTCCGTGCACAGTAGCACGCTGAATCGACCCCTGGATCGATTAGTCAGGCCGGATCGATCAGCTGATCGATCCAGAATATTACCCCGTGCACAGTAGCGCGCTGAATCGATCATTGGATCGATCAAATGACTCCAATCAATCCATCGATCGATTGGAAGGCCTGATAATAGCTGGAAACCCCTCATCTCAGCACTTGATCATATGGGAAGCCTAGAGTACCTTCCTTAGCATAGGAACAGTATTCAAGATGTGGTTTAATCATGAATTCGAGATCTAATAGCAATTAACAGAAGAAATTGTATTAGTTAGCAAAAATTTTAAATCAGATCAGTTTTCCGCACATTGAGAATAGTTAGCAACAGTAAAATGTGACGATCCGGCCTTACAGCTTAGTTAGTAGGAGGCGGGTCGTTACAAAGTGGTATCAGAGCAAAATTCCATACTTCCTCACACACACATCAGCATTGAACCTGCAGCTTCCAAGTAAGAACATCTCTCACTCTATTTATGTTTTGCTTTTATGTTTATAGATAATTAAAGCATGCTTATGTATGATAGCCTCTAGTGTGATTATGGTAGCTAATTAAACATGATAACAATAGTTATGCAATACGATCCTGTTAGTTATGTATGTCCTCTATTTCTTTAGAAAATGGTACGAGGACGCCCAACTAGAAAGACACCAGCTACTGAGCCCCAGCATAATGCAGGTAACTCAGTGCCTCCCCCAGACCTTACCGCAGTAGTGGCTCAGTTACAGAAGCAGCTAGCTGAACAATAGCAGGAGATAGCCACCTTAAGGGCTAGTCAGCAGAACACTCCCACTGTCACTCCGGAACCTAACCTGGCAACCCCAGCAGTAATAGCGGTTCCACCAGTCCAACCTACAGCACCAGTAGCCCCAGCAGCAGGGGCAAGGAGGGAAGCATATCTGATCTAGGGGTAGAAAATTAAGCCAGATAATTTCGCAGGCACCAATGAACCATGGGATGCTCAAGCCTGGTTCAAAACACTGGAAAGTACGATGGAGCTTCTGGACTGGCCAGAGCATGAGAAAGTGAAATGTGCCTCTTACTGCCTGTCAGGGGACGCACGTATGTGGTGGGAGAGAATTAAAGCGAAGTTCCCAGTGAACTAGATGACATGGGCTAACTTCGAGAGAGAATTCTTTGAAGAGTTCTTTCACATGCGGGTTCCAAACTGCCACTACGACGAGTTCACTGAATTTCGCCAGGGCAATCTTTCAGTGGAGGAAGCCGTGAAGAAATTCAACAGATTGCCTCGTCTATGCCCTGAATAAGTCAGCACTGAAAAAGAACGAGTCCAGTTGATGCTCAAGATGCTAAGGCCGGAAATAGCAATGAACGTGACCAGCGGCGTCCATAGGCCGCAAACCACTGAAGAACTAGTAAGCAGTGCTTTGACCACTGAGCACTACCAGAACAATATCAAACAGTAGAAGCAAGTCCTCTTAGAGTCCAAAGGTCAGGGAGGCTCAGGTACTCAGAAACACCCGGGCCACAGCTCCTACGGCTCTAACTGGGAAGGGAACTCCAGCAACAAACGCAAACCAGGGAGTTACCCAAAAGGAGGACCAGCCAACAAACAGCCTAGTTATCCCAAGTGTTCTACTTGTGGGAGATTCCACCCAGGAGTTTGTCGCAAGGGCACACCGGGATGCTTCAAATGTGGACAAGAGGGGCATATGGCTAAGCAGTGCCCGAACAAGACCGGTTTTCCTCAACCACAGTCGATTCAGCATGGAGGCCAGCCAGCCCAGTTACACCAGATGCAGGCTGCTTTAGATGGTCCATCCATCAGCCAGGGCAGACTAGAAGCCCCCTCAGCCACGACGAACGCAAGAATCTATTCACTCACAAGAGAAGATGTAGCGAATGCCTCGACAGTTGTTACAGGTTAGATTAGTATTTTACAGCAAAGTGCAACTGTCTTATTCGATACTGGGGCAACCCATTCTTATATATTCAGGGCATTCGCCGAAAAGTTAGCAGTACCCCCAGAGGTATTCAGTGGTCAGTTTCTGACAACACTACCTTCAGGAGAAATTATGGCATCCAAGCACTGGCTCAGAGCAGTGCAAGTCATTATAGCAGACAGAGAACTCTTGTGTGATCTGATAGTGCTGGATATGACTGATTACGATGTCATTTTTGGAATGGACTTTCTGATGAAGTATGGCGCCTCTATAGAGTGCCGTAAATAGAGAATTGTATTCCAACCCGAAGCAGGAGTGCAGTTTGGGTTCGTCGGAGAACCAAAGAGAAAGGCAAAGAAGTTTCTCTTAGCTCTGATGGCACAGAAACTACTAGATTCAGGATGTACGGGATTCTTAGCACATGTAGTCAGTAGCAGCCAGGACAAGGACCGAAAGCTAGAGGAGGTCCGAGTCGTATGTGACTACCCAGCAGTCTTTCCTGAGGAGTTACCAGGCCTAGCACCAAACAGGGATATAGAATTTGAGATAGAACTTATTCCCGGTACAAATCCCATCTCCAAAGGACCCTACCGCATGGCTCCAGCAGAACTGAAGGAACTTCAGGAGCAACTACAGGAGCTGCTTGACAAGGGCTTCGTACGTCCTAGTCACTCACCATGGGGAGCGCCTGTATTGTTCGTGAAGAAGAAGGACGGGAGCATGCGCCTGTGTATAGATTACAAAGCACTAAACCAAGTCACGATCAAGAACAGGTATCCTCTTCCCAGAATAGATGACCTGTTTGATTAGCTAAAGGGAGCAGCAGTGTTCTCTAAAATAGATCTCAGATCGGGATATCACCAAGTGAGGGTTAAAGAGGGTGATATACCCAAGACGACTTTCAGGACCAGATACGGACACTATGAGTTCGTAGTCATGCCCTTTGGCATGACAAATGCTCCAGCTACTTTCATGGACCTCATGAACAGGGTATTCAGAGAATACTTAGATAAGTTCATTATCCTATTCATCGATGACATCCTTATCTATTCCAGAACTCAAGAAGAACACGCGGAGCACCTGAAGATAGTACTGCAGACCCTTCAGCAGAACCAGCTGTACGCCAAGTTCAGGAAATGTGAATTCTGGCTCGATCAGGTAGCCTTCCTGGGTCACATTGTCTCCAAGGATGGTATTATGGTAGACCCCAGTAAAATAGAAGCTGTGAGTAACTGGAAAAGACCCAAAAACGCCGGTGAGATCAAGAGCTTTTTGGGACTAGCAGGTTATTACAGAAAGTTTGTAGAGGACTTCTCCAGGATAGCCTCCCTACTAACAGCTCTTACCAGAAAGAATAGAAAATTTCAGTGGACAGAGGACTGTGAGAACAGCTTCAGCGAGTTAAAAAGGAGATTGACCAGTGCACCTATTCTGACTCTACCAGAAAACACATAGATAGCTTTGATATTTACAGTGACGCCTCTAAATTGGGACTTGGAGCAGTACTGATGCAAGAAGGTAAGATGATCGCCTATGACTCCAGACAACTCAAGGATTATGAGAGGAACTACCCTACTCATGACCTCGAGCTTGCAACAGTCGTGTTCGCTCTCAAAATTTGGAGACATTACCTGTATGGAGCTCAGTGTAGAGTGTATACAGATCATCAGAGTCTGAAGTACTTCTTTACTCAGAAGGATCTGAATATGCGACAGCGTAGATGGCTCGAACTGGTCAAAGATTATGATGTAGACATCCTCTACCATCCAGGAAAAGCCAATAAGGTGACAGACGCACTTAGCAGGAAGTCCAGCACCACCTTACTATCCCTAGCAGTCATGTCACCGCCCCTACAAAAGGAGATCACAGATTTCAGTCTAGAACTTATAGTGGGACAGCTCTCTACTATGACATTAGAATCCACCTTGCTGGGTGATATCCAGATAGCTCAGGGACAGGATCCTGAAATTCAGAAAATCAAGCAAGGACTAGCAGGATCAGAAAGTGGAGAGTTCAAAGTATTAAATAGTGGGGCATTATATTT
This sequence comes from Zingiber officinale, assembly GCF_018446385.1. NCBI lineage: Eukaryota > Viridiplantae > Streptophyta > Magnoliopsida > Zingiberales > Zingiberaceae > Zingiber > Zingiber officinale. The sequence goes on along the minus strand of NC_055988.1, from coordinate 57,244,903 downwards.
TGGTGATAGACTTTGTGTTCCAGATCATGAGGAACTACGGAGGAAGATCTTAGACGAGGCTCACGGAACTCCTTATGCGATGCATCCTGGTTCCACCAAGATGTACCAGGACCTAAAGAACATTTTTGGTGGCCTGGGATGAAAAGAGACATCATTAGATATGTTAGCACCTGTCTGACCTGCCAGAGGGTCAAGGCAGAACACCAGAGACCAGGAGGAGTTCAACAGCCTATCCAGATCCCAGAATGGAAGTGGGAAGACATTTCTATGGATTTCATAGTGGGACTACCCACAACCGCGAATGGTTTTGATACCATCTGGGTAATAGTTGACAGGTTGACTAAATCAGCCCACTTCTTAGCTATCAGGATATCCTACTCCATGGAACAGTTAGCTCAGTTGTATCTCAAGGAGATCGTTAGACTGCATGGAGTCCCACGGACCATTATTTTAGATAGAGACAGTAGATTCACATCACACTTTTGGGAGTGTGTACAATCAGCATTGGGCACCAAGTTAAAATTTAGCACAGCTTTCCATCCTCAGACAGATGGTCAGATGGAGCGAGTAAATCAGGTACTCGAAGATATGCTCCGAGCATGTGCCCTAGACTTCAAGGGAAGTTGGTGCAAATATCTGAGTTTAGCATAATCTGCATACAACAACAGCTATCAGGCCACTATCGGTATGGCACCCTACGAGGCTCTCTATGGACGGAGGTGTAGATCTCCAATCTGCTGGTATGAGAGTGGTGAACAGAAGGAACTAGAACTTCAGATAAACCTAGTAGCAGACACCACAGCAGCTATACAGCAGATCCGCCAGAGGATAGAGACAGCTCAGAGCCGCCAGAAAAGCTATGCTGATACACAGCGCAGACCCTTAGAGTTTTCAGTTGGGGATTCAGTGTTCCTCAGAGTAGCTCCCATGAAGGGAGTAATGCGTTTCGGGAAGAAGGGCAAACTAAGTCCCAGATATGTGGGACCATACCTTATTACCAGAAAGGTTGGCAAGGTAGCCTATGAGCTAGAGCTACATCAGGAGATGTCAGCTATCCACAATGCATTTCATGTCTCTATGCTAAAGAAGCATATTCCAGATGTCACTCAGGTGATTAAGCCCCAGTCGTTACAAGTCCGCGAAGACCTCAGTTATGACAGTCGGCCTATTCAGATAATAGACCGAGCAGTTAAGAAATTACGGAACAAGGAAGTACCCTTAGTAAAAGTTATTTGGCAAAGTCACATAGCAGAAGAGGCAACTTGGGAGACAAAAGCCAGTATGAGACAGAAGTATCCAGAATTATTCTAAGTTCAGGGATGAACTTTTTATAACGTATGGGGGATTGAAATGCTCAAAAATTCTCAAAACACTTTTATAAATATCCTAGTATTTTTCAGGAATTTTAGGATATTTTTATGAAATTTTTAGAGTAGCGGAAGTAGCAAAAATAAATAAAAACGAAAAATAGCCTAAGCAGGAATTGAACCCGAGACCTATAGGACTCTAAGTCTTATAGATAACTCTAGTAACCAAGTGAACCCAGCAGGGCCGTGCTGAAAGAAAAGGGAATCAATTATATTTATATTCAAGTTGGGTGAATTAACCACTTAATATAAATAGAAAGGTTAAGTGAGGAATTGTTTTAACACAACTCTTCCTCTCCTCAAACCCTCACACGCCGCTGACTCCTCTCTCCCTCACCCTCTCGGCGCCCAAGTCCAAGGAACCTAGGGTTCTGTTCCAAGGGCCATAGGAGCACCTTCCGACGACGACTTCAGCACGAGAACGTTCCTCTCCGCGAGAAGGGCATGTAGACGTGAGGAGATCAACGAAGGGATCTTCTCCACCGGAAACCTAGCCTTTAGATTTGTAAGAAACTTCGAGCAGGAGGTAAGAAACCCCTCACCTGCAGTATAAGTAGCTATTCGTGTATTTTATGCATTAGTTTAGTAGTATGCAGATATTCAGTACGTAGGGTGTGTTCTAGTGCACACCAAGTGCTTGATATAATGTTTAGCTCAGTAAAATGCTACCGTAGGCATTTTAATAGTTCAGTAGATGCAGTAGAAGCATTTAGAATAGCATATTTAGTCTTGCTACAACTTATATGGACTACGGTCCAATGGGTGGGCTCCCACAGTCGCCTCTAGGTTCAGATAACCTAGCTCTTGGTTCAGATAACCTAGAAATAGCAAGATAAGATAATTTAGTTATAAAATAGTATTTTACTTTTAGTAGTGACACTGTACTGGACTAGATGTCCATTGGGTTGGGCTCCCATAGTCGTCCCTGTTGGGTTTTTCGGGCCGAGAAAATCGCTTTTCGCGTCGCGAAAACCCCGAATCACCCATGGCACCGGATCCGTGCAAAGGAAAAATTCGAAAAATTTCGAGTACGAGTTAGTAAACTTCGATTTACACTAAATCTACAAAGGTTAAGATGTATATACCCTTGATGCGCGCCCTACGCGAATCCCGCTCGTCCAAAAAAGCCGGATCTCTAGACCGTCAAGCGTACGGTCCTCTAGAAGTATCCACACGGACAACTTAGGTGGAGAAGACCTAAACAAAGGTGTGCTAGCACCTTGATAGGCCACGGCAAGAAGAGGAGAGGGAGAGAGCAAGAAGAACTCAAGGAGGAAGAAGAAGGAATGAATGAGAGAATAATTTTCAAAATGAAAAGTTATTCTTCTCATTCAAGTGGCCGGCCACCATCATGTGTGTAACTCTCCACATTAATGCATTAAGTGTCATTAATGTGAAGCCATTAAAGAGAATGGCTTTCTAACTTCCATGAGGTGGCACCCAATGCTGATGTGGAGTAACATCATTAGTCCACATCAATGCCAACTCACCAATGAGGTGGCATAAAGTCAAGCCTAACTTGACTTTTCATCTTCCTCTCAAGTCAAGTCAAACTTGACCAAATCTCTTCCATGGTTGATCTAATCTAACCATTTGATTCAAGCCAACTTAATATAATGAATCTAATTCATTAAATTAAATTGATCAAATGAGTCATAATCTAAATTAGACTCATTGTATACATGAATCAACTTGAGTTTAACTCAATTAGCCCAATTTGGATTACTCTTAATCCAATTGGATCCATCAAATGAATCAAGTCCTCTTGGTTCATCATATGAACCTAATCTCCATCTAATTGTCCTTAGTGTGTGACCCTATAGGTTCTTGTAACGTTGGCAATGCCCCTTAACCCAATTAGGAGCATAAGTAATGAGCGGTATCTAGCAACACATCATTACTACCCAAGTTACAAGAATGTTGAGATCCAACATCACCTTGTGACTACTAGTTGTGACTCCTCACAATATATGACATTGTCCTTCTATCCTAGACATCTAGATTGATCAATGTGAGGCATAGACCGTGTCATCCTCTAATCAATCTAAATCTTGAACTCCAAGTAGACTCACTCGATCAAATGAGCTCAACATCTCATGTTGACTCATTTGGGCATGGCCATGCACTTCGTGGTCTAACTCTATCAAGAATACCGATGTCGCTCCCGTCATATGGGAGGGATAGATCCCATCTACATCACTCACATCCCTCTGCATAATTCGTTATATACCGAGTAATCGCTTTTATAGTCCACCCAGTTACGGGTGACGTTTGACAAAACCAAAGTACATAACTCCTTATGTAGGGAACCATGGTGACTTTAGGTCTAAGGTCCAATAGTCATACTAATAGTGACATGAGAAAGTATATGACACTCATATAACGATCAATGATATTTCTCATGGTGGGTCATTCAGTATACATTTTCCAATGCATACCCATGTGTCAACTTGATATCTCCATATCCATGACTTGTGAGATCAAGTCATCGAGTTGACTTACATGCTAGTCTTATTGCATTAACATTGTCCCTGAATGTTAATACTCGACTAGGAATGATTAAGAGTAGTGTTCCCTATATCATCTCATTATCGGTTCAACTAACCGATTGATATAGGTGAGAACCGTCTACTCAAGGACGTTATTATACTTAGTTTATTTGGCACCAATACAAGTAAGTATAATAACCAAAAACCAAATGCCTTTATTTATATAGAATATGATACAACAAGTCCAAAATACAATCATCAAATGATTGGCTCTAGGGCTCTAGCTAACAGTCTCCCACTAGCACTAGTGTCAATCAGTGTAGGCTCTAAGCCAAAATGACCTAGTGTGACCATCATGCTTCTTCTGTGCCAAAGCCTTGGTCATGGGATCTGCGATGCTAGCCTCTGTAGGTACTCTGCAAATCTTCACATCTCCTCTCTCGATGATCTCTCGAATGAGATGGAAGCGCCGTAGTATGTGTTTGGTCTGCTGGTGTGAGCGAGGTTCCTTCGCTTGTGTTATAGCTCCATTGTTGTGACAATAGAGCTCAATGGGGACAGCAATGCTAGGAACCACCCCAAGTTCAGTGATGAACTTGTGAATCCAAACTGCCTCCTTTGCTGCCTCTGATGCAGCAATATACTCAGCCTCTGTCGTAGAATCAGCTACTGTGTCCTGCTTCGAACTCTTCCAGCTTACAGCACCACCATTAATGTAAAATACGAACCCCGACTGCGATCTATAGTCATCCTGATCGGTCTGGAAGCTTGCATCACTGTAACCCTTTACAGCTAGCTCATCATTGCCTCCATATATCAAGAAATATTCTTTAGTCCTTCTTAAGTACTTAAGAATATTCTTGACCGCTATCCAGTGACTTTCACCTGGATCTGACTGGTATCTGCTCGTCATGCTCAAAGCGTACGAGACATCAAGTCGAGTACATAGCATGACGTACATGATCGATCCTATGGCTGAGGCATAAGGGATCTGATCCATGCGGTCTCTCTCCTCTCTAGAGGAGGGACCATGAGTTTTCGAAAGACTCACGCCATGTGACATCGGCAGAAATCTCTTCTTGGAGTTCTGCATGGCAAACCGAAGAAGTACCTTGTCAATGTATGTACTCTGACTTAGGCCAAGCAATCTTTTAGATCTATCTCTATAGATCTGTATTCCTAGAATGCGGGATGCCTCACCTAAGTCCTTCATTGAGAAGCAACTCCCTAGCCAGGTCTTGACAGACTGAAGCATAGGGATGTCCTTCCCAATGAGTAGTATGTCATCCACATACAATATGAGGAAGACAACAATATCCCCTACAACCTTCTTGTAGACACAAGGCTCATCTTCGTTCTTGATGAAACCAAACTATTTGATCGCATCATCGAATCGAAGATTCCAGCTTCGAGAAGCTTGCTTTAGTCCATAAATGGACCTATGCAGCTTGCATACTCTGCTAGTATGCTTTGGATCTACAAAACCCTCAGGTTGTGTCATGTACACATCCTCGAGTAAGTTTCCATTCAGAAACGCGGTTTTGACATCCATCTGCCATATCTCATAGTCATGGTAGGCTGCAATAGCAAGCATGATCCGAATGGTCTTAAACATCGCTACAGGAGAAAATGTTTCATCATAGTCAATACCATGAATCTGCTTGAAACCTTTAGCTACCAAGCGACCCTTATAGATAAGTCCATCCATGTCAGTCTTTCTCTTAAAGACCCACTTACACCCAATGGGTTTTACCTGTAACGCCCACCCTTCTTACCCAAGGGCGGCGCTACGATCTTATACTACTTACGTACATGCTTTAGTTATACTATAACAGCGGAAAATTTTAAATCATTCCTTTTATTTAAATAAGCAAGATATCACATATTCTGATTAGTTCGAATGTGCATATATTGATCATATAACTAAAAATATTAATTTGTCCGAATCGTTCTTGCCGAGCCACCACCACACACATCACTATCTGCTCCTCCTGCTGCTCCGTCGTTCCGAATATCCGTCCCCCATATCTGCGGTACAAGGAAAGTAAGCTATGAGCACTCATGGCTCAGTAAGTTCCTTTCCTACTCACTAAAACCGAATTCATATCATTGCATATCAATATCATGCGAGGTATCATAAGCATACGACATACAAGGGTATCATATTCATATTCATATAATATCACATGACATTATATCTAATCATCAGATAATTCAAGCACATATGTAGGCAATGCATCATGAATTTGAAAACTTATACTTATAAGTACTTGAAATTAATATCATCATTAGAGGGGATCCCGGTTTGTACCACATACATGATGCGCGCGCTTCATAAGTAGGTCCAAGGTAGCAAGTCTTGAACCCTACCATGCATACATACTAGGCCCGAGTCTAACTCCATCGACCTAGGGCATTCAGAGGCCCATTACTGATGAGGCCCGAGTCTTACTCCATCGACCCCGGGGCGTTTACGGAGCCCACCCTTGGTACAAACCATACAAAAAAAATAACTTATCATGCATAACTATCATATCGTGTCCCTAACAATCTTTCATGCATTTCCTTTTTCATTTCTTTTCATTATGTATAGCATTTCCTATGCTATAACATATCATTACGTAACATAATTTCATTTCTTCTCATTATGTATAGCATTTCCTATGCTATAACATATCATGGCATATTACGTAACATAATTTCATTTCTTTTCATTATGTATAGCATTTCCTATGCTATAACATATCATGGCATATTACGTACCATAATTTCATTTCTTCTCATTATGTATAGCATTTCCTATGCTATAACATATCATGGCATATTACATAACATAATTTCATTTCTTCTCATTATGTATAGCATTTCCTATGCTATAACATATCATAGCATATTACATAACATAATTTCATTTCTTCTCATTATGTATAGCATTTCCTATGCTATAACATATCATGGCATATTACATAACATAATTTCATTTCTTCTCATTATGTATAGCATTTCCTATGCTATAACATATCATGGCATATTACGTAACATAATTTCATTTCTTTTCATTGTGTATAGCATTTCCTATGCTATAACATATCATGGCATATTACGTAACATAATTTCATTTCTTCTCATTATGTATAGCATTTCCTATGCTATAATATATCATGGCATATTACATAACATAATTTCATTTCTTCTCATTATGTATAGCATTTCCTATGCTATAACATATCATGGCATATTACATAACATAATTTCATTTCTTCTCATTATGTATAGCATTTCCTAGGTTTCTTTCCCTTTTTCTTTTATTTTCCTTCATGGCCGAAACCTACCAGTCCTTAAGCTAGGTTTCTTAAGTGGCCTAAAGCATGGAAAGCCTAAGTAAATATCATGGCAAAAGTTACTAAGAACATCATACACAAAATTGGATCATAAACAAGCTAGGACTCTTGTGATCTTACATGTCTTATATCATGTAACTAATTTTCTACATTCCAATTAAACATGAGAGCATTAATCAACTTTCATATCATAATATCACAGAGGTCTTGAGCATATTAATATTTTTGTTTAGGCTAATCTAAGCTATCCCTTTTATCATGGCCGAAAAACCCTAAAAAGAGTTCATGAGTTTCTAGCAATGTGAACACCCTTTAAGAAACTTTATATCCTATCATAGGAGCATGTTTAGTCTTTCTAACCCTTAACCTTTCTGGTCCGAAGCATACAAGTGAGTTTTCTTTTGGTTCCAATTAATTTCCAAGCAAGAAAACCATAGAAAGGTCCTTAGCATTTCATAGAAGGAACCTTGCACTAGTTTGGTTAGACAATAATCTTCCTAGCCTCTTTAAAATATTTTTGGTTAAATCCTAGGGTTAGATACTCCTCTGATCATACATCATATCAGTATAAAATCATGGAAAAGAATCCTTCTACATAGCATAGAAAATCTTATCATGAAATGAGGTCTTGTTTAAATCATCTTAGATTTGAAAACCTTTTCTTTAGCCGAATTTTCTTAAATTCTTTCCTAGGTTTTCTAATCCTTATAAATCCGAAAATCACATAAAAGCCTTGTACCACAGGTGAGGGGAAGCTTACCTTCTTTGCTTAAGTTTCCTAGAGTTGAGAACTTGCTTGTGGACCTTTCTTCCTTGCTTGCTTTGCTCGGCACCAATGGAGGAAGAAGTGGCTAGGTCTTTTGGTGGAGAGGAGGAGGAAGAAGAGGAGGCTTCTTCCTCTTGTGTTGCTCGGCAACAAAAAGAAAGAAAGAAAAGAGGGAGTGTCTCGGCACCTCTAGGGGAAGAGGAGGAGAGTGAGTTGAGGATGAAGCCACCCCTCCATGCCTATTTATACTAAAATGAGGGGAGGAAAACTTGACTTGATTCATCCTCCTTATTTATTTCTCCTCTTTAATGATAAGAATATTCTAGAGAAATGCTTCTTGAGTTCTCTCTTTTCTTTCCTTTAATTTCTCTCTTTTCTTTCCTTTAATTAAAATTCCTATCTCTCCTCTTACAATATCCTCTCCTATCACACTTGGTTAACATATGCATGCATCCACAAGAGAACCAAGGATCAAAACTTGGTTATGTATATTTTTACTTTTTTTACTTCCTTTTCCTTTTAAGTAAAAAGAATCATTTCTTATTCTTAACTACTTAGTCCTTTCTCTCCTTATCAATAATTCTCCTATCCCTTTGATATCCTATACATGTTCCTTACAAGAGGTCCAAGGTTCAATCCTATTTCTCTTCTAACATATTATTGATATTCTTTTGTACATAATAATTCATATATCACCATATTATGCATTATGCATAAATATTTCATACACATATATATTATCTCATATTCCTTCCTTTTGTTTACATTAATTCCATGTATTATAAATATAGATGATTTATATTCTCAACTTTATTTTCTTTCATAAAGTTTTAATCATCTAAATCCTTCCCATCTTAATATTCAACTTAGAATATTTACACCTTCTTTTCACTACCTTCAAACTCTCATTATCCTTACTTTCTTATCTAGGCTTTCTTGGGGTGTTACAATCTCCCCTACTTATTGAAAGTTCGTCCCCGAACTTAGAATGACAATTTCTGCTCAGATTCCATAGACGTTGGTGGAGCTTCCAATCTCCCTTGACTCATTGAAGGTCCCTCAATAGAAGTATGCAGTTGGTGTAACCTTGCGGGACCACCTTGATTCAGAACATACTGTGGTGCTTTAGTTTTGGTAGGGCAGTCTCTAGATAGATGTCCTTCCAGTCCACAGTCGTAGCATTTAATTTTGCCCTTACGACAGTCTTTTGCTTTATGACCCTCTATCCCACAGTTGTAACACTTATTAGTGCTCGTACGACATGTTCCTGGATGTTTCTTCCCACATGTATTGCACTGAGAAAACTTGAGCTGCTTGTTGGACGGACCATTCTTATTGTCGTTCCGTCGCTTTCCCTTTCCACCGTGGTTCCCTTTCCAGTTGGCCTTGATATTTTCTAGTTCTTCCATCTGAGCTTGCTTCTTGTCCTTGCCTAGTGCCTTCAGGTAGTGTTCAGTATTCAGGGCACTGCTAATTAACTCCTCTGTGGTCCGCGGCCTGTTAACTCCGCCGGCCACATTAAGTGCTATCTCGGGTCTGAGCATCTTTAGCATAAGCCTGACCCTTTCTCCCTCCGTCCTAACTAATTCCGGGCATAGTCGTGCCAGGCGGTTGAATCTTTTCATCGCTTCTTCTACCGTTAGGTCACCTTGCCGAAATTCGGTGAATTCATCATAGTGCCTACTTGTCACCCGAGTGTGGAAGAATTCTTCGAAGAATTCCGTCTCAAAATCTGCCCAACTCATTTGGTTTACTGGTCTTTTCACTTTCACTCTGTCCCACCACATTCGGGCGTCTCCTGTGAGACAGAATGATACGCATTTGACCTTTTCATGCTCAGGCCAGTCCAATAGTTCTATCATGCTCTCCATTGTCTTAAACCAAGCTTGTGCGTCCCATGCTTCACAATTACCAGAGAATTTCTCTGGCCTCAGTCTTTGCCACTGGATCAGATACGCTTCTTGACGAACTACCGGTGCCAGATTCACTAGTGGTACCGGTGCTGCTACTGGCTCCGGTTCAACTACTGGTATAGTTGGCGTATTATTCTGATTTGGGGTAGCAGGATTCCCTTGTTGATTCATCATGGCAGCAATCATCTGTTGCTGTTCCGTAAGCTGTCGTTGTAGCTCAGTAACTACATGTGCCCAATCAGGTGGAGGTACGGTCTCCTCCGTTCTGGCATTTCGTCTTCTAGTCATACTTATTTTCCTAAATGATAATAAGTTTAGTCTAAGTTATCATTTATGCATGAATATCTTAACATATCATGTCTAGGTTTCATGCCATGTTTGGGTTATCGTTGAGGTATTCTTTCTTAGGTTGTCATATCATCTTTAGATTACCTTACCATTCATACGCGTCAAGATCTAGCCGATGGTATTATCATTCTTACTTGACTCATGCCTAAATTGATACCATTTCTACTCTTTTTATTCATCAAAAGCTTTTATTACATTTTTTGTTCATAACTTCTTCTCTTAAAAGGCCAGGTAGGTTGTGACTACTCCTGCCATAAAGGACATGATAGCAGTAGTCATCATCAACCCAACCTGTATCGACTTGCCCAGATCATTCTGGGGTGGATCAGGCATTATCGGAGGTTGAATCTCCGATGCCTCTTCCGGGTCGATTATTGTCTCTTCATCCATTCCCTCGTCTTCTTCAACATGTTCGTCCGGTTCCATCGGGTCTTCGTTTAGTTCCCCCTCGAGGTTGTTCAGTCCCCACTCGAAGTCTATTATATCGTTGGGGTTGAAACCCATTTCCATGTATTCAGCAAGGTTAAATTCATCCTCGCCCATCTCAGGAAACTCGTTCTCTCCTTCATAATATTCCATAATTTCTGAATCTTCATCTTCATTATCGTCCGAATTCCCTTCCTCGATTTCCTCGAGATCTTCCTCTCCGAACTCGCCGTGTTCCGGAGATTCCGAGTCGCTCACATAGTTGTCGAAGTATTCCAGCATATCGGGTTCATCCGCGAACTCGAGGTATTCACCAAAATATTCTACATCCTCGGGATCGTATTCGAACGGGATATAGTCCATTTCTACAAGATTTTAAAGATTCATTATTCCTCTTATGTTATAGCCTAAGGTTCTTGTATCTAGGCTACCATTCATGCATCCTAGAATATCACCTACTTATCATCTTGCACCATTTTCTAGGGTATAACTTAAGGTATCCTTCCTAGGCTACCATTCATGCATCCTAGAGTATCATACTATTTTTAACACATACTTGTCATCATGCACCCTTCTCTAGGGTATAGCTTAAGGTATCCTTCCTAGGCTATTATTCATGTATCCTAGAGTATCATACTAATTTTTGCATATAAATAAATTAAGCAACTGTACTTACTTGGAGCGACAGGAAGGAGCTTGATGTGTGTGTAGTGAGCTGGCAAAACTTCGCTCTGATACCACCTGTAACGCCCACCCTTCTTACCCAAGGGCGGCGCTACGATCTTATACTACTTACGTACATGCTTTAGTTATACTATAACAGCGGAAAATTTTAAATCATTCCTTTTATTTAAATAAGCAAGATATCACATATTCTGATTAGTTCGAATGTGCATATATTGATCATATAACTAAAAATATTAATTTGTCCGAATCGTTCTTGCCGAGCCACCACCACACACATTACTATCTGCTCCTCCTGCTGCTCCGTCGTTCCGAATATCCGTCCCCCATATCTGCGGTACAAGGAAATTAAGCTATGAGCACTCATGGCTCAGTAAGTTCCTTTCCTACTCACTAAAACCGAATTCATATCATTGCATATCAATATCATGCGAGGTATCATAAGCATACGACATACAAGGGTATCATATTCATATTCATATAATATCACATGACATTATATCTAATCATCAGATAATTCAAGCACATATGTAGGCAATGCATCATGAATTTGAAAACTTATACTTATAAGTACTTGAAATTAATATCATCATTAGAGGGGATCCCGGTTTGTACCACATACATGATGCGCGCGCTTCATAGGTAGGTCCAAGGTAGCAAGTCTTGAACCCTACCATGCATACATACTAGGCCCGAGTCTTACTCCATCGACCTAGGGCATTCAGAGGCCCATTACTGACGAGGCCCGTGTCTTACTCCATCGACCCCGGGGCGTTTACGGAGCCCACCCTTGGTACAAACCATACAAAAAAAATAACTTATCATGCATAACTATCATATCGTGTCCCTAACAATCTTTCATGCATTTCCTTTTTCATTTCTTTTCATTATGTATAGCATTTCCTATGCTATAACATATCATTACGTAACATAATTTCATTTCTTCTCATTATGTATAGCATTTCCTATGCTATAACATATCATTGCATATTACGTAACATAATTTCATTTCTTTTCATTATGTATAGCATTTCCTATGCTATAACATATCATGGCATATTACGTAACATAATTTCATTTCTTCTCATTATGTATAGCATTTCCTATGCTATAACATATCATGGCATATTACATAACATAATTTCATTTCTTCTCATTATGTATAGCATAGGAGCATTTCCTATGCTATAACATATCATAGCATATTACATAACATAATTTCATTTCTTCTCATTATGTATAACATTTCCTATGCTATAACATATCATGGCATATTACATAACATAATTTCATTTCTTCTCATTATGTATAGCATTTCCTATGCTATAACATATCATGGCATATTACGTAACATAATTTCATTTCTTTTCATTATGTATAACATTTCCTATGCTATAACATATCATGGCATATTACGTAACATAATTTCATTTCTTCTCATTATGTATAGCATTTCCTATGCTATAACATATCATGGCATATTACATAACATAATTTTATTTCTTCTCATTATGTATAGCATTTCCTATGCTATAACATATCATGGCATATTACATAATATAATTTCATTTCTTCTCATTGTGTATAGCATTTCCTATGCTATAACATATCATGGCATATTACATAACATAATTTCATTTCTTCTCATTATGTATAGCATTTCCTATGTTTCTTTCCCTTTTTCTTTTATTTTCCTTCATGGCCGAAACCTACCAGTCCTTAAGCTAGGTTTCTTAAGTGGCCTAAAGCATGGAAAGCCTAAGTAAATATCATGGCAAAAGTTACTAAGAACATCATACACAAAATTGGATCATAAACAAGCTAGGACTCTTGTAATCTTACATGTCTTATATCATGTAACTAATTTTCTACATTTCAATTAAACATGAGAGCATTAATCAACTTTCATATCATAATATCACAGAGGTCTTGAGCATATTAATATTTTTGTTTAGGCTAATCTAAGCTATCCCTTTTATCATGGCCGAAAAACCCTAAAAAGAGTTCATGAGTTTCTAGCAATGTGAACACTCTTTAAGAAACTTTATATCCTATCATAGGAGCATGTTTAGTCTTTCTAACCCTTAACCTTTCTGGTCCGAAGCATACAAGTGAGTTTTCTTTTGGTTCCAATTAATCTCCAAGCAAGAAAACCATAGAAAGGTCCTTAGCATTTCATAGAAGGAACCTTGCACTAGTTTGGTTAGACAATAATCTTCCTAGCCTCTTTAAAATATTTTTGGTTAAATCCTAGGGTTAGATACTCCTTTGATCATACATCATATCAGTATAAAATCATGGAAAAGAATCCTTCTACATAGCATAGAAAATCTTATCATGAAATGAGGTATTGTTTAAATCATCTTAGATTTGAAAACCTTTTCTTTAGCCGAATTTTCTTAAATTCTTTCCTAGGTTTTCTAATCCTTATAAATCCGAAAATCACATAAAAGCCTTGTACCACAGGTGAGGAGAAGCTTACCTTCTTTGCTTAAGTTTCCTAGAGTTGAGAACTTGCTTGTGGACCTTTCTTCCTTGCTTGCTTTGCTCGGCACCAATGGAGGAAGAAGTGGCTAGGTCTTTTGGTGGAGAGGAGGAGGAAGAAGAGGTGGCTTCTTCCTCTTGTGTTGCTCGGCAACAAAAAGAAAGAAAGAAAAGAGGGAGTGTCTCGGCACCTCTAGGAGAAGAGGAGGAGAGTGAGTTGAGGATGAAGCCACCCCTCCATGCCTATTTATACTAAAATGAGGGGAGGAAAACTTGACTTGATTCATCCTCCTTATTTATTTCTCCTCTTTAATGATAAGAATATTCTAGAGAAATGCTTCTTGAGTTCTCTCTTTTCTTTCCTTTAATTTCTCTCTTTTCTTTCCTTTAATTAAAATTCCTATCTCTCCTCTTACAATATCCTCTCCTATCACACTTGGTTAACATATGCATGCATCCACAAGAGAACCAAGGATCAAAACTTGGTTATGTATATTTTTACTTCTTTTTACTTCCTTTTCCTTTTAAGTAAAAAGAATCCTTTCTTATTCTTAACTACTTAGTCCTTTCTCTCCTTATCAATAATTCTCCTATCCCCTTTGATATCCTATACATGTTCCTTACAAGAGGTCCAAGGTTCATTCCTATTTCACTTTTAACATATTATTGATATTCTTTTGTATATAATAATTCATATATCACCATATTATGCATTATGCATAAATATTTCATACACATATATATTATCTCATATTCCTTCCTTTTGTTTACATTAATTCCATATATTATAAATATAGATGATTTATATTCTCAACTTTATTTTCTTTCATAAAGTTTTAATCATCTAAATCCTTCCCATCTTAATATTCAACTTAGAATATTTACACATTCTTTTCACTACCTTCAAACTCTCATTATCCTTACTTTCTTATCTAGGCTTTCTAGGGGTGTTACATTACCCCTTCAGGTGGATCAACCAAAGTACAAACTTAGTTGGTGTACATGGATTTCATCTCGGATCTCATGGCCTTTAGCCATTTTTCGGAATCTGGTCTCATCACAGCTTCCTGATAGGTGGTAGGCTCATCCTCTATGAGCATAACGTCATCATGGTCAGACAAGAGAAATGAGTATCTCTCAGGCTGACGACGTACCCTATCAGACCTGCAAAGAGGTATGTCTGTAATGCCCCGCCCCTCCTGCTAAGGCCACGGGGGTTACTCTACCCTACTTAACAACTTATTAACTTATTACAGCGGAAGTCTTACTTGTAAATTTTTGAAACATAGAATCCATATGTCATACCTTACATTATTTCAAGACATATAGGAATTAACATGATAAAATGTCATGGAGTTACAATCATAAAAAAATATCAAACAAGCACAATTCATATTTAATGAAAGCAGGTCTTTTCTTCTTTAGCCAGTCACTACCACACACATCCTGCTAGCCCCTCCTGCTGCTCCCCTATTCCATCCAACCTTTGCCCTTATCTGTGGTACAAGAAAGTAAGCTGTGAGCACTCATGGCTCAGTAAGTTCCTTTCCTGCTCACAAAATCCGTATAGCATGTCAACAATCATAAAGCATATAATATCATGGCATATCGTACATGATCATCATATATATCATGAGCACAATCATAGATATCATGGCATAATTATAGCATAAACACAAAGTAGCATGGCATATCATAACAAGATCATCATATATAAATCATGAGCACAATCATAGATATCATGGCATAATCATAGCATAAACACAAGGTAGCATGGCATATCATAACAAGATCATCATACTCATCATGGCATATTCATAAAGTATGTGCAAGGTGAACCTTTAAAACATGCATCATGTCTTTTTAAAACGTATAGCATAAATACTTAAACATAATCTCAACATAAGAGGGGATCCCGGCTTGTACCACGTACATAAATGCGCGCGTCCTAGTAGGTCCAAGGTAGCAAGTCTTGAACCCTACAAGGCATATACTAGGCCCGTTTCTTAGTCCATCGACCTAGGGGCACTTAGGATCCCATCCCTAACGAGGCCCGTTTCTTAGTCCATCGACCCCGGGGCGCTTATGGAGCCCACCCTTGGTACAAGCCTTAAAAGTAAAATAGCATGTCATATTTACATAGTCCATATCACTCATGTCATATTCATGTCATGAAGAGTGCTCTTGATCCCACTTATAGGGAAGCAACTCTTTTAGGCATAGCTTAAAGCATGTATAATTGAGCACACAGCATATCATGATTTTGAGCACACAGCATATCATGAACACATGCATAATTAAGCATACAACCTATCATGATCTTAAGCACACAGCATATCATGAACTTGAGCACATAGCATATCATGAGTTTAGGCACATATCATATCATGAATTTGAGTACATAGCATATCATGAGTTTAAGCACACAGCATATCATGAACTTGAGCACATAGCATATCATGAAATTTAGCACACAGCATATCATGAACTTGAGCACATAGCATTTCATGAAATTTAGCACACAGCATATCATAAAAATAAGCACATAGCATATCATGAAATTTAGGACACAGCATATCATGAACTTGAGCACATAGCATTTCATGAAATTTAGCACACAGCATATCATAAAAATAAGCACATAGCATATCATGAAACTTAGCACACAGCATATCATGAATTGGACCTAACATATATAAATGAACCTCACAGCATGTCATACTCTCCACATATCATAAAGCATTGCATGTGAAGTTCATGGAAGAACACAATTAGGTCTCTATCCCTAGTGACAAGTGGTGGCCGAAACATATAGAGGTGGTTTAGGTTATCAAGCAACAAAAGAACATGTGAACCCTAAACATCTATCATTTCTTATGACATAAGAGGCATCTTAAGCATGTTAGGTATAGGTTCCAAGATTTCTAGGTCCCTTTTCATAACCTGGCCGAAACTTATTAAGTCCCCTTTTTAGGTTATTAACAACATATAAGCATGAACAAACCTAACAATTTTCATATCATATTCCATAAGAAACCCTTTGAGCATATTTGATTAGGTTCCAAGTTCTCTAAGCCTTTAACCTTAACATGGCCGAAACCCTAGCAACATGTTTCTAGGTTACAAGCAACATGAAAAGGTTAATCTTCATACTAACATATCAATACATATCATGAGAATCACCATAAGTACATTTAGTCTAAGTTTCAAGCTTCTCAAGCCTTTTAATCTAATGTGGCCGAATCTTGTAAGCATGGGTATGAAGTTCCTAGTGGCATATTAGCATGAAGACCCTAAGAACTTTCCTAGCATTCATTTCAAAGAATAACATGGACCACTTAGTTTAGAAATTTAAGCATCCTAGGTCTTAAAAACAATGGTGGCCGAATACTAAAGAACAAGAATTCAAGTTTCAAGCAACATGTGAACATTAATTTATTTCATATCTCTTCATCAAGTAGAGCATAAGTATCTTAGACTTGATTTAAACCTTCCTAGGGTTGAAGTCTTGCAATGGCAGAACCATCATATATAAGAAATATTGTTCAACTTAACCTAAGATCATGGCATGTCACATTAGCTTCATATCTTGTCTTATGGGAATCATAGCATGCTTAAATTTTTAGGTTAAAAGCCCTTCTAGGCTCTCATCTCTTTCATGGCCAAATATACATGAATATGGAATCAAGTTTAAATTGACATACAAGTGGGGAAAAACATCAACAACACCACTTATCATTAGGTACATATCATAAGAACAAGGTAGCATGCTTGGTTTAGGTTTAGAGCTCTTCTATCTCTTTTGTTCCTTCTAGGCAGAAAATCCAAGTTCATAAATTTATGTTCTAACCAAAAATTCTAGCATGAAAATATTAGTTTATCTCTCCTACCATAATGTACATAACATAAGCAAAATCATGCACATATCTTAGTTGGTTTTCAAGGTTCTTTAAACTTTTTTTTTCTTCTTTGTTTGGCCGAAACCCTTATGAAATAACCATAGCTTTTTAAGCAATAATTTTCATAACAAACATATAGCTATTGTACCACAGGTGAGGAGAACTTACATCCTTTCGCTTGTGGTTTTTCTTAAGGAGGAAAGCGTTCTAGTTGTTAAGGAAGGGAGAAGTTTCTTCCTCTTGTGCCTCCTTTGATTTCATTTGCTTGGGGAGGGCTAGAACTTGAAGGTTTCTTCTTGAAAATTGGCTTCTTTGGAGAAGCACTTGACTTAGTGCTCGGATCAAGGAGTGGGTGGATCTCCTAGTCTCGGTGAAGAAAGAAAAGAAGGAAGGAGGAGGAAGAATGAGGAAAATGAGAGGTTTACTTCTCATTTTTTTTTATTTATTCATCATGAGAGAAATTTATGCCCTCATTAATTTTCCCTTTAATTCATCCATCATTCTTCTCTTGATTCCCACGAAAAACATGAGGAGAGGGAAGGGTGAGGAAAACAACTTGCCTTCTTCTTATTCCTTCTCTTAATCAAGAGGGAGAAGAGGTGAGCAATTTGGTTTTCCCTTGCTCCTTGTTTTATTTTTCTTCTCTCCTTTAACTAATATTTTTATTCCTTCCTATGCATATGTTACTTTCTATCCTAGTGGTGATCATGCCATTAATATTTTTCCATTATTGGTGGGAGGTTCAAGGTTCAATCCTTGGCCTCCACCTCTTACCTCTTATTTTTATTTTGTTTCTTACTCCTCTTTTTCTCTTATTCTTTTTATTTATTTCCATGCTCTTAATGAGAATAATACCTATGTATTTATATAACAAAATTTCATGGGTGTTACAATGTCTACTTGAACTGGTTGTTGTTCCTCGACTCCTTGTGGAACAATATCATCCACAACACTTTGTGGTTCCAGTTCAATTTCCATCGAGGCATCAGTGCTATTGTTCGCATCTTGAACTTCTTCAAGATCGAACGCGCTCCCACTAGTCTTTCTAGAAACAAAGTCCCTTTCTAGAAAGACCCCAGTCTTTGCCACAACTACCTTGTGCTGATTGGGAATGTAGAAGTAATATCCCTTAGTTTCCTTGGGATATCCAATAAAATAGCACTTGTCGGATTTGGGTCCTAACTTGTCTGAAACTTGACGTCGAACGTAAGCCTCACAACCCCAAATCCTCATGAAAGACACCTGGGCATCTCTCCTAGTCCATATTCTATATGGTGTCTTTATCACGGCCTTGGATGGAACTCGGTTGAGTATAAAAGCTGCCGTGTCTAGAGCATAACCCCAAAGGTATGTCGGAAGATTTGTGTGACTCATCATAGATCGTACCATACCTAATAGGGTACGATTCCTCCTTTCGGATACACCATTCCACTGTGGTGTTCCAGGAGGAGTGAGTTGGGATAGGATCCCACACTCTGCTAGATAGTCACGAAACTCATGGCTAAGGTATTCTCCACCTCGATCGGATCGAATTATTTTAATACTCTTGCCTAGCTGGTTCTGTACTTCATTCTTGTATTCTTTGAACTTTTCAAAGGATTCAGACTTATGTGTCAACAAGTACACATAACCATATCTACTGAAGTCATCAGTAAATGTGATGATGTACCTATAACCGCCTCTAGCAGCAACATTGAAAGGGCCACATACATCACTATGTATGAGTCCTAACAAATCAGTCGCTCTCTCGCTGTGCCCACTAAAGGGAGTCTTGGTCATCTTGCCTCGTAGGCATGACTCGCATACCTCATATGATTCAAAATCAAATGAGTCCAGCATACCATCCTTATGGAGCTGGGATAAGCGCTTGTCATTTATATGACCTAAGCGACAGTGCCAGAGGTAAGTTTGGTTCATGTCATTTGACTTGAACCTCTTGGTATTTATGTTATAGATAGGACTCTCAAGGTCTAGAATATAGAGTCCGTTTATCAGAGGTGCACTACAATAGAACATATTGTTTAAATAGACGGAAGAACATTTGTTCTTTATAGTAAACAAGAAACCTTTCTTGTCCAAACAAGAAACTGATATAATGTTCTTAGTTAATGCAGGCACATAACAATAATCGTCTAACTCTAGTACAAGCCCAGAGGGCAGAGATAGAAAGTAAGTCCCTACAGCAATAGCAGCAACCCGTGCTCCATTGTCTACTCGTAGGTCCACCTCGCGCTTTGTCAATGCCCTGCTATTTCTCAGCGCCTGCACATCAGTACAAATGTGAGAAGCACATCCAGTATCTAATACCCATGATGTAGAAATAGATAGATTGACTTCTATAACATATATACCTGAAGTGGAAGTCTCACTTCGCTTCTTCTTAAGATCCTCCAAGTATACCTTGCAGTTCCTCTTCTAGTGCCCGGTCTGACCGCAGTGGAAGCAGGTAGCATCCTTGGCGACACCTCCTTTAGGCTTCAGTGCCTTGCCTTTGCCCTTGGCTTGGGACTTTCCCTTGCCTTTGGGCTTGCCCTTGCCCTTATGTTTCTGAACCATCAGAACAGTGTTGGGCTTAGCCTTCTTAAGGTTTAGCTCAGTAGTTCTCAACATGCTAAGCAGCTCGGGCAATGGCTTGTCAATCTCGTTCATATTGTAGTTTAGAAAGAATTGACTGTAGCTATCCGGCAAGGATTGCAAGATCAGGTCAGTGAAGCTCTTGGCCAAGAGGGAACCCCAACCTTTGTAAGTTCTCAATGTACCCAATCATTTTGAGTACATATGGGCCTACTGGGGCCCCGTCTGACATCTTGCACTGAAACATTGCCCTTGAGATCTCAAATCTCTCATGTCTCGCTTGAACTTGATACAGTTGACGAAGATGTTCAACCATATTGTAAGCGCCCATTAACTCATGTTGCTTCTGAAGCTCAGAGTTCATGGTCGCGAGCATTAGACATGACACATCTAATGCGTCATCTTGATGCTTCTTGTAAGCATCTTTGTCAGCTCACAGGGCATTGGCAAGAGGAGCCTCCGGAATGGGATGCTCCAGAATGTACAGTTTACGTTCCTGAGTGAGAACTATTCTTAGGTTCCTGTACCAGTCCAGGAAGTTTGCTCCGTTGAGCTTGTCCTTCTCAAGGACAGATCGCAGAGAGAAGGTGTTCGTATTCGACGTCATGGTAATCTACAACAGAAATAAAAGCAGAAATAAATATCATATTCTTAATCATTTAATTAGGCCTTTAACTAAATGTTGCTCCCACGGAATTCTATAATTCATGTGGGACAAGATCCACATCATACTAACCCTTGAGTTAGCTTTGGCTAATACGCCCAAGACTTAGTATGATCGGTAGGTAACGATTACCAATTACATCTCTATGCAACTCTTGTTTATAGGATAAAATTCGCATTTATATTAAAACTCGAGTTAACTTTGGCTAATACGCTCGAGAATTAATATAAACGTGATTTTGTCCTACCTTTCCAACCATTGGAAGAATGCCTATAGTTGTACTCGATCTAACTGAGTAAACTAGGAATACTCAATCTAATTGAGTTTGTATTCACCCATGCGTTGATAGGCGGGACCAAGATTGTCCCTCCGTACCCTACCAAGATAGTATGTGTTGCTCTGCTTTAGCATATTCAACAACAGCATGCGATCGAGGTAGTGGTAAGTATCACGGCATGGTAGGCATTAGAGTTGACGTCATTTAGATCTAATCTAAACGTCGATGTGTATCAAATACACGATAGATCTAATCTATTCGATAGAGTGCATCTTATACACGATGTAGATCTAATCTAATCGTAAGGGTGCATCTTGTGCACGATTTAGATATAATCTAATCGTAAGGCACTAATTAATTACTAAATTATGCATCACATACACAAAATCAATTAATTAAATAATTTTTGTGATTTAGTCATGGCCCTACTACGATCTTCTTAAGCCAATGAGAAGATCGGATGGTCAACCTAGGGTCAACAGCTTCTTAAGCGCTTTCCTTTTGACCACCTTGTGTTGCTCGCGCCCTCCTCGTAACTCCGTCTCGAGTGGACCTTCCACCGCTCCAATTTTGTACATTACAATTTTTGAAACTCGAGTTACATTCGAGTCTAAATCTAATTTACAATAAGAATATATAAAAGAGAGGCACGACGCGCAGGTCGCGAATGATATACAGCACACGCAAACACAAATGACGGCGCGCAGGCCGTATTATAAATTACAACACAATTTCCAAATCTAATTTGGGTCATTTGGGCCATGACTATCACAAAATTAATATATAATTCAAAATTATATATTTTTCATAATTTTCTGTAATTTTTCATAATTTTACAATTTTATGGGTAAATTTTTCCCGGCGGTCCCGATTAGCGATTTCGGGCGCAAACGGGGAGCAATTCCCCTTGCGGGGTTAGGGGAAGTACCCCTACCCACGATCTAACTATCGCGAGTTGCTCCTAAGCGATCCAATAGCACCTAAGCCCGCTGTCCCAAAATGTTTTGGGGTCGAAACTTCGCCTTTTCGTGAAAAACATCTCGGTAGTCGAAGCCTACAAGTATCTAAACACTTGTGCTTCGTTACTAAGAGAAAATAACCCATTAAAACTATAAAAACATCAATTTACAGATTTATATTTTTCATAAAAATTTGAAACGTAACTCGTACTCGCTTTGCATGTAGCTCTGATACCACTGCTGGGTTTTTCGGGCCGCGAAAACCGCTTTTCGCGTCGCGGAAACCCCGAATCACCCATGCCACCGGATCCGTGCAAAGGAAAAATTCGAAAAATTTCGTGTACGAGTTAGAAAACTTCGATTTACACTAAATCTACAAAGGTTAAGATGTATATACCCTTGATGCGCACCCTACGCGAATCCCGCTCGTCCAAAAATGCCGGATCTCTAGACCGTCAAGCGTACGGTCCTCTAGAAGTATCCACACGGACAACTTAGGTGGAAAAGACATAAACAAAGGTGTGCTAGCACCTTGATAGGCCACGGCAAGAAGAGGAGAGGGAGAGAGCAAGAAGAACTCAAGGAGGAAGAAGAAGGAATGAATGAGAGAATAATTTTCAAAATGAAAAGTTATTCTTCTCATTCAAGTGGCCGGCCACCATCATGTGTGTAACTCTCCACATTAATGCATTAAGTGTCATTAATGTGAAGCCATTAAAGAGAATGGCTTTGTAACTTCCATGAGGTGGCACCCAATGATGATGTGGAGTAACATCATTAGTCCACATCAATGCCAACTCACCAATGAGGTGGCATAAATTCAAGTCTAACTTGACTTTTCATCTTCCTCTCAAGTCAAGTCAAACTTGCCAAATCTCTTCCATGGTTGATCTAATCTAACCATTTGATTCGAGCCAACTTAATATAATGAATCTAATTCATTAAATTAAATTGATCTAATGAGTCATAATCTAAATTAGACTCATTGTATACATGAATCAACTTGAGTCTAACTCAATTAGCCCAATTTGGATTACTCTTAATCCAATTGGATCCATCAAATGAATCAAGTCCTCCTGGTTCATCATATGAACCTAATCTCCATCTAATTGTCCTTAGTGTGTGACCCTATAGGTTCTTGTAACATTGGCAATGCCCCTAAACCCATTTAGGAGCATAAGTAATCAGCGGTATCTAGCAACACATCATTACTACTCAAGTTACAAGAATGTTGAGATCCAACATCACCTTGTGACTACTAGTTGTGACTCCTCACAATATATGACATTGTCTTTCTATCCTAGACATCTAGATTGATCAATGTGAGGCATAGACCGTGTCTTCCTCTAATCAATCTAAATCTTGAACTCCAAGTAGACTCACTCGATCAAATGAGCTCAACATCTCATGTTGACTCATTTGGGCATGGCCATGCACTTCGTGGTCTAACTCTATCAAGAATACCGATGTCGCTCCCGTCATATGGGAGGGATAGATCCCATCTACATCACTCATATCCCTCTGCATAATTCGTTATATACCCAGTAATCGCCTTTATAGTCCACCCAATTACGGATGACGTTTGACGAAACCAATGTACATAACTCCTTATGTAGGGAACCATGGTGACTTCAGGTCTAAGAACCAATAGTCATACTAATAGTCACATGAGAAAGTATATGACACTCATATAATGATCCATGATACTTTCTCATGGCGGGTCATTCAGTATACATTTTCCAATGCATACCCATATGTCAACTTGATATCTCCATATCCATGACTTGTGAGATCAAGTCATCGAGTTGACCTACATGCTAGTCTTATTGCATTAACATTGTCCCTGAATGTTAATACTCGACTAGGAATGATTAAGAGTAGTGTTCCATATATCATCTCACTATCGGTTCAACTAACCGATTGATATAGGTGAGAACCGTCTACTCAAGAACGTTATTATACTTAGTTTATTTGGCACCAATACAAGTAAGTATAATAACCAAAAACCAAATGCCTTTATTTATATAGAATATGATACAACAAGTCCAAAATACAATCATCAAATGATTGGCTCTAGCTAACAGTCTCCCACTAGCACTAGTGTCAATCAGTGTAAGCTCTAAGCCCAAATGACCTAGTGTGACCATCATGCTTCTTCTGTGCCAAAGCCTTGGTCATGGGATCTGCGATGTTAGCCTCTATAGGTACTCTGCAAATCTTCACATCTCCTCTCTCGACGATCTCTCGAATGAGATGGAAGCGCCGTAGTATGTGTTTGGTCCGCTGGTGTGAGCGAGGTTCCTTCGCTTGTGTTATAGCTCCATTGTTGTCACAATAGAGCTCAATGGGATCAGCAATGCTAGGAACCACCCCATGTTCAGTGATGAACTTGCGAATCCAAACTGCCTCCTTTGCTGCCTCTGATGCAGCAATATACTCGGCCTCTGTCGTAGAATTAGCTACTGTGTCCTGCTTCGAACTCTTCCAGCTCACAGCACCACCATTAATGCAAAATATGAACCCCAACTGCGATCTATAGTCATCCTGATCGGTCTAGAAGCTTGCATCACTGCAACCTTTTACAGCTAGCTCATCATTGCCTCCATATATCAAGAAATATTCTTTAGTCCTTCTTAAGTACTTAAGAATATTCTTGACCGCTATCCAGTGACTTTCACCTGGATCTGACTGGTATCTGCTCGTCATGCTCAAAGCGTACGAGACATCAAGTCGAGTACATAGCATGGCGTACATGATCGATCCTATGGCTGAGGCATAAGGGATCTGATCCATGCGGTCTCTCTCCTCTCTAGAAGAGAGACCTTGAGTCTTCGAAAGACTCACGCCATGTGACATCGGCAGAAATCCCTTCTTAGAGTTCTGCATGGCAAACCGAAGGAGTACCTTGTCAATGTATGTACTCTGACTTAGGCCAAGCAATCTTTTAGATCTATCTCTATAGATCTGTATTCCTAGAATGCTGGATGCCTCACCTAAGTCCTTCATTGAGAATCAACTCCCTAGCCAGGTCTTGACAGACTGAAGCATAGGGATGTCCTTCCCAATGAGTAGTATGTCATCCACATACAATATGAGGAAGACAACTATATCCCCTACAACCTTCTTGTAGACACAAGGCTCATCTTCGTTCTTGATGAAACCAAACTGTTTGATCGCATTATCGAATCGAAGATTCCAGCTTCGAGAAGCTTGCTTTAGTCCATAAATGGACCTATGCAGCTTGCATACTCTGCTAGTATGCTTTGGATCTACAAAACCCTCAGGTTGTGTCATGTACACATCCTCGAGTAGGTTTCCATTCAGAAACGCGGTTTTGACATCCATCTGCCATATCTCATAGTCATGGTAGGCTGCAATAGCAAGCATGATCCGAATGGACTTAAACATCGCTACTGGAGAAAATGTTTCATCATAGTCAATACCATGAATCTGCTTGAAACCTTTAGCTACCAAGCGACTCTTATAGATAAGTCCATCCATGTCGGTCTTTCTCTTAAAGACCCACTTACACCCAATGGGTTTTACCCCTTCAGGTGGATCAACCAAAGTACAAACTTGGTTGGTGTACATGGATTCCATCTCGGATCTCATGGCCTCTAGCCATTTCTCGGAATCTGGTCTCATCACAGCTTCCTGATAGGTGGTAGGCTCATCCTCTATGAGCATAACTTCATCATGGTCAGACAAGAGAAATGAGTATCTCTCAGGCTGACGACGTACCCTATCAGACCTGCGAAGAGGTATGTCTGTAATGCCCCGCCCCTCCTGCTAAGGCCACGGGGGTTACTCTACCCTACTTAACAACTTATTAACTTATTACAGCGGAAATCTTACTTGTATATTTTTGAAACATAGAATCCATATGTCATACCTAACATTATTTCAAGACATATAGGAATTAACATGATAAAATGTCATGGAGTTACAATCATAAAAAAATATCAAACAAGCACAATTCATATTTAATGAAAGCAGGTCTTTTCTTCTTTAGCCAGTCACTACCACACACATCCTGCTAGCCCCTCCTGCTGCTCCCCTAGTCCATCCAACCTTTGCCCTTATCTGTGGTACAAGAAATTAAGCTGTGAGCACTCATGACTCAGTAAGTTCCTTTCCTACTCACAAAATCCGTATAGCATGTCAACAATCATAAAGCATATAATATCATAGCATATCATACATGATCATCATATATATCATGAGCACAATCATAGATATCATGGCATAATCATAGCATAAACACAAAGTAGCATGGCATATCATAACAAGATCATCATATATAAATCATGAGCACAATCATAGATATCATGGCATAATCATAGCATAAACACAAGGTAGCATGACAAATCATAACAAGATCATCATACTCATCATGGCATATTCATAAAGCATGTGCAAGGTGAACCTTTAAAACATGCATCATGTCTTTTTAAAACGTATAGCATAAATACATAAACATAATCTCAACATAAGAGGGGATCCCGGCTTGTACCACGTACATAAATGCGCGCGTCCTAGTAGGTCCAAGGTAGCAAGTCTTGAACCCTACAAGGCATATACTAGGCCCGTTTCTTAGTACATCGACCTAGGGGCACTTAGGAGCCCATCCCTAACGAGGCCCGTTTCTTAGTCCATCGACCCCGGGGCGCTTATGGAGCCCACCCTTGGTACAAGCCTTAAAAGTAAAATAGCATGTCATATTTACATAGTCCATATCACTCATGTCATATTCATGTCATGAAGAGTGCTCTTGATCCCACTTATAGGGAAGCAACTCTTTTAGGCATAGCTTAAAGCATGTATAATTGAGCACACAGCATATCATGATTATGAGCACACAGCATATCATGAACACATGCATAATTAAGCATACAACCTATCATGATCTTAAGCACACAGCATATCATGAACTTGAGCACATAGCATATCATGAGTTTAGGCACATATCATATCATGAATTTGAGTACATAGCATATCATGAGTTTAAGCACACAGCATATCATGAACTTGAGCACATAGCATATCATGAAATTTAGCACACAGCATATCATGAACTTGAGCACATAGCATTTCATGAAATTTAGCACACAGCATATCATAAAAATAAGCACATAGCATATCATGAAATTTAGGACACAACATATCATGAATTTGAGCACATAGCATTTCATGAAATTTAGCACACAGCATATCATAAAAATAAGCACATAGCATATCATGAAACTTAGCACACAGCATATCATGAATTGGACCTAACATATATAAATGAACCTCACAGCATGTCATACTCTCCACATATCATAAAGCATTGCATGTGAAGTTCATGGAAGAACACAATTAGGTCTCTATCCCTAGTGACAAGTGGTGGCCGAAACATATAGAGGTGGTTTAGGTTATCAAGCAACAAAAGAACATGTGAACCCTAAACATCTATCATTTCTTATGACATAAGAGGCATCTTAAGCATGTTAGGTATAGGTTCGAAGATTTCTAGGTCCCTTTTCATAACCTGGCCGAAACTTATTAAGTCCCCTTTTTAGGTTATTAACAACATATAAGCATGAACAAACCTAACAATTTTCATATCATATTCCATAAGAAACCCTTTGAGCATATTTGATTAGGTTCCAAGTTCTCTAAGCCTTTAACCCTAACATGGCCGAAACCCTAGCAACATGTTTCTAGGTTACAAGCAACATGAAAAGGTTAATCTTCATACTAACATATCAATACATATCATGAGAATCACCATAAGTACATTTAGTCTAAGTTTCAAGCTTCTCAAGCCTTTTAATCTATTGTGGCCGAATCTTGTAAGCATGGGTATGAAGTTCCTAGTGGCATATTAGCATGAAGACCCTAAGAACTTTCCTAGCATTCATTTCAAAGAATAACATGGACCACTTAGTTTAGAAATTTAAGCATCCTAGGTCTTAAAAACAATGTTGGCCGAATACTAAAGAACAAGAATTCAAGTTTCAAGCAACATGTGAACATTAATTTATTTCATATCTCTTCATCAAGTAGAGCATAAGTATCTTAGACTTGATTTAAACCTTCCTAGGGTTCAAGTCTTGCAATGGCCGAACCATCATATATAAGAAATATTGTTCAACTTAACCTAAGATCATGGCATGTCACATTAGCTTCATATCTTGTCTTATGGGAATCATATCATGCTTAAATTTTTAGGTTTAAAGCCCTTCTAGGATCTCAACTCTATCATGGCCAAATATACATGAATATGGAATCAAGTTTAAATTGACATACAAGTGGGGAAAAACATCAACAACACCACT
This sequence comes from Zingiber officinale, assembly GCF_018446385.1. Classification (NCBI taxonomy): domain Eukaryota; kingdom Viridiplantae; phylum Streptophyta; class Magnoliopsida; order Zingiberales; family Zingiberaceae; genus Zingiber; species Zingiber officinale. Next base: position 57,216,392 of record NC_055988.1, on the reverse strand, counting down.
TATCATTAGGTACATATCATAAGAACAAGGTAGCATGCTTGGTTTAGGTTTAGAGCTCTTCTAGCTCTTTTGTTCCTTCTAGGCCGAAAATCCAAGTTCATAAATTTATGTTCTAACCAAACATTCTAGCATGAAAATATTAGTTTATCTCTCCTACCATATGGTACATAACATAAGCAAAATCATGCACATATCTTAGTTGGTTTTCAAGGTTCTTTAAACTTTTTTTTTTCTTCTTTGTTTGGCCAAAACCCTTATGAAATAACCATAGGTTTTTAAGCAATATTTTTCATAACAAACATGTAGCTATTGTACCACAGGTGAGGAGAACTTACATCCTTTCGCTTGTGGTTTTTCTTAAGGAGGAAAGCGTTCTAGTTGTTAAGGAAGGGAGAAGTTTCTTCCTCTTGTGCCTCCTTTGATTTCCTTTGCTTGGGGAGGGCTAGAACTTGAAGGTTTCTTCTTGAAAATTGGCTTCCTTGGAGAAGAACTTGACTTAGTGCTCGGATCAAGGAGTGGGTGGATCTCCTAGTCTCGGTGAAGAAAGAAAAGAAGGAAGGAGGAGGAAGAATGAGGAAAATGAGAGGTTTACTTCTCTTTTTTTTCTATTTATTCATCATGAGAGAAATTTATGCCCTCATTAATTTTCCCTTTAATTCATCCATCATTCTTCTCTTGATTCCCACGAAAAACTTGAGGAGAGGGAAGGGTGAGGACAACAACTTGCCTTCTTCTTATTCCTTCTCTTAATCAAGAGGGAGAAGAGGTGAGCAATTTGGTTTTCCCTTGCTCCTTGTTTTAGTTTTCTTCTCTCCTTTAACTAATATTTTTATTCCTTCCTATGCATATGTTACTTTCTATCCTAGTGGTGATCATGCCATTAATCTTTCTCCATTATTGGTGGGAGGTTAATGGTTCAATCCTTGGCCTCCACCTCTTACCTCTTATTTTTATTTTGTTTCTTACTCCTCTTTTTCTCTTATTCTTTTTATTTATTTCCATGCTCTTAATGAGAATAATACCTATGTATTTATATAACAAAATTTCATAGGTGTTACAATGTCTACTTGAACTGGTTATTGTTCCTCAACTCCATGTGGAACAATATCATCCACAACACTTTGTGGTTCCAGTTCAATTTCCATCGAGGCATCAGTGCTATTGTTCGCATCTTGAACTTCTTCAAGATCGAACGCGCTGCCACTAGTCTTTCTAGAAACAAAGTACCTTTCTAGAAAGGCCCCAGTCTTTGCCACAACTACCTTGTGCTGACTGGAAATGTAGAAGTAATATCCCTTAGTTTCCTTGGGATATCCAATAAAGTAGCACTTGTCGGATTTGGGTCCTAACTTGTCTGAAAATTGACGTCGAACGTAAGCCTCACAACCCCAAATCCTCATGAAAGACACCTGGGCATCTCTCCTAGTCCATATCCTATATGGTGTCTTTGTCACAGCCTTGGATGGAACTCGGTTGAGTATAAAAGCTGCCGTGTCTAGAGCATAACCCCAAAGGTATGTCGGAAGATCTGTGTGACTCATCATAGATAGTACCATATCTAATAGGGTACGATTCCTCCTTTCGGATACACCATTCCACTGTGGTGTTCCAGGAGGAGTGAGTTGGGATAGAATCCCACACTCTGCTAGATAGTCACGAAACTCATGGCTAAGGTATTCTCCACCTCGATCGGATCGAATTATTTTAATACTCTTGCCTAGCTGGTTCTGTACTTCATTCTTGTATTCTTTGAACTTTTCAAAGGATTCAGACTTATGTGTCAACAAGTACACATAACCATATCTACTGAAGTCATCAGTAAATGTGATGAAGTACCTATAACCCCCTCTAGCAGCAATATTGAAAGGGTCACATACATCACTATGTATGAGTCCTAACAAATCAGTCGCTCTCTCGCTGTACCCACTAAAGGGAGTCTTGGTCGTCTTGCCTCGTAGGCATGACTCGCATACCTCATATGATTCAAAATCAAATGAGTCCAGCATACCATCCTTACGAAGCTGGGATAAGCGCTTGTCATTTATATGACCTAAGCGACAGTGCCAGAGGTAAGTTTGGTTCATGACATTTGACTTGAACCTCTTGGTATTTATGTTATAGATAGGGCTCTCAAGGTCTAGAATATAGAGTCCGTTTATCAGAGGTGCACTACAATAGAACATATCGTTTAAATAGACAGAACAACATTTGTTCTTTATAGTAAACGAGAAACCTTTCTTGTCCAAACAAGAAACTGATATAATGTTCTTAGTTAATGCAGGCACATAACAACAATCGTCTAACTTTAGTACAAGCCCAGAGGGCAGAGATAGAAAGTAAGTCCCTACAGCAACAGCTGCAACCCGTGCTCAATTGCCTACTCGTAGGTCCACCTCGCCCTTTGTCAATACCCTGCTATTTCTCAGCACCTGCACATCAGTACAAATGTGAGAAGCACATCCAGTATCTAATAACCATAATGTAGAAATAGATAGATTGACTTCTATAACATATATACCTGAAGTGGAAGTCTCATTTCGCTTCTTCTTAAGATCCTCCAAGTATACCTTGCAGTTCCCCTTCTAGTGGAAGCAGGTAGCATCCTTGGCGACCCCTCCTTTAGGCTTCAGTGCCTTGCCTTTGCCCTTGGCTTGGGACTTTCCCTTGCCTTTGGGCTTGCCCTTGCCCTTATGTTTCAGAACCATCAGAACAGTGTTGGGCTTAGCCTTCTTAAGGTTTAGCTCAGCAGTTCTCAACATGCTAAGCAGCTCGGGCAATGGCTTGTCAATCTCGTTCATATTGTAGTTTAGAACGAATTGACTGTAGCTATCCGGCAAGGATTGCAAGATCAGGTCAGTAGCCAGCTCTTGGCCAAGAGGGAACCCCAACCTTTGTAGGTTCTCAATGTACCCAATCATTTTGAGTACATATGGGCCTACTGGGGCCCCGTCTGACATCTTGCATTGAAACAGTGCCCTTGAGATCTCAAATCTCTCATGTCTCGCTTGACCTTGATACAGTTGACGAAGATGCTCAACCATATCGTAAGCGCCCATTAACTCATGTTGCTTCTGAAGCTCAGAGTTCATGGTCACGAGCATTAGACATGACACATCTAATGCATCATCTTGATGCTTCTTGTAAGCATCTTTGTCAGCTCGCAGGGCATTGGCAAGAGGAGCCTCCGGAATGGGATGCTCCAGAATGTACAGTTTACGTTCCTGAGTGAGAACTATTCTCAGGTTCCTGTACCAGTCCAGGAAGTTTGCTCCGTTGAGCTTGTCCTTCTCAAGGACAGATCGCAGAGAGAAGGTGTTCGTATTCGACGTCATGGTAATCTACAACAGAAATAAAAGCAGAAATAAATATCATATTCTTAATCATTTAATTAGGCCTTTAACTAAATGATGCTCCCACTGAATTCTATAATTCATGTGGGATAAGATCCACATCATACTAACCCTTGAGTTAGCTTTGGCTAATACGCCCAAGACTTAGTATGATCGGTAGGTAACGATTACCAATTACATCTCTATGCAACTCTTGTTTATAGGATAAAATCCGCATTTATATTAAAACTCGAGTTAGCTTTGGCTAATACGCCCGAGAATTAATATAAACGTGATTTTTTCCTACCTTTCCAACCATTGGAAGAATGCCTATAGTTGTACTCGATCCAACTAAGTAAACTAGGAATACTCAATCTAATTGAGTTTGTATTCACCCATGCGTTGATAGGCGGGACCAAGATTGTCCCTCCGTACCCTACCAAGATAGTATGTGTTGCTCTGCTTTGGCAGATTCAACAACAGCATGCGATCGAGGTAGTGGTAGGTATCACGGCATGGTAGGCATTAGAGTTGACGTCATTTAGATCTAATCTAAACGTCGATGTGTATCAAATACACGATAGATCTAATCTATTCGATAGAGTGCATCTTATACACGATGTAGATCTAATCTAATCGTAAGGGTGCATCTTGTGCACGATTTAGATCTAATCTAATCGTAAGACACTAATTAATTACTAAATTATGCATCACATACACAAAATCAATTAATTAAATAATTTTTGTGATTTAGTCATGGCCCTACTACGATCTTCTCAAGCCAATGAGAAGATCGGATGGTCAACCTAGGGTCAACAGCTTCTTAAGCGCTTTCCTTTTGACCACCTTGTGTTGCTCGCGCCCTCCTCGTAACTCCGTCTCGAGTGGACCTTCCACCGCTCCAATTTTGTACATTACAATTTTTGAAACTCGAGTTACATTCGAGTCTAAATCTAATTTATAACAAGAATATATAAAAGAGAGGCACGACGCGGAGATCGCGAATGATATACAGTACACGCAAACACAAATGACGGCGCGCAGGCCATATTATAAATTACAACACAATTTCCAAATCTAATTTGGGTCATTTGGTCCATGACTATCACAAAATTAATATATAATTCAAAATTATATATTTTTCATAATTTTCTGTAATTTTTCATAATTTTACAATTTTATGGGTAAATTTTTCCCGGCGGTCCCGATTAGTGATTTCGGGCGCAATCGCGGAGCAAATCCCCTTGCGGGGTTAGGGGAAGTACCCCTACCCACGATCTAACCATCGCGAGTTGCTCCTAAGCGATCCAATAGCGCCTAAGCCCGCTGTCCCAAAACATTTTGGGGTCGAAACTTCGCCTTTTCGTGAAAAACTTCTCGATAGTCGAAGCCTACAAGTGTCTAAACACTTGTGCTTCGTTACTAAGAGAAAATAACCCATTAAAACTATAAAAACATCAATTTACAGATTTATATTTTCCATAAAAATATGAAACGTAACTCGTACTCACTTTGCATGTGGCTCTGATACCACTGCTGGGTTTTTCGGGCCGCGAAAACCGCTTTTCGCGTCGCGGAAACCCCGAATCACCCATGCCACCGGATCCGTGCAATGGAAAAATTCAAAAAATTTCGAGTACGAGTTAGAAAAATTCGATTTACACTAAATCTACAAAGGTTAAGATGTATATACCCTTGATGCGCGCCCTACGCGAATCCCGCTCGTCCAAAAATGCCGGATCTCTAGACCGTCAAGCATACGGTCCTCTAGAAGTATCCACACGGACAACTTAGGTGGAGAAGACCTAAACAAAGGTGTGCTAGCACCTTGATAGGCCACGGCAAGAAGAGGAGAGGGAGAGAGCAAGAAGAACTCAAGGAGGAAGAAGAAGGAATGAATGAGAGAATAATTTTCAAAATGAAAAGTTATTCTTCTCATTCAAGTGGCCGGCCACCATCATGTGTGTAACTCTCCACATTATTGCATTAAGTGTCATTAATGTTTAGCCATTAAAGAGAATGGCTTTGTAACTTCCATGAGGTGGCACCCAATGATGATGTGGAGTAACATCATTAGTCCACATCAATGCCAACTCACCTATGAGGTGGCATAAATTCAAGTCTAACTTGACTTTTCATCTTCCTCTCAAGTCAAGTCAAACTTGCCAAATTCTTCCATGGTTGATCTAATCTAACCATTTGATTCGAGCCAACTTAATATAATGAATCTAATTCATTAAATTAAATTGATCTAATGAGTCATAATCTAAATTAGACTCATTGTATACATGAATCAACTTGAGTCTAACTCAATTAGCCCAATTTGGATTACTCTTAATCCAATTGAATCCATCAAATGAATCAAGTCCTCTTGATTCATCATATGAACCTAATCTCCATCTAATTGTCCTTAGTGTGTGACCCTATAGGTTCTTGTAACATTGGCAATGCCCCTAAACCCATTTAGGAGCATAAGTAATGAGCGGTATCTAGCAACACATCATTACTACCCAACATCACCTTATGACTACTAGTTGTGACTCCTCACAATATATGACATTGTCTTTCTATCCTAGACATCTAGATTGATCAATGTGAGGCATAGACCGTGTCATCCTCTAATCAATCTAAATCTTGAACTCCAAGTAGACTCACTCGATCAAATGAGCTCAACATCTCATGTTGACTCATTTGGGCATGGCCATGCACTTCGTGGTCTAACTCTATCAAGAATACCGATGTCGCTCCCATCATATGGGAGAGATAGATCTCATCTACATCACTCACATCCCTCTGCATAATTCGTTATATACCCAGTAATCACCTTTATAGTCCACCCAATTACGGGTGACGTTTGACGAAACCAAAGTACATTACTCCTTATGTAGGGAACCATGGTGACTTCAGGTCTAAGGACCAATAGTCATAATAATAGTCACATGAGAAAGTATATGACACTCATATAACGATCCATGATACTTTCTCATGGCGGGTCATTCAGTATACATTTTCCAATGCATACCCATGTGTCAACTTGATATCTCCATATCCATGACTTGTGAGATCAAGTCATCTAGTTGACTTACATGCTAGTCTTATTATATTAACATTGTCCCTGAATGTTAATACTCGACTAGCAATGATTAAGAGTAGTGTTCCCTATATCATCTCACTATCGGTTCAACTAACCGATTGATATAGGTGAGAACCGTCTACTCAAGGACGTTATTATACTTGATTTATTTGGCACCAATACAAGTAAGTATAATAACCAGAAACCAAATGCCTTTATTTATATAGAATATGATACAACAAGTCCAAAATACAATCATCAAATGATTGGCTCTAGGGCTCTAGCTAACAGTCCCTAGGTTTAAATAACCTAGTAAACCCTACTAGATTCAGAATTTGCACCCCCCGAGTTTAGTTACGGATGAGCGCACAGCAAGTACAGTTGCCGGGCCCATCAGCAACATGATTAGTATTTTCATATATTTATGATAAATAGTTTTCAAGACTTCACAAAATAGTTTATGAAAAGACAGAGCAGCTTAGCATCAGTTAGTAGTAGTTTAGCTCGGCTTTTATTTCAGTTTAGTCTTATGAATCCACATGATGGTTTTATGCTTAGCTATGATTGCCATGTATCGTATTTGATTATGCCATGTTTTAGAATCCATGTTTAGCAATGTTCAGCATGTACTTCAAATAGCATGCTTTAAAAGCATAAAGTGCATCGAATGCATGTTTTGTGAGGTAGATGGTTTTTTACTAAGCTCTCGAGCTTACAGATACTTCTTTTCCTTATACTGCAGATAAAGGTAAAGGAAGGATGGATTAGTGGGGGCTGGAGGACAATACTACAAAGATGTGTGTGGGCAGGAACTTGGAATAAAGATCTTAGGGATCTAGCGAGTTTTGTTTTAAGCATTAGAACTTTCTAGCATTTTATTATTCCGCACTTTAGTATGTTTAAATGCCATGAACTAGTGAATTATGCACTATGCCATGCTTAGAATACTAGTTATTTGATATTAGTATGTTTCCAGCCATGTTAGAACCTATATATGTGATTTGAGCATGAAATAGTGCTGAAATCATACTCCTGATACGAAATCAGAAACCCCAATCGATCAGCCGATCGATTGGAGGCTCCCCTATCAATTAGCGGATCGATTGGGCAACTTGTCCCGCGAACAGTAAACCCCTGGATCGATCAGCCGATCGATCCGGTAGCGTTCTGTAGCGAATAGAGAGGTCTGGGATCGATCATTGGATCAATCGACTAAGTTGGATCGATCAGCCGATCGATCCATAAATTCTTCTGTGCACAGTAGCACACTGAATCGACCCCTGGATCGATTAGTCAGGCCGGATCGATCAGCCGATCGATCCAGAATATTACCCCATGCACAGTAGCGCGCTGAATCGATCAGTGGATCGATCAAATGACTCCAATCGATCCACCAATCGATTGGAAGGCCTGATAACAGCTGGAAACCCCTCATCTCAGCCCTTGATCATATGGGAAGCCTAGAGTACCTTCCTTAGCATAGGAACAGTATTCAAGATATGGTTTATGTTAGTTAGAGCCCTAGAGCCAATCATTTGATGATTGTATGGACTCATTGTATCATATTCTTGTATATTAATAAAGGCATTTGTTTGGTTATTATACTTATTTATATTAGTGCCAAATAAACTAAGTATAATAGCGTCCTTGAGTAGAAGGTTCATACCTATATCAATCGATTAGTTGAATCGATAGTGAGATGATATAGGGAACAGTACTCTAAATCAATCCTAGTCAAGTATTAACATTCAGGGACAATGTTAATACAATAAGACTAGCATGTAGGTCAGCTCGATGACTTGATCTCACAAGTCATGGATATAGAGATATCAAGCTGACACATGGGTATGCATTAAAGAATGTATACTGAATGACCCTCCATGAGAAAGTATCATGGATCGTTATATGAGTGTCATATATATACTTTCTCATGTGGCTATTAGTATGACTATTAGTCCTTTGACCTGAAGTCACCATGGATCCCTAGATAAGGAGTTATGTACTTTGGTTTCGTCAAACGTCACCCGTAACAGGGTGGACTATAAAAGTGATTACTGGGTATGTAACAAATTATGCAGAGGGATGTGAGTGATGTAGATGGGATCTATCCCTCCCATATGACGGGAGCGACATCAATATTCTTGATAAAGTTAGACCACGAAGTGTATGGCCATGCCCAAATGAGTCAACATTAGATGTTGAACTAATTTGATCGAGTGAGTCTACTTGGAGTTCAAGATTTAGATTGATTAGAGGATGACACGGTCTATGCCTCACATTGATCAATCTAGATGTCAAGGATAGAAGGACAATGTCACATATTGTGATAAGTCACAATTAGTAGTCACAAGGTGATGTTGGATCTCAACATTCTTGTAACTTGGGTAGCAATGATGTATTGCTAGATGCCGCTCATTGCTAGATGCCGCTCATTGCTTATGTTTCTAAAGGAGTTTAGGAACATTGCCAACATTACAAGAACCTATTGGGTCACACACAAAGAACAAGTGGATGGAGATTAGGTTCATAAGATGAACCAAGAGGATTAGATTCATTTGATGAATTAAATTGGATTAAGAGTAATCCAAATTGGGCTAGCTTGAGTTAGACTCAAGTTGATTCATGTGTTCAATGAGTCTAATTTAGATTATGATTCATTGAATCAATTTAATTAAATGAATTAGATTCATTATATTAAATTGGCTTGAATTAAATGGTTTGATTAGATCAACCATGAGAGAGAGATTAAGTCAAGTTTGACTTGACTTGAGAGGAAGAGGAAGAGTCAAGTTTGACTTTACTTTGCCACATCATATATGTGACTTGGCATTAAGTGGCCAATGATGATGTGCCACATCATCATAGTTAATACATGATTATGCCACCTAATGGAAGTTACACTTCCTTCTTTGTTTTAATGTGGCCAGCTACATTAATGAGAATAATTACTCTCATTGTGGCCGGCCACTCAAAATGAAGGGAATTGATGTTTTTCATTTTAATTGTGATTAACTCCTTCTTCTTCCTCCTTGGGTGGTCTCTCTTCTCTCCATGGTGCTGTTGCCGTGAGGTTCCAAGAGTGGAGAGGGTGATTTGAGTTCCCAAAAGTAGAAAGGGTAAGTGAAGGTCACATAGAAGAGTGTTCTTGGTTTTTATCCTCTCTTCTTTGATCTCCTTTCTTCTTCCATTCCATCCAAGAGCCCTAGAAAGTGCTAGCACTCTTGGGGTCTCTCTTCTCCATCCTTGAGTGCTAGAGAGCACTCCTTGTTCGTGTGGATATCATTAGAGGAGTGTCTACGTTGACACTCTCGAGATTCGGCGTACCGTTGGACGAGCGGGATTTGTGAGGGCACGCATCAAGGGTAAAATTTTTAACATGTAGATCTAGGAGTAGATCTAAAATTTTGAAACTCGTACTCGTAATTTTCATTCGGTTTTCTTTGCACGGATCTATGGCTTTAGGTGATTCGGGGTTTCCGCGACGCGAAAGCGGTTTTCGCGGCCCGAAAAACCCAACAGTGGTATCAGAGCCACGTGCAAGGCTTGTACGAGTTTGATTTTTGGTTTTATGAAAAACTAAAGTTTTTGTAATTTTCTATAAAATTATGATTTTAATAGTTTTTATGGGTAATTTTTCCGTAGAAGCGAAGCATCGGCTACCGGAAAGATTTTTCCAAAACGGCTTCGTTTTGCCCCAAATCCGTTTGGGACAGCGGGCTTGGGTGCCATTAGATCGCAAAGGAGCAACTCACGATGGTTAGATCGTGGGTAGGGGTACTGCTCCTAACCCCGCAAGGGGATTTGCTCCGCGATTGCACCCGAAATCGCTAAAAACGAACCTGCCGGGAAGATTTTTCCGAAACGGCAATGTCTCGACCCAAATCATTTTGGGACAGCAAGTTTGGGCACTGTTGGATCGCAAAGGAACCCTCGCGATGGTTAGATCGCGGGTAGGGCGCTGCCCCGAGCCCCGCAAGGGGATCCGTTCCGCGATTGCGCCCGAAACCGCTAAACGGGACCGCCGGGAAATTTTACTCGTAAAATTGTAAAAATTAATTTTAAAATTATAGAAAATTATGAAAATATATAATTTTGAATTATATATTAATTTTGTGATAGTCATGGCCCAAAAAAAATCCAATATGATTGGATTGTGTTGTAATTCATAATACGGCCTGCGTGTCGTTATGTGTTTGCGCGTGTTGTATGTTTTTATTTTTTCCGAGACCTGCGCGTCGTGCCTATCTCATATATTCTGGTTATAAATTAGATTTAGACTCGAATATAACTCGAGTTTCAAATTGTAATGTACAAATTGGAGTGGTGGAGGGTCCACACGAGACGGAGTTCCGAGGAGGGCACGAGCAACACAAGGTGGTCAAAGGGAGGAGCTTGGAGAAGCTGTTGACCCTAGGTTGACCATTCGATCTTCTCATTGGCTTGAGAAGATCGTAGTAGGGCGATGACTAAATCACAAATAGATTAATTAGTTAATTGCTTATGTATATGATGCATGTTTAATAAGTAATTAATTAATTAGTGCCTTACGATTAGATTAGATCTAAGTCGTGCACATGATGCACCCTTGCGATTAGATTAGATCTAAGTCGTGCACAAGATGCATCCTTTTCGATTAGATTAGATCTCGATCGAACCAACTCTAAATGTCTAACCGTGCCGTGATACCTATCACTATCTCGATCACATGTATTGTTGAATCTGCCAAAGCAGAGCTATACATATTATCTTGGTAGGGTACGGAAGGACAATCTTGGTCCCGCCTATCAACGCATGGGTGAATACAAACTCAATTAGATTGAGTATTCCTAGTTGCTCGGTTAGATCGAGTCAACTATAGGCATTCTTACAACGGTTGGAAAAGATAGGTCAAAATCACATCTATATTAACTCTCGGGCATATTAGCCAAAGCTAACTCGAGTTTAATATAAATGCGGATATTGATTTTATAAACAAGAGTTGCATAGAGATGTAATTGGTAATCGTTACCTACCGATCATACTAAGTCTTGGGCATATTAGCCAAAGCTAACTCAAGGGTTAGTATGATGTGGATCTTGTCCCACAAGAATTATAGTATTCAGTGGGAGCATCATTTAGTTAAAGGCCTAATTAAATGATTTTTAAAAGAATATGATATTTATTTCTGCAAATTTTTGTTGTAGATAACCATGACGTCGAACACGAATTCCTTCTCCCTGCGATCTGTCCATGAGAAGGACAAGCTTAATGGAGCGAATTACCTGGACTGGTACAGGAATTTGAGAATAGTTCTCACCCAGGAACGTAAATTGTACGTTCTGGAGAAGCCCATTCCGGAGGCTTCTCCTGCCAATGCCCCGCGAGCAGACAAAGATGCTTACAAGAAGCATCAAGACGACGCATTAGATGTGTCTTGTCTAATGCTCGCAACCATGAACTCTGAGCTTCAGAAGCAACATGAGTTGATGTGTGCTTACGATATGGTTGAACATCTTCGTCAACTATATCAAGGACAAGCAGGGCACTGGAAGAGGAACTTCACAGGATACTTGGAAGATCTTAACAAGAAGAGAAATAAATTTCTACTTCTGGTATAAATGTTATAGAAGTCAACCACTCTATTTCTTCGTCGTGGGTATTAGATACCGGATGTGCTTCGCACATTTGTACTAATGTACAAGCATTGAGAAATAGCAAAGCATTGACAAAGGGCGAGATAGACCTACGAGTAGGCAATGGAGCACGGGTTGCTGCTGTTGCTGTAGGGACTTATTTTCTATCTCTGCCCTCTGAGCTTATACTAGAGTTAGACTATTGTTGTTATGTGCCTGCATTGACTAAGAACATAATTTCAGTTTCTTGTTTGGACAAGAAAGGATTTTCGTTTATAATAAAGAACAAATGTTGTTCTGTATATTTAAATGATATGTTCTATTGTAGTGCACCTCTGATAAACAGACTCTATATTCTAGACCTTGAGAGCCCTATCTATAACGTAAATACCAAGAGGTTCAAGTCAAATGACATGAACCAAACCTACCTTTGGCACTGTCGCTTAGGTCACATAAATGACAAGCGCTTATCCCAACTCCATAAGGATGGTTTGTTGGACTCATTTGATTTTGAATCATATGAGATATGCGAGTCATGCCTACGAGGCAAGATGACCATGACTCCCTTTAGCGGGCACAGCGATAGAGCGACTGATTTGTTAGGACTCATACATAGTGATGTGTGTGGCCCTTTCAATGTCGCTGCTAAAGGCGGTTAAAGGTACTTCATCACATTTACTGATGACTTCAGTAGATATGGTTATGTGTACTTGATGACACATAAGTCTGAATCCTTTGAAAAGTTCAAGGAATTCAAGAATAAAGTACAGAACCAGCTTAGCAAGAGTATTAAGATACTTCGATCAGATCGAGGTGGAGAATACCTTAGCCATGAGTTTTGTGACTATCTAGCTGAGTGTGAGATTCTATCCCAACTCACTCCTCCTGGAACACCACAGTGGAATGGTGTATCCGAAAGGAGGAATCGTACCCTATTAGATATGGTACGGTCTATGATGAGTCACACAGATCTTCCGACATTCCTTTGGGGATATGCTCTAGACACGGCAGCTTTTATACTCAACCGAGTTCCATCCACAGCCGTGATAAAGACATCATATAGGATATGGACTGGGAGAGATGCCCAGGTGTCTTTCATGAGGATTTGGGGTTGTGAGGCTTACGTTCGATGTCAAGTCTCAGACAAGTTACGACCCAAATCCGACAAGTGCTATTTTATAGGATATCCCAAGGAAACTAAGGGATATTACTTCTACATTCCCAGTCAGCACAAGGTGGTTATGGCAAAGACTGGGGTCTTTCTAGAAAGGGACTTTGTTTCTAGAAAGACTAGTGGGAGCACGTTCGATCTTGAAGAAGTTCAAGATGCGAACAATAGCACTGATGCCTCGATGGAAATTGAACTGGAACCACAAAGTGTTGTGGATGATGTTGTTCCACAAGGAGTTGAGGAACAACAACTGGTTCAAGTAGACATACCTCTTCGCAGGTCTGATAGGGTACGTCGTCAGCCTGAGAGATACTCATTTCTCTTGGCTGACCATGATGACGTTGTACTCATAGAGGATGAGCCTACCACCTATCAGGAAGCTGTGATGAGACCAGATTCCGAGAAATGGCTAGAAGCCATGAGATCCGAGATGGAATCCATGTACACCAACCAAGTATGGACTTTGGTTGATCCACCTGAAGGGGTAAAACCTATTGGGTGCAAGTGGGTCTTTAAGAGAAAGACTGACATGGATGGACTTATCTATAAGGGTCGCTTGGTAGCTAAAGGTTTCAAGCAGATTCATGGTATTGACTATGATGAAACCTTTTCTCCAGTTGCGATGTTTAAGTCCATTCGGACCATGCTTGCTATTGCAGCCTACCATGACTATGAGATATGGCAGATGGATGTCAAAACCGCGTTTTTGAATGGAAACCTACTCGAGGATGTGTACATGACATAACCTGAGGGTTTTGTAGATCCACAGCATACTAGTAGAGTATGCAAGCTGCATAGGTCCATTTATGGACTAAAGCAAGCTTCTCGGAGCTGGAATCTTCGATTCGATGATGCGATCAAACAGTTTGGTTTCATCAAGAACGAAGATGAGCCTTGTGTCTACAAGAAGGTTGTACGGGACATAGTTGTTTTCGTCATATTGTATGTGGATGACATACTGCTCATTGGGAAGGACATCCCTATGCTTCAATCTGTCAAGACCTGGCTAGGGAGTTGCTTCTCAATGAAGGAATTTGGTGAGGCATCCCACATTCTAGGGATACAGATCTATAGAGATAGATCTAAGAGATTGCTTGGCCTAAGTCAGAGTACATACATTGACAAGGTACTCTTTCGGTTTGCCATGCAGAATTTCAAGAAGGGATTTCTGCCGATGTCACATGGCGTGAGTCTTTCGAAGACTCAAGGTCCCTCTTCTAGAGAGGAGAGAGATCGCATGGATCAGATCCCTTATGCCTCAGCCATAGGATCGATCATGTACGCCATGCTATGTACTCGACCTGATGTCTCATATGCTTTGAGCATGACGAGCAGATACTAGTCAGATCCAGGTGAAAGTCACTGGATAGCGGTCAAGAATATTCTTAAGTACTTACGAAGGACTAAAGAATATTTCTTGATATATGGAGGCAATGATGAGCTAACTGTAAAGGGTTACAGTGATGCCAGCTTCCAGACCGATCAGGATGATTACCGATCGCAGTCAGGGTTCGTGTTTTGCATAAATGGTGGTGCTGTGAGCTGGAAGAGTTCGAAGCAGGACACAGTAGCTGATTATACATCAGAGGCCGAGTATATTGCTACATCAGAGGCAGCAAAGGAGGCAGTTTGGATCCATAAGTTCATCACTAAACTTGGGGGGGGGGGGTTCCTAGCATCGCTGACCCAGTTGAGCTCTATTGTGATAACAATGGAGCTATAGCACAGGCGAAGGAACCTCGCTCACACCAGCGGACCAAGCACATACTACGGCGCTTCCATCTCATTCGAGAGATTATCGATAGAGGAGATGTGAAGATTTGCAGAGTTCCTATAGAGGCTAACATCGCAGATCCCTTGACCAAGGCTTTGGTACAGAGAAAGTATGATCGTCACACTAGGTTATTAGGCCTTAGAGCCTATACTGATTGGCACTAGTGCTAGTGGAAGATTGTTAGTTAGAGCCCTAGACCCAATCATTTGATGATTGTATGGACTCATTGTATCATATTCTTGTATATTAATAAAGGTATTTGTTTGGTTATTATACTAATTTGTATTAGTGCCAAATAGACTAAGTATAATAGCGTCCTTGAGTAGAAGGTTCATACCTATATCAATCGATTAGTTGAATCGATAGTGAGATGATATAGGGAACACTACTCTAAATCATTCCTAGTCAAGTATTAACATTCAGGGACAATGTTAATACATTAAGACTAGCATGTAGGTCAGCTCGATGACTTGATCTCACAAGTCATGGATATAGAGATATCAAGCTGACACATGGGTATGCATTAGAGAATGTATACTGAATGACCCGCCATGAGAAAGTATCATGGATCGTTATATGTGTGTCATATATATACTTTCTCATATGGCTATTAGTATGACTATTAGTCCTTTGACCTGAAGTCACCATGGATCCCTACATAAGGAGTTATGTACTTTGGTTTCGTCAAACGTCACTCGTAACAGGGTGGACTATAAAGGCGTTTACTGGGTATGTAACAAATTATGCAGAGGGATGTGAGTGATGTAGATGGGATCTATCCCTCCCATATGACGGGAGCGACATCAATATTCTTGATAGAGTTAGACCACGAAGTGCATGGCAATGCCCAAATGAGTCAACATTAGATGTTGAACTCATTTGATCGAGTGAGTCTACTTGGAGTTCAAGATTTAGATTGATTAGAGGATGACACGGTCTATGCCTCACATTGATCAATCTAGATGTCAAGGATAGAAGGACAATGCCACATATTGTGAGGAGTCACAAATAGTAGTCACAAGGTGATGTTGGATCTCAACATTCTTGTAACTTGGGTAGCAATGATGTATTGCTAGATGCCGCTCATTGCTTATGTTTCTAAAGGAGTTTAGGAACATTGCCAACGTTATAAGAACCTATTGGGTCACACACAAAGAACAAGTGGATGGAGATTAGGTTCATATGATGAACCAAGAGGATTAGATCCATTTGATGAATTAAATTGGATTAAGAGTAATCCAAATTGGGCTAGCTTGAGTTAGACTCAAGTTGATTCATGTGTTCAATGAGTCTAATTTAGATTATGATTCATTGAATCAATTTAATTAAATGAATTAGATTCATTATATTAAATTGGATTGAATTAAATGGTTTGATTAGATCAACCATGAGAGAGAGATTAAGTCAAGTTTGACTTGACTTGAGAGGAAGAGGAAGAGTCAAGTTTGACTTGACTTTGCCACATCATATATATGACTTGGCATTAAGTGGCCAATGATGATGTGCCACATCATCATAGTTAATACATGATTATGCCACCTAATGGAAGTTACACTTCCTTCTTTGTTTTAATGTGGCCGGCCACATTAATGAGAGTAATTACTCTCATTGTGGCCGGCCACTCAAAATGAAGGGAATTGATGTTTTTCATTTTAATTGTGATTAACTCCTTCTTCTTCCTCCTTGGGTGGTCTCTCTTCTCTCCATGGTGCTGTTGCCGTGAGGTTCCAAGAGTGGAGAGGATGATTTGAGTTCCCAAAAGTAGAAAGGGTAAGTGAAGGTCACATAGAAGAGTGTTCTTGGTTTTTATCCTCTCTTCTTTGATCTCCTTTCTTCTTCCATTCCATCCGAGAGCCCTAGAAAGTGCTAGCACACTTGGGGTCTCTCTTCTCCATCCTTGAGTGCTAGAGAGCACTCCTTGTTCGTGTGGATATCATTAGAGGAGTGTCTACGTTGACACTCTCGAGATCCGGCGTACCGTTGGACGAGCGGGATTTGCGAGGGCACGCTTCAAGGGTAAAATTTTTAACATGTAGATCTAGGAGTAGATCTAAAATTTTGAAACTTGTACTCATAATTTTCGTTCGGTTTTCTTTGCACGGATCTACGGCTTTGGGTGTTTCGGGGTTTTCGCGACGCGAAAAGCGATTTTCGCGGCCCGAAAAACCCAACAGTTTAAACATGAATTCCTTATCTAATAGCAATTAACAGAAGAAATTGTATTAGTTAGCAAAAATTTTAAATCAGATCAGTTTTTCGCACATTGAGAATAGTTAGCAACAGTAAAATGTGACGATCCGGCCTTACAGCTTAGTTAGTAGGAGGCGGGTCGTTACATAAGCAATGAGCGGCATCTAGCAATACATCATTGCTACCCAAGTTGCAAGAATGTTGAGATCCAACATTACCTTCGTGACTACTAATTGTGACTCTCACAATATGTGACAATGTCCCTCTATCCATGATATCTAGATTGATCAAATGAGGCATAGACCGTGTCATCCTTGAATCAATCTATGTCTTGAACTCCAAGTGGACTCACTCTAATAAAATGAGCTCAATATCTCATATCGACTCATTTGGGCATGGTCATGCACTTAGTGGTCTCACACTATCAAGAACCAAGATATCACTCCCGTCATATAGGAGGGATAGATCCCATCTACATCACTCACATCCCTCTGCATAATTTGTTACATACCTAGTAATCACCTTTATAGTCCACCCAGTTATGGGTGACATTTGACGAAGCCAAAATATGTAACTCCTTATGTAGGGAACCATGGTAATTTCAGGTCCAAGTACTAATAGTCATACTAATAGCCACATGAGAAAGTATATGACACTCATATAACGATCCATGATACTTTCTCATGGCGGGTAATTCAGTATACATTCTCCAATGTATACCCATGTGTCAGCTTGATATCTCTATATCCATGACTTGTGAGATCAAGTCATCGAGCTGACCTACATGCTAGTCTTATTGTATTAACATTGTTCCTGAATGTTAATACTCGACTAGGAATGATTTAGAGTAGTGTTCCCTATATCATCTCACTATCGATTCAACTAATCGATTGATATAGGTATGAACCTTCTACTCAAGGACGCTATTATACTTAGTTATTTGGCACCAATACAAGTATGTATAATAACCAAAAAACAAATGCCTTTATATGCATAAGAATATGATACAATGAGTCCATACAATAATCATCATATGATTAGCTCTAGGGCTCTAACTAATAGTTAATACATTTTGAATTTGGTACCACATTCTAGATCTTTGAAAGATCTTTGATTTAAATGATTGTATGCCTCATACTTCATCTCAAATCAAAAGTTATCACCATTTGAAAATGGGATGGTAGTGACACTATTTTTATAAGCGCCTGACACGACCCGTACTAGTGGGCATGGGTGCCAATGTCGGGCTCGGTAATTGTAGTAGGGAGATGGCCACAGGCCATGCTAGTGGGCATAGGTGCTCGTGTTTTGTTTGACTGGCTGAGCAAGGGACGTGTTCAGGTGCCCATGCTTGGTTGGCTGAATGTAACACGAATCATGTTAATTAGCACGGCCACCCATGTTCAGCTATTAGAATCGAGCATGGGTCATGCCGCTAGGCACAACCACCCATACCACACCTCCTTTTCTTGGTTTTCACTCTAAACTTCATTTGATGATATATAAAGTGAAACAATGTTGTGTACAATCTATAAGTACACGGTTGTTGTTAAGTAATAAAATATTGATCCCACGAGCACTATTAATTAAGCACTAGTTAATTTTGTATAGTAAATTATCTAGACAATCGAAAGGTGGTTCACGCATGCCAGAGAGAGAGATCGAGAAGAGAGAGTGAAGAGTAGAGAGAGAGCGAGAGAGGGAGCGTAAGTTGTTAGAGTTTATATTAAAAGTCTAGCTTTTTATATAAACATATATGAATCACATTGGTCAAATGTCTACATTTATATGCTAAGTGTAGTTGTTCAATTAATTTAAATTGTAGATAACATGGTGTGTGGTGTCACACACAGAAGATAATGTTATCAATTCCTTATAAATTATAAACAATAGCTCACGACTAAGATGGAAAGGAACAAACCATTGGAATAGTCGTAGTGTAATTTGGTATTAGTTTATCTTAACTATAAAATTACACTAGTACACTCTGAGTGTATTGAGCAGGATCATTTAAGATAAGTTCTTTTTATGCTGACTACATAAAAGAACAAGACCTTTGTTATTATGGAAGTATGTGCTCTTAATCCTGATATAATAACAAGCACATATATCTAGTATTTATTTCTTTGATTTATCAAAAGGTACGATTTAGTTCGATAAATCAATAGGCTCAATAAGTTGGGAAATGATATTTTTTATAGTGTGTGTTGTTGATTATAGAAGGAAACTATGTCCTAGTAATCTAGATTGATGATGTGCTCAAGAGGAGCTCATAAGGATTGTTATGTAAACCCTGCAGGCGGACTTAGTCCGACATGACGATAAGGTTGAGTGGTACTACTCTTGGAGCTAGATATTAATTAAGTGAGTTGTCAGTAACTCATTTAATTAGTGCACATTCTATATTTTAAACACAGGGAGATTAACACACTTATAATAAGAAGGAGGCCAAAATGTAATTTAGGATTGGTGCGGTAGTTCAATAATAATTCTTTAGTGGTATGAATTATTATTGATGAAATTAAGTTGGGTGTTAGGGGTGAACACGGGAAGCTTAATTTCATCGGGAGACCAAAACTAATTTCTCCTCTCGGTCCCTATCATAGCCTATTATTTATAAAGTGTTATACCCACCTATACCCACATTCTTATCCAACCATTAGGTGGCCGACCAAGCAAGCTTGGAGTCCAGGCTTGGGCCGACCAAGCCATAGGTTGAGTCAAGTATAGGTGGCTGACCCTAGCTTGGAGCCCAAGCTTGGTGTGACCGGCCATGTAAAAGAATAAAAGGGATTTTATTTAAAATCATTCCATATGTGGATACCATGGTTTTAAAAGAGAATTTAAAATTTAAATCTTTCCTTTTATAGCTTTCTACAAAAGATTAAGTGAATGGTTTGATATCTTTCCTTATTTGTAGTTAAAAGGAAGATTTTAATTTTTGATAAAACTTTCTTTTTTTGTAACCATCTTGATGATATAAAAGAGAGTTTTAAAATTAAATCTTTCCTATTATAGTTTCTATAAAAATTAAAAAAAGATTTGATATCTTTCCTTATTTGTAGTTTGAGAGGAAGTTTTTAATTTTAAAGATAACTTTCCTTTTTGGAAATCATCCACATGTTTTAATAGAGAGATTTCAATTTATAAAATTTATTTTTATAATCAACCATGAAGGAAAAAATTATTAGAGAAATTTTTATTTTAAAATTTCTGAAAACAAATAAGGAAGTTTTAATTTTGTATTTAAAACTTGCCTTATTTGGAGCATGATTGTGTGGCCGGCCATAGCATGGGTCAAAAGGAATTTTTAATTAAAATTTTCTTATTAACCAATAGCAAGGAATATAAGGAGATTTTAATTATAATTAAATTTTCTTATTTTCCAAGGCCAAGGAATATAAAAGAGAGGGTAGAGGTGTCTCACCTTATAACATATCTTCTATAGTTTCTCTTCTCTTCCTTGGTGTGTGGCCGGCCCTATTCTTCTCCTCTTCTCTTCTTCTTTAGTGGCCGGTTCATCCCTCTCTTGGATCTCTTGTTGGTGGCCGGTTCTTGCTAGGAGAAGAAGGAGAGAAAGGAGGATTTGCTCTTGCATCTTGCTATCTGTTAGAGAAAGATGCTTGGCTGAAACTTGGAAGAAGGAAGAAGGAGGCTTGGTGGATTCTCATCTCGGTAGATTGTTGCCCACACAACGCCCAAGATAAGAAGAGAATACGATAAAAGATCAAGAGGTTGTTGCTTACAAAGAAAGGTATAACTAGTAATTATTTTCCGCATCATACTAGTTTTCTTTGTATAGTTTTTGAAATACCTAACACAAGAGACATATGATTCTAGGTTTCGAATTTGTGATTCGAGTTTGTGTTTTTTGTTTTTCGAATTTGTGATTCGATTGTTCTATTTGGTTAAACCTAGGGTTATATATACAAATTAAATATTAAATATCTTTAAAAGGCTTTCTCTAGACGGTGGTGGATGATCCCATACCCAAGAAAGCCTAGTACCTCGCCATGCAGTCCTGGAAGTCAATTTTAGAAATTAATATTTAATTGAATTTATAACATGGGTGGGTTTGGATCAATAATGTTAAGCATCATTTGCGATCCAAGTCTAAACCACCAAGAACAGATAAGTTAAATTTGGAATCAATAATGTTAAGTTCCGTTTGTGATTTCTAATTTAATTTCTAAAGAACACAATAGGTTGTTAGTAAAGATTCAGGACTTGTACAAAATTTTTGTATAGGGGAACCAATATAATATTCCGCATAGCAACCAACATAAGTGACTGAAGGTGGAGTTAGTTAGGGATTCTAGGATTTTGATTTCACTATGATACTAGCTAATATCTTTATGCATGGTTCATTTCCTTACCTCCATCCTTATGTACATGTAAGAAGTCTAACTAAATATCGACACTATCCTATGATGATCATGTGGGAGTGCTACCCTTATTGTTATCTTATGCCACTAAGTAGAAGAGGTAACCTAACAAGTTTGGTTAAAGAGATACACCTTGTCACTAGGGCCCTAGGACATATAATTATTAGAATGTATACTAAAAGCCTAGCTTTTTGTATAAATATTTATTTTGAAATGAGAATCACATTGGTCAAATGTTTGCATTTTGTTAAATACAGTTGTCCATTTAATTTTTATTGTAGATAACATGGTGTGTGGTATCACACAGAAGATCATGTTATGTATTCCTTATAAATTATAAATAGTAGCTCACAACCAAGATGGATAGGGACAAACCATTGGTATGGTTGCAGTGTAATTTGGTATTAATTTATCTTGACTATAAAATTACATTAGTACACTATGTGTGTATTGGGCAAGATCATTTGAGGTTGTTCCTTTTATACTGACCGCATAGAAGAATAGAACCTCTGTCATTATGGATGTGCGTACTCTTAATCTCGATATAATAATAAGCACATGTACTTAGTATTTATTTCTTTAATTTATAAAAGGATGAGATTTATTCGATAAATCAATAGGCCCGATAAGTTGGGAAATAATATTTTTATATGGTATGTTGTTGATTATAAATGGAAACTGTGTCCTAGTTATCTAGGTTGATGATGCCCCTTTGAGAAGCTCATGAGGATTGTCATGTAAACCCTGCAGGTGGACTTAGTCTGATATGGCAATGAAGTTGAGTGGTACTACTCTTGGAGCTAGATGTTAATTAAGTGAGTTGTCAGTAACTCATTTAATTAATGGGCATTCGATATCTGAAACACAGGGAGATTAACGCACTCATGATAAGAAGGAGCCCATAATGTAATATGAGATTGGTGCGGTAGTTTAATAATAACTCTTTAATGGTATGAGTTATTTATTGATGAACTTGAGTTGGGTGTTCGGGTCGAACACAGGAAGCTCAAGCCCATCAGGAGGCCAAAACCAATTCCTCCTCTAGGTCCCTGTTGTAGCCTCTTTAAAGCCTCTCATTCACCCATTTTGATTATCCTTCCTACCCAAGAAAGGGGTCGTCCACATCCTTGCTTAGTGCCCAAGCAAGGGCCGGCCAAGCATTGCATGGTGCCCAAGATATGGGCCAGCCAAGCCTTGTTTGGTGCCCAGGCAAGGGGTCGACCATAACTTAATAGAAAAGGAAGTTTTTTTTAAAATAAAATTTTGTTAAAATCTTTTCTTTTATGGTTATCTACAATTGTTCAAAAGAGAGTTTTTAATTTTGTTAAAATCTTTTCTTTTTTGTAACCAACCATAATAGGAATAAAAGAAAGATTTTATTTAAAACAAAATTTTGTTATAATATTTCCTTTTATTGCTATTTACAATGATTTAAAAAGAGAGATTTTAATTTTGTTAAAATCTTTCCTTTTATGTAAGTCATCCACAATAGAAAAAAAGGAAAATTTTATTAAAAACTTTCCTTTTTAGCCACTAGCAAAGAATATAAAAAAGGAGGAGGGTGTGCCCAAAGAAAACCTAAGTTATCTCTTCTCTTCTTGTGTGGTCGACCCCTTATTCTCCTGTTTTCTTTCCTTAAGGCTGGCGACACCTATTTCCTTCTTCCTCCCTTTCTTCTCTCTAGGGTCGGTGCTCATCTCACCTTGGTGGTCATGGCTTGAAGGAGAAGAAGAAGAAGAGAAGAAGCACTTGGTGGCTGGTTGCTTGGAGGAGAAGAAGAAGAGGCGCCTCTTCACTTTGCATTCTTTATGGTCGACAACTTTGGAAAGGAAGGAGAAGGTCAGGTGTCTTTATCTTGGTAGATCGTCGCCCACACAACATCCAAAAGGAGGAAAGGAATACAACAGAAGATCGAAAGGTCTTTAAGATACAAAGAAAGGTATAACTAGTTAATTATTTTCGCTATGTACTAGTTTAGTTTTCCTTTGTATGGATCCTGAAATACCAACACAAGAAGCTAGCGATCTTGTGCTTCGATTGAGGTCTCTGTAGTTAAACCTAGGGTTTACTGTAAGGAGTTTAAATATTCAATTTCTTTGAAAGACTTTGTCTAGGAAGTGGTGGATGATCCCATACCCAAGAAGGTCGAGTGCCTTGCCAACGACCTGGAAGCCAATCCTTGAAATAGATATTCAATCAACTTCTGTAATATGGCTTAACTTCTGATAAACACATGAGTTGAACTTGGATTAATAATGTTAAGTTTCATTTGCAATTCAAGTTTAACTTCTGAAAAGCACATGGGCTGCTAGGAAAAGTTCCGTGCTTATATAAATTTTTGTATAGGGGAAACAAAACAGAATTCCGAGTAGCACCCAACAATTGGTATCAGAGCTAGTTTTCTTCCTCTATGTGGTTGGTTTTCAGTTAAATTATGTATTTTTCATACATAAATTTAGGCAGGATAATAGTAGGATGTACAAATAGATTATCACCGTGGTTTGCAGGTATCTTAGTTCCAACTATTATGGCCCTATTGTGTTTGTGTGTGATTTGGACCCTCGGGCATGTCGAAGGCATTTTATGTGTGTACATCATTGTAATTATTAAATACAGCAGGAGCTGTATTAGTTTTAGGATTTTACATTTTGTTTGATCTAGATTACATGTGCATTCCCTTGTGGAATATAAGATCGATAAATGTAAAATTTTATTTTTGTCGCGGATCGTATCCTTGCGAGGCATGGTGTTATTTGAGGACCAGAGGCACAATAGAAAAGAAAGCAAGATAGACGTGATGACATGACCCGTTGGCAGCGACTAGGGTTGGTGGCACACGAAGGACAACAATGGATGAGACCATAATAGTTGAAAAATTATTTTTCATATTTATTGCCTTTTATGCTGTTTATATGTGCTGTGTTTGTGTGTGTGTGCATGTTAAAATTCCTCATTTTAAATAACTAAGTGGGAGAGGAATTATTTAAATTCCATGGTCTCCATTACTGGTTTGTAAGTGACGCATTCAAACTTGCACGTTGGCTTTGAGTGCCTTCCTCCAAATCGGATGAGTTTGTTTATGAATCACTAGATCAAACTCCCTTTATGGATGATTATAAGAAATTATTTAGGTTTGTGTGATTTTCTCCATCTGAAGGGGCACAATCCTATTTAATAGATTAAGTATCAAGTAATGGTATACACTTAGGCGCATTTAATAGTATCATCGCCATCGGAGTCACTGCTATTATTTATGTGACCGAAGAAAAATCAACAATTAATTTTATTTGTCATAAAGTTAGGTTGACAAGATAATAAAATTAATGGGTAAAACACTCTCTTACAAATGTTTGAATTTGTATACGTCCACACTATCGTGGCATACAAAATTCATGGTGTTTTGAGGTGTTGGTGAATTTAAATGATATTGTTTGAGGAATCAATATTATTTTAAAATTCTAAAGTTTTGACCAAATATTTTGTGATTCTTAGGATTTCAAATGCCTTCAATCGTCTTGCTGTTATATTGAAAGAAAACAAACTTATTGGTCCCAATTACATTGATTGGAAACGAAACTTGGACATTGTCTTAACTGCCGAAGGTTACAAGTTCGTACTTTTTAAGATCTATCCAAGCCTGCCTAATAGCAATTCTAGTGAAGAGGAGATTTAGTATCATAAGAAATGGGTCAGGGCAAATGAGATGGCACGATGTTACATTTTGGCTTCTATGTCAAATGTACTGCAACATCAACATCAGGCCATGCCTACCGCTTATGACATGATGCGCAATCTCAAGGAACTCTTCAGACACTAGATTCAAACTGCTAGGAAGGAGGCTATGAGAAACTTGATGACGACCACCATAACCGAGGGGACACCAGTAAAGGATCATATTCTCAAAATGATGGCTCTTTTGAATGAGATGGAAGTCCTTGGAGTAGAAATCGATGGGGAAACTCAGGTTGATATCATTCTCCAAACGCTACCTAAAAGTTTTGAGCAGTTCCGCCTGAACTACAACATGAACAAAAGGATTTATTCGTTGGCAGAACTTCTGACAGAACTTCAAGCAGCAGAAGGGCTATTTTATCAAAGTTCTCAAATTTACATTGCTGAAAATGTTTCTTCTTCTAAGCCGAAAGACAGAAAGAAGAAAAAAAATAAGTTGGTTCAGCAAAGAAAGTGAATCGAACTCTAGGGACTGGGCCGCATGCAGGTGTGAAGAAGCCGAATGGCAAGTGCTTCACATGTAAGCAGTCTGGACATTGGAAAGTAGGCTGTCCTTGCAGAAAGGAGAACAATAAAGGTATATCTTATTCTCTAGTGGTTGAAACATGTTTAGTGATGTTATCTACCGGTACCTAGTGTGTAGGTACGGGAGCCACTTATCATGTCTACAATTCATTGCTGGGGTTTCAAGAAACTCGACGACTACATAAAGGGGGGATTACCGTCTACATGGGCAATGCTATAAAAGTGGCGGTTGTTGTAGTGGGAGATGTTTATTTATCTTTTCATAGAAATAAAACATTGATTTTAAGAAATTGTTTTTATGTACCATGTTTTAGAAAGAACTTGATTTTAATTTCTAAACTATTTATGGATGGATATTCTGTTTCTTTTGATGACAAATTAGTTTTCAAAAAAAATAGGATAGTTATCTGTTTGATATGTTGGTTGACAATTTGTATACTCTAAATCCAATAACTCCCATATAAATGGAAATTAATAACACATCTTCTAATTCTAATAAGATAAAGCAACCTTTAGAAATAAACAAAACATATCTTTGACATCTAAGGCTTGGTCATATTAACTTGAGTAGGATTCAAAAGCTAATAGCTGATGGACCTTTGGGTTCATTAGTGGTAGAAAATTTTTCAACCTGCGAATTTTGCTTGGAAGGAAAAATGACCAAGAAACCTTTTAAGGACAAGGGGTATAGAGCCAAAGTTGTGTTAGAAATGGTTCATTCTGATTTGTGTGGACCTATGACTATCCAGGCAAGAGGTGGTTTCAAATATTTTGTCTCTTTTATAGACGACTATTTGAGATACGGGTACATTTACTTGATGCGTCGCAAGTTTGAGTGCTTTGATAAGTTCAAAGAATACAAGGATGATGTGAAGAAACGTCATGGTAAAGGTATCAAGATACTACCGTCTGATCATGGTGGCGAGTACCTCTTAGGAGAGTTTAGGAGTTACTTATCAGAGGCCGGTATTCAATCTCAACTGTTTGCACCTGGTACACCCCAACAGAATGGTGTGGCAGAACAAAGGAATAGGACTCTTATGGAAATGGTTAGATCAATGATGAGTTATTCAGAATTACCAAATTCATTTTGGGGATATGCTCTGGAAATGACAATGTACATTCTGAACTTGGTACCTTATAAGTCAGTAACCTCTACTTTCACAAAATTATGGAATGGTCATAAGCCTAGTCTGAAACATATTCAGATTTGGGGTAGTCTAGCATATGTGTTGAAGGGAGACACTAATAAGTTGGAATCACGTACAGAAGTTCGCTTGTTTGTAGATTATCCTAAAGGAACGAAAGGTGGATTATTTTATAGTCCTAAAGATCAAAAGGTCATTGTTAGCACCAATGCTCGATTTTTAGAAGAGGACTATGTAATGAACCACAAACCCATGAGTAAAATTGTTCTTGAGGAAATAAGAGAAGACACGTCTACTTTAATGCCAATGGTACAAGATGAGATACCACAAGAAATTGCAACACGTGTCACAAATGATGCACAATTACAAGTAGTGTCTCGTCGTCGTGAGAGGGTTGTTAGGCAACCTGATAGATTCATGTTTTTGGGATAATCTTCAGACTTGATCCTCGGTAAACATGAACCTGATCCCTGGACATATGATCAAGCACTCCAAGATAAAGATGCAGCATCTTGGCAAAGTGCAATGAACTCTGAAATAGAATCTATGTACTCTAATCAGGTCTGGGAACTTGTAGAACCACCAAATGGTGTAAAAGCCATTAGATGTAAATGAATTTACAAAAGGAAAAGAGGGATAGACGGGAAGGTGGAAAACTTCAAAGAAAGGCTTGTTGCAAAAGGGTATACTCAGGAAGAGGGAATCGATTATGAGGAAACATTTTCGCTGGTTGCCATGCTTAAGTCTATCCAGATTCTTTTATATATTATAGCTCATATAGATTATGAGATTTGTCAAATTGATGGCAAGACAGCTTTCCTTAATGGAAGTCTTGAAGAAAATATCCATATGAAGCAACCAGAGAGATTCATTGCGTAGAGCAAAGAGCATCTTGTTTGTAAGCTCAATCGGTCTATCTATGGACTGAGGCAAGCTTCGAGATCTTGGAACATCCGGTTTAATGAAGTGATCCAGTATTATGGATTTATTCAGTGTCCGGATGAGTCTTGTGTATACAAGAAGAGTGACGGAAACGTAGTGGTATTTCTTGTACTATATGTAGATGACATTTTGCTCATTGGCAACAATGTCAAAGTGTTATCAGACGTAAGGGTATGGTTGTCCAAGCAGTTTGATATGAAGGATTTGGGAGAATGTGGACATATTCTTGGGATCAAAGTAATAAGGGATCGCAAGAAAAGAATGTTGTGATTATCCCAAGCTTCTATTATTCTAGCTCATTTTAGCATGCAATACTCCAAGAAAGGTTTTCTACCTTTTCGGCATGGAGTACCTTTATCTAAAGAGATATTTCCTAAAACATCAAAGGAAATAGAGAACATGAAGGCAGTTCCTTATGCTTCGGCTATAGGAAGCCTAATGTATGCGATGCTATGTACGAGACTGGATATCTATTTCACCGTGGTCATAGTTAGAAGATATCAAAGTAACCCAGGATAAGGACATTGGACTGCCGTAAAGCATATATTGAAGTACTTGAAAATTACTAGAGATTATATGCTAGTTTACCAGGTAGATGATTTGCTCCCTGTGGGTTACACGGATTCAGACTTCCAATCAGATAGAGACAATAGTAAGTCGACCTCAGGGTATGTGTTTACTTTGGGAGGTAGAGGCATAGCATGGAGGAGTGTTAAGTAGAAATGTGTTTCGGACTCCACCATGGAAGCTGAGTATGTGGCAGTATCTGAGGCAGCCAATGAAGTTGTATGACTCAGAAACTTCTTGATGGACTTAGATGTGATTCTTGGTTTGCCAAAAATGATCATAATTTATTGTGATAATAGTGGTGCAGTAGCAAACTCGAAGGAACCACGAGCCCATAAGTCAAGTAAACACATTGAGCGCAAGTACCACCTGATACGAGACATCATAAAGCGAGGAGAAGTTGTTGTTACCAATATTGCATTAGAAGATAACCTAGTAGATCCTTTCACTAAGGCCTTCCCGGTGAGAGATTTTGATGGGTATGTTGAGGGGATAGAGATCAGATGTATGACATCATATATGACAGCATAGTCTTTTAGTATAAGTGGGAGATTGTTAGAATGCATACTAAAAGCCTAGATTTTTGTATAAACATTTATTTTGAAATGAGAATCACATTGGTCAAATGTCTGCATTTAGTTAAATGCAGTTGCCCATTTAATTTATATTGTAGATAACATGGTGTGTGGTGTCACACAGAAGATCATGTTATCAGTTCTTTATAAATTATAAATAGTAGCTCACAACGAAGATAGATTGAGAAAAACCATTGGAATGGTTGCAGTGTAATTTGATATTAGTTTATCTTGACTATAAAAGTACACTAGTACACTATGTGTGAATTGAGCAGGACCATTTGAGGTTGTTCTTTTTATACTGACTGCATAAAATAACAGAACATCTATTATTATAGATGTGCATACTCTTAATCCCGATATAATAACAAGCACATGTACTTAGTATTTATTTCTTAATTTATCAAAGGGTGAGATTTATTCGTTAAATCAATAGGCCCGATAAGTTGGGAAATAATATTATTTATATGGTCTATTATTGATTATAGAAGGAAACTGTGTCTTAGTTATCTAGGTTGATGATGTCCCCTTGAGGAGCTCATAAGGATTGCCATGTAAACCCTGCAGGTGGACTTAATCCGACATGACAATGAAGTTGTGTCGTACTACTCTTGGAGCCAGATGTTAATTAAGTGAGTTATCAGTAACTCATTTAATTAATGGACATTCGATATCTTAAATATAGGGAGATTGACACACGTATGATAAGAAGGAGCCCATAATGTAATATGGGATTGGTGCGGTAGTTCAATAATAACTCTTTAGTGGTATGAGTTTTTATTTATGAATTTGAGTTGGGTGTTCCTTCTTCCTTCTTCCTCCCTTTCTTTAGGTCGGCGACACCTATTTCCTTCTTCCTCCCTTTCTTCTCTCTAGTGCTGGTGCTCATCTCACCTTGGTGGTCACGGCTTGAAGGAGAAGAAGAAGAAGAGAAGAAGCACTTGGTGGCTGGTTGCTTGGAGGAGAAGAAGAACAAGAAGGAGGTGCCTCTTCACTTTGCATTCTTTATGCCCGAGAAGTTTGGAAAGGAAGGAGAAGGCCGGGTCTCTTTGTCTTGGTAGATCGTCACCCACACGACGTCCAAAAGGAGGAGAGGAATACAACAGAAGATCAAGAGGTCTTTAAGATACAAAGAAATGTATAACTAGTTAATTTTTTCCACTGTGTACTAGTTTAGTTTTCCTTTGTATGGATCCTGAAATACCAACACAAGAGGCTAGCGATCTTGTGCTTCGATTGAGGGCTCTGTAGTTAAACCTAGGGTTTACTATAAGGAGTTTAAAGATTCAATTTCTTTGAAAGGCTTTGTCTAGAAAGTGGTGGATGATCCCATACGCAAGAAGGTCGAGTGCCTCGCCAATGACCTGGAAGTCAATCCTTGAAATAGATATTTAATCAACTTATTAATATAGTTTAACTTCTGATGAACACATGGTTTGAACTTGAATTAATAATGTTAAATTTTGTTTGCAATCTAAGTTTAACTTCTGAAAAGCACATGGGTTGCTAGGAAAAGTTCTATGCTTGTATAAATTTTTGTACAAGGGAAACAAAACGGAATTCTAAGTAGCACCCAACAATAATGGCTAGATTACACAGGACACTAACATAAGATTAGAGATAACTCATTAAGCCTAATTAGATGCTTCCTTGTGGAGAATTGTCCTCCCTTTTAAGGCGATAACCTAGATGTTGGGTTAAAGGAATACCTTGTCACTAGGGGCCCCTAGTCATACAATCTAGAATATCCCCTCTATGGAGTGAACAATCAATACACATCTATATGTTTACACCATTCACAAATTTCATCAAATACATAGAAGAGACAACACACATAGAGCATGGCATAAACACTTCATTGAATAAGAAAATTTCCAAATACATAGTTCATACTTCTCATCATATCATAGTTACTTCCTAGATTCTAGATCGAGAGAATCTACTCCATAGCAAAGAAGAAATAACCAAGAGACAATAAGTATAGCATCTATAACTCAAAACATGGATTGAGAGAGAAGAGAATGTTTATCGGTGTGTCGCCAGTATTTTAGGTTGGACTTCTTGCTCTAGAGATGGACAGATCATCAAGGAATGGAGGTGGATAGAAGTTTTAGGGTTTTCTCCTAAGTGAAGAATCCTTCCCCAAGGAGAGGGATGAAGTTCCAAACCTAATATGAGTCAAAGAATAGGGTTCTTGACCCTTTTATACCTCCTCCAAATTGCCCAGATTGACCAGGATTAAAGGGGTTGGTAAAATGGGTAGTTAACCCGTTAAACCCAGCTTTATCATGATTTATTCTAAACCAAAGTTATAGCCCTTAAAATTATCTACAATTTTATATTTTGTTCGATCCCTAGTTCTAAACAAGCTAAAAGTTATGATGGTTCAAAGTTTAGTCTGCAGTTTGGGTGGAGGATGTGACACAACCGTGGATGGGAGTTATGACCCTGCCTTTTAGCATGGCTAGACCATATTTTTCTCTGTTGTACCCTAAAGAAAAGTTTTATATCTCGAAGTTAGCTATATTTTGGTATAAAGAACAACCTGTAACTCTAACCAAGCATAAAGTTATGGCCATTTTAAAATTAGTCTATAGTCTGCTCAGATTTAGCACAATCCTATTTTCACACCACATGACCCTCTTGTTCTCCGCCACTTGGCCATGCCTTGAGGCATGCCCATGTCATGAACGACCTCTAGTGGAGAGGCATGATCATGCCAATTGGCACAGTAGTGACTTGAATGCCCACAGGTGAGGGGGCATAGCCATGCCATTTGGCACGGCCAAGCCTTGAATCAACTCTAGAAAATTTGCACAGTCGTGTGAAACCACACGACCTACCCTTGCTTTTCCTCCATGGGAGAGCACTGTCATGCCTCAAGGCATTGCCAACCCTGGATTTTCCACTAGGGAGAGCACACGATTGTGCTAGGGGGAATGGTCAAGCTATTAGATCTTCATAAGTTGCTTCAATGTACGTTTTTACTCCATTTTTGCTCCAAATGGCATCTTGTCAATCAAAACATTCAATGAGCATATCTTTGAACAAATAGAATAAAAATATAACATAATAATGAATAGGTACAATAAACATAGATTATGCTTATGGAATATAAGTAGATGTACGTTAAAGTATGTTAAAAAACCTATATAACCTATGCATATCACACCCCCAGACTTAAACTTTTGCTTGTCCTCAAGTAAAAACTGCAATCTAGATTCTAGTGGCTAAATAGTGCATCATAATCTCAAGCAAGTCAATCTAATCCTATCAAATGATTTCATTAATGAGTAAAATATAAAAGTTATTGGAGTATGGCCTAAGTGCTCAATGCAATAGTAGCCTAAGTTTTCAAGTTTCAATCCCTAAACCTAACCAATTTTTCATAAAATTGTGTTCCTTATGCTTTTGGCGATAGACACTTATCTTCCATACACATGGTTCATATATCTAAAACTACACAAGGTCTCAAAGGACTACTCGGAATCAAGAGAAACACAATATTTATTTTCTGAATAACTTAACTCGATTTCAAAGGGATAAATTATTAATTTCCACTCACGATAACTGTTTTAAATCCCTTATTCATATGATGATTTTTTTTCTTTTCTCTTTTTCTAGTACTTTAAAGGTGTAGCAATAACACAAATATAAATATATAAATGCAAATATAGGGATTTTGATATTTTTAAAGTGAGTTACAATGATCCGAGATTATCCAGTAACCAAAATATAATTAAGAGGTCACCTTAGATATACAAGTACTAGTCCAGTTTTATGAATCATGGCTATTTTCAGAGTTACCAACCATTAAAATTAGGCAAGGTGTAAAGAGATCCTAAAACAAGGTGAACACTCAAACCTTTACAGTAAAAATATTACTCACTTCATGCTAACATAGATAGGAAAAGATATATCACTAAACATACTAGCACCATACGTAACCAATAAGTCATATGAAAGTTAGAACAAGTATGCTAGTATTTTGCATTAAGAAATAAACAATAATAATGTGATGAATGATACAACTAGATAAAAAATTTATTATGCAAAAAGAAATGTGCAAACACTAAACTACAACCTAACATATCCCCCTAGGCTTAAACTTTTCATTGCTCCAATGAAAGCTAGAAATGTAATATGGAGGAGATTTGATGTAAGAGAAGATACCAAATGATGTGTGCAAACACCTAAGTCATTAACTTCTCCATCGGGTAGTCACGCTCCACCTAATCTTTGAATCTTATACAAAGAAGATCGACATAAAAAATTAAGTAGAGGATTTGGATTATTAATAAGAAACTAAAAATTGAAATGAAAAATAGAAAAGGACTTGTGTTACCTCCCAAGAAATGCTTGTTTTAAGTCATTAGCTTGATCACCTCATTAGATTCATCAAAAATTTCACTCTTGGAGGGGTAAGATATTTGAATACCCTCTTACCAAAGGTTCTTATTATGGAGAGAGCTTTCATCATAGGAGCTACAAAGTGAAGTATCACTCTCTCCATTTTCATCTTCTTAAAAGTTCTTTTAGGTGGTCGAAGATGGTTCATATTGATCTTCCAATTTTTGACCCAAGTGAAATCTGCACACACAAAGAAAGAGCACACCTCCCATACAAGAGAAAAATAAGAAAAGAACTATAAAAATATTAGTTTTAACACAAAATGTATCAAAAAAAGAATCATATCCAATAAAATTAATGATAGGTACCTCTATGAAGTTTTCTAAAAGATTACTAATGATACTTGCTATGCATTTCAGAGAGGTACATGAAAGTTCTAAACATGTAAATGTGTCTTCTTTAGAATTTTGTGGTAGCTCTAGCTCTGGCTCAAGTGATGGTGCCTCTAAAAATGGTGATTCTTGGTGCACAAGTCCCTGTAAATTTATCATCAAACAATTCCATTCTTACAACTTCCATAGTGTCAATTGATTGTGTGATCAAAGGAGGTGATTCTTGAGACGTTTCATCCATAGTACATGTCCCTTCACTTTTATCCATAATATCAATAGCTTTAGAAGCAGTGAAGAGTACACTAATATCAATATCATCAATAGAAGGATAAAAAATGTTATTAGAAATTTGTTATAATATCTATAGAACTAGGATCCCCCATTCCACCATTAGTTCTTCAGAATCTTGTGTTGTGGTCTTCATTTGACTAGGAGTAGGAGTATTTGGATCTTGGGAGTCCTCCCAGTTAGTCGGTTTATCTAGTTGTAAATGATGTGGTCTGTTTAATGATGAATCACCCTGAAACTCTAATGGACTCTGATTTACTTGGGAAATATGCTCAACATTTTGTAGGTAGGTGTAGCCCAAATTTTGATGATCCATCCAAAATTGATTGTAATGTTGAGGTAGGTCAGGGATTTGCTGCTGAGATAGTGACTGCTCACTCTACTATGGAATTAGCTAGGGTTGTAGGTTTTGAATTCGATAATCTCCCCAGTGATAGCCATAAGTATCAAGAACTTTCTCATATGTATCTTGATGTTGAGGTTGGAATAAGTACTGAAGTTCCGTCGAAGAGCTAGCACCTTTATGGAAGAAGTAACAAATAGTTGTTGGATGAGATATGCTACCACACACTCTACAAAGGAACTCAAATTGATTATCATCTAAATCATAATTTTCATCAATGAGAGATTTTATTCTTGTACTCATGGGTGTAAAAAAATTCTCTTAAAGGCTTTCTTGACATATTAGTGCTCATAATATCCAAAAATAAATTATAAGGAAAACTAAAAATGCAAATTTAAAGATAAGAAGGAAAATGCACAATGAAAAATAAGGAAGGAAATGTAGCAATAAATGTAGTGCCCGAAAATTCTTAGAATTATTTTAGAAATATTCTATGATTTTTTTGAAATTTTAGGATATTTTTTATGGAATTTTTAGAATAGCGGAAGTAGAAAAAAATAAATAGAAAACGAAAAGAGCTTACACGGGAATTGAACCCGAGACCTAGCTGTTGGTTGCTACTCGGAAAACCTATAGGTTCCACTGTACAAAAATTTTGTACAAAGGTCTGAACCTTTTCCTAGCTACCATGTGTTCTTTTAAATTAAATTTTGGATCGCCTGCGGAACTTAACATGTTTGATCCAAAACTTAATCTATTTGTTCTTTGAGGTTTTGACTTGGATCTCCTGCGGAACTTAACACGTTCGACCCAAGTCTCCTTAAGTTATTAATTTCATTAAATATTAATTTCCATAAAAGGTTCCCAGTACTGACGTGGCGAGGCACATGGCCTTCTTGGATATGGGAGCAACCACCACCGACTAGACAAAACCTTTAATAGAAAGCTAATATTTAATTTCCTAAAATAACTTTAGGTTAACCAAAGAGAACAATCAAATCACAAGGAAAAGAAAAAACAAAAGAACACAACTTCGAAAAAACATATTCGAAATTCTAGAACGTAAGCCTCTTGTATTTGGTATTATTTCCATAAATAACTAGCATGATGCGGAAATAGAAATTACTAGTTATACCTTGTAGAAAACCTCTTGATCTTCTACCGTATTCCTCTTCTAACCTCGGACGTTGTGTGGGCAACGATCTACCGAGATGAGAAACCACCAACCACCTTCTTCTCCTCCAAGCAAGGTTCGGCCACAAAGGAAGAACTTCACCAAAGAAGAAAATCAAAATACTAACCAAGCTCCAAGAGATGCTAGCTTTCTCTCCTTCTTCTTCTTCTTCTCCGAGTAGTATCCGGCCACCACAAGAACTCCAAGAGAGATGGAGTATTCGGCCACCACAAGAGGAAGAGAGGGAGAGGGTAATGGCCGGCCACAACACCAAGGAAAAAGGGAGAGAAAACAATAGAGGTTGTATCTCATGAAGGCACCCCTACCCCTTCTTTTATATTCCTTGGCCTAGGCAAATTAGGAAATTTAATTACAATAAAATTTCCTTAATTTTCCTTGACATGAATTAATTGAGAAAAATAAAACAAAATTTCCCAATTAACTTGAGATGGCCGGCCACATCATTGGAAACAAAAGAGGACAAGTTTTAATCAACAATTAAAACTTCCTAATTTGTTTCCGGAAATTTTAAAAAATAAAATTTCTCTTTAAAATCTCTTCATGGTTGATAAAAGGAAATTTCTATAATTTTAATTTTATCAACATGTGAATAATTTTTAAAGAAAAAATAAAACATCTCTCCAATCTACAAATAAGGAAAGAGATCTAATCTCTTTCTTTAATCTTTTGTAGATCTTTTACAAGAGAGATTTTTTAATTTTAATTCTCTTTAAAATATATCTTCCACATAATAATAAAAATTAAAATTAAATTTCTTTTTAATTTTATTTGGCCGGCCCTACTAGCTTGGGTTCAAGCTAGGGCCGGCCACCCAATAATATACCTAGGCCGGCCCTAGCTTGGTTCCCAAGCTAGCTTGGCCGGCCCCTTATTGGTGGGTATAGAAGGTGGGTATAGGTGGGTATAGAACTCTATAAATAAGAGGCTACGATAGGGACCGAGAGGAGGAATTGGTTTTGGTCTCCCGATAAAATTAAGCATCCCGTGTTCGCCCCGAACACACAACTTAATTTTATCAATGATAATTCATTCCACTAGAGAACTATCATTGAACTACCGCACCAATCCCAAATTACATTTTTGGGCTCCTTCTTATTATGAGTGTGTTAGTCTCCCTGTGTTTAAGATATCGAATGTCTACTAATTAAGTGAATTACTGACAACTCATTTAATTAATATCTAAGTCCAAGAGTTGTACCACTCAACCTTATTGTCATGTCAGACTAAGTCCACCTGCAGGGTTTAACATGACAATCTTTATGAGCTCCTCTTGAGGACATTATCAACCTAGTATCTCTAGGACACAGTTTCCTTCTATAATCAACAACACACACTATAAGTAATACCATTTCCCAACTTATCGGGTTTATTGATTCAACGAACTAAATCTCACCCATTGATAAATTAAAGAAATAAATATCAAATATATGTGCTTGTTATTATATTAGGATTAAGAGCACACACTTCTATAATAACTGAGGTCTTTGTTCCTTTATAAAGTCAGTATAAAAGAAACGACCTCAAATGGTCCTACTCAATACACTCTGAGTGTACTAGTGTAATTATATAGTCAAGATAAACTATCATCTAATTACACTACGACCTTCTAATGGTTTGTTCCTTTTCCATTTTGGTCATGAGCTACTGTTTATAATATATAAGGTACTGATAACATCATCTTCTGTATGTGACACCACATACTATGTTATCTACAATATAAATTAAATGAACAACTACAAACAAATGTAGACAATTAGACCAAATGTGATTCTTCATTCATAATAAATGTTTACAAAGCTTAGGCTTTCAGTATACATTCCAACAATCTCCCACTTATACTAATGACTAAGCTGCCATATCTTCTACCATACATCTGATTCCCATTCCCTCCACATGCCGATCGAAAGCTTTCGCCGGAAGGGCCTTAGTGAAAGGATCTGCCAGGTTATCCGCTGATGCAATCTTGGCGATGACAACTTCTCCTCGCTTCACAATATCTCGTATCAGGTGGTACTTGCACTCTATATGTTTACTTGCCTTATGAGCTCATGGTTCCTTCGAGTTTGCAACTGCACCACTATTATCACAATAAATTGTGATGATTTTGGGCAAACCAGGAATCACATCTAAGTCCATTAGAAAGCTCCTGAGCCATACTGCTTCTTTAGCTGCCTCAGAGGCTGCTACATATTCAGCTTCCATGGTTGAGTCCGAAACGCATTTCTGCTTAACACTCCTCCATGAAATGGCTCCACCTCCTAAAGTAAACACATAGCCTGATGTAGACTTACTGTTATCCCTATCTGATTGGAAATCTGAATCCGTGTAACCCACAGGGAGCAGATCGTCTGCTTGGTAAACTAGCATATAATCTCTAGTCCTTCTTAGGTACTTCAATATATGCTTTACCGCAGTCCAATGTCCTTGTCCAGGGTTACTCTGATATCTGCTGACCATGCCCACGGCAAAACAGATATCAGGTCTCGTACATAGCATTGCATACATTAGGCTTCCTACAGCCGAAGCATAAGGAACTGCTTTCATGTCCTCTATCTCTTTTGATGTCTTTGGAGACATCTCTTTAGATAGAGCTACTCCATGTCTAAAAGGTAAGAAACCTTTCTTGGAATCCTGCATGCTAAAACGAGCAAGGATTGTATCTATATATGAAGCTTGGGATAGACACAACATTCTTTTCTTACGATCCCTTATAACTTTGATCCCAAGAATATGTGCACATTCTCCTAAGTCCTTCATATCAAATTGTTTGGACAACCATACCCTTATGTCTGATAATACCTTGACATTGTTGCCAATTAACAAAATATCATCTACGTATAGTACAAGAAATACCACCACGTTTTCGTTACACTTCTTATATACACAAGACTCATCCGGACTTTGAATAAATCCATATGACTGGATTACTTCATTAAACCGGATGTTCCAAGATCTTGAAGCTTGCTTCAGTCCATAAATGGACCGATTGAGCTTGCACACTAGATGCTCTTTGCCTTTTTCAATGAACCCTTCTGGTTGCTTCATATGGATGTTCTCTTCAAGACTTCCATTAAGGAAAGCTGTCTTGACATCCATTTGCCAAATCTCATAATCCATATGAGCAGCAATGGATAAGAGTATCCGGATAGACTTAAGCATGGCTACCGGTGAAAAGGTTTCCTCATAATCGATTCCTCTTTTGAGTGTACACTTTTGCAACAAGCCTAGCTTTGAAGGTTTCTACCTTCCCTGTCCCTCTTTTCCTTTTGTAGATCCACTTGCATCCAACGGCTTTTACACCATCGTGGTTCTACAAGCTCCCAAACCTTATTAGAGTACATGGACTCTATTTGAATTCATTGCCTTTTGCCAAGATCTCGCATCTATATCTTGGAGTGCTTCGTCATATGATCGGGGATTACCCGGATCAAGTCCGAAGACTCTCCCAAAACATGAATCTTCAGGTTCACACCCCTCCCACTACGATGAGGCACCGTGGTTGTGTATCATGTGTGACACGTGTTGCGTCTCTTGTGGTACTTCATCTTGTCTTGTTGGTACTGAAGTAGACATGTCCTCTAAGTTCTTCTAAAACAACTTTACTCTGGGCTTGTGATCCATTATATAGTCTTCTTCTAAAAGCGGGCATTGGTGCTAACAATTACCTTCGGTCTTTAGGACTATAAAATAAACCACCTTCGTTCCTTTGGGATATCCTACAAACACGCGAACTTTTGTACGAGATTCTAACTTATCAAGATCTGGTTCACATGTGCCGGACTACCCCAAATCCGAATATGTCTTAGACTGGGTTTTCGCCCATTCCACAATTCTATGGGAGTAGAAGAAACTGATTTAGAAGGTACTAAGTTCGGAACTGCTATTTCTAAAGCATATCCCCAAAACGAAATCTGTAATTCTTAATAACTCATCATGTAGCTAACCATTTCCAGAAGAGTCCTATTCCTTCATCCTGCCACACCATGCTGCTTGGGGGTACCAGATGCAGACAATTGGGATTGAATCCTGACTTCTGATAAGTAATTCCTAAACTCTCCAAAGAGGTATTCACCACCACAGTCAGATCGTAGTGTCTTGATACTTTTACCAAGACGTTTCTCCACATCAGCCCTATATTCTTTGAACTTGTCAAAGCAATCAGACTTGCGAAGCATTAGGTAAATGTATCCATATCTTGAATAATCGTCTATGAAAGAGACAAAATATTCAAAACCTCCTCTTGCCTGGACAGACATAGGACCACACAAATCAGAGTGAACCAACTCTAACGCTTCTTTGGCTCTATACCCCTTGGCCTTGAACGGCCTCTTGGTTATTTTACCTTCTAAGCAAGATTCACAAGTTGGAAAATTTTCCAACTCTAATGAACTCAAAAGTCCATCGGCTATAAGCCTCTGAATCCTACTTAAATTAATATGACCAAGTCTTAGATGCCAAAGATATGCTTGGTTCATTTCTGAAGGTTCTTTTCTCTTATTAGAATTAGAAGATGAGTTATAAATTTCCATGTTTTGCTTTGTGGAAGAAATTGGATTTAAAGTATACAAATTGCCAACTAATGCACCAGAACAGATAATCACTTTATTTCTTTTAATAACTACATCGTTACTAAAGGAAACTGAATATCCATCTAAAAACAGTTTAGAAACTGAAATTAAATTCTTTCTAAAACTGGGTACATAAAGACAATTTCTTAAAACCAAATTCCTATTTCTACTAAAAGATAAGTAGACGTCTCCCACTGCAACAGCTGCCACCTTAGTAGCATTGCCCATGTAGACGGTAATTTCTCCTTCAGATAGTCGTCGGGTTTCCTGGAACCCCTGCAAGGAATTGCAGACATGATCAGTGGCTCCCGTATCTACACAGTGCTGGTAGATAACACCGCTAAACATGTTTCAACAACTAGAGTATGAGATATACCTTTGTTTTGGTTCCTACGAGGACAGCCCGCCTTCCAATGTCCTGCCTGCTTGTAGATGAAGTGCTTTAAATCCTTTACTCTGAGATTTATTCACTTTCTTTGCTGAACCAGCTTGTTTCTTCTTCTTCTTTCCTTTCGGTTTAGAAGTAGAACCATTTTCAGCATAGTGAATTTGAGCATTGTGACGAAATAATCCTTCTGCTGCTTGAAGTTCTGTCAGTAGTTCCGCTAATGAATAAACCCTCTTATTCATATTATAGTTCAACTGCTCAAAACTTCTAGGTAGCGTTTGGAGGATCATATCGATCTGGGTTTCCCCATCAATTTCTCCTCCAAGGATCTGTATCTCGTTCAGATAAGCAATCATCTTTAGGATATGATCCCTTACAGGAGTACCCTCTTGCATGGTGGCTGTCATTATCTTTCTCATGGCTTCTTGCCTAGAAGCCCTATCCTGATGACCAAAGAGTTCCTTGAGATTGTTCATAATATCATAGGCTGTAAATCTTGATCTTGATGTTGCAATACATTTGACATTGAAGCCAAAATGTAACACCGCGCCATCTCATCCGCTTTTACCCATTTCCTATAATATTCAATCTCCTCTTGGGTAGATTCACCAATGGGTGCATCAGGACAACGCTCGGTCAGTACATATTTATAGCTTTCAGCAGTAAGAACAATGTCCAGGTTTCTTTTCCAATCTATGTAGTTTGGTTCAGTAAGTCTATTATGTTGAAGTATGATGGACAGTGGGTTGAAAGACATCCTAAGAATCACAAATAACTTTTGGTCAGAACTCTAAATTTAGAATAATATTGATTCCTCAAACAATACTATTTTAAATTAACCAACACCTCATAACACCGTGAATTTTGTATGCCACGTTAGTGTGGACGTATACAAATTCAACATTTGTAAAAGGAGGGTTTTAACCCATTAATTTTATTATCTTGTCAACCTAACTTTTTGACAAATAAAAATAATAGTTGGTATCATTTGGTCACACAAATAATAGCAGTGACTCCGTTGGGGAGGATACTATTAGATGTGTCTAAGTGTATACGATTACTTGACACTAAGTCCATTAATAAGATTATGCCCCTTCCGTTGGGGAAGATCACACGCTCTTAATTAACTTCCTATAGTCATCCAAAAATAGAAGTCTGTTCTAGTGATCCGCAAACAAGCTCATCCGTTATGGAGGAAGGCACTCAGATCCAACGCGCAAGCTTGTTTGCATCACTTACAAACCAGTAATGGAGACCATGGGATTTATTTAAAAATCCCTCTCCCACTTAGTTATTTATAAATGAGGACTTTTAACTATGCTAGACTACTTAAACTTGTAAACTAACATGCACACACAGCACAATATAAAAGCAATAAATAGAAAATTTAATTTTCAACTATTATGGCTTTTATCTCTAATTGTCCTCCGTGTGTTGTCATCCCAAGCTGCTGCCATATTTGGCCACCGCCACCGGGTCTAGCTGTCGCATCCATCTTGCTCCTAGTTCCGCTGCGCCTCTGGTCCTTAGAAGGTTCCACGCTTTGCAAGATTCGATCCGCGACATAAATAGAATTTTACATTTTGATCCTATATTCCAAAAAAGGAATGTACATGTATCTAGATCAAAAAATAAAATCCTAATAAAAACTAAATACAGCTCCTGCTGTATTTTAATACAATCATGCACACACATTAAATGCCCTTGACATGTCCAAGGGTCCAATCACACACATAATAACTAAAAGCCATAATAGTTGGATCCTGCATCCACAAAGTTAGCACATCCTACTATTATCCTGCCTAAATTATGTATGACATGTGCATAATTAAACTAAATACCAAATACACAGAGGCAAAACCCTAGCTCTGATACCAATTGTTGGTTGCTACTCGGAAAACCTATAGGTTCCACTGTACAAAAATTTTGTACAAAGGTCTGAACCTTTTCCTAGCTACCATGTGTTCTTTTAAATTAAATTTTGGATCGCCTGCGGAACTTAACACGTTTGATCCAAAACTTAATCTATTTGTTCTTTTAGGTTTTGACTTGGATCTCTTGCGGAACTTAACACGTTCGACCCAAGTCTCCTTAAGTTATTAATTTCATTAAATATTAATTTCCATAAAAGGTTCCCAGTACTGACGTGGCGAGGCACATGACCTTCTTGGATATGGGAGCAACCACCACCGACTAGACAAAACCTTTAATAGAAAGCTAATATTTAATTTCCTAAAATAACTTTAGGTTAACCAAAGAGAACAATCAAATCACAAGGAAAAGAAAAAACAAAAGAACACAACTTCGAAAAAACATATTCGAAATTCTAGAACGTAAGCCTCTTGTATTTGGTATTATTTCCATAAATAACTAGCATGATGCGGAAATAGAAATTACTAGTTATACCTTGTAGAAAAACCTCTTGATCTTCTACCGTATTCCTCTTCTAACCTCGGACGTTGTGTGGGCAACGATCTACCGAGATGAGAAACCACCAACCACCTTCTTCTCCTCCAAGCAAGGTTCGGCCACAAAGGAAGAACTTCACCAAAGAAGAAAATCAAAATACTAACCAAGCTCCAAGAGATGCTAGCTTTCTCTCCTTCTTCTTCTTCTTCTCCAAGTAGTATCCGGCCACCACAAGAACTCCAAGAGATGGAGTATTCGGCCACCAGAGGAAGAGAGGGAGAGGGTAATGGCCGGCCACAACACCAAGGAAAAAGGGAGAGAAAACAATAGAGGTTGTATCTCATGAAGGCACCCCTACCCCTTCTTTTATATTCCTTGGCCTAGGCAAATTAGGAAATTTAATTACAATAAAATTTCCTTAATTTTTCTTGACATGAATTAATTGAGAAAAATAAAACAAAATTTCCCAATTAACTTGAGATGGCCGGCCACATCATTGGAAACAAAAGAGGACAAGTTTTAATCAACAATTAAAACTTCCTAATTTGCTTCCGGAAATTTTAAAAAATAAAATTTCTCTTTAAAATCTCTTCATGGTTGATAAAAGGAAATTTCTATAATTTTAATTTTATCAACATGTGAATAATTTTTAAAGAAAAAATAAAACATCTCTCCAATCTACAAATAAGGAAAGAGATCTAATCTCTTTGTTTAATCTTTTGTAGATCTTTTACAAGAGAGATTTTTTTAATTTTAATTCTCTTTAAAATATATCTTCCACATAATAATAAAAATTAAAATTAAATTTCTTTTTAATTTTATTTGGCCGGCCCTACAAGCTTGGGGCCGACCACCCCAATATATACCTAGGCCGGCCCTAGCTTGGTTCCCAAGCTAGCTTGGCCGGCCCCTTATTGGTGGGTATAGAAGGTGGGTATAGAACTCTATAAATAAGAGGCTACGATAG
Organism: Zingiber officinale; assembly: GCF_018446385.1. NCBI lineage: Eukaryota > Viridiplantae > Streptophyta > Magnoliopsida > Zingiberales > Zingiberaceae > Zingiber > Zingiber officinale. The sequence continues at coordinate 57,172,469 of NC_055988.1, read as the reverse complement.
GGACCGAGAGGAGGAATTGGTTTTGGTCTCCCGATAAAATTAAGCATCCCGTGTTCGCCCCGAACACACAACTTAATTTTATCAATGATAATTCATTCCACTAGAGAACTATCATTGAACTACCGCACCAATCCCAAATTACAGTTTGGGGGTCCTTCTTATTATGAGTGTGTTAGTCTCCCTGTGTTTAAGATATCGAATGTCCACTAATTAAGTGAGTTACTGACAACTCATTTAATTAATATCTAAGTCCAAGAGTAGTACCACTCAACCTTATTGTCATGTCGGACTAAGTCCACCTGCAGGGTTTAACATGACAATCTTTATGAGCTCCTCTTGAGGACATTATCAACATAGTATCTCTAGGACACAGTTTCCTTCTATAATCAACAACACACACTATAAGTAATACCATTTCCCAACTTATCGGGTTTATTGATTCAACGAACTAAATCTCACCCATTGATAAATTAAAGAAATAAATATCAAATATATGTGCTTGTTATTATATTAGGATTAAGAGCACACACTTCCATAATAACTGAGGTCTTTGTTCCTTTATAAAGTCAGTATAAAAGAAACGACCTCAAATGGTCCTACTCAATACACTCTGAGTGTACTAGTGTAATTATATAGTCAAGATAAACTATCATCTAATTACACTACGACCTTCTAATGGTTTGTTCCTTTTCCATTTTGGTCATGAGCTACTGTTTATAATTTATAAGGTACTGATAACATCATCTTCTGTATGTGACACCACATACTATGTTATCTACAATATAAATTAAATGAACAACTACAAACAAATGTAGACAATTAGACCAAATGTGATTCTTCATTCATAATAAATGTTTACAAAGCTTAGGCTTTCAGTATACATTCCAACACTAGCGAACTCTATGCCTTATGGTGGACTTTAGAAACCAAGTGAACCCAGCAGGGCCGTACTGAAAGAATAGGGAAACAATTGTATTTATGTTTAAGTTGGGCCGAAATACCCACTTAATATAAATATGGGAAAATAATTAAGTGAGGGTTATTTTTTTGGTTTCCACCGAGAACTCCCTCTCCTCACCCTAGTATCCGCCAAACCCTTCCCCCTCCTCTTCCTCTCTTGGCGCACCAAGCCCTAAGGGCTCTAGGAGCACCTTCCGGCGACGACTCCGACACGAAGACCCTTCTCTCCGCGAGAGGAACGCGTAGACGCAAGAGAATCGTCGAGAAGATCGTCCCCACCGGAAAACTAGCGACTAGATTCGTAAGAAAACTAGCGCAAGAGGTAAGAAACCCCTCACCTGCAGTATAAGTAGCTCCGTATGAATTTTACGTTTCAGTTTAGTAGTATGTAGATATTCGGCACAAAGGATGCAAATTAGCGTATACCAAGTGCTCGATTAAATTATTAGCATAGTTAAAATGCAACGTAGGCATTAGTAGCTTAGATGAATGCAATAGAAGCATTTTATAGCTTATTTAGTCTTGCTACAGCTATTATGGGACTAGATGTCCAATGGGTGGGCTCCCACAGTCGCCTCTAGGTTCAGACAACCTAGCTCTAGGTTCAGATAACCTAGAAAGAGCAAGACAAGTAATAATTAGCTATGTTCAGTATTTTACTTTCTCAGTGGCACTGTACTGGATTAGATATCCATTGGGTTGGACTCCCATAGTCGTCCCTAGGTTCAGCTAACCTAGTAAACCCTACTAGATTCAGAATTTGTAACCCCGGGTTTGTTTAGGGATGCGCGCACAGCAAGTACAGTTGTCGAGCCCAAACAACAGCATGATTATGTATTTTCACTTATTGTATATAGTTTTCAAACTCTCACAAGATTGTTATGTGAATGCAGTATAGCCTCAGCATTAGTCTAGCATTAGCTTAGCTCAGCTTTCTGTATCAGATTAGTTTTCTGTTGATACAATATGATAGTTTATAATTAGTTTTATTGCCATGATCAGTTTGATTTCTATGTGTTGTATGCCATGCCATGCTTAGCATATTCAGTATGTATTTCAAATAGCATGTTTTCAAAACATAATTTGCATCGTATGCATGTTTTGTGAGGTAGATGGTTTCTTACTAAGCAGAAAGCTTACAGATACTCTTTCCTTATACTGCAGATAAAGGTAAAGGAAAGATGGATTAGCGGAGGCTGGAGGGCAATACGATGAAGATGTGTGTGCAAAAAGGAGTTTGGAATGAAGATCTTAGGAATTTAGCAAGTTTAACTATTAGAACCTTGTTACTTTTAGTTTTTCGCATTTCAGTTTGCTTAAAAGTCAGGAACTAGTGAAATATGCACCATGCCATGTTTAGAATGCTAGTTAATTGTTGTTAGAATGCATTTTAGTTAGTTTAGAATTGGTATATGAGATTTCTGCTCGAACTAGGGCTGAAATCAGGTTCTGATATGAAATCAGAAACCCCGATCTATCAGCCGATCGATTGGAGGCTTCTCGATCGATCAGGTGATCGATTGGACAGCTTATCCCACGAACAGAATGCGTCGGGATCGATCAGTCGATCGATCCAGCCGAGTTGGTCGCGAACAGAAGGTTTATGGATCGATCAGCAGATTGATCCGAGCTGAACCTGCATACAGCGCGTCGTTGAATCGATCACTGGATCGATTGTACATACTGGATCGATCCACCGATCGATCCAGACACTAGCTCCCGCATATAGTAGGGTCTGGAATCGATCACTAGATCGATTGCCCAACCTGGATCGATCAGCCGATCGATCCAAATTAGTCTCCGCGCACAGTAGCGTGCTGGATCGATCCGTGGATCGATCAGAGGCCTAGTACTAGCCGAAACCACCTTAGTTCAGCCCCAGATGATAGCAGAAACCTAGAACACCCTTTCTAGCATAGCCACAGTAATTCAAGGGGTAGTTCAAACATTAAGCTCAAATGGTATAGCTATTGACAGAAGCATATGCATTAGTTCAGCAAAAAATTTAATCAGACCAGCTTTCCGCACCTGAATTAGACAGCATATTGTGACGATCGGCCTTACAGCCTAGCCAGTAGAAGGCGGGTTGTTACAGAGTGGTATCAGAGCAGTTTCCATACTTCCTACACACACATCAGCATTGAACCTGCAGCTTCCAAGTAAGAACATCTCTCACTTTGTTTATATTTCTTCTTTTCATGTTAGAGATAAATGAAGCATGTTTATTTATGATAGTACCTAACATGATAGTATTAGCTATGTGAACGTGATATTTAGTTATGTATGTCCTTTGTTCCTTTAGAGATGGCACGAGGACGCCCAGCTAGAAAGGCACCAGCCACTGAGCCCCAGCATGAGGCAGGCAGTTCAGTGCCTCCCCTAGACCTTACAGCATTAGTGGCTCAGTTACAGCAGCAGTTAGCTGAACAGCAACAGGAGATAGCCACCTTGAAGGCTAATCAGCAGAATACTCCCACAGTCACCCCGGAACCAAACTTAGCAACGCTAGTAGTCTTAGAGGTTCTACCAGTCCAGCCTACAGCACCAGTAGCCCCAGCAACAGAGGCAAGAAGAGAAGCCTATCTGATCTAGTGGCAGAGAGTCAAGCCAGAGAATTTCTCAAGCACCAGTGAACCATGGGATGCTCAAGCCTGGTTCAAAACACTGGAAAGTACGATGGAGCTTCTGGACTGGCCAGAACATGAGAAGGTGAAGTGCGCCTCCTTCTGTCTGACAGGAGATGCACGTATGTGGTGGGAGAGAATTAGAGCGAAGCGCCCAGTGAACCAGATGACATGGGCTGACTTCGAGAAAGAATTCTTCGAGGAGTTCTTTCACATGCGGGTCACGAACCGTCACTACGACGAGTTCACTGAATTTCGCCAGGGCAACCTTTCAGTGGAGGAAGCCGTGAAGAAAGTCAACAGATTGGCTCGCCTATGCCCTGAACTAGTCAGCACAGAACAAGAACGGGTTCGGTTGATGCTCAAGATGCTGAGGCCGGAAATAGCGATGAACGTGGCTGGCGGCATTTATAGGCCGCAAACCACCGAAGAACTAGTCAGCAGTGCTCTAACCACCGAGCACTACCAGAACAGTATCAAGCAGCAGAAGCAAGTTCTCTCAGAATCCAAAGGTCAAGGAGGTTCAGGTACTCAGAAACACCAGGGCCACAGCTCCCACGGCTCTAACTGGAAAGGGAACTCCAGCAACAAGCGCAAACCAGGGAGTTACCCAAAAGGTGGACCAGCTAGTAAACAACCCAGTTATCCAAAGTGTGCTACTTGTGGAAAATTTCACCCAGGAATTTGTCGTAAGGGCACACAAGGATGCTTTGAATGCGGACAAGAAGGACACATGGCCAAGCAGTGTCCAAACAAGGCCAGCTTTCCTCCACCACAGCCGATCCAGTACGAAACCAAGCCAACACAGTTGCATCAGATGCAGGCCGCTCTAGATGGACCACACATCAGCCAGGGCAGACTAGAAGCCCCTCCAGCTACAAGCAATGCGAGAATTTACTCACTCACCAGAGAAGACGTAGCAAATGCCTCGATAGTTGTTACAGGTCAGATTAGTATTTTACAGCAAAGTACAACTGTCTTATTCGATATTGGGACATCCCATTCTTATATATCTAGGGCATTTGCCGAGAAGTTAGCAATACCCCCAGAGGTACTCAGTAGTCAGTTTCTGACGACATTGCCTTCAGGAGAAATTATGGCATCCACGCACTGGCTCAGAGCATTGCCAGTCATTATAGCAGACAGAGAACTCTTTTGTGATCTGATAGTGCTAAATATGACTGACTACGATGTCATCTTCGGAATGGACTTCCTGATCATATACGGTGCATCCATAGAGTGTCGTAAACAGAAAGTCATATTCCAACCGGAAGCAGAAGCACAGTTCGAGTTCATCGGAGAACCCAAGAGAAAGGCCAAAAAGTTTCTTTCAGCAATGAAAGCACAGAGATTAATGGATTCAGGATGTACGGGATTTTTAGCACACGTAGTCAGTACCAGTCAGGATAAGGACCGACAGCTAGCAGAGGTCTGAGTCGTATGTGACTACCCAGCAGTCTTCCCTGAAGAGTTACCAGGCCTAGCACCAGACAGGGAGATCGAATTTGAGATATAACTCATTCCCTGTACAAATCCTATCTCCAAAGCACCTTATCGCATGGCTCCAGCAGAACTGAAGGAACTTCATGAGCAACTACAGGAGCTGCTTGACAAAGGCTTCATACGCCCTAGTCACTCACCATGGGGAGCGCCTGTATTGTTCGTGAAGAAGAAGGACGGAAGCATGCGCCTGTGCATAGATTATAGAGCACTGAACCAAGTCACGATCAAGAACAGGTATCCTCTTCCCAGAATAGATGACCTGTTCGATCAGCTAAAGGGAGCAGCAGTGTTCTCTAAGATAGACCTCAGATCAGGTTATCACCAGGTGAAAGTTAAAGAAGGGGATATACCCAAGACAGCATTCAGGACTAGATACGGACATTACGAGTTCGTAGTCATGCCCTTTGGCGTGACAAATGCTCCAGCTACTTTCATGGACCTCATGAACAAAGTATTCAGAGAATACTTAAATAAGTTCATTATCGTATTCATCGATGACATCTTTATCTATTCAGGAACTAGGAAGAACACGCAAAGCACCTGAGAATAGTATTACAGACCCTTCAGCAGAACCAGCTGTACGCAAGTTCACAAAATGTGAATTTTGGTTAGATCAGGTGTCCTTCCTGGGTCATATCATCTCCAAGGATGGTATCATGGTAGATTCCAGTAAGATAGAAGCTGTGAGTAACTGGAAAAGACCTAAGAACGCTAGTGAGATCAGAAGCTTTCTTGGATTAGCAGGTTATTACAGAAAATTCGTAGAGGACTTCTCCAGGATAACCTCCCCACTGACAGCTCTTACCAGAAAGAACAAAAAATTTCAGTGGACCGAGGACTGCGAGAACAGATTCAGCGAACTAAAACGAAGATTGACCAGTGCACCTATTCTGACTCTACCAGAGAATACAGACAGCTTTGATATATATAGTGATGCCTCTAAGTTGGGACTAGGAGCAGTGCTAATGCAAAGTGGCAAGGTGATCGCCTATGCCTCCAGACAACTCAAGGAATATGAGAAGAATTATCCTACTCACGACCTTGAGCTTGCAGCAGTGGTGTTCGCTCTCAATATTTGGAAACATTACTTGTATGGAGCTCAGGGCAGAGTGTATACAGATCACCAGAGTCTTAAGTACTTCTTCACTCAGAAGGATCTGAATATGCGATAGCGCAGATGGCTAGAGCTGGTCAAGGACTACGATATAGACATCCTCTACCACCCAGGGAAAGCCAATAGGGTAGAAGACGCACTTAGCAGAAAGTCCAGTGCTGCCCTATTATCTTTAGCAGCCATGTCACCGCCCCTACAGAAAGAGATCACAGATTTCGGTCTCGAACTCATAGTTGGACAGCTCTCTACTATGACATTAGAGTCTACCTTGCTTGGTGACATTCAGACAGCTCAGGAACAGGATCCTGAAATTCAGAAAATCAAGCAAGGGATAGCAGAAACAGAAGGTGGAGAGTTCATAATATCAGATAGCGGGGTATTATACTTTGGTGACAGATTATGCGTTCCAGATCAGGAGGAACTACGAAGCAAGATTTTAGATGAGGCTCACAAGACTCCCTATGCGATGCATCCCGGCTCCACCAAAATGTACCAGGACTTGAAGAAACGTTTTTGGTGGCCTGGGATGAAGAGAGACATCGCTCGATATGTCAGCACCTGCCTAACCTATCAGAGGGTTAAATCAGAACATCAGAGTACAGGAGGAGTTTTACAGCCTATTCAGATTCCAGAATGGAAGTGGGAAGATATTTCTATGGATTTCATAGTGGGACTACCCAGAACCACGAATGGTTTTGATACCATCTGGGTAATAGTTGACAGGTTGACTAAATTAGCCCACTTCTTAGCTATCAGGATATCCTACTCCATGGAACAGCTAGCTCAGTTGTATCTCAAGGAGATACTCAGATTACATGGAGTCCCACGAACCATTATTTTAGACAGAGACAGTAGATTCACATCACACTTCTGGGAGTGTGTACAGTCAGCTTTGGGCACGAAGTTAAAGTTCAGCACAGCTTTCCATCCTCAGACAGATGGACAGACGGAGCGAGTAAATCAGGTACTCGAAGATATGCTCCGAGCATGTGCCCTAGATTTCAAAGGAAGTTGGTGCAAATATCTGAGTTTAGCAGAATTTGCATACAACAACAGCTATCAAGCCACCATCGGCATGACACCTTACGAGGCTCTCTATGGGCGGAGGTGTAGATCTCCAATCTGCTGGTATGAGAGTGGTGAACAGAAAGAACTAGAGCTTCAGACAGATCTAGTAGCAGATACCACAGCAGCTATACAGCAGATCCGCCAGAGGATAGAGACAGCTCAGAGCCGACGCAGACCCTTAGAGTTTTCAGTTGGGGATACAGTATTCCTCAGAGTAGCTCCCATGAAGGGAGTAATGCGTTTTGGGAAGAAGGGCAAACTAAGTCCCAGATATGTGGGACCCTACCTTATCAGCAGAAGAGTTGGCAAGGTAGCATATCAGCTAGAGCTACCCCAAGAAATGTCAGCTGTTCATAATGTATTTCATGTCTCTATGCTGAAGAAGCATATCCCAGATGCCACCCAAGTGATTGAGCCCCAGCTGGTACAAGTCCGCGAAGACCTCAGCTATGACAGTTGGCCTACTCAGATAGTAGATCGAGTAGTTAAGAAATTGCGAAACAAGGAGGTACCATTAGTAAAAGTCATTTGGCAAAATCACACAACAGAAGAGGCAACATGAGAGACAGAAGCCAGCATGAGACAGAAGTACCCAGAGTTATTCTAAGTTCGAGGACGAACTTTTTATAAGGTATGGGGGATTGTAACGTCCAAAAATTTTTAGAATTATTTTAGAAATATTCTATGATTTTTCTGGAATTTTAGGATATTTTTTATGAAATTTTTAGAATAGCGGAAGTAGCAAAAATAAATAGAAAATGAAAAGAGGCTTACATTGGAATTGAACCCGAGACCTAGCGAACTCTATGCCTTATGGTGGACTTTAGAAACCAAGTGAACCCAGCAGGGCCGTGCTGAAAGAATAGGGAAATAATTGTATTTATGTTTAAGTTGGGCCGAAATACCCACTTAATATAAATATGGGAAAATAATTAAGTGAGGGTTATTTTTTTGGTTTCCACCGAGAACTCCCTCTCCTCACCCTAGTTTTCGCCGAACCCTTCCCCCTCCTCTTCCTCTCTCGGCACACCAAGCCCTAAGGGCTCTAGGAGCACCTTCCAGCGACGACTCCGACACGAGGACGCTTCTCTCCGCGAGAGGAACGCGTAGACGCAAGAGAATCGTCGAGAAGATCGTCTCCACCGGAAAACTAGCGACTAGATTTGTAAGAAAACTAGCGCAAGAGGTAAGAAACCCCTCACCTGCAGTATAAGTAGCTCCGTATGAATTTTATGCTTCAGTTTAGTAGTATGTAGATATTCAGCATAAAGAATGTGAATTAGCGCATACCAAGTGCTCGATTAAATTATTAGCACAGTTAAAATGCAACGTAGGCATTTTAGTAGCTTAGATGAATGCAATAGAAGCATTTTATAGCTTATTTAGTCTTGCTACATCTATTATGGGACTAGATGTCCAATGGGTGGGCTCCCACAGTCGCCTCTAGGTTCAGACAACCTAGCTCTAGGTTCAGATAACCTAGAAAGAGCAAGACAAGTAATAATTAGTAATGTTCAGTATTTTTCTTTCTCAGTGGCACTGTACTGGATTAGATATCCATTGGGTTGGGCTCCCATAGTCGTCCCTAGGTTCAGCTAACCTAGTAAACCCTACTAGATATGGAATTTGCAACCCCGGGTTTGGTTAGGGATGCGCGCACAGCAAGTACAGTTGCCCGGCCCAAACAGCAGCATGATTATGTATTTTCACTTATTGTATATAGTTTTCAAACTCTCACAAGATTGTTATGTGAATGCAGTATAGCCTCAGCATTAGTCTAGCATTAGCTTAGCTCAGCTTTCTGTATCAGATTAGTTTTCTGTTGATACAACATGATAGTTTATAATTAGTTTTATTGCCATGATCAGTTTGATTTCTATGTGTTGTATGTCATGCCATGCTTAGCATATTCAGTATGTATTTCAAATAGCATGTTTTCAAAACATAATTTGCATCGTATTCATGTTTTGTGAGGTAGATGGTTTCTTACTAAACATAAAGCTTACAGATACTCTTTCCTTATACTGCAGATAAAGGTAAAGGAAAGATGGACTAGCGGAGGCTGGAGGGCAATGCGATGAAGATGTGTGTGCAAAAAGGAGTTTGGAATGAAGATCTTAGGAATTTAGCAAGTTTAACTATTAGAACATTGTTACTTTTAGTTTTTCGCATTTCAGTTTGCTTAAAAGTCAGGAACTAGTGAAATATGCACCATGCCATGTTTAGAATGCTAGTTAATTGTTGTTAGAATGCATTTTAGTTAGTTTAGAATTGGTATATGAGATTTCTGCTCGAACCAGGGTTGAAATTAGGTTCTGATATGAAATCAGAAACCCCGATCGATCAGCCGATCGATTGGAGGCTTCTGAATCGATCAGCTGATCGATTGGACAGCTTATCCCGCGAATAGAATGCGTCGGGATCGATCAGTCGATCGATCCAGCCGAGTTCGTCATGAACAGAAGGTTTGTGGATCGATCAGCCGATCAATCCGAGCTGAACCCGCGTACAGCGCGTCGTCGAATCGATCACTGGATCGATTAGACATACTGGATCGATCCACCGATCGATCCAGACACTAGTTCCCGCATATAGTAGAGTCCGAAATCGATCACTGGATCGATTGCCCAACTTGGATCGATCAGCCGATCGATCCAAATTAGTCTCCGCACACAGTAGCGTGCTGGATCGATCAGTGGATCGATCAGAGGCCTAGTACTAACCGAAACCACCTTAGTTCAACCCCAGATGACAGCAGAAACCTAGAACACCCTTTCTAGAATAGCCACAGTAATTCAAGGGGTAGTTCAAACATTAAGCTCAGATGGTATAGCTATTGACAGAAGCATATGCATTAGTTCAGCAAAAATTTTAATCAGACCAGCTTTCCGCACCTGAATTAGACAGCATATTGTGACGATCGGCCTTACAGCCTAGCCAGTAGAAGGCGGGTCGTTACAATAAAAGCAAACAAATAAATAAAAAAAATCTATTAATAAGAATAGAGTAACTCATATGCTAATCAACTAATGATAATGCGAACAGTCCTTGACAACGACGTCAAAAACTTGATGCGCACAATCTGCAAGTGTACGATTATCATCAATTAAAAAAATATCGATCCCACGAGAACTATTGATTAAGTACTAGTTAACTTTACATGGTGAATTATCTAGACAATCAAAAGGTGGTTCTTGCACGAGAGAGAGAGAGGGAGAGAGAGAGAGAGAGAGAGAGAAGTGAGTGAGTGAAGAGTAGAGAGAGGGAGCGAAGTGAGTGAAGGTGAAGTTGGTTGGGGGAATGATTCTAGGATTTTGATTTCACTATGATGCTAGTTAATGTCACTATGCATGATTACCTCCATCCTTATTCACATGTAGGAAGTCTAACTAAATATCGACACTACCCCATGACAGTCATGTCAAAGTTCTACCCCTATCGGTATCTGATGCCACTAAGTAGACGAGGTAATCTAACAGGTCCTGTTAAAGGGATACCCCTTGTAACTAGGGAGCCCCCTAATCATATAATCGTTAGATTACACAAGACACTTATTAACATAGAATTAAAGTTAACATATTAAGCCTAATTAGATGTTTCCTTGTGGAGAATCATCTTCCCTTTCAAGGTGATACCCTAGATGTCCGGTTAAAGGGATACCCTTGTCACTAGGGCCCCTGGTCATACAATCTAGAGTATCCCCTCTATAGGATGAATAATAAATATACATCTACATGTTTACACTATTCACATATTTTATCAAATACATAGAAGGCATAACACACATAGAACATTGTTAGTTAGAACCCTAGCCAATAATATGATGATTGTTGTATGGACTCATTGTATCATATTTCTATGTGTATAAAGGTATTTGTTTTGGTTATTATACTTACTTGTATTGGTGCCAAATAACTAAGTATAATAGCGTCCTTGATTAGAAGGTTCTTACCTATATCAATTGATTGGTTGAATCGATAGGGAGATGATATAGGGAGCACTACTCTAAATCATTTCTAGTTAAGTATTAACATTCAGGGACAATGTTAATGCGATGAGACTAGCATGTAGGTCAACTCGATGACTTGATCTCACAAGTCATGGATATAAAGATATCAAGTTGACACATGGGTATGCATTGGAGAATGTATACTGAATAACCCGCCATGAGAAAGTATCATGGATCGTTATATGAGTGTCATATACTTTCTCATTTGGCTATTAGTATGACTATTAGTCCTTGGACCTGAAGTCACCATGGTTCCCTACAAAAGAAGTTGCATACTTTGACTTCGTCAAACGTCACCCGTAACTAGTGTTGCAGTGTATACTAAAAGCCTAGCTTTTGTAAACATTTATTTTAATAAAAGAATCACATTGGTCAATATCTACATTTATTTGTTAAATTTAATTGTTCAATTAATTTATATAGTAGATAACATGGAGTGTGGTGTCACACTCAGAAGATCATGTTGTCGCTTCTCTATGAATTATAAATAGTTGCTCATGACTAAGATGCAAAGGAACAAATCATCATAATAGTCATAGTGTAATTAAGTATTAGTTTATCTTGACAAATAAATCACACTGATACACTCTAAGTGTATTGAGTATGACCATTTAGGTAAGTTCTTTTTATATTGACTTAGTAAAAGAACTAGACCTTAGTTATTATGGAAATGTGTGCTCTTAATCCTAATATAATAATAAGCACATATATTTAATATTTATTTCTTTGACATATCAAAGGGTGAGGTTTAGCTCGATAAATCAATATACCCGATAAGTTGGGAAATGATATTACTTATAGTGTGTGTTGTTGATTATAGAAAGAATCTATGTCCTAGTTATCTAGGTTGAGAATGTCCCCAAGAGGAGCTCATAAGGATTGTCATGTTAAACCCTGCAGGTGGACCTAGTTCGACCTGACAATGAAGTTGAGTGGTACTACTCTTGGAGCTAGATATTAATTAAATGAGTTGTCAGTAACGTACTTAATTAGTGGACATTCGTAATCTTAAACACAGGGAGACTAACACACTCATGATTAGAAGTAGCCCATAATGTAATTTGGGATTGGTGCGGTAGTGCGGTAATAACTCTCTAGTGGAATGAGTTATTATCGATGAACTTGAGTTGTGTGTTCGGGGCGAACACAGGATACTCAAGCTCATCGGAAGGCCAAAACTAATTTCTCCTCTAGGTCCCTGTCGTAGCCTCATTATTGCCTCAACTCCATCCAATTGTAAGGCTCTTCTTGGTGTCCAAGAAGTGGGACGGTCCAATGCTTGGTGACCAAGCAAGGGCCGACCACATCCTCTTTATAGGGGTCGGCCCTATTGCTTGGTGACCAAGCATATAGGGGCCGGCCAAGATTAATTCAAATAGGAGGGTTGTTTTAAATTTTTAAAATTTTCTCTTTGTAGAAAACTATAAGTTTTGAAAGAGAGATTTTAATTTTAAAAACTTTCCTTATTTGAATTAGGCCACATGTTTTAATTGAGTGTTTTAAAAGTTTTAAAACTTTCATTTTTTAACCATCCTCATGGTTTAAGAAAAAAAAAGGAAGATAAGTTTTAAAATTAAAATTTTCTATCATCATGTTAAAAAAGGAAATTTTATAAGAGAAGTTTTAAATTTTAAAACATGGTTTTGATTTTTAGAACTTTCCTTTTTTAACTCCTACTTTAGGAAAGAGAGCTTGTAAAATTTTATAAGAGTTTTTCTTGTAAAATTTTATAAAAAAAATATATTTCCTTATTCCTCTTGATGAGGTGGCCGGCCACCTTGCTTGGTGGCCATGCAAGTGGCCGACCATATTATAAAATAATAAAATCATCAAATTTATTTTTGGTGATTGATTCAATCAAGAGGAAAGAAAAGGCAAAATTAAAAGGAAAAGGAAAAAATATTGAATGATTTTATTTTTTGTAAAAAGTTTTTCCTTTTTAGCCTTGGGAAAGTAATATAAAAGAAGGGGTGAGGGAGATTCATGAGACACAACTCTTATTCTTTGGCTTGGAGACTCTCTTGGTGGCCAGCCCCTCTCTCCCTCTCTTCTCCCTTTGCTCTCTTTTCTATTGTGGTGGTGGTGGCCGAATATTACGAGGAGAAGCTCTTTTGGGTGGTGTTCATCTTGGAGGATCGTCGCCCACACGACGTCCAAGGCGAGGCGAGGAATACGGCAGAAGATCTCGAGGTCATTAGCTTACAAAGAGAAGGTATAACTAGTAATTTTCTTCCGCATCATACTAGTTATTTTCTTTGTAAGAATTCTAAATACAAGAGGCAATTAGATCTAGTTTATCGAATTAATTTTTCGAGATTGAGTTTTCTTATTTTTCAAATTTGTGATTCGATTGTTCTTTTTGGTTAACCTAGAGTTATTTAAGAAAAGTAAATATTAGCTTTCCTTAAAAGGCTTTACCTAGGAGGTGGTGGTTGCTCCCATATCCAAGAAGGACATGTGTCTCTCCATGCAGTCCTGGAAGCCAATTTTGGAAATTAATATTTAATTGAATTAATAACTTAGGTAGATTTGAATCAATAGTGTTAAATTCCGCTTGCGATTCAAATCTAAACCACTAAGAAAAGATAAGTTAAATTTGGAATCAATGATGTTAAGTTCCATCTGCGATTCCTAATTTAACTTCTAAATAACATAATAGGTTATTTAAGGAAAGGTTAGACACTTGTACAAAAATTTTTGTACAGTGGAACCGGTATGTTTTCCTAGGACTAACCAACAATTGGTATCAGAGCTAGGGTTTGCCTCTGTGTATTTTTAGAATTCAAATAGGTTATGCACATGTCATACATAATTTAGGCAGGATAATAGTAGGATGTGCTAACTCTTTGGTTGCAGGCTCCAACTATTATGGCTTATTGATGTTATGTGTGATTGGACCCTTGGACATGTCAAGGGCAATATTTTGTGTGTGCATGATTGTATGTAACTAATACAACAGGAGATGTATTAGCCCTAGGATTTTAGAATTTTATTTTTGATCTAGATTACATGTACATTCTCTCGTGGAATATAGGATCGAATATGTAAAATTCTATTTTTGTTGCGGATCGGATTCTTGCAAGGCGTGGTACTTATGGAGCACCATAGGCGCAGCGGAATAAGAGGCAAGATAGATGCGAAAACTCGACCCGATGGCGGTGGCTAAAGATGGCAGCAACTAGGGTTGGAGGATACTGAAGACAGTGAAAGGAAAATGCCATAATGGTTGGAAAATTAAATATCCAAATTTATTATTTTTATTTACTATGATATCTATGTGCATGTGATGTATGCTAGCATAGGTTAAAATCATCATTTTTTAAATAACTAAGTCGGAGAGAGATTTTAATAAATCCCATGGTCTCCATTACTAGTTTGTAAGTGATGCAACAAGCTTGCGTGTTGGCTCTGAGTGCCTCCCTCCACAACGGATGGGTTTGTTGCGGATCACTAGATCAAATTTCCTTTTATGGATGGTTATAGGAAATTATTTAGGAGCGTGTGATCTTCTCCAACTGAAGGGGCACAATACTATTTAATGGACTTATTATCAAGTAATGGTATATACTTAGACGCATTCAATAGTATCCTCCCCAACGGAGTCACTCCTATTGTTTTGTGTGACCAAAGTGAAATCAACTATTAATTTTATTTGTCATAAAGTTAGGATGACAAGATAATAAAATTAATGAGTCACACCCTCCTCTTACAAATGTTGAATTTTTATAAGTCCACACTAATGTTGCATGCAATATTCATAGTGATTTGAGGTGTTGGTTAATTTAAAATATTATTGATTGAGGAATCAATATTATTCTAAATTTAGAGTCTTGACCAAAGTTTATTTTTGTAATTCTTAGGATAACTTTCAACCCACTGGCCATTATACTGAAAGAGAGCAAACTTACTGGTCCCAACTATATTGATTGGAAAAGAAACCTGGACAATGTTCTCACTGCCGAGAGCTAAAAGTTTGTACTGACTGAGGCTTGCCCTGATGCACCTGACGGTGATTCTACCCCAGAGGATATTGAGTTTCATAAGAAATGGGTAAAAGCTTATGAGATGTTGCGATTTTACATTTTGGCATCAATGTCAAATGTATTGCAACATCAGCATCAAGATTTACCAACAGCTTATGATATAATGAACAATCTCAAAGAACTCTTTGGGCACCAGAGTCGGATTGCTAGGAAAGAGGCAATGAGAAAGCAAATGACAGCCACCATGTCTGAGCGGACACCCGTGAGGGATCATATCCTCAAAATGATGGCCTATCTAAACGAAATACTAGTTCTTGGAGGAGAAATCGATGGGGAAACCCAGGCCGATATAATTCTCCAAACGCTACCCAGAAGTTTTGAGCAGTTCCGCCTGAACTATAACATGAACAAAAGAGAGTATACGTTGGCGGAACTTCTAACAGAACTATAGGCAGCAAAAGGAATATTTCATCACAGTCCTCAGATTCACTATGCTGAAAATGGTTCTACTTCTAAGTCGAAAGGCAAGAAGAAGAAGAAACAGGTCTTTTCAGCAAAGAAGGTGAATAAACCTCAGGGTACCGGACAGAAAGCTGGAATGAAGAAGCCGAAGGGCAAGTGCTTCATCTACAAGCAGTCTGGACATTGGAAAGCGGATTATCCTCGTAGAAATCAGAACAATAAAGGTATATCTCATACTCTAGTAGTTGAAACATGTTTTGCGATGTTATCTACTAGCACCTGGTGTGTAGATATGGGAGCCACTGATCATGTCTGCAATTCTTTGCATGGGTTCCAGGAAACCCGGCGACTATTTGATGGAGAGATAACCGTCTACATGGGCAATATTATTAAGGTGGCGGCTGTTGCAGTGGGAGACGTCTACTTATCTTTTGATAGGAATAGAAATTTGGTTTTAAGAAATTGTCTTTATGTACCCAGTTTTAGAAAAGAGTTTAATTTCAGTTTCTAAACTGTATTTGGATGGATATTCAGTTTCCTTTAGTAACAATGTGATTATTGTCACGCTCGCCCTTCCGGGTAGCACTAAGGCCACCCTGGAGGGACGGACGTCACTGAAACATAGACATCAATTATACTAATGCATATGGATTCATGGCAGCGGAAGACTTATTTAATTTTTTTTTTCTTTTATCATATGCATGTAGTTTACTTATCATGGCATGTGAATCAAAGCATACTGAACATTATCATCATATCATCATTATTCTAACATGAGTAAAATATCATAAGTGTATGAAATACTAGCTGAAATCATCATCATAAGCATAGGTCCAACATTGTTCACATGCATAACTTAGATAATTCAAAGAAACTTAAATAGATCTATCCACCAGCACTTCCACACACATCTTCATTGCCTTTTCTGCTCTGCTCCCCTTAAACAATCCATTCCTTGCCTTTATCTGCAGTACAAGGAAAACGTGTAGCTATAAGCCAAAGGCTTAGTGAGATCCTTGCCTACCCATAAATCCGAAAAACACATAACATAACATAACATGTAGAAAACATAGCATCTCATAACATAGCATGGAGAGTCATAACATAGAACATATCTTATCATGTAAAAACCATAACAACACATAGCATAACATGAGGAAAAGCAGAACATAATATATCATATCACATAAGGAGCATAACATATCAAAGTCTATCATGTGAGTGTATATCATGATTCATATCACATTCTATAAGCACATATCATGAAGCCTATCATATCATGTAAACATGTATCATAACTCATACCTGTTCATAAGGGTGCCTCAACATAATTTCATAAATATGTGCATGTAGTTGCAATATGTATTTTTTTAAAACATGTATCATGGAATGCACATATGCATCATGCTTCTTTCAAAACATATAGTATACATACTTGAATATCATATCATCATCATATGAAGGGCCCTGGCTTGTACCACAGGTAAACATAAATGCGCGTAATCCCTAGGACAAGGTAGCTAGCCCCGAACCTACTAGGGATCTAGGTCCGTTCATAGTCCGTCGACCTAGAGGCATACTGAGGAGCCCATCCCTTAACGAGGTCCGTTCTTAGTCCGTCGACCCCGGGGCGCTTATGGAGCCCACCCTTGGTACAAGCCATACAAAGTAAAATATCATGCATATCATATCTCATCATATCATACATGTCATAATTCTTGTCATATCATTAAGAGAGCTCTTGATCCCAACTTAAGGGAAGCATCTCTTTACCATAGCATGAAGAGTGCTCTTGATCCCAACTTAAGGGAAGCAACTCTTTTCCATAACATGAAGAGTGCTATTGGTCCCAGCTTAAGGGAAGCAACTCTTTAGGCTTTTCTTCTTACATAAGTCATTCATACATGCATTATGAAACATAACATGTTCTTATCATAACATAAAGCAAAACATGTCATTTTCATATCATCAAACATGGCATATCATCTCATGAACTTAGCATACATATCATGAACATGGCATATCATATCATGAGTCTAGCATATCATATCATTAACATGGCATATCATGTCATAAGTCTATCATGTCATATCATAAACATGGCACATCTTATCATAAGACATAGAAATGCAACATATCATAAAGCATGAAAGCTTACTCCACTTATATATCAAAGACTACATATCATGAAAATGCCTAAGCATGTTTGGTTAGGTTTAAACTCTTTCCTAACCCAATTTATCCATCTTGGCCGAACCATATCAGTAGGTTTCATCCTCATTTCATTCCATATTAAGCATAGAACTTACCCACATAATATGTAAAACTTAATCTAAGCACATACAAGGTAATATACTTCATGAATAAGCATGTTTGAGTTCAAAACTCTAACCTTAACCCATTTATCTCAATTTGGACAAAACATATCAGTAGGGTTCTTATATCATTTGGTTCCATATGAAGCATAAAACTTATCCACATAGCATGTAAACTTGATCTAAGCACATACAAGGCAATATACTTCATGAATAAGCATGTTTGAGTTCAAAACTCTAACCTTAACCCATTTATCTCAATTTGGACAAAACATATCAGTAGGGTTCTTATATCATTTGGTTCCATATGAAGCATAAAACTTATCCACATAGCATGTAAACTTGATCTAAGCACATACAAGGCATTATACTTCATGAATAAGCATGTTTGAGTTCAAAACTCTAACTCTAACCCATTTATTTCAATTTGGCCGAAACATATCAGTAGGATTTCATATCATTCTACTCCATAAGAAGCATAAGACTTAAACATGTAACATGCACATTTAATCTAAGTTCCTATAGAGCATAGTACAAGTACCTACAAGGAACCATACTTCATGAATAAGCCTATTTGAGTTCAAAACTCTAACCCTAACCCTTTTATTTTCATTTGGCCGAAACATATCAGTAGGGTTTCATGTCTTTTTATCCCTTAGGAAGCATGAAACTTAAACATGTAGCATGCACATTTAATCTAAGTTCTTATAGAGCATAGTACAAGTACCTACAAGGAACCATACTTCATGAATAAGCCTATTTGAGTTCAAAACTCTAACCCTAACCCTTTTATTTTCATTTGGCCGAAACATATCAGTAGGGTTTCATGTCTTTTTATCCCTTAGGAAGCTTAAAACTTAAACATGTAGCATGCACATTTAATCTAAGTACCTATAGAATATTGTACAAGTACTTACAAGGAACCATACTTCATGAATAAGCCTATTTGAGTTCAAAACTCTAACCCTAACCCTTTTATTTTCATTTGGCCGAAACATATTAGTAGGGTTTCATGTCTTTTTATCCCTTAGGAAGCATGAAACTTAATCATGTAGCATGCACATTTAATCTAAGTACCTATAGAATATTGTACAAGTACTTACAAGGAACCATACTTCATGAATAAGCCTATTTGAGTTTAAAACTCTAACCCTAACCCTTTTATTTTCATTTGGCTGAATCATATCAGTAGAGTTCCATATCATTTTATTCCATAAGAAGCATAAAACTTAAACTTATAACAAGCCCATTTAATCTAAGTGCCTACAAGGTATTGTACTTCATGTTCTAAGCATATTTGAGTTCAAAAACGTAAACCCTAACCCATTTATTCAATTTGGCCAACCATATCAGTAGGTTTTACTACCATTTCATTCCATATGTAGCATAAAAACTTTAGTTATAAACATGTAAAAATTCATACATCACAAAGAGGTACAACTAGTATGGTTTCTAACTAAAATTCTTGACCTAAGGCCTTATAATCAATTTGGCCGAACCACATAGATAGGTTTCTCTTTTTTTTTTTTTTCTTCACAACATGAAGAATGAAGACTAAACTAACAACATATGAAATTCATATATCATAGAGTAGAAATTTAAGCATGTGATCAAAGAAAAACTTGTTCTAGATCCTTTCTTCCATCCTTGGCCGAATCATGCAACAAGTTCTAAATTTCTTTTCATTTTTTTTTTATAACATGAAGCATCTCTTATCACTTGTTAACCCTAAGTGACTACCTATTCTTTATCTTGACCATCTTCTTTCAAGAAAATTTTTAGAGTTTCGAAAGAGAAAAATATTCTAAAAACCGAAGCTACTTGTACTGCAGTGAGGGGATACTCACATCCTTGCGCTTGTTTTCCTTAGAGATTTAACCTTTTGTTGTGGATCCTTCCTAGAGAGGGGAAGCTTCCTTGTTCCTTGGTCTCGGCAAGAAGAAGGAATGGGTGAAGAAAGGGGCACGGTGAAGGAGGAAGGAGTAAGAGAGTGAATGAGAAAAAATGCCAACTCATTTTAATTTCTTCCTTTTATTCATCATGAGAGGAGGAAGGAAAAATATATTTTTCTTCCTCCTTTCTTTTACTCTCTTCATAATTAAGAAAAGTCTAGATACATCCCTTCTAGGTGAGTAAGAAAGGAATATTCTAGAGCATCTCTTCATTAGAGAGGGAGAAGACAACTCTCACTTCTCCTTCTAAGAGAAGAGCCTTTTCTTCTTACATTTAATTATGGTTTCCCTCTCTTTCCTAACAATAATTTCTCTTGGTCTAGTGGTTATCTTATTCAGGTATCTAATGAGAAATCTAGAGTTCAAGTCCTAGACCTTATGTATTTTTATTTCTATTTTATTTGTTTAAGTGTTCGGCTAGGAGCAAAAATTCAACTAAAGCATATATATTTTTCTTTATTCATGATAGAATATTCTAGAATTTTTGCTAAGGACCCTATGGGTGTTACAATTATAAAGAGAAATAAGGTGATTATCTGTTCTGGAGCATTGGTAGGCAATTTATATACTTTAAATCCAATTTCTCCCACAAAGCAAAATATGGAAATTAATAACACATCTTCTAACTCTAATAAGAGAAAAGAACCTTCGGAAATGAACCAAACGTATCTTTGGCATCTAAGGCTTGGTCATATTAACTTAAGTAGGATTCAAAGGCTTGTAGCCGATGGACTCTTGGGTTCATTAGAGTTGGAAAACTTTCCAACATGTGAATCCTCCTTGGAAGATAAAATGACCAAGAGACCTTTTAAGGCTAAGGGGTATAGAGCCAAAGATACGTTAGAACTGGTTCATTCTGATTTGTGTTGTCCTATGTCTATCTAGGCTAGAGGTGGTTATGAATACTTCGTCTCTTTTATAGATGATTATTCAAGATACGGATACATTTACCTAATGCGCCGCAAGTATGAATGCTTTGACAAGTTCAAAGAATATAGGGTTGATGTGGAGAAACGTCTTGGTAAAAGTATCAAGACACTACGGTCTGACCGTGGTGGCGAATACCTTTATGGAGAGTTTAGGAATTACTTATCAGCAGTCGAGATTCAATCCCAATTGACTACACCTGGTACACCGCAGCAGAATGGTGTGGCAGAATGAAGGAATAGGACTCTTATGGAAATGGTTAGATCGATGATGAGTTATTCAGAATTACCAAATTCATTTTGGGGATATGCTTTAGATTCAGCAGTGTACATTATGAATATGGTACCTTCTAAAACAGTTCCTTCTACTCCCATGGAATTATGGAATGGGCGTAAGCTTAGTCTGAATTATATCCGGATATGGGGTAGTCCAGCACATGTGCTGAAGAGAGATACTGACAAGTTGGAATCACGTACAGATGTTTGTATGTTTGTGGGATATCCTAAGGGAACGAAAGGTGGTTTATTTTATAATCCTAAAAATTAGAAGATCATTGTTAGCACTAATGCTCAATTTTTAGAAGAAGATTATGTAATGAACCATAAGCCCATGAGTGAAATAGTTCTAGAAGAAATAAGAGAGGACACGTCTACTTTAATACCAACAGTATAAGATGAAGTACAACAAGAGACTGCAACACGTGTCACACATGATACACAACCACAGACAGTACCTCGTCGTAGTGGGAGGGTTGTAAGGCAGCCTGAGAGATTCATGTTTTTGGGAGAGTCTTCGGACTTGATCCCGGGTAAACATGAACCTGATCCCAGGACATATGATGAAACACTACAAGATATAGATGCAGTATCTTGACAAAAGGCAATGAATTCTGAAATAGAGTCTATGTACTCTAATAAGGTCTGGGAGCTTATAGAACTACCTGATTGTGTAAAAGCCGTTGGATGCAAGTGGATCTACAAAAGGAAAAGAGGGACGGATGGGAAGGTAGAAACCTTCAAAGCAAGGCTTGTTGCGAAAGGGTATACTCAGAAAGAAGGGATCGACTATGAGGAGACTTTTTCGCCGGTAGCCATGCTTAAGTCTATTCGGATACTCTTGTCCATTGCCGCTCATATGGATTATGAGATTTGGCAAATGGATGTCAAGACAACTTTCCTTAACAGAAGTCTTGACGAAAACATCCATATGAAGCAATCAGAGGGATTTATTGAAAAAGGCAAAGAACATCTAGTGTGCAAGCTCAATCGGTCCATTTATGGACTGAAGCAAGCTTCAAGGTCTTGGAACATTCGGTTTAATGAAGTAATCCAGTCATATGGATTTATTCAGTGTCCAGATGAGTCTTGTGTATACAAGAAGTGTAACGGAAATGTGGTGGTATTTCTTGTACTATACGTAGATAATATTTTGTTAATTAGCAACAATGTCAAAGTATTATCGGACGTAAGGGTATGGTTGTCCAAACAATTTGATATGAAGGTCTTAGGAGAATGTGCACACATTCTTGGGATCAAAGTTATAAGGGATCGCAAGAAAAGAATGTTGTGACTATCTCAAGCTTCATATATAGATACGGTCCTTGCTCGTTTTAGCATGCAGGATTCCAAGAAATATTTCTTACCTTTTAGGCATGGAGTAGCCTTATCTAAAGAGATGTCTCCGAAGACATCAAAGGAGATTGAGAATGAAGGCAGTCCCTTATGCTTTAGCTATAGCAAGCCTTATGTATGTAATGCTGTGTACGAGACCTGATATCTGTTTTGCCGTGGGCATGGTCAGTAGATATCAAAGTAACCCTGGACAAGGACATTGGACTGCTATAAAGCATATATTGAAGTACCTGAGAAGGACTAGAGATTATATGCTAGTTTACCAAGCAGACGATTTGCTCCCTGTAGGTTACACGGATTCGGACTTCCAATCAGATAGGGACAATAGTAAGTCTACGTCAGGCTATGTGTTTACTCTAGGAGGTGGAGCTATTGCATGGAGGAGTGTTAAGCAAAAATATGTCTCGAACTCAACCATGGAAGCTGAGTATGTGGCAGCCTCTGAGGCAGCCATATGGCTAAGGAACTTTCCAATGGACTTAGATGTGATTCCTGGCTTTCCCAAGATCATCACAATTTATTGTGATAATAGCGGTGCAATTTCAAACTTGAAGAAACCATGAGCTCATAAGGCAAGTAAACATATAGAGCACAAGTACCACCTGATATGAGACATCGTCAAGTGAGGAGAAGTTGTCGTCGCCAAGATTGCATCAGCAGATAACCTGGCAGATCCTTTCACTAAAGCCTTTCCGGCGAAAGCTTTTGATCGACATGTAGAGGGGATGGGAATCAGATGTATGGCCACAGATATGGCAGCTTAGTCTTTTAGTATAAGTGGGAGATTGTTGGAGTGTATACTAAAAGCCTAGCTTTTGTAAACATTTATTTTAATAAAAGAATCACATTGGTCAATATCTGTGTTTATTTGTTAAATGTAATTGTTCAATTAATTTATATAGTAGATAACATGGAGTGTGGTGTCACACTCAGAAGATCATGTTGTCGGTTCTCTATGAATTATAAACAGTTGCTCATGACTAAGATGGAAAGGAACAAACCATCAGAATAGTCATAGTGTAATTAAGTATTAGTTTATATTGACAAATAAATTACACTGATACACTCTAAGTGTATTGAATATGACCATTTAGGTAAGTTCTTTTTATACTGACTTAGTAAAAGAACTAGACCTTAGTTATTATGGAAGTGCGTGCTCTTAATCCTAATATAATAATAAGCACATATATTTAATATTTATTTCTTTGACTTATCAAAGGGTGAGGTTTAGCTCGATAAATCAATATACCCGATAAGTTGGGAAATGATATTATTTATAGTGTGTGTTGTTGATTATAGAAAGAATCTGTGTCCTACTTATCTATGTTGAGAATGCCCCCAAGAGGAGCTCATAAGGATTGTCATGTTAAACCCTGCAGGTGGACCTAGTCCGACATGACAATGAAGTTGAGTGGTACTACTCTTGACACTAGATATTAATTAAGTGAGTTGTCAGTAACTTATTTAATTAGTGGACATTCGTAATCTTAAACACAGGGAGACTAACACACTCATGATAAGAAGGAGCCCATAATGTAATTTGGGATTGGTGCGGTAGTGCGGTAATAACTCTCTAGTGGAATGAGTTATTATCGATGAACTTAAGTTGTGTGTTCGGGGCGAACACGAGATACTCAAGCTCATCAGAAGGCCAAAACCAATTTCTCCTCAAGGTCCATGTCGTAGCCTCATTATTGCCTCAAGTCCATCCAAATGTAAGGCTCTTCTTGGTATCCAAGAAGTGGGTCGGTCCAAGGTTTGGTGACTAAGCAAGGGTCGGTCACATCCACTTTATAGGGGTCGGCCCTATTGCTTGGTGACCAAGCATGTATGGGCCGGCCAAGATTAATTCAAATAGGAGGGTTGTTTTAAATTTTTAAAATCTTCTCTTTGTATAAAACTATAAGTTTTAAAAGAGAGATTTTAATTTTAAAAACTTTCCTTATTTGAATTAGGCCACATGTTTTAATAGAGAGTTTTAAAAGTTTTAAAACTTTCCATTTTTAACCATCCTCATGGTTTAAGCAAAAAAAAGGAAGATAAGTTTTAAAATTAAAATTTTCTATCATCATGTTAAAAAAGGAAATTTTATAAGAGAAGTTTTAAATTTTAAAACATGGTTTTAATTTTTAGAACTTTCCTTTTTTAACTCCTACTTTAGGAAAGAGAGCTTGTAAAATTTTATAAGAGTTTTTCTTGTAAAATTTTATAAAAAAAAATATTTCCTTATTCCTCTTGATGAGGTGGCCGACCACCTTGCTTGGTGCCCAAGCAAGTGGCCAGCCATATTATAAAATAATAAAATCATCAATTTTATTTGTGATGATTGATTCAATCAAGAGGAAAGAAAAGGAAAAATTAAAAGGGAAAAGGAAAAACTCTTGGTTGATTTTATTTTTTGTAAACAATTTTTCCTTATTTGCCTTAGGCAAGTAATATAAAAGAAGGGGTGAGGGGGATTCATGAGACACAACTCTTATTCTTTGGCTTGGAGACTCTCTTGGTGGTCAGCCCCTCTCTCCCTCTCTTCTCCCTTTGCTCTTTTTTCTATTGTGGTGGTGGTGGCCGACTATTACAAGGAGGAGAAGCTCTTTTGGGTGGTGTTCATCTTGGAGGATCGTCGCCCACACGACGTCTAAGGCGAGGCGAGGAATACTTTGAAAAGATCTCGAGGTCATTAGCTTACAAAGAGAAGGTATAACTAGTCATTTTCTTCTACATCATACTAGTTATTTTCTTTGTAAGAATTCTAATTACAAGAGGCAATTAGATCTAGTTTATCGAATTAATTTTTCGAGATTGTGTTTTCTTCTTTTTCGAACCTTTTTGCTTAACCTAGAGTTATTTAAGGAAATTAAATATTAGCTTTCCTTAAAAGGCTTTGCCTAGGCGGTGGTGGTTGCGCCCATATCCAAGAAGGCCATGTGTCTTGCCATGCAGTCCTGGAAGCCAATTTTGAAAATTAATATTTAATTGAATTAATAACTTAGGGAGATTTGAATCAATAGTGTTAAGTTCCTCTTGCGATTCAAATCTAAACCACTAAGAACAGATAAGTTAAATTTGGAATCAATGATGTTAAGTTCCGTCTACGATTCCTAATTTAACTTCTTAAGAACAAAATAGGTTATTTAAGGAAAGGTTCGACACTTGTACAAATTTTTTTGTACAGGGGAACCGGTACGTTTTCCTAGGACTAACCAATAACTGGGTGGATTATAAAGGCGATTACTAGGTATGTAACAAATTATGCGGAGGGATGTGAGTGATGTAGATGGGATCTATCCCTTTTATATAACGGGAGTGACATCATTATTTTTGATAGAGTGAGACCACTAAGTGCATGACCATGCGCAAATGAGTCAATATGAGATATTGAGCTCATTTGATTATAGTGAGTTACTTGGAGTTCAAGATTTAGATTGATCAGAGGATGACACCATCTATGCCTCAAATTGATCAACCTAGATGTCAAGGATAGAAGGACACTTTTCATATATTGTGAAGAGTCACAATTAGTAGTCACAAGGTGATGTTGGATCTTAACATTCTTGTAACTTGGGTAGTAATGATGTGTTGCTAGATACCGCTCATTCCTTATGCTTCTAAATGGGTTTAGGAGCATTGCCAACGTTACAAGAACCTATAGGGTCACACACAAAGGGCAATTAGATGGAGAATATGTTCATATGATCAACCAAGAGGATTAGGTTCATGTGATGAACCAAATTGGATTAAGAGTAATCCAAATTAAACTAATTGAGTTGGACTCAATTTAGTTCATGTGTTAAATGAGTGTAATTTGGACTTGGATTCATTGAGTCAATTTAATTCAATGAATTGAGATTCATTAAATTAAAATTGACTTGAACCAATGGTTAGATTTGAGCAACCATGGGAGAGAAGTGGTCAAGTTTGACTTGACTCGAGAGAGAAGATGAAAGGTCAAGTTTGACTTGCACATTGCCACCTCATTTGTGAGTTGGCATTAGGTGGGCCAATGATGATGTTCCACATCATCAAGGTTGGTTTATGTGTGTGCCACCTCATGAGGGAAATCAAGAGTTGTGACTCTTGGAATTCCATGGAGTTTAAAACTCCTCATGATGTGGCCGACCACTATTCAATGGTTGTTTTTTTTTTTCATTTTTGTTTTGTAACTCCATCTTCTTCCTCCTTGGTTTCTTCTTCTTTCCCTCTCCTCCACCTTGGCTGAAACCTACAAGGGTGCTAGCACACTCTAAGGTTTCTTCTCCACCTTTTTTGTTCGTGTGGTTACACATAGAGGGGTGTTCACTTGACACCCTTGAGATCCGGCGAACCTTGGACGAGCGGGATAAGCGAAGGGCTTCACATCAAAGGTATAAACTCCTAAACATTTAGATCTAAAGTAGATCTAGGATTAGAAAACTTGTACATGTAAAATTTTAATATTCGCACGGATCCCGTGGCATGCGATTTCGGGGTTTCCGCAACCCAAAAGCGGTTTTTGCGGCTCGAAAATCCCAACAGTGGTATCAGAGCCACGTACGAACATGTACTTGTTTTTATTTTAATTTTTATGAAAAATTAAAGATCTGTAAGTTTCTGTGATTTTGTTAATTTTATGGTTTTTATGAGTATTTTTCTCGTAGACGCGAAGCAACATGTGTTTGATCACTTGTAGACTTCGACTACCGAGAAACACATTCCTTAACGGTAAGGTCTCGACCAAAATATTTTTGGACAGTTGCTAAAGGCGCTGTAAGATCATCATGGGACACTCGTGAGACTCATTTTACGAGAAGGGACACTACCCCTAACCCCGCAAGGGGCATTGTCCCGCGATCGCGCCCGAAAATTGCTAAACGGGACCGCCGGGAAGTTACGACTCATAAAATCATAAAAACAGTAATAAAATCATAGAAATTTATATAAAATACATAATTTAGAATTATGTATGTAATTATGATAGTCATGTCCCAAAAAGCTCAATTGGATTGGATACATGTGTTGTAATTCATAATATGACCTGCGTGTCATTTTTATGTGATTGTGCGTGTTGTATATTTGATACGTGACCTGTGCGTCGTGCCTATCTATTTTATTTCCTGTTGTAAAATAATTTAGACTCGAATGTAACTCGAGTTTCAAATTTGTAATGTACAAAATTAGAGCGGTGGAAGGTCCACTCGAGGAGGAGTTACGAGTAGGGTGCGAGCAACACGTGGCGGTCAAAGGGAGGAGCTTGGAGAAGTTGTTGACCCTAGGTTGACCATCTGATCTTTTCATTGGCTTGAGAAGGTCGTAGTAGGGCCATGACTAATCACAATTTAATTAATTGCTTGTGTGTGTGTATGTGTTGCATGCTAGAATAGAGTAATTAATTAGTACTTTAACGATTAGATTAGATCTAAACCGCGTATATGATGCGCCACGACTACATTAGATCTAAATCAAGTATATGCTACACATCAATGATTAGATTAGATTTAAATTACGTCAACTCGAAATGCCTACCATGCCATGATACCCATCACTACCTTGATCACATGTTGTTGTTGAATCTGCCAAAGCAAAGCAACGCATATTATCTTGGTAGGGTGCAGAGGGAGAATCTTGGTCCTGCCTATCAACGCATGGGTGAGTACAAACTCAATTAGATTCAGTAAAACTAGTTAAACTCAATTGGATCGGGTTTAACTATAGACATTTTCCAATGGTTGGTAGATAGGTCAAAATCACATTTATATTAACTCTTAGGGGATTTAGCCAAAGCTAACTCAAGTTTTAATATACATGCGGATCTTGATCCTATAAACAAGAGTTGCATAGAGATGTAATTGGTAATTAGTTACCTAGCGATCATACTAAGTCTTGGGCGATTTAGCCAAAGCTAACTCAAGGCGTAGTATGATGTGGATCTTGTCTCGCAAGAATTATAGCCAGTTGGTTAGAATCTAGTAGGTGTGGTTTGACCACATCCACTATAATTCAGTGAGAGCATCATTTAGTTAAAGGCCTAATTAAATAATTAGTGGAATATGAACACCTTCTCCCTGTTATAGATTGCCATGTTGTCAAACATGAACACCTTCTCCCTGCGTTCTATCCTTGATAAGGACAAGCTCAATGGAGCTAACTTCCTAGACTGGTACAGAAACCTGAGAATTGTTATCACACAGGAACGAAAACTATACGTCCTAGAGCAACCCATTCCCGAGGCACCTCCTGCCACTGCCACGCGAGCTGACCGTGATGCTTATAAGAAGCATCAAGATGACGCATTAGATGTGTCCTGTCTCATGCTCGTGACCATGAACTATGAGCTTCAGAAGCAACACGAGTTGATGGGTACTTATGATATGGTTGAACATCTTCGTCAACTATATCAAGGACAAGCTAGGCACGAGAGATTCGAGATCTCTAAGGCACTGTTTCAGTACAAGATGCAAGACGGGATTCCCTTAGGTCCATATGTACTCAAGATGATTAGGTACATAGAAAACCTTCAAAGGTTAGGATTCCCCCTTGGCCAAGAGCTAGCCACTAAATTGGTCTTGCAATCCTTGCCAGAGAGCTACAGTCAATTCGTCATGAACTACAACATGAATGAAATTGACAAACCACTGCCTGAGCTTCTGAGTATGTTGAGAACTGCTGAGATCAACCTTAAGAAGCTTAATCCCAACTCCATTTTGATGGTGCAAAAGGGCAAAGGCAAGGGAAAGCCTAAAGGTAAGGGAAAGTCGCAACCCAAGGGCAAAGGCAAGACACTGAAACCCAAAGGAGGGGTTGCCAAGGATGCTACCTACTTCCACTGCGGTCAGATCGGGCACTGGAAGAGGAACTGCAAAGTGTACCTGGAAGATTTTAAGAAGAAAAGAAGTGAGACTTCTACTTCAGGTATATATGTTATAGAAGTTAATCTCTCTATTTCTTCATCATGGGTTTTAGATACCGGATGTGCTTCTCACATTTGTACTAATGTGCAGGCGTTGAGAAATAGCAGGGCATTGGCGAAGGGCGAGGTGGACCTATGAGTAGGCAATGGAGCACGGGTTGCTGCTGTTGCTGTAGGGACTTACTATCTATCTCTGCCCTCTGGGATTGTACTATAACTAGATGAATGTTGTTATGTGCTTGCTCTTACTAAGAACATAATTTCGGTTTCTTGTTTGGAGAAGAAAGGTTTTCATTTATAATAAAGAACAAATGTTGTTTAGTTTATTTAAATGATATGTTCTATTGTAGTGCACCTCTGATGAACGGACTCTATATTCTAGACTTAGAGAACCCCATCTATAACATAAATACCAAAAGGTTCAAATCAAATGAAATGAACCAAACCTATCTTTGGCACTGTCACTTAGGTCATTTAAATGACAAACACTTGTCCTAGCTCAACGAAGATGGTTTTCTGGAGTCATTTGATTTTGAATCATATGAGACATGCGAGTCATGCCTACTAGGTAAGATGACCAAGACTCCCTTTAGTGGACACAGCAAGAGAGTGACTGACTTGTTAGGACTTATACATAGTGATGTATGTGACCCTTTCAATGTTGCTGCTAGAGGTGGTTATAGGTACTTCATTACCTTTACTGATGACTTCAGCAGATATGGTTATGTGTATTTGATGACACATAAGTCAGAATCCTTTGAAAAGTTCAAAGAATTAAAGAATGAAGTACAAAACTAGCTTGGCAAGAGTATTAAGATAATTCGATCAGATCGAGGTGGAGAATACCTTAGCCATGAGTTTCATGACTATCTAGCTGAGTGTGGGATTCTATCCCAACTCACTCCTCCTGGAACACCACAGTTGAATGGTGTATCCGAAAGGAGGAATCATACCCTATTAGATATGGTACGGTCTATGATGAGTCATACTAATCTTCCTAT
Source organism: Zingiber officinale (assembly GCF_018446385.1). Lineage (NCBI taxonomy): Eukaryota > Viridiplantae > Streptophyta > Magnoliopsida > Zingiberales > Zingiberaceae > Zingiber > Zingiber officinale. Next base: position 57,142,037 of record NC_055988.1, on the reverse strand, counting down.
ATCTCTTTGGGGCTATGCTCTGGACACAGCAGCCTTCATACTCAACCGTGTTCCATCTAAGGCTGTGATAAAGACACCATATAGGATATGGACTGGGAGAGATGCCCAGGTGTCATTTATGAGGATTTGGGGTTGTGATGCTTACGTTTGATGTCAAGTCTCAGACAAACTAGGACCCAAATCCGATAAGTGCTATTTTATTAGATATCCCAAGGAAACGAAGGGATATTACTTCTATATTCCCAGTCAACACAAAGTAGTTGTGGCTAAGACTGTGGTATTTCTAGAAAGAGACTTTGTTTCTAGAAAAACTAGTGGGAGTACGTTCAATCTTGAAGAATTTCAGGATATGGAACATAGCACTGAAGCCTTGATGGAAGTTGAACTGGAACCACAAAGTGTTGTGGATGATGAGATTGTTCCACAAGGAGTAGAGGAAAAACAACCAGTTCAAGTAAACATACCTCTTTATAGGTCTGATAGGGTACGTTGTCAGCTTGAGAGATACTCATTTCTCTTGTCTGACCATGATGACGCTATGCTCTTTGAGAATGAGCCTACCTCTTATCACGAAGCTGTGATGAGACCAGATTCTGAGAAATGGCTAAAGGCCATGTGATCTGAAATGGAATTCATGTACACCAACCAAGTATGGACTTTGGTTGATCCACCTGAAGGGGTTAAATCTATTGGGTGTAAGTGGGTCTTTAAGAGAAAGACTAACTAGAATGGACTGATATATAAGGGTCGTCTGGTAGCTAAAGGTTTCAACCAAATTCATGGTATTGACTATGATGAAACCTTTTCTCCAGTAGCGATGTTTAAGTCCATTTGGATCATGCTTGCTATTGCAGCATACCACGATTATGAGATCTGGCAGGTGGATGTCAAAACCGCATTTCTGAATGGAAACCTATTCGAGGATTGTGAACATGACACAACCTGAGGGTTTTGTAGATCCACAGCATACTGGCAGAGTATGCAAGATGCATAAGTCCATTTATGAACTAAAGCAAGCTTCTCGGAGCTGAAATCTTCGATTTGATGATGCAATCAAACAATTTGGTTTCATCAAGAATAAAGATGAACCCTGTGTCTACAAGAATATTGTAGGGAACACAGTTGTCTTCCTTGTATTGTATGTGGATGACATACTACTCATTGGGAACAGCATCTCTTTGCTGCAGTCTGTAAAGACTTGGCTAGGGAATTGTTTCTCGATGAAGGACTTAAGTGAAGCAACCCATATTATAGGCATACAGATCTATAGAGATAGATCTAAGAGATTGCTTGGCCTAAGTCAGAGTACATATGTTGACAAGGTAATACTACGGTTTGCCATGCAGAATTCTGAGAAAGGATTTCTGCTGATGTCACATGGTGTGAGTCTTTTGAAGACTCAAAGTCCCTCTTCTAGAGAGGAGAGAGACCGCATGGATACGATCCCTTATGCCCCAGCCATTGAATCTATCATGTACTCCATGCTATGTACTCATCCTGATGTTTCGTATGCTTTGAACATGACAAGCAGATACCAGTCAGATCCAGGTGAAAGTTACTAGATAGCAATCAAGAATATTCTTAAGTACTTAAGAAGGACTAAAAAATATTTCTTGATATATGGAGGAGATGATGAGCTAGCTGTAAAGGGTTACAGTGATGCCAGTTTCCAAACTGACCAGGATGATTATAGATCACACTCTGGTTTCTTGTTTTACATAAATGGTGGTGCTGTGAGCTGGAAGAGTTCGAAGCAAGACATAGTTGTTGATTCTACAACAGAGGCCGAGTATATTGCTGCATTAGAAGCAGCAAAGGAGGCAGTTTGGATCCGCAAGTTCATTACTGAGCTTGGAGTGGTTCCTAGCATAGCCGATCCGATAGAGCTCTATTGTGACAACAATGGAGCAATTGCACAGGCTAAGGAACCTCGCTCACACCAGCAGACCAAATACATACTACGACGCTTCCATCTCATTCGAGAGATCATCGATAGAGGAGATGTGAAGATTTGCAGAGTACCCACAGAGCCTAACATCGCTGATCCCTTGACCAAGGCTTTGGCACAGAGAAAGCATGATAGTCACACTAGGTTATTGGGCCTTAGAGCCTACACCGATTGGCACTAGTGCTAGTGGGAGATTGTTAGTTAGAGCCCTAGAGCCAATCATATGATAATTGTTGTATGAACTAATTGTATCATATTCCTATGTATATAAAGGCATTTCTTTTGGTTATTATACTTACTTGTATTGGTGTCAAATAACTAAGTATAATATCGTCCTTAAGTAGATGGTTCTTACCTATATCAATCGATTGGTTGAATCGATAGTGAGATGATATAGGGAACACTACTCTTAATCATTCCTAGTCAAGTATTAACATTCAGGGACAATATTAATGTGATGAGACTAGCATGTAGGTCAACTCGATGACTTGATCTCACAAGTCATGGATATAGAGTTATCAAGTTGACACATGGGTATGCATTGGAGAATGTATACTGAATGACCCACCATGAGAAAGTATCATGGATCGTTGTATGAGTGTCATATACTTTCTCATGTGGCTATTAGTATGACTATTAGTCCTTGGACCTGAAGTCACCAAGGTTCCCTACATAAGGAGTTACATACTTTGGCTTCGTCAAACGTCACCCGTAACTGGGTGGACTATAAAGGCGATTACTGGGTATGTAACAAATTATGCGGAGGGATGTGAGTGATGTAGATGGGATCTATCCCTCCTATATAACGGGAGTGACATCGTTATTCTTGATAGAGTGAGACCACTAAGTGCATGGCCATGCCCAAATGAGTCAATATGAGATATTGAGCTCATTTGATTATAGTGAGTCTACTTGGAGTTCAAGATTTAGATTGATTAGAGGATGACACCGTCTATGCCTCAAATTGATCAACCAAGATGTCAAGGATAGAAGGACACTTGTCATATATTGTGAAAAGTCACAATTAGTTGTCACAAGGTGATGTTGGATCTCAACATTCTTGTAACTTGGGTAGTAATGATGTGTTGCTAGATACCGCTCATTACTTATGCTTCTAAATGGGTTTAGGAGCATTACCAACGTTACAAGAACCTATAGGGTCACACACAAAGGACAATTAGATCGAGAATAGGTTTATATGATGAACCAAGAGGAGTAGATTCATGTGATGAACCAAATTGGATTAAGAGTAATCCAAATTAAACTAATTGAGTTGGACTCAATTTAGTTCATGTGTTAAATGAGTCTAATTTGAACTTGGATTCATTGAGTCAATTTAATTAAATGAATAGAGATTCATTAAATTAAAATTGACTTGGACCAATGGTTAGATTTGATCAACCATGGGAGAGAAGTGGTCAAATTTGACTTGACTTAAGAAGGAAGATGAAAGGTCGAGTTTGACTTGCACATTGCCACCTCATTTGTGAGTTGGCATTAGGTGTAACGCTCGCCCTCCCTGCTACTCAAAGGGATGGGGGGGCTACTTACTTAACCATTCCAGGATACATGCATATTTAAAATTTCTTTCTTATAACATAAAGCAGCGGAAATGTCATAAAGTTATACTGGAATGTAACATAAATACAAATGGTTCATGTCTAACATAACAACATATTATAGCAGGTCTTATTTGTCTCTGCCGAGCCACTGCCACACACACCTCCTTGCCTCTCCTGCAGCTCCCTTAGATCATCCATCCCTTGCCTCTATCTGTGGTACAAGGAAGTAAGCTATGAGCACACGAGCTCAGTAAGATTCTTTCCTACTCACAAAAAAACCATATCTCAAGCATAATCATATAAGCATATCATCATTGAAAACATAATCATCTATCAATATGTGATGTGAGCATAGTTCCTAATCATAACATATCCTTATGAACCATGTTTCTAACATATCATAAAAAAAAGGATCATATGAGGTGAGTCATGAGAAACATAACATATCATCAGATTTCATGAAACATAAAAGAACATATCATATATGAATGGGTGCATTATGCAAAATGTCCTTTTTAAAACATATGCCATGTCGAGTGCAAGATGTCTTTAAACATATCTTTTAATACTTACATATAATATCATCATCATGAGGGCCCAACTTGTACCACATACATACATAAATGCGCGCAATCCCTAGGACAGGGTAGCTAGCTCCGAACCTACTAGGGATCTAGATCCGTTCATAGTCTGTCGGCCTAGGGGCGTACTAAGGAGCTCATCCCTTTTTACTAGACCCGTTTATAGTCCGTCGGTCTAGGGGCGCTTATGGAGCCCACCCTTGGTACAAGCCATACAAAGTAAAGTACATCTCATGCATATCATATCATCATAACTGTCATATCATATCATCATAGATGTCATGCTCTTGTCTTAACATGAAGAGTGCTCTTAATCCCAACTTAAGGGAAGCAACTCTTTGCCATTTTCTTATCATATCATAAGGCATACATTCTTGGCACATAGCCATCATATAAAACCATTATCATGCTTGGTTCATAAGCTTACATAAATGAGCATGCAACATATTTGAAATCATACATGCTTGAGTACATAGTCATCATAAGAATCATATCATGCATATTTCATAACATACATAAATAGACATGCTACTGGTCTTGTCATAAAGCATGCATACTTAAACGTAAAACATATCATAAGGGTCATCATCATGCATAATTCATGAGCATCCTTAATTAAGTACATAAATTATCGTAGGCAACCATAATCATACATGGAAAACATTTACTAACATCTCCTAGTTCATATTCTAGTATGTGAGACACCTAGCAAAGTCATGATTGGGTCTCTAACCCTAGTTTCATATGGTGGTCGAGAGTCACCATGCTAAGTTTTTAGGTTACAACTACATATAAGCATGTGAACCTTAAATCAAATTCATGTCATAAGATAATAAGAATATCATGAGCATAGGTAGTAGGTTCTAAGCTTCCTAGCCCTTTTAACTTAGTTGTGGCCGAACCCCTAAGAGCATGGAATTAAGTTCTACATGAGCATCAAAATAACAAACTACCTTCATATAATATCATAAGGAAATTTCATGAGCTTGCTATGTTTAAGTTTAAACTTTCTTGAATCCTAGATTATAGTTATGGCCGAGTGTTCATAAAAAAAAATAACTTCTAAGCAACATACAACATGAATACTTAGCTAATCTCATAACATATCATAAGAAGTCTATGAACATACTAAATTAGGTTTGGAGCTTCATGAACCCGAAGAATTCATCATGGCCGAAACTTCATCAAATAGGAAATGAACTTCTAAGCAACATATAAGCATGAATTTCTAGAAAATTTTATAACATATCCTAAGAAAGTCTATGAGCATACTAACTTAGGTTTTGAGCTTCATGAACCCTAAGAATTCATCATGGCCGAAACTTCATCAAATAGGAAATGAACTTCTAAGCAACATATAAGCATGAATTTCTAGCAAATTTTATAACATATCATAAGAAAGTCTATGCGCATACTAACTTAGGTTTTGAGCTTCATGAACCCTAAAAAGTTATCATGGCCGAAACATCATACAACAAGAAGTAGACTTCTAAGCAACCTATGAACATGAATACCTAGCCAATTTGATAACATATCACAAAGAAGCCTATGAACATGCTAAATTAGGTTTGGCGCTTTATGAAACCCTAAAACTCTATCATAGCTGAAACTTCATAAGCTAAGAAGTAAACTTCTAAGCAACATGTAAACATGAATCTCTAGCTAATTTCATAACATATCATAAGGAGGTCTATGAGCATACTAACTTAGGTTTTTTTTTTTTTTTTTGAGCTTCATGAACCCTAAAAAGTTATCATGGCCGAAACCTTCTCAAGCAAGAGTTAAACTTCTAAGCAACATATAAACATGAATCTCTAGCTACTTTCATAACACATCATAAAGAAATCCATGAGCAAGGTAAATTAAGTTTTAAGCTTCATGAACCCTAAAATTTCATCATGGCCGAAACTTCCTCAAGCAAGAAATAACTTCTAAACAACATATAAACATGAATCTCTAGCAAATTTCATAACACATCATAAATAAATCCATGATCATGTTAAATTAGATTTTAAGCTTTATGAACCCTAAATTTTCATCATGGCCGAACCTTATAAAAAAAAAGAAGGTCAATAACATATTAATAAGAAGATCAAACTTAAACATCATATAACATAATTTTTTTTTACTAAATTCATATCATAACCTACTAAGATTCATGAGCATGGTTTCTTCTCTTTTTATTTTTATTTTCAAGAGTTCAAATCTTTCGAAAATACCGTAAGCGACTTGTACCACAGGTGAGGGAATACTTACATCCTTATTTGATTTACTTAAGGGGAAATATCTTGCTTGTGGAGTCTTCCTAGAGAGGGGCCCTCCTTTGTTTTTGGATTTCGGCAAGGAGAGGTGAGGAGAGATCTTGGTCATGGTGAGGAGGAGGAGGGAGGAGGAAGAGGAGAAAATGAGTTTTCCTCTTTAATTTCCCTTTTATTCATCATGAGAGAAGGATGGGAAAATGTACTTTTCCTTCTTCTTTCTTTTATTTCTCCTTAATGAAAAGAGGAAGCAAGAATCCTCTTTTCTTTTGAGAGGGAGAAGGCAACTCTAACTTCTCCCTCTCAATGAAAAAGCTCTTTTCTTACTCTTAACTATATTGTTACTTCTCTCTTTAATAATAACTTCTCTTAGTCTATTGGTTAACACCTACATATATCTAGTAAGAGGTCCAAGGTTCAAGCCTTGGTCATCTCTTTTTGGTTCTATTTTATTTTATTATTTTCGCACATTTACACAATAGGCCTATTTTTATTCATGATAAAAAAATATATCTAAAATCTTGCTAAGTACTCCATGGGTGTTACATTAGGTGGGCCAATGATGATGTTCCACATCATCAAGGTTGGTTTATGTGTGTGTCACCTCATGAGGGAAATCAAGAGTTGTGACTCTTGGAATTCCATGGAATTTAAAACTCCTCATGAAGTGGTCGACCACTATTCAATGGTTGTTTTTTTCATTTTTGTTTTGTAACTCCATCTTTTTCCTCCTTGGTTTCTTCTTCTTTCCCTCTCCTCCACCTTGGCCGAAACCTACAAGGGTGCTAGCACACTCTAAGGTTTCTTCTCCACCTTTTTTGTTCGTGTGGTTACACATAGAGGGGTGTTCACTTGACACCCTTGAGATCCGGGGAACCTTGGACGAGCGGGATAAGCGAAGGGCATCGCATCAAAGGTATAAACTCCTAAACATGTAGATCTAAAGTAGATCTAGGATTAGAAAACTTGTACACGTAAAATTTTAATATTCGCACGAATCCGGTGGCATGGGATTTCGAGGTTTCCGCAATCCAAAAGCGGTTTTTATGGCTTGAAAATCCCTTCAAACATGACATAAACACTTCATTGAATAAGAAAATATACAAATACATAGTTCATGCATCTCATCACATCATAGTTACTTCATAGATCCTAGATTGAGAGAATTTACTCCATAGCAAAGAATAAATAACCAAGAGATAATAAGTATAACATCTACAACTCAAAACATAGATTAAGAGAGAAGAGAATGCTTATCGATGTGTGTTTGGTCTTCTAGGTTGGATATCTTACTTCGGAGATAGATGGATTGTCAAGGAATGGAGGTGGATGGAAACTATAGGGTTTTCCCCAAAGGGGAGAACCCTTCCCCAAGGAGAGGGATGAAGTCCCAAATCCAAGATGAGTAAAAGAATTGAGTTCTTGACCCTTTTATACTTCCTCCAAACTGTCTAGATTAGCTAGGATTACAAGGGTCTATAAAATAGGTTCTTCACTCCTTAAACCAGGTTTTTTGTGATTTACCCTAAACTAAAAGTTATATCCATTAAAATTATCTATATTCTGATATTTGGATCAAACCCTGGTTCCAACCAAACTGAAAGTTATGATGGTTCAAAGTTAACCATGTTATTCTCTATTGGATCTAAAAAAAAGTTATAGATCTTGAAATTCTCTACATTTCAGTATAAAAATAGCATGTAACTCCAACTGATCAGAAAGTTATGGCTATTTCAAAATCAGTGTACAGTATGCCCAGATTCAGCATAACCCTATTTTCATGCCACATGGCCCCCTCATGTTCTTTGCCACATGGCCGTACCTTGAGGCATAGTCGTGGCTTGAATGGCCATTGGTGAGGGGGCACGACCGTGCCATTTGGCATGGCCAAGCCTTGAATCAGCTCTAGAAAATTAGCGTGGCTGTGTGAAACCACACAACCTTCCCTTTCTTTGCCTTTGTGGGAGAGGGTCATACCTCAAGGCAAGGCTATCCCTGGCTTTTCCACGGGAGAGGGCACACGACCATGCTAGGGGGCATGGTTAGGCTGCTAGATCTTCATAAGTTACGTCAATGTGTGTTTTTGCTCTATTTTTGCTCCAAATGGCATCCTGTCAATCAAAACATACAATGAATAGATCTTCAAATAAATAGAATGGAAATATAATATAATAATAAAATAAGGTGCAATAAATATAGATTATGCTCATGGAATACAAATAGATGTGCATTAAAGTATGCCAAAACCTATATAATCTTTGCACATTAAACAACTTGATTAAAACTACTTCAAAACTAAATCAAACAATCGAAAGTGGTAAAAAACTAAGAAATGAAAGACTTGGGATGTCTCCAAAGAAGCACTTGTTTAAGGTCATTAGGTCGACCCCTTATTTGGGTATTTAAATCTCACCCTTGGAGGAGTGAGATATTTTAGAACCCTCTTGCTAAGGATTTTTGGCCTTGCATCTATCAAAAATCTTGCTTGTTGAGGAGCAAGGTACTTGCTTTCTCTATGTCTCAAGCCATCCTTAAATTTTCTCATATTCACACGGTTCCCACAAAATCATCCACGTGATTGCTGTGAAAAGTATGTCCTACGACAACCATGCTCATGAAAATATTAATTAGTAGTTTCAGATATATCAAATGAAATTTTATCTACATCAATCATAAAAGTGAGTAAATCATCAAACATGGTTACATGTGTAGTTAGGAAAGATTCTAGATATGGTGGTGGTGCCACTAAAAGAGGTGATTCTTGGGGTTTTACCTCCATTGCATAAGTCTCTACCCTTCCATTATCGACAAGTTTAGTTCCTGCAACATCCATAGTGTTATGTGGTTGTAGGAAACACTATACAAAAATTAACATCAATAATAGGAGTAACAATAATATCAGTAGACACAAATAAATATTTTTTAAGTGCATTCATCATGGCTTTATTCGCTTTATTTTGTGCTACAATAAAATTTCCACACTTGATTTATAAGTTGTGAAACTTACTACAATTATTGGTTGTATGTCCTATTGTTTCACACATCTCATAATATGACTGTTGTGGCCTATGAAAGTAATCAGGAAGGATTCTCCATTTTTTCTCATACCCTCCATATGCATGATCAAAAATCATCGGTCAATCATCTATATCATGCCAATCTACACTACAAATTTGACAATAAAGATTAGAAAATTTTACAGCATTAAATTGATTAAACCATTGATTTTGAGCATCCATTTTTCTTTATCAGAGAAAGAAAAGAAAATACAAAAAAAGAGAGGCAAAAAAAAATCTAGATAAACCATATTGTTATCCAACTAATATTGATTGACATAGTCCCCGACAACGGTGCCAAAAACTTGATGGTGTGTAAATTTACAAGTGCACAAAAGTATCGTCAAGTAATAAAAGATTGAATACATAGGTACTGTGAATCAAGTACTAGTCAGAATAGCAAAATAGATTATCTAGGCAATCTCAGATAGTTGAAGTGATAAACAAGCTAGGGAGAATGAGAGAGAGAGAGTTGAGAGAGAGTGAGAGATCTGAGCCTGAGAGAATTGTGGGAGAGACGAAGAGATCAAAGTAAGTGGTTAGAGAGATTATAGAAGGTTTAGTAGTGAAGGCAATTCTTGGACTTTGATTTCACCCAAATGATTGTAACCATCTAATCTATGTTTGGTTTCCTATCCTCAATGGTATTTATGTAGGTAGACCATTTATGGTATTCAATGTGATCTTTTAGTACTACAATGACGTACCATCCCTAATGATCATCTACTTTCTAAAGGATCGCAACTAGTGATCAGAAACTGGTGGGGGGGGCCTGTCACAAGATCCCTCGACCTCTAAATAACCAATTTTCCTGCTGCATGACAACAAATTAGGTTTGGTTCATTAAATTCTATGATATCCTAGGGTTCCTCACGGCATACCGGGTTACACTTTTATATCCAACACTGCGTCTCAATTTTCTATGGATCGGAGAGTCAGATTCTCCTTTTGGTTCATCCCCAAACCCTCATGGGATATACATCTTGTGCTTTTAGCATTGAAATCATGTTATTAAGGTAGATCCGGATCATAAACATATATTTTATCAAACAAGAAACATACAAACATATAGATTAAATGAAAAGATGTTTACATATAAAAAAGACTACTCCCTACATCCTAGATTTAAGAGAATTACTCCATTGCAATATAATTATAAATCAAAGACACTAATAAAAGCATTAATACAATCCAAATCAGAGAATAGAGATGAAAAAAATGCTTAGAGAGAAGATTCCCGATGTCTTCGGTATAGTTCCTTGCTCCAAAGGTGGACGGACCGTCTTGATGGAAGAGGATGACTCCCCTTGGGTTTCCCCTAGAGAGGAAAACCCTCTCCCAAGGAAGTGGATGAAGTCCTCCCATCTATCTCCCCAATCCAAATGAGGAGAGCTCCTTTTATAGTGCAGAAAACTGGACACCCAACACGAGTTGTGCCACTGGGCACGAGCACCCATACCAGGCATGGGAGCTTTGGATCTCATGGAACATGACCCGTGCTACTGGGCACAGGTGAAAGAGGCAAAGTGGGACACAACCTATGATGCTTGGCACGAGTATCCATGGCAGGTCGACCGAGTCAAGCACGGCCTGTGCCACTAGGCATGGGCACCTGCGACAAGCTGGCCGAGTGGGGCAACGCCCTTGCCGCTAGGCACGAGCACCCGTGTCTGATCATGGAGTCTCCAAACTTGATCTCCTTCCTCCAATTTCACTCTAATTCATGTCCTTGTCAATAAAATACACGAGAGCAGTAGTTAGGAGTAATAAAGTACGAAAATGAAACATAGAGTTAAAATATCACAAATCAAACATGCAAAACTAGGTCAAATATAGCATGAAAATAATATGAAAACCTTATATTCTTCACACTTATCACTAGCCAATCATAAAGGTTATATATCACATCATCAATAAATTCATATACTTCATCTAGGTTTTTATTCATCAAAGAACTACCTGTAGCTAAATCTAATAGAGTCTTATATAAGAAAGATATTCCATCATAGAATATATGGATTATCAGCTATTCTTTCAAGCCATGATGAGGGCACTCATGCAACAGACCTTGAAATCTCTCTTGTGCCAAGCACAATGATTCCTCATCTATCTATACAAAACTCATGATTTGTTTCCTTAGTTTGTCAGTTTTGCTCGGTGGTAAATACTCGTTCAGAAAACATAGTTGTAGCTCTTCCCATGTTATGATGCTTTCCGAAGGAAGATAATGCCACCAAATCTTAGCTTTATCCTTTAGGGAGAAAGGGAATCCCCATAGCTTGATAGCATCACTATAAATATGGTTTAAGATTATGGTATTGCAATAGTAGATAAAGTTCTATAAGTGTGAATATAGGTCCTCCTTGATTGCTCCTCCAAATTGCTTTTTTTTTGTATTAGAGCAATCAATCCTGGATGAAATTCAAAGTTTTTTATATCAATCGAAGGTTGTACAATGGAAGATCTCACTCTTCCAATTATGGGTGTGGAAAAAGCTCTCAAAGGTGTGTTACTATCATCAATGCTAGTTGAACCCAACATCCTTGTTGAACTAGAACTCATTATATAGAAAATACTTATTATGTTTTTGGAAACAAACACAATCACCTACTAAACAAAAATATTAAAAACTATAGGTATGTAGAATTTAAACAGTAAGAAAGAAAAAGAATAATTAAAGACAAGAAACAAAAATGCATAATGTATTAACAAAAGAAAAATATCTAGAGTAACTAAATCGCTAGTCAACTAATTTTAATAAAAAATAATCCTTAACAATGGTGCTAAAAACTTGTTGTTAATCCCGAAGTGCATGGAATTATCATAAAGTAATAAAAATATTGATCCTATAGGGACTGTTGATTAAGCACTAGTCGATTTAGCAAAAGAAGTTATTTAGATGATCAATAGTTAGTTTTACGAGTGCAAGAGAACAAGAGAGAGGGAAAGAGAGTTGAGAGAGAGAGAGTTAGGAGAGAGAGAGAGAAAGTGAGCAAGGGTGAATGAATGGTACTAGAGATGATTCTAAGATTTCGATTTCACTATAATGCTAATTAATATCCCTATAAGTTGTTCATCACCTTACCTCGATACTTATATTCTTGTAAAGTTTCTAACCAAATATTGGTATGACCCTGCATAGATTGTACTAGAGAGTTTACACCAATATTTAACCCATTAAGTAAAGAAGGAACCCTAGAAAGTCTGGTTAAAGGGATACCCTAGGGCCCCCCAGTCATACAATTTCTAAAATTATCTCAATTACTTTATAACATTCGATTAATACTACTAAGTAAAAAAGGTAACATAGAAAGTCCAATTAAAGGGATACCCTCTGTCACTAAGGGTCCCCCGATTATACAGTCTAGATTACATAAGTCACTTCCTAACATTAAGTTGGGAAAACTTATTTAGTCAATCCCTTATAAAAGGGTGACTACTATTTCAAGTGATGCCCTTGAAAGTCTGATAAAAGGGATATCCTTTGTCACAGACCCGGTCATACAATCCAAAATATTTTCTCTACATGGTGATCAATCATGTATATCTAGATGCATTTACCATACATACATTTTGTCAAACATGAATAAGGCGCAATATAATAGAACAAGTTATAAATATATCATAGAATAGGGAAATGACCAAATACATAGTTCATAAATTATCATCATATAATAATTACTCCATACATCTTAGATTGGGAGAATATATTCTATCGAGAAGGAAGACACAACCAATAGACAAAGAAATAACATTCTACAACTCAATATATGAAATAAAGAGAAGAGAAATGCTTATCAAGGAATTTCGGCATTGTTGGAGGTGTTACCTTGCTCAGGAGGAGGATGGATCATCAAGAGGATGAAGATGGTAGCTCTAGGATTTCTCCTAGAGAGGAAAACCCTTCCCCAACGAAAAGGGTGGAGACCCTAAACCAAAAGATGATTTAAAAGGGAAGAAAAACCCCCTCTTATATGCATGGGGTATGCCCCTTGCCTATTCGCCACACGGTCATGCCTCATGGTGCAGCCTAGCCATGTAAGGCACAACCACAAATTGGCACAACCATCACATGGTCTTGCCTTAAAGCATGGCCTAACCGTGTAAAGCATGGTCTGGCCATGTAAAGCATAACCAGAGCAGGCATGGCCATGCCTCAGGGCATGGCTTGCCAGTGTGAAATCCTAGAAATAAGGCACGGGCCATGTCAAAAGACACGACTCCAATGTTGGCTCTGCTAGAGCGAGGCGCAGCCTACCCATGGGTTCTACTATAAATGCCTTAGATCGACTCATGGGAGACACGGTCGTGCCTCAATGCATGGCCATGTCATCTTGATGAAACACAGTCATGCTAAGGGGCACGACCATATTTGATGATTTTCTTCCAAAACTACTCCGATGTTCATTTCTGCTCTGTTTTAGCTCCAAAATGTGTCCTATCAATGAAACCATACAAAAAGAAGTTCTCTAAATAAAATGAGTAATCATACTGATAAAATGATAAAATAGAATATGATAATGTAAATCATAATCAAGAAATGTAGTGAATGTGCGTCAAATAATACATAAAAATATATATAATCTATACATATCACCGTCGGATACCAAAATGTTAAAGGGATCCTCTCTCGAATTGACTTATTTTCGATCGTCGACTAGTACCGAAGACAGAGACATGACTCTTGGCTTTGGAAGCTGTCTTGACAAAAGCTTGGCATGAATACGAGTAGAGGAAAACCTCGTTTTACTTGCTCACTGATTCCGATAAAGGTTAGCCTTGCAAGGCTAACAAACACTTTCTTCAAGATTCAAAATGAGCCCGTAGGTATAATTAAGTTGCCGTAAAATTTTATTATGTGGTAATGTCTGGCACCTGTGCATGCCCTTGTAGTTTTGATGTGCTATGTCATAATTTAGAAATTATTTACTACTTCCGTTCGGTGTTTTTGAAACATATCATTTACACACGTCGAAAATCCCCTACAAGTTGCATTAGAGCTAACTTGTACTTCAACATAATCGTAAAATTATTTTATGAGTTGTAGGTGGCCATAAATTTAATTTTGGAAATATTCCAAAAAAAATTGGAAATTCCAATTTTTGAATGTTTCCTAAATTAATAGGAAATTTAATTTTTTGGAAATGTTATGAAATTATTTTTATAAATTTCAATTTTAGAAATATTCTAAAATTATTTTAGTAATTCTAATTTTGGAAATTTTCTTAATTTGATTAATAAAATTTAATTTTGGAAAGATTCCAAAATTATTAAGAAATTCTTATTTGGAAAGATTCCTAATTAATTATATTTTTAATTGAGAGTAAGTTCCTAAATAAAATATGTAATTGAATTTAGAAATTATTTTCTAATTTAATTAAGAGATCTTGATTTTTGAAAATCAATTTCTTATCATATTTTATTTTTAAATAAAATTATGACAACTTTGACAAAATGAATGTCATGTCATATTGTATGTCATGTAGATACATCAAGGATTAATGTATTTATGTCATGCGTGCGATGTGTTATGTCATCATTTATATCATACGTATAATGTCATTTAGATAGTGCATTTGTATGATTACATTGAGACCTAAAACCCTTACGCAAAAATATTAAAGTTTACACCTTTTCTTAATATGGTGAGAACCAGAGTCTAATTTCTTGTTTGGGTTATTGGACTCACTCCAAGTTCACCTGAAATTAGATATGTTTGAACCATTAAGATATGATCTAATGATTAACGGGTTAACTTTATCTTAAATTATTAGCTTGCTGGACTCACTCCAAGGTTAATATGGATAGAGGTGAAGTTGGGTGATATACATATGATGTATACTTGTTAATGCGTTAACATCCCAATATTTATGCGAATATTCAATTAGTTCACAGCATAATGTAATAGTTATGTATAAGTAATACATGATCAGTATATGTTATACCTACCACTGTAGCTAAGAATGACTTGTTGGACTCACTCCAAGCTTGTTCTTATCTATAGTAGATATCAACTTACTTGGAGAAAACCTACAATCTCCCAAATTCAAAATAAGGGATCTTCAATTTGATAAATAAGTAAGATTTTTAAATGTATGTAAATTGTTTACATTTACATCGTAAAAAATTTCTCTCATGTTTGCTCAATTATGTATTTCTAGTTTATGAGAATCAAAAATATTTTCTTTGAATTTGTGCTCAACTTTGGAAATGAACAAATTAACCTGGACGAACTTCTTGGATTGCCTTTGCAACTTGAGTATTGCTCTCAAGGCCAAGAAAGAAGAACTGACTCCAAAGGATCGACATTACCATTATAGTAAGATGGAACATTGGAGAAGAAATAACAAGATTTATCTTGAGTGCATAAAGAAGAGAAAGGCATTCAATGCCCTATCTCACTTAGATATCTTTAAGATTGAATACTATTTCTTCAAACATTTAGTATTGGATATCGAGTGTGCCTCACATATATGTAATCACATAAGTGGCCTAAACAATAGTAGACGACGAGATGATCAATTAGCCCCCTACACATGGCATTGTTACTTTGCCCATATAAGTGAGAAATTCATGTCTGAATTACATAAGTGTGAAATGTTAGAATCATTTGAATTTGATTCATATGATAAACGCACTTCATGCTTTAAAGGCAAGATGAATAAGTTACCTTTTAAAGAAAAGATGAATGAGAGAATGGTATATTGAGCCTTATACATACTAATGTATGTGGACCTATGTCAACTTATCCTCTAGGAGGTTATAGCTACTTCATCACCTTCATCGATGATCACTCATGATTTGGGTATGAGTATTTATTTAAATACAAGTCCTAGGGCTTTGAAAAGTTTAAAGAATTTAGACATGAAGTAGAAAATCATCTTGGCAAAGGTTTAAAATACTTCAATCCAATTAAGGTGGTGAATAATTAAACTAAGAGTTTCAAGATTATCTCAGAGACAATGGGATATTGTCACAAAGGACTCCGCCTTATACATCACAAAATAATGGTGTGTCTGGAAGGTGAAACCAAACATTATTGGACATGGTTAGGTCAATGATGAATCATGCGAGTCTTCCCAAATCCTTATGGGGTTACACACTCGAGACAACTATTTATGTAACGACCCGGCCCCTTGGGCGGCCTAACTGGCGACCCATTTGGCGACCCCTTGGCGGTCCCTTGGGCGGCTCAACTAGCAGCCCAACTGGCGATCCCTTATGTAGTCGACCGATGACCCTCGGTCTTGCCGATACTCACTAGGTCTTCCCACCCCTAGCCAGTGGATTTTTGTCTTCCCCAGGATTCAAACTCTAGACCTCTAGGCTAAGTACTAGAGTTTATGAATCCTGATAGCCAAGGGATTCATAAATTTATTGTAACGACCCAACCCCTCGGCCCCTTGGGCGATCACAATGGCGGCCCCTTGGCGGTTCCTTGGGCGGCCACAATGGCGGACCAACTGGCGACCCCTTATGTCGTCGACCGATGACCCTCGGGCGTGTGACGTTACTCAAAAGTTCTAACCACCCCTGGTCAGTGGATTTTTACCTTCCCAGGATTTGAACTCTAGACCTCTAGGATAAGTACTAGAGTTTATGAATCCTAGTAGCCAAGTGAGCGGTACTCACTTGGCTACCAGGATTCATAAACTCTAGTACTTATCCTGGAGGTCTAGAGTTTGAATCCTGGGGAAGGCAAAAATCCACTGGCCAGGGGTGTGAAGAACTTGTGAGTAACGACACACGCCCGAGGGTCATCTGTCGACGACATAAGGGGTCACCAGTTGGGCCGCCATTGTGGCTGCCCAAGGGACCGCCAAGGGGCCGCCTAATGGGCCACCATTGTGGCTGCCCAAGGGGCCAAGGGGTCGGATCCCATTTGGCGGCCCAACTGGTGGCCCAACTGGCGACCCCTTATGTCGTCGACCGACGACCCTCGGGTGTGTGCCGTTACTTACAAGTTCTTCCCACCCCTGGCCAGTGGATTTTTGCCTTCCCCAGGATTCAAACTCTAGACCTCTAGGATAAGTACTAGAGTTTATAAATCCTGATAGCCAAGTGAGCGCCTGGCCAGGGGTGGGAAGAACTTATAAGTAACGACACACGCCCGAGGGTTGTCGGTCGATGACATAAGGGGTCGCCAGTTGGGCCGCCTTTGTGGCCGCCCAAGGGACAGCCAAGGGGCCGCCTAATGGGCCGCCATTGTGGCCGCCCAAGGGGCCGATTGGTCGGGTCGTTATAATTTACTTGCTAAACTGAGTCCCGAGCAAGACGGTTTTTATTACTCCATTTGAGAAATTGACAAGTAAGAAACCTCACCTATCTTATTTGAAGATATGAGGTTGTTCTACTTATGTGAAGAGGACTGCATCAGATAAGTTAGATCTCTATTTATTGGATATCCTAAGGGAACTAGATATTACCAATTATATCATTACTTAGAACAAAATGTGTTTATTTCAAGGCATATTGTATTCCTAGAGAAATATTTTCTCTTGTAGGAAAATAGTGGGAGTAAGGTTGAACTAAGAGTAGTTCAAGTAACTCTAATAGACATAGAAGAGATGCCTAATCAAGAATCACTGTTGATGACTCATTGAGATGAGATAACAGCTGAACCTGTTGATACACCATCTCTTCATAGATATAGTAGGACAAGTCTAATTCCTAAGAGATATAGATTTCTCATAAGTGAATCAAAAGATATGTTACTCATTGAGGATGAGGAGCCTACTAGTTATGAAGATGTTCTGAAAAGTTCAGAAAGGGACTCATGGTTGAAAGCCATGAAATTAGAAATATATTCCATGTATAAAAATCAATTTTAGAACTTGGTGGACTCATGGTTGAAGGTCTAGTACCTATTGGGTGCAAGTGGGATTTTCAAGAAGAAAAAACTGATATGGATGGTAATTTAATTATCTACAAAGCAAGATTGGTGTAGAAAAGCTATAGTTAAAAATATAGTATTGACTATGACGAAACCTTCTCACTAGTAGTCATGCTTAAATTCATTCGAATACTTCTGCCCATAGTAGCTCATCATGATTATGGGTATGACAAATAGATGTGAAAAATAATTTTCCTTAATAGAAATACATTCAAGTATGTGTATATGATACAACCTGAAAGTTTCATATTTGTTGACAAAAATAGAGTATGTAAGCTTCAATAGTCCACTTATGCATTAAAGCAAGCATCTATGAGTTGGAATATCGATTTTGATGAGATAATCAAAAGGTTTGATTTCTCACAAAATCTAGATGAAACCTGCATGTACATGAAGGTTAGTGGTGTTGATGCAGTAATTACCAATGGTCAAACTTAAGTTTTAATGAATGACAAATAGATTAAAATTAGGTGTTATGTTTATCTAACCTCTTTACTAAATGTGGAAGAATTGATAGGTCTAGAGGACCTGACATTAAGCTGAAACCCAGTTAGGTCTGATGACTTGATAATTGGCATGAAATTCAAATAGGTTAAGGATTGACCTGATATCTGGCAGGGAAGTCTAGCTTGGTCTGTGGAACATGACATCTGGCCGAAATCCAATAAGGTCTATGAACCTGACAACTGGCAGGAAGACCTAGTGGGTTAAAAGGCAAGTCAAGTTACTACAAATGGTAAGTGAAGGTAAGTCAATAGACAAGAGAGATCCGGTGAGGACGAGTCTCGGTGGGACTCTAGGCGTAGTTCAGCTTAGAGTCATTTTGGATGTCTAAGCTGAGACCATGACTAAATCCTAATCATGGGAAGACAGGATCTAAGTCAAAAATTGAATATATTTTTTTAATGTGCTAACCCTATTTTGTAGGGTAATTTTTGTTGCTTGAACTAACATATTTTACAAGAAATCACAATTGCAAGTTAGCTGAAAAGGGGCCTCATTGGAGGCCCCCGGTGGTGGTCCGGGTGCCTGGAATAGGCCTATAAAAGGGGCTTTGACCAGAAGCTTTAGGATATCATTCACTCTGACTTTCATGCTCATGTATTGCTCTGAGAAGACTCCTATGACATCGAAAGGTTGCTCCAACAACCAATATTCAAGATTCTACCTTTGCTTGTTGGTGTAATTGTATTTTTTCACTTTATCTTTCTATCTTATTGTAATTACTTGATTGATATTAGTGGATTACCCATCGAAAAGGTTCAAAGGACCTGGGTCATAGAGTAGGATGCGCTAAAGGCTCCAAACTAAGTAAAATACTTGTGTTTGCTTTCTCATATTGTTTTCTTGATTACTTAGTATAATTCTTTCATTGCGAACTCGATTTCAAAAGAAAAGAAAGATTTTTAAAATCATGTGATTCTCTGAAATCCCTAACCATACATAAGAGAAGAGAAACCTGGAAGTAGCCGAATAACCATCAAAAAAACCCAAATCAGCCTGAATAACCCAATAGAACAGACATTCTTATGAAATTTCTGAATCCACAAGAATGAGTAGGAATGAACAAGAACATCTCCAAATCTCCAAATCGCATCTCAACAAAGTCGACCATCATCTGAAATAAACCTAAAAACCACACCTATCGCATAATCCATACCATCCGAATCTCATACCCACAAAATCGGAATGTACTTGCCTTCCTTCTCTGATGCCCCTATTGGAAATGGGATGCACTGTGCACCGCTTGACCGAAGCTTGGGCATAGGGATTCGTCGCTCCGTCGCGCCGACGAAGATAACAAGAATAGAGGTGACGATTTTTCTTCGGAGAGCAGCGAGTGAGGTTGAGAGGAAAGAATCGACACAGTAACTAGATATTTATTTGCATCAACATAAGCTACTTAAAATTAATCCCCCAATTGCTTCAACTTAAACTAATTAAACTAATCCCCTCCATTAAATTCCTTACTTCTATCCTGTTGTCTTATACGAGATTTATTTTAAAATTTAGGTAGAAAATTTTCTTCAATTTCATAGAAATTATATAAATTTAACCCCTTACTTAGCTCGTGTGCCCTTAGGAAATTTCACCAATAAATCCCTTAGTTTTGTGAGGCCTTATAGGATTATTATCCAAACTGGTCTCGAGCTTCCATGAGACGACGCTGGAAAACCAGTATCATGCGTGAACTGGGATACTATCTTAATAAAGATGATTGAAGCTGACGCTAAAGCAACCTGCACCCTAGAATGCGGCTTGAACAAAAGAAGAACTAAACAGAGTTGGCCCATTCTCAAGTGCGAAAGAGCTGTGGGAAAAACTAATCGAGCTGCATGAAGGGACTTCCGATACTAAAGTAAGTAAAAGAGATTTGATTTTAAATAAGTTATATAACCTAAAAATGCAGGAAGATGGGACGACTAGCCAACTTCACACGCGGATTCAAGATCTGTTGAACGATCTTCATGGAATCTAACAGAAGGTGGAGAATCGAGACGCAATTAGGTACACACTAAATACGTTTCCGAGGAATACATTGAGGGCATCAATGGTAGATGCCTACAAAGTATCTATGGATTTGTCATCAATTAAATTAGATGAACTTTTTTTTCTGAATTTGAGTTACATGAATAGATTAATGCACACTCGACCGAGAAAGGCATTGCTTTGATTGCAGGTACGAGTAGAACCCGGGAACCAAAAGCTAAGCGCAGAATCGATCCTAAGTCCGAAGAGGAATCAGACTCTGAAGATGACGACGATGAGATCACAGCCAAGATCGTCAACCTAGTACACAAACTCTAAAAAAAGAAGAAAGGGTTCAACAAGAAGGACATCAAGAAGGTGATCCAGTCCAAGAAGGTACAATCTAGTCCAAAAGTGAAGCTCGATGTAACCTGTTACAGCTGCAACCAAAAGGGACATATCAAGGTCAACTGCCCAAACCAAAAGGAAGCAAAGAAGCAAAGGCAGAAGAAAGTGATGCATGCAACATGGGATGAGTCTTCTTCAGAAGACTCCGATGAAGAGCTCGAATAGACGAGCTTCTTCGCGCTTACGACCCAGAAACAACTTGAAGAATCAAAAACTGAGAGTGAATTGGAAATCGAGTCCGAGCGAAGCCATGGATCCATATCTGTTTCCGAAGGGCCTAACTCCACTGTAAGAAATTATCAATTTACTAAACTTCATAATTTAGTCAATTATCTTATGCGTAGGTTAGCAAAATCCAACCTCTAAGTCAAGTCACTCTAAAAGGAAGTAATAATCCTTAAGGAGGAGACTAATTTGAGTCCTTTGACTCAGCTAGTTCAAATTAGAAGTTCAACTCAAGTCTAACAACTTGAGGAAGAAAATTTTAATTTGAAAACTCAAGTCAAAGAACTTAAAAACACGTTAGAACTGTTCACTTTGGGTTCCAAGAGCTTGTACCTAATTCTTGGAAAACAAAGAGCCATTTACAACCGATCCAGACTTGGGTTTAAGGCTAAACAAAAGTATAGATCTTATTTATCACTTGTAAATAAAGCTAATAGAAACTTAGTCCAAGCATGGGTCCCCAAGTTGAACTTGATTAATCAAGTTGGACTTGGACAATATTGGGTTCCCAAGGATCAAATCCATTACCTTGATAGACCTTATCAAGGCTATGATCTAGGGGGAGCCAATAAAAAAACTATTTTTAAATAAACTTGTTTGATGCTTGTCTTACTGCTTTCCTTATGCATGCTTACACTAGACTAGATAAGGACCTAGGCTTGATTTACACTTGATCAGTTAGACCTAGGAGTTATTGTAAGGAAATTAAATATTTAATTTCTTTGAAAGGCTTTGTCTAGAAGTGATGGATGATCCCATACCCAAGAAGGCCTAGTCTCTCACCACAGCCTGGAAGTCAATCATCGAACAAAATATTTAATTAGTTTATTTTAAAACCTGAGTCTAACTCAAATATAAACCAATCCTTAGATTGTAACCTAAATTGAAGATAAAACTAACCATCTTACAACAACCCATAAAGTTCTCTGATTGCTAATTTAGAAAAAGGTGAGATAGAGTTAGGTAAAATTTAGACCTAATTAATCAATTAATTAATTAATTAACCTAATTAATTAATCAAATTAACTAATTAACTTAATCAATTAATTAGCCTAATTAATTAATTAACCTAATCAACTAGTTAACCTAATCAATAAATTAACCTAATTAACTAATTAACTTAATCAATTAATTAACCTAATAAACTTGTTAACCTAATCAATTAATTAACTAATTAATTAATTAACCCAATCAACTAATAAATTTTATTAAACTTCTAATTAGACTTAAACTTAATTAATCTTAACTAAATTTAACTTATTTAAATTTATTCAATTTAATTTCTTAATTAATTTATCTTAACTAATTTAATTCTAAATTAATATAACTTAATTAAACTAACATAAACTAAAACTAATCAATATAACCAATTCTTAACCTAACTTAACTTAATTGACTGAATAAATTCAATTAAACACAAAATCATCTCACAATCACACATAGAAATAATATGTTTGACCATCTAAACTATGTGAGATGGAATATTAAGGAGTCGATTTCTATCAAACTATCTTTTGATCCATCAAAATGAACCAAATCAAATACTTTATATGTAGGAACATAAAGATTTGGATCAATGGATGTTAGATAGTGAATGCTCCAGGCACATGACTAGTGATAGATTGAAATTTACTAAGCTGAAATTCTAAAACCTAGGGTCAGTTGCATTCGGCAACGACGGAACACTTAAGGTAATCGAAACAGGTAATATCCAACTGAGTTCCAATTTCTATATTCGAAAAGTTTTATTGGCTGATCAATTGAATTTTAACTTACTTAGCATTAGTCAATTATGCGACTGAGGGTACTTAGTCACATTTTCAAACTCTGATTGCTTAATTAAAAGTGTTAAGAATTCTAAAATTACACTTAAGGGAATTAGGAAAAAAGAACATCTATACAATTGACCTACCAACTGATGTGCATAGATTATATACCCTTTTATGCATATTTGGATGCACATCTACTTATATTTCATGAGCATAATCTATGTTTACTGCACCCTATTTCTTTATAATGTCATACTTCCATTATATTTTATTCGAAGATATGCTCTTTGCTTTTTTTATTGTCAGGACACTATTTGAAGTGAAAATGGAGCGAAAACATACATGAGAATAACTTTGGAAGAAATCAAGCCAAGGCTGTGTGACCCACATGGCCGTGCTCCCCCACCAGAGGCAAATCAAGCCACGACCGTGTGAGCCAAACGGTCGTGCCAACTACCCCATGGCCAGGCAGCACACGACTGTGCCAAATGGCATGACCATGTCAATGTTCTAGAGATAAAGAAGACCACGGTCGTGTGACCCACACGGGTGTACCAACATTCCAAAGGCAAGGAAGGTCACGACCGTGTGACTTTGGCAGAGAAGAAGAAGGTCATGGCCGTGTGAGCCACACGGCTGTGTGACTCAACCTGTGAGGAAGTCGGATGAGGCCATGTGGATTCCATACGGTCGTGTGACGAAGAACATGGAGTCATGCCATGCCAAAACAGAGCTATGCTGAATTCTGGGCTTATTGTAGACCGATCATAAAATAGCCATAACTTTGCGCTCTGTTAGAGTTTCGAGCTGTTCTTTATACTGAAACATAACTAACTTCATGATCTACAATTTTTCTTCAGATCCAACAGAAAGATAGCACTGTATACCCATGCTAAATGGCACGGCCATGCTTCCCAACCGCGGGTTCATCTGAACCTTCGCCCAAACTGCAGACAAAACTTTGAACCACCATAACTGTCGGCTTAGTTTGAGCCAGGGCTCAATCAAAGTATCAAATTGAAGATAATTTCAAGAGCTATAACTTTGGTTCATGGTGAATTACCAGAAAATCTGGTAAGGGTGAAAAATCTGGTTTACCCGACCCCTGTAATCCTGATTTTCCTAGGTAGTTTGGAGGAGGTATAAAAGGGTCAAGATCCTGATTCTTTGACTCATCTTGGGTTTGGGACTTCTTCCCTCTCCTTGGGGAAGGGTTCTCCCCATAGGGGAAAACCCTAGAGCTTCATTCACCTCCATCCCTTGATGATCCATCCATCTCCGGAGCAAGGAGGCATCCCCAAGACATCAGAAATATCAGCAAGCATCTCTTCTTCCCTTTCTTCTCACATCTAGGGTTGTAAGTATGCTTTACTATATGTTTTGAGGCTGTTCTTCCTTTGAATGGAGTTGATCTCCAGATCTAGGATGTAGGAAGCATATGTGATGTAAAACTATATAGATTTGTCATGTTTCTATTCAATGATTTGTTAATGCCTTGTTCATGTTTGATAAAGTGTGTGTGTGAAGCTTATATATATATATATATATATATTTATATATTTATATTTATATATATATATTTTGCATATTTTATCAAATGATCGTATAGAATTGTTAATCTCGTAGGAGGAATACCTTAGATCGTATGACTGAGGGGCGTCGTGATAGGGCTACCCCGCTAATGGACGTCTAGGGTATCACCTTGAAAGGAGAAGCAAATCTCCTGAAGGAAGTAGGGGATCATGCATAATCACTATTTCTATTTCTATGTAATTGTGTGTTAGTGTGTTTCTATGTTGTATGACCGAGGGGCATCGTGACAGGGTTGCCCCACTAACGGACTTCATAGAAATCACTTCCATTTAGTAGCATAGGACATGAAGTAGGAGATCATGCCGGCTTATCCACTGCAGGGGAGAGTCGGTAATGCATCTAACTTCCTACAAGAGCAAGAACATAGAGGATAGAAATTAAGCAATCTATGTAACATCACCTAGTATTACAAGGAAATCGAAATCCTAGAATCTATCATCCTCCATCCTCATAGCTCAACCCCTCTTGAGATCCATTCTCTCTCTTCCCTCTTCCCTCTTCTCTTTCTCTCTTACTCTCTTTTCCCATAAATCTTACGTTTGTCTAGATAATTCGCCGTGCGAAGTTAACAAGTGATTAATCAATAGTCCCTTTGGATTCGATATTCTTTTATTACTGACAATGAAACCATGCACTTGCGATTCGTAACATGTTTTTGGCACTGTTGTCGAGGACGGTTTTCAATTAATATTAGTTGATTAGAATATGAGTTATTCTAGACATTTTTCTTTTTCTTTTTGCATTTTATTTCTAGTTTTTATTATGCATTTTATTTCTTGTCTTTAATTCTACATTTTTGGTTTTTCTTATGATTTTTTTTAGATATCTTGAGCACTAGCATGTCAAGTAGGCCTTTAAGAGAATTTTTCATACCCATAAATGCAAGAGAAAGATCTTCCATCTATAAAAATCATGACTCAGAAGATGATGAATTTGAGTTCCTTTATGCAGTGTGTGGTAGCACATCTCATCCAGCTGTTATTTTTCACTTCTTCCAAAAATATGCTAATACTCCGAAACTTCAATATTTGGTTCAATCTCAACATCAAGATATATATAAGCAAGTTCCTGATTTTTATGGCTATGACTAGGGAGATCATCAAATTCAGAACCTTCAACGGCAGCTAATTCCAGAGCAGAGTGAGCAATCATTATTCCAGCAACAGATCTCTGACCCGCCTCAACATTACAATCAATTTAGATGGACCATCAAAATTTGGACTACAATTGCATGCAAAATGTTGAGCATATTTCTCAAGTAAATTAGAGTCAGTCAAAGTATCAGGATGCCTCATCATTAGATGGACCATATCATTTACTATCAGATGAGCCGACTGATTAGGAGGACTACCAAGACACAAATACTTTTGCTCCTAATCAGATGAAGACTACAGCACAAGATTATGAAGAGCTAATGGTGCAATGGGGGATCCTAGCTTTACAAACATTACTACAAATTTCTAGTAAAGTTGTTGATCTTTCTATTGATGATATTGATGTTGGTGGACTCTTTACTACTTATGATGATGATGTGGTGGATAAAAGTGTAGGGGCATGTACTATGGAGGAAACATCCCAAGAATCACCTCCTTTGATCACACAACTGATTGATACTATGGAATTTGTAAGAATGGAATCGGTTGATGATAAATGTGTAGGGACTTGTGCAATGGAAGCAAAGCCCCAAGAATCACTACTTTTAGAGGCACCACCACTTGAACAAGAGCTAGAACCACTACAAAATTTTGAAGAGGTCACATCCACTTGTTTAGAACTTTCAGGTACTTCTCAGCACTACAAGGTTAGTATTCTTAATGATCTTTTAGAAAATTTTATAGAGGTACCTATGATTGATTTGTTGGATGCGATTCCATTTCTTATAACTGCTTAACTAAACTTAATATGGTTCTAGTTCTTACTTATTTAACATGTATGTGGAAGGTATATTTTTCTTTTGGGTGTGTAGGTTTTCATGAGGATGATAATTGGAAGCTAAATCTGAACCATCTCCGATCGCCGGAAAGGACTTTTAAGGAGTTGAAAATGAAGAGAGCGGTGATACACTACATTATTCTTATAATGACAACTCTCTTTATATTAACTTGGGCCATTGGAAGAAAAGTCTAGAAGTTTCTCACTCCGGCAAGATCATGATTTTGATGAGCCTAATAAGGGGTCGAGCTAATGACCTTAAACAAGCGCTTCTTGGGAAGCAACCCAAGTTCATTTTCCTTGTTTTCATTTATGTATTTAGTTCTTTCTAGTTTCATTTCTTTCTTTATAATAAACATGTATCCTCTACTTAATTTTTGTTGTCAATCTTCTTTTATGGGACTCAAAGATTAGGAGGAGTGCAATTACAAGATGGAGAAGTTAATGACATGGGCATTTGGCATGCATCATTTGGTAACTTTTCTTACTTTTAGTCTCCTCCACATTATTTTTAGTTTTCATTAGGACAACGAAAAGTTTAAGTCTAGGGGGATGCATTAGATGTATTAGGTTTAGTTTAGCTTTTAGTGTATTTTTCTTTTTGCATAATCAAATTTTATTTTTGCTAGTTGCATCATTCATCATATCATGATTGTTAGTTCCTTATTGCAAAATACTAGCACGTTTATTCTAGATTTTATGTGATTTATGTGTTACTTATGGTGCTAGTATGTTTAGTGATCTATATTTTTCTATCTATGATAGTATAAAGTCAGCAATCTTTTTACTTTAAGAGTTTAAGTATTGACCTTGTTTTAGGATCTCTTACACTTTGCCTAGTTTTGATGGTAGATAACTCTGAAAATAGTCATGATTCATAAAACTTAATTAGTACTAGTATTTCTATGGTGATTTCTCAAACTATATTTTCGTTACTGGATGATGCTCAAATCATGTCAGCTCATTTGGAAAAATCAAAATTTCCCAACATTTGCATTTATATGCATTTGTGTACAAGTGTTACATATTGAAATCACTTAAAAAATGAAATGATGAAAAAAAATAAATGAATAAGGGATATAAAAAATAATTGTCATTGGTGGAAACTAGTAAGTTACCCCTTTGAGACTGAGTTAGGTTATTGGGGAAATAATTGCTATGTTTATCTTGATATCTAGCACACCTTTGAGACCTTGGGTAGATTGAGAAGGATGAACCAAGCATGTGGCAGGTAAGTGCCTATCGCTAGAAGTATAAGGAACACAGTTTTATGACGACTTGACTAGGCTTAGGGATTGATACTTGATAAACATAGGTCACTATCGCACTGAGCACGGAGGACTACTACTTAGGACATACTCAAACTACTTTTGTATCTTGCTCACCAATGAAATCATTTGATAGGATTAGATTTACTTGCTAGAGATTATGATGCACTATTTAACCACATGAGTTTAAATGCAGTTTTTGCTTGAGGGCAAGCAAAGGTTTAAGTTGTTAGACCCCGTGGTTTTTTTAATGTGATCAACCAAGTTGGTTAGGTCCTGCTTTGTGTTTGATCCCTGTGTCTGAGTGTGCAGGAGCTTAGGAGTGCAGGAAGTCGAGCGGAATACGCAGTTAGCGAGAAGGACGACACGGGAAGGGAGCGGATGGGCTCGGTGCATCCGAAGGATGAGAGAGCTACGGAAGAGTACACCAGTGGGTGAGAAGAACATACACGGTGTTCGAGGGACATTAAGCCGGGTCGGAAGACTACTCGAGGAGAAGGCCGGAAATTGGGTTCGGGTGAGCCCTATTTCAGTTGGCTGGAATCTCCCAAAAGGACAGAACTTTGGAAGTTGAAGCAAAGAAGAAAACTGTTAGTTAGAGCCCTAGTGCCAATCATTTGATGATTGTATGGACTCATTGTATCATATTCTTGTATATTAATAAAGGCATTTGTTTGGTTATTATACTTATTTGTATTAGTGTCAAATAAACTAAGTATAATAGCGTCCTTGAGTAGAAGGTTCATACCTATATCAATCGATTAGTTGAATCGATAGTGAGATGATATAGGGAACACTACTCTAAATCATTCCTAGTCGAGTATTAACATTCAGGGACAATTTTAATACAATAAGACTAGCATGTAGGTCAGCTCGATGACTTGATCTCACAAGTCATGGATATAGAGATATCAAGCTGACACATGGGTATGCATTAGAGAATGTATACTGAATGACCCGCCATGAGAAAGTATCATGGATCGTTATATGAGTGTCATACACTTTCTCATGTGGCTATTAGTATGACTATTAGTCCTTTGACCTGAAGTGACCATGGATCCCTACATAAGGAGTTATGTACTTTGGTTTCGTCAAACGTCACCTGTAACAGGGTGGACTATAAAGGCGATTACTGGGTATGTAATAAATTATGCAGAGGGATGTGAGTGATGTAGATGGGGTCTATCCCTCCCATATGACGGGAGCGACATTAATATTCTTGATAGAGTTAGACCACGAAGTGCATGGCCATGCCCAAATGAGTCAACATTAGATGTTGAGCTCATTTGATCGAGTGAGTCTACTTGGAGTTCAAGATTTAGATTGATTAGAGGATGACACGGTCTATGCCTCACATTGATCAATCTAGATGTCAAGGATAGAAGGACAATGTCACATATTGTGAGGAGTCACAATTAGTAGACACAAGGTGATGTCGGATCTCGACATTCTTGTAACTTGGGTAGTAATGATGTGTTGCTAGATACCGCTCATTACTTATGCTCCTAAATGGGTTTAGGGCATTGCCAACGTTACAAGAACTTATAGGGTCACACACTAAGGACAATTAGATGGAGATTTGGTTCATATGATGAACCAAGAGGATTAGATTCATTTGATGAATCATATTGGATTAAGAGTAATCCAAATTGGGCTAATTGAGTTGGACTCAAGTTTATTCATGTATTCAATGAGTCTAATTTAGATTATGACTCATTAAATCAACTTAATTTAATGAATTAGATTAATTATATTAAGTTGGCTTGAATCATATGGTTGGATTAGATCAACCATGAGAGAGATTTGATCAAGTTTGACTTGATTTGAGAGGAAGAGAAAAAGTCATGTTTGACTTGACTTTTTGCCACATCACTAGTGAGTTGGCAAGATGTGGACCAATAGGAATGCTCCACATCATCAATGTGTGCCACCTCATGGAGGTTACAAGCCTCCATAGCATTTAATGTGGCCGTCCCACATTAAATGAGAAGGTTACACTTGTTGCCATGTCATTTAGTGAGGTGGCAAGATGTGGACCAATAGTGTTGATCCACATCATCCTAGAGTGCCACCTCATGGGGGTTACAACTCTTAATGGTCTCCACATTAATTGAAATTAATGTGGGGGAGTTACACCTCCTAGAGTGGCCGGCCACTTGATGGCTAAGGGGTTTTTTGATTTTCCTCTCATTGATTCATTCACTCTTCTTCTCCCTTGGGTGCTCTCTCTTCTCCTTCTCCCATTCCTTGGCCGAACACTCCATTGGTGCTAGCACACCTTGTGTTTTGGTCATCTCCTTCTACTTGTGTCCGTGTGGATACATATAGAGGTTGTCTACTTTGACAACTAGAGATCCGGCGACATCTTGGACAAGCGGGAACGTGAAGGGCTTCGCTACAAGGGTAATGATCTTAACTTTAGTGTAGATCTAAAGTTTTTACAAACTCGTACAAGAAAAGGTTTTTCGAAAATTTTGTTTACGAATCTTTGCACGAGATCCATGGCTTTGGGTGACTAGGGGTTTCCGCGACGCGAAAAAGCGGTTTTCGCCGCCCGAAGAACCAACAAAAACAAGCTGGAAAGGTAGCTCAAGGCGCCTTCATCATGGCTTGAAGGCACGTTCACCTTGAAGGCGCCTTCAAGGCTTGATGAAGGAACCTTCATCTGGTCAAAATGACCGTTTGCGCTGCGGATAGAGTTCTATCCGCTCACTCCCTTGGAGGCACCTTGGACCTCTATTGGAGGCGCCTTGGACCTCCGAGATAGAATTTCCAGAGGTTATATAAAAGCCCCTGGAGTTAGGAATTATTCATCAATTGTTCTTTCATCGCTTTAGTCATTCCTAGTAACTTGTCTGAGCTTTCCATTGTGTAAAAGGCTTCTCCGTCTTCAGAGAAGGCGATCTTTTCCGAGCGCTTTTCTTCTATCTTGGATTAACAACCGTCTTGGTTGTAATCAAGTAAATCGCTGAGTCTGTTTCTTTATTTATTTTATTGTTGCTCATTATTTTGAGTTGAAATTCTTGAGGAGGGTATTTTTTTTGAAGCAATTCACCCCCCTCTTGTTAGCCTCCGATACACCTACAATTGGTATCAAAGCCATACCGCCACAGAAGGACTAACCGCCGACTGAAGCACGAAGATCAAGAAGATGGCCGGAACAAGCATTTATTGTTAGGACCGAAAAGTAGCTAGAGGGGGGGTGAATAGCTCTTCGCGTGCTCGTTGCTCGGCGTTGCTTGTTTCTTCAAGTATGCGCAGCGAAAATACAAAGAAACAAATACAAACACGCTAACACTTGGATTTTACTTGGTATCCACCTCCACGGGAGATGACTAATCCAAGGATCCACACAACGCACACACCCTCCACTAATGAAACTCTCCTTTATGGTAACTACCAAGGGCGGAGAAGCCCTACAAAACTCAATACAAGAAGAAGAAAGGGTAGTAAAGAAATACAAGCTTACAAGCTTACAATGAGTGCATAAACCCTAACCCTAGTTTCTTCTTCTTGCATTGATCCGCCTCTTGACTTGGAAGAGCCTCCAAGAACCTTCAAGAACTAGCGATCTCGAGCTTGAGAAGAGTTGTGGAGGAGCTGGTGAAGATCTGAAATGAATCTATGAAGAGATGCTGAAGAAATCGCACGCCAACAGCTATAAACGACGCCAACGGTCGAATCCCAAACGATTGGATTGCTCCCAATCGATCGGGGAGGCTTTGGATCGATCCATGGATCGATCCAGAGTGCCTCTGTGCTCTGGAAAAATACCTGGATCGATCCACGGATCGATCCAGCGCTTATCGCGCGAAGCAGCAGCGTCCCAATCGATCTGATCGATTGGGACCTCTGGATCGATCCACGGATCGATCTAGAGGGGTTCTGTTCGCGGGGACTCACCGGATCGATCGGCGGATCGATCTAGATCTGCTGGATCGATCCACTGATCAATTCAAACCTGCTGGATCAATCCACGGATCAATCCAAACCTTGGTTTTTGTCCAAAACCAAGTCTAAAGCCCCCTAAGCCAACATCTAGTCAACCATGACTTGTTGGTACATAAGACCTAGCATCCGGTCACCCTTGACCGGCTAGGACTCTCTCACCAAGTGTCTGATCAATCCCTTTGACCCACTTGGACTTTTCTCTTCTTGCTAAGTATCCGGTCAGTCCCTCTCACCTACTTGGACTTTTCTTTCTCGTGCCAAGTATCCGGTCAATCCCTTTGACCTACTTGGACTCTCACCAAATGTCTGGTCATACCTTGACCCATTTGGATTTCTCTTACCTGGCTTCACTCACCAGGACTTTCCCAATTGCCTAGCTTCACTCACTAGGTCTTTCACCTGGCTTCACTCACCAGGACTTTCCCAATTGCCTAGCTTCACTCACCAGGACTTTCCTAATTGTCTAGCTTCACTCACTAGGTCTTTCACCTGGCTTCACTCACCAGGACTTTCCCAGTCAAGTATCCGGTCATCCTTGACCTACTTGACTCTTCTTCAATCAACCTTGCATTGTCAAACATCGAAATCCAAACCAAGACTCAAGCTTGGTCAACCAGGTCAACCTTGACCTGAGGGATGTTGCACCAACAATCTCCCCCTTTTTGATGTTTGACAATACCAACCTTGACCTGAGGGATGTTGCACCAACAATCTCCCCCTTTTTGATGTTTGACAATACCAACACTATCACTTACAATACCACATGTAAGTTAGGCTAATCCCATAGCCTAAACCTTCTTCATGCCACTAGGTAATGAATACATAAGTTAAGCCCTTCATTCTCCCCCTAAGAGGGCAAACTCCCTCTAGGTAATGAAAACCTAACTTACTCCCTTTCATTCTCCCCCTATTGGCACACATCAAACCATCTTTGAGCACACATCAACCCGTGCCTCAATTTTGGGCACTCTTCAACAAATGCCCCATTGTTGAAAACTCTCTCCCTGAAGAGTTGCTCATCGTTGTTCACAACTTCACTCGTTGTGACCAACACGATAATGAAGGTCCCATACCCTTCATTAACCTTAACTCTACATTCTCCCCCAATGTAGGCAAATGCCCATCCTTGAGCATTATCCACTTGAAGCCACTTGAATAATGAGGATATCCACTCCCCATTAAAGTTCAAACGCTCAACCTTGAGCATGTTCTTAACGGAAGGTTGACTACCTTCCTAGGTTCATGAAAAATAATTTTCATGTCTTTAAAGAGTCCCTCCCCCTAAAGACATGGTGGTAACTTCTGTCATTGCACCAACAATGACTTGGAATCCCCAAAACTTTAGGAAACCCAATTTTAGAAGTTTTGACGTTCAAATATTCAAAATTTGAAACAAACCTCAACCTAAACTTCAACTTAGCCTTCCTTAACCAATCCATCCTTGTTTTCCACACGAAAACACCCTTTTTATGTATACAAATATATTTTCAGGGGTTTGGAATGGTTACCTAGACTAAAATAGGTTCAAAATGCAGAAATAAGCTTTCCCAGCCAAAATCAGCATCTTCGATCGATTGGAGTTGGGTTCCAATCGATTGAACCCTGCTGAATCGATCCACCGATCGATTCAGTATTCTTGGATCGATCGGCTGATCGATCCAGAGAGCTTCTGCTCGCTAGAATTGCCTTCTGAATCGATCCATGGATCGATCGGAGCTCTGATAGTTGCTGAATTTCAAATTCAGCCAACTTCAGAAACCCCTAGAAAATTCTACAAAAATCCAAAAATCATGAAATTTCGTGTAGACATTATTTAGGGCATACTTTATCATGGAAAAATAGTTTTCTATGAAAATATATCATATCTTCAAAGATTGACACAATCTTGAAAACTTGCTAAAACTTTAGCGTTTTCTTCAAGTTTGTGTCTAACTATTCAATGGTGATTACTATCAAAAGATAGCCTTCACCAAGGTTTTCCAAAAGTCTTTTAAAATAATTTTCAAAACCAATATCCCATCACATTCCTTGGGCTTAATGCACATGACTTGTACATTAGCTTTCCCAATGATGGGAAAACACATAACTATGTGTTTTGATGAACCTAAAACTCAAGAGAATGCACTAAATCAACATGTTGAGTTTTGTTCATCATCCTAACATCTCACTTGTATCTATTGTGGACAAAACACATACAAGTCATCTTATAGGTCTTTGTGAGATGTAAAATTTGGTTTTGCCCTATTCTAGGGATCATGCATATCTATCTAGGCATTTTAGAGATATTAGATATCCACCCAGGATGTCACTTGTTAATAAGTGTTGTTAAATGTCATTTGTCCTTAATTACAAGGAATTAAACTTAATGCATGATTATGCTATGGCATACATCAAAATGAATTAACTTTCAAAGAAAAGATTCCTATAATTACATGATGTATGTATGACATGACATGATATTTTTATATTTTTCATAATAAAACATGAATGCAAAAATAGACATGATGTCATGGCATATGATGGGCAAACAATCATGGAAAGATTTTGCATAATTAAAATATACCTAGATTATCTATCTAAATATCCTTAACCCTTAGCTAATCCCAAAGCATAAACCCTAGATTGCCCAATTGCTTCAAAGAAATGCCAAAACCTAAATTGACATTTCTGTTTCTCTTGATTTGTTTATGCCACTTAAAAATTAAGCATATCCTCAAATGTTGGCATATTCAATTTTTCCTCAAGAATAATCACATAAATCAAGGCCCGGATTGCCTTAAATTTCTAAGAGAATACCAAAATCCCAACTTGGTATTTCTCTAGGTTTTCCCAATTTATGTCATTTTAAGATAAAATCAATTTTTCACCATTAGGCACATTTTACTCTTTCAAGGAGTAAAATGATAATTCAATTTCATTTTCAAAGGTTAACAAAAACCCTGAAAATGCTCCTTGAGTGTCAATTTCTTCATGATTGGGTTAACTACCCTTTCACTTAGAGTTGACACTCTCTAACCCATTTATGGGGTAGAGAAAATGCTCCTAGGAACC
Source organism: Zingiber officinale (assembly GCF_018446385.1). NCBI lineage: Eukaryota > Viridiplantae > Streptophyta > Magnoliopsida > Zingiberales > Zingiberaceae > Zingiber > Zingiber officinale. Next base: position 57,107,073 of record NC_055988.1, on the reverse strand, counting down.
CAACACCTATTGGTGCTCCTTGGATGCTCTAGGTATTCACTAGGGATAACTTCCCTATATACCTTCCTAGTGACCTTGTTTGGCTTCTTAGAAGCCTTGGTCACCTTTTCTAGGTCAACTCAAGGGATAGCCTCCCTTGTGACCTTGTTGGTGACTTTCTTAGACTTCTTAGAAGTCTTAGTCACTTTGGTTGCAAAGATACTTCTAGGGATATCTTCCCTTGTATCCTTGACTTGACCTCTAGACTTAGGGTTTGTTCCATAACTATATGGAACCCTATGATAACTAGGCACATCCTTTTTAGCTTTGGGTTTGTATCCCAAACCTCTATGGTCATTGGATGGCTTTTGTACCCCTAAACCTAGGTTATGCTCATTTTGCCCTAATAGGATATTTTCCAATCTTTTTAGGGTCTTTTCTAATTTATCAAGTCTTGACCTCAAGACTTGATTTTCCCTTACTAAGTCCTTAGTATTTGATTTTTCATTTGATCCATGAGCATTTTTATTCTTGGGCTTGTATCTATTATCCTTAGTGTTTTTGCCCAAATGTCTATCTACCTTCCTAACCTTAGGTTGGGTAGTCTTGGCATGTAGAGCCACATGCTTTTCCTTAATGCCCTCATGCTTTCTATTTTTATGGTAAATTGCATTAAAATGATAAAAATTTGAACTATCATGCTTTTTACCATAACGTAAAGGGGTAGGCTCAATAAATGTTACCTTCTTCTTTACCTTGGAGGCTCCCCCTTGACTGGTGCCTCTTTGAGCCTTGACCATCTTCTTCCCCTTGGAGCATTGACTTCGGTAATGCCCTTTTTGTTGACACAAGAAGCACACAATGTGCTCCTTGCTCTTCTTTATCCCGGGGGTGGTCTCCTTGGGCTTCTCCTTGCCCTTTTGTGTCACTTGACCCTTCTTCTTGGCCAAGTTGGGACACTTGCTCTTGTAGTGCCCACTTTCCCTACACTCAAAACATATTATATTATTTTTATTTTTAATTGAAACATTTATACCTTCTTGTGTAGGGGTGGTGCTTTCTCCTCCATGTGATGTGGATGTAGAGGCTTCCTCTTGATCTGATAGTGATACACCTCCATTTGATTTTTCTTGACTTGTGGAGGTGGAAGCTTCTTCATCCTCTTCTCTTCTTGACCCGGATGTAGACGATTCTTCTTGCTCTTGATCCGGTGTCAATGAGGATTGCTCCCCCTCAATCCTAGAGGTGGAGGCTTCATCATCTTGTACATGGAACAAGGAGTATGCTCCCTCCTTGTTCTCTTCATTGCACTCCCTTGAAGTTGAAGCTTCTTCTTGGACTTCTTCTTCGGAGGTTGAGCATCTCTCAACCTCGGAGTCCTCCTCTTGATCTCGCTCCAATGAGTCTCCCTCTTTGGATTCTTTCGATACAGTGGAGGGTTCTTCATGGATTGTTGCCAATTTGCTCCAAAGCTCCTTGGCATCGTTGAATTCTCCTATTTGAGCCAAAATGTGGCTAGGCAATAAGTTGACCAAAAGCTTGGTCACTTTATCATTTGCCTCGCTCCTTTGAATTTGCTCCAAGCTCCATTTGCTTTTCTTGAGAAGCTTGCCCTTGGAGTTTGTTGGAGCTTTGAAGCCTTCCATTAGAGCAAACCATTGCTCTATCTCCATCATAAGAAAATTTTCTATTCTTGATTTCCAATAATCGAAGCTTGTGGATGTGTACGGTGGAGCCACCCTTGTGTCAAATCCAAGTCCATCTTGGAATTGCATCTTGAAGTTGAGCTTCTTGAAATCTTTGACTTTTGATGAATTTGCTTCAACTTCTTCACCCTCTAGCTCTTCTTGATATGCTTGACCCTTCCGGCGATGATTCCGGTGAAGAGTGGCCTCGCTCTGATACCACTTGTTAGGACCGAAAAGTAGCTAGAGGGGGGGTGAATAGCTCTTCGCGTGCTCGTTGCTCGGCGTTGCTTGTTTCTTCAAGGATGCGCAGCGGAAATATAAAGAAACAAATATAAACACGCTAACACTTGGATTTTACTTGGTATCCACCTCCACGGGAGATGACTAATCCAAGGATCCACACAACGCACACACTCTCCACTAATGAAACTCTCCTTTATGGTAACTACCAAGGGCGGAGAAGCCCGACAAAACTCAATACAAGAAGAAGAAAGGGTAGTAAAGAAATACAAGCTTACAAGCTTACAATGAGTGCATAAACCCTAACCCTAGTTTCTTCTTCTTGCTTTGATCCGCCTCTTGACATGGAAGAGCCTCCAAGAACCTTCAAGAACTGGCGATCTCGAGCTTGAGAAGAGTTGTGGAGGAGCTGGTGAAGATCTGAAATGAATCTGTGAAGAGATGCTGAAGAAATCGCACGCCAACAGCTATAAACGACGCCAACGGTCGAATCCCAATCGATTGGATTGCTCCCAATCGATCGGGGAGGCTTTGGATCGATCCATGGATCGATCCAGAGTGCCTCTGTGCTCTGTAAAATTGCTTGGATCGATCCACGGATCGATCCAGCGCTTATCGCGCGAAGCAGCAGCGTCCCAATCGATCCACTGATTGATTGGGACCTCTGGATCGATCCACGGATCGATCCAGAGGGGATCTGTTCGCGAGGACTCACCGAATCGATCGGCGGATCGATCCAGATCTTCTGGATTGATCCACTGATCGATCCAGATCTGCTGGATCGATCCACGGATCAATTCAAACCTGCTGGATCAATCCACGGATCAATCCAAACCTGCTGGATCAATCCACGGATCAATCCAAACCTGCTGGATCAATCCACGGATCAATCCAAACCTTGGTTTTTGTCCAAAACCAAGTCTAAAGCCCCCTAAACCAACATCTAGTCAACCATGACTTGTTGGTACATAAGACCTAGCATCCGGTCACCCTTGACCGGCTAGGACTCTCTCACCAAGTGTCTGATCAATCCCTTTGATCCACTTGGACTTTTCTCTTCTTGCCAAGTATCCGGTCAGTCCCTCTGATCTACTTGGACTTTTCTTTCTCCTGCCAAGTATCCGGTCAATCCCTTTGACCTACTTGGACTCTCACCAAATGTCTGGTCATACCTTGACCCATTTGGATTTCTCTTGCCTGGCTTCACTCACCAGGACTTTCCCAATTGCCTAGCTTCACTCACTAGGTCTTTCACCTGGCTTCACTCACCAGGACTTTCCCAATTGCCTAGCTTCACTCACCAAGACTTTCCCAATTGCCTAGCTTCACTCACTAGGTCTTTCACCTGGCTTCACTCACCAGGTCTTTCACCTGGCTTCACTCACCAGGACTTTCCCAGTCAAGTATCCGGTCATCCTTGACCTACTTGACTCTTCTTCAATCAACCTTGCATTGTCAAACATCGAAACCCAAACAAAGACTCAAGCTTGGTCAACCAGGTAAACCTTGACCTGAGGGATGTTGCACCAACAATCTCCCCCTTTTTGATGTTTGACAATACCAACCTTGACCTGAGGGATGTTGCACCAACATTTATCCCCCTAAGTTCGACGGAGACTTCGCGACATGGAAACGCTGGATAGAGGTATTTTTTAAAACCGACTTTCATATTTTACTAACTATGAAATATGGTTTTGAAATTCCGAAAGACAAAGAAGAGCATCAGTGGAGCAAGAAGGAGCAAGGCGATTTTGTCGCCAATGGAAAGGCAGAGTTCCACCTGCTTAGCGTGCTACCACCACAAGAGGTAAGTCAGATCGGAAGCTACGACTCCGCGAAAGACCTCTGGGAAAAATTCCTGGAGCTTCACGAAGGTACATCTGAATCGAAGCTTGCAAGACGCGATATCCTCTAGACTCAATTTACAAACATCTGGATGAACCAAGGCGAGAAGGTAGCGCAACTCCAAGCAAGGATTAAGGAGCTAATAACTCAACTAAGCAACCTTGGAGAAGAAGTAATGAACCGGGACTCAATCTAGTACGCGCTCAACGCCTTCCCCAGAACTCTAGAATGAGCGTCCTTAGTTGATGCATACTACATCTCTAAGGGCTTCGAGATAAGTACTTTAGAAAATTTATTTTCAACTTTTGAACTTCACGAATTTCGGATTACAAAGCCCAATTAAGTGGAGAAAACAAGTCAGAACATTGCCTTAAAGGAAAGAACAAACGATTCTGTCTCTGAAGCCTCGATCGACCAATCAGAAGCGGCACTACTGGTAAAGCGTTTCAATAAGTTTTTAAATTCTAATAAATTTAGATCGCAGATAAAGAGGCATGAGCGAAAGAGAAGAACGGTTCATTGCTACAACTGCAATGAAGAATGGCACATCAAAGATGATTGCCTAAAATTGAAGAAAAAGGGAAGAGTAAAGGAAAAGCGACAATCTTCCTCCAAACAGAAGAACCTGAAGGTCACTTGGTCAGTTTCGTCTTCTTCCGAATCTGACGTCGAAGCATTCTCGGGGTTAGCGCTAATGGATAACCATCAGCTGGAAGAAGAGTCAAGCTCAGAGATGAGCATAGATGAAGGGGGACGAACATCAGAGGAAGAAAGCTGCAGTGAAGGGGGAGCATCACCAAGTCAGGTAAGTAAGGTACGTAATCTAACCCCGACTAAGTCCATTCAATTTATTAAGTCTCTTTCTAAAGATTTATTCAAATTAGAAAAAGAGAATGCTAACTTAAATAGAATTTTAGATAAATTAAAATAAAAAAATGATAATTTAAAATTAGAAATTGAAAATTTGAAAACTAATGCATGTTTTAAAACAAATGTTTTTCAAAAGTTAAAACTTAGGATTTATGGAAAATTAAACTGGTATGTTAAACATCATCAAGGTCAACTTAGGAAAATATCCAAGAATTATATACCCCCTATGTTTCTGATTAATCCAGTAGGAAGGAACCTCTATTGGGTTCCAAAAGCTTTATTAGACTAAGTTTCCTTTATTATTAAAGCTTCCAGCAAGAAAATTAAACGTTAAAATTTCTCTATGAAGTTTTGTCTAAGGAAGTAGTTGTTGCTCCAAAAACCAAGAAGGCCTAGTGTCTCGCCAGGACCTGAAAGCTGAAATATTGAAATAAAAAGTTTAATTAACTTTCTGAAAAAGTATTAGACAAGAATTAAATAATGTTTTGAAAGATTTTCAAATATAGTCTTTGAAAATCTTCAAATTTTTTACTTAGAATTTTGTTAATGTCATTTTACATAGAAATTTCTTTTATATTCTAAAAATTCATTTTGCTAAGAAATGTTTTTAACTTAAGAATTTGCTAAATATATTTTTTTAAGAAATATCATATTCTCTTATTATTACTCAATTTTTGCTGTGTACAAAGGGGGATAGAAACGTACAAGTTTAGGGGGAGAGAATTTTTTTTTCAAAACTCTGAGTTTCAAAAATATTTTTAAAAAAATCTGTTTAAGCTCTTAATTAAATAGTTGCAATTTATTTTAATTGCAAATTTATACTTAAAAATGTTAGTTTAGTAATTTCTTTAAAATTATTGTTTGTCTATTTTTTCACTAACTTGAACTTGGGTTGATGCACATCAAAAAGGGAGAGATTGTTAGACCCCGTGATTGTTTTGATGTGATCAACCAAGTTGGTTAGGAGCTTAGGAGCACAGGAAGCCGAGCGGAAGACGCAGCTAGCGAGAAGGACGGCACGGGAAGAGAGCCGACGGGCTTGGTGCGTCCGAAGGACGAGAGAACTGCGGAAGAGTACACTGATGGGCGAGAAGAACGTGCGCGACATTCGAGGGTCATTAAGTCGGGTCGGAAGACTACTCGAGGAGAAGGCCGGAAACTGGGTTCGGGTGAGCCCTATTTTGGTTGGCCAGAATCTCCCAAAAGGACGGAACTTCGGAAGTTGAAGGAAAGAGGAAAACGAGCTGGAAAGGCAGCTCAAGGCGCCTTCATCATGGCTTGAACGTGCGTTCACCTTGAAGGAGCCTTCAAGGCTTGATGAAGGTGCCTTCATCTGGTCAAAATGACCGTTTGCGCTGCATATAGAGTTTTATCCGCTCACTCCCTTGGAGGTGCCTTGGACCTCAGAGATAGAATTTCCAGAGGCTATATAAAGGCCCCTGGAGCTAGGAATTATTCATCAATTGTTCTTTCAACTCTATAGTCATTCCTAGCAACTTGTCTGAGCTTTCCATTGTGTAAAAGGTTTCTCCACCTTCAGAGAAGGAGATATTTTCAGGGCGCTTTTCTTTTGCCTTGGATTAACAACCGTCTTGGTTGTAACCAAGTAAATCACTGAGTCTATTTCTTTGTTTATTTTACTGTTGCTTATTATTTTTAGTTGAAAGTCTTGAGGAGGGTATTTTTTTTGAAGCAATTCACCCCCCTCTTGCCGGCCTCCGCTGCACCTACATAAGTTTGGGGTGTAATGTCCGTAGATTATAGACACTTTTATGCATATTTAGACACACATCTACTTATATTTCATGAGCATAATCTATGTTTATTGCACCCTATTTCTTTATAATGTCATACTTCCATTATATTTTATTCGAAGATCTGTTCTTTTCTTATTTTTATTGATAGGACACTATTTAGAGCGAAAATGGAGCAAAAACACACACGAGAACAACTTTCGAAGAAATCAAGCCAAGGCCGTGTGGCCCACACGGCCGTGCTCCCCCACCAGAGGCAAATCAAGCCATGATCGTGTGAGCCACATGGCCGTGTTAACTTCCCCGTGGCCAGGCAGCACACGACCATGCTAAATAGCATGACCATGTCAATGTTCCAAAGACAAAGAAGACCACGGTCGTGTGACCCACACGACAGTGCCAACATTCCAAAGGCGAGGAAGGTCACGGCTGTGTGAATCCACACGGCCGTGTGGCTTTGGTAGAGAAGAAGAAGGTCATGGTCGTGTGAGCCAGACGACCGTGTGACTCAACCCGTGAGGAAGTCGGGTGAGGCCGTGTGGATTCCACTCGGCCGTGTGACGAAGAACATGAAGCTGTGCCACACCAAAACAGAGCGGTGCTGAATTCTGGGCAGATTGCAGACCGATCATAAAATGGCCATAACTTTGCTCTCCGTCAAAGGTTCGGGTTGTTCTTTATACCGAAATGTAGCTGACTTCATGATCTACAAATTTTCTTCAGATTTAAAGGAAATATAGCACTGTATACCCCTGCTAAATGGCAACACCGTGCTTCCCAACCCTGAGTTCATTTGGACCTCCGCGAAGACTGCAAACCAAAATATGAACCACCATACCTTTCGGATCAGTTTGAGCCATGGCTCGATCCAAGCATCAAATTGAAGATAATTTCAAGAGCTACAACTTTGGTTCAAGGTGAATCATGATAAAACCTTATTTAATGGGTGAAAAACCCGATTTACCGGACCCCTGTAATCATGGTTTTCCTAGTCAGTTTGGAGGAGCTATAAAAGGGTCAAGATCCTCATTCTTTGACTCATCTTGGGTTTGGGACTTCGTCCCTCTCCTTGGGGAAGGGTTTTTACCTTAGGAGGAAACCCTAGAGCTTCATTCACATCCATCCAATGATTATCCATCCATCTCTAGAGCAAGGAGGCATCCCCAAGATATCAGAAGTATCGGCAAACATCTCTTTTTTCACTTCTTCTCACATCTAGGGTTGTAAGTATGCTTTACTTTATGTTTTGCGGCTATTCTTCCTTTGCAATGGAGTATATTTCCATATGTAGAATGTAGGAAGTGTTTGTGATGTGATGGAGATGTAAAACTATGTAGATTTGCCATATTTCTATTCAATGACTTGTTAATGCCTTGTTCATGTTTGATGAAGTGTGTGTGTGAAGCTTATATATATATCTTTTGCATATTTTATCAAATGATTATATAGAATTGTTAATCCCGTAGGTGGAATACCCTAGATCGTATGACTGAGGGGCATCGTAACAGGGCTGCCCCACTAACGGACATCTAGGGTATCACCTTGAAAGGGGAAGCAAATCACCAAAAGGATGTTGGGGATCGGGCATAATCACTATTTCTATTTCTATGTAATTGTGTGTTAGTGTGTTTCTATGTTGTATGACCGAGGAGTGTCGTGACAAGGCTGCCCCACTAACGGACTTCATGGAAATCACTTCAATTTAGTATCATAGGACATGGAGTAGGAGATCATGCAGGCTTATCCACGGCAGGGGAGAGTCGGTAATGCATCTAACTTCCTACAAGAGCATGAACATAGAGGATAGAAACTAAGCAATCTATATAACATCACCTAGTATTAAAGGAAATTGAAATCCTAGAATTTATCATCCTGCATCCTCTTAACTCAACCCCTCTTGAGATCCATTCTATCTCTTCCCTCTTCTCTTTCTCTTACTCTCTTTTCCCATAAATCTTACGTTTGCCCATAGAATTCACCGTGTGGAGTTAACTAGTACTTAATCAACATTCCCTGTGAATTCGATATTCTTTTATTACTGATGATGAAACAATGCTCTTACGGTTCGTAACACCAACTACCTCAATAAAGTGTCTATTGACACAACAGGTGGAAACTATGTTGTGGCACAGAAGACTGGGTCACAATCATACCTAAATCGTTTCAAAAATGAGTCAAAATGACTTATTTAGAGGTTTATCCAAATTAAAATTTATAGAAAATATAATCTGTAATGTTTGCTAACAAGATAAACAAACCAAATCAACCCACAAGTTAACTAACTTAATTAGAACCAATTCAATACTTGAGCTCCTACACTTAGACCTGTTTAATTCACATGGAGCCAAGTCACTATTGGAAAACCAATATTGCTTAGTTATAATTGATGACTACTCAAGATTTACTTGGGGTAAAATTTTTAAAGACTAAAGATGAAACCTTTGAACTCTTTAATAATTTTTGCAAGTTAATAGAAAATGAAAAAGTTACTAAAATTAAAAGAATCAGAAGTGATCATGGAGGGGAATTTGAAAACCATAAATTTATTGAATTTTATAAAATTAATGGATATAAGCACAAATTTTCATATCCTATAACTCCCTTACAAAATGGACTAGTAGAACAGAAAAATAGAACACGACAAGAAGCTGCTAGAACCATGTTAAATGAATACACCCTAAACAACCAATTTTGGGCTAAGGTAGTGAACAATGCATGCTAATTCAAAATAGAATACTAATTAACAAATTACACAATAAAACCCCTTATGCAATTTATTACAATAAATTACCCAACCTAAATTATCTAAAGGTGTTTGGATGTAAAGTCCACATACTAAACACTAAGGACTACCTAGGAAAATTCACATCAAAATCAACCCCTGGAATCTTTTTAGGGTATTCCACAACTAGTAGGGCTTATAGAGTCTATAACAAAGAAACCCTAAAAGTTGAAGAAACCACTAATGTAATTTTTGATGAAGAAAATAATTCAATAAATGAAAATGTTAATCAAAATATAGAAAATAGTAATTCGAGAAAGATACAAGATGATGAAGATGCTCAAATTAAACCTAGTGAATCACAAGAACCAATTGTTAACACTAATATAAGACCATCTAGATGTAACGACCCGACCCATTTGGCGGCCCATTTGGCGACCCTCGGGTCGTCGACCGTCGACCGTCGGTCGTGCCCTTTTTATTATAACGACCCGACCCATTTGGCGGTCCATTTGGCGACCCTCGGGTCGTCGACCGTCGACCGTCGGCCGTGCCGTTACTCACTAGGACTTTCCACCCCTGACAGTGGATTTTTGCCTCTCCCAAGATTCGAACTCTAAACCTCCAAGCGCTCACTTGGTTACCAGGATTCATAAACTCTAATACTTAAGCCAGGAGGTTTAGAGTTCGAATCCTGGGGAAGGCAAAAATCCACTGCCTGGGGTGGAAAGTCCTAGAGAGTAACGGCACGGCCGACGGTCGACGGTCGACGACCCGAGGGTCGCTAAATTGGCTGACAAATGGGTTGGGTCGTCTCACTTGGTTACCAAGATTCATAAACTCTAATACTTAAGTCTGGAGGTTTAGAGTTCGAATCTTGGGGGAGGCAAAAATCCACTGCCAGGGGTGGAAAGTCCTAGTGAGTAACGGCACGGCCGACGGTCGATGACCCGAGGGTCGCCAAATGGGCAGCCAAATGGGTCGGGTCGTTACAATAAAAAGCCTTTTTATTGTAACGACCTAGCCCTTTGGCCTCTTGGGTGGCCCTTGTGGCGGTCCAACTGGCGGCCCTTATGTCGTCGGCCCATTTGGCGACCTCTCATATTGTCGACCGACGACCCTTGTGCCGTACCGTTACTCACTAGGTCTTCCCACCCCTAGCCAGTGGATTTTTTTGCCTCCCTCAGGATTCAAACTCTAAACCTCGAGGCTTAAGTATTAGAGTTTATGAATCCTGGTAACCAAATGAGCAGCGCTCACTTGGTTACCAGGATTCATAAACTCTAATACTTAAGCCTGGAGGTTTTGAGTTCGAATCCTAGGGGAGGCAAAAAATCCACTGGCCAGGGGTGGGAAGACCTAGTGAGTAACGGTACGGCACAAGGGTCGTCGGTCGACGATATGAGAGGTCGCCAAATGGGCCGACGACATAAGGGCTGCCAGTTGGGCCGCCACAAGGGCCGCCCAAGAGGCCAAAGGGCCGGTCGTTACACTAGAATATACACCAATCACCCATCTGACCAAATTTTGGTTGACCCAACTCTAAGAGTTCAAACTAGATCATCTTATAGAAACCTAAGTCAGATATCCCTTATTTCTAAAATGAAGCAAGCTTGGAGGTGCCTTGGAAGAAGCTCAAGGCACCTTGGACTGGTGGATGAAGGCGCCTTGAAGAAGCATGGAGGCACCTTGAACCATATAAAGTTTGACCAAGTCTGTGCTGATCCACGCGTGCGACTCGGCGGCCTGGAGGCGCCTCGGACGAGCTTGGAGGCGCCTCCAGCACTGTTTAAAAGTAGGATTCGAGTAGTGGCCTAATCATCAATAGAGAAAAGCTTTCTTCTTCTGTGCTCTGATTCAAAACTGTTCCTGAAGCGCTGCAGCAACCTTTCGACGACCCGGAGCTTCTGTTTACATTCTATTGTTGACGGTATTATTGTTTCTCAATCTTGCACTTATTGAAATACTTGTAAAACCTTATCGAGCTTATAGTTGTTGCCCACGGAAAGCGATCAAAGATCGTGGGTCTTCGAGTAGGAGTCGTCACAGGCTCCGAACGAAGTAAATCTCTTGCGTGTTCTTTGTGTTTTTCTTTATTCCGCTGCATTATTACTCGTGTTTTACGAATCTGAAAAGAGTGAAAGCCACGAGCGTTATTCACCCCCCCCCTCTAGCGCTTTCAATCCAACAGAAACTGTGTCCTAATTATTTAGGTTGATGATGTCCCCTTGAGGAGCTCATAAGGATTATTATGTAAACCCTGCGGGTGGACTTAGTCCAGCATGATAATAAAGTTGAGTGGTACTACTCTTGGAAATAGATGTTAATTAATCGAGTTGTCAGTAACTCATTTAATTAACAAACATACGATCTTAAACACGGAGAGATTAACACACTCATGATAAGAAGGAGCTCATATTGTAATATGAGATTGGTGCAGTAGTTCAATCATAACCATTTAGTGGTATGGGTTATTATTGACGGACATGGGTTGGGTGCTCGGGCCGAACACAAGAAGCTCAAGCCCATCAGGAGGCTTAAACCAATTCCTCCTCTAGGTCCCTATTGTAGCCTCTATATAAAGCCTCACATCCACCCATCCATAACATGGTTTGGTTTAACTTGGTTTGGTTTAACTTGGTTTAGTTTAACTTAACTTGGTTTGGTTTAATTTAACTTGGTTTGGTTTAACTTAACTTGGTTTGATTTAACTTAGTTTATTTTAACTTGGTTATAGAAAGGGAGATTTTTTCTAAACAAAATTCGGTTATAGAAAAAGAGATTTTTTCTAAATAGAATTATGTTATTTTTCTTTCTTTGTAACCGACGGCAAGCCTATAAAAAGGATTAGGTGGTGGCTCTTAAAACCTAATTTTCTAATTCTTCATAATCCTCTTATCTCATTGTGGTCGACGCCCCTCTTCCTTTAATAAGGCTGGCACCCCTCCTCACCTTGCTACGACCGCCCTTCCTCACCTTGCTATGGCCGCCCCCCTCCTCTCCTTGCTTAGGGCCGGTGCCCCCCTTCCTATCCTAGCTAGGGTCGGCGCCCATTCCTACCAATCGATTGGTGGCCGACGGCTTGAAGAAGAGGAAGAAGATTAGAAGGTCCCCAATCCTAGAGCCTCCTTTTGTAGCCGGCGGTTTGGAAACTAAGAAGAGAAGGAGGGTAGTGTTTTCTTTGTAGATCGTCACCCACACGACACCCAAGAAGAGGAGAGGAATACGACAGAAGATCAAGAGGTCTTTAGCTACAAAGGAAAAGTACAACTAGTTCTTTAATTCCGCTGCATAATTAATAGATTTTTCTTTGTATCGATTTTGAATACCAATACAAGAGGCCAGCGATCTTGTACTTAGATCAAGGTGTACTTTGATCCGTCAAGAACTTGCTTGATTGATCAAGCACATGTCTGATCAAACATGCATGTTACTAAGAATAGTTCTGTACTTGTACAATTTTTGTACGAGGAAATTTAAATAGAACGGAATTCCAGTGCCTTCATCTGCTACCTTAATAGCTCCCCTAGTGTTAGCTCGACATATATGGTGGGAGGTAAATATAGGTATGCAGGATTAGGTATTGATCCTGTCCAGAATCTGAGTTAGACGAAGGTCGAATGAGTTGTTCATGGCATTGACGGAGGGGCGACTGGGACACCGTTCTCATATGTGCCTACAAGAATTGACCCCCACGTGGTGCAGACGGACGACGATGACTGCATCGGTGCTATTTGACCTTTGCACACACTCAGACAAGCACACGGGACATTAGAGGCCAGAAACCAGGGAAAAAGTCCCTGGAGCAGGCTCTCCGATGCTTAAGTTAAGTACTTTTTCTCCAAAAGAATAGTATACAAAAGAGAGAGAAAAGTAGAAGACAAGCGCGAATGTGCGAGAGAGCGTACCTGCTCAAGGGAGATGACCTCCCCTTTTTATATGACAGTGCGTACCTTCTGGAGTCTGACTGATGTCAGAGAATGTCGAGTGTCAGAACTTGTCGTGTGATGGAGGATACACAACATCCTCCTATAGACTGAAGGAAGGTTCCATTCGCAGGTGACTGTAGACCGTTGGAATATTCCCTGACATTCGGCAGTTATTCTCTGACAGGCGGTTATGATTCATTGGCCTCGTTATCGTGTAGCACCTCCTGTTCTGACCTTCTGGTCCGATCAGGAATGAATGGGGTAGCTCAGGCTATTTTGTTGGATATAACATCTACACTAAACCTTAGGGGGTCAGGAGCTGTGGTGAGATCGTCCAGGAGCCGACTGGGGTTGACAGCCCGGGATTTAACTCACATAGAGAACTAGGTCTGGATATAACCGAGCCGTGAGAACCCAACCAGTCGGATCCAGGTTAGATATTACTCCAACTACCCCCTGTTTTAGAGTAGCGTGTCTGATATGGAGTCCTGGTCTGTGAGAACTTGACTAGGAACCATGTTGCTGACGTAATCCCATGGTCCTACTTCTCCTTTCTCTAACCGCTGACTGGCACGTCCCCTTGACTTATGATTGTCACGCTCCCTTGACTTCTGACTGCCACTTAACCTTGACTTATGACTACCACACCCCCTTGACTTATGACTGTCATGACTTTATCAGACCCCACAATTATGCACCGTATCGCAAGCCTCCCCCCAAGTCTAGTCGAAGGAGGCTCAGGCCCCACTGACTAGACTCAGGCTCTGGTTTCCTATTCCACCATGATGTCCTTAAATGTTGCTCCTTTTCCCAGATCCTTAAATGTGTAACCCATTTAATCACCCAATCAACCTCGGGGGAAGGGCCTCACAAACCTTTTGAAGCAAACTTATCACATCTCCCTCTTTAAAAGGGGTCGAGTCCCCTTACACCAATGTACTCTTCTTGCCGACTTCTCCTGACCATGGAATCCATCTCTGAGTCTGATGAGGTGTCACCTCTATACCAACAATAAGCCCATCTAACTCATCTACTTGCCCAAAAGGATACTACTTTAGTTGAGATGACTCAAGATAGGGATCTTCAGTTTTTTCTCCGCCAAGACATTGAGGAACTTTGGTTAGGCGCTAAATCTCGGGCCCGGGCTGAAGTTGCATTGAAGCAGAAAGCTTATGTGGATCTGGAGAGCCAGACTCAATTATTGATTTATTTGAACGAGAAACACGCCGCTTCCATAACCCTTTCTTCAAGAAGAAAATCAGTTCAAAGATGAGACCATTGCTCAGTAGCGTTGCAGTATTTAGTCCACCATGGCAGAGTTGATTCAGGCGCACTCTTATTAAAGCAGGTAGACCAAGCAGAACACATTTGGTCAAGTTTCTGACGGCTATTGGAACTGGATCTTGATTACTTTGATGTTCCAAATGTACAAATGAGATTTTGAGGGGTGTCCCCTGAACTTCATTAAATAAATACAAATCTGCTCGGGCTTCAGTCTTTGTTTCTTTTTCCTTTTTTCCTTGCTTCCCTGGCACTTCTTTGTTTGCTAATAACCTGCCCGGGAATAAGAGTGTAAAAGGAAGACCCATGAGTTATTAAGCGTGGTAGTGTGCTTGTTTATAGCTCGTGCAAAGGCGCATGGGCGAGAGTATGAAATCTTATAACTTGCGTTGGGGCGAGATTTTGGAGGCGTGAGAGCAAGCTCACTTATAACCCGTGCTGGTGTGAGAGTCTGGAGCCTGACCGGGAGGTCATTGACCATGAGAGAATGCTCACTTATAACTCCCACTGGGGCAAGAGTCCAGAATCCCGATCGAGAGGTCGTTGGTCGTGAGAGCAAGCTCACTTATAATTCGCACTGGGGCAAGAGTCTGGAGGCATGAGAGCAAGCTCACTTATAACTCATGCTAGGGTAAGAGTCTAGAGGCGCGAGAGTATGCTCACTTATAACTCATGCTGGGGCGAGAGTTTGGAGGCATGAGAGAATGCTTACTTATAACTTGTGTTGGGGTGAGAGTCTGGAGGCCCGACCGGGAGGTCGTTGGTCACGAGAGCATGCTCGCATATAACTCGCACTGAGGCGAGAGTCTGGAATCCCGATCGAAAGGTCGTTGGTCATGAGAGCAAGCTCACTTATAACTCGTGCTAGGGCGATAGTCTTGAGGCGTGAGAGCATGCTCACTTATAACTCAAGCTGGAGTAAGAGTCTGGAGTTCTGACTGGGAGGATGTTGGTCGTGAGAGCATGCTCGCTTATAGCTCGTACTGAGGCGAGAGTTTGGAATCCCGACCGAGAGGTCATTGGTCGCAAGAGCATGCTCCCTTATAACTCGCACTAGGGCAAGAGTCTAGAGGTGTGAGAGCTTGCTCACTTATAACTCACGCGGGTGCGAGAGTCTGGAGGCATGAGAGCATGCTCACTTATAACTCGCGCTGGGGCGAGAGTCTGGAATCTTGACCAGGAGGCGATCTGGAGGCCTGACTGAGAAGTGATTTGGAGACATGACCGGGAAGGGATCTAGAGATCTAACCAGGAATTGATCTGGTGACTTGACCAGGACTTGATCTAGAGACCTGACTAGGAAGGGATCTGGAGACCTAACCAGGACTTGATCTGGAGACCTGACCAGGACTTGATCTAGAGACTTGACCAGGAATGGATCTAGAGGTCTGACCTGGACTTGATCTAGAGACCTGACCAGGACTTGATCAGGAGACCTGACCATGAATGGATCTGGAGGTTTGACCAGGACCTGATCAGGAGACCTGGCCAGGAATGGATCTGGAGGTCTGACCATGACTTGATTTGGAGACCTGACTAGAAAGCGATCTAGAGGTCTAACCAGTAATCGATGATCTGGTGGCCCGACCAGGACTTGGTATGGAGACCTGACCAGGACTTCATCTGAAAACTACCCAGAAAGTAGTTCTAACAAGCAATATTTATTTCTTGTGGGATTGTGCTGGGGGATTTTAGCTTAATGCTCCTATGACCACAAAGTTCAATACATAAGGTTTTAATCAACTTTAAACCTTACTCTAATTTCAAGGAGTAAAGGCGCCGAATTTGGATCGACACTTCCGCCGTCTTTTTCTTTATTTCCCGAGGCCATCGCATGAAATTTTCACTCCCCAAGCCATGGTCTTCACAAGGTAGGGGCAAGAGTTTGGAGGCATGAGAGCAAGCTCACTTATAACTCGTGCTAGGGTAAGAGTCTAGAGGCGCGAGAGTATGCTCACTTATAACTCATGCTGGGGCGAGAGTTTGGAGGCATGAGAGAATGCTTACTTATAACTTGTGTTGGGGTGAGAGTCTGGAGGCCCGACCGGGAGGTCGTTGGTCACGAGAGGATGCTCGCATATAACTCGCACTGAGGCGAGAGTCTGGAATCCCGATCGAGAGGTCGTTGGTCATGAGAGCAAGCTCACTTATAACTCGCGCTAGGGCGATAGTCTTGAGGCGTGAGAGCATGCTCACTTTTAACTCAAGCTGGAGTAAGAGTCTGGAGTTCTGACTGGGAGGTTGTTGGTCGTGAGAGCATGCTCGCTTATAGCTCGTACTGAGGTGAGAGTCTGGAATCCCGACCGAGAGGTCATTGGTCGCAAGAGCATGCTCCCTTATAACTCGCACTAGGACAAGAGTCTGGAGGTGTGAGAGCTTGCTCACTTATAACTCACGCGGGTCCGAGAGTCTGGAGGCATGAGAGCATGCTCACTTATAACTCGCGCTGGGGCGAGAGTTTGGAATCTTGAGCAGGAGGCGATCTGGAGGCCTGACTGAGAAGTGATTTGGAGACATGACCGGGAAGGGATCTAGAGATCTAACCAGGAATTGATCTGGTGACTTGACCAGGACTTGATCTGGAGACCTGACTGGGAAAGGATCTGGACACCTAACCAGGACTTGATCTGGAGACCTGACCAGGACTTGATCTAGAGACTTGACTAGGAATGGATCTAGAGGTCTGACCTAGACTTGATCTAGAGACCTGACCAGGACTTGATCTGGAGACCTGACCATGAATGGATCTGGAGGTTTGACCAGGACTTGATCTGGAGACCTAGCCAGGAATGGATCTGGAGGTCTGACCATGACTTGATTTGGAGACCTGACTAGAAAGCGATCTAGAGGTCTAACCAGTAATCGATGATCTGGTGGCCCGACCAGGACTTGGTCTGGAGACCTGACCAGGACTTCATCTGAAAACTACCCAGAAAGTAGTTCTAACAAGCAATATTTATTTCTTATGGGATTGTGCTCGGGGATTTTAGCTTAATGCTCCTGTGACCACAAAGTTCAATACATAAGGTTTTAGTCAACTTTAAACCTTACTCTAATTTCAAGGAGTGAAGGCGCCGAATTTGGATCGACACTTCCGCCGTCTTTTTCTTTGTTTCCCGAGGTCGTCGCATGAAATTTTTTGTCCCCGAGCCATGGTCTTCACAAGGTAGGGCATTCTTGTTCCCATATCCCCTTCCATGATTTTCCTATCACGTCCATCATAAATGCCCTTTTCTATGGAGATGACATATGCCCCACAAACTTAACTCGTCATAATGTATGATGCACACTTTTTTCACACGACCTCAAATCACTTCCGTTTTTCAATCTGACAGCTGACGTGTGCTATGCCATTTCAGTTGTCTGGTTGGCTTCCCAATGCTTCCTAAGAGTTTTGATTTAAAAACCCTAAAGGTTGTTTGTCGTCGTTCCTAATCACTTCGACTTCTCTTTTCCTTCTTGCTTTCGCTTGCTCGCCTTCTTCTTCGTGCTCCTCCCTTATCCTCTGTAAGTATTCTTCCTTTTCCACGTGCCACTCCTTCTTTCGATCCTATAATGGCTAGTGAGATGGAAGTGCCCTGGTATGCGTACTTCTGATCCGACATAGATAGGAGTGACCTTGAGGCGATTCAATCGAGTCTACAACTTTTTGAAGCCTATAAGCTGTAACGGCCAGCAATTTCATATGAATTTCTTTCAAGAATAAGAGAAAATGGAACCAAAAAGAAAAGAAAAAAAAAAGAAAAGAAGAGTGGTCAAGGCTTCAACCTTGAACCTCTTAACAAGTGGCAAGTTTTAAGTAGTATGGGATAACCAACAGCCTAGGAGAAAGTATTGATAGGAAGGAAACGGAAATTGTAGTTAAGGGTAAGGATGGTGAAGGGACACCTTTCTACCTTCACTTCGAAGAAAAGTTTGTCTTTTCTTTCTCCCCTTCACTTAGCATGAAGAGTTCATTTTCCCTTCTCCCTTCATTTAGAATAAATGAAGGGAAGAATGAAAAGGTGTTTTCCCTTCTCCCTTTCATGGAGAATAAATAGAATAAAGGGAAAGAAAAGCTATTCTTTTCCTTCTTCCTCCTTCTTCTTCCTCCACCGAAAACTCCAAGCTCCTCTCTCCCATTGCCGAATTCAAGCTAAGGGTTTTCTCCCTAAGAAAACTTCACAAAGGGAAGTTCTTGAAGCATACTCTTATTACAAGAAAAAAAATAAGGAAAAGGGAATTCTAGAAGCGAAAATGGTCTTCGTCTTCTTCTTCACCAAGGGTATTCTCTTTGTAAACCAAGCTAGAGGATGTAAGTGTTCCCCTCACCTACAGTACAAGTAGTTTTCTTTGTTGTGGTTTTTATGTTGCTTAACAAAAACCTAGGAATCTACTCTTGAAGTTTCGGCCAAGAAGGATTAAAAGGCCTAGAGAGGTTTAAACTCGAAATTCTCTAGCTTATGTTTCTCTCATGATACCTAATATGTGACATGATACTATTAAGATGTTATTCATGATTTATGTAGCTCAAAAAACCCTAGAGTCATGCTTGAAGTTTCGGCCAAGATGAATTAAAAAGCCTAGAGAAGTTTATACTCGAAATTGTCTAGCTTATGTTTCTCTCATGATACCTAATATGTGATATGATGCTATTAAGATGTTATTCATGATTTATGTAGTTCAAAAACCCTAGAGTCACGCTTGAAGTTTCGGCGAAGATGAACTAAAAGGCCTAGAGAAGCTTAAACTCAAATTTGTCTAGCTTATGTTTCTCTCATGATACCTAATATGTGATATGATGCTATTAAGATGTTATTCATGATTTATGTAGTTCAAAAACCCTAGAGTCATGCATGAAGTTTCGGCCAAGATGAATTAAAAAGCATAGAGAAGTTTAAACTCAAATTTGTCTAGCTTATGTTTTCTCTCATGATATCTAATATGTGATATAATGTTATTAAGATGTTATTCATGATTTATGTAGCTAAAAAACCCTATAATCATGCTTATAGGTTTCAGCCAAGACTTAGAAATTAGGGTTGGAGATTTCATGTATGCTTGCTATGAGTCTCACTTGTTATGTCATGTATCATGTGATATTAACTTAATGTTTCATGCTTGAAGTTGCTCAAAAGAAAACCCTAGAATCATGCTTATAGGTTTCGGCCAAGACCTGGAAATTAGGGTTGGAGATTTCATGTATGATTGCTATGAGTCTCACTTGTTTTGCCATGTATCGTGTGATATTAACTTAATGTTTCATGCTTTAAGTTGCTTAAAAGAAAACCCTAGAATCATGCTTACACTACAAGAAAAAAGCCTAACAACAACGATTTTTCACCGTTGTCGTAGCCCCTTTAGAACTGTTGTTAAATGCCGTGTTGTTAAAAGGGGTTCCCAAAGACAACAGTTTTTAACCGTTGTCTTTGAAGGCAAAGACAACATTTTTACAACGGTGAAAAACGGTTGTCTTTTCCTTCAAAGATAACAGTTTTTCATCATTGTCTTTGAGCGTCTACCTTTAATACAGGGTCTTCAACAACAGTTTTAAACTATCTACGACAACGGTGAAAAATTGTTGTCTTTTTTAATTAAAAATAAAAAAAATTAATACACAATTTTCTAATATTATAAATCATTCAAAATACTAAATTTTAAAATAAAATTTAATATACAATTTTCTAACATTCAAAAATAATATCTATAACATTCTGAAGAAATTTCATAAGCAACCAACAAAATTTCATAAACAATCAACAAAATAATAACATTATTAAAACAAAGGTAGAATAATATAACACGAGATTTCTACTTAGATGCCGGTGAAGAGGAGGGATTGCAGCTCCTAGTGCTCCTTAATTTGTTAAAGTCTCTATTTTTTTAGCTTGTCGGCATTCTTCCCAATACTCTTGAGGACACCTTTTCGAATAAAGATATATATTACAAATTAGAAACTAAACTGTATGCGTGATTCTAATTGCATTGCATAAATGTTACATAACCATAAAACCATTTGATATAGTCATCTAATAGTAGTGCAAAAAGCGTTATCTATGTAACATAGATGGTAACCTCTTGAAACAATATAGTGGCTGTTAAATTTCTTATTAAGCAGAATTTTCATTCTATGTCACTACATACAAAACTTCTATTATAAACCATGCAAACATTATTTTTCCCAGTGATCAAGCAACATTAATTCTAAAAGATACAATCTAATGCAAATGTTCCCACACATTCCATATGATGCTAATGAGTAAGTCATACATTAAATTCTAAAGGGGACCATTAAAGGAAAGAATGCCTTAAATAAAAATGAATCCAGAAAGTTACCATAGGCTTTGGATTAATACTTTAAGTTTACATTGATCATGAGCTAAATCATAAAAAGAGATGTGGAGTGGCATGTTACATCAGTTGACTTTCTAATCTTTAATTTAAGTTTCACCATTTAAAAAAAAACAAGTCTATTTCTTCCTCTTGGAATCACAAGATCTATTATATCATCAAGCTGATGCATAGGATACCAATTTAGATGTTAACATCTTATAAAGTATATTCCTCATTAAATTTGTGTCCTCACCTTAAGAAAATCTGGAATATACTATTTTAAAGTCATGAACACATTATGGTTTTCACCAAATATAGTAGGAATGGCTGCAATAATTACCTGAAACAACATAAATCGTTAGTTTTGAAGGCAGAGTAGAGAGATGTCATGCAACATTTAGAAATCAATGCAACATAATCTTAAAGAATAACATTATAGCAGGATAAAGATGCTAAAAAGAGCAGTAGAATGAAACTAAAAAAACCACCAAAGAGTCTTCAATATGTACAAAAGACCTTTTAGCTTCATGTTGAATACAAGGTGAACATAATCGAATGTATCGAGAAGCAAATATTGAAAATATAAGTTAAGAATGGATGGGGTTTTGTTTTAGAATTTTTTAAACCTAATGCAATAAAGGAAATCCTAACTAACCAGTAACAATGATAAACCCACAATGCAGTGTCACTCTACAATGTAGACTTCACCATGAACAGAAATAAATGCGAAACATGAAACTAGCTCCCAGTTAACTGTCAATGACAAACATGCATTGCATTGTCACTCTACAACTCACATTTAATCATCAATAGATCTAACAGAAGAACACAATGAGTAAATGCAGGAAAATAAAGACAACATCTAAGTAAATGCAACTAAACAAAATGTAATATAACAATCTAAAGAACATAAGAACATGACTGTAAGAATCAACATAAAAGTGAATTACAACTTAACAATTCAAACAAAAAAACAAAGATAAATCCTAATTACCCAACCACTTCTTCTCTTCTGTTACGATCATTCACCGCACAACTACTCCTGTCGTCACACGGAAGTCTGGATCAGAAACTCCTTCACTAGCAGACAACAACATTTTCGGTAGAATACTCAGCTTCGGCAATCAATGATGGCTGATCTCTATATCTTCTGGAATGACTATTGATGAACGGAATGGAACTAACAACACCAGTGAAACTCCATCAAGTGCTGAGATGAACGGAATAATGGAACCAAATACACCAGTGAAACTCCATCAAGTGCTGTGATGAGCGGAATGAAACTGTACGCCTTGGAAACTCTCTTCGGCGTAGGGCTGAAATGCTGAAGATGGTAGAGATATGCAGATCGAGATGGAATCAGTAGCACCAGGGAAACACCCTCAAGTGCTGCTGATGAAGTGAATGGACTGCCGCCGTCGATCGGAGCTCTCTCCGATCCCTCCTCCTCTGAACCCTAATGGGGAAACTCCCTCCAGTAGAGTAATCGGAAGACAAAAAGAAGAAGACTCACCGGGAGAACTCCCTCATCAAGCTGAGCTCGATAGAAGATGGTTGTCGTCACTTGCAACCACCGGAAATGCGATGCCCGTCGCAGATTAGATCAAATCGCAGAGGAGGAAGAAGAGGAATGCTGTCCGGCCGGCGGCAAGGGAAGAGAAGCTGTTGGCCGGAGAAGTAAAAAAAGAAAGGGGGAAGATGGTGTTAGAGTGTATACTAAAAGCCTAGCTTTTGGTATAAACATTTATCTAGAAATAAGAATCACATTGGTCAAATATCTACATTTATGATAAATGTAGTTGTTCAATTAATTTATATTGTATATAACATGGTGTGTGGTGTCACACACAGAGGATCATATTATCAGTACCTTATAAATTATAAACAGTAGCTCACGACCAAAATGGAAAGGAACAAACCATTGGAAGGTCATAGTGTAATTAGGTATCAGTTTATCTTGACTGTATAATTACACTAGTACACTCAGAGTGAATTGAGTAGGACCATTTGAGGTCGTTTCTTTTATACTGACTTTATAAAGAAACAAAGACCTCGGTTATTATGGAAGTGTGTGCTCTTAATCCTAATATAATAACAAACACATATATTTGATATTTATTTCTTTAATTTATCAATACGTGAGATATAGTTCGATAAATCAATAAGCCGATAAGTTGGGAAATGGTATCACTTATAGTGTGTGTTGTTGATTATAAAAGGAAACTGTGTCCTAGAGATACTAGGTTGATAATGTCCTCAAGAGGATCTCATAAGAATTGTCATGTTAAACCCTGCAGGTGGACTTAGTCCGACATGATAATAAGGTTGAGTGGTACTACTCTTGGGCTAAGATATTAATTAAATGAGTTGTCAGTAACTCACTTAATTAGTGGACATTCGATATCTTAAACACAGGGAGACTAACACACTCATAATAAGAAGGAGCCCAAAAATGTAATTTGGGATTGGTGCGGTAGTTCAATAATAGTTCTCTAGTGGAATGAATTATTATTGATAAAATTAAGTTGTGTGTTCGGGGCGAACACGGGATGCTTAATTTTATCGGGAGACCAAAACCAATTCCTCCTCTCGGTCCCTATCGTAGCCTCTTATTTATAGAGTACTATATCCACCTATACCCACCTTCTATACCCACCAATAGGGGGCCAAGCTAGCTTGGGAACAAGCTAGGGCCGGCTAGGTGGCCGGCCCTAGCTTGAACCCAAGCTAGTGGGGGCCGGCCAAATTAAATTTAAAAAGAATTTTAATTTTAATTTTTATTATGTGGAAGAAATAATTTATTAAAGAGAATTGAAATTAAAATATCTCTCTTGTAAAAGATTTACAAAAGATTAAAGAAAGAGATTTGATCTTTTTCCGTATTTGTAGATTGGTGAGATATTTTATTTTCTCTTTAAAAATTATTCACATGTTGTAAAATTAAAATTATGGAAATTTATTTTTATCAACCATGAAGAGATTTTTGAAGAGAAATTTTAATTTTAAAATTTCTGGAGATAAATTAGGAAGTTTTAATTTGTTGATTGAAATTCTCCTAATTTTTCTCTATTGATTATGGCCGGCCAATACATGGATAAAAAAGGAAGTTTTATTTAATACTTAAAATTAATTCATGTCAAGGAAAATTAAGGAAATTTTATTGTAATTAAATTTCCTAATTTGCCTAGGCTAAGGAATATAAAAGAAGGGATGAGGGTGCCTTCATGGAGTACAACCTCTATTATTTTTCTCCCTCTTTTTTCCTTGGTGTGGTGGCCGGCCCTTCCCTTTCTCTCTTCTCCTCTTGTTGGCCGAAACCTATCTTCTTGGTGGAGCTTTTGTTGGTGGCCGGATCAAGGAAGGAGAAGAAGGAGAGAAAGCAAGTCTCGTCTCTAGCATCCCTTGGAGCATTGGTGGTGGCCGAAATTCTTCATGCTTGAAGAAAGTTATTTTGGCCGGCCATCTTCTTCTTTTCTTCCTCTTTGTGGTGGCCGAAACTTATCTCTTGCTTGGAGCTCTTGTGGTGGCCGGATACTACTTGGAGAAGAAGAAGAAGAAGGACAGGAAGCTATCATCTCTTGGAGCTTGGTTGGTGTTTTGATTTTCTTCCTTGGTAAAGCTTCCTTGTTGTGGCCGAACCTAGCTAGGAGGAGAAGAAGGTGGTTGGTGGTTTCTCATCTTGGTAGATCGTTGCCCACACAACGTCCGAGGTTAGAAGAGGAATACGGTAGAAGATCAAGAGGTCTTTCTAGAAGGTATAACTAGTAGTTTTTCCTTTTCCGCATCATACTAGTTATTTATGGAAATAATACCAAATACAAGAGGCTTACGATTCTAGTATTTCGAATATATTTTTCGATGTTGTGTTCTTTTGTTTTATTTTCCTTGTGATTTGATTGTTTTTTTCGGTTAACCTAAAGTTATTTTAAGAAATTAAATATTAGATTTCTATAAAAGGTTTTGTCTAGTCGGTGGTGGTTGCTCCCATATCCAAGAAGGCTATGTGCCTCGCCACGTCAGTACTGGGAACCAATTATGGAAATTAATATTTAATGGAATTAATAACTTAAGGTGATTTGGGTCGAACGTGTTAAGTTCCGCAGGAGATCCAAGTCAAAACCAAAAAGAACAAATAGATTAAGTTTTGGATCAAACGTGTTAAGTTCCGCAGGCAATCCAAAATTTAATTTAAAAGAACACATGGTAGCTAGGAAAAGGTTCAGACCTTTGTACAAAATTTTTGTACAGTGGAACCTCTAGGTTTTCCGAGTAGCAACCAACAATTGGTATCAGAGCTAGGGTTTTGCCTCTGTGTATTTGGTATTAGTTTAATTATGCATATGTCATACATAATTTAGGCAGGATAATAGTAGGATGTGCTAACTTTGTGGATGCAGGATCCAACTATTATGGCTTATAGTTTTAAGTGTGTGATTGGACCCTTAGACATGTCAAGGGCATTTATATGTGTGTGCATGATTGTATTAAAATACAGCAGGAGCTGTATTTAGTTTTATTAGGATTTTATTTTTGATCTAGATACATGTACATTCCTTTTATGGAATATAGGATCGATGGATGTAAATTTTATTTTATGTTCGATCTAGTTTACATGTACATTCCTTCGAGGAATATAGGATCAAAATGTAAAATTCTATTTATGTCGCGGATCGAATCTTGCAAAGCGTGGAACCTTCTAAGGACCAGAGGCGCAGCGGAACTAGGAGCAAGATGGATGCGACAGCTAGACCCGGTGGCAGTGGCCAAATATGGCAGCAGCTTGGGATGACAACACACGGAGGACAACTAGAGATAAAAGCCATAATAGTTGAAAATTAGATTTTCTATTTATTGCTTTTATATTGTGCTGTGTGTGCATGTTAGTTTACATATTTAGTAGGCTAGCATAGTTAAAATTCCTCATTTATAAATAACTAAGTGGGAGAGGGATTTTTAAGTAAATCCCATGGTCTTCATTACTGGTTTGTAAGTGATGCAAACAAGCTTGCGCGTTGGCTCTGAGTGCCTTCCTCCATAACGGATGAGCTTGTTTGTGGATCACTAGAACAGACTTCCATTTTTGGATGACTATAGGAAGTTAATTAAGAGCGTGTGATCTTCCCCAACGGAAGGGCATAATCTTATTAATGGACTTAGTGTCAAGTAATGGTATACACTTAGACACATCTAATAGTATCCTCCCCATCGGAGTCACTGCTATTATTTGTGCGACCAAATGATACCAACTATTAATTTTATTTGTCAAAAAGTTAGGTTGACAAGATAATAAAATTAATTGGTTAAAACCCTCCTTTTACAAATGTTGAATTTGTATACGTCCACACTAACGTGGCATGCAAAATTCACGGTGTTTGAGGTGTTGGTGAATTTAAATAATATTGTTTGAGGAATCAATATTTTTTAAATTCAAAAGTTTTTGACCAAATATTTGATCAAAGACAGATCAACTATTAATTTTATTCGTCATAAAGTAAAGTTGACGAGATAAATAAAATTAATGGATAAAATCTCCTCTTTGATTTTGTATACGTCCACACTAACATGGCATACAAAATTCATAGGGATTTTTAAGGAGTTGATCTTGACCAAGTATTTTTGTGATTCTTAGGATTTAAATATTTGTCAATCCCCTAGTAGTCATACTATAGAAAAGGCTTAGTAGTCCCAATTGTAATGATTGGAAATAGGACTTGGACATTAAGGTAGACTGTCTTCTTAGAACTAAGAAGAACATAGGTGTAGGTAGTTCATTAGTTGAAACATGTTTAGTGGTGTTATCTACCAGAACCTGGAGTGTAGATACAAGATGCCATTAGTCATGTTTGCAATTCATTGCAGGGTTCCAGGAAACCCGACAACTAAATGAAAGATAAATCACCGTCCACATGGGCACTACAATAAAAGTGGTAGCTGTTGCAGTGGGAGATGTTTATCTTTTGATAAGAATAAAACATGGATTTTTGAGTAATTGTCTTTACGCAATAAGTTTAGAAAGAACTAGTTTTCAGTTTCTAAACTATTCAAAGAACTTGATATTCTGCCTCTTTTAATAACAAAGTTGTTATTAAGAAAATGAGGGAAGTTATCTGTTCTGGTACGTTGGTTGGCAATTTATAAATCCAATAACTCTCACGATGCAACAAATGGAAATTAGTAACACATCTTCTAACTTTAAGAGGAAGTAACCTTCGGAAATGAACCAATTATATCTTTGGCATCTAAAGTTATGTTATATTAACCTGAGTAGGATTCATCGGTAGCTGATGAACTTTTGGGTTCATTAGTAGTGGAAATCTTTCCAACTTGCGAGTCTTACTTGGAAGGAAAAATAACCAAGAAGCTTTTAAGTCTAAGGGGTATGGAGTCAACGATATGTTGAAATTGGTTCATTCTGATTTGTGTGATCCTATGACTATCCAGATAAGAGGTAGTATTGAATATTTCGTCTATTTTATAGACAACTATTCAAGATACAAATAAATTTACTTAATGTACCACAAGACTAAGTACTTTGATTAGTTCAAAGAGTACTAGGCTGATGTGGAGAAACAACAAAGTAAAAAGACACTATGGTGAGATCATAGTGGCAAGTACCTCTTGAGAGATTTTAGGAGTCACTTATTAGAAGTTGGATTTCAATCCCAACTAACTACATCTGGTACACCCCAACAGAATGGTGTAGTAGAAAGAAGGAAAAGGACTCTTATGGAATAATTAGATAGATGATGAGTTATTCAGAGAATTACCAAGTTTGTTTTAAGGATAAAACTCTGAAAACGAAAGTGAACATAGTACCTTCCAAGCTAGAACTCTCTACTCATATAGAATTGCTGAATAGGCGTAAGCCTATTGTGAAGCATATTCGGATTCGGGTAATCCAGCACATATGTTAAAGAGAGATAATGATAAGTTGGATAGGAGTTCACTTGTTTGTAAGTTATCCTAGATAAACAAAAGTAGGTTTATAGTCTTAAAAATTAGAAGGTCATTGTTAGCATCAATGACTAATTTTAAAAGGACTATATAATGAACCATGTGCTCATAAGTAAATTTGTTCTTAAGGAAATAATAAAAGACATGTCTAATCTAGTACCAACTGTACAAGATGAGATACCACAAGAAAACTGCAACACGTATCACAAATGATACACAATTACAGAAAATGCCTTGTCGTAGTGGGAGGGTTGTTAAGCAACCTTAAAAGATTCATGTTTTGGGAGAGTTTTTGAACTTGATCCCTGAAGGACATGAACCTGATCTCCGGACATATGATGAAGCACTCCAAGATAAATATACAGCATCTTGGCAAAGAGTAATGAATAATAGAATTAGAATATATGTATTCTAATAAAATCTGGAAGCTTGTAGAACCACCAAGTGGTGTAAAAGCCTTTGGGTATAAAAGGTCTATAATAGGAAAAGAGGGATAGACAGGGAGGTAGAAACCTTCAAAGCAAGGCTTGATGAAAAAGGAAACTTTTTTCACTGGTAGCCATGCTTATGTCTATCCGGATTCTTTTATCTATTTAGCAAGCGGATGTCAAGACAGCATTCCTTAATGGAAGTCTTGAAGAAAGCATCCATATAAAGCAACCAGAAGGGTTCATTGCAAAGGGCTAAGAGCATCTTGTGTAAAGCTCAATCAGTCTATGGACTGAGGCAAAGCTTCAAGGTCTTGGAACATCCGGTTTATCAAAGTAATTCAGACCTATGAATTTATTTAGTAACCGGATAAGTCTTGTGTATACAAAAGGTGTGATGGAAGCGTGGTGATATTTCTTGTACTATACGTAGATAACATTTTTGGTAGTTGGAAACAATATCAAAATGTTGTCAGAAGTAAGGGTATGGTTGTCCAAACAATTCAATATAAAGGACTTGGGAGAATGAATATATTCTTGAGATCAAAGTAATAAGGGATCGCAAGAAAAGAATATTTTACTTATCCCAAGCTTCATACATCGAAAAAATCCTTGCTCGTTTTAAAGCATGCAAAACTCCAAGAAAGGTTTCTTACCTTTTCAAGATGGAGTAACTTTATCTAAAGATATGTCTCTGTAGACATCAAAGGAGATAAAGGAAATAAAGGCAGTTCTTTATGCTTCGGCTGTCGGAAGCCTAATGAATGCTATGCACGAGATAAGAAATCTGTTTTGCCAAGGGCATAGTTGGCAGATATCAAAATAACTCTGGACAAGGACAGTGGACTGCAGTAATGCATATATTGAAGTACCTTAGAGGCACTAGAGATTATATGCTAGCTTACAAGTCAGTTAATTTGGTCCTTGTGGGTTGCATGGATTTTGACTTCCAATCGGATAGGGACAATAATAAGTCAACCTCGGGGTTTTGTGTTTACTTTAGGAGGTAAAGTCATAACTATGGAAGATTGATAAGCATAGGTGTTTTTCTGGACTCCACCATAGAAGCTTAGTATATGGCAAGCCTCTGAGGTAGCTATAAAAGCTGAATGACTCAATAATCTCAAGATAGACTTAGATATGATTTCTGGTTTGTCCAAAGATTATTACAATTTATTGTAATAATATTGGTGCAGTAGCAAACTCGAAGAAACCATAAGTCTATAAAGGCAAGTAAACACAATAGAGCAAGTACCACCCAATACGAGAAATCATATAAACGAGGAAAAGTTGTTGCTGCCTAGATTGCATCAGGTGATGACCTATAGATCCTTCCACCAAGGTCCTTAAGGCAAAAGCTTTTGATGTACATGTTGAAGGATTAGGAATCAGATGTATGTCAGCAGATATAGCAGCTTAGTCTTTTAGTATAAGTGGGAGATTGTTAGAGTGTATACTAAAAGCCTAGCTTTTGGTATAAACATTTATCTAGAAATAAGAATCACATTGGTCAAATGTCTACATTTATGATAAATGTAGTTGTTCAATTAATTTATATTGTAGATAACATGGTGTGTGGTGTCACACACAGAGGATCATGTTATCAGTACCTTATAAATTATAAACAGTAGCTCACGACCAAAATGAAAAGGAACAAACCATTGGAAGGTCGTAGTGTAATTAGGTATCAGTTTATCTTGACTGTATAATTACACTAGTACACTCAGAGTGAATTGAGTAGGACCATTTGAGGTCGTTTCTTTTATACTGACTTTAAAAAGAAACAAAGACCTCGGTTATTATGGAAGTGTGTGCTCTTAATCCTAATATAATAACAAGCACATATATTTGATATTTATTTCTTTAATTTATCAATGGATGAGATTTAGTTCGATAAATCAATAAGCCCGATAAGTTGGGAAATGATATCACTTATATTGTGTGTTGTTGATTATAAAAGGAAACTGTGTCCTAGAGATACTAGGTTGATAATGTCCTCAAGAGGAGCTCATAAGAATTGTCATGTTAAACCCTGCAGGTGGACTTAGTCCGACATGATAATAAGGTTGAGTGGTACTACTCTTGGACTAAGATATTAATTAAATGAGTTGCCAGTAACTCACTTAATTAGTGGACATTCGATATCTTAAACACAGGGAGACTAACACACTCATAAAAAGAAGGAGCCCAAAAATGTAATTTAGGATTGGTGCGGTATTTCAATAATAGTTCTCTAGTGGAATGAATTATTATTGATAAAATTAAGTTGTGTGTTCGGGGTGAACACGGGATGCTTAATTTTATCGGGAGATCAAAACCTATTCCTCCTCTCGGTCCCTATCGTAGCCTCTTATTTATAGAGTACTATACCCACCTTCTATACCCACCAATAGGGGGCCGGCCAAGCTAGCTTGGGAACCAAGCTAGGGCCGGCCTAGGTATAAATTTGGGTGGCCGGCCCTAGCTTGAACCCAAGCTAGTGGGGGCCGGCCAAATTAAATTAAAAAAGAATTTTAATTTTAATTTTTATTATGTGGAAGAAATAATTTATTAAAGAGAATTGAAATTAAAATATCTCTCTTGTAAAAGATTTACAAAAGATTAAAGAAAGAGATTTGATCTCTTTCCTTATTTGTAGATTGGTGAGATATTTAAT
Organism: Zingiber officinale; assembly: GCF_018446385.1. Lineage (NCBI taxonomy): Eukaryota > Viridiplantae > Streptophyta > Magnoliopsida > Zingiberales > Zingiberaceae > Zingiber > Zingiber officinale. The sequence continues at coordinate 57,076,415 of NC_055988.1, read as the reverse complement.
TTTCTCTTTAAAAATTATTCACATGTTGTAAAATTAAAATTATGGAAATTTCTTTTTATTAACCATGAAGAGATTTTTGAAGAGAAATTTTAATTTTAAAATTTCTGGAGATAAATTAGGAAGTTTAATTTGTTGATTGAAATTCTCCTAATTTTTCTCTATTGATTGTGGCCGGCCAATACATGGATAAAAAAGGAAGTTTTATTTAATACTTAAAATTAATTCATGTCAAGGAAAATTAAGGAATTTTTTTTGTAATTAAATTTCCTAATTTGCTTAGGCTGAGGAATATAAAAGAAGGGGTGAGGGTGCCTTCATGGGGGACAACCTCTATTATTTTTCTCCCTCTTTTTCCTTGGTATGGTGGCCGGCCCTTCCCTTTATCTCCTCTCCTCTTGATGGCCGAAACCTATCTTCTTGGTGGAGCTTTTGTTGGTGGCCGGATCAAGGAAGGAGAAGAAGGAGAGAAAGCAAGTCTCGTCTCTAGCATCCCTTGGAGCATTGGTGGTGGCCGAAATTCTTCATGCTTGAAGAAAGTTATTTTGGCCGGCCATCTTCTTCTTTTCTTCCTCTTTGTGGTGGCCGAAACTTATCTCTTGCTTGGAGCTCTTGTGGTGGCCGGACACTACTTGGAGAAGAAGAAGAAGAAGGAGAGGAAGCTATCATCTCTTGGAGCTTGGTTGGTGTTTTGATTTTCTTCTTTGGTAAAGCTTCCTTTTTGTGGCCGAACCTAGCTAGGAGGAGAAGAAGGTGGTTGGTGGTTTCTCATCTTGGTAGATCGTTGCCCACACAACGTCCGAGGTTAGAAGAGGAATACGATAGAAGATCAAGAGGTCTTTCTAGAAGGTATAACTAGTAGTTTTTCCTTTTCTGCATCATTCTAGTTATTTATGGAAATAATACCAAATACAAGAGGCTTACGATTCTAGTATTTCGAATATGTTTTTCGATGTTGTGTTCTTTTGTTTTATTTTCCTTGTGATTTGATTGTTCTTTTCGGTTAACCTAAAGTTATTTTAGGAAATTAAATATTAGATTTCTATAAAAGGTTTTGTCTAGTCGGTGGTGGTTGCTCCCATATCCAAGAAGGCCATGTGCCTCGCCACGTCAGTACTGGGAACCAATTATGGAAATTAATATTTAATGGAATTAATAACTTAAGGTGATTTGGGTCGAACGTGTTAAGTTCCGCAGGAGATCCAAGTCAAAACCTAAAAGAACAAATAGATTAAGTTTTGGATCAAACGTGTTAAGTTCCGCAGGCGATCCAAAATTTAATTTAAAAGAACACATGGTAGCTAGGAAAAGGTTCAGACCTTTGTACAAAATTTTTGTACAGTGGAACCTCTAGGTTTTTCGAGTAGCAACCAACAGATGGTCGCGTGCCCTAGCCGCGCGAGAAGAGGAAACGTGAGCTGAGAGAGGCCCGCAACTGTGTCGTGCGAAGAAGGGTTTAGGGAGATAGATTTTTTCATGAAGTTAAAAAAACTGTTGTGTTTTTAAGATTCAACAACACTTAATAGACAACAGTTTAATAAAACTTTTGTATATTATCACATAAGAAACACTAAAAGACAATAGATTTTTAAAACCGTTGTCTTTGACACACATTAGACAACAGTATTTTGAAAAACTGTTGTTATTTAAAACACATTATGGTAAACAACAACAGTTTTCAATAAAATTGTTGTTAAATGGAAAAAAGACAACAATTTCTAGAAAAACTGTTGTCTATTAGGTGTGGTTAAATTCAAAAATTCTTGTAGTGTTATAGGTTTCGGCCAAGACTTGGAAATTAGGGTTGGAGATTTCATGTATGCATGCTATAAGTCTCAATTGTTATGCCATGTATCATGTGATATTAACTTAATGTTTCATGCTTGAAGTTGCTTAAAAGAAAACCCTAGAATCATGCTTATAGATTTCGGCCAAGACTTGGAAATTAGGGTTGGAAATTTCATGTATGCTTGCTATGAGTCTCACTTGTTATGCCATGTATAATATGATATTAACTTAATGTTTCCTGCTTAAAGTTGCTTAAAAGAACCCTACAATCATGCTTATAGGTTTCGGCCAAGACATGGAATTAGGGTTTGTAGAAAGATCAAGACCCCAATTATGCATGATAATGACTCTTCATGATATGCCATGTGATATGTGGACTTTATGTTACCATGTTATGCTTATGCGAGGCTTATGTATGAGGAAATGCCTAAGAGTTGCTTCCCTATAAGTTGGGATTAAGAGCACTGTCCATGATATGACAAGTAACATAAGACCTAAGAGATGATTCCTTATAAGTTAGGATTAAGAGCACTCTTCATGATATGACAAGAAACATGATATGCTATTTTACTTTTGTATGGCTTGTACCGGACCCTAAAAATGGTCCAAGGGATGGGCTCCTAAGTTGCCCCTAGGTCGAAGCATGGGCCTAGTTCCTAGTAGGTTCGAGATTAGCTACCTCGGATTTATTTAGGATGCGCGCAATTCATGTATATGGTACAATGTCGGGCCCTCATGTTGAGATTTATGTTTAAGTATTTATATAATATATGTTTTCAAAAGAATATCTTGCATATATATGTGATTTCATGTTATGTGATTATTATGCTTTAGGAAGATGCTCTCTTGAGATATGTCTATGATACCTGGAAGAACATGATACTACTTTATGCTTATTCTCTCTTATGCTATGTTATGATTTGCCTAAATGAATATGACACTACCTCATGCTAACATAAAAGGTGAAATCTAGATGTGGTTAAATGAATATATCACTACTCCATGTTAATTCATGATTTATGGCTTTTGTGAGTAGGAAAGAATCTTACTAAGCCTATGTGCTTATAGTTTTAATTTCCTTGTACTACAGAAAAGGGTAAAGCATGGCTAAACTAAAGCGAGCAGCAGGAAGGGCAAAGTTGTGTGTGGTAGTGGCATGGTGGAAGAGATCTGTTTTGTGTTTCAGGACTTATGCATATTTTAAGTTTTGCATGTTCACTTATTTTTCCTATTTGATACTTTTTGATGGTTGCTACTGGATATTAACTTGAACTTGTTTGGATGGTTGAATGCTTAATATAAACTTATACTCTCTTTTGTTCCACGAAACCTTGAAATGTTAAGTACTTGTTTAATTAGAGAACTGTTAGTTATCATGAACTCTAGAGAACAATATATATGTTTAGTTGTCCCCTTGTTTAGTAAGCTTTATGATCCAGTCAAACAAGCATGTATCATGTTCCAAGTAATAGATAGTAATAATCAAATTTTATATGCCTAAGTGTTAGCATGTTCACATGTTTTGTTTATATGATTAAGTTTTAAAATTTAAAATAGAATTTTTTTTTCCGCTGCAATGATTTTATATGCATGTATGTATGTTCGTGTAACACCGGCCTTGCCGTACCAGGGCAAGAGGAAGGATGGCGTTACAGTTTGGTATCAGAGCAGGTCTGCCTTTCCACTACACACACATCGAGTCTCCATCCTGCCGCTCCAAGTAAGAACTTCTATGCCTACTTTATTTCTTTTATGTTTGATAAAGAAATGTTTTAGTCTAAGTATGCATGAATGTAAGTAGGAATGATAATAATCTTATGCTAGCCTTGTTAGGAATGATGATAACTTATGCTAGTTTATTGTCATATATGAAGATAAGCATGGCTAGGAGACGCAATAACCGAGTCGATGAGACAGTACCCCCACCTGATCTGATGCATGTAGTTACTGAACTCCTGCGTCAAGTTATAGAATAGCAGCAAGTAATTAATGCTCTGATCAATCAGCAGGAGAACCCTACCACCCCACCAGTGAACCAGAATACGATGCCAGTCGTACCTACAGCTGGGCCAGTACCACCGATAGGCCCAGCCCCAGTAGTTCGACAAGAGGCATATCTAATTCAGTGGCAGATGCTGAAGCCGGAAAACTTCTCTGGTACTTGTGAACCAAGGGACGCCCAAGCCTGGTTCAAGACTGTAGAAAGTATAGTAGAGCTACTGAACTGGCCCGAACATGAAAAGGTCAAATGTGCATCATTATGCCTTTCAGGAGATGCCAGAATGTGGTGGGATCGGGTTAAAGCAAAGAGGCAAGTGAACTAAATGAGATGGACGGATTTAGAAGCTAAATTTTTCAAAGAATTCTTCCATATGTGTGTGACAAACAATCACTATGACGAGTTCACTGAGTTTCAGCAAGGTGACCTATCAGTTAATGAAGCTGTGAAAAGATTCAACCGACTAGCACGCCTATTCCCAGAGTTGGTCAGTACGGAAAGAGAAAGGGTTAGACTCATGCTGAAGATGCTCAGACCCAAAATAGCTCTAAATGTGGTCGTCGGGTTTAATAGATCATAGACCGCAGAAGAGCTGTTCAGCAGTGCCCTGATCACCGAACACTACTTGAAGGCGCTGAACGAAGGCAAGAGTCAAGCCCAGTCGGGAGGACAGAAATCTCAAAGTACCAAAACTAGCTGGAAAGGAAACCACAATGGTAAGATAAAGCAATGGAACAACTCTAAGGGTGGTCCAGCGAACAAACAACCCATGTACCCTCAATGTACCACATGTGGAAAGAAGCATCCAGGAGTATGTCGTAAGGGTATGAACAAGTGCTTCAATAGCGGACTAGAAGGGCATAGAGCCAGAGACTGCCCTACCCAGGTTCAGGCACCTCCTCAGCAGTATATTCAGAACCGGGGTGTTCCCTCACAGCTACACCAGATGCAAGCTGCGATAGAAGGTACTCAAATAAGCCAAGGGAGATTGGAAGCCCAACCAGTTACGACAAATGCCAGGATTTTCTCCCTCACCAAGGAGGACGTGGCGAATGCTTCTACGGTTGTCACAGGTCAGATATTTATTTTCAGTCAGCATGCTACTGTATTATTTGATACTGGGGCAACACACTCGTTCGTCTCCATGCCTTTCATAAAGAAGATAGACATGCCACCATAAGCCTTAGATTGCCAATTCTTAACGACCCTGCCCTCGGGAGAAGTGATGTCATCTACCCATATGCTGCGAGCCGCTCCTATCAGAATCGTAGATAGAGAGCTCTATTGTAATCTGATAGTGCTCGACATGCAGGATTATGACATTATTTTGGGCATGGATTTCCTGAGCAAGTATAGTGTTTCGATTGAGTGTCGTAAAAGAAAAGTGGTCTTCTGGCCAGAGGTAGAACCGATGTTTGAATTTATTGGAAAACAAAGGGAAATTATGGGTTACGGGGTCGAAAGCATGTCCGGACAACTCTCTACTCTGACAATAACCTCGACGCTGTTCGATGATATACTAGAAAAACAAACAGTTGACCCAAGCATCTAAAGGATCAAGCAAGAGGTCCTAGAAGGAAAGAACGATGGATTTCGTATCCCTGATAGTGGAATACTATACCTCAGAGATCGCTAATGTATTCCCGACGATCCAGAGTTGCGAAAGAAGTTATTGGAGGAAGCTCACGGGACACCTTATGCGATGCATCATGGATCCACCAATATGTACCAAGACCTAAAATGGAAGTTCTAGTGGTTCGGGTTGAAAAGAGATGTGGCTCCGTATGTCAGTACCTGCTTGACCTGCCAAAGGGTTAAAGCAGAACACCAGAGACCTGGAGGAGTATTGCAGCCAATTCAAATTCCAGAATGGAAATGGGAAGATATTTCTATGGATTTCATGTCAGGATTACCCAAAACGACGAACGGATATGATGCTATTTGGGTAATCGTGGACATATTGACAAAGTCTGCCCACTTCTTAACAATCAAGATGACTTACTCGACTGAGCAACTGGCTCAATTATATGTTAAGGAAATTATCAGATTACATGGGATTCCTAAGGCCATCATTTCTGATAGAGATGGACGCTTTATTTCACATTTCTGGGAATGTGTTCAGAAGGCTCTTGGCACGAAGATATTATTCAGTACTACCTTCCATCCTCAGATCGACGGACAAATGGAAAGAGTAAACCAAGTGCTCAAAGATATGTTACGAGCTTGCGCCTTAGATTTCAAGTGGAGCTGGTGCCGATATCTATGCTTAGCGGAATTCGCATACAATAATAGCTACCAGGCTACTATCGGAATGGCGTCATACGAGGCTCTGTACGGGAGGAGATGTAGGTCTCCTATATGCTGGTACGAAGGTGGTGAAAAGAAAGAGATGGGACTCCAAATATATTTCATTGACGACACCACCCGAGCTATATAGGACATCCGCTATAGAATAGAAACTTCTCATAGTAGCCAAAAGAACTATGCAGATAGGCGGCATAGGCCATTGGAATTCAGTGTCGGGGATTTAGTGTTTCTCAAGGTAGCTCTATGAAAGGGGTGATGAGATTCGGAAAGAAGGGTAAGCTAAGCCCGCTCTATGTGGGACCCTATCTGATCCTGAAAAGAGTCGGCAAGGTAGCTTACGAACTAGAGCTGCCTCAGTAGATGTCGACTATTCACAACATGTTCCATGTTTCAATGCTCAAGAAATGTATTTCCAATATAGACCAAGTGATCGAGCCACAGACAGTGCAAGTTCATGAGGACCTACATTATGAAAGTCGTCCTATTCAGATATTAGCTCGAGAAGTCAAAAGACTAAGGAACAAAGAAGTGCCCTTAGTAAAGGTCCTGTGGCAAAATCAACGATCCGAAGAAGCCACTTGGGAATGTGAGGACGATATGAAACAAAGATACCCAAAGCTATTCTAAGTTAGGGGACGAACATTTTAGAAGGTATGAGGATTGTAACTGTAACGCCCGAAAATTCTCAAAACTATTTTAGAAATATTCTATGATTTTTCTGGAATTTTAGGATATTTTTACAAAATTTTTAGAGTAACGGTAGTAGCAAAAACAAATAGAAAACGAAAACGGCCTAAGCAGGAATTGAACCCGGGACCTACGGTTTACGGATAATGTTAGTAACCAGTTGAACCCAGCAGGGTCATGCTGAAAGGAAAGGGGGGCAATTAAATTTTTATTAGAGTTGGGCTGAAATACCACCTTGATATAAATAGGAATTAATAAGTGGGGAGATAGAATTTTTAATCGGCAACTTCTCCTCCTCACCCTAACCTCACGCCGCACCTCTCCCTTTTCTTCCTCTCTCGGCGCCAACCACAAGGGAGACCTAGGGTTCTATCCCTAGGGCCATAGGAGTAGTTCCCGGCAACATCAAGGGCACGAGGACGTTCCCCTCCGCGAGCAGAACGCATAGACGCGAGAAGATCGTCGAAGGGTTCTCTCCTCGGGAAAACCTAGCGATTATAATCGTAAGAAATTACGAACAGGAGGTAAGAAACCCCTCACCTGCAGTATAAGTAGCTTTCGTGTGAATTTCATGTGTTAGTTTAACAGTATGTCGATTTTCGACACAAAGGATGCAAATTAGCGCATGCCAAGTGTTCGGTAAAATTATGTAGTTCCGTAAAATGCAATTTAGGCATTTCAGTGGCTTAAATAAATGCAATAGAAGCATTTTTACAGATTATTTAGTTCTGCACCAGCTTTTACAGGACTAGATGTACAATGGGTGGGCTCCCATAGTCGCCTCTAGGTTCAGATAACCTAGCTCTAGGTTCAGATAACCTAGAAAGAGCAAGACAAGCAGTAATTAGTTATATTCAGTATTTTACTTTTCAGTGGCACTGTACAGGATTAGATATCCACTGAGCTGGGCTCCCATAGTCGGTCCCTAGGTTTAGATAACCTAGTAAACCCTACTAAATTCGGGACTTGCAAACCCGGGTTTAGTTAGGGACGCGCGCATAGCACGTACAGTTGCCGGGCCCAAACAGCAGCATGTTTATGTATTTTCACCTATTATGTATGTAGTTTTAAACTCTCACAAAATAGTTAGGTGAAATCAGTGTAGCTTCAGCATTAGCTAGAATTAGCTCAGTTTATGCTTCAGTTCAGGCATTTTTATGGTTATGTATGATAACACTATGCTCAGCTTTTATTACACATGTTTAGATGATAGTATGTCATGTTTAGCTTTTGATTTCCATATATTGATTGATAGCATGCCATGTTTTAGTTTAATCAGCACATATTTCAAATAGCATGTTTTAAAAGCATAAATGCATCGTATGCATGTTTTTGTGAGGTAGATGGTTTCTTACTAAGCTTTAAGGCTAAAGATACTTTTTCCTTATACTGCAGATAAAGGTAAAGGGAAAATGGATTAGCAGAGGAAGCTAAAGGTCAATGCAGTGATGGTGTGTGTGGAAGGAACCTGGAATGAAGATCCTTAGGGAGTTTAGCAAATTAAGAACTTAGTTTCTTTTCTCAAGTACCTTTATGCACTTTTAGACCTTAGAATGTTTAAACCATGGAAGATTTGTTTAAGTTGTTAGTAATTATGTTGGAATGCTAGTTAATAGATCTTAGAACTTATTTCAATTGATTTTAGAACTCTTATATGAGATTTTGGCACGAACTAGTGCTGAAATCAGAGGTTCTGATTCGAAATCAGAAACCAGATCGATCAGGAAGTGGGTTGTGCCACTGGATCGGTCAGCTGACCGATCCAGTCGTGAACAGAGAGTTAGCGTCTGCCACTGGATCGGTTAGCTGACCGATCCAGAGGCGAACAGTGAGTACCGAAGCTTACTGATCGGTCAGCCGACCGATCAGTGAGCCACTGGATCGGTCTGCCGACTGATCAGTGTACTCCTGGATCGGTCGGTAGACCGATCCAGACGCATACAGAAGCAATTGAGTTCAGATTGAAATGCTCCGTGCCATGAACCGGTCAGCCGATCGATCCAGAGCTTTCTCCATGCCAGTATCAAGCTGGATCGATCACTGGATCGATCCGACAGCCCAATCGATCCATGGATCGATTGAATTTCCTGATTACAGCTAGCAGGACATCCGAGAGGCATAGATTATCTTCCCTAGTATGTGTACAACTCCTAAGTACACCTAGACTATTAAGTTCAAATTTTAAAGTAATCAGTTTAGTAAAATTTTAATCAATCCAGATTTCCGCAATAGTAATTTAGCACAGCATAATGTAGCGATCGGCCTTACAGCCTAGTTAGTAGAAGGCGGGTCGTTACAGAGTGGTATCAGAGCAGTTTCCATACTTCCTACACACACATCAGCATTGTACCTGCAGCTTCCAAGTAAGAATACCTCTCACTTTGTAACACCCCTAGAAAGCCTAGATAAGAAAGTAAGGATAATGAGAGTTTGAAGGTAGTGAAAAGAAGGTGTAAATATTCTAAGTTGAATATTAAGATGGGAAGGATTTAGATGATTAAAACTTTATGAAAGAAAATAAAGTTGAGAATATAAATCATCTATATTTATGAGATAGATATATATATGTGAGAAAATAAAGTTGAATACATGGAATTAATGTAAACAAAAGGAAGGAATATGAGATAATATATATGTGTATGAAATATTTATGCATAATGCATAATATGGTGATATATGAATTATTATGTACAAAAGAATATCAATAATATGTTAGAAGAGAAATAGGATTGAACCTTGGATCTCTTGTAAGGAACATGTATAGGATATCAAAGGGGATAGGAGAATTATTGATAAGGAGAGAAAGGACTAAGTAGTTAAGAATAAGAAAGGATTCTTTTATTTAAAAGGAAAAGGAAGTAAAAAGAAGTAAAAATATACATAACCAAGTTTTGATCCTTGGTTCTCTTGTGGATGCATGCATATGTTAACCAAGTGTGATAGGAGAGGATATTGTAAGAGGAGAGATAGGAATTTTAATTAAAGGAAAGAAAAGAGAGAAATTAAAGGAAAGAAAAGAGAGAACTCAAGAAGCATTTCTCTAGAATATTCTTATCATTAAAGAGGAGAAATAAATAAGGAGGATGAATCAAGTCAAGTTTTCCTCCCCTCATTTTAGTATAAATAGGCATGGAGGGGTGGCTTCATCCTCAACTCACTCTCCTCCTCTTCCCCTAGAGGTGCCGAGACACTCCCTCTTTTCTTTCTTTCTTTCTTTTTGTTGCCGAGCAACACAAGAGGAAGAAGCCTCCTCTTCTTCCTCCTCCTCTCCACCAAAAGACCTAGCCACTTCTTCCTCCATTGGTGCCGAGCAAAGCAAGCAAGGAAGAAAGGTCCACAAGCAAGTTCTCAACTCTAGGAAACTTAAGCAAAGAAGGTAAGCTTCCCTCACCTGTGGTACAAGGCTTTTATGTGATTTTCGGATTTATAAGGATTAGAAAACCTAGGAAAGAATTTAAGAAAATTCGGCTAAAGAAAAGGTTTTCAAATCTAAGATGATTTAAACAAGACCTCATTTCATGATAAGATTTTCTATGCTATGTAGAAGGATTCTTTTCCATGATTTTATACTGATATGATGTATGATCAGAGGAGTATCTAACCCTAGGATTTAACCAAAAATATTTTAAAGAGGCTAGGAAGATTATTGTCTAACCAAACTAGTGCAAGGTTCCTTCTATGAAATGCTAAGGACCTTTCTATAGTTTTCTTGCTTGGAAATTAATTGGAACCAAAAGAAAACTCACTTGTATGCTTCGGACCAGAAAGGTTAAGGGTTAGAAAGACCTTCAAAAAAAAATTTAAATAAACATGCTCCTATGATAGGATATAAAGTTTCTTAAAGGGTGTTCACATTGCTAGAAACTCATGAACTCTTTTTAGGGTTTTTCGGCCATGATAAAAGGGATAGCTTAGATTAGCCTAAACAAAAATATTAATATGCTCAAGACCTCTGTGATATTATGATATGAAAGTTGATTAATGCTCTCATGTTTAATTGGAATGTAGAAAATTAGTTACATGATATAAGACATGTAAGATCACAAGAGTCCTAGTTTGTTTATGATCCAATTTTGTGTATGATGTTCTTAGTAACTTTTGCCATGATATTTACTTAGGCTTTCCATGCTTTAGGCCACTTAAGAAACCTAGCTTAAGGACTGGTAGGTTTCGGCCATGAAGGAAAATAAAAGAAAAAGGGAAAGAAACCTAGGAAATGCTATACATAATGAGAAGAAATGAAATTATGTTATGTAATATGCTATGATATGTTATAGCATAGGAAATGCTATACATAATGAGAAGAAATGAAATTATGTTATGTAATATGCCATGATATGTTATAGCATAGGAAATGCTATACATAATGAGAATAAATGAAATTATGTTACGTAATATGCCATGATATGTTATACCATAGGAAATGCTATACATAATGAAAAGAAATGAAATTATGTTACGTAATATGCCATGATATGTTATAGCATAGGAAATGCTATACATAATGAGAAGAAATGAAATTATGTTACGTAATGATATGTTATAGCATAGGACATAATGAAAAGAAATGAAAAAGGAAATGCATGAAAGATTGTTAGGGACATGATATGATAGTTATGCATGATAAGTTATTTTTTTTGTATGGTTTGTACCAAGGGTGGGCTCCGTAAATGCCCCGGGGTCGATGGAGTAAGACTCGGGCCTCGTCAGTAATGGGCCTCTGAATGCCCTAGGTCGATGGAGTAAGACTAGGGCCTAGTATGTATGCATGGTAGGGTTCAAGACTTGCTACCTTGGACCTACCTATGAAGCGCGCGCATTATGTATGTGGTACAAACCGAGATCCCCTCTAATGATGATATTAATTTCAAGTACTTATAAGTATAAGTTTTCAAATTCATGATGCATTGCTTACATATGTGCTTGAATTATCTGATGATTAGATATAATGTCATGTGATATTATGATATGAATATGAATATGATACCCTTGTATGTCGTATGCTTATGATACCTCGCATGATATTGATATGCAATGATATGAATTCGGTTTTAGTGAGTAGGAAAGGAACTTACTGAGCCATGAGTGCTCATAGCTTACTTTCCTTGTACCGCAGATATGGGGGACGGATATTCGGAACGACGGAGCAGCAGGAGGAGCAGATAGTGATGTGTGTGGTGGTGGCTCGGCAAGAACGATTCGGACAAATTAATATTTTTAGTTATATGATCAATATATGCACATTCGAACTAATCAGAATATGTGATATCATGCTTATTTAAATAAAAGGAATGATTTAAAATTTTCCGCTGTTATAGTATAACTAAAGCATGTACGTAAGTAGTATAAGATCGTAGCGCCGCCCTTGGGTAAGAAGGGTGGGCGTTTTACACACTTTGTATGTTTATTGCTTTTCTGTTATGGATAACTAAAGCATGCTTTTTTATGATAGTAGTTAACATGATAACAATAGTTTCTCTATTATGCTTGTGTTAGTCATGTATGTCCTCCATGTTTCTAGAGATGGCACGAGGATGCCCAGCTAGAAGGGCACCAGCCACTGAGCCCCAGCATGAGGCTGGCAGTTCAGTGCCTCCCCCAGACCTTACAGCACTAGTGGCTCAGTTACAGCAGCAGCTAGCTGAACAGCAATAGGAAATAGCCACCTTAAAGGCTAGTCAGCAGAACACTCCCACTATCACCCCGGAGCCTAACTTAGCGACACCAGTGGTCTTAGAGATTCCACCAGTCCAGCCTACGGCACCAGTAGCCCCAGCAGCAGGAACGCAGAGAGAAGCCTATCTGATCCAGTGGGAGAGATTCAAGCCAGAGAATTTCTCAGGTAGCAATGAACCATGGGATGCTCAGGCATGGTTCAAAACACTGGAAAGTACGATGGAGCTTCTAGACTGGCCAGAACATGAGAAGGTGAAGTGCGCCTCCTTCTGTCTGACAGGAGATGCACGTATGTGGTGGGAGAGAATCAGAGCGAAGCGCCCAGTGAATCAGAAGACATGGGCTGACTTCGAGAAGGAATTCTTTGAGGAGTTCTTTCACATGCGGGTCACCAACCGTCACTACGACGAGTTCACTGATTTTCGTCAGGGCAACCTATCAGTTGAGGAAGCCGTGAAGAAATTCAACAGGTTGGCTCATCTATGCCCTGAATTAGTCAGCACAGAAAGGGAACGAATCCGGTTGATGCTCAAGATGCTGAGGCCGGAAATAGCAATGAACGTGGCTGGTGGCGTTCATAGGCCACAAACCACAGAAGATTTAGTGAGCAGTGCTCTAATCACTGAGCATTACCAGAATAGCATCAAGCAGCAGAAGCAAGTCCTCTCAGAAGCTAAAGGTCAAGGAGGCTCAGGCACTCAGAAACAGCAGGGTCACAGCTCCCATGGCTCTAACTTGAAAGGGAACACCAGCAACAAGCGCAAACCAGGGAGTTACCCAAAAGGAGGGCCAGCCAGCAAGCAGCCCAGTTATCCAAAGTGTGCTACTTGTGGGAAATTCCATCCTGGAGTTTGTCGTAAGGGCACACGAGGATGTTTTGAATGCGGACAGGAAGGGCATATGGCCAAGCAGTGTCCAAACAAGACCAGTCTTCCTCAACCACAGCCGATTCAGTATGGAGGCCAGCCAGCTCAATTACATCAGATGCAGGTCGCTTTAGATGGTCCACATATCAGCCAGGGTAGATTAGAAGCCCCTCCAGCTACGATCAATGCGAGGATCTACTCACTCACCAGAGAGGACGCGACAAATGCCTCGACAGTTGTTACAGGTTAGATTAGTATATTACAGCAAAGTACAACTGTCTTGCTCGATACTGGGGCAACCCATTCATACATATCCAGGGCATTTGCTGAGAAGTTAGCAGTACCTCCAGAGGTACTCAGTAGCCAGTTCCTTACGACGTTACCCTCAGGGGAAATCATGGCGTCTACGCACTGGCTCAGAGCAGTGCCGGTCACTATAGCAGACAGAGAGCTCTTTTGCGATCTGATAGTGCTTAATATGACCGACTACGATGTTATCTTCGGGATGGACTTCTTGATCAAATACGGTGCCTCCATCAAGTGCCGTAAATCGAAAGTCATATTCCAACCTGAAGCAGAAGCGCAGTTCGAATTTGTCGGAGAACCCAGGAGAAAAGCCAAGAAGTTTCTCTCAGCTATGAAGGCACAGAGATTGATGGATTCAGGATGTACGGGGTTCTTAGTACACGTAGTCAGTACCAGTCAGGAAAAGGACCAACAGCTAGCAGAGGTCCGAGTCGTATGTGACTATCCACCAGTCTTCCCTGAAGAGTTACCAGGCCTAGCACCAGACAGGGAGATCGAATTTGAGATAGAGCTCATCCTCGGTACAAATCCTATCTCCAAAGCACCTTACCGCATGGCTCCAGCAGAACTGAAGGAACTTCATGAGCAACTACAGGAGCTGCTTGACAAAGGCTTCATACGCCCTAGTCACTCACCATGGGGAGCGCCTGTATTGTTCGTGAAGAAGAAAGACGGGAGCATGCGCCTGTGTATAGACTACCGGGCACTGAACCAAGTCAGAATCAAGAACAGGTATCCTCTTCCAAGAATAGATGACCTGTTCGATCTGCTAAAGGGAGCAGCAGTGTTCTCGAAGATAGACCTTAGATCAGGTTATCATCAGGTGAAGGTCAAAGAAGGGGACATACCGAAGACAGCATTCGGGACCAGATACGGACATTATGAGTTCGTAGTCATGCCCTTTGGTGTGACCAATGCTCCAGCTACTTTCATGGACCTCATGAACAGAGTATTCAGAGAGTACTTAGATAAGTTCGTTATCGTATTCATTGATGACATCCTTATCTATTCCAGAACTCAGGAAGAACATGCAGAGCACCTGAAAATAGTATTGCAGACCCTTCAGCAGAATCAGCTGTACGCCAAGTTCACCAAATGTGAATTTTGGCTAGATCAGGTGTCCTTCCTGGGTCACATCATCTCAAAGGATGGTATCATGGTAGACCCCAGCAAGATAGAAGCTGTGAGCAATTGGAAGAGACCCAAGAACGCTAGCGAGATCAGAAGCTTTCTGGGATTAGCAGGTTACTACAGGAAATTCGTAGAGGACTTCTCCAGGATAGCCTCCCCACTGACAGCTCTTATCAGAAAGAACAGAAAATTTCAGTGGACAGAGGACTATGAGAACAGTTTCAGCGAGCTGAAAAGGAGATTGACTAGTGCACCTATTCTGACTCTACCAGAGAACGCAGACAGCTTTGACATATATAGTGATGCCTCGAAGTTGGGACTAGGAGCAGTGCTGATGCAAGATGGCAAGGTGATCGCCTATGCCTCCAGACAACTTAAGGATTATGAGAAGAGCTATCCTACTCATGACCTTGAGCTTGCAGCAATAGTGTTCGCTCTCAAGATTTGGAGACATTACTTGTATGGAGCTCAGTGCAGAGTGTATACAGATCATCAGAGTCTGAAATACTTCTTCACTCAGAAGGATCTGAATATGCGACAACGCAGATGGCTAGAGCTGGTCAAAGATTACGACATAGACATCCTCTACCACCCAGGAAAAGCAAATAGGGTAGCAGACGCCCTCAACAGAAAGTCCAGCGCTACCCTATTATCTCTAGCAGCCATGTCACCGCCCCTACAGAAGGAGATCTCATATTTCGGTCTCGAACTCATAGTTGGACAGCTCTCTACTATGACCTTAGAGTCTACCTTGCTTGGTGACATCCAGACAGCTCAGGAGCAGGATCTTGAAATTCAGAGAATCAAGCAAGGATTAGCAGAATCAGAAGGTGGAGAGTTCAGAATATCAGATAGCGGGGTGTTGTATTTTGGTGACAGGCTATGTGTTCTGGATCAGGAGGAACTACAGAGGAAAATCCTAGACGAGGCTCACAAGACTCCCTATGCGATGCATCCTGGCTCCACCAAAATGTACCAGGACATGAAGAAACGTTTTTGGTGGCCTGGGATGAAGAGAGACATCGCTCGATATGTCAGCACCTGCCTAACCTATCATAGGGTTAAGGCAGAACATCAGAGACCAGGGGGAGTTTTGCAGCCCATACAGATACCAGAATGGAAGTGGGAAGACATTTCTATGGATTTTATAGTGGGATTACCCAGAACCAAGAATGGTTTTGATACCATCCGGGCAATAGTCGACAGATTGACTAAATCAGCCCACTTCTTAGCTATCAGAATATCCTACTCCATGGAACAGCAAGTTCAGTTGTATCTCAAGGAAATCGTTAGATTACATGGAGTCCCACGAACCATTATTTCAGACAGAGACAGCAGGATCACGTCACACTTCTGGGAGTGTGTACATACAGCTTTGGGCACGAAGTTAAAGTTTAGCACAGCCTTCCACCCGCACACAGATGGACAGACGGAGTGAGTAAATCAGGTACTCGAGGATATGCTCCGAGCATGTGCCCTAGATTTCAAAGGAAGTTGGTGCAAATATCTGAGTCTAGCAGAATTTGCATACAACAACAGCTATCAGGCCACTATCGGTATGGCACCTTACGAGGCTCTCTATGGGCGGAGGTGTAGATCTCCAATCTGCTGGTATGAGAGTGGTGA
This sequence comes from Zingiber officinale, assembly GCF_018446385.1. Taxonomy (NCBI): domain Eukaryota; kingdom Viridiplantae; phylum Streptophyta; class Magnoliopsida; order Zingiberales; family Zingiberaceae; genus Zingiber; species Zingiber officinale. The sequence continues at coordinate 57,060,032 of NC_055988.1, read as the reverse complement.
ACAGAAAGAACTAGAACTTCAGACAGATCTAGTGGCAGATACCACAGCAGCTATACAGCAGATCCGCCAGAGGATAGAGACAGCTCAGAGCCGCCAGAAAAGCAATGCTGATACACGGCGCAGACCTTTAGAGTTTTCAGTTGGGGATTCAGTGTTCCTCAGAGTAGCTCCCATGAAGGGAGTAATGCGGTTTGGGAAAAAGGGCAAGCTAAGTCCCAGATATGTGGGACCATACCTTATCAGTAGAAGAGTGGGCAAGGTAGCATATGAGCTAGAGCTACCCTAGGAAATGTCATCTATCCACAATGTATTTCATGTCTCTATGCTGAAGAAGCATATCCCAGATGTCACCCAGGTGATTGAGCCCCAGTCGGTACAGATCAGCGAAGACCTCAGCTATAACAGTCGGCCTATTCAGATGATAGACCGAGCAGTTAAGAAATTGCGGAACAAGGAAGTACCATTAGTCAAATTCATTTGGCACAGTCACACAGCAGAAGAGGCAACATGGGAGACAGAAGCCAGCATGAGACAGAAGTACCCAGAATTATTCTAAATTCGAGGACGAACTTTTTATAAGGTATGGGGGATTGTAACGCTCGAAAATTCTCAAAACTATTTTAGAAATATTCTATGATTTTTCTAGAATTTTAGGATATTTTTACAGAATTTTTAGAGTAACGGAAGTAGCAAAAACAAATAGAAAACGAAAACGGCCTAAGCGGGAATTGAACTCGGGACCTACGGTTTACGGATAATGTTAGTAACCAGTTGAACCCAGCAGGGCCGTGATGAAAGGAAAGGGGGGCAATTAAATTTATATTAGAGTTGGGCTGAAATACCCACTTGATATAAATAGGAATTAATAAGTGGGGAGATAGAATTTTTAATCGGCAACTTCTCCTCGTCACCCTAACCTCACGCCGCACCTCTCCCTTTTCTTCCTCTCTCGGCGCCAACCACAAGGGAGACCTAGGGTTCTATCCCTAGGGCCATAGGAGTAGTTCCCGGCAACATCAAGGGCACGAGGACGTTCCCCTCCGCGAGAAGAACACATAGACACGAGAAGATCGTCGAAGGGATCTCTCCTCGGGAAAACCTAGCGATTATAATCGTAAGAAATTACGAACAGGAGGTAAGAAACCCCTCACCTGCAGTATAAGTAGCTTCCGTGTGAATTTCATCTGTTAGTTTAACAGTATATCGATTTCCGACACAAAGGATGCAAATTAGTGCATGCCAAGTGTTCGGTAAAATTGTGTAGTTCCGTAAAATGCAATTTAGGCATTTCAGTGGCTTAGATAAATGCAATAGAAGCATTTTACAGATTATTTAGTTTTGCTCCAGCTTTTACAGGACTAGATGTCCAATGGGTGGGCTCCCATAGTCGCCTCTAGGTTCAGATAACCTAGCTCTAGGTTCAGATAACCTAGAAAGAGCAAGACAAGCAGTAATTAGTTATATTCAGTATTTTACTTTTCAGTGGGACTGTACAAGATTAGATATCCACTGGGCTGGGCTCCCATAGTCGGTCCCTAGGTTTAGATAACCTAGTAAACCCTACTAAATTCGGGACTTGCAAACCCGGGTTTAGTTAGGGACGCGCGCATAGCACGTACAGTTGTTGGGCCCAAACAGCAGCATGTTTATGTATTTTCACCTATTATGTATGTAGTTTTAAACTCTCACAAAATAGTTAGGTGAAATCAGTGTAGCTTCAGCATTAGCTAGAATTAGCTCAGTTTATGCTTCAGTTCAGGCATTTTTATGGTTATGTATGATAACACTATGCTCAGCTTTTATTACACATGTTTAGATGATAGTATGCCATGTTTAGCTTTTGATTTCCATATATTGGTTGATAGCATGCCATGTTTTAGTTTAATCAGCACATATTTCAAATAGCATGTTTTAAAAGCATAAATGCATCGTATGCATGTTTTTGTGAGGTAGATGGTTTCTTACTAAGCTTTAAGCTTACAGATACTTTTTCCTTATACTGCAGATAAAGGTAAAGGGAAAATGGATTAGCAGAGGAAGCTGAAGGTCAATACAGTGATGGTGTGTGTGGCAGGAACCTGGAATGAAGATCTTAGGGAGTTTAGCAAATTAAGAACTTAGTTTCTTTTCTCAAGTACCTTTATGCACTTTTAGACCTTAGAATGTTTAAACCATGGAAGATTTGTTTAAGTTGTTAGTAATTATGTTGGAATGCTAGTTAATAGATGTTAGAACTTATTTCAATTGATTTTAGAACTCTTATATGAGATTTTGGCACGAACTAGTTCTGAAATAAGAGGTTCTGATTCGAAATCAGAAACCAGATCGATCTACAGATCGATCAGGAAGTGGGTTGTGCCACTGGATCGGTCAGCTGACCGATCTAGTCGCGAACAGAGAGTTAGCATTTGCCACTGGATCGGTCAGCTGACCGATCCAGAGGCGAACAGTGAGTACCGAAGCTTACTAATCGGTCAGCCGACCGATCAGTGAGCCACTGGATCAGTCTGCCGATCGATCAGTTTACTCCTGGATCAGTCGGTAGACCGATCCAGACCCATACAGAAGCAATTGAGTTCAGATTGAAATGCTCCGTGCCATGGATCGGTCAGCCGACCGATCCAGAGCTTTCTCCGTGCCAGTATCAAGCTGGATTGATCACTGGATCGATCCGACTGCCCAATCGATCCATGGATCAATTGAAATACCTGATTACAGCTAGCAAGACATCCGAGAGGCATAGATTATCTTCCCTAGCATGTGTACAACTCCTAGGTACACCTAGAATATTAAGTTCAGATTTTACAGTAATCAGTTTAGTAAAATTTTAATCAATCCAGATTTCCAAAATAGTAATTTAGCACAGCATAATGTAGCGATCGGCCTTACAGCCTAGTCAGTAGAAGGCGGGTCGTTACAGTAACACCCAACAATTTCATATGAATTTCATTTAAGATTAAGAGAAAATGGAACCAAAAAGAAAAGAAAAGAAAAGAAAGAAAAGAAGAGTGGTCAAGGCTTGAACCTTGAACCTCTTAACAAGTGGCAAGCTTTAAGTAGTATGGGATAACCAATAGCCCAGGAGAAAGTATTGGTAGGAAGGAAAGGGAAATTGTAGTTAAGGGTAAGGATGGTGAAGGGACACCTTTCTCCCTTCACTTAGAAGAAAAGTTTGTCTTTTCTTTCTCCCCTTCACTTAGCATGAAGAGTTCATTTTCCCTTCTCCCTTCATTTAGAATAAATAAAGGGAAGAATGAAAAGGTGTTTTCCCTTCTCCCTTTCATGGAGAATAAATAGAAGAAAGGGAAAGAAAAGCTATTTTTTTCCTTCTTCCTCCTTCTTCTTCCTCCACCGAAAACTCCAAGCTCCTCTCTCCCATTGCCGAATTCAAGCTAAGGGTTTTCTCCCTAAGAAAACTTCACAAAGGTAAGTTCTTGAAGCATACTCTTATTACAAGAAAAAAAATAAGGAAAAGAGAATTCTAGAAGCGAAAAGGGTCTTCGTCTTCTTCTTCAACAAGGGTATTCTCTTAGTAAACAAAACAAGAGGATGTAAGTATTCCCCTCCCCTGCAGTACAAGTAGTTTTCTTTATTGTGGTTTTTGTGTTGCTTAACAAAAACCTAGGAATCTACTCTTGAAGTTTCGGCCAAGAAGGATTAAAAGGCCAAGAGAGGTTTAAACTCGAAATTGTCTAGCTTATGTTTCTCTCATGATACCTAATATGTGATATGATGCTATTAAGATGTTATTCTTGATTTATGTAGCTCAAAAAACCCTAGAGTCATGCTTAAAGTTTCTACCAAGATGAATTAAAAAGCCTAGAGAAGTTTAAACTTGAAATTGTCTAGCTTATGTTTCTCTCATGATACCTAATATGTGATATGATGCTATTAAGATGTTATTCATGATTTATGTAGTTCAAAAACCCTAGAGTCATGCTTGAATTTTCGGCCAAGATGAATTAAAAAGCCTAGAGAAGCTTAAACTCAAATTTGTCTAGCTTATGTTTCTCTCATGATACCTAATATGTGATATAATGCTATTAAGATGTTATTCATGATTTTTGTAGCTCAAAAACCCTAGAGTCATGCTTGAAGTTCCGGCCAAGATGAATTAAAAAGCCTAGAGAAGTTTAAACTCAAATTTGTCTAGCATATGTTTTCTCTCATGATATCTAATATGTGATATGATGTTATCACTATGTGAAAATGTGAAATAGACTTCGCCACTGTTTACTTCGGCAATTAGTAATTACGAAGTAATATATGATAATAAACTTCGATAATAAATTTAATGCAGTAAATTTGATTTTAGACTTCGTAAGTTTAAAAATACGGATCTCGCTTTTAATTTTATTTGATATTTTACTTCAAAATATATATTTGATGAAGTAATACGTTATAAAATAAAATTTATATTTCTAAGTGTCGAAGTAATAAGTGAATGGATTAAAATTTATGGGGTAGTTAGGGATTGAACCGACCGGTTTATTTTTTTTCCCAACTCCTGCTAAAACCTAATTCTGCAGAAAGCTTCGATCCCATCTCATCTTTCTCCTTCGTGTTTTATCCCCGACGCTGACTTCTTCTACTGTGTATCTCCCCGACTTCATGTGTCTCATCGACTTCTGCTACTCTCTCTCAGAAGAAAATCCCAAATTTCTTCTTCTTCCTCTTTTTGTGACTGCCATGCTGCACATCCTTGCTCCTGTTGGCCTCCACTGCCACATACGCGTGTGCAACCAGATACTCTCTTGAGGCAGCAGTCACCTTGGATGCGCGAGCGACTGACCACCTCCTTGGCAGCGTGCCCAACCAAATGGCGCGGCGGTCACTACATGGGTCGTTGCCTCGACATCCCTGCCTTGGCTGTGGCTGCCTTGCCTTTGCCGTGGCTGCCAACAGCATCCCTGCCTTTGGCAGCCGCTGCCTTTCCTTGGCCATGGTTATCTGTCATATCTGTCACAACAAGCATTGCTTTTGAAAGGGGCGAAAGTAATGTAGAAACAGTTGGTTACCAGATTCCTTTAGAAGCAAAATCTTCTATGCAAAACATGTCTATTGTTTGTACAACAGGAGTCTTACTCCGAAGGCCCACAACTCCTATCAATCATAAATGGATTCTTATCTTATATCTAGAATTTATTTTCATTTTAAACTTCCAAGCATGTTCTCCAATTAAGTAAATATTTCAATAGCCTTGCAAGTTCTCACTTTAGAAATTCATTTAATTGTCAAAAGTAGAACATTTATCAAAATAATTTAGATGACTAACCCAAGATCAGATTCTACATATTCTTCTTAATTTAGTTTATTTGACCAATGCCAATATTGCAGAACGTACATATGAGTACTATCTATTTATCTAGCTTTGTGTCAACATGTGGGAAATGTTGTTTTACAAACTGCATTATGCCTGCCATCATATAGAGAAGTTTTTCATGTTTTCTTCTATTGGTGTTACCGTGTTACATATCAAAATGTGATAGATGGAAACCAATGTAGAATTTTGTTTTGCAATTTTTGTACGGATTTTAATTTTTATAAAATTCTGTGGTTGGTTTAGTTGATATGAAAAATGCTAATCTCTATAATGGCAAATAATATTTTTTTAGTTTTAGATGGAGTTAGAAAGCTTTCAGAGAACAAGCAATTTAGGCAATTCATTCTTGTTTTGCTATCTAGATATATCAAGTCTCAAATTTCTATTTGAAATCTACTATATCGTAATGTATTTCTTAAATCAGGACAAATTTGGGAGAGTTAAGCAAGAACCTGATGGAGCTTTGGAGGTTAGTTTTTGTTGTATGATAACTTTAAGAATGTAGATCTTCATCAAAATTACCTACTAGCATGTCAGTTTTGGATATTTCCTTTTTTACATTGTCTATGTATTTTGCTTCTTGGTCTTTGACATGAAAACATGTGGTTTACATAGAACATGATTTACTGCAAGTCTCTTTTGCTGAATTTTATTTGATGTTAATAGTAGAAATTTTTTGTTTGCTGTTTACACCAGGATAGTTCTACATAAATTGTGTTTGCTTAATTTTATTTGTTATTTACTGCAATTCTCTTTTACTGAATTTTATTTATTGTTTACTATAGGAATTGTTTTTTGTTGTTTACTGCAGGAAAGTCCTACAAGAATTTTTGTTTGCTGAATTTTGTTTGTTGTTTACTGTAATTCTCTTTTGCTGAATTTTTTCTTGTATTCTCTTATGCTGAAGCCTTTTGCTGAATTTTTTATTTATGTGATGCAGATGTCAAAAAGAGGGACGAAGAATATTGGTTCCAACAAAGGAAGATAAGGGGGAGAAGATGACAGAAATGATAATCTTTTACAATACATAATGAGTATGTATATTTAATTCTTATTAATGGTATACAATTTGAAGAAACCATTGAGAGACATAATATTTACTTTAATGATGATGTATGTAGGCAACATGATACCATGCTTGAACTTAACAATATGCTAAATGAAACACAGGTATGCAAATTTTATCTTGATGATGTAGTTAGTAAATGACATTATATGTATTTATTTGTCTAGGATGTGGAGGGAAGATAAATTTTAGAAAATGAGATGATTAATGATGCTCGATATGAATAAGGTAGTTCATCAGTAGTTTGATATACATGGGGTATGTTATGTGTTAAATACAATATTTGTTCATATGATTTGCTTTGTTCACAATATTAGTTCACATGATTTTGCTTTGGTTTACATGGGGTATATTTATATTTTTCATTATTTTGTCATTACCTTGCAATTACCTTGCAGTTACCCTTACAAATACTTGAAGAAAGAAAAAAGAGCTGAGTATGTGTCATTTGTGGATCCTGGTCACATACCTACATATGGTGTGGGTGAAGAAGATAGTAAATTGTCACAACATATTGCTGCTCAATTGAGAGCATCGAACAGAGATAGCATCTGCTTCATCCCATATAACACTGGGTAAGATTTTAATTATTTATCAATTTCTACTACATGCTAGTCAATGTTATATTTTCATTTGTACAGGTACCATTGGATCTTGACTATAATTAATGAAGATAAGAATATGATATATTTATTGGACTCTTTGAGTAACAGGAACCGAGACTATGCTTGGCAATCTATTGTGACTAAGTAAGTAGTAGATTTTACTGATTTTGAATGCATTCAATTCATTATAGGTTATACAAATAATTTTCTATTGTTTACAATGTAGTGGAGTCAAGATATACAATGCATCAAGGGGTATTTCAAAAGGACCAGGTTTTAAACAATTGACAGTATGTATTGTGACTATATTTAGACAACAATTAATACTTTTTCTTATTTGGATTATGACTTCTTGCATGACATTTTCAATTTCCTTAGGGTAATCTTAAACAAAATGGTGGTGTTGAATGTGGATATTTTGTGATGTGGTACATGAAAGAGATAGTCTTGGATGAAGATCCACAATTGGAGAGAATGGTGAATTTCTTCTTTATGAAATATTTTTTTTATAAAATATTCAGTCATTTTTTATTGATCCTCAAACTTCTATTAATGTTTTAGTTTGCAACATCAAAAAATAAGCAGTATTATAATCAATCTCAGTATGATGAAGTCAGAAGTGAATGGAGCGAATTCGTCTACTTCTATGTGGGTGCCTAAGTGTAGGCTATGATATAAATTTTAGACATGTTTTAGAGATTTTTGGATACAAAAGTTTTGGGGTTATGGTTAAACATGTCTTTTATGAATACACTTTTGGATTGTATTTGATACATATTTGTGATATATTTGTTTAATTTTGGTGGTCTAAATTTTTGTCAATTAAAATTTTATTACAGTAAAATATGGTCAATTACTTTGATACTATAAATAAATGATGAAGTAATACAACAAACAAGACTTCGCTAAATTTAAATAGTGGTGCAGTTAAAGAAATTATTTACTTCACTACTGATCAAATTTATGAAGTAGTTCGTATAAATTACTTCGCTACATTGAATTTTTTGTTGTAGTAAAATATACTCTATTACTGCTATACTACGATGAAGTAATACAATAATAAATACTTCAACCAAGACAAATTATGCAAAAGTAAAATTAAACTTTTACAGCACCAGAATTCAAAAATTGTGAAGTTGTATACCTATTTTACTTCGTCAAACAACGAAACCTATGAAGTAATATATTATCAACTACTTCAGTCATTTTACTAGTTTCGATGAAGTAATAGAGTTTTTTTACTTCCAACATGGTCCGATTTTGAACCGGTTTTGGGCCGGTGATATACTTCGGTAAAAGTGTGGTGAAGTAAACAATTGACCCTTTTACTTCACGTGCATCTACTTCGGTAATTATCTACCTATTACTTCTGATAATATCCAAAGTCTATTGTCGATTTTTCACATAGTGTATTAAGATGTTATTCATGATTTATGTAGCTCAAAAACCCTAGAATCATGCTTATAGGTTTCAGCCAAGACTTGGAAATTAGGGTTGGAGATTTCATGTATGCTTGTTATGAGTTTCACTTGTTATGCCATGTATCATGTGATATTAACTTAATGTTTCATGCTAGAAGTTGCTCAAAAGAAAACCCTAGAATCATGCGTATAGGTTTCGTCCAAGACATGGAAATTAGGGTTGGAGATTTCATGTATGCTTGCTATGAGTCTCACTTGTTATGTCATGTATCGTGTGATATTAACTTAATGTTTCATGCTTGAAGTTGCTTAAAAGAAAACCCTAGAATCATGCTTATAGGTTTCGGCCAAGACTCACTACAACAAAAACCCTCATAGACATCGGTTTTCCACCGGTGTCTATTTCATTTTCGACCGATGTCTATGAAGCCGATGTTAAAAGTCTGCCATTTTAGACATCGGGTTAAAACCGGTGTAGTATCACTTAACGACACCGGTCTTCGAATCGGTTATTAACCGGTGTAGTATCACTTAACAACACCGTTTCATCAACGGTGTAAAACCGATGTAATATTGTATGTTAATAACACCAGTTTTGGCAGCGGTAAATGACCGATGTAATATTAGTTAATAACACCGGTTTTGTAGCGGTAGAAAACCGATGTAATATGTATATTTTTTAACAGCACAAATTTGATTTCCGAAATAATGAAAAACCGACAATAATAAAAAAAAATACACAAATATTCACAAATTATACAAATATTCTTCATTCAACAATATCCATAAAATACACAAATATTCACAAATTATATAAATAATCTTCTTACAACAATATCCATAAAATACCCAAACATTCTTTTTACATCAAAAGCTAGCTAATAGATATCAAAATCAAGGTAGAACATTCTTTTAACAAATCAAGGTAGAACCGCACTTCAAATGTAATCTAGCATGCATTCAGCCCACTCGAACCGCACTTCATCAATTTCAACACTGGAGTACTTGAGATTTGTAAACTGTAAAAACACATAAATCAACCATATGTCAAATAACTAAAACAAATGTGTACATGTATCAAATAAAATAGAATACTGAGTTTTTAAAGGTTGCTGTGGAAGATAATGAATATAACATAGAATCTAAAACTTTTATATATGACACTTAGTATATGCTGCTTAGAATATAACATAGATAATTTGCTCCTTCTAATTCAAGTGTACAGATTGATAAGAACCGACAGCATCATACAACAACTTACTAGGCATGATAATGGTTGAACAAAGAAATATGACTACACAACAAATCCAGTGAAGGAAGCATAGAAGAACAAAGCTACCTCTGATGAAGAGATATACTATTTATTGTACTACCTCTGATGTCATCTTGGTATCCTGAACATCCTGCACTAAGCCCCCTATTTTCTGTGATTTCTGCTACCAACCACAGCAGCAAGGAATGCAGCAAGAAGGCAGCTGCCTTCTTAAATAATAAAATTGATATGAGTAATAAAGAATAAAATTTATACTTGGTATATAAGGCGGTTAGGTACCAAGTTATTTGATTCTAGGTCCTACTGTCAATCCGCAATGGAAAACCAGCATGCTATCCTTTTCACTTTCAACTCCTTAATCTAATTCCCTCTTCAGATTTAGCTGTCCGTGGAATTCAGATGATCAGGAAATCAAACAAATAAAGTACAGAAAATCTAATTCCATTTTGGTGACCAGAATTTCAAATTTTCAACTGATGAAACTTCATGATCGCATATATAATACATATAAACAAGCCAGCAACCCCTTCATTGCCCAGTTTGACAGGGCTTCCTAATGTGAAAGAAAGTTTATTGTGGTCTTAATAGAAAGCTTTTCAAAATGAGGTCTAATTTAAGGGTTTCATGTAAAAGAGTATATTGGTTGGCTTTTAGAAACAATGAATAAAATTGTATGTAAATAAATAAAATATAACATACATATCAAAAGAATGTTCAGCAAGGAAAAATGGAAAAGAAACTATCTGAAATATAGTAGCATACACAAACTACAAATCTAATAAAAAAATTTAAAAGAGGGCCCAGGTAAGTCAGCTACTTGCTTACTTGCAAAGTCAAGTGTTTGTAATTCACCTATCAGCAAGAGTGATTATGCTCCTGGCTGCAATCTGAGGCTAGGGCCCTTGAGCTTAACAATAAAACCAGTCCAACCATGCCTCAATTTGAGATTTCTTCTTTATTACTCATATCAATTTTCTTCTTTAGGTTTGATTACCCATTTATCTTAATAGGTTAGGTTAAATTCGAGTATCAATGTGTTAGATATTTAGAGGAAGTTGAGCAGGTTCAAATATCCACAGGCACCCATGAATAAAAAAAATGTAATCAATAGTTTAATCCTAAGGTTACCATTTACGATAGCTTATCCAGCCACTCTACTCATGCAGCTCCTAATCTCTAATTCCTTTCTTCTTAGCCAATCATTTAGTCTCCAACTAGTATCTGGTTTGTAAAAAAAGCATAGCATCCGATTTGTATCAAAAAAATCATTGTAACAAAAGCATAACATCCGGTTTGTATCAAAAAAATCATAGCAAGCACCAGGAGAAAAGCATAGAAATTATCAAAATCACCACGGGAAAAGCATCCGGTTGTTCACAAAAAAATCATTGTAACATAGAAACACATCAAGCACCAGGGGAAAAGCATAGCAGCAGCAAGATCTCAAAAGCTAAGAGACGTTCATAATCAATCAAAATCAATGAGTTTGTATCAATTATGATACTGAAACAGTGTTGGAAAATGCAACAAATTATCTTTAGGGCTTATATGCAAAATGGAAAATATTGTATTATTACCATTGCTGGAAGTGAATCCTTGTAGTCAACTCCAAAATTTTCAATTATATATTTCATATATCGCATGATATAAAAACCGCATTGCTCCACATCCGGTTGTTGAGGAGCCTATGTTAGAAAAGAAATATTGGAATAACTCCTTCAAGGATAGTGAAACAGTTGCTAATCAAAAGGACATACCTTGACAACTACCCATGTTGGTTGTTTTTTCCCTTTCCTTCCAGTCTCCGCATTATACATTTTCAAGGCCCTTCATGCATATAACCCGTGGGAATTGTATTGCCACATAAAAATACTTACATGTTTCAACAAAGGTAAGAAAAGAAGCCAAAAAACTTACATGTTGACAACATATTTCCAATCTTGATCACGAATGCGGTGACTAAGAGAATCCAACAAAAAAATAATCTCCTTCTCAACATTGATGATAGTCAAAATCCAGTGAAAACAACACAAAGAAATATAATTAGTATATATATGCATCTTGCAAGTTCTCAAAATATGCAAGTGAGAGTGATATATAATGTTATTCTTACTCACCCAACGTTGCATGGCACAACAACCAATTAACCAGATGAGGTACCAATTAGCCTACTGCTTAAGTAACAAGCCCTTTTATTCAACTGTTCTTGGATGAAATCATTATTCTGATTTCTTGATGGTACATATTCCGCAGGCACTGGATCCACCAATCTGAAATCCTGCAGCAACATATTTTCCTACATCTTTCTATATAGATGCCTACAATTGGAAAATATCCCAAAAAAATGATGAAATCTAAATTAATGAAACACATAAATAAAGTCCAATTCAATTGAAAGATTACCACATATACACAACTATGCAAGTGTCTGTGATTGGCTTCAATTCACAAAAGGGAAATATGTCATCGCAATTAACATGGACTGTGCACTCCATGCAAAATACATCAGGAACTAATTCCAAAATCACATTCTCTGTTTCATCAAGATGCTGAAAATAACTATATAAGATGTGTAAGGGTCTTGGCACATTGGACGATTGTAACTTAGACTTCTCTTGTCTGTTGTAAATTTGTTTCTTCCTGGTCTTCTACATATGTAGATGCAACCATATATATATTAGATATGTGACATACTTTAAATGTACACAAAATTTAGACAACACTTTATCACATTTACCTCATCCCGCATGCTAATTAAGTGCACAGCAACGCATATTATCCCAATCAAATTAAGCCTATCATCATTGCCAATTGCAAGGATAGCCTCCACAACCATGTTTGCAAAAAACTCCTTCTCACCACCAATTAACTTTGAAGAAAGTGAATTAGCTGCACATTTAGCCAGCAAGGATTTCTTCTCTTCAAGACTTTTTCCCTCTATGCTTATGGCAAGATCTGTAATTTTGTTGATGGCCTAGAAAAGTTTCCATTCTTCCTAGGTGGGAGACTAGATCTAATTTTCCATGGCCAAGAAATTGGAAAGTTGTATTTGCTTCATACCTTAAACTATAAACCATGCACCTGATGCTTCTGCAAACCAAAACTAAATCTGCTTAAAGCATCAACATTATGAGTTGACAAATAAATTTGTAAAGCTTTAGAATTGTCTTCTCATAATTTTTTTCTATATAACAGATTCAAAATTTTACAATCAGCTGAAATATACTAATATAAATCTAAAGCAATAGACAACTATCACATTACAAGGTTTATCATTCATATCACAAAGGAACCTAATAGCACAACCATTAGTCTTTCTAAAGATAATAGAAGGTTCTTTAAGGAGCTTACCTTGGCTACTTTATTGGACGAATCTATACTCCAAAGGAAAAGATTTCCTTCATCAATGCTGATTAGTCTATCATGCTTCCCAGATGGCCACCAAAGGACGCTGACAAGCATACCAATAAGGAGTCATTAAAAGGTGCTTGGAGCCCAAGTATCTTCTTTTCTTTTAATATCAGCAAAAACTGGAAAACACAAACATGCCAAAATGAGATTACCACTTGATCTTAAAAGAATGCTTGTCAAGGGAGACCAATTGTTCGAGTTGTGGGGCATTCGACTGTCCATAGAGCTCAGGAATCTTCCAAACAAAAGCCCCATATGCTTCACCTTCAGTTCAATGCAAACTTTATTAGTTTTAACACAGATAGGGCTGGAATCATTTCACAGAAAAAGATCAATACCCTAAAAGTATTAGCATAACTGTACTTCATTCAAATAGAAAACAAAAGTGCTCAAAAAATATCATAGGGCCGAGTATGAGTTTTAACTCATTCAGACACAACAAGAATGAGAGAAGTGCTAAACAAGATAAACAAAATAACAAATATTTCCACAATAAACTATAGCTCCACGAACAAATTTTCCCCTAAAAGGTTTTTTCATGTAAACCTGTATATACTGTCCCTTTTCTATAATTCACAAAATTAAAAAGGATTCAAAAGTTAGATATATGATGTAAGGCTAAATCTCATGAGTGAATAAACCATACATTTATCATTCCATTTTCGAACAGCTTATGTGGTTAAACAAATTTCCTTTCTTTCCTAGAAAAAAACCAATTACAGAACTACATTGAGACTAAACATAAGGGTCATCTAGCTTAGCTTATTCGCATTCAGAAACACTCACCTACTTACTATTCTACATTTCTGAAGAACACACTGCCACCCATTAATTCAAGACCAAGTTACTACGGCTCCAAGTCATCGTTTACTCACCAGAAGTGAACACTGTAGAGAAAATCCTAGGATCGAATGGGCAAGTCTTGAGATCCCAGATCTCGTTTGGGTGATAGAAGAGACCATCGCATATGAGCTCCGATCCTGACGGCGAAAGTCGGATCAGATGAACCTAATAAACAAAAACACCGAAATAACCCACAAAATCATTAGATCGAGATCGACGAGAGAGATGAACCTCGTTTTCCTCTTTGAGGCTGAGAGTTCTGGCGAGGAAGCTGGTGTGGTCAACGTTGGCCTTAATGTCGGCGATGCATCGGGCCTGGGGAAGTAGTGGAGAGGAAGACGAATTAGTAGAGTTCCAAAGAAGAAAGAAGTTGGAGTGGTTACCGCCGTTGCGACCTGGTACTTGAGGCCGCCGTAGACGATTCCGGTGGAGGCCCCCCGCATTGTGGCGCGAGTAGGGAAGGTTGTTTCCAATCGCCGGAGGAAAGTGGTGGTACGTCGCGACGATATAGGTTTAGGGCTAAGTATGGGTGGACGGCGCAATATAGGTTTAGTTTGGAGGGAAGAGTGAAGTGTTGTAAATTTTGGCTAAGTATGGGTGGAAAAATTAAATTATTTTATTTTATCATAGACACCGGGTTTAAAAACCGCTGTTAAAATCGGTGTCTATTAACGAAAAAAAGGCGCTTATAGACATCGCCTAAAAAACCGATATCTATGAGCGAATATCTGCGCTCATAGACACCGATTTTTGGAAAAACCGGTGTAAAATACTCAAAGACATCAGTTTTTGCTTAAAACCGTTGTTGTTCCACCGATGTCTATGAGAGTTTTTCTTGTAGTGACTTGGAAATTAGGGTTGGAGATTTCATGTATGCTTGCTATGAGTCTCACTTGTTATGCCATGTATCATGTCATATTAACTTATTGTTTCATGCTTAAAGTTCCTTAAAAGAACCCTAGAATCATGCTTATAGGTTTCGGCCAAGACATGGAATTAGGGTTTGTAGAAAGATCAAGACCCCAATTATGCATGATAATGACTCTTCATGATATGCTATGTGATATGTGGACTTTATGTTACCATGTTATGCTTATGTGAGGCTTATGTATGAGGAAATGCCTAAGAGTTGCTTCCCTATAAGTTGGGATTAAGTGCACTCTGCATGATATGACAAGTAACATAAGACCTAAGAGATGCTTCCCTATAAGTTGGGAGTAAGAGCACTCTTCATGATATGAGAAGAAACATGATATGCTATTTTACTTTTGTATGGCTTGTATCGGACCCTAAGAATGGTCCATGGGATGGGCTCCTAAGTTTCCCCTAGGTCGAATCACGGGCCTAGTTCCTAGTAGGTTCAAGATTAGCTACCTCGGATTTATTTAGGATGCGCGCAATTCATGTATGTGGTACAATGTCGGGCCCTCATGTTGAGATTTATGTTTAAGTATTTATATAATATATGTTTTCAAAAGAACATCTTGCATATATATGTGATTTCATGTTATGTGATTATTATGCTTTAGGAAGATGCTCTCTTGAGAGATGTCTATGATACCTAGAAGAACATGCTACAACTTTATGCTTATGTTCTCTTATGCTATGTTATGATTTTCCTAAATGAATATGACACTACCTCATGCTAACATGAAAGGTGAAATCTAGATGTGGTTAAATGAATATATCACTACTCCATGTTAATTCATGATTTATGGCTTTTGTGAGTAGGAAAGGATCTTACTAAGCCTATGTGCTTATAGTTTTATTTTCCTTGAACTGCAGAAAAGGGTAAAGCATGGCTAAACTAAAGGGAGCAGCAGGAAGGGCAAAGTTCTGTGTTGGAGTGCCATGGTGGAAGAGATATGTTTTGTGTTTCAGGACTAATGCATATTTTAAGTTTTGCATGTTCACTTATTTTTCCTATTTGATACTTTTTGATGGTTGCTACTGGATATTAACTTGAACTTGTTTGGATTGTTGAATGCTTAATATAAACTTATACTCTCTTTTGTTCCATGAAACCTTGAAACGTTAAGTACTTGTTTAATTAGAGAACTGTTAGTTATCATGAAATCTAGAGAACAATATATATGTTTAGTTGTCCCCTTGTTTAGTAAGCTTTATGATCCAGTCAAACAAGCATGTATCATGTTCCATGTAATAGATAGTAATAATCAAATTTTATATGCTTGAGTGCTAGCATGTTCACATGTTTTGTTTATATGATTAAGTTTTAAAATTTAAAATAGAAATTTTTCTTCCACTACAATGATTTCATATACATGTATGTATGTTCGCATAGCGCCGTCCTTGCCGTGCTAGGGCAAGATGAAGGGCGAGCGTTACACATGCTCTGTTCTCCAGGACCGGATGACCATCCTTCTTCCCCTCTTGTCGGTTTTTTAACCTTTTTCAAGGATCAACTCCTTGGTGGTCTTCACTTCCCTATCCATCCATTCTTTTCTTCCATGAGCTGATACTTTGGTGTTTCCTTATCCCAATTCGTACCCAACGCCTTCCGCGCCATGTGTGGAATGGTGATCCTTTGTCACCTATATCATATTCCCTTGACCTTGTAGCTTTTTCACCATTTTTACACCCTCAAACGCTCAGAGCCGGGTGTTTTATGGTGAAGTCCAGGGTCAAGTACAAGTTTTGTGAGTGGATTCCTTCATCCAACAAGGGTTGGAAGTCTAGATTCTTCTATGTCCAACTTCTCTTTGTTTTACGATGTCTCGTATCGGGTGGTACTTGCGCTCAATGTGTTTCTTGCCTTATGGGCTCGTGGTTCCTTCGAGTTTTCTACTGCACCATTATTATCACGATAAATTATTTTAATTTTGAGAAAATCAAGAATCACATCTAAGTCCATCAATAAGTTTCTGAGCCATACAGGTTGTTTGGCTGCCTCAGAGGCTGCCACATACTCAGCTTCTATGGTGGAGTCCGAAACACATTTCTGCTTAACACTCCTTCATGTTATGGCTTCACGTCCCAAAGTAAACACATACCCCAAGGTAGACTTGTTAGAGTGTTTACTAAAAGCCTAGCTTTTGTAAACATTTATTTTTGAAATAAAAGAATCGCATTGGTCAAATGTCTACAGTTATTTGTTAAGTGTAGTTGTTTAATTAATTTATATTGTAGATAACATGGTGTGTGGTGTCACACACAGAAAATCGTGTTATCAGTTATTTATAATTTATAAACAGTTGCTCACGACTAAGATGAAAAGGAACAAACCATTGGAATAGTTGTAGTGTAATTAAGTATTAGTTTATCTTGACTAATTAATTACACTAATACACTCTAAGTGTATTGAGAAGGACCATTTAAGGTAAGTTCTTTTTATACTGACTTAATAAAAGAACAAGACCTTAGTTATTATAGAAATGTGTGCTTTTAATACTAATATAATAACAAGCACATATATTTAGTATTTATTTCTTTGACTTATCAAAGAGTGAGATTTAGCTCGATAAATCAATAGGCCCGATAAGTTGGAAAATGATATTACTTATAGTGTGTGTTGTTGATGATAGAAGAAAACTGTGTCCTAGTCATCTAGGTTGAGAATGTCCCCAAGAGGAGCTCATAAGAATTGTCATGTTAAACCATGCAGGTGGACTTAGTCCAACATGACAATGAGGCTGAGTGGTACTACTCTTGGACTAAGATATTAATTAAAATGAGTTGTCAGTAACTCAATTAAGTAGTGGACATTCGATATCTTAAACACAAGGAGACTAACACACTCCTGATGAGAAAGAGCTCATAATGTAATTTGGGATTGGTGCGGTAGTGCAATAATAACTCTCTAGTGGAATGAGTTATTATTGAGGAACTTGAGTTATGTATTTGGGGCGAACACGGGATACTCAAGCTCGTCGGGAGGCCAAAAATAATTTCTCCTCTAGGTCCCTGTCATAGCCTCATTAATGCCTCAAGTCCACTCATGAAAAGCTCTTCTTGGTGTCCAAGAGGGGGTCGGCTCATGGCTTGGTGACCAAGCCATAGGGGTCGGCCAATTCCTTCTCAAAGGTGCAGACCCTTTGCTTGGTGTCCAAGCAAAGAGGGGTCGTCCACAATAATTCATAATAGGAGGGATATTTTGAATTTTTAAAATCTTCTCTTTGTAGATATCTACAAGTTTTAAAAGAGAGATTTTAAAATTTAAAACTTTCCTTATTTGAATTAGGCCACATGGTTTAAAAGAGAGTTTTAAAAGTTTTAAAACTTTCCTTATTTAACCATCATCATGGGTTTTTAAAAGAGAGTTTTAAATTTAACACTTTCCTTTTTTGTAACCATGTTAAAAAAGGAAATTTTAGAAGAGGAGTTTTAAATTTTTAAAACTTTCCTTTTCTAACATCCACTTTAGGAAATAAAAAGAGTGCTTGTAAAATTTTTATAAGAGCATTCCTTCTTTGCTTATAAAATTTTGACAAAAATTATTTTCTTCCTTTTAAGGGGCCGGCCAATGAATAAATGATCCAATCAATGATTGAATCAATCAAGAGAAAGGAAAAGGAAAAAAGAAAAGGGAAAATGGGAAAACAAGAGGAAAATTTTAATTTTTGTAAAAGTCTTTCCTTATTTTCCTTGGGCAAGTAATATAAAGAAGGGGAGGAGAGGCCTCATGAGACATCAATTCTTATTCTCTTGTTGGTGCTCTCTATTGTGGTCGGCCCTCTCTCCCTTACCTTTCCCCTAGCTCTCTTTGTTTCCTTGGTGGTGGTGGTAGCCGGATTTTAGAGAAGGAGGAAGAAGTCTTTTGGTGGTGTTCATCTTGGAGGATCGTCGCCCACACGACGTCCAAGGTGAGGCGAGGAATACGCCAGAAGATCTCGAGGTTATTAGCATATAAAGAAATGGTATAACTAGTTATTATTTTCCGCATCATGCTAGTTATTTTTTTTTGTATGAATTCCGAACACAAGAGCATTAGATTCTTGTTTTTCGAATTTGTTATTCAAGTTTGTGTTTTTTTTTATTTTTCAAATTTGTGATTCGATTGTTCCTTTTGGTTAATCCTAGAGTTATATAAAAAAATTAAATATTAGTTTTTCTTAAAAGGCTTTGTATAGGCGGTGGTGGATACTCCCATACCCAAGAAGGCCATCTGCCTTGCCATGCAGTCCTGGAAGCCAATTTAGAAAATGAATATTTAATTGAATTTATAACATAGGTTGATTTGGATCAATAGTGTTAAGTTTCGCTTGCGATCTAAATCTAAACCATTAAGAACAAATAAGTTAAATTTGGAATCAATAATGTTAAGTTCCGTTTGCGATTCCTAATTTAACTTCTAAAGAACACAATAGGTTGTTTTGGAAAGGTTTGACGCTTGTACAAAATTTTTGTACAGTGGAACCGGACGATCTTCCTAGGACCAACCAACAATTGGTATCAGAGCTAGAGTTTGCCTCTGTGTGTTTGGTTTTAAATAGATTATGCACATGTCATACATAATTTAGGCAGGATAATAGTAGGACATACTAACTTTGTGGTTGCAGGCTCCAACTATATTGGCATATAGACATTGTGTGTGATTGGACTCTTGGATATGTCAAGGGCATTTTATTGTGTGTGCATGATTGTAATATTAAATATAGCAGGAGCTGTATTAGTTATTATGATTTTACATTTTGGTTTTGATCTAGATTACATGTACATTTCTTTATGGAATATAGGATCAATATATGTAAAATTCTATTTTTGTCGCGGATCGTATCCTTACAAGGCATGGTGCTATTGGAGGACCAGAGGTGCAGCAGAAAAGGAAGCTCGATGGACCCGACGACATGATCCCTGGGGATGTCAGCACGCAAAAGATAGTGATGGAAGAAGCCATAATAGTTGGAAAATTAATTTCCATATTTATTACTTTTATTTACTGTAATGTGTGTTTGCATGTGATGTATGCTAGCATAGGTTAAAATTCCTCACCTTAAATAACTAAGTGGGAGAGAGATTTTTAAATAAATTCCACGGTCTCCATTACTGGTTTGTAAGCAATGTAAACAAACTTGCGCATTGGCTCTAAGTGCCTTCCTCCATATCGGATGAGTTTGTTTGTGGATCACTAGATCAAACTTCCATTTTGGATGACTATAGGAAATTAATCAAGATCGTGTGATCTTCTCCATCAGATGGGGCACAATCTTATTAATGGACTAGGTGTCAAGTAATGGTATACACTTAGGCACGTCTAATAATATCCTCCCCATTGGAGGCACTGCTATTATTTGTGTGACCGAAAAAAAACCAACTATTAATTTTATTTGTCATAAAGTTAGGTTGACAAGATAATAAAATTAATGGGTAAAACCTCCTCTTACAAATGTTTGATTTTGTATACGTCCACACTATCGTGGCATGCAAAATTCACGGTGATTTGAGGTGTTGGTTATTTAAATAGTATTGTTTGAGGAATCAATATTATTCTAAATTTAGAGTCTTGACCAAAGTTTATTATGTAATTCTTAGGATATCTTTCAACCCATTGGCTATCATACTGAAAGAGAACAAACTTACTGGTCCAAACTATATAGATTGGAAAAGAAACCTGGACATTATTCTTACTGCTGAGGCCTATAAGTTTGTACTGTCAGAGGAGTGCCCTAATGCGCCTAATGGTGAGTCTACCCAAGAGGAGATTGAGAATCACAGGAAATGGGTAAACGCAGATGAGATGGCATGGTGTTACATTCTAGCTTCAATGTCAAATGTACTACAACATCAGCATCAGGATTTACCAACATCTTATGATATAATGAACAATCTCAAGGATCTCTTTGGTCACCAGGATTGGGCCGCTAGGCAAGAAGCTATGAGAAAGTTAATGACAGCCACCATGACAGAGGGGACTCCCGTAAGGGATCATATCATAAAGATGATGGCTTATTTGAACGAAATACAAATCTTTGGAGGAAAAATAGATGGGGAAACCCAAGTCGATATCATTCTCCAAACGCTACCCAGAAGTTTTGAGCATTTTTGCCTGAACTATAATATGAATAAAAGGATGTATTCATTGGCGGAACTGCATATAGAACTTCAGGCAGCAGAAGGGTTATTTCGTCAGAATTCTCAGATTTACTATGTTGAAAATGGTTATACTTCTAAATTGAAATGCAAGAAGAAAAAGAAATAGGCTACCTCAGCAAAGAAGGTGAATAAACCTCAGGGCACAGGACAAAAAGCTAGAATGAAGAAGCTGAAGGGCAAGTGCTTCATCTACAAGCAGTCAGGACACCGAAAGGCGGACTGTCCTCGTAGGAAAGAGACCAATAAAGGTATATCTCATGCTCTAGTAGTTGAAACATGTTTAGCGGTGTTATCTACCAGCACCTGAAGTGTAGATACGGCAGCCACTGATCATGTCTGTAACTCTTTGCAGGGGTTCCAGGAAACCCGATGACTATTTGAAGGAGAGAAAACCGTCTACATGGGCAATGCTACTAAGGTGGCTACTGTTGCAGTGGGAGACGTCTACTTATCTTTTGATAGGCATAGAAGTTTGATTTTAAGAAATTATCTTTATGTACCCAGTTTTAGAAAGAATTTAATATCAGTTTCTAAACTATATTTGGATGGATATTCTATTTCTTTCAATAACAATGTGGTTATTATCTGTTCTGGTGCATTGGTTGGCAATTTATATACTTTAAATCCAATTTCTCCCTCAAGGTAACAAATGGAAATTAATAACACATCTTCTAACTCTAATAAGAGAAAAGAACCTTCGAAAATGAACTAAACATATCTTTGGCATCTAAGGCTTGGTCATATTAACTTAAGTAGGATTCAAAGGCTTATAACCGATGGACTCTTAGGTTCATTAGAGTTGGAAAATTTTCCAACCTGTGAATTTTGCTTGGAAGGTAAAATGACCAAGAGACCTTTTAAGGCCAAGGGGTATAGAGCCAAAGATGTGTTAGAACTAGTTCATTCTGATTTCTGTGCTCCTATGTCTATCCAGGCAAGAGGTGGTTTTGAATACTTTGTCCCTTTTATAGATGATTATTCGATATATGGATGCATTTACCTAATGCGCCGCAAGTTTGAGTGCTTTGATAATTTCAAAGAGTACAAAGCTGATTTGGAGAAACATCTTGGTAAAAATATCAAGACACTACGGTCTGATCGTGGTGGCAAATACCTCCTAGGAGACTTTAGGAATTACTTATCAAATGTCGGGATTCAATCCCAATTATCCGCACCTGGTACACCCCAACAGAATGGTGTGGCAGAATGAAGGAATAGGACTCTTATAGAGATGGTTAGATCGATGATGAGTTATTCAGAAATACCAAATTCGTTTTGGGGATATGCTCTGAAACGGTAGCACACATTATGAACTTGGTACCTTCTAAATAGTATCCTCTACTCCCACAGAATTGTGGAATAGGTGAAAGCCTAGTCTGAGACATATTTGGATTTGGGGTAGTCCAGCACATGTGCTGAAACCAGATGCTGATAAGTTAGAATCTCGTACAGAAGTTCACGTGTTTGTGGGTTATCCTAAAGGAACGAAAGGTGGTTTATTTTATAGTCCTAAAGACCAGAAGGTCATTATTAGCACGAATGCCCAGTTTTTAGAAGAAGACTATATAATAGATCACAAGCCCAGTAGCAAAATTGTTCTAGAAGAAATTAGAGAGGACACGTCTACTTTAGTACCAACAGTACAAGATGAAGTATCACAAGAAACTGTAACACGTGTCACATATGATTTATAACCACAGATAGTGCCTCGTCGTAGTGGGAGGGTTGTGAGGCAACCTGAGAGATTCATGTTTTTGGGAGAGTCTTCGGACTTGATCCCAGGTAAACATGAACCTGATCCCCAGACATATGACGAAGCACTGCAAGATATAGATGGAACATCCTGGCAAAAGACGATGAATTCCGAAATAGAATCTATGTATTCTAATAAGGTCTGGGAGCTTGTAGAACCACCAGATGGTGTAAAAGCCGTTGGATGCAAGTGGATCTACAAAAGGAAAAGAGGGACAGATAGGAAGGTAAAAACCTTCAAGGCAAGGCTTGTTACGAAAAGATAGACTCAGAAAGAGGGAATCGATTATGAGGAGACCTTTTCATTGGTAGCCATGCTTAAGTCTGCCCGGATACTCATATCCATTGCTGCTAATATGGATTATGAGGTTTTGCAAATGGATGTCAAGACATCTTTCCTTAACGAAAGTCTTGAAGAAAACATCCATATGAAGCAACCAGAGGGGTTTATTGAAAAAGGCAAAGAGCATCTAGTGTACAAGCTGAATTGGTCCATTTATGAACTGAAGCAAGCTTCAAGATCTTGGAACATCCGGTTTAACGAAGTAATCTAGTTATATGGATTTATTCAGTGTCTGGATGAGTCTTGTGTATACAAGAAGTGTAACAGAAACATGGTGGTATTTCTTGAACTATATGTGGATGACATTTTGTTAATTGGCAACAATGTCAAAGTGTTATCAGATGTAAGGTATGGTTGTCCAAACAATTCGATATGAAGGAATTAGGAGAATGTGCACACATTCTTGGGATCAAAGTCATAAGGGATCGCAAGAAAAGGATGTTGTGCCTATCTCAAGCTTTATATATAGATACAATCCTTGCTCGTTTTAGCATACAGAACTCCAAGAAAGGTTTCTTACCTTTTAGGCATGGAGTAGCTTTATCTAAAGAGATGTCTCAGAAGATGTCAAAGGAGATAGAGGACATGAAGGTAGATCCTTATGCTTCTGCTGTGGGAAGACTAATGTATGCAATGTTGTGTATGAGACTTGATATCTGTTTTACCGTGGGCATAGTTAGCAGATATCAGAGTAGCCCTGGACAAGGACATTGGACTACTGTAAAGCATATATTGAAATACCTGAGAAGAAATAGAGATTATATGCTAGTTTACCAAGCAGACGATTTGCTCCCTGTGGGTTACACGGATTCAGACTTCCAATTAAATAGGGACAACAGCAAGTCTACATCAGGCTATGTGTTTACTTTAGGAGGTGGAGCTATTGCATGGAGGAGTGTTAAGTAGAAATGCGTATCAGACTCAACCATGGAAGCTGAGTATGTGGCAGCCTCTGAGGCAACCAAAGAAGCTGCATGGCTCAGAAACTTTCTAATGGAATTAGATGTGATTCCTGGTTTGCCCAAAAACATCACTATTTATTGCGATAATAACGTGCTGTTGTAAAGTCGAAGGAACCATGAGCCCATAAGGCGAGTAAACATATAGAGCGCAAGTACCACCAGATACGAGACATTGTCAAGCGAGGAGAAGTTGTCGTCGCCAAGATTGCATCAGCAGATAACCTAGCAGATCCTTTCACTAAGGCCCTTCCGGCGAATGCTTTTGATCGGCATGTGGAGGGGATAAGAATCAGATGTGTGATAGTAGATATGGCAGCTTAGTCTTTTAATATAAGTGGAAGATTGTTATAGTGTATACTAAAAGCCTAGCTTTTGTAAACATTTATTTTTGAAATAAAAGAATCACATTGGTCAAATGTCTACATTTATTTGTTAAGAGTAGTTGTTCAATTAATTTATATTGTAGATAACATGATACGTGGTGTCACACATAGAAGATCATGTTATCAGTTCTTTATAAATTATAAATAGTTGCTCAAGACTAAGATGGAAAGGAACAAACCATTGGAATATTCGTAGTGTAATTAGGTATTAGTTTATCTTGACTAATAAATTACACTAATACACTCTAAGTGTATTGAGAATGACCATTTAAGGTAAGTTCTTTTTATACTAACTTAATAAACGAACAAGACCTTAGTTATTATGGAAGTGTGTGCTCTTAATCCTAATATAATAACAAGCACATATATTTAGTATTTATTTCTTTGACTTATCAAAGGGTGAGATTTAGCTCGATAAATCAATAGGCCCGATAAGTTGGGAAATGATATTACTTATAGTGTGTGTTATTGATTATAGAAGGAAACTGTGTCCTAGTCATCTAGGTTGAGAATGTCCCCAAGAGGAGCTCATAAGGATTGTCATGTTAAACCCTGCAGGTGGACTTAGTCCGACATGACAATGAGGTTGAGTGGTACTACTCTTGGACTAAGACATTAATTAAAATGAGTTGTCAATAACTCAATTAATTAATATACATTCGATATCTTAAACACAGGGAGACTAACATACTCATGATGAGAAAGAGCCCATAATGTAATTTGGGATTGGTGTGGTAGTGCAATAATAACTCTCTAGTGGAATGAGTTATTGTTGATGAACTTGAGTTGTGTGTTCGGGGCGAACACGGGATATTCAAGCTCGTCGGGAGGCCAAAACCAATTTCTCCTCTAGGTCCCTGTCGTAGCCTCATTAATTCCTCAAGTCCACTCATGAAATGTCCTTCTTGGTGTCCAAGAGGGGGCCGACCATGGCTTGGTGACCAAGCCATAGGGGTCGGCCAAATCCTTCTCAAAGGGTTCGGCCCTTTGCTTGGTGTCCAAGCAAAGAGGGGCCGACCACAATAACTCATAATAGGAGAGGTGTTTTGAATTTTTAAAATCTTCTCTTTGTAGATATCTACAAGTTTTAAAAGAGAGATTTTAAAATTTAAAACTTTCCTTTTTTGAATTAGGCCACATGGTTTAAAAGAGAGTTTTAAAAGTTTTAAAACTTTCCTTATTTAACCATCCTCATGGTTTTTTGTATCCATTTAAAAAAGGAAATTTTAGAAGAGAAGTTTTAAATTTTAAAACTTGGTTTTAATTTTTAAAACTTTCCTTTTTTAACATCCAGTTTAGGAAATTAAAAGAGAGCTTGTAAAATTTTTATAAGAGCATTCCTTCTTTGCTTATAAAATTTTTACAAGAATTATTTTCTTCCTTTTAAGGGGCCAACCACCCTTGCTTGGTGCCCAAGCAAGGGGCCGACCAATCAATAATTGATCCAATCAATGATTGAATCAATCTAGAGAAAGGAAAAGGAAATATAAAAGGGGAAAAGGAAAAACAAGAGGAAGTTTTAATTTTTGTAAAAGTCTTTCCTTATTTGCCTTGGGCAAGTAATATAAAAGAAGGGGAGGAGAGACCTCATAAGACATCAATTCTTATTCTCTTGTTGGAGCTCTCTATTGTAGTCGACCCCCTCTCCCTTCCCTTTCCCCTTGCTCTCTTTGGTTCCTTGGTGGTGGTGGTGGCCGGATTTTAGAGAAGGAGGAAGAAAGCTTTGAGTGGTATTCATCTTGGAGGTTCGTCGCTCACATGACGTCCAAGGTGAGGCGAGGAATACAGCAGAAGATCTCGAGATTATTAGCATACAAAGAAAAGGTATAACTAGTTATTATTTTCCGCATCATGCTAGTTATTTTTCTTAGTATGAATTCCAAACATAAGAGACATTAGATTCTAGTTTTTCAAATTTGTTGTTCGAGTTTGTGTTTTTTTTTTATTTTTCGAATTTGTGATTCGATTGTTCATTTTGGTTAAACCTAGAGTTATATAAGGAAATTAAATATTAGCTTTCTTAAAAGGCATTGTCTTGGCGGTGGTGGATGCTCCCATACCAAGAAGGCCATGTGCCTCGGCATGTAGTCCTGGAAGCAAATTTTGGAAATTAATATTTAATTGAATTTATGACATAGGTTGATTTGGATCAATAGTGTTAAGTTTCACTTGCGATCCAAATCTAAACCATTAAGAACAGATAAGTTAAATTTGGAATCAATAATGTTAAGTTCCGTTTGCGATTCCTAATTTAACTTCTAAAGAACACAATAGGTTGTTTAGAAAAGATTTGACACTTGTATAAAATTTTTGCATAGTGGAACTGGTACGATCTTCCTAGGGCAAACCTACAAGGGAAAGGAGAGGGTTTTTACTTGTGGAGAAAAACTTATCACTTCTTAATTGAATTGTTGATTTTTGTGGCATGACCTCCTCTCCTTTTATAACCCTTTGCCCCAGGTAAAAAGGGAGAAAAAGTAATAGATTTTTGTTTAGAAAAAATCTCTAGAAAAGAATTAACATAATTCCTTTTAGAAAAATTTCTTAAGAAAGAATTAGTATAATTGTTTTTAGAAAATTTCTAAGAAAGAATCAACATAATTCTTTTTACAAAAATTTCTAGGAAATAATTAACATAATTCTTTTTAGAAAAATTTCTTAGGAAAGAATTAATATAATTTCTTTTTAGAAAATTTCTAAGAAAGAATCAACATAATTATTTTTAGAAAAATTTCTAATTATGTTGAGAAAAATGTAGGTGCACCGGAGGCCGGCAAGAGGGGGGTGAATTGCTTCTGAAAAATTAAAACGATACCCTCCTCGGATCTTTCAACTCAAAAGTAAAGCAACTATAATAAAATTAAGAGCATAAATAAAAGGAGACAGAAATTTAACCTGGTTACAACCAAGAGGGTTGTTAATCCCGGGCAGTAAGAAAAGCGCAATAGAAGATCTCCTTTGCTGAAGGCGGAAAAGCCTTTTACACACTTAAAATGCTCACTAGTTGCTAGGAAGGACTACAGAATTGATTGCTTGAGTTGTCCTTTCTTTCCTAGCTCTAGAGGCCTTTATATAGCTCCTAGAAAGTCTATCCCGAGGGTCCAAGGTGTTGGCTGATTGGTGGCCGGCTTGAAGGGGGGTTGGATAGCTAGGCCACCCCCAAATCGATTTCTTCTCTACAATACGTTAGTTTGCGCAGCGGAATACAAATGAACAGAAATAGAAAGCTAAATACCAAATACAAGAATGGAAATGCAAACCGCTAACACGTTCGTTTACGTGGTTCGGAGATAACTTGCTCCTACTCCACGGCATATCGGTAAGGTGGATGATCCCACAATCCGTCGGTGGATTAGTCTCCGGCAAACTCCGGCTAGCTCAACCTCCTTGTGGGTGGAGAAACCTCACCACAACACTCACCAAAAATACTTGGACACAAGGGAACCTTTGTAATACCCACTAAGCTTGTAAGATAAATATATGAATGTGGGATTTTGCCTCAGAAAAATAATAGGAAGTGAGTTGAAGCAAAAAGAAATAAAATGAAATAAAAAGAAGTGAAGGTCAAGGATTGAACCTTGAACCTCTTATATTATAATTAATAGAATTAATTAGTAGAAACCAATTGGGATAGAGAGAATATGTTGATAGCAAAGGAGGGAAATTCATGATAAGGGTGAGAGTAAAAGCTAGCCAAAAGAAAACAAGAAAAGAGCAAGAGAAAGGCAACTTGCCTTCCTCCCTTTCTCTCCCTCTTCCTCTTTGCTTTTGCCGAAAATTTAAAGAGGAATTAAGGGGATTCATTCCCCCTTATTTCATCATGAATGGTGACAATAAATTAGAAAATAAAATAAATGAAATAAAAATAGAAAATGGGTTAAGGGAGAAGGAAAGCAAAAATCAATTTTTCTACCTCTTCCCCCTTAACATAAAAGGGAGCAAGAAAAGAGAAGTTTATTTTTCTCTCATTTTCTCATTCTTCCTCTCCCTCACCGAAACCATCAGTCCCCTCTCCTCCATCTTCGGCCCCAAAGCCAAGGTTTTTCTCCTAAGAAAGCCTAAGATACAAGGAGGACTAAGCAAGGGAATCAAGGGAAAGGAACTAGAAGAAGGGGCTACTTCTTCCATCACCATACCTTAGATCCACAAGCAAAAAGGATGTAAGCTTCCCCTCACCTGTGGTACAAGGCTTTTTTTTTGTGATTTTCGGATTTTATGAGGATTAGAAAACCTAGGAAAGAATTTAAGAAAATTCGGCTATAGAAAGGGTTTTCAAATCTAGGAAGGTTTAAACAAGTCTTTATTTCATGATATGTTTTCTATGCTATGTAGGAAGGATTTTCTTCATGTTTTTATACCTAATTGATGCTTGATCAGAGGAGTGCCTAACCCTAGAATTTTGGCCAAAAATATTTTAAGGAGGTTAGGGAAAACATTGTGTAACCAAACTAGTACAAGATTCCCTCCATGAACTACTAAGGGTTTTATTGGTTTTCTTGCTTGAAAGTTATTTGGAACCAAAAGAAATCCATTTATATGTTTCTGCCAAGAAAAGGGCTTAGGGTTAGGAAGACCTTTGAATTTAAGTAACCATGTTTGTATGATACAATATAGAGTTCTCTTAAAGAATTGCATGTTGAACATTGCTAGAAATTCATGAACTCTTATTTTAGATTTTCGGCCATGATAAGATGGATAGTTTAGAAAAGCTTAAACAAAATTATAATATGCTCAAGACCTCTGTGATATTATGATATGAAAGTTATTTAATGCTCTCATGTTTAATTGGAGTATAGAAAATTAGTTACATGATATATCATGTAAGATCACAAGGGTCCTAGCTTGTTTATGAACCAACTTTGTATATGATGTTCATAGTAATTTTTGCCATGAAACTTACTTAGGTTTTCCATGCTTTAGGCCACTTAAAACCTAGTTTAGAGATTGGTAGGTTTCGGCCATGAGGAAAAATAAAAGGAAAAGTGAAAGAAACCTAGGAAGCCTAAGACACAATTCACATGTATGTTTATTATGCTTGTCTTTATACATGCTATGAAACTTGTATGATTTCTTATGCTTTTAGGCTATTTGAAGCAAGTTTATATACTGTTGAGTTTCGGCCAAGTAGGGTTTAAAAGACCTAGAGGCCTTAGAAATGAAACCAAAGGTGTTAAAAATGCTTCTTATGGAAATATGATAATGTGTTGATTGTGTCACATGCTTGTACAATTTTTCCATGACCTAAATGGACCATTGTATGTTTTGGCCATGAAGGGATAGATGCCCTAGAAACCCTAGAACAAAAATTAAATATGCTTATGTCACTCTACATGAAATATGATAAGTAGAAAGACAAAGTTCCTATGCTATATGTTGTTTAATGACCTAATTGAGGCTAGGGTAAGTTTCGGCCATACATATTGCATAATGTCTTGTTATGAATTTACACATGATGTTAGTTCAAGTTCACATGATTGTATATTTGTTTTTAGCCCTAATGAACACTTGTTAAAAGTTTGACCATGACATATGTTAAGGGCTTGAAGGACTTAGGAACTAGCTCAATATGCTTACTATGTTACTTGGAAAAAAATGCTATAAATGTGGTTTAAGGTTTCCAAGCATTCATGACATTTGGGACCTTGTTTCACACCTGATAGGGTTCGGCCACATGAAGTTTAGGGACTTGGAGAACTTAGAAACCAAGTAAATCATACTTATAATGCTTCCTATGAAATTTATGTAATGATAATTTAGGTTCCACATGCTTGGAGGTTGTTTTTACCTAAATTGAGATCTAAGGGGGTTCGGCCATGATAAGAACCCAAGAGATTAGGAAGCTTAGAACCCAAGCTAACTATGTTACCATGTTTCTTATGATAGTATAATTACATGATACACCCTTATGCTTAAACATGTATGCTTGTGATTTCTACTTTCATTGATATGATATGTGCTTAGAAATATGCATGCTTTGATGATATGTTATGTGCTTAAAATATGCATGGTTTTATGATATGTTATGTAGATAGAAATATGCATGCTTGGATGATATGCTATGTGCTTAAAATATGCATGCTTTTGTGATATGCCATGTGGATAGAAATATGCATGCTTTGATGAAGTGATTATGTGCTTAAAATATGCATGCTTTTATGATATGCTATGTGGAAGGAAATATGCATACTTTGATGATATGCTATGTGCTTAAAATATGTATGCTTTTATGATATGCATGTTAATATGATGTATGCCTAAGTGATGCATACTTTTATATGATGTATGCCTAAGTGATGCATACTTTTATGACATGATGGATGCCTAAGTGATGCATACTTTTATATGATGTATGCCTAAGTGATGCATACTTTTATGACATGATGTATGCCTAAGTGATGCATTCTTTTATATGATGTATGCCTAAGTGATGCATACTTTTATGACATGATATATGCCTAAGTGATGCATACTTTTATATGATGTATGCCTAAGTGATGCATGCTTGTATGATGTATGATATGTATAAGTATGACATGTATTTTACTTTGAATGGCTTGTACCAAAAGGGTGGGCTCCTTATGCGCCCCTAGGTCGAATTACGGGCCTAGTAAAGGGTGGGCTCCTTACGTGCCCCTAGGTCGAGCTACGGGCCTAGTTTCCTAGTAGGTTCAAGACTAGCTACCTTGGATCTACTTAGGATGCGCGCATTATGTATGTATGTGGTACTAAGCCGGGCCCCTTTATGTTGAGATTATGTTCAAGTATATATGTAAGAAGAAGAAATGGTTTTAAAAGATCATGAGACATACACATGTTTTTCGGATACATGTTTTCAAAATCATATTGCATATAATTTATGATCATGTTGTGATGATGCTATGATTTATGATATGCCATGATTGAATATGAATATGTTATGTTTCATGCTATGCTTTAAGAGCTTGATATGTTATGTGATCTTATGATGATAATATGACATGCCATGATTAGATATGATTATGTTATGTTTCATGCTATGCTTTAAGAACTTGATATGCTATGCTATCTTAAAATGATACTAGGATATGCCATGATTAGATATGATTATGTTATGTTCCATGCTATGCTTTAAGAGATGATATGCCATGACTAGCCATGATGTTGTTATGTTGCATGATATGCTTAAAGAGTATGATATGTTATGCCATGACTAGTTGAGATTATGTTATGTTAAGATATTCTTTGATCATGTGATGATTTTCGGTTTTAGTGAGTAGGAAAGGAACTTACTGAGCCATGAGTGCTCATAGCTTACTTTCCTTGTACCACAGATAAAGGAAAAAGCTGGATGAGCTAAAGGAGCAGCAGGAGAGGCAAGGAGATGTGTGTGGCAGTGGCTAGGCAACCAAATAAGAACCTGCTTTAAGAACTTTTAAGAATTTCACTTTGGTTTAGTAAATTGTAGTACCATACGGTTGACTTGATGTTATTCTTTTATTTATCTTGTTATCATGTTATGGAAACCATATTAGTGTAGTTCGGATTTTATTAAACCAAGAAAAATGATTTTAAGTCTTCCGCTGTAATATGTACGTAGAGTATCGTAGCCCCGTCCCTTAGGGTTAGCAGGGAGGGCGGGCGTTACAACCTTTGAGCACTTAGTGACTACTAATTAGGCTTTAACCAAGTCTAATTTCATCACCTTGGCCGGCCATACCAAGCTCCTTCTTTTAGAGTTTGGAACAAATCAGCAACCTGATTTGCCCGTTACCAATCGACTGGTCCTTGCACCAGTCGATTGGTGCCAGCCCAACGGCTCTCTGCTATAGTGCATTAGTCGACTGGTCCATGCACCAGTCGACTGCTACAGTAACGCTACATTAACTGCTACAGTAATGCTACAATACCTGCTACAGTGCCGCTATAGTAAAACCCTAAAACTAGGATTTTACTCCGAGTATAATCTCTCATGCACTCGTACCCTCACAACTCATTTGACTCTTCTTTGCAGCCTTGACCTTTTACCTTCAAGCTTACTTCCTTTGGCTCTCGTCCCTCGGATGCATCCAAGCCCGCGGCTCGTCCCCAATGCCATCCTTCGCGTATGCCTCAAAGTCGCTTCCCTCGGCCGTTGTCCTTGCTGCCTTGTCCACGGTCCCTCGGATGCTCCATCCTTCACCGGACTTGAAGCCGTCAACCTGAGTCACATGTGTATCCTGCAGTCCTGCACAACTCAAGTACACATATCAAATACAAGGGTGAACCTAACTTAAACCCTTTGCCCAAACACCAAAACACATGGTCCCACGGACCATTGGGATTGCTCCAACAATCTCCCCCTTTTTGGTATTTGGCAATACGTTTAAGTTAAGGAAAACAAATAGCAAATAAACATGCTAATACAATGGACTTACGATGCCAAGGCTACACACTTGGACTTACAACGCCGAATGGACTTACGATGCCAAGGCTACACACTTGGCAACCGCCGAATGGACTTACGTTGCCAAGGCTACACACTTGGCAACCGCCGAAACAAAATGCAAACATACATTGAAACCTATCACAAGGCTCCCCCTACACCTAAGCTCCCCGTTGAGCTTGGATTTTATCACAAGGCTTTTTAAGAACCTATCACAAGGCTCCCCCTATGCAAAGGCACCAAAGGTTTTCCCAACTAAACCATAGTTCTCCCCCTTTGCCTAACATCCAAAAAGTTCTCCAACAATATCCCAATTGTTGAAAATTTATCATCCAAACTGACCCTAAACTTATGTATTAATCCTCCTTGTATCCCATACATCTAAGCGAGTTGACATGGTCACAAACTAATGCTGAAAATAATTTCAGACTGGTATCAGTCGACTGCCCCCTTCGACACAACCTTACAGAACCATTCTGTGGTCGAAAAACACTGTTACCAGTCGACTGGTATCGGCACCAGTCGATTGGTATCAACAAAATGAGCTTACAGAGAAATTATGTGCTCAAAAACATTGTTACCAGTCGACTGGTATCTGTACCAGTCGACTGGCACCCTATTTCTGGAAAAATCAACATTTTTAGGCCAACTTCAGAAATGCACCAGAAATTCCCTAGATCTCCAAAAATCCCCAAATTTTGTGGAGAGGTCTATTGTACCCTTGTCTACTTGGGAAAAATACATTACAAAATGTATCTATCACCAATCCCAAGATTGTCACAAAATCCAAAACTAGCTAAATGATTCAATTGAACCTTGACCTAAGTCCTAGTTTTGACTTCCTCTTGATGTATTTGCCCATAACAACCCATAATGCATCCCTAGCATTGGTTTATATGGCATCTACACATCCAAAACTAATTTTCATGTTATATGACTCCCAAATGTCATATTTCTTACATGAAACACAAACCATGTGTGCCAAATCCCTAGGTTTGAGACTCAAGTCCGTCTCCAAACCATTTGGCACACTTCACGGCTCCTCTAGACTCCCAAGTGGTACCCACCTGAGATCCATTTGCCATGGGTCTCAATTTGACTCTTTGAGCTCCCCCTAGAGCTCTTAACCTTAGCCATCTTCTAAGATGCTTTCTCCATTATGGCTAAACCACAGTGGTGCACCTTGGACACATCATCCTTGCCATAATCATATGCAACCCTAGCATATTTCTTCTCATTGGGTTTAGATGACTCTCCCTTGCCCTTATCATGTGCCCCCCTATCACATGGTATCCTTTTAGCCTTGGAGGGACTAGATCGGTATCCCAAACCCGATCTATCATTATTGGGTCTTTGACTTCCCAACACGATATTTAATCCCTTAGATCCAATAGTGAATCTCTTAAGGAATTTCTACAAATTATCAAGCTTTGACTTCAAAGCTTGATTTTCCCTTTCTAGGTTCCTCACCCTAGAGTCAACATGTCCACCTTGGACATTCCTAGACCTACCCTTTCTAGGCATGTGTCTCCCCTTCTTGGGATTAATGCCTTGGGTCTCCTTAGGTCTACCATTTCTAGGTTTTTCATGCATAGATTTCCTAGGTTTATGATCTACATTTACCCTATTCTGATCATGATATTTGAAACCAAAATTTTGCATGGGCATATAATGATTAACATTATTTTTCCTATCATGCATGGAGGAGTTTAAATTTGAATTAACCTTCAAGTTAGGGTATACCTCCCTTACCCTTGAAGCTCCCCCTTGACTCTTGCTTCTGTTCTTCTCCCATTTATTTAAATGCGCCAACTTCTTGATTTCTTTCTTCTTTGGGCATTTGGTGTGGTAATGACCCCGCTCACCACACGTGAAGCACACTATGTGCCATTTCTTCTCCTTCTCTTGGGCTTCTTTATTCCTACAACCCATGTTAGTATTCAAAATAACTTGATTGGGTTTAGGAGTTACCTTCTTCTTACCCAATGGACACCTACTCTTGTAGTGTCCCTTCTCATTGCAACCGAAGCATACTATGTGATCTTTTGACATTGCTTCGGTGGAGGTACTCACTAGGTTGACCTCCAAGATCTCTTCTTCCTCCGTCATGGATTCTTCTTCAACCCTTGAGGATGTTAACGATGCTTCTTCATCCTCCTTCTCCTCCTCGGAAGTTGAGTATGAGTTAACTTCCGATTGCTCCTCCTCCTCTTCTTGAGCCATTAAAACATCTCCTTGGGCTCCACATCCGATTGGTCCTTCCTCTCCTCTTGGACCACTCCATCACTTTCTTCAGATTTTTCTTCTTCTTCTTGTGTAGGTAAAAATTCCTCCCATGGAAATTTCTTCACTTTGCTCCACAATTCATGAGCGTTCTCGTATTTTTCTACACGGCTCATCACGTCATTAGGCACAATATCAATCAAAATGGATATTACCTTATCATTTGTCTTTGATCG
Organism: Zingiber officinale; assembly: GCF_018446385.1. Lineage (NCBI taxonomy): Eukaryota > Viridiplantae > Streptophyta > Magnoliopsida > Zingiberales > Zingiberaceae > Zingiber > Zingiber officinale. The sequence continues at coordinate 57,024,737 of NC_055988.1, read as the reverse complement.
TGTGGTTTGCTCCTCCGTCCAATGTCGTGATCGGAGCTTCTTTCCCTTCTTGTCCTTCGGGACTTCAAACGGCTCTTTGACTACCACCATGGTGTCCCAATCTATGTTGAAGAAGACCTCCATCTTCATCATCCAATATGTGATGTCCCATAAGCCTCTACCTTCAAGCTTTGGCTATTCTATCAAGCCGATCATCTTGTGCTTCCTTGGCGGTTTGTCCAATGGAGAGTGGCCTCGCTTTGATACCACTCGTTGGCGGATCAGTGGCCGGCTTGAAGGGGGGTTGGATAGCGAGGCCACCCCCAAATCGATTTCTTCTCTACAATACGTTATTTTGTGCAGCGGAATACAAACGGACACAAATAGAAAGCTAAATACCAAATACAAGAATGGAAATGCAAACCGCTAACACGTCCATTTACGTGGTTTGGAGATAACTTGCTCCTACTCCACGGCGTGTCCGTAAGGTGGACGATCACTCAATCCGTCGGTGGATTAGTCCCCGGCAAACTCCGGCTAGATCAACCTCCTTGTGGGTGGAGAAACCTCACCACAACACTCACCAAAAACACTTGGACACAAGGGAACCTTTGAGCACTTAGTGACTACTAATTAGGCTTTGACCAAGTCTAATTTCGTCACCTTCGCCGGCCATACCAAGCACCTTCTTATAGAGCTTGGACCAAATCAGCAACCTGATTTGCCCGTTACCAGTCGACTGGTCCTTGCACCAGTCTACTGGTGCCAGCCCAACGGCTCTCTCAATGGCTCTCTGCTACAGTGCATCAGTCGACTGGTCCATGCACCAGTCGACTGCTACAGTAACGCTACAGTAACTGCTACAGTATGCTACAATACCTGCTACAGTGCCGCTACAGTAAAACCCTAAAACTAGGATTTTACTCCGAGTACAATCTCTCATGCACTAGTACCCTCACGACTTATTTGACTCTTCTTTGCAGCCTTGACCTTTTGCCTTCAAGCTTACTTCCTTTGGCTCTCATCCCTCGGATGCATCCTGTAAAATACCGGAAGAAGGGCCAATAATAATAAGAGAACTTTAAGGAATTTTTGGAGATTTTTTGGAAATTTTTTGGAGCTCGTATGGACGAGTTTATGGGGATGAAAACTGGGCAGCGGGAAAGCCTGTTTAGGCTACCCTGTTTTAACGACGAAAAGTTTTGTTTTCTTATTAATTCCTTTTCCTGTTTTCTCTTTTCCTTCATTTTTCACCTCACGCGTGCCCTAAGTCTCGACGCCGTCTCCTCTTCTCTGGGCGGCGCAAACCACACGCGGAGCATCTGCCAACTTCTGCCCGAGCCCTAAGACCCCGACGCCGATCCCTTGTCTCTGCCTATTGACGCCATTCTCGCCGGCCGACGAGAGCCAAGCAAGAGCCGATCAACTCTCTTTTCCCTGCATTCGCACATCGCCGGCCTGTGCCCGAGTCGCCGCCGAGGTCGAGCCCTAGATTGGGGAAGATCAGGAATGCGCCGACACTCCTCTTCGATGTCGCACCTCTGCACGGGATGGCCTTGTTCGTGCCACCGCCGAGTCTGCTTCGCCAACCTCCGCCTCTGTCTTAGTGCCGGCAGCCCACCTTCTCTTTTGCCTTAGCACCGGGCACCGCCACCACCTGAGGCCGCACGGAACAGTGCTCTTCTCGGTACCAGCCGTTGGGTGAAGGGACAGCTATTGTCTTCACCGACTATTGTCCGATCTGCCTCTCTATTCGTCGCCGACGAGGACATACCATGCCCTAGCTGTGATCTAGGAGGCAGTAGGTGAGGTTGGTTCTCCTTCGCTGGATCTGTGATTAGCACTGACGATTGAAGAGAAGGGGAGAATCCAGCAGGGTGGTTTTCACGTTGAGGTGTTCTTCTCCAGCATACAGTTGCAGCTCTTCAATTGTGGATCAACCACAATTCATCTGTTGAGGTGAGTTTTTGTACTGAGGATTAGGGTTTCAGCAAATCTTTTGCTATATGATTGGAGTTTAGTTACAGATTTAGATTCATTGGTAATCATTTACTTGAGGAATTGTTAAGGTGGATTATATTAACAGAAAATGATTATCAAGTGTTGGGTGGATTTTTGGAAGAAAAGGATGAGATTGTTAGATTGGGTTTATTGAGGTTTTGGCTTGCATTATCTGATCTACGATAAACCTAAGTGATTGATTGTATATTTATTTCAGGGTTCTGATTTGAGACAAGATCTCTGGTTAGAGGGCACACGATCTACATTTGAGGCGGGTACCTTGACTTATCTTTTTGATATGTCTTGTTGATATGTCTAGTAGGTCATAGCTTTTAGTAATAATTATGTTTGTCATTGTTTCGGTATGTCACTTTTGGATACCTGTAACATGCTTGTTTGCTCACCTGATATGCATTTTATGCTAGTACCCACATGATTATATATATATATGCTCAGAGAAGTAGTGACATACCATACTTGTTATGTTCAGGACCTAGGTTTTTGATATCCTATCTGACCTGTGTATTTTAGATCTTTGTATTTGACCATCGATATTATGATACTCATTTTATGTATATGTATATGGTTATGCTGATCAGTTTATTGCCATGCCTAGTGTCATGCATCATGATTGCATGCTGCGCGATTGTCGGCTCCACTATGGTTGAGCACATCGCCAGTTACATGTACTGCACACACCACCACTCATGGGTTAGTGGTATATCAGACAGGTGTGTGGCGGTTCTGTTGTTTGGCTCCGTTGGTCTGAGGACTCAGCGTGATAGCCGGTAGACAGTTCCGCTCTGTTTGGCTCCGCTGGCATTTAGTGTAGCAGCGTAGTAGACGGCAGACGGTGGACTCTGTTTGACTCCGTTGGTCAGGTTACTTAGCCTGATAGTCGGCAGAGATACCTCCCCGTCATCGTGTACCGGGAGATGAGAGCATTGAGCTCCCCCATTTATGATTTGGGGTCACAGGACAGGAGTAGTCCGACAGCATCCCGTCCACTCACTCACTCATCAGGTGTAGTGATGGTAGAGTGCACGGTTGTCACAGCCCTATCCACTCGGCCTAACTACTGTGTGTGAGATGACTGACTGGCATCAGGGGTGACCAGGACGCATCATTGGCATCATACACATTTATGCATTTACCGCTTGTGTTTGCTGCACTTATATGCTGCATTTGGATGGATGCATATGTTTGACATGCATACAGGATTTATGACACTTCCGATCTGACGACCTGGCTATTCTGATAGGTGGCCCTGGTGAGTACAGTACTCTTTAGTCTTTCCTATTATGCATTACCTTCTTTTGTTCAGGAGACTGTACTCCATAGTTATTACTATTTGTTATAGTTTACTATACATGTCAACTAGGTATCTGCTGAGTTGTTGAACTCACCCCCGTGGACACTATCTTTTTCAGGTACTAGATTGTTTATAGAGACGCTTGAAGTATTCTGGTTGCCGGTCCCCACATCACATCTGAAGACATGTCTACGTTTTTGTGTATTTTTACTTCGGTATTTATAATTAGTGTAATTAGGGTTGTATTCCGATTTTGTTTCTGGAGATGTTATATTGTTGTATTGTGTAAGCCTAGCCGGCTAGCAGTTTTAGTTTTGGGTTGTATGTGTTGTCCTTTTCCGCTGTGTTTTTGGTTTTAGTACAGCTGAGTAGGCTGTTAAATATATATATAACTGCGTGGTTGTTTATTTTGTTCCAGCCAAGTGGGCTGATGATATAAACTGCGTGGTTGTGTGTATATTCCAGCTGCTTGTGGCTGATGTATATTTTGTATGTAGATTTGCCTCAGATTGTCACTCGTGCAGGGGAGATGCTGCCGAAATTTCTTCGGACAGAGACTCACTCGGGGCGTGAAAATTTAGTGGTATCAGAGCAGGTATACGATACTTGCTATGTGTTCTGGATTTTCGAGATTTATCTGATACCAATTTATTTGGTATCAGAGATCGGTTTACGAGTCTTATTTTCCCTCTATTTCGGATTTCATGTTTTGGTCTTCTCGATGTGACTTTTCGGATTTTGGGACCTGGCAGCGGTAGGACATCTCCAAGCTATAGGAGGTATGTTGGTATATACTGTTATCCTACCTTTCTGTTAGTATATGCACTGTTGACTATTATAGTTTATGACCTGTATTAGTATTCTTTATTAGTACCTGTCTAGTTGTTGTAGCATATATTACATGTGATGGGTTAGCCACTGATCTTGAGTGACCTTGATAGAGATTAGGGATTATAAGTTCTGGTGATTTATCATATCATGCACTAGTAATTTTTAGCTTATGTTATTACTAGTTGGTTAACAGATTGAGGCACATACCAGCCTCTGCTTTTATTAGCTGGGTAGTGGATAGTATTTATATCTTTATGTTGACCTAGCCAGTAGTATACCATGTTATCTTAGTTAATTTCATCCGTAGATAATTGATTTACTCTTGTTAAATCGGTCAGTAGAAGATAGATTGACGTTTGTTGACTTGGGTAGTCGTGATCGATTTACCTTAGATGCTTGTAGAGGCTTTATTTATTCTTGATTAGTTTGTAGATGATCGATTAGTTTTGTTGGTTTGATCAGTAGAGGACGGTCATATTCTATTTTTAGAGGTCCAAATCTTTTGATTATTTGTGCTTAGTTAGATATCTAGAGTACATTTGGGTACATGACTCGTACCGATGTGGAAAAGACTGAATTAGTCGTATACCATTATCGGTTTGGTCAGTCTATAAAGGATCTATGTATTCTATTCCATGAGTACTTTAATTTTAGACTGTATGTACCTAATTGGATAACTTAGAAGGTGGTATAGGGTTTGTGTGGTAGATTGGATTAAATATGCTGATTATGCATAACTATGAAGTGTACATATGATTGTTATGAGTTGAAGGAGTTCTATGATGGATAGTTCATTTGTAGATAGTGTGGGTATTCCCATCTAGATATGGTTATTGTAGGTTCCTTGTGGATTATAGCTATTTAGTTAGCTGTACGTGCCTGATTGACATGTTGGAGGTATGTTATCGATTTAAATCTGTGTCGTGGTATGTGCACATGGGTGCGAGTGTCATGTTGGAAGTATCTTGTCGATTACATCGGTGTTGTGATATGTACATATGTGTTTGGTGTGGTATCTGAGGTATCTTGTTGATTATGTGTGATTTGTGAGTGCACCTGGGTTTAGTATGCCTTATTTGAAGTATATGTTGATTATACTCTTGGCATATGTATATATTTGTCATGCGAGTGTTGTTTGAGGGGTATTGTTGATTTTACCTACGATGATATATGCACACAGGTTCGGTATACATTGTTGGAGGTGTCACGGTGATTTATACTATGATGTGAGTATATTTGGTGTGTACTAATTGGAGGATTATGTCGATCATTCATATGTTGTGTGTGCACGTGTGTCAGGTGTATGGTTGGTAGCATCATGATGATTCTACCTATGTTAAATGTAGAATGTTAAATGTCTACATTATGATACTGGTTGTTTTACCCGGTCAACTAATTCTCCCATTAGTCGGTGACCGACCCACTAAGAGGATGATAGAGTTGACTATGGATTTGATTTGCTTACTGGGTGGTTATACCCTAGGCTACCCACAGTGATCTGTGGTAGAGAGATCTCGTGCAATCTCTAGCTAGATAGTTAGGTGCTTTGGGCACCCACATATTGCGGATTGCTTGTAGCGGAGCATTGCTCCCATGTTTATTGTAGATACATATTTCGGATTATTTGTGGTGGAGCGTTGCTCCCACATATGGAGGATTTCTTGTGGTAGAGCGTTGCTCCCACATATATGGTATTTCGTGTGATGGAGCGTTGCTCTCACACTGGAGGATATATTCTTTGGTGATTTATATCGTTGGTGGTCAGATCTATTTATTGTTGAGGATCTTATGGTTAGGAATGTTTGTGATACGGACATTATGTGTCTTGGTTTTACCATTATGGCTTGCGGTGCCCTAGATGTTAGAATGGACTCGATGATTTGGGTATCCCTAGGATGTTTGGATCGGTTTCCATTGTCTTGTTGACGATGTTGTGATCTATTTCAGATCTGAGGTGAGTCACGTACACCATCTTCGCATAGTTCTATAGATGTTTTGATGGAAACATCTATATGTGAAGATCAGTAGTGCGTATTTTGGTAGTCTCCTGTGAGATGTTTGAGACACACGGTCACCAGTAGGAGTATACAGGAGATCGAGGTAGTTACCGTTGGGTGTAGACGGAGTCTATAGAAGAGGCTTGCAATTTCCTTTGTTTGGCTCGATATTTTCAGAGATACATTGAGGGTTTCTCACGGATTGCTATGTTACTTACACGCCTGACCATGAAAAGCGTGAAGTTTACTTGGACTGTGGATTGCAAGACCAGCTTCTAGGAGCTGAAGCGGAGACTAGTGTCGGCTTCGATTTTTGGCTTTACCTTCTGGAGAGGACAGATTTGTTCTCTACACCGACGCGTCTCAACAGGGTATAAGTGCTATTCTGATGCAGCACGGTAGAGTATTCTCATATGCTTCTCGATAGTGGAAGGAGCATGAGAAGAAATACCCAGTTCATGATCTGGAGTTGGTCGCTATTAGGTTTTCCTTGAAGATTTCGCAGCATTACCTGTACGGTGTTACATTTGAGATTCTCACAGACTATAAGAGTCTCAAATATCTGTTCACTTAGAAGGAAACCTAATCTCCGACTGAGGAGATGGAGGAAATTTCTGAAGGATTTCGATTGTACCATTAGCTATCACCCGGAGAAAGCTAATGTGGTTGCCGATGCACTCAGCAGGAAGTCCAGAGGGACTTGAGCGTGCCACCGAGTGGTGGTTACGGATTTGATTCAGGAATTCTCCGAATTGGGCCTTAAGGAGCTGGGACAGACAGAGCAGAGTATTATGGTTACCATGGTTGCTCAATCCTCGATCAGGATGAGGATTCAGGAGGCCCAGGTTGGAGATCAGTATTTATGGTCCATTGGCAGCTCGATAGCTTTCGGGCAGCAGACTAGGTTTCCCCGAGAGGAAGCGGGTATTATATACTTCTGAGGCGAATTGTGCGTACCTCAGTCTCACCCGGTCTTATCGGAGTTACATCAGGAGGCTCATCGCTCACGATTTGCTATCCAGCCAGGCGGGACCCTCATGTATAGAGATTTGAGGTGCTCCCATTGGTGGAACGGTATGAAAAAAAAGACATCGCGTAATTTGTAACAAGAGGTCTTGTCTATCAGCAGGTGAAAGTAGAGCACCAGATACCTACCGGATTATTTTATCAGATTCCTATTCCCGAGTGGAAATGGGAATATATTACTATGGACTTTAAGGTGGATTTGCCTAGGACACGACGAGATCACGACGCGATTTGGGTAATCTTTGAGCGATTAACCAAATTAGCGCACTTCTTAGCGATCTGGAAGACTGATTCCCTGGATCGATTGGCAGATCTGTATTACCGGGTGATCATCAGATTTCGTGGTGGCCAGTTGACTATTATTTCGGATAGAGACCCCCGGTTCCCGTCTCATTTTTGATAGAGTCTGCAGCAGGCCTTGGGCACGCAGCTCTATTTAAGTACAGTTTTCCATCCTCAGACTAATGGATAGTCACAGCGGACCATTCAGATTCTAGAGGACTTGCTAAAGTTATGTGTATTGGATTTTGGAGGCAGTCGGGAGGACCATTTGCCATTGGTAGAGTTTGCCTACAACAATAGCCATCATTCAGCTATGCAGATGCCACCGTTTGAAGCGTTGTATGGTAGGATTTGTCGGACACCCACCCTCTGGGATGAGGTTGGGAAGGCCCAGCTGTTGGGACCTCATAGAGCTCAGTAGGAGACAGAGTTGGTCCGTATTATTAGACGGAGGATGTCAGAGGCGTAGGATCGCCAGAAGAGTTATGCTGATCGGAGACGCAGAACCCTTAGAGTTCTTTATTTGCGACCATGTATTTCTGCGTGTCTCACCGTCGAAAGGGGTGAAGAGATTTGGCCCCGAGGTAAGCTAGCTCCGCGATACATTGGACCTCTCCAGATCTTGGAGAGGATTGGAGCGGTAGCTTATCGTCTAACACTGCCATAGTTCCTGTCAGGTGTTCACGACGTATTCCATGTGTCTATGCTAAGGAGCTATATATCTGACTCGACATTTTTGTTGACAGATATCTCAGTTTCGTTTCAGCCTAACGTCACCTATGAGGAGGTTTCAGTACGAATTTTGGACCGGAAAGAGTGTCGGTTACGGAACAAGACTTTCCGACTGGTTAAAGTCGGACGGTAGTATCATACGGATGAGGAGGCTACCTGCTTGCTCATGCATACGATCCGAGCTCGATACCCCCACCTTTTCACTTGAGGTATGTAAGTTATGGTTCCATTTAGCATTTATACTGTTATAGCTTTTGCTATTATTTGCTGATGGTAGATAACGAAAATTTGGGGACCAAATTTTTATTAGTGGGGGAGAATGTAAAATATCGGAAGAAGAGCCAATAATAATAAGAGAATTTTCCGGAATTTTTGGAGATTTTCTGGAAATTTTTCGGAGCTCGTATGGACGAGTTTACGTGGATGAAAACTGGGCACCGGGAAAGCCTGTTTAGGCTACCCTGTTTTAACGAGGAAAAGTTTTGTTTTCTTATTAATTCCTTTTCCTGTTTTCTCTTTTCCTTCATTTTTCACCTCACGCGTGCCCTAAGTCTCGACGCCGTCTCCTCTTCTCTGGGTGGCGCAAACCACACGCGGAGCATCTGCCAACTTCTGCCCGAGCCCTAAGACCCCGACGCTGATACCTTGTCTCTGCCTATCGACGCCATTCTCACCGGCCAACGAGAGCCAAGCAAGAGCCGATCAACTCTCTTTTCCCTGCATTCGCACATCACCGGCCTGTGCCCGAGTCGCCGCCGAGGTCGAGCCCTAGATTGGGGAAGATCAGGAATGCGCCGACACTCCTCTTCGATGTCGCACCTCTGCACGGGCTGGCCTTGTTCGTGCCACCGCCGAGTCTGCTTCGCCGACCTCTGCCCTCTGTCTTAGTGCCGGCAGCCCACCTTCTCTTTTGCCTTAGCACCGAGCGCCGCCACCACCTGAGGCCGTACGGAACAGTGCTCTTCTCGGTACCAGCCGCTGGGTGAAGGGACAGCTATTGTCTTCACCGACTATTGTCCGATCTGCCTCTCTATTCGTCGCCGACGAGGACATACCATGCCCTATCTGTGATCTAGGAGGCAGTAGGTGAGGTTGGTTCTCCTTCGCTGGATCTGTGATCAGCACTGACGATTGAAGAGAAGGGGTGAATCCAACAAGGTGGTTTTCGCGCTGAGGTGTTCTTGTCCAGCATACAGTTGCAGCTCTTCAATTGTGGATCAACCACAATTCATCTGTTGAGGTGAGTTTTTGTACTGAGGATTAGGGTTTCAGCAAATCTTTTGCTGTATGATTGTAGTTTAGTTAACGATTTAGATTCATTGGTAATCATTTACTTGAGGAATTGTTAAGGTGGATTATATTAACAGAAAATGATTATCAAGTGTTGGGTGGATTTTTGGAAGAAAAGGATGAGATTGTTAGATTGGGTTTATTGAGGTTTTGGCTTGCATTATCTGATCTACGATAAACCTAAGTGATTGATTGTATATTTATTTCAGGGTTCTGATTTGAGACAAGAGCTCTGGTTAGAGGGCACACGATCTACATTTGAGGCGGGTACCTTGACTTATCTTTTTGATATGTCTTGTTGATATGTCTAGTAGGTCATAGCTTTTAGTAATAATTATGTTTATCATTGTTTCGGTATGTCACTTTTGGATACCTGTAACATGCTTGTTTGCTCACCTGATATGCATTTTATGCTAGTACCCACATGATTATATATATATATGCTCAGAGAAGTAGTGACATACCATGCTTGTTATGTTCAGGACCTAGGTTTCTGATATCCTATATGACCTGTGTATTTTATATCTTCGTATTTGACCATCGATATTATGATACTCATTTTTTGTATATGGATATGGTTATGATGATCAGTTTATTGCCATGCTTAGTGTCATGCATCATGATTGCATGCTACGCGATTGTCGGCTCCACTATGGTTGAGCACATCGCCAGTTACATGTATTGCACACACCACCACTCATGGGTTAGTGGTATATCAGACAGGTGTGTGGCGGTTCTGCTGTTTTGGCTCCGTTGGTCTGAGGACTCAGCGTGATAGCCGGCAGACAGTTCCGCTCTGTTTGGCTCCGCTAGCATTTAGTGAAGCAGCGTAGTAGCCAGCAGACGGTGGACTCTGTTTGGCTCCGTTGGTCAGGTGACTCAGTGTGATAGCCGGCAGAGATACCTCCCCGTCATCGTGTACCGGGAGATGAGAGCATTGAGCTCCCCCATTTATGATTTAGGGTCACAGGACAGGAGTACTCCGACAGCATTCCGTCCACTCACTCACTTATCAGGTGTAGTGATGGTAGAGTGCACGGTTGTCACAGCCCTACCCACTCGGCCTCACTATTGTGTGTGAGATGACTGACTGGCGTCAGGGGTGACCAGGACGCATCATTGGCATCATACACATTTATGCATTTACTGCTTGTGTTTGCTGCACTTATATGCTGCATTGGGATGGATGCATATGTTTGACATGCATACAGGATTTATGACACTTCCGATCTGACGACCTGGCTATTTTGATAGGTGGCCCTGGTGAGTACAGTACTCTTTAGCCTTTCCTATTATGCATTACCTTATTTTGTTCAGGAGACTGTACTCCATAGTTATTACTATTTGTTATAGTTTACTATACATGTCAACTAGGTATCTGCTGAGTTGTTGAACTCACCCCTATGGACACTATCTTTTTCAGGTACTAGATTGTTTATAGAGACGCTTGGAGTATTCTGGCTGCCGGTCCCTACATCACATCTGAAGACATGTCTACGTTTTTGTGTATTTTTACTTCGGTATTTATAATTAGTGTAATTAGGGTTGTATTTCGATTTTGTTTCTGGAGATGTTATATTGTTGTGTTGTGTAAGCCTAGCCGGCTAGCAGTTTTAGTTTTGGGTTGTATGTGTTGTCCTTTTCCGCAGTGTTTTTGATTTTAGTACTGCTGAGTAGGCTGTTAAATATATATATAACTGCGTGGTTGTTTATTTTGTTCCAGCCGAGTGGGCTGATGATATAAACTGCGTGGTTGTGTGTATATTCCAGCCGCTTGTGGCTGATGTATATTTTGTATGTAGATTTGCCTCAGATTGTCACCCGTGCAGGGGAGATGCTGCCGAAATTTCTTCGGACAGAGACTCCCTCGGGGCGTGACACATCCAAGCCCGCGGCTCGTCCCTAATGCCATCCTTCGCGTATGCCTCAAAGTCACTTCCCTCGGCCCTTGTCCTTGCTGCCTTGTCCACGGTCCCTCGGATGCTTCATCCTTCACCGGACCCGAAGCCGTCAACCTGAGTCACATGTGTATCCTGCAGTCCTGCACAACTCAAGTACACATATCAAATACAAGGGTGAACCTAACTTAAACCCTTTGCCCAAACACCAAAACACATGGTCCCACGGACCATTGGGATTGCTCCAACATAAGGTGCCTCCAACAAGGTCCAAGGCGCCTCCAATGAGAGAGGGGATAGAAATTTATCCAAACAGCTCAACGTTCACTTCTGCCAGGTCTGAGGCGCCTTCAACAAGGGTTGAAGGTGCCCTCAAGCTGGAGGCGCCTCCAAGCCTGATGGAGGCGCCTCCAAGCTGGCTGGCAGCTTTTACAACTTGCTTGCTTCTTTTGGGTGATTCCGGCCAACCAAAATAGGGCTCACCTGAACCCAATTTCTGGCCTTCTAATCGAGCAGGCTTCCGTTCGGCTTCTCGTCCCTCGAACGTCGTGCACGTTCTTCTCGTCCACCGGAGTACACTTTCGTATCTCTCTCGTCCTTCGGACGCACCAAGCCCGTCAGCACCCTTCCCATGCCATCCTTCTCGCTAGCTACGTCTTCCGCTCGACTTCCTGCGCTCCTAAGCTCCAGCACACTCAGACACAAAGATCAAACACAAAGCAGGACCTAACCAACTTGGTTGATTACATCAAAGCACCCACGGGGACCAACAATCTCCCCCTTTTTGATGTGCATCAACCCAAGTTCAAGTTACGGTAAAAATAGACAGAAAAGTAATTTTAAAAGAAAATTAATAAACTAACATATTAAGCATCAGTTTGCGATAAATAAAATTGCAACTACTAAATTAAGAGTTAACCAAAAAAAAAAAAAATTTAATTTTAAAAAATTCTCTCCCCCTAAACATGTAGTTCTCTAAACTTGTACCTTTCTCTCCCTCTTTGATCTCAACAAAAATGGGGTAACAGAAAAAATTTTAGCATAAATTTTAAAGTTAGAAAAATTTCTTATTTAAGATGAAAAAATGTCTAAGTAAGCTAAATTTATTGAATTTTCAAAAATAGAAATTTCAAAATGATTTCTAAGTAGAATGCAATTTTTGGATTTTTTTTTAAAAAAAAAATTCTAAGTACAATTTTTACGTGACAAAATAATTCTAACTTAAATGATTTGTTTTTTTTCAAAATAATTTCTAAGTAAAAAAAAATGATTTTTAGAATTAAAAAAAATTCTAAGTGAAACTTTCAAGAGACATAAAAATGAATTTCTAAGGAAATGTTTAAAAACTTTTCAAAGCATTATTTAATTTTAATTTTAATGCTTTTATCAGAAAGTTAATTAAACATTTTTATTTCAATATTTCGGCTTCCAAGTCGTGGCGAGGCACTAGGTATTCTTGGTTATTGGAGCAACAACCACTTCCTTAGACAAAGCTTCCATAAAGAAATTCAAAGTTTAATTTTCTTATTGTAAGCTTTTAATTAAATAAATTAATTTAGCACAGATTTCGGAACCCAATAGAGGTTCCTTCCTACAAGGTTATTCAAAAATTTTGAGGGTACATAGTTCTTAGGCACTTTTCTAAGTTGACCCTGATGATTTCTAATATGCTAATTCAATTTTTCATAAATTCCAACTTTTGATTTTGGAAGTCTATTTAAGCATGCATCAGTTTTTAAATTTTTAATTTCTAATTTTAGATTATCATTTTCTGATTTTAGATTATCGTACATCTCAAGTGGACATGCTTTTGCTAATTTCAATTTCAATTCAGCATTTTCTTTTTCTAATTTGAATAGGTCTTTAGAAAGAGACTTGTGCTTGACTTACCTGAGTTGAATAGGTCTAATTTGAATAAAGCGAAAAGACTAAGTTGGGGTTAGATTGTGTACCTGACTTACCTGACTCGGTGACGCTCCCCCTTCATCGTCGCTTTCTGCTGATGATGTTCCTCCCCCTTCATCTATGCTCATCTCTGAGCTTGACTGTTCTTCTATCTGATGGTAAGTCATTAGCGCTAACCCCAAGAAGGCTTCGATGTCTGATTCGGAAGACGACGAATCTGACCAAGTGGCCTTCAAGTTCTTGTGCTTGGAGGATTCTGGCTTCTTGTACTTGACCTTTTCTTTTTGCTTGCTTTTTAATTTCGGGCAATCCTCCTTGATGTGTCCTTCTTCGTTGCAATTATAGCAATGAACTGTTCTCCTTTTTCTCTCATGCTTCTGCGATCTAAATTTGTTAGATTTAAAAAACTTATTAAATCATCTTACCATTAATGCAACCTCGTTTTTGTCAATCGAGGATTCGGAGTCAGAACTGTTTGTTCTTACCTTCAAAGTCATGTTCTGACTTGTCTTTTCTACTCTAATGGGCTATGCAATTCGAGATTCATGAAGTTCAAAAGTTGAAAATAGATTTTCTAGAGTACTTACCTCGAAGTCCTTAGAGATGTAGTACGCATCTACTAAGGACGCTCATTCTTGAGTTCTCGGGAAGGCGTTGAGCGCGTATCGGATCGAGTCCTGGTTAGTTACTTCTTCTCCAAGATTAGTTAGTTGTGCGATCAGCTCTTTGATCCTTGCTTGGAGTTGCGCTACCTTCTCACCTTGGTTCATCCGAAGGTTCGTTAACTGGGTCCGGAGGATGTCGCGCCTCGCTAGCTTAACTTCTGAGGTAACTTCGTGAAGCTCCAGGAATTTTTCCCAGAGGTCTTTCGCGGAGGAGTAGCTTCCAACTCGACTTACCTCTTGTGGTGGCAGCACGCTCAGTAGGTGGAATTCTGCCTTTCCGTTTGCAACGAACTTGGACTGCTCCTTCTTGCTCCACTGATGCTCTTCTTTCTCTTTCGGAACTTCAAAACCATATTTCATAGTTAGTAAAATATCGAAGTCGGTTTTAAAGAATACCTCCATCCGGCGTTTCCACGTCGCGAAGTCTCCGTCGAACTTCGGGGGATGAATATTTGCTCCAGCTATCGTCTTGATCGTTGTGCTTCAGTCGGCGGTTAGTCCTTCTGAGGCAACCTAGCTCTGATACCAATTGTAGGTGCAGCGGAGGCCGGCAAGAGGGGGGTGAATTGCTTCTGAAAAAATTAAAACGATACCCTCCTCGGATCTTTCAACTCAAAAGTAAAGCAACTATAATAAAATTAAGAGCAGAAATAAAAGGAGACAAAAATTTAACCTAGTTACAACCAAGAGGGTTGTTAATCCAGGGCAGTAAGAAAAGCGCAGTAGAAGATCTCCTTTGCTGAAGGCGGAGAAACCTTTTACACACTTAAAATGCACACTAGTTACTAGGAAGGTGTACAGAATTGATTGCTTGAGTTGTCCTTTCTTTCCTAGCTCCAGGGGCCTTTATATAGCTCTTGGGAAGTCTATCCCGAGGGTCCAAGGCACCTCTAACAAGGTCCAAGGCACCTCCAATGAGAGAGGGGATAAAACTTTATCCAAACAGCTCAACGTTCACTTTTGCCAGGTCTGAGGCGCCTTCAACAGGGGTTAAAGGCGCCCTCAAGATGGAGGCACCTCCAAGCTGGATGGCAGCTTTTCCAGCTTGCTTGCATCTTTTGGGTGATTCCGGCAAACTGAAATAGGGCTCACCTGAACCCAATTTCTGGCCTTCTCCTCAAGCAGGCTTCCGTCTAGCATCTCGTCCCTCGAACGCACCGCACGTTCTTCTCATCCACCGGAGTACTCTTCCGCAGCTCTCTCGTCCTTCGGACGCACCGAGCCCATCAGCTCCCTTCCCGTGTCGTCCTTCTCGCTAGCTGCGTCTTCCGATTGACTTCCTGCGCTCCTAAGCTCCTGCACACTCAGACACAGGGATCAAACACAAAGCAGGACCTAACCAACTTGGTTGATCACATCAAAACACCCACGGGGACCAACAAAAAAATCTCCCTTTTATTTTTTTTTTCTTTTCTTTTGGTTTGGTCGGCCCCTTCCTTGGGCACCAAGCAAGGCTTGGTTGACCCCATTCATGGGTAAGAAGTAAGGCTTGGCTGGCCCTTTGCTTGGGCACCAAGCAAGGATGTGGCCGACCCCTTTCTTTGGTAGGAAGCAAAACCAAAACGGGTGAATGCGAGCCTTTATAGAGGCTACAACAGGAACTGAGAGGAGGAATTGGTTTTGGCCTCCTGATGGACTTGAGCTTCCAGTGTTTGACCCGAACACCCAACTTAAGTTCATCAATAATAACTTATTGTTAGTTAGAGCCCTAGAGCCAATCATATGATGATTGTTGTATGGACTCATTGTATCATATTCTTATGTATATAAAGGCATTTATTTTTTGGTTATTATACTTACTTGTATTGGTGCCAAATAACTAAGTATAATAGTGTCCTTGAGTTGAAGGTTCTTATCTATATCAATCGATTGGTCGAATCGATAGTGAGATGGTATAGAGAACACTACTCTTAATCATTCCTAGTCAAGTATTAACATTCAAGGACAATGTTAATGTGACGAGACTAGCATGTAGGTCAACTCGATGACTTGATCTCACAGGTCATGGATATGGAGATATCAAGTTGACACATGGGTATGCATTGGAGAATTGTATACTGAATGACCCGCCATGAGAAAGTATCATGGATCGTTATATGAGTGTCATACTTTCTCATGTGGCTATTAGTCCTTGGACCTGAAGTCACCATGGTTCCCTACATAAGGAGTTACATACTTTGGCTTCGTCAAACGTCACCCGTAACTGGGTGGACTATAAAGGCGATTACTGGGTATGTAACAAATTATGCGGAGGGATGTTAGTGATGTAGATGGGATCTATCCCTCCTATATGACGGGAGTGATATCTTGGTTCTTGATAGAGTGAGACCACTAAGTGTATGGCCATGCACAAATGAGTCGATATGAGATATTGAGCTCATTTGATTAGAGTGAGTCCACTTGGAGTTCAAGACATAGATTGATTCGAGGATGACACAGTCTATGCCTCATTTGATCAATCTAGATATCGTGGATAAAAGGACATTGTCACATATTGTGGGAGTCAGAATTAGTAGTCACGAAGGTAATGTTGGATCTCAACATTCTTGCAACTTGGGTAGCAATGATATATTGCTAGATGTCGCTCATTGCTTATGTTTCTAAATAAGATTTAGGAACATTGCCAACGTTGCAAGAACCTATTGTGTCACAAACAACGATCAAGTGAATGGAGATTAGGTTCATATGATGAACCAATTAGATTAGGTTCATGTGACGAATCAAAAATTAGATTAAGAGTAATCTAATTTAGGCTTTTTGAGTTAGACTCATTTAGGTTGGATTTAACTCACCAAGGAAGATGAGTGATCAAGTTTGACTTGACCATATGGAAGTGGAAATATCAAGTTTGACTTGATGTTACCTCATGAAGGATAACTTATCCTATATGGCATGGCTAGCCAACACATCCTTGCCAAATCATCAAGGGAGAGCAAGATTCCTAGTGTGGTCGGCCATATGAATGGAAGATTCATTGGCCGCCCAAATGAATGCATTAAGATTCATTGAATGCAATTAATTGCAATCCTAGTGTGGCTAGCCACATGAATGGAAGTTTCATTGGCCGCCCAAATGAATGCTTTAAGATTCATTGAATGTAATTAATTGCATTCCTTGTGTGGCCGGCCATATGAATGGCAGATTCATAGGCATTGAATTAATTCATTCATTTTGTATCATCTTACTTACTTCTTCCTTGCTCCTTCTCCTCTCTTTGCCTAGAGCTCCAAGCAAGACAAGAAAGTTACTGAGTTTATCCAAGAAGAGAGGTAGAGTGATAGTCACATAGAAAAATAAGAGGAGCGTTTGAGATTATATCTTTCTCTTTTCTCCTACCTTTCTTCCAATCCCACCCGAGAGCCCTAGGGAGTGCTAGCACACTTGTGGTGATCTCTTCTCCATCCTTGAGTGTTAGAGAACACTTCTTGTTTGTGTGGATACTACTAGAGGTGTGTACGCTTGAAAACACTCGAGATCCGAAGGACCTTGGACGAGCAGGATTTGTGAAGGGCTACGCTTCAAAGGTATAACACTCACCATGTAGATCTAAAGTAGATCAATCTAGAGTAGGAAATAAGTACAAGAATTTTATTAATTTTTCGCACCGATACGTGGCTTGTATTCGGGGTTTCCACAACGCAAAAAGCGGTTTTTGCGGCTCAAACATGCTAACAGTGGTATTAGAGCCACGTGCGAACATGTATTTGTTTCTGTTTTTGTTTTATGAAAAAGTTTCATTTCTATAAGTCTCTATGATTTTACTAATTTTATGGTTTTTATGAGTATTTTTCTCGTAGAAGCGAAGCAACAAGTGTTTGGTCACTTGTAGGTTTCGACGACCGAGAAAAACCTTCCGAAACGGTAAGGTCTCGCCCAAACAAATTTATTTTATTTGGGACAATGACTTAAGGCACTGTAGGATCGCTTAGGAATACTCACAATGGTTATATCGCGAGTAGGGGTGCAGACCCTAACCCCGCAAGGGGCTTTGTTCCGCGATTGCGCCCGAAAATCGCTAATCGGAACCGCTGGGAAGTTGTAACTCGTAAAATAGATAAAATAGTAGTAAAATTATATAAATTTATATAAAATATATAATTTAGAATTATGTGTGATGTTGTGATGATCATGGCCCAAAAGACCCAATACGATTGGTTAATAATGTGTTGTAATTCATAATATGCCCTGCGCGCCATCTTTGTGTTGTGCGTGTTGCATTTGTTACGCGACCTGCGTGTTGTGCCCTCTCTTTTATATTCTGGTTGTAAGATAGTTTTAGACTCGAATGTAACTCGAGTTTCACATTTGTAATGTACAAAATTGAAGTCGTGGAAGGTCCACTCAAGGAGGAGTTACGAGGAGGCTGAAGTCAACACATGGTGGTCAAAGAAGGCGCTTGATAAAGCGGCTACACTAGGTTGACCATCCGATCTTCTCATTGGCTTGAGAAGATCGTAGTAGGGCCATGTTCTCATCACAATTTAATTAAATAGTTAATTAATATATCGATGTATATATATGTATATATATATATATATCATTGCTCTTGTATGTGATGCATGCTAATTTATTGAAATTAGTGCTTTTATGCGTATTTGATACACATCCTCGATTAGATTAGATCATAATTGAATCAAATCGAAAAATTCCTAACAAGTTTTGATACCCATCACTACCTCGATCATATGTTGTTGTTGAATCCTCCAAAGCATAGCAATGCATTTTATCTTGGTAGAGTGCGGGGGGACAACCTTGGTCCCGCCTATCAAAGCTTGGGTGAGAACAAACTCAATTAGATTGAGTCAAACTAGTTAACCCAATTGGATTAAGTAAACTATAGACATATTCCAACCGTTCGAAAGATAGGATAAAGTTCACATTTATACTAAAACTTGGGCGATTTAGCCAAAGCTAACTCATGTTTTATTATAAATGAGGGTCTTTATTCTATAAACAAGAGTTGCATAGAGATGTAATTAATAATTAGTTATCTACCGATCATACTAGGTCTTGGGTGATTTAGCCAAAGCTAACTCAAGGCGTAGTATGATGTGGATCTTGTCCCACGAGTATTATAGCTACTTGGTGGAATCTAGTAGTGTGGTTTGACCACATCCATGACTTGATTCTACAAATACCCTATAATTTAGTGGGAGCATTGTAACGACCCGACCCATTTGACGCCCCATTTAGCGACCCTCGGGCGCTCAATTGGTTATCAGGATTCATAAACTCTAATACTTAAGTCTGGAGGTTTAGAGTTCGAATCCTAGGGGAGGCAAAAATCCACTGCCAGGGGTGGAAAGTCATAGTGAGTAACGGCACGGCCGACGGTCGATGACCCGAGGGTCACCAAATGGGCCGCCAAATGGGTCAGGTCATTACAATAAAAAGGCGCCTTTTTATTGTAACGACCCGGCCCATTTGGTGACCCTCGGGTCGTCGACCATCGACCGTCGGTCGTGCCGTTACTCTCTAGGACTTTCCACCCCTGGCAGTGGATTTTTGCCTCCACCAGGATTCGAACTCTAAACATTCAAGCTTAAGTATTAGAGTTTATGAATCCTGGTAACCAAGTGAGATCATCTCACTTGGTTACCAGGATTCATAAACTCTAATACTTAAGCCTGGAGGTTTAGAGTTCGAATCCTGGGGGAGGTAAAAATCCATTGCCAAGGGTAGAAAGTCCTAGTGAGTAACGGCATAGCCAAATGGTCGTCAATCGACGACATGAGAGGTCGCCAAATGGGCCGACGAAATAAGGGCCGCCAGTTGGGCCGCCACAAGGGCCGCCCAAGAGGCCAAAGGGTTGGGTCGGCCCAAAAGTCCTAGTGAGTAACGGCACGGCCGACGGTCGACGGTCGACGACCCGAGTGTCGCCAAATGGGCTGCCAAATGGGTCGGGTCGTTACAATAAAAGGGCGCCTTTTATTGTAATGACCCGACCCTTTAGCCTCTTGGGCGGCCCTTGTGGCGGCCCAACTGTCGGCCCTTATTTCGTCGGCCCATTTGGCGACCTCTCATGTCGTCGACTGACGACCATTTGGCCATGGCGTTACTCACTAGGACTTTCCACCCCTGGCCCCTGGCTTAAGTATTAGAGTTTATGAATTCTGGTAACCAAGTGAGATGATCTCACTTGGTTACCAGAATTCATAAACTCTAATACTTAAGCTTGGAGGTTTAGAGTTCGAATCCTGGGGGAGGCAAAAATCCACTGCCAGGGGTGGAAAGTCCTAGTGAGTAACGGCACGACCGACGGTCGACGGTCGACGACCCGCGGGTCGCCAAATGGACCGCCAAATGGGTCGGGTCGTTACAATAAAAGGCACCTTTTTATTGTAACGACCCGACCCTTTGGCCCATTTGGTGACCTCGGATCATCGACCGTCGGCCCTTATGTCGTGATTTTTGCCTCCCCCAGGATTCGAACTCTAAACCTCCAGGCTTAAGTATTAGAGTTTATGAATCCTGGTAGCCAAGTGGGCGCCGCTCACTTGGTTAACAGGATTCATAAACTCTAATACTTAAGCCTGGAGGTTTAGAGTTCGAATCCTGGGGGAGGCAAAAATCCACTGCTAGGGGTGGAAAGTCCTAGTGAGTAACGGCACGGCCGACGGTCGACGGTTGACGACCCGAGGGTCGCCAAATGGGCCGCCAAATGGGTTGAGTCGTTACAAGCATCATTTAGTTAAAGGCCTAATTAAATGATAAAAAGGAATATGATATTTACTTTCTGCTTTAATTTCTGTTGTATATTGCCATAACGTCAAATACGAACTCTTTCTCCCTACGTTATGTCCTTGAGAAGGACAAGCTCAACGGAGCTAATTTCCTGGACTGGTTCAAGAATCTGAGAATCGTTCTCACACAAGAACGTAAACTATGCATTCTGGAGCAGCCCATTTTGGAGGCACCTCTTGCCAATGCCACGCGAGTTGACCGAGATGCTTATAAGAAGCATTAAGATGATGCATTAGATGTGTCATGTCTCATGCTCATAACCATGAACTCCGAGCTTCAGAAGCAACACGAGTTGATGACTGCTTATGATATGGTTGTACATCTTCGTCAACTATATCAAGGACAAGCACAACACGAGAGATTCGAGATCTCTAAGGAACTATTTCAGTGCAAGATGCAAGCTGGGACTCCCGTAGGTTCTTATGTACTCAAGATGATTGGGTACATAGAAAACCTACAGAGGTTGGGATTCCCACTTGGCCAAGAGCTTGCCACTGACTTGATCTTGCAATCCTTGCCAGAGGGTTATAGTCAATTCGTCATGAATTACAACATGAACGAAATTGACAAACCACTGCCTATGCTACTTAGCATGTTAAGAACTGCTGAGCTCAACCTTAAGAAGGTTAAGCCTAACTCCATTTTGATGGTGAACAAGCATAAAGGCAAGGGCAAGCCTATGTGTAAGGGAAAGTCCCAAGCCAAGGGCAAAGGGAAGGTACTAAAACCTAAAGGAGGGGTGGCCAAGGATGCTACCTGCTTCCACAGCGGTCAGATTGGGCACTGGAAGAAGAACTGCAAAGTATACCTAGAAAATCTCTAGAAGAAGAGACGTGAGACTTCTACTTCAGGTATGTATGTTATAGAAGTCAATATATCTATTTCTACATCATGGATATTGGATACTAGATGTGCTACTCACATTTGTACAAATGTGCAAGCGCTGAGAAATAGCAAGGCATTGACAAAGGGCGATTTGGACCTACGAGTAGGCAATGGAGTACGGATTGTTGTTGTTGCTGTAGAGACTTAGTTTCTATCTCTGCCCTCTGGGCTTGTACTAGAATTAGATGAATGTTGTTATGTTCCTGCTTTAACTAAGAACATCATTTTAGTTTCTTGTTTAGACAAGAAAGATTTTTCATTTATGATAAAGAACAAATGTTGTTAAGTTTATTTAAATGATATGTTCTATTGTAGTGCATCTTTGATGAACGGACTCTATATTCTAGAATTGGAAAACCCTATCTATAACATAAGTACCAAAAGGTTCAAGTCAAATGACATGAACCAAACCTATCTCTGGCACTGTCGCTTAGGTCACATAAATATGAGTCACTTATCCCAGCTCCATAAAGATGGTTTGCTGGACTCATTTGATTTTGAATCATATGAGACATGCGAGTCATGCCTGCTGGGCAAAATGACTAAAACTGCCTTTAGTGGACACAGCGAAAGAGCGATAGACTTGTTAGGACTTATACATTGTGATGTATGTGGCCCTTTCAATGTCAGTGTCAGAGGTGGTTATAGGTACTTTATTATATTTACTGATGACTTCAATAGATATGGTTATGTGCATATGATGACACATAAATCAGAATCCTTTGAAAAGTTCAAGGAATTCAAGAATGAAGTACAAAATCAGCTTGGCAAGAGTATCAAGATACTTCGATCAGATTGAGGTGGTGAATACCTTAGCCAAGAGTTTCGTGACTATTTAGCTGAGTGTGGGATTCTATCCCAACTCACTCCTTCTGGAACACTACAGTGGAATGGTGTATTCGAAAGGAAGAATCATACCCTATTAGATATAGTTCGATCTATGATGAGTCACACAGATCTTCCTATATCCTTTTGGGGATATGCTTTAAACACAACAGACTTTACACTTAACCGTGTTCCATCTAAAGCTGTGATAAATAAACCATATACGATATGAACTGGGAGAAATCCTAAGATGTCTTTTATGAGGATTTGGGGTTGTGAGGCTAACGTTCGATGTCAAGTCTCGGACAAACTGGGACCCAAATCCAATAAGTGCTATTTTGTAGGATATCCCAAGGAAACGAAGGGATATTACTTCTATATTCTCAGTCTGCACAAAGTGTTTGTGGCTAAGACTGGGGTTTTTCTAGTAATAGATTTTGTTTCTAGAAAAACTAGTGGGAGTACGTTCAATCTTGAAGAAGTTCAAGATATGGACCATAGCACTGAGGCCTTGATGGAAGTTGAACTGGAACCACAAAGAGTTGTGGATGATGAGATTGTTGCACAAGGAGTTGAGCAACAACCAGTTCAAGTAGACATACCTCTTCGCAGAACTGATAGAGTACGTCGTCAGTCTGAGAGATACTCATTTTTCTTGTTTGACCCTGCTGACGCTATGCTCATTGAGAATGAGCCTACCACCTATCAGGAAGCTGTGATGAGACTAGATTATGAGAAATGGCTAGAGGCCATGAGATCCGAGATGGAATCCATGTACACCAACCAAGTATGGACTTTGGTTGATCCACCTGAGGGCGTTAAACCCATAGGGTGTAAGTGGGTCTTTAAGAGAAAGACTGACATGGATGGACTTATCTATAAGGGTCGCTTGGTAGCTAAAGGTTTCAAGCAAATTCATGGTATTGACTATGATGAAACCTTTTCTCCAGTAGCGATGTTTAAGTCCATACGGATCTTGCTTGCTATTGCAGCATACCATGATTATGAGATCTGGCAGATGGATGTCAAAACCGCGTTTCTGAATGGAAACTACTCGAAGATGTGTACATGACACAACCTGAGGGTTTTGTTGATCCACAGCATACTGGCAGAGTATGCAAGCTGCATAAGTCCATTTATGGACTAAAGCAAGCTTCTCGGAGCTGGAATCTTCGATTCGATGATGCGATCAAACAGTTTGGTTTCATCAAGAATGAAGATGAACCTTGTGTCTACAAGAAGGTTGTTGAGAGCACAGTTGTCTTCCTTGTATTGATTGTGGATGACATACTACTCATTGGGAACGACATCCCTTTGCTGCAGTCTGTAAAGACTTGGCTAGGGAATTGTTTCTCAATGAAGGACTTAGGTGAAGCAGCCCGTATTCTAGGCATACAGATCTATAGAGATAGATCTAAGAGAGCGCTTGGCCTAAATTAGAGTACATATATTAACAAGGTACTATAACGGTTTGCCATGCAGAACTCCAAGAAGGGATTTCTGCCGATGTCACTTGGTGTGTGTCTGTCGAAGACTCAAAGTCCCTCTTCTAGAGAGGAGAGAGACCGCATGGATCAGATCCCTTATGCTTCAGCCATAGGATCTATCATATACGCCATGCTATGTACTTGTCCTGATGTCTCGTATGCTTTGAGCATGACGAGCAGATACCAGTCAGATCCAGGTGAAAGCCACTAGATAGCGGTCAAAAATATTCTTAAGTACTTGAGAAGGACTAAAGAATATTTCTTGATATATGGAGGCGATGATGAACTAGCTATAAAGGGTTACAGTGATGCTAGCTTCCAAACTGACTAGGATGATTATCGATCGCAGTATGGGTTCGTGTTTTGCATAAATGGTGGTGTTGTGAGATGGAAGAGTTCAAAGTATGACACAGTCGCTGATTCTACAACAGAGGTCGTGTATATTGCTGCATCAGAAGCAGCAAAGGAGGCAGTTTGGATCCAAAAGTTCATTACTGAGCTTGGGGTGGTTCCTAGCATATCAGATCCTATTGAGCTCTATTGTGACTAAAATAGAGCAATTGCGTAGGCTAAGGAACCTCGCTCACACCAGAGGACCAAACACATACTATGGCGCTTCCATCACATTCGAGAGATCATCGATAGAGGAGATGTGAAGATTTGCAGAGTACCCACAGAAGCTAACGTTGCAAATCCCTTGACCAAGGCTTTGGCACAGAGAAAGCATGATGGTCACACTAGGTCATTGGGCCTTAGAGCATACACTGATTGGCACTATGCTAGTAGAAGATTGTTAGTTAGAGCCCTAGAGCCAATCATATGATGATTGTTGAATGGACTCATTGTATCATATTCTTATGTATATAAAGGCATTTATTTTTTGGTTATTATACTTACTTGTATAGGTGCCAAATAACTAAGTATAATAGCATCCTTGAATTGAAGGTTATATGTATATCAATCGATTGGTTGAATTGATAGTGAGATGGTATAGAGAACACTACTCTTAATCATTCCTAGTCAAGTATTAACATTCAGGGACAATGTTAATGCGACGAGACTAGCATTTAGGTCAACTCGATGACTTGATCTCACAAGTCATGGATATAGAGATATCAAGTTAACACATGGGTATGCATTGGAGAATGTATACTGAATGACCCGCCATAAGAAAGTATCATGGATCATTATATGAGTGTCATATACTTTCTCATGTGGCTATTAGTATGACTATTAGTCCTTGGACCTGAAGTCACCATGGTTCCCTACATAAGGAGTTACATACTTTGGCTTCGTCAAACGTCACCCATAACTGGGTGGACTATAAAGGCGATTACTGGGTATGTAACAAATTATGCGGAGGGATGTGAGTGATGTAAATGGGATCTATCCCTCCTATATGACGGGAGTGATATCTTGGTTCTTGATAGAATGAGACCACTAAGTGCATGGCCATGCCCAAATGAGTCGATATGAGATATTGAGCTCATTTGATTAGAGTGAGTCCACTTGGAGTTCAAGACATAGATTGATTCGAAGATGACACGGTCTATGCCTCATTTGATCAATCTAGATATCGTGGATAGAAGGACATTATCACAAATTGTGAGAGTCACAATTAGTAGTCACGAAGGTAATGTTGGATCTCAACATTCTTGCAACTTGGGTAGCAATGATGTATTGCTAGATGTCGCTCATTGCTTATGTTTCTAAATAAGATTTAGAAACATTGCCAACATTGTAAGAACCTATTGGGTCACACATAAAGAACAAGTGAATGGAGATTAGGTTCATATGATGAACCAATTGGATTAGGTTCATGTGATGAATTAAAAATTAGATTAAGAGTTATCTAATTTAGGCTTTTTGAGTTAGACTCAATTAGGTTGGATATAACTCACCAAGGAAGATGAGTGATCAAGTTTGACTTGACCATATGGAAGTGGAAATATCAAGTTTGACTTGATGCCACCTCATGAAGGATTACTTATCCTACATGGCATGGCTAGCTAACACATCCTTGCCAAATCATCAAGGGAGAGCAAGATTCCTAGTGTGGCCGGCCATATGAATGGAAATTTCATTGGCCGCCCAAATGAATGCATTAAGATTCATTGAATGCAATTAATTGCATTCCTTCTGTGACCGGCCATATGAATGGAAGATTCATAGGCATTCAATTAATTCATTCATTTTGTATCATCTTACTTACTCTTCCTTGCTCCTTCTCTGCTCTTTGCCGAGAGCTCCAAGCAAGACAAGAAAGTTAGTGAGTTTATCCAAGAAGAAAGGTAGAGTGATAGTCACATAGAAAAATAAGAGGAGCATTTGAGATTATATCTTTCTCTTTTCTCCTACCTTTCTTCCAATCCCACCCGAGAGCCCTAGGGAGTGCTAGCACACTTGTGGTGCTCTCTTCTCCATCCTTGAGTGTTAGAGAACACTTCTTATTCGTGTGGATACTACTAGAGGTGTGTACGCTTGAACACACTCGAGATCCGAAGGACCTTGGACGAGCGAGATTTGCGAAGGGTTTCACTTCAAAGGTATAACATTCACGATGTAGATCTAAAGTAGGTCAATCTAGAGTAGGAAATAAGTACAAGAATTTTATTAATTTTTTGCACGGATCCGTGGCTAGCATTCGGGGTTTCCGCAATGCAAAAAGTGGTTTTTGCGGCTCGAACATGCTAACACTTATACCACTAAAGTGTTATTTTGGATCTACCACACCAATCCCATATTATAATATGGGCTCCTACTTATCATGAGTGTGTTAGTCTCTCAATGTTTAAGATATTGTATGTCTATTAATTAAATGAGTTACTGACAACTCACTTAATTAACATCTAGCTTCAAGAGTAGTACCACTCAACCTTATTATCATGTCGGACTAAGTCCACCTGCAGGGTTTACATGATAATTTTTATGAGCTCCTCAAGGGGGCATCATCAACCTAGATTACTAGGACACAATTTCCTTTTATAATCAACAACACATCATATAAATAATATTATTTCCCAACTTATCGGGCCTATTGATTTAACTAAATAAATCTCACCCTTTGATAAATTAAAGAAATAAATACTAAGTATATGTGTTTGTTATTATATCAGGATTAAGAGTACGCACATCCATAATAATAGAGGTTTTGTTCTTTTATGCAGTCAGTATAAAAAGAACAACCTCAAATGGTCCTGCTCAGTAAACAAATAGTGTACTAGTGTAATTATATAGTCAAGACAAACTAATTCCAAATTATACTACAACCGTTCCAATGGTTTGCCCCTATCCATCTCGGTCGTGAGCTACTATTTATAATTTTTAAGGAACTGATAACATGATCTTCTGTGTAGCACCACACACCATGTTATCTACAATATAAATTAAATGGCAACTGCATTAACATGCAACATTTGGCTAGAGTGATTCTTATTTCAAAATATAAATGTTCATACAAAAAGCTAAACTTTTAGTATACATCCTAACAATCTCCCTCTTGTACTAAAAGACTATGATGCCATATATGCTACTATACATCTGATTCCCATCCCCTTAACATGCCCATCAAAAGCTCTCGCTGGAAGGGCCTTAGTGAAAGGATCTGCCAGGTTATCTAATGATGCAATCTTGGCGACAATAACTTCTACTCGCTTTACGATATCTCATATCAGGTGGTACTTGCGCTCAATGTGTTTACTTGCCTTATGGGCTCATGATTCCTTCGAGTTTGCTACTGTACCACTATTACCACAATAAATTGTGATAATTTAGGGCAAACCAGGAATCACATCTAAGTCCATCAAGAATTTTCTGAGCCATACTGCTTCTTTGGCTGCCTCAGAGGCTGCCACATATTCAGCTTCCATAGTGGAGTCTGAAACGCATTTCTGCTTAACACTCGTCCATGTTATGGCTCCACCTCCCAAAGTAACACATACCCCGAGGTTGACTTACTGCTGTCCCTATCTGATTGGAAATCTGAATCCGTGTAACCTACAAGGAGCAAATCATATGTCTGGTAAACCAGCATATAATCTCTAGTCCTTCTCAGGTACTTTAATGTATTCTTTATGGTAGTCCAATGTCCCTGTCCTGGATTACTTTGATATATGCTAATCATGCCCATGACAAAACAGATATCTGATCTCGTACATAGCATTGCATACATTAGGCTTCCTACAGCCGAAGTATAAGAAACTGCCTTCATCTCCTCTATCTCCTTTGATGTTTTAGGACACATCTCTTACGATAAAGGTACTCCATGCTGGAAAGGTAGAAAACCTTTCTTGGAGTTTTGCATGCTAAAATGAGCTAGGATAGTATTGATGTATGAAGCTTGGGATAAGCACAACATTCTTTTCTTGCGATCCCTTATTACATTGATCACTAGAATATGTCCACATTCTCCCAAGTCCTTCATATTGAATTTCTTGGACAACCATACCCTTACGTCTTACAACACTTTGACATTGTTGCCAATGAGCAAAATGTCATCTACGTATAGTACAAAAAATACCACCACGTTTTCGTCACTTTTCTTGTATACACAAGACTCATCCAGACACTGAATGAATCCATAAGACTGGATCACCTCATCAAACCGAATGTTCCAAGATCTCGAAGCTTGCTTCAGTCCATAAATGGACCGATTGAGCTTGCATACAAGATGCTCTTTGCCCTTCGCAATGAATCACTCTGGTTGCTTCATATGGATGTTTTCTTCAAGACTTCCATTAAGGAAAGTTATCTTGACATCCATCTGCCAAACCTCATAATCCATATGAGCAGAAAAGGTATAAAAGAATTCGGATAGACTTGAGCATGGCTACCAGCGAAAAGGTTTCCTCATAATCAATTCCATCTTTTTGAGTATACCCTTTTGCAACAAGCCTTGCTTTGAAGGTTTCCACCTTCCCATCTATCCCTCTTTTTCTTTTGTAGACCCATTTACATCCAATGGCTTTTACACCATTTGGTGGTTCTACAAGCTCCCAGACCTGATTAGAATACATACATTCTATTTTAGAGTTCATTGCACTTTGCCAAGATGTTGCATCTTTATCTTGGAGTGTTTCATCATATGTCTAGGGATCAACTTCATGTTCACCAGAGATCAAGTCCGAAGACTCTCCCAAAAATATGAATCTATCAGGTTGCCAAACAACCCTCCTACTATGACGAGACACTACCGGTAATTGTGCATCATTTGTGACACGCGTTGCAGTTTCTTGTGGTATCTCATCTTGTACCGTTGGTACTAAATTATACGTGTCCTCTCTTATTTCCTCAAGAACAATTTTACTCATGGGCTTGTGATTCATCCCATAGCCCTCTTCTAAAAATTGGGCATTGGTGCTAACAATGACCTTCTGATATGTAGGACTATAAAATAAATCACCTTTCGTTCCTTTAGGATATCCTACAAACAAGTGAGCTTCAGTACATGATTCCAACTTATCAACATCTCCCTTTAGCACATGTGTTGGACTACCGCAAATCTGAATGTATTTCAAACTAGACTTACGCCCATTCCACAATTATGTGGGAGTAGAGGGTACTGACTTTGAAGGTACCAGGTTAAGAATTTTCACTACCGTTTCCAGAGCATATCCCCAAAATGAATTTGGTAATTCTAAAAGGGAAAGATTAAAATATCTCTCTTTTAAATTTCCTATTGTTGTATCATGGGAGTGATTGGATTTAGAGTATACAAATTGTCAACCAACGTACCAGAACAGATAACTACCCTATTTTTCTTGACAACTACTTTGTCATCAAAAGAAACAAAATATCCATCCATAAATAGTTTAGAAACTGAATCAAGTTCTTTCTAAAACATGGTACATAAAGATAATTTCTTAAAATCAATGTTTTATTGCTATCAAAAGATAAATAAACATCTCCCACTGCAACATCCAACACTCTCGTAGCATTGCCCATGTAGACGTTGATCTCCCCTTCATGTAGTTGTCGAGTTTCCTGGAACCCCTTTATTGTTCTACTTTCTGTGAGGACAGTCCACCTTCCAATGTCCATACTGCTTATATGTGAAGCACTTGCCCTTCGACTTCTTCACCCTTGCTTGTGGTCCAGTCCCTTGAGGTCAAATCACCTTCTTTGCTCAACCAACTTGTTTCTTTTTATTCTTCCTGCCTTTCGGCTTAGAAGCAAAAACGTTTTTAGCAATGTGAATTTGAGAACTTTGACGAAATAGCCCTTCTGCTACTTGAAGTTCTATCAGAAGTTCTGCCAACGAATATGTCCTAGTTTTGTTACCAATCAATATAATTGGGACCAGTAAGTTTTTTTTCTTTTAAAATAGCAGCGAGAGGATTGAATGCCATTTTGAAATCTTGAGAATCACAAAATAAGATATTTAATCAAAACTTTAGAATTTAAAATAATATTGATCCCTCAAACAATATAATTAAAATTCACCAACACCTCAAAACACCATGAATTTAGTATGCCACGATAATGTGGACGTATACTAATTCAAACATTTGTAAGAGGAGGTTTCACCCATTAATTTTATTATCTTGTCAACCTAAATTTATGACAAATAGAATTAATAGTTGGTTTGTCTTCGGCCACACAAAATAATAGCAGTGGCTCCGATGAGGAGGATACTATTAAATGCACCTAAGTTTATATAATTACTTGATACTTAGTCCATTAATTAGTATTGTGCCCCTTCAGATGGAGAAGATCACACAAACCTAAATAATTTCCTATAATCATCCATAAAGGAAGTTTGATCTAGTGATCCGTAAACAAACTCATCCGATGTGGACGAAGACACTTAAAGCCAATGCGCAAATTTGAATGCATCACTTACAAACTAGTAATGGAGACCATGGAATTTAAATAAATAAACACTCTCCCACTTAGTTATTTAAATGAGGAATTTTACCATACACACATAACACACATGCACACAAAAGCATACATATCACAGTACATAAAGGCAATAAATATGAAAAAATAAGTTTCCAACTATTATGGCCTCATCCATAGCTGTCCTCCGTATGCCGCTGACCGTAGCCACTGCTAACGGGTCATTTCATCGCATCTATCTTGGTTCCTTTTCCACTGCGCCTCTGGTCCTTATATAGTACCACGCCTTGCAAGGATACGATCCGCGACAAAAATAAAATTTTACATTTATTTATCCTATATTCCACAAGGGAATGTACATGTAATCTAGATCGAACAGAATATAAAATCCTAAAACTAATATAGCTCCTACTGTATTTAATAATTACAATCATGCACACACATAAAATGCCCTTGACATGCCCGAGGGCCCAAATCACACACAAGCACACAAAAAGCCATAATAGTTGGATCTAGTATGCCTACAACCACAGAGTTAATCTATCTAGCACATCGTACTATTATCCGACCTAAACTTATGTATGAGCAGTGCATAATTTTACCAAAAACCAAACATAGAGGTAGAAAACTATTTCTGATATCACTTGAAGGGTGCTACTCAGAATACCATTTTGTTTCCCCTGTACAAAAATTTGTACAAGCACAGAACATTTCCTAGCAACCCATGTGCTCTTCAAAAGTTAAACTTGGATTGGAAATGAACCTTAATATTTTTACTCCAAATTCGTTCTTCAAAGTTATACTTGGATTGGAAATGAAACTTAACATTTTTACTTCAAGTTCAACCCTTGTGTTCTTCAGAATTTAAACCATATTATAGAAGTTGATTAAATATTTATTTCAAGGATTGGCTTCCAGGTCGTTGGCGAGGCACTAGGTTTTCTTGGTTATGGGATCATCCACCACTTCCTAGACAAAGTCTTTCAAAGAAATTGAATATTTAAACTTCTCACAGTAACCTTAGGTTTAACTACAGAGATCTCAATCAAAGCACAAGATCGAAACACAAAATCAAAGCACAAAAATGAAAACATGAAATCGCTAGGCTCTTGTGTTGGTATTTCAGGATCCATGCAAAGAAAACAAAACTAGTTGTGCTACAGAAAAAATAACTAGTTGTACATTTCTTCGTAGACAAAGACCTCTTGATCTTCTACCGTATTCCTCTCCTCTTCTTGGACGTCGTGTGGGTGACGATCTACCAAGACAAAAACACCTGAACCCCTTTTGTTTCCAAGCTGCCTACCACCAAAAGATGCAAAGAAAGGAACGCCTCCTTCTTCTTCTTCTCCTCCAAACTGCCGGCCACCAAGGTGCTTTGTCTCTTCATTTTCTTTTCCTCCAAGCTCCGGCCACCAAGAGAAGATGGGTCACCGACCCTAGAGAGAAGAAAAGGGAAGAAGAAAAGAAGTGGGGTGCCGACCCTAGAGGAAAGAAAAGAAAAATGGGCGCCAACCTTAAGGGAAAGGAGAGGGTTTTTAGTTATCGAGAAAAACATATCACTACTTAATTGAATTGCTGATTTTTGTGGCACAACCTCCTTTCCTTTTATAACCCTTTACCCCAGATCAAAAAAGGAGAAAAAGTAATAGATTTTTGTTTAGAAAAAATCTCTAGAAAAGAATTAACATGATTCTTTTTAGAAAAATTTCTTAAGAAAGAATTAGTATAATTCTTTTTAGAAAATTTCTAATAAAGAATCAACATAATTGTTTTAAGAAAAATCTCTAGGAAAGAATTAACATAAAAATTTTTAGAAAAATTTCTTAGGAAAGAATTAATATAATTCATTTTAGAAAATTTATAAGAAAGAATCAACGTAATTCTTTTTAGAAAAATCTCTAATTTTGTTGAGAAAAAATCTCCCTTTTTTTCTTTTCTTTTCATTTGGTTTGGTTGGCCCCTTGCTTGGGCACCAAGCAAGGCTTGGTCGGCCCCTTTCTTGGGTAGGAAACAAGGCTTGGCCTGCCCCTTGCTTGGGCACCAAGCAAAGATATGGCTGGCCCCTTTCTTGGGTGGGAAGCAAAACCAAAACGAGTGAATGTGAGGCTTTATAGAGGCTACAACAGGGACTGAGAGGAGGAAATAGTTTTGGCCTCCTAATGGACTTGAGCTTCCTGTGTTCGACCCGAACACCCAACTCAAGTTCATCAATAATAACTTATACCACCAAAGAGTTATTTTTGAACTACCGCACCAATCACATATTACAATATGGGCTCCTACTTATCATGAGTGTGTTAGTGTCCCTATGTTTAAGATATCATATGCCCGTTAATTAAACGAGTTATTGACAACACACTTAATTAACATATAGCTTCAAAAGTAGTACCACTCAACCTTATTATCATGTAGGACTAAGTCCACCTGCAGGGTTTACATGATAATTCTTATGAGCTCCTCAAGGGGGCATCATCAACCTAGATTACTAAGACACAGTTTACTTTTATAATCGACAACACACCATATAAATAATATTATTTCCCAACTTATCGGACCTATTAATTTAACTGAATAAATCTCACCCTTTGATAAATTAAAGAAATAAATACTAAGTATATGTGTTTGTTATTATATCGAGATTAAGAGTATGTACATCCATAATAACAGAGGTTTTGTTTTTTTATGCAGTCTGTATAAAAAGAACAATCTCAAATGGTCCTGCTCAATACACTCATAGTGTACTAGTGTAATTATATAGTCAAGACAAAGTAATTCCAAATTACACTATAACCGTTAAATGGTTTGTCCCTATCCATCTCGGTCGTCAGCTACTATTTATAATTTATAAGGAACTGATAACATGATCTTCTATGTGGCACCACACACCATATTATCTATAATATAAATTAAATGGACAACTGCATTAACATGCAACATTTGACCAGAGTGATTCTCATTTCAAAATATAAATGTTCATACAAAAAGCTAGGCTTTTAGTATACATCCTAACACTTTGATAGACCTGCTCATTGGGACTGAGCATATCACAATATGTGGCCAGTCTGCAGTGAGAGAATAAGTCTCTAAGGGCTTGCCTTCAGGAGCTAGAATCTCCTATGACCACCAACCACGTTTGTGATTTAACTGTTAGTTAGAGCCCTAGAGTCAATCATTTGATAATTGTATTATGGACTTGTTGTATCATATTCTTATAAAAATAAAGACATTTGTTTTTGGTTATTATACTAACTTGTATTTGTGCAAAATAAACTAAGTATAATAGCGTCCTTGAGTAGAAGGTTCTCACCTATATCAATCGGTTAGTTGAACCGATAGTGAGATGATATAGGGAACACTACTCTTAATCATTCCTAGTCGAGTATTAACATTCAGGGACAATGTTAATGCAATAAGACTAGCATGTAGGTCAACTCGATGACTTGATCTCACAAGTCATGGATATAGAGATATCAAGTTGAGACATGGGTATGCATTGGAGAATGTATACTGAATGACCCGCCATGAGAAAGTATCATGGATCGTTATATGAGTGTCATATACTTTCTCATATGACTATTAGTATGACTACTAGTCCTTAGACCTGAAGTCACCATGGTTCCCTACATAAGGAGTTATGTACTTTGGTTTTGTCAAACTTCACCCGTAATTGGGTGGACAATAAAGGTGATTACTAGGTATGTAACGAATTATGCAGAGGAATGTGAGTGATGTAGATGGGATCTATCCCTCCTATATGACGGGAGAGACATCGATATTCTTGATAGAGTGAGACCACGAAGTGCATGGCCATGCCCAAATGAGTCAATTGAGATATTGAGCTCATTTGATTTAGTGAGTCTACTTGGAGTTCAAGATTTAGATTGGTCAGAGGATGACACGGTCTATGCCTCACATTGATCAATCTAGATGTTTAGGATAGAAGGACACTTGTCATATATTGTGAGGAGTCACAATTAGTAGTCACAAGGTGATGTTGGATCTCAACATTCTTGTAACTTGGGTAGTAATGATGTGTTGCTAGATACGGCTCATTACTTATGCTCCTAAATGGGTTTAGGGGCATTGCCAACGTTACAAGAACCTATAGAGTCACACACTAAGGACAATTAGATGGAGATTAGGTTCATATGATGAACCAAGAGGATTAGATTCATGTGATGAATCAAATTGGATTAAGAGTAATCCTAATTGGGCTAATTGAGTTGGACTCATGTTGATTCATGTGTTCAATGAGTCTAATTTAGATTATGACTCATTGAATTAATTTAATTTAATGAATTAGATTCATTATATTAAATTGGCGTGAATTAAATGGTTGGATTAGATCAACGATGAGAGAGATTAAGTCAAGTTTGTCTTGACTTGAAAGGAAGATGAAGAGTCAAGTTTGACTTGACTTTATGCCACTTAATTGGTGAGTTGGCATTGAGTGAGCCAATGATGATGCTCCACATCATCATGGTTGCTTAAGTGGGATGCCACCTCATGGGAGTTACCAAGAGTTGTGACTCTTGGCATTCCATGGACGTTACAACTCCTCTTAATGTGGCCGGCCACATCAATTGCATGGGTGAGTTTTCATTTGTGTGGTAACTCTCATCTTCTTCCTCCTAGAGCTCTCTCTTCTTGCTCTCTCTCTTCTTCTAGGTCGAACAACCTAGGTGCTAGCACACCTTTGTTTGGTCCCCTCCACCAAATTTTGTTCGTGTGGATACTTTTAGAGGGTTGTCTACTTTGACAATCTTGAGATCTGGCAAACCGTTGGACTAGCGAGATAGCGAAGGGCATCGCATCGAGGGTAACGCTTTTATCTAGTGTAGATCTTGACTTTAGAAACTCGTACTCGTATTTTGTGTTTATTTTTCTTCGCACGGATCCGGTGGCGGGGGTTTCGGGGTTTCTGCGACGCGAAAAAGCGGTTTTCGCGGTCCAAAAAACCCAACATTAACCACCTCTGATAACCCGATGCAATCCTATCTTCAAGATGTCAGGGAAAAAGCCCAAACTTCTAGGGACCTGACCCAGGCAGAGTCCGAGAAAGTGCAGACCCTACAGACCGCCCTGAAGACAAGTGAATCTAAACTTAAGTATGAGGGGCTACGTCGTGCCTAGATCGTGGCTGATCTGAAAGAGAAGGAAGCTGAGGTTGTTGCCCTCTCTTCGCGACTGAGGGAATTACAAGAAGCGTATAATGCTCTAGTGAGAGATTTGGAGGAAAGAAGGCAAACCTGTCCGCTAGCACCGACCAGGAAGCTGCTCTTCAGATGTAATGGGAGGTAACCAAGGCTACCCTCCAGTCTTTGCAAGAGGACCTTTCTAAGACCAAGGATGAGGTTGCTACCGCACATCAGGAGCTAGCCCTGGTCCGAGCTGATGCAGACAAGGCCAAGGACGAGCTGAAGGATTATCAGGCTGGAGAGGTTGCTTGTCTGGAAGCTTATAAGGCTACCTACCTTGCCTCCAATGAATTTGGAGTGAAGATAGGCGGTCTCATCGACCGGATGGTCTGCTACGATGGCGTGGGGGACCTCCTACAACTTTGTGAGAAAGGCTACCTTTAGTCAGCTGCTCCTAAAGATTTCTTGGACAGGGGTCGCCTTCTTAGAGAGCTTCCTGATGACGCCTTTCCTTCTTTCGACAACTAGTTTGCTCTTCCTTTCTTTTGACTTTAATTTGAGAATTGTGAAGGACTTGTACTTAGGCAGACTATCTTTGTAATGTATCATTGTATAGTTTGTTTAGTATGTTCTCCTATGGTTCATGCCATTTCTTACTGGATATGTATGTGTAGTTTGCTAAGTGCTTACCCCTCTTGTAGGTGTTTTGTTGACTTAGCATTTAGGTAGGCGTCAAGGCATACGACTGGTCAGGTTCTTTTTCCTGGCCGGGTGTATATCCTAACCAACCCGTCTAATGTCCCGATCGAGTTTGATGTTTGCGCTACTCGATCAGTCGCTCTATTTGACCAGTCTACTTTAGGGTGCTCGATAGAGTTTTGCACAACCGACTACCCGCCTGGTCGTGAGCCACGATACTTGAGAGTCTTGAGAGGGAACCATTGTAGCATCGCTTATTCCCGAAGCCACAACAAACCCCTATTCCCCTCACATCTCTCACCTCCACCTTTCCTGACACTTCCCATTGACGCGGCTTTCTAGAAAGATCCAACGGCTATCATTGCTTTTAAGTTTATGGCTGACACCAACTACTTTAAATACGAACTGCTTGATTGGTGCTGATGACGAGGCCCATTATGCCCCCCGTCACAACTATAAATATCTTTCGCCTTCCACTTTGTAGAACTTTTCATCTTAAGCATAAGCCTTCCTCTTGTTTCTGGTGTCAATTGTGCTCTGCCTCTTGTGTTTTATGTTTGCCACATCCTATGGATTCCCCTATGCCTACCTACTCTCCCGGAGTTTCAACTTTCACCGGCGTGGATCTGGACGATCTTCGCTTATCTTATGAAATCCCCAGGGTCATGCATATCATCATACCTTCTAAGGTCCACAGGGCCTCTTCTCCTCCGGCGGGGTACGTGACCTTCTTCAAAGAACAGTTTGTTGCCAGCCTTCGCCTTCCCATTCATCCTTTCTTTTCTAAAGTGAGTCATTATTTTCGCATACGCCTTTGTCTACTTACCCCTAATTCCATGAGAATTTTGTCTGGATTCGTCCTCCTCTGTGAAGTGTGCGACATATCCTGGACTCGTCGCTTATTCCACTATTTCTTTACCCCTCGCCATTGTAATGAGGGCCTTTTCCGTGTCCAGACCGCACTCGAACTACCTTTTTTGTTCCCCTCCCATCCTCAGATTCGGAGTGGAAATAAAAATATTTCTTCTTGGGCTTTCCCCTAGCCGTGGAATGGCCTACTCAGTGGCACTCAGCTCTTCCTCCTGCACCACATCTAGGGGATTTTCAGACAGACCCTGACTTTACAGAGGTCTCCGAACAACTGGGATGTTGGCGCTTGGACCTGCTCAGACTGCTGATAGAGGACGTACTGTTTCTGTTCAGGCTAAGCCACATCTCTTTAGAGCTACCACATTCCTTAGGTATGACTTACCCCCTTCCAACTGACATTCACTTCCCTACTCTGATTTTGATGTTCTTCTTACAACCAACAATCTAGCCCAGCCATCCCCGATCAGGCCTCCTCCCATGAGCGATTTGGAAATAAACTACCGGGGACGCATAGTACTGGATACGAGGGGTCTCTCGTACCTTGCTCCCCTTCCCATAGGGGCGACTGCCTCAACTACTCCTCGGTCGGCCGCCCAAGAAACCTCGTAGACTCACTTCACTCCTAAGCCCTCAAGGCACGCTCCTCCTGTGCCTCCTGTTCGTCGGCCCCGAACTTCATTAGAGGAGTTAGATTCAGATGAGCATCCAATTTCATGACAGACCAGACGCCATCCTATGGGACCCAACCTGCCATTCGAGGTCCCAACTGCCACTCCATCGTCCCGACCAGCTTCCACTTTCATTCCAGATCCATAGCCCCCCCCAAGATCCTGTCAAGCCACCTCGAACCAGGGCTGAAGCTAAGCGAGGGAAGGCTCCAGTTGTCAAGGAGGAAATTGACCCGGGGCGACAATATAGATCTAGTGCCCCAATCAGACCTTCTCCTCGACCGACCACTTCCTCTCAACGTGACCCTTCCGCTCATCCTAGGTCGTCACCTTCTTCATCTATCCCTTCTGCTTAGCCAAGATTTGTTTCCACCTCGCCTGGTCTATCTACTCAACCAAGATCTGCTTTCACCCCGCCAGGTCCCTCTACTCAACCAAGGTCTGCTTCCACCCAGCCTGCCCCAAGCTGGGCTGCTTCAGACTCTTCTTGGCCTCGGTATCTCTACTACCATGTCTCTCTTCCCATAGAGTGGGGATTGCATCACTCACTCGCCGCTCCTACTCTCAATATCCAATTGCGAGGTCGATTAGCATCTCAATGGGTGCACACCATGCAGGCGATGGACACTCATACTGTGCCCACCCTAGTGGACTAGGCCTATGAAACGACCACTATAGTAAGCTTCCGCTCTCTTTTGCGGCTATACTCCTCCTACTCTTTCATTTTGTTCTCACTTCACCATGATTATGAACAGATGTTTGCCGAGTCGCTCCGCTTAAATCAAACAATCCTGCACATATACCAGTTTAATAAGATCTTAAAGGACTTAGTTGCATACCTGGAGTCTTAAATCTCCGACCCTGCTGTAGTCGTGTTCAGACTTAAGGCGGAGGTGGCGACCTTGAAGAAAGCGAGTACCTCCCAGTAACAGACCTTGGAAGAGTCCTAGTTAGAGATCAGCTGTCTCCAAGATGACAAGGGAAAACTTGAAGATCTCTTGCAAACATCTGAGGCTAAGTGTCAAGAGACTCAATCAGAACTGACTTAGCGATCTACAACTCTAGAGGACCTCAAGCTTACACATAAACAATAGATGGATCGTATGGCCCAGGAGCTGAATTCCTGGGACCTGCTTATTATAGATTAGAGACGGGATATGGAGTCTCAAGCAACAGGGCTAAGTTCTTTACAGGTAGAGCTATCTCAGTCCCAGCCTTCTTTATCTAGCTTTTTTATTGCCTTGGAGACCTATAAGGCTGGGGAGAGCGGCTGCCTGCAAGCGAGCCGAGAAGAATATTTACACTCTTTAGAGTTCGCCTCACAGGTGGGGGATCACTTCGTCACACCCGTGGCCTATGGGGCGGTGGGGGCACTTCAGCAACTCGAGGAACAGAGGCATCTATCCTCTACCCCTCCTGAGGATTTTCTGGATCATCGTCGGATCCTCAAGGAGATGCTTGATGATGTATTCACAGAATTCAAAAGACTTGTGTGTGAATATTTTATTATACTATTGTTATGGCTACTTCTTTTTTAGATCTTATGCCTTTCCCTTGTTCTTAACTTAGTGGGGCCTGAGCTATTAACCCGAGCATGGAGGTCTTATCAGGAAGGTCTTAAAGAAGATTCATGAGTGTTTTGGACCCAGGTATCCCGACATGGCATTTCATGCTTGACCAATCATATCTTCCCGATCTCAAGTCTTACAAAGTACTAACTTAAATATGATAGGGCTTGAGGTAGTTAGCGCTCCTGGGATGGTCTTGCTTTCGACCCTGAGCATCCTGCAGATAGTAGGCACCTGACGATAACCTTTTAACAGCTTTGTACAGAATGTCCCACTGAGGTGCCAATTTGGTTACCTCCCCTACGAGCTTTGTCCCACTACAAGAAAAACCCTCATAGACATCGGTGGAACAATAATAGTTTTAAGCAAAAACTGATGTCTTTGAGTATTTTACACCGGTTTTTCCAAAAACCGGTGTCTATGAGCGCAGATTTTCGCTCATAGACATCGGTTTTTTAGCCGATGTCTATGAGCGCCTTTTTTTTCCATTAATAGACACCAGTTTTAACAGCAGTTTTTAAAATCCGGTGTTAATGAACCAAAATAAAATATTTTAATTTTTCCACTAGCCAAAATTTGCAACACTACACAAAGTTCCCTCCAAACCTAAACCTATATCGCACCCCTTCCTCCGACCATCTCTCTCAGCCTAAACCTTAACCTAAACCTAAACCTGACCATCTCTCTCAAACTCATCTCCCTCTTCCCCTTCCTAGATCTCGACGCCCCTTCCTTCTCCATCCAACCACACCGCATCTCCTCCAACTCCTCCCTTTGGGTGAGAAGAGGAGACCTTCTTCTCATTCCTGTAGCTTTTCCTTCCCCATATCCCACACATTCCCTTCCCCAATCCACACCCATGCCCTATCCTCTTCCTCGGCGTACCATCCTCAGCGAGGACGGCTCCGATTCGTCGCCACCGCCGCGTAGAAGAAGAAGAACCCTTGGCTCGACCCCTTCGACTACGGAAAGGACCCCGACATCGAGCACGGATCCCTCTTTGTTGACGGAAAGCAGGAGGACGATCCTCACCCTCCCGACAACCCCTCCAACCCCTACGGCTTCCTCAAGTTTCCCATGGGATTCAACGTCAAGCTCGCCTCGCTCGCCTCCAAGGTCCGCGGCGACGTGCGCCTCTGCTGCTGCTGTTAGA
This sequence comes from Zingiber officinale, assembly GCF_018446385.1. Lineage (NCBI taxonomy): Eukaryota > Viridiplantae > Streptophyta > Magnoliopsida > Zingiberales > Zingiberaceae > Zingiber > Zingiber officinale. The sequence goes on along the minus strand of NC_055988.1, from coordinate 56,983,939 downwards.
GTGTATACTAAAAGCCTAAGCTTTTGTAAACATTTATTTTGAATAAAAAATCACGTTTGGTCAAATTGTCTACATTTAGTTGTAGTTGTTCAATTAATTTATATTGTAGATAAAATAGTATATGGTGCCACATACAGAAGATAATGTTATCAGTACCTTATAAATTATAAACAGAAGCTCACGACCAAAATGAAAAGGAACAAATCATTGGAAGGTCATAGTGTAATTAGGAATTAGTTTATCTTAACTATATAATTACACTAGTACACTTAGAGTGTATTGAGTAGGACCATTCGAGGTCGTTTCTTTTATAATGACTTTATAAAGGAACAAAGACCTCAGTTATTATGGAAGTGTGTGCTCTTAATCCTAATATAATAACAAGTACATATATTTGATATTTATTTCTTTAATTTATCAATGGGTAAGATTTAGTTCGATAAATCAATAAGCCCGATAAGTTGGGAAATGATATCACTTATAGTGTGTGTTGTTGATTATAGAAGGAAACTGTGTCCTAGTAATCTAGGTTGATAATGTCCCCAAGATGAGCTCATAAAGATTGTCATGTTAAACCCTGCAGGTGGACTTAGTCTGACATGACGATAAGGTTGAGTGGTACTATTCTAGGATGAAGATATTAATTAAATGAGTTGTCAGTAACTCACTTTATTAGTGGACATTTGACATCTTAAACACAGGGAGACTAACACACTCATAATAAGAAGGAGCCCAAAAATGTAATTTGGGATTGGTGCGGTAGTTCAATAATAGTTCTCTAGTGGAATAAATTATTATTGATAAAATTAAGTTGTGTGTTCGGGGCGAACACGGGATGCTTAATTTTATCGGGAGACCAAAACCAATTCCTCCTCTCGGTCCCTATCGTAGCCTCTTATTTATAGAGTACTATACCCACCTATACCCACCTTCATACCCATGTTGTAGGGGCCGGCCAAGCTAGCTTGAGGACAAGCTAGGGCCGGCCAAGCCTTGATCCATGGGTGGCTGGCCCTAGCTTGAACCCACGCTTAGGTGGCCGGCCCTATTAAATTAGAAAAGAATTTTAATTTTAAAATTTTCTTATGTGGAAGATATAATTTATTGAAGAGAATTAAAATTAAAATATCTCTTCTACAAAAGATTAAGAAAAAAGATTAGATCTCTTTCCTTATTTGTAGATAGGAAAGATATTTTATTTTTTCTCTTTGAAAATTATTCACATGTTGAAAAATTAAAATTTCTTTTTATCAACCATGAAGGGATTTTAAAAGGAATTTTTATTTTTTAAAATTTCTGAAGGCAAATAAGGAATTTTTAATTATTGATTAAAATTGACTTGTTTGCTCTCCATGAGGTGGTCGGCCACATACAATTAATTAGGAAATTTTATTTAATTTTTCTTAATTAATTGTTGTCAATGAAAGTTAAGAAAATTTTATTGAAATTAAATTTCCTTATTTACCAAAGCTAAGGAATATAAAAGAGGGGGTTGGTGTGCCTTCATGAGACACAACTTCTATTATTCTCTCCCTCTTTTCCTTGGTGTTGTGGCCGACCATCCTCTCTCCCTCTCTTCCTCTTTGTGGTGGCTGAAATCCTTCTTTGTTTGGAGCTCTTGTGGTGGCTGGATACTACTTGGAGAAGAAGAAGAAGGAGGAGAGAAAGCTTGCATCCCTTGGAGCTTGGTTGGTGTTTTTTCTTCATCCTTGGTGAAGCTTTTGATTTGGCTGAACCTAGCAAGGAGGAGAAGAAGGTGCTTTGGTGGTTTCTCATCTTGGAAGATCGTTGCCCACACAACGTCCGAGGTTAGAAGAGGAATACGGTAGAAGATCAAGAGGTCTTTCTAAAAGGTATAACTAGTATTTTTCCTTTCCGCATCATACTAGTTATTTTTGGAAATAATACCAAATACAAGAGGCATGCGATTCTAGTATTTCGAATTTATTTTTGATGCTGTGTTCTTTGTTTTTTTTCTTTTCCTTGTGATTTGATTGTTCTTTTCGGTTAACCTAAAGTTATTTTAGGAAATTAAATATTAGCTTTCCTTAAAAGGTTTTGTCTAGTCGGTGGTGGTTGCTCCCATATCCAAGAAGGTCATGTGCCTCGTCACGTCAATACTGGAAACTAATTATGGAAATTAATATTTAATGGAATTAATAACTTAGGTGATTTGGATCGAACGTGTTAAGTTTCGCAGGAGATCCAAGTCAAAACCTAAAAGAACAAATAGATTAAACTTTGGATCAAATGTGTTAAGTTCCGCAGGCGATCCAAGTTTAATTTAAAAGAACACATGGTAGCTAGGAAAAGGTTCAGACCTTTGTACAAAATTTTTATACAGTGGAACCATTAAGTTTTCCGAGTAGCAACCAACAGTTGCATCATCTTCGGCGGAGTCTACGAGAACCTCCACTTCTTCCTCGTGATCCAGATCATCAAGGATAGGTACCCCGGCGTGCAGATCGATGTCGTTGCCTTGCCCAGGGGGAAGCAGGTGTACGAGGTGAACAAGAATGTGAGGTGGGCGAATGTGTATGACCCCGACGAAGATTTCCCGGAGCCGACGGAGTACGTCAACATGATCGGTCTGTTAAAGGTACAAATGAAAGGGGGAAAAACAAATGATCCTTGAAATGGAATGACAGCAGAAATCTCACTAGTTTTTTACGAATTTGTTGACAGAATTGATACTATGATTTGATCTTGTCAACCAAGTTTGCTGGACTTGGCCATGCGACATTCCTGTTCTTGGCATCTGCTCGAGACAAAGTAAGCTACGTGTACCCTAATGTCAATGCAGCAGGCGCAGGCATGCTGCTCACAGAGACCTTCACTTCTCCAACCATGAACCTCTCCGAACGTGGATACCACATGTGAGGCAACCGCCATTGATGCCTCAATTCTAAACAAACAAACAAAAAAATCTTTTGTTGTTGTGGATTGTTCATTTGTGATACTTGTGGTGTTTCAGGTATGATGAAATGGAGGAATGGTTAGGAATGATTGTTCTTTTGTTGTTGCATGTTACATGCTTAGTGATGTATCTTCTGTGTTGTCAAAAGTTTTGTTGTTTGCTAGAGCTTATTCAACTTAGCATCCTTGTTTCTCCATTTCCCTTCTCCCTTATTCTGATCTCTCTAATGCTTCCATTCACATTTCAGCTATTCGGCCGTCCACAGTGCTCACTGTCAAGTCACGTTCACAGTGCTACGTCGACAAGGTATTGCCTCTCCCCGAGTGTTTGAACTCATTCTTTGTAAACTATTGACTCAAAGTTGATGCTTATTATAAGTAGATAAGAGAAGAATTGGAGAGCAGATCATGTACTATTAGAACAAGGTGTGCTGTGGAATCAGTTTTTAGTACTGATGCAGGTAAACAATGTCAGAGCAAGATGGTCTCAATTAAACCACTAAACATTGCCATCTTAGCTACATTCTGTATCACATTTAATCCTCCACGTCTGCACATTTCTTGCAAAGCTGCAATTGCATTCTCCTTTACCTTAGGGGTGCCCCTTTTCATTAACCCTACTAGATTTGTGATTGCAGTATCCTCACTTGTAATTGTCTGCGCCAGAATGTGATGCCTCATAAGCAATGTCAGAGCTCCAGCAGCCTCCTCAGCAATAATTTCATCTCTCAAAGCTCCTGCTAGGGATGAAACTGCTTCCATATTCAACATTTGGGACCAGCTCTCAGGATGGGTCGAAAGATTAAACAAGGCCATCACTGCATCTTTCTTTCCCCTTGGGCTTCCCTGCATCAGCAAATCAGCTAGTGCTGCAACAGCACCATGCTCATCCACAATCATCTTCTTGAAGTCATGGACAGCAGAGAGGCTGAACAATGTAGCAGCAGCATTCTCCCTTGCCTCAGTAGTTAACCCATATCTCAGAACATATACTATTAATTCCAAACAACCATTCTCCTCTATAATCTTTCTCTTGTTTTCATCATGAATAGATATGTTCAATATTGCAGTCAGGGCATCATTCTCTTGAGCAACTGGATTTGTAGACCGGAAAATCCGGTAGAGAGCTGGGATTGCTCCACCCTCTGCAATGAAAGACCTATTCTCCTTCCCGGTTTTTGCCATTAATCGGAGTTCACGGGCTGCGACAGCCTTCACTTCCTGCGAACCAGCTGATAATTGTTCTACTAGAATTAATGTTGTGATTCAGTTAGCTTTGATTGCTGTGATTCGGTTAGCTGCTAATGATGTTTGGAGTCTGAACAAGGCCTCGATGTTTGAAGTCTTGATTGAGTTGCTTCTTTTTTGGAAGACAAATGGTTTATTGCCATTCTTCATTGTTTTAGTAGGTCTTGTGGATGCAGGTTGATAGAGTATAAATATGAACTATTGTGACATCTTTGACTCGAGGAATGATATAATAGTTTTTGGTAGGATGCTGTGTGGTATTGTTCTCTGCCACAAGTTATGCGCTAAAAAAGCATGGTTAATTTGTTGTTAACTGTGGATATTGTAGATTTTTGAAGTACATGATGATTTGTTGTTGACTTGCATACAAAAGAAGAGAAGCTTATTTACTATGTGTAGTTCTTGTTTTTGTGAACTCTTAATCATTTTCTATTTATTTCAGGTTCTTCATAACATTACTGTTGCATAATACTTTCACAGGAATATGCTACGTGATTCAATAACTCCTATTTTTTCACTGGACTGTTAATCTCTTTTTGATTTTGTGGATAACTTTGTTGCAAACTATGCTCTGAAGAGAGTTTATTATGTCAACTATGCATTGGGGATATCTAGACGCAGGAAACCTTGCTGGCATCTATTATGAACAAAGTCAACTTGACATGGCAATTCTGCATTACAAGCAAGCTATCATCTGTGATTCTACCTTTATTGAAGCTTACAATAATCTGGTAAGTTGATAATGGTCTAATATGTCAAAATGTGGTATCCTTCTTGATGGTGAGCCAGGTTAGTTAATGATCGACTTTCTTGCACATTAAAAGGGGAATGCTCTCAAAGACGCTGGACATGCTCTCAAAGACGCTGGACATTATAGGGTGACTTTTTAATTTGGATATTTTTATTCTCTTAAGTTTTTTTTCCTTGTTGAATAACTTCATTTTAATAATTTTTCCCAAGTCATGCTTTGCTTTACAACCTAACCATCCACAAGCATTGTCAAGCCTTGGCAACATATACATGGATTGGTAAGCTTTAGAAATGTTTGATGACAACTGTGCGGATAATTTATTTTTGTTGCTTAATGAAACTTCTCTTCATGCAGCAACATGATGAGTGTTGTTGCATCATTATATAAGGCAACTTCAGCAGTTACAACAGGGATATCTGCGCCCTTCAACAACTTGGCTATTATATACAAGCAACAGGTAGAGTACTATATCTGCCTTTTTCATTGCTAGTTTGAGAGTTACTACATATTGCCTCATTTAAAGGAAGAAAGTCATATAATTTGTCTATCATCTTCTTTGCTGTCTTTGCCCCTAGTTGGAAATTGATAGTTCTCTTGTATTACACCTGGGAAATTATGCAGAAGCGATAGCCTGTTACAATGAAGTTCTTCGCAAACTGCTGCTGATGGTCTTGTCAATAGAGGGAACACATTTAAGGAGATTGGTAGAGTTACTGAAGCAATTCAGGATTATATACGTGCTGTGAATATCAGACTAACTATGCCAGAAGCCCATGCAAATTTGGCTTCAGCTTACAAAGATAGGTAATTTATTCTTTGAATTTGTGTCGGTGTTGGACTATATCAGTATCTTACATCTATGATTCTTCTTTCTATTTATTGTGGTTGAGATAATTGATGAACGTTTCTCTTTTTAAGCATTCCAATTACTCATCTTGTTACCTGGTGCTCTTATTGCTTTTTCAACTATGATTTTTGGTCTTTATTTACTAATATATTATTTATGTGTTTTTACAGTTTACAAATCTCAAGTACTCCAGAGTTGAAATTGATGAAGTTCGGTTCGAGTGGGCTGAATGTATGCTAGATTACATTTGAAGTGCGGTTCTACCTTGATGTGTTGTTAAAAGATTGTTCTACCTTGATTCTGATATCTATTAGCTTTTGATGAAAAAAGAATGTTTGTGTATTTTATGGATACTGTTGTAAGAAGATTATTTATGTAATTTGTGAATATTTGTGTATTTTATGGATACTGTTTAATGAAGAATATTTGTGTAATTTGTGTATTTTTTTTTGTTACTGTCGGTTTCGGAAATCAAATTTGTGCTGTTAAAAAATAATGATATTACATCGGTTTTCCACCGTTGCAAAACCGGTGTTATTAACTAATATTACATCGGTCGTATACCGCTGCCAAAACTGGTGTTATTAACATATAATATTACATCGGCTTTACACCGTTGATGTAACAGTGTCGTTAAGTGATACTACACCGGTTAATAACTAATTCGAACACCGGTGTCGTTAAGTGATACTACACCGGTTTTAACCCGATGTCTAAAATGACAGACCTTTTACATCGGCTTCATAGACATCGGTCGAAAATGTAATAGACACCAGTGGAAAACCGATGTCTATGAGGGTTTTTGTTGTAGTATCCTCTTCCACACTAAGTCTCCTTCTCTGAAGAACTGGGGAATCATCCTTCTATCATAATTCTGGCGTATCCTTTGCCTATATGTGGTTAGTGGGGCAGCTGCCCACTCATGAATTTCACTGATGAAATCCAACTCTGAAAGTTACGGCTCGACATTTGCTTCGTCATATAGCATTCTTCTAACTGAGGGCACACCGACCTCTATAGGCACCACAGCCTCACTGTCATAGACCAGGTGAAAGAGGGTGAGTCTTGTGCTTTCTCGCAGAGTTGTGCGGTAGGCCCAGAGAATGCTTTGGCAACTCCTCCACCCAATCTCCTCCAACATGATCCAACTTGACTTTCAATCCCCGAACTATCTCCCTATTTGTAACCTCGATCTACCCATTGCTCTGAGGGTAAGCTACAGACATGAAGGCTTGAATTATGCCAAACTCTTGACACCAGGCCTGGATCTTATGGCCCTGGAACTGTCTTCCGTTATCTGATACCAACTTGTGCGGTATTCCAAATCGATAGAGGATGTTTTTAATAAGAATTGAATAACTACTCCCTCCGTGATCCTGGCCAAGGCTTCTGCTTCTATCCATTTAGAAAAGTAATCCACCGCTATGAGCAATAACCATTTCTGACCTAGCACGATCAGGAATGGTCCCAAAACATCCATGCCCCATTGGTCGAAGGGGCATGAGACTATTGAAGTTTTCAGCTTGTCCATCGGCCAATGGGTCAGGTTCTAATGCTTTTGGCAAGATAAACAAGTATTCACCAGTCGTTGAGCATCTTTCTATAGAGTGAGCTAGAAATACTCGGCTAGCAATACTTTTTGGGCCAACATCCTTCCTCCTGCATGGTTACCGCAGCATCCTTGATGTATTTCTTGTAAATCATACTCAGCCTCTTCCATTCCTAATCATTTGAGCAGCGATTTGGAGAATGCTCGCTTGTACAGCTGATCCCCGATCAGTATATACACTTGAGCTCTTTTCCTAATCAACCTCACTTCTTTCGGATCAGCAGGCAGGACCCTCTACTGAAGGTAAATGATCATCAGGGCCCTCCAGTCGATCGACTCCTCAATATTATTCTGTAGGTCTATTTGAGATATTAGGAAGGTCTAGGCTATTGACTTGTCTAGCACCCAAGTAGTCAAAGAGCTAGCCATTTTAGCTAGTTCGTCAGTCCTTTGGTTATCTTCTTGGGGAATCTTAGTCACCGTGACCTCCTTGAAATTCTATTTCATCTTCTCATATGCTTCCCGGTATACTTGCAGCTTGTCATTGTTAACTTCGAAGTTACCTACCACTTGCTGAGCTATAAGCTAAGAGTTTGAATAAATAACCACCCGGACGGCTCTGACATGCTGAGCTGCTTGTAGCCCTACCAATAGTGCTTCATATTCTGCCTCATTATTCGTGGATCTAAAATTTAACCTGACGGCCAACTGAAGAACATCTCCTGAGGGGATATCAGAAGTATCCCCACCCTACTTCCCTGGTTGGTAGATGACCCGTCTGCATAGACCTTCCAAGTTTCTTCGGAGTCAGGTTGATGAACCTCCGTAAGGAAATCTGCTAGAGCCTACACTTTAATCATCGTTCGGGGCCGGTACTGTAAGTCATATTCTCCCAACTCAATAGCCTATTTTATGAGGCGGTTTACTACTTCCACATTATTGAGAGCCTTATCAATGGTGTTGTTAGTCAGGACTATGATGGGGTGTGCCAGGAAATAGGGTCTTAAGAGGCAAGCCACGAGTACATATTTATAGACCAATTTTTTCAGGGCCGTGTATCGGGACTTCGCCCCTTTTAATAAGTGGCTAAAGAAGTACATTGGTCATTGTACATCATCCTTCTCTTTTACCAACACCGCCTTGATGGCCTCAGGGGTGGCTGATAGATAAACCCAAAGCAGCTCTCCAACGATAGGCTTGAACAGCGAGGGTAAAGTCTCCAGGTGTTTCTTTAAATCCTCGAAGGCCTGGTTACATTAATCATCCCATTAGAACTTGGTTGCTCTCCTGAGTACTTTGAAGAAGGGCAGGACTTTATTTGCAGACCGGGATATGAACCGCGACAGTGCAGTTATTCTGCCCACCAACTTCTAAGCTTCTTTCAAATTCTTAGGCGTTTTCATAACTCAAAGTGCTCGGACCTTCTCCAGATTAGCTTCAATCCCTCGCTCAGTAACAAGGTATCCCAAGAACTTCCCCCCTCGAGCTCCAAACAAGCATTTCAAGGGATTCAACTTTAGCCATACTGCCGTAATGTGCCGCAGGTTTCTTCTATCTCGTCAATCAAATTTATGGCCAAAGTGGATTTGATGAGGATGTCATCCACATAGACATCCACATTTCACCCTAGTTGCTCCCAGAAGATCTTGTCCATCATCCTTTGGTAGGTAGCTCCGGCATTCCTCAATCCAAAAGGCATGACGGTATTAGAAGGTACCATCTGTCGTGATAAAACTAACCTTCTCCTGTTCTTCCTGCGTGAGAGAGATTTGGTGGTATCCTTGATAAGCATCAAGCATGCAAATCCTTTCACAGCCTGAGGTCAAGTCCACCATCTGATCAATCGATGGCAGCGGGTAACAGTCCTTGGGGCTAGCATAGTTGAGATCTCAAAAGTCAATGCAGACTCTCCAGTTATTGTTGGGTTTAGCTACCAGGACCACTTTAGAGAGCCAAGCCGGGAATTGTACTTCTCTAATGTGCCCTACTTTCCTGAGCTGATCTACCTCTGCTCAGATGATCTTATTTTGCTTGGCCGAGAAGTTCCTCTTCTTCTGCTTGACCAGTCGAGAATCAGGCAGAAGGTGTAATCTGTGCTCATCCACCTCGAGCTTAACCCCAGGTAGCTCTTTGGTGGACCAAGAGAAAACGCCCCTATCGCGAGTCAAGCATTAGACCAGGTTTGTCTTGACTTCAAAAGGTAGGTCACTTGATATACAGGTGAGGCTCTCCGAGCATTTAGGATAGAGTTGGACCTCCTCCCAAAGGATGGGTTCCTCTTTTTAAGATGTATAGTAAAAGCCTAGCTTTTGGTATAAATATTTATCTAAAAATAAGAATCACATTGGTCAAATGTCTACATTTATGATAAATGTAATTGTTCAATTAATATATATTGTAAATAACATGGTGTGTGGTGTCACACACAGAAGATCATGTTATCGGTTCCTTATAAATTATAAACAGTAACTCACGACCAAGATGGAAATGAACAAACGATTGGAAGGTCATAGTGTAATTAGGTATTAGTTTATCTTAACTATATAATTACACTAGTACACTTAGAGTGTATTGAGTATGACCATTTGAGGTCGTTTCTTTTATACTGACTTTATAAAGGAACAAAGACCTCAGTTATTATGGAAGTGTGTGCTCTTAATTCTAATATAATAACAAGCACATATATTTGATATTTATTTCTTTAATTTATCAATGGGTGAGATTTAGTTCAATAAATCAATAAGCCCGATAAGTTGGGAAATGATATTACTTATAGTGTGTGTTGTTAATTATAGAAGAAAACTATGTCCTAGAGATCTAGGTTGAGAATGTCCCCAAGAGGAGCTCATAAGGATTGTCATGTTAAACCCTCCAGGTGGACTTAGTCCAACATGACAATGAAGTTGAGTGGTACTACTCTTGGAGCTAGATATTAATTAAGTGAGTTGTCAGTAACTTACTTAAATAGTGGACATTCGACATCTTAAACACAGGGAGACTAACACACTCATAATAAGAAGGTGCCCAAAATGTAATTTGGGATTGGTGCGGTAGTTCAATAATAGTTCTCTAGTGGAATGAATTATTATTGATAAAATTAAGTTGTGTGTTCGGGGCGAACACGGGATGCTTAATTTTATCGGGAGACCAAAACCAATTCCTCCTCTCGGTCCCTATCGTAGCCTCTTAATTATAGAGTACTATACCCACCTATACCCACCTTCTTACCCATCCCATAGGGCCCGGCCAAGCTAGCTTGGAGACCAAGCTAGGGTCGGCCAAAGTTTGGTTCATGGGTGCTTCAAGGTGCCCGGCCCTAGCTTGGGTTCAAGCTTGGTGTGGCCGGCCAAACTTAAATAAAAGGATTTTTATTTTTTAAAATTTTCTTATGTGGATAACATGATTTAAAATAGAGTTTAAAATTTTAAATCTTTACTTTTATAAGATTCTACAAAAAATTAAGAGAAGAGTTAAATCTCTTTCCTTATTTGTAGATTAAAAGGTTGATTTAAATTTTTGTAAAAAATTACCTATTAATCATGTTTATTATTTAAAAGAAAGTTTAAAAATTAAAAAATTCTCTTTTATTAGTCTCTAAAAAGTTTAAGAAATGATTTAATATCTTTCCTTATTTGTAGATTAAAAGAGATTTTAATTTTTAGAGATAATTTTCTTTTTATCCACATGTTAAAAGAAATATTTTAATTTATAAAATTTTCTTTTTATTAACCAATCATGAAGGGAAAAATTATTGAAGAAATTTTTATAAATTTCTAGAAACAAATTAGGAAGTTTTAATTTTTGTTTTAATTAAAACTCTCCTTGTTTTGGGGAAAGAGGTGGCCGGCCAAATAAATTGGAGAAGAAAAAATTATTTTTAATTAAATAAATTTTCCTTTTCATGCCAAAAGAATTAAGGAAGTTTTTATTTAAATTTCCTTATTTGCCAAGACCAAGGATTATAAAAGAGGGGGTAGAGGAGGCTTCATGGTGAACGACTCTATTCTTTTTCTTCCTCTCTTTTCTTCCTTGGTGTGGTCGGCCCCTAGAGGTTCCCCTTCTCCTTCTCTCTTCTCCTTCTTGTGGCCGAGACTTCATCATCTCTTGGAGGCATAGAAGTGGTCGGATCTAGCTTGGAGAAAAGGAGAGAAAGGAGTCTTGTTTCATGTATCCCTTGGAGCATGGTTGGTGGAAAAAGATCTTCATCTTTTAGAAGCATTGTGCTTGGCTGAAACTTGAAGAAAGGAGAAGAAGGTGCTTTGGTGGTTTCTCATCTCCGAAGATCGTTGCCCACACAACGTCCGAGGTTAGAAGAGGAATATGGTAGAAGATCAAGAGGTTTTTCTAAAAGGTATAACTAGTATTTTTCTTTTCCGCATCATACTAGTTATTTTAGGAAATAATACCAAATACAAGAGGTATACGATTTTAGTATTTCGAATTTGGTTTCGATGTAGTGTTCTTTTGTTTGTTCTTTTCCTTGTGATTTGATTGTTCTTTTCGGTTGACCTAAAGTTATTTTAGGAAATTAAATATTAGCTTTCCTTAAAAGGTTTTGTCTAGTCGGTGGTGGTTGCTCCCATATCCAAGAAGGCCGTGTGTCTCGCCACGTCAGTACTAGGAACCAATTATGGAAACTAATATTAAATGGAATTAATAACTTAGGTGATTTAGATCGAACGTGTTAAGTTCCGCAGGAGATCCAAGTCAAAACCTAAAATAACATATAGATTAAATTTTGGATCAAACGTGTCAAGTTCTACAGGCGATCCAAGTTTAATTTAAAAGAACACATGGTAGCTATGAAAAGATTCAGACCTTTTTACAAAATTTTTGTACAGTGGAACCATTAGGTTTTCCGAGTAGCAACCAACAATTGGTATCAGAGCTAGGGTTTTGCCTCTATGTATTTTGGTATTAGTTTAATTATGTATATGACATACATAATTTAGGAAGGTTAATAGTAGGATGTGCTAACTTTGTGGATGCAGGATCCAACTATTATGGCTTATAGTTTTCTTTATGTGTGTGATTGGACCCTTAGACATGTCAAGGGAAATTTTATGTGTGTGCATGATTGTATTATAAAATACAGCAGGAGCTGTATTTAGTTTTTATTAGGATTTTATTTTTGATCTAGTTACATGTACATTCCTTTTATTGAATATAGGATCGATGGATGTAAATTTTATTTTATGTTCGATCTAGTTTACATGTACATTCCTTCGAGGAATATAGGATCGAAAAATGTAAAATTCTATTTATGTCGTGGATCGAATCTTGCAAGGCGTGGAACCTTTTGAGGATCATAGGCGTAGCAGAACAAGGAGCAAGATGGATGCGACAACTAGACCCGGTGGCGGTGGCCAAAGATGACAGCAGCTAGGGTTGGCGACACACGGAGGACAGCAATAGATAAAAGTCATAATAGTTGAAAATTAGTTTTTCTATTTATTGCTGTTTATGCTGTGTTGTGTGTGCTTGTTAGTATGCATGCTAAGTAGGCTAGCATAGTCAAAATTCCTCACTTTAAATAACTAAGTGGGAGAGAGATTTATTTTTAAATAAATTCTACGGTCTCCATTACTGGTTTATAAGTGATGCAACAAGCTTCCGCGTTGGCTCTGAGTGCCTTCCTCCATATCGGATGAACTTGTTTGCGGATCACTAGCTTAAACTTCTATTTTGGATGACTATAGGAAGTTAATTAAGAGCGTGTGATCTTCCTCATCGGAAGGGACACAATCTTATTAACGGACTTAGTGTCAAGTAATGATATACACTTAGGCATCTCTAATAGTATCCTCCCCATCGGAGACACTGCTATTATTTGTGTGACCGAAGAAAACCAACTATTGATTTGTCAAATAAATAAGTTGACAAGATAATAAAATTAAAAACCTCTCTTACAAATGTTTGATTTTGTATACGTCTACACTATCGTGACATACAAAATTCACGGTGTTTAAGGTAATTTTATTTGTCATAAAGATTTATTGACAAGATAATTAATGGGTAAACCCCTCCTCTTACAAATGTTTAATTTTGTATACATTCACACTATCGTGGCATGCAAAATTCACGGTGTTTGAGGTGTTGGTGAATTTCAATAATATTGTTTGAGGAATCAATGTTATTTTAAATTCAAAAGTTTTGACCAAATATTTAATCAAAGAAAGATCAACTATTAATTTTATTCGTCATAAAGTAAAGTTGACGAGATAATTAATGGATAAAATCTCTTCATTGTTTTTTGTATACGTCCACACTATCGTGGCATACAAAATTCATGGGGATTTTAAGAAATTGATCTTGACCAAATATTTTTGTGATTCTTAGGATTTAAAATGGTTGTCAATCCTCTAGTTGTTATACTATAGAAAAGACTTAGTTGTCTCAATTGTAATGATTGGAAATAGAACTTGGACATTAAGGTAGACTGTCTTCTTAAAACTAAGAACAATTTAGGTATATTTAATTCATTAGTTGAAATATGTCTAGTGGTGTTATCTACCAGAACCTGGAGTGTAAATACAGATGCCATTAATCATGTCTGCAATTCATTGCAGGGTTCCAGGAAATCCGACAACTAAATGAAAATAAAAACACCGTCCACATGGACATTACTGCAAAAGTAGCAGCTGTTGCAGTGGGAGAGGTTTATTCTCTAATAGAAATAAAATATGGATTATTAGAAATTGTCTTTACATACTAAGTTTAGAAAGAACTTGATTTCAGTTTCTAAACTGTTATAGAATAGATATTGTGTCTATTTTGATAACAAAGTTGTTATCAAGAAAAATAGGGAAGTTATCTATTCTGATATGTCAGTTGACAATTTATAATCCAATAACTCCCACGATGCAACAAATGGAAATTATAACACATCTTCTAACTTTAAGAGAAAGTTGTCACGCCGCCAAAGGAATCCCTGCCAAACAAAAATCCAGCATCATCTCCCCTATACCGGTGACAATCTAAAGCATAAGTACAAAGAAAATATGCATCAGCCACATGCGGCTGGAATATTTATATACACAACCACGCAGTTATAATAATAGCCCACACGGCTGGAATGATACAATCACAACCACGCAGTTATATATAAAACAGCCCACACTGCTGTAATAAAAATCAACACAGCGGAAAAACGAAAACGGAAAGCCTAATACAATACAATCAACACACTGCTAGTCGGCTAGGCTTTATACAACAACCACAACAACAAATACAACAACCCACCAAATACAACAAGTACGAATAAAACATATACAAAACCAGAAATGACCTTCGGATATAACGTAGGACCCGGCAGACAGGATACTCCGAGCAACACTCCAACCATCTACCTGAAAACATAAAGATATATATGCGGTGGTGAGTATAGGTAACTCAGCGGGTAATAGAAAGATAGTGCATGATCTATACATAAACATAGAGATCAAAGGTATACAGTCTCAGTAGGGAAATAAAGAACATGACCATACTAACATATCCAATAAACACAACTACCAGTATCAGCCTATCTCACATGATATAATGCTCATAACTGACATACAAAACTACACATACCACAACTGTCAAGATGATAAACACATATCCAATTTGGAATCGACACCTGGTCCAATGGTCAGTAAACTCACCAGATCTGCAACAGACCTACTCGTGACACATGTGCAATATAAATACTACTGCAAATACATGTAAAATAAATGATATGTATGC
Source organism: Zingiber officinale (assembly GCF_018446385.1). NCBI lineage: Eukaryota > Viridiplantae > Streptophyta > Magnoliopsida > Zingiberales > Zingiberaceae > Zingiber > Zingiber officinale. The sequence continues at coordinate 56,968,903 of NC_055988.1, read as the reverse complement.
AGCATGACAACCATATGCAATAATCATATCGCAAACAAATGAAACATACCACATACACATGCAACTAGTATCTACTATGCAAAAATATCTCCAACGATGCACCGCGCATCAAATGCAAATGTGCATGCATGCTACATGGTCACCCCCGCCACCTCTCTAGACACCACGACACCTGTATGGCCGAGAGACTTGGGTCCGTGACAAACCGTACTAGCCTCCAGTACGTGCACCGCTATAGGCGGCCGAAGCGGACGGTCAGCTAAGTAGTTATATAACTACATAGCTAAGGGTCCCTGACCACTCATAACTCAAACCCTCTGCCTACTGTACCCTCAAGACCCACTACTCCAGAGTGGTCGAGAATGACAGGACACTGAGCGGCTGAATGAGCATGACAAGACTAACTCCAAGCTACCACTCTCTAACAGTGGTCGAAAGGACAGCTACAAACGACTGACGACTCTCTCCACCACAAGGAAGACAATAGTCGTCAGCAATGCAATGAATGATGAACATGATATATATATAATCATGATACGAACACTGTCATCATCCATGCAACTCTAAATCCACCTAAGTACCCCACAACATGAGTATAATCATCATGATACCTCCATATATCCCACCAAACATATGTATATATAACTAGACATGTATAGCCAACCAAAAATCTCCAATAACCCCAACAGACACACATACACAACCCCACGTGTACAATCAACATGTATCGTCTAGTAAAAACACATCAAACACGTATATAAACCATAGACATACAATCAACACAACTCCAATCATCACACCAGACAGAAGTATACACGACATACCAATGGACAAACCTCATATGAATACCACCAACGAAGTATCCCCTACCATACATACTCTACATGTAAAAATACCACAGAGTATAGATAACCAAAGTGCAGACTGTATAAGAATTAAATAGATCATCACAAGGGTCAAACATAAGTATCAAGCAGGAAAGTAACCAACAAACACGATATAAGGTAAAGCAGCCTAAACCATCACATAATAACCATGCACTAAGCTCAATAAAAATCTACATAGAGTCAAGGAAGAAATACCCGCCTTAAAATGTAGATCGTGCCAAGTAATCCCGCGTCGAGACGCTCGTCCCGAATCCAAGTCCTGCGATCACTAGTGTATTTAGCTAATTTCATAGAAAATAATTAACTATATAACTCCCCCACCTAACTAGAACAACTCTAATCAAATATGGTTATGGATTAATCCCCCAACAATCCATAATCATAATACAACCTACTTAGATTAGGTTATACATGATACATCTCTAAAATTCCTCCAAATCAACAATAATCCAATTTTATCCAATACATAACAGTACCTCCCAATTCAATAATCATCCACTCAACCTATCAACCAAATCATCAAACCACCATCAATCACAAACTCCAACATGATTCACCTTTATATTCTCACCCATATCCATAGTTTCCAATCCAAAATCCCTAGTCCAATATAAACATGGATTCAATAACACATACTGAGTAAGAACAACCCTAGAACCCCTTATAAAACCTAATTTAGCCCATACTAATGCGAATAACAGAGATACCTCTCTGGAAATCACTTACCGTGAGATTTGGTAGCAAGTTCTGAATCTCACAGCCCACAAGAACCTCTGCTAACCGCTACCAAAACCCTACACGAATTTCTTCCAAGATCAAACCATAAATCCAATCATATAGCAAAGGATTTGTTGAAACCCGGATTCACAGTACCAAACTCACCTCAACAGCCCCTTACCTTGGGAGGTAGCAACAAATCAAAAGCTCACAGCCTCTACTAACCACTGCCCACAGCCTCCAAGAGCTCCTGCTGGCAACTACCAGAGAAGCATCCATTCATAAATCCTTCCAAAATCTATCTAGAACCAATTGTACAGTAATGAATTACTGAAACCCTAACTAAATAGAAGCAGTACTTACCTAAACCGATCCCCGCCAATTCACAACTGATCCGGCCCAAACAAAGGAGGCAAGAAACCTAAGGCATTTCGTCAAACACCTGTTAAGCACAAGAACTCAATACAGTGATCCTCAATACAAAAACTCACCTCAACGGAACTTCACCTCCTCTCCTAAGACTTTCACAGCTTCAAGAGGTGGAATTTGCAGTGACCGGTAACAGGGCCAGTCCACAGCACAGTGATCTGATGCTTCCTCTTGATCGGACGCTTCCAAATGGGGTCGCACTAGGCGAGGTCGGCCACAGCCAAGATGAAGATGACTGAGAGAGTGGCAGTGGCTCGGCGCTGAGGAGGAAGATGAAACAACTTGAAGGAGCAGTCTAATACCCAAGTGAGGCAAAGACCTCCGTCGACGATAGCACGCGACAGCCGGCGATCAGGTGAGGGAAAGCCGCAAGAAAGAGGGAAAAGACTCCATGCCTCGAGAGGGAGAGGGAGGAGGGAGGCTCGGCCGACGGCGTCATCTATAGGTATCAAATAGCCGGCGTTGGGTCGCGGGAGTCGGCGGCCCGCCAGAGTCGACGGCGATGTTGGGGGAGGTGGAAGAAAAACCTCGGCTGGATCCGAGGCAGAGAGCTCGACGGTGGGGTAAAGCTCGGTGGCGATGGGCTGGACAACACCGGCGCTATCGAGATTCACCGGCATTAGGGCGGAGATGCGATGGGAAACCGAGAGAGGGAGGAAGAGGAGAAATGTCGGGGGAGAGGAGAAAGGATCGAAAAATATAGGGGAAAATAAACTTAGGTTAACTTAATTAACCTATAAGTTTATTCCTCAATCAACTCATATTTAAGGGGTATTCTAAACAGGCCTCCACTGTACCCCGAATCCATCCCCTCAAAACGAGTCATACGGATTCCGTTTAAATCCAGAAAAATTTCTAAAAATTCTCGAAAAATCCGAAAAGATTTTTTGTCTAATAATATTTATTATTTAATTTTACGGTATCTTACATTCTCCCCCACTAATAAAAATTTGGTCCTCAAATTTTTTGATCAATTCAGGGATCCTCATCCAAGGGTAACATCCGAACAACAAACTCATACACCATTCCATCCAAGTGTCATAAACAAATCTCCAAACATGACAATCCACCTCCAAGTGAATAGTGATCACCCTGTGAATTATAAGCACACACTGCATCTGCTACTTCCACACTGCAATCTAGCCAACAGTGGATAAATCAAACACCTCTAAAATCCAAAATCCACTATCAATAAATCCTCCAACACCTGCATAGAGCGCTCAAACTATCCATCAGTCTGAGATAAAAATCTATACTAAAGTGAATCTCCCAACCCAAAGTCTGTTGTATCCACAAACAAAACCATGATGTGAAATCATTGATCTCCATCCAAAACAATACTCAGAGATACATCATCCAGTCCGGTAATTCCTCTAGAGTATAATCCTGCTACTCAATCCAAAAGAATCTGTCCTACCAATCGATAGCTAGGGAGCAAGTCGTCGCCCAACAATGATTATCCAAACCATCATATCCTCTCCATATCTTGGATAATTCCACAACAACATTTGTCAAAACATGCTCCCAACTCTACTCTAGTATCCAAACCAACAGAGACAATCCTACTAACATCTGATGTTCAACCCCCATTGGCTAACATACTAGATATCCAGTTATAACATCTGCAATGTCTTTCTTCATGTCGTTCCACTAATAATGCTCCAAATCTCTATACATCAGGTGTCAACCGAATGTATCACAAATCCAGATCAAGGTGTTTCCTACAGTAACTTCTCCCGGATAAGAAGTGACTCGGGAACACACATGATCTCCCACCAAAAATAAAGAATCACATTCTCACTACACGAGAATTCTCACTACTAGCACGAGACTACTCCGCTCATGCTATATTGGAACTGCACCGACTCCCAGACACGATACATCTATGTAGAGTACAAATCCGTCTACACTAGAAAGTACAACTAAGACAGTGCAGTTAACAATTTTTCATTTCAACTCCTAAAACTAATCTCGTAAGCATCTGTCCAGGAAAGTTCTATTCCTTTCCTAAACAGTCCAGTCAACGACATAATGCTGAATAAACTCACAACCAATCTCCGGTAATATCCAATCAGACCTAGGAAGCTACGAGTCTCCTGTATATGCTATGACTACTCTCAACTAGTAACAACCTCTATCTCCTATAAAACCACCTCAGATAGGGAATATATCACAACATCGTCAATGAAGACAATGAAAACTGATCTAAACACCCTAGGAATACTAAATACATCGAGTCCATAAAACATGTAGGGCACGGTATGTCTAATAGGTAACACCAAGGACTCATAATATTCATACGACAGACACTCTCAACCATAAGGTCCCCAACAAATATGTGATCTGATCACCCACCATAAATCACCAAATCCATAAATATCACACAAGTGCTACTCCTCATGTCTCTATCAGCATCAAACGCCAATAATAAATCATCAAGTCGAACATCCCCCAATAGATCATCAAAGGACAACATATCACCACACCTGATCTCACATCATCCACTAATCAAAATCATCCTCAACATCAATAAATCCTACCAGATAGTCTCCTAAACAATGATAGAGAAACATGAAAGCATCCAACCCTCAACACACACTACCAACAAACTAAATGTATCCAGAAAGTCTACCAAATCTCATCATCTCCTCCTTACTGATAATCAAACATCCATAGTAAAAGAATATCAATCTCAAGTCCAAAGGTTCACTCAACCTCCTGACTGAGAGTCCACCCATCAAGAAGGTATCTCCACAACCCTCATAATCATCCTATAAATGTCCCTCGACAAATATCGATAAAAGGTCGAACCCTCTAATCTGAGATATAGACTACAAGATCTAGTAAAATGATCACGTGGTTGAGGTCTTGAACCACCTAATAGAGACAATGTTAGTTGAGTCGTCTAACCATTCTCTTGTACCCCATCATACTGTGATTGCTCCACCCTGAGGTTCAGCAACCTCCACTATCGAGCAATGAACACAAAGATAAAGGAATGCTACAACTAAATAGCTGATCAAAATATCTGTCAATCAACATTCTACCCCTCCAAGATCATCAACTGAAATTATACTTGGTTACAGTCTAACCTCCTAGGCATTACTCAACTACACCACTTTCTCCGCACCATTGTGGGATATATATCACTAAGTACATTAAAGATATCCAATCATAGCTAATAGTTCCATGAGTCAGGATCTCCCATGCAACAGCGTTAGGCGAGTTGACTGATCATCGCCTTATAAACCATCATGCTATCGAAAGAGGTAAAGAAGTACTCTCTCTCCAAATACGTCCAAAAAATCACTAAGTGATGCCTGATCTCCAAAAAAAAATTCTCTACTTCCCCCTTCACGTGCTACGGGGTCACGTAAGGGTTAGGCAGCTAATTCCAACTCTCTCATGTCGGTACAAATCATATATCCAAATGTACTCTCCAACTCATACACCCTAGTAATGGATGTATCTCATAAGTGTTAAGCAGGTAGCTTTACACTTTTTCACCCCGTAGGGTATCCTATCTGAATGTACCTTCTAAGTCCTCCATCCTAGTACAGACAATCCACGGTCAAAGTCTCCATGGAATAGGATACATCAATTCTCTATAGACTGACTAAGCCGACAATGGTATGCGGCTAATTCAATCCTTTCTACACCGGTACAAGTCAAAATATCTAACCAAGTATGAAATATCCCAAAGATAGGAATCTCTAAAAATAGAGTATGTCAGCCCCTATAGATCAAACTGCCAAAATAAATCAGGCATCAACTAACTAATCTACCCAAGTCAACGAGGGTAATCTACAAACCTAACCAACAGGAGTAAATCAATACTCTACTAATTAAAATAACAGGAGTACGAAATCAACTAAGATAAATCCATCCACAACTGCACAAGTCGATCAGGTAAATCAATCCTAAAATGATCCAACCAACCGGAGTAATACAAACTGAGTCAACATATGTATACAGATGTCATCCACTATCTAGCTAATAATAATAGAGACTGGTATGTGACTCTAACACTCAACCAACTAGTCGTAGTAGACACTAAAACAACTAATAGCATGATATGACGAATCCCCTGAGACTGTAAAACGTTGATCTCCAGTAGGTCAATCGTGATCAGTGATTCACCCAACACATGAAATGCATGCTACAAACAAATAGACAGATAATAACAAAAGAGTACCAACACATGTCATAACTAACTATCATGGGCAACAATACATACACCAACAGAAATGTATGATAACAATATGCAAACATACCTCCTATGGCTTGGAGATGTCCTGTTGCTGCCTGGTCCCAAAGCCCGAAAAGTCACAACAATAAAATCGAAACACAAAATCCAAAGCACGAAAGACAGGCATCGCAAACCTGCTCTGATACCACTAAATTGGTATCAAATAAATCTCTAAAATCCAGAACACAAAACAAAACAGGCATCGTACCTGCTCTGATACCAAAAATTGGTATCAGATAAATCTCGAAAAACCAGAACACATAGCAAGACAGGTATCGTACCCGCTCTGATACCAAAAATTGTCATGCCCCCAAAGGAGTCTCTGCCAGACAAAAATCCGACATCATCTCCCCCGTACCGGTGACAATCTGAAGCATAAGTACAAACAAAATATACCTCAGCCACATGCGGCTGGAATATTTATATACACAACCACGCAGTTATAATAATAGCCCACACGGCTGGAATGATACAATTACAACCACGCAGTTATATATAAAACAGCCCAGACGGCTGTACTAAAAATCAACACAGCGGAAAAACGAAAACGGAAAGCCCAATACAACACAATCAACACACTGCTAGCCGGCTAGGCTTTATACAACAACCACAACAACAAATACAACAACCCACCAAATACAACAAGTACGAATAAAACATATACAAAACCAGAAACGACCTTCGGATGTAACGTAGGACCCGGTAGACAGGATACTCCGAGCGACACTCCAACCATCTACCTGAAAACATAAAGATATATATGCGGTGGTGAGTATAGGTAACTCAGCGGGTAATAGAAAGATAGTGCATGGTCTATACATAAACATAGAGATAAAAGGTATACAGTCTCAGTAGGGAAATAAAGAACATGACCATACTAACATATCCAATAAACACAACTACCAGTATCAGCCTATCTCACATGATATAATGCTCATAACTGACATACAAAACTACACATACCACAACTGTCAAGATGATAAACACATACCCAATCTGGAATCGACACCTGGTACAATTGTCAGTAAACTCACCAGATCTGCAACAGACCTACTCGTGACACCTGTGCAATATAAATACTACTGCAAATACATGTAAAATAAATGACATGTATGCAGCATGACAACCATATGCAACAATCATATCGCAAACAAATGCAACATACCACAAACACATGCAACTAGTATCTACTAGGTATGTATGCAAAAATATCTCCAACGATGCACCGAGCATCAAATGCAAATGTGCATGCATGCTACATGGTCACCCCCGCCACCTCTCTAGACACCAGGACCCCTGTATGGCCGAGAGGCTTGGGTCCGTGACAAACCGTACTAGCCTCCAGTACATGCACCGCTATAAGCGGCCGAAGCGGACGGTCAGCTAAGTAGTTATATAACTACATAGCTATGGGTCCCTGACAACTCATAACTCAAACCCTCTACCTACTGTACCCTCAAGACCCACTACTCCAGAGTGGTCGAGAATGACAGGACACTGAGCGGCTGAATGAGCGTGACAAGACTAGCTCCAAGCTACCACTCTCTAACAGTGGTAGAAAGGACAGCTACAAACGACTGATGACTCTCTCCACCACAAGGAAGACAATAGTCGTCAGCAATGCAATGAATGATGAACATGATATATATATAATCATGATACGAACACCGTCATCATGCATGCAACTCTAAATCCACCTAAGTACCCCACAACATGAGTATAATCATCATGATACCTCCATATATCCCACCAAACATATGTATATATAACTACACATGTATACCCAACTAAAAATCTCCAATAACCCCAACAGACACACATACACAACCCCACGTGTACAATCAACATGTATCCTCCAGTAAAAACACATCAAACACGTGTATAAACCACAGACATACAATCAAAACAACTCCAATCATCACACCAGACAGAAGTATACACGACATACCAATGGACAAACCTCATATGAATACCACCAACGAAGTATCCCCTACCATACATACTCTACATGTAAAAATACCACAGAGTATAGATAACCAAAGTGCAGACTGTATAAGAATTAAATAGATCATCACAAGGGTCAAACATAAGTATCAAGCAGGAAAGTAACCAACAAACACGATATAACGAAAAGCAGCCTAAACCATCACATAATAACCATGCACTAAGCTCAATAAAAATCTACATAGAGTCAAGGAAGAAATACCCGCCTTAAAATATAGATCGTGCCAAGTAATCCCGCGTCGAGACGCTCGTCCCGAATCCAAGTCCTGTGATCACTAGTGTATTTAGCTAATTTCATAGAAAATAATTAACTAAATAACTCCCCCACCTAACTAGAGCAACTCTAATCAAATATGGTTATGGATTAATCCCCCAACAATCCCTAATCATAATACAACCTACTTAGATTAGGTTATACATGATACATCTCTAAAATTCCTCCAAATCAACAATAATCCAATTTTATCCAATACATAACAGTACCTCCCAATTCAATAATCATCCACTCAACCTATCATCCAAATCATCAAACCACCATCAATCACAAACTCCAACATGATTCACCTTTATATTCTCACCCATATCCATAGTTTCCAATCCAAAATCCCTTGTCCAATATCAACATGGATTCAACAACACATACTGAGTAAGAACAACCCTACAACCCCTTATAAAACCAAATTTAGCCCATACTAATGCGAATAACAGAGATACGTCTCTGGAAATCACTTACCGTGAGGTTTGGTAGCAAGTTCTGAATCTCACAGCCCACAAGAACCTCTGCTAACCGCTACCAAGAACCCTACACGAATTTCTTCCAAGATCAAACCATAAATCCAATCATATAGCAAAGGATTTGTTGAAACCCGGATTCACAGTACCAAACTCACCTCAACAGCCCCTTACCTTGGGAGGTAGCAACAAATCAAAAGCTCACAGCCTCTACTAACCACTGCCCACAGCCTCCAAGAGCTCCTGCTGACAACTACCAAAGAAGCATCCATTCATAAATCCTTCCAAAATCTGTCTAGAACCAATTGTACAGTAATGAATTACTGAAACCCTAACAAAACAGAAGCAGTACTTACCTAAACCGATCCCCACCAATTCACAACTGATCCGGCACAAACAAAGGAGGCAAGAAACCTAAGGCATTTCGTCAAACACCTGTTAAGCACAAGAACTCAATACAATGATCCTCAATACAAAAACTCACCTCAACGGAACTTCTCCTCCTCTCCTAAGACTTTCACAGCTTCAAGAGGTGGAATTTGCAGTGACCGGTAACAGGGCCAGTCCACAGCACAGTGATCCGATGCTTCCTCTTGATCGGACACTTCCAAATGGGGTCGGCACTAGGCAAGGTCGACCACAGCCAAGATGAAGATGACTGAGAGAGTGGCAGTGGCTCGACGCTGAGGAGGAAGATGAAACAACTTGAAGGAGCAGTCTAATACCCAAGTGAAGCAAAGACCTCCGTCGACGATAGCACGCGGCAGCCGGCGATCAGGTGAGGGAAAGCCGCAAGAAAGAGGGAAAAGACTCCATGCCTCGAGAGGGAGAGGGAGGAGGGAGGCTCGGCCGACGGCATCATCTATAGGTATCAAATAGCCCGCGTTGGGTCGCCGGAGTCGGCGGCCCGCCAGAGTCGACGGCGATGTTGGGGGAGGTGGAAGAAAAACCTCGGCTGGATCCGAGGCAGAGAGCTCGACGGTGGGGTAAAGCTCGGTGGCGACGGGCTGGACAACATCGGCGCTATCGAGATTCACCGGCATTAGGGCGGAGATGCGATGGGAAACCGAGAGAGTCGGGGGAGAGGAGAAAGGATCGGAAAATATAGGGGAAAATAAACTTAGGTTAACTTAATTAACCTATAAGTTTATTCCTCAATCAACTCATATTTAAGGGGTATTCTAAACAGGACTCCACTGTACCCCGAATCCATCCCCTCAAAACGAGTCATACGGACTCCGTTTAAATCTATAAAAATTTCTAAAAATTCTCAAAAAATCCGAAAATATTTTTCGTCTAATAATATTTATTATTTAATTTTATGGTATCTTACAAAAGCAACCTTCGAAAATGAACAAATTATATCTTTGGCATCTAAGGCTAGGTTATATTAACTTGAGTTGGATTCAAAGGATAATAATCAATGAACTCGTGGGTTCATTGGTAGAGGAAAATTTTCCAACCTGCGAGTCTTACTTGGAAGGAAAAATAACCAAGAAGCTTTTAAGTCTAAGGGGTTTGGAACCAAAGATATAGAGGAATAGGTTCATTCTGATTTGTGAAGATCTTTGACTATCTAGGCAAGAGGTTGTTTCAAATATTTCGTCTATAGACAACTATTTGAGATAGAGATATATTTACTTGATGTGCCACAAGTCTAAGTGCTTTGATTAGTTCAAAGAGTACGAGGCTGATGTGGAGAAACGTCAAAGTAAAAATATCAAGACACTACGGTGAGATCGTAGTGGCAAGTACCTCTTGGGAGAATTTAGGAGTCACTTATCAGAAGTAGGGATTCAATCCCAACTAACTGCACCTGGTACACCCTAACAGAATGGTGTAGAAAAAGGAAGGTATAGGACTCTTATGGAAATAAGTAGATTGATGAAGAGTTATTACCAAATTCATTTTAAGGATATACTCTGGAAACGGAAGTGAATATAGTACCTTCCAAAGTCAGAACTCTCTACTCATATAGAATTGCTGAATAAGCGTAAGCCTATTTTGAAGCATATTCGGATTCGGGTAGTCCAGCACATATGATGAAGAGAGATAATGATAAGTTGGACAGGAATTCACTTGTTTGTGGGTTATCCTAGAGAAATGAAATTAGGTTTATAGTCTTAAAAATCAGAAGGTCATCAATAACCGATTTTTAGAAAAGGACTATGTAATAAGCCACGTGCCCATAAGTAAATTTGTTCTTAAGGAAATAATAAAGGACATGTCTAACCTAGTACCAACTGTACAAGATGAAATATCACAAAAAACTACAACACGTATCACAAATGATACACAATTACAGAAGGTGTCTCGTCGTAGTGGGAGTGTTGTTAGGCAACCTTAAAAGATTCATGTTTTGGGAGAGTTTTTTGACTCGATTCTTGGAGGACATGAACCTGATCTCCAGACATATGACGAAGCACTCCAAGATAAAGATGCAACATCTTGGCAAAGAGTAATGAATAACAGAATTAGAATAGATGTATTCTAATAAAATCTGGAAGCTTGTAGAACCACCAAATGGTGTAAAAGCCTTTGGGTGTAAAAAGGTCTATAATAGGAAAAGAGGGATAGACAGGAAGGTAGAAACTTTCAAAGCAAGGCTTGATGAAAAAGGAAACTTTTTCATTGGTAGCCATGCTTAAGTCTATCTGGATTCTTTTATCTATTTGGCAAGTGGATGTCAAGACAGCATTCCTTAATGGAAGTCTTGAAGAAAGCATCCATATAAAGCAACTAGTAGGGTTCATTGCAAAGGGCTAAGAGCATCTTGTGTGTAAGCTCAATCAGTCTATGGACTGAGGCAAAGCTTCAAGGTCTTGAAACATCCGGTTTATCAAAGGAATCCTGACCTATGGATTTATTTAGTAACCGGATAAGTCTTGTGTATACAAAAGGTGTGATGGAAACGTGGTGATATTTCTTGTACTATACGTAGATAACATTTTTGGTAGTTGGAAATAATATCAAAATGTTGTCAGAGGTAAGGGTATGGTTGTCCAAACAATTCGATATGAAGGACTTGGGAGAATGAATATATTCTTGGGATCAAAGTAATAAGGGATCGCAAGAAAAGAATATTTTAATTATCCCAAGCTTCATATATCGAAAAAAAAATCCTTGTTCATTTTAAGCATGGAAAACTCCAAGAAAGGTTTCTTACCTTTTTAGCATGGAGTAACTTTATCTAAAGAAATATCTCCGTAGACATCAAAGGAGATAAAGGACATAAAGGCAGTTCCTTATGCTTCGGCTGTGGGAAGCCTAATGTATGCAATGCTGTGTACGAGACTGGATATCTATTTTGCCATGGGCATAGTTAGTAGATATCAAAGCAACTCTGGACAAGGACATTGATCTGCGGTAAAGCATATATTGAAGTACCTTAGAGGCACTAGAAATTATATGCTAGATTATAAGGCAGATAATTTGTTCCCTGTGGGTTACATGGATTATAACATCCAATCGAAAAGGGACAATAGTAAGTCAACCTCGGGGTTTTGTGTTTACTTTAGGAGGTAAAGTCATAACTATGGAAGAGTGATAAGCATAGGTGTTTTTCTGGACTCTACCATAGAAGTTTAGTATATGGCAAGCCTCTGAGGTAGCCATAAAAGCTGAATGACTCAATAACCTCAAGATAAACTTAGATATGATTTCTGGTTTGTCCAAAGATTATTACAATTTGTTGTAATGATATTGGTGCAGTAACAAACTCGAAGAAACCATAAGTCTATAAGGCAGGTAAACACAATAGAGCGCAAGTACCACCCAATACGAGAAATCGTATAAACGAGGAGAAGTTGTTGCTGCCTAGATTACATTAGATGATGACCTATAGATCTTTTCACTAAGGCCTTTAAGGCAAGAGCTTTTGATGAGCATGTTGAAGAGTTGGGAATCAGATGTATGACAGTAGATATAGCAGCTTAGTCTTTTAGTATAAGTGGGAGATTGTTAGGATGTATACTAAAAGCCTAGCTTTTGGTATAAACATTTATCTAGAAATAAGAATCATATTGGTCAAATGTCTACATTTATGATAAATGTAATTGTTCAATTAATATATATTGTAGATAACATGGTGTGTGGTGTCACACACAGAAGATCATGTTATCGGTTCCTTATAAATTATAAACAGTAGCTCACGACCAAGATGGAAAGGAACAAACCATTGGAAGGTCGTAGTGTAATTAGGTATTAGTTTATCTTAACTATATAATTACACTAGTACACTTAGAGTGTATTAAGTAGGACCATTTGAGGTCGTTTCTTTTATACTGACTTTATAAAGGAACAAAGACCTCAGTTATTATGGAAGTGTGTGCTCTTAATCCTAATATAATAACAAGTACATATATTTGATATTTATTTCTTTAATTTATCAATGGGTGAGATTTAGTTCAATAAATTAATAAGTCCGATAAGTTGGGAAATGATATCACTTATAGTGTGTGTTGTTGATTATAGAAGGAAACTGTGTCCTAGTGATCTAGGTTGAGAATGTCCCCAAGAGGAGCTCATAAGGATTGTCATGTTAAACCCTGCAGGTGGACTTAGTCCGACATGACGATGAAGTTGAGTGGTACTACTCTTGGAGCTAGATATTAATTAAGTGAGTTGTCAGTAACTTACTTAATTAGTGGACATTCGACATCTTAAACACAGGGAGACTAACACACTCATAATAAGAAGGAGCCCCAAATGTAATTTGGAATTGGTGCGGTAGTTCAATAATAGTTCTCTAGTGGAATGAATTATTATTGATAAAATTAAGTTGTGTGTTCGGGGCGAACACGGGATGCTTAATTTTATCGGGAGACCAAAACCAATTCCTCCTCTCGGTCCCTATCGTAGCCTCTTAATTATAGAGTACTATACCCACCTATACCCACCTTCTTACCCATCCCATAGGGGCCGGCCAAGCTAGCTTGGATACCAAGCTAGGGCCGGCCAAAGTTTGGTTCATGGGTGCTTCAAGGTGGCCGGCCCTAGCTTGGGTTCAATCTTGGTGTGGCCGGTCAAACTTAAATAAAAGGATTTTTATTTTTAAAATTTTTCTTATGTGGATAACATGATTTAAAAGAGAGTTTAAAAATTTAAATCTTTCCTTTTATAAGATTCTACAAAAGATTAAGAGAAGAGTTATATCTCTTTCCTTATTTCTAGATTAAAAGGTTGTTTTTAATTTTGGTAAAAACTTTCCTATTAATCATGTTTATTATTTAAAAGAAAGTTTAAAAATTAAAAAATTCTCTTTTATTAGTTTCTACAAAAGATTAAGAAAAGATTTAATATCTTTCCTTATTTGTAGATTAAAAGAGATTTTAATTTTTAGAGATAACTTTCTTTTTATCCACATGTTAAAAGAAATATTTTAATTTATAAAATTTTCTTTTTATTAACCAATCATGAAGGGAAAAATTATTGGAGAAATTTTTATAAATTTCTAGAAACAAATTAGGAAGTTTTATTTTTTTTTTAATTAAAACTCTCCTTGTTTTGGGGAAAGAGGTGGCCGACCAAATAAATTGGAGAAGAAAAAATTATTTTTAATTAAATAAATTTTCCTTTTCTTGGCAAAAGAATTAAGGAAATTTTTATTTAAATTTCCTTATTTGCCAAGACTAAGGATTATAAAAGAGGGGGAAGAGGAGGCTTCATGGTGAACGACTCTATTCTTTTTCTTCCTCTCTTTTCTTCCTTGGTGTGGCCGGCCCCTAGAGGTTCCCCTTCTCCTTCTCTCTTCTCCTTCTTGTGGCCGAGACTTCATCATCTCTTGGAGGCATAGAAGTGGCCGGATCTAGCTTGGAGAAAAGGAGAGAAAGGAGTCTTGTTTCATGCATCCCTTGGAGCTTGGTTGGTGGAAAAAGATCTTCATCTTTTAGAAGCATTGTACTTGGCCGAAACTTGAAGAAAGGAGAAGAAGGTGCTTTGGTGGTTTCTCATCTCGGAAGATCGTTGCCAACACAACGTCCGAGGTTAGAAGAGGAATACGGTAGAAGATCAAGAGGTTTTTCTAAAAGGTATAACTAGTATTTTTCCTTTCCGCATCATACTAGTTATTTTAGGAAATAATACCAAATACAAGAGGCATACGATTTTAGTATTTCGAATTTACTTTCGATGTAGTGTTCTTTTCCTTGTGATTTGATTGTTCTTTTCGGTTGACCTAAAGTTATTTTTAGAAATTAAATATTAGCTTTCCTTAAAAGGTTTTGTCTAGTCGGTGGTGGTTGCTCCCATATCCAAGAAGGTCGTGTGCCTCGCCACGTCAGTACTGAGAACCAATTATGGAAATTAATATTTAATGGAATTAATAACTTAGGTGATTTGGATCGAACGTGTTAAGTTCCGCAGGAGATCCAAGTCAAAACCTAAAAGAACATATAGATTAAATTTTGGATCAAACGTGTTAAGTTCCGCAGGCGATCTAAGTTTAATTTAAAAGAACACATGGTAGCTATGAAAATGTTCGGACCTTTGTACAAAATTTTTGTACAGTGGAACCATTAGATTTTCCGAGTAGCAACCAACACCTCTGCTATAGGCAAAGGCTCCTCTTGAATGATGTGGATCCCGACATCCTCGGTTCGTTGAGCCTTGCGAGCCTCCACCTTCACCATGTCAATGTAACACTTGTGAGAGACAAATTCTTTGTTAGTTAGAGCCCTAGAGCCAATCATTTGATGATTGTATTATGGACTTGTTGTATCATATTCTTATATAAATAAAAACATTTGTTTTTGGTTATTATACATGTATTGGTGCCAAATAAACTAAGTATAATAGCTTCCTTGAGTAAAAGGTTCTTACCTATATCAATCGGTTAGTTGAACTAATAGTGAGATGATATAGGGAACACTACTCTTAATCATTCATAGTCGAGTATTAACATTCAGGGACAATGTTAATGCAATAAGACTAGCATGTAGGTCAACTCGATGACTTGATCTCACAAGTCATGGATATAGAGATATCAAGTTGACACATGGGTATGCATTGGAGAATATATACTGAATGACCTGCCATGAGAAAGTATCAAG
This sequence comes from Zingiber officinale, assembly GCF_018446385.1. Taxonomy (NCBI): domain Eukaryota; kingdom Viridiplantae; phylum Streptophyta; class Magnoliopsida; order Zingiberales; family Zingiberaceae; genus Zingiber; species Zingiber officinale. The sequence goes on along the minus strand of NC_055988.1, from coordinate 56,952,836 downwards.
GATCGTTATGAGTGTCATATACTTTCTCATGTGACTATTAGTATGACTACTAGTCCTTCGACCTGAAGTCACCATGGTTCCCTACATAAGGAGTTATGTACTTTGGTTTCGTCAAACGTCACCCGTAACTGGGTGGACTATAAAGGTGATTACTAGGTATGTAACGAATTATGCAGAGGGATATGAGTGATGTAGATGGGATCTATCCCTCCTATATGACGGGAGAGACATCGATATTCTTGATAGAGTGAGACCACGAAGTGCAAGGCCATGCCCAAATGAGTCAATATGAGATATTGAGCTCATTTGATTTAGTGAGTCTACTTGGAGTTCAAGATTTAGATTGGTCAGAGGATGACACGGTCTATGCCTCACATTGATCAATCTAGATGTCTAGGATGGAAGGACACTTGTCATATATTGTGAGGAGTCACAATTAGTAGTCACAAGGTGATGTTGGATCTCAACATTCTTGTAACTTGGGCAGTAATGATGTGTTGCTAGATACCGCTCATTACTTATGCTCCTAAATGGGTTTAGGGGCATTGCCAACGTTACAAGAACCTATAGGGTCACACACTAAGGACAATTAGATGGAGATTAGGTTCATATGATGAACCAAGAGGATTAGATTCATGTGATGAATCAAATTGGATTAAGAGTAATCCTAATTGGGCTATGAGTTGGACTCAAGTTGATTCATGTGTTTAATGAGTCTAATTTAGATTATGACTCATTGAATCAATTTAATGAAATGAATTAGATTCATTATATTAAATTGGCTAGAATTAAATGGTTGGATTAGATCAACGATGAGAGAAATTAAGTCAAGTTTGACTTGACTTGAGAGGAAGAGGAAGAGTCAAGTTTGACTTGACTATTTGCCACCTCATTTGTGAGTTGGCATTAGGAGGACTAATGATGATGTGCCACATCATCATAGTTGGCAAATGTGTGTGCCACCTCATGGAGGTTGCAAGTCCCCTCTTTAATGGCCTCCACATTTAATGAAAAGGAGTTACACTCCTTAATGTGGCCGGCCACTTTTGTAGTGAATGAAAATTTGATTTTTCATTCAAGGCTCATTCAACTCATCTTCTTCCTTGCTCTCTCTTCTTGCTCTCCCTCTCCTCTCTTGGCCGAACCTTACCAAGGTGCTAGCACACCTTTATGTTAGGTTTCTCCACCTAGTTTGTTAATGTGGATACTTCTAGAAGGTTGTACACTTGACAACCTTGAGATCCGGCATCACTTGGAAGACCGGGATATGCGAAGTGATTCGTATCAAGGGAAAAGATCTTCTCCTAATGTAGATCTAGATGTAAGAAACTCGTACTCGTAAATTTTGTTTTTATTTTTACTTCGCACCGATCTGGTGACGGGGGTTTCAGGGTTTCCACGACGTGAAAAAGGGGTTTTCGCGGCCCGAAAAACCCAACATTCTTCACCTCTAACTTTCCCAACCTAGTCTCCCACAGGGAATTTGATCTTCTGATGAAAAGTGGAGACTGCCGCCTGAAACTTGTGCATTGCTGGTCTCCCCAACATGACGTTGTATGAGGACGGCAAATCCATCACTATGAAGGTGCTCCTCTGCATCCTTACCATGGGCCCGCTACCCAAAGATATGGCTAGCTTGATCTGGCCCATGGGTTGTACTTCATTGCCGGTGAAGTCATACGATGACGTAGCCACTCGTTGGAGTTCACTGCATCGATTTGCATGCTCTCGAACACACTCTTGAATAACACGTTGTCAGAGCTTTTGGTATCCATCAAAACTCTTGCCACGTGACTGTTGGCAATAACGACATTGATTATTAGGGCATTATCATGAGGAAGCTCCAACCCCTCTAGGTCTTGCGGTCTAAAGCTGATGATGGGCCCTGCAGCTTACTCCCGGCTACATCCTATAGTGTGTATCTCCAGGCGCCGCTCATGAGACTTCCGATCCCTAGTGGAGTCTCCATCTGTGGGCCTTTCGGAGATCATACCAATCTCGTAGATGGTCGTGTTTCACCTGTTCTCTTCTTCCCGGGCTTCGCCTGGCTCCTAGTTGCGACCGAGTTGTTGATTTCCTTATCCCGCATTGTCGGGCAGGGGTCTGCTAGACTGGCCCACCACGAGCTATTGGCGACCAGTATCCTCTGCTGAAACCTGAGCGTGATCTCAGGTGGAAGCAGGCCCAGCTCAGCTGCTGGCCGAGAGTCTCGGACGAACTAGAAGCAATCACTTGTGGCATGGGCGTGGGACCTATGGTAAGTGTAGTAACAGGACCCCCACTGTCTAGGCCTTGGGGCTTGGACAACTGCCACATGTTGGGCCGGCCTGGGATCCTGACTAGGAGCGAAGGGCGGTGGAGCATCCCAGGCGGATGGAAGAGGCTGAGCGGGTGGTTGGGGCGGACTCTTCTCTAGTTTGTTGGTAGGACTAGGTGCCTTGTCTGCTTTTCGCCGAGCCGCCTGTGCCTCATCCACGTTGATATAGCTAGCGACCTTCTTGAGCATCTCATCAAAGTTCTTCATAGGGTCTCGGATGAGATCTCAAAAGAACTCCCCCTCTACTAATACATGAGAGAAGGCGCTCATCAATATTTCAGAGGTAGCAGATGGGACGTCCTGGGCCACTTTGTCGAAGCGCTTGATATAACTTCGCAAGGGCTCAGTTGGCCCTTACTTAAGAGCGATGAGACAGTGGTCTATCTTCTAGTACTTCCTGTTGCTAGCGAAGTGGCGCAGGAAGTCAATCTTAAAATCATGAAAACAGGTGATGGATCAATTTGGCAATCCAACAAACCATTTCTATGCCAGCCAGATAGAGTATTCAAAAACAATGGGCACTTAATAGCGTCGTTGTATTGATGCAACACGCATCATTCCGGAACTTGTGGAGATGATCCTCCAGATCCTTACTACCATCACATTCTCCAATGGCTGAGGGCTTGTACCCCTCCGGTAGCTTCTCCTCTAGTACCCTTAGAGAGAAGGGCACTTGCTCATCGAGTTCCCCTTGAGGCTCCTCCTAAAGGACTATAGCTTTCCCCTTCTTTGAGTCCTTGGGCAGGGAGCTTTCTGTCATAGAGGCCTGAGGTTGCTCCTTCTTATTATAGCAGTCCGGGCCCTTATGGTAATAGTCTGGGACCGATTCCCGATAAAAGGCCGAGGGGGGACTCCTCGTGCAGCTTCCTCTTAGATCCCCTATCCGAAACATAAGTCGGGTCCTTGGAAACTACAGGAATCTTATACGGTCGTGAAGCAGTGGTTTGTTTCTCGGAAGCCACTCGCCTCTTAGCCTCCTTGAATAGTTCGTAATCCCTTGTTGTCATGGTCACGTTGATTCATCCGGTTTCCTCCATCTTCACGCTCCAAAACAGGTGAAGAAAGTTCCCACAGATGACGCTAAATTAATCCTGTCTGAAATCTGAGTTAGACGAAGGCTGGATGAGTTGTTGATGGCGTTGATAGATGGGCAACTGGGACACCGTTCTCGTATGCGCCTACAAGAATGGACCCCTACGTAGTGCTGACGGACGATGATAACTGCACCGGTGGTACTTGACCTCTTCACACACTCAGCTATGTTAGTATTAACCCTAGTACCAATTATGAGATGATTGTAAAGGGCTCCTTTTGTATCATATTTCATTATTAATAAAGGCAAAGTTGGTTATTATATTTACTTCAATTCAGTGCCGAATGAATAAGCATAATAATGTCCTAAAGTAGGAGTTTCTAATCTACAACATATCAATTGGTTGAATTGATAGTGAGATATTGTAGATATACATAGAACACTATTCTTAACTGTTCCTAGTCAAGCATTAATATACAAGGACAATATTAATACGTTGAGACTCGCATGTAGGTCAACAGATGACTTGATCTCACAAGTCATTGATATGAGATATCAGGTTTACACATGAGTATATATTAGAGAATATGTACTGAATGACCCACCATGAGAATGTTTCATGGATCGTCGTATGAGTGTCATAAACATTCTCAAGTGACTATTGGTATGAATGGTCCTTAGACCTGAAGTCATTACGGTTCCCTACATAAGGAGTTGTATACTTTGGTATCATCAAACGTCACCCGTAACAGGGTGGACTATAAAGTCGATCACTGGGTATGCAATAAATTATGCGGAGGGATGTGAGTGATGTAGATGGGATCTATCCCTTCCATATAATGGAAGTGATATCTATGGGCCCCTTGATTAGTAGGACACAAGAATGCATGGCTATGCTTAAATGAGTGATTATTTAATTGAGTGTGTCTACTTAGAGACCAAGAAACATAAAGATTGATAAGAGGATGACACAGTCTATACATCATTAATCAATCTAGATATTGAGGATAGAAGGATTGAGTCATACAAGATAATAGCCACGGGAAGTTTAAGTCGGATCTCGACATTCTCGTCACTTGGGTAGCAATGATGCCTTGCTAGATGTCACTCATTACTTAAGTATTTAAATGTTGATTTGGATACATTGCCAACGTTATGAGAACCTATTGGGTCACACACAAAGAACAAGTCAATGGAGATGGATTCATATGATGAATCATTGGATTAAGTCTAATTTAAATTGGACTCATTGAGTAAGACTCAATTAAATCCAACAATTGGATTGAGTCTAATTCAAATTAGACTTATTGAATTAATTGGATTAATGATTAATGAGTTGGACTCATTATATGATTTCATGAATTAATTAATAAATAATGAGTTGGACTCATTATATGATTTCATGAAATTTGAATTCATGAAGAAAGAGGAGTGTACTGTAGGACCGTTGGGCCGGCTAGAAGGGGGGTTGAATACCCCTGTAAACAAAAAAAAACAAAAGCAACCCTTCTCGAACTCTTAAACTAACACTTGTATAAAATCAGCTAAGCAGAAATACAAGAAAGAAACGAGGCACCGTGTTTGACTTGGTTACAACCGGGGAGGTTGTTAATCCAAGAAAAATGATCGCACTAAAAACTCCTTCGGGCGGAGAAGCCTCTTACACCGGTGAAAGCACAAAAACAGAATCTAAACTAGAACAGTGAGCGCACAAGTGTTTGGAATGCTAATTACTGAGTTGATTAAAAGCTTCTAGACCAAGGCTATATTTATAGCCTTGGCCGGGGTACCTGGGAAGGTTCCAAGCGCCTTCGGGGGATAAAACTTTATCCCCCAACGTTCAGATCGAGTAAATCGCGATCTTGGTCAAAATCAGGGTCCAGGCGCACAGAAGGGTTCCGAGCGCCCCGGACTGTTCCGGGCGCCTCGGAGCCCAAAGTCAATAGCCGTTGACTTTTTCGTCCGGGACCTCTTCTTTGGTTCAGTCCCGCCTCGGTCCGGTTCTTCTCCTCCGGATCCGCTCACTTGGGTGATCTCTGCCATTCGGAAAATGGCTCACCCGAACCCAACTTCCGGTCTTCTCGAGCGGGCTTCCCTCCGGCTTCTCATCCCTCGGAATTGCCACGTGTTTCCTTCTCGTCCGCCAGTGTACTCATCCGCAGTCTTCGTCCCTCGGTCGTCGACCTTCTCGCTAGCTGCGTCTCTTGCTCTCTGAGCAATCTTCCGCTCTGGCTTTCGTCCCTGAGAACCACCGCGCGCTTCCTTCTCGTCCTCCGGTGTACTCTTCCGCAGCACCTCGTCCCTCGGACTACCGTCCTTCTTGCTAGCTGCGTCTTCTGCTCGACTACCTGTGTTCCTAAGCTCCTGCACACTTAGACACAAGGTTAGAAACAAACAGGACCTAACTTAACTTGTTGATCACACCAAAACAACCTTGGGGTTCCAACAATCTCCCCCTTTTTGTTAAGCTAGGGTTAAAATAGACATTAAATAACATTAAGTAAATTAACTTAATTTTCAATTTAAGTGCAAAAATATAGAAAAGATAAAATCAAATTAAATCTATCTACCTCCCCGTTGACTTATACTTTCCCTTCTCCCCCTTTGATCACAAAAAAATGGGGTTCCAAAAAAACAATCTAAGGGTTAAAGGCATAGAAAAAGTATTTCTAAAAAAAATTTCTAAGTTTTTAAGAGATTTAGAAAATTTTTCTAAGTAATTTAGCTGAGATTTCTAGTTTCAAGAAAAAAGTTCTTAACTTAGAAAAAAATGATTTTGAGAATATTTCTAAGTATAAAAAAATCCTAAAAAAAATTTAATTTAAAAAATCCTAACTTACATTTTTGAGTATTTTTTTTTTTAAAAATATTGACTTAGGCAAAAAAATTTCTAAGTAAGTAAATTTCTAATTTGAAATAAAATGTTTTGAATAACCTTTTTCAAGCACTAATTAATTCTTGTATTAATGCTTCATTAGTATGTTAATTAAACATTTTGGCTTCCAGGTCGTGGCGAGACACTAGGCCTTCTTGGTTATTGGAGCAATAACCACTTCCTTAGACAAAGCCTCATAAAGAAATTCTTTGTTTAATTTTCTCACTTAAAGAGCTAATTTTAATTTTAAAATTAATTTAAGCATGACTTTGGAACCCAATATAGGTTCCAGCCTACTGGATTAACTAAAAAGTTTTTAGGAACATATTTTCTTGAAATGTTTCTAATTTGTCCAGGGTGATATTTAAAGTACCAATTTAAATTATTAAATCTTCTAACATTGGTTTTAGATGAACATGCATGGTTTCTCAAGTTATCTACTTGCATTTTCAAATCATCATTTTCAAGTTTCAATTTTTCATTTGCTAGTTTTAAGTTATCTAATTCTTCTAAGGGACAAGACTTAGCTAGAATTACTTTTAAATTTTTATTTTCACTTTTTAATTTGCAGCAATCTTTTGTTAAAAGTTTAACGAACTTAAATATTTTGTCGGGAGGAAGAGATCGTACCTGACTTACCTTGTCGATCTCGTTGTCCGTTTCTCCCCCTGAGCTGCTGCTTTCTTCCGACGTGTCTCCCCCTTCAACGATGCTCTCGATGCTCATTTCGGAAGAGCTTGAATCGCAGTCGTCGTCTTTATGACTCGCCATCAGTGCGAGTCCGGAGAAAGCTTCGACTTCCGATTCGGACGATGTATCATCCCACGTCGCCTTTAGGGCCTTTCGCTTTTGGATAGGCTTCTTACCTTTCTCCTTGTCCTTGTTCTTTAGCTAAGGGCAGTTGTCCTTGACGTGCCCTTCTTCGTCGCAGTGGTAGCAGCGGATCATCCTCTTCTTCTTCCCCTGCGGATGGTTAGTAGATCTAGATTTACAAAGTTTCTTGAATCTTCTTACCATCATTACCATTTCCTCGTCGTCGAGAGAGGATTCCGACTCAAGTTCGTCTCTCGAAGCTTTGAGGGCAACGTTGTTCTTGGGCTCCTTCATTTCTGCACATCTTGACTCATGGACTTCAAATGTTGAAAAAAAATCTTCTAATGAAATTTTTTCTAAGTCCTTAGAAATGTAAAATGCATCTACTAGTGATGCCCATTTTGAATTTCTCGGAAATGAATTTAACGCGTATTTGATCGAATCTTGGTTACTTACCTTTTCTCTGTGATTCGTGAGTCCGGTGATGATTTCTTTTATTCTTGAGTGCAGATGTGCGACTGTCTCGTCTTCCCCAAGTCGTAGGCTAGTGAGCTGATTGCGAAGTAGATCTCTTCTAGCGAGCTTGGCTTCGGACATCCCTTTGTGTAGCTCAAGGAACTTCTCCCAAAGTTCCTTTGCGGAGTTGTATTTACTGATCCTGTTGACTTCTTGAGGCGGAAGAACGCTTAGCAGATGGTACTCTGCTTTGTCGTTCGCCACGAAGTCGGCCTGCTCCTTTTTTGTCCATTTATCTATTTCCTTGTCCTCTGGAGGTTCAAAGCCAAATTTCATTGTTAAAAATAATTCAATATCTGTTGTAAGAAATACCTGCATAAGTTTTTTCCAGGTAGCGAAGTCCCCTTCATATTTCGGTGGGTGGATGCTTGGTCCGGCCATCGCGTTGCTTTGTTCGGCGGTTAGTCCTCCTGAAGCGCCTCGGCTCTGATACCACTTGTAGGACCGTTGGGCCGGCTAGAAGGGGGGGTTGAATAGCCCTGTAAACAAAAAATTAAAACAAAAGCAACCCTTCTCGAACTCTTAAACTAACACTTGTATAAAATCAGCTAAGCAGAAATACAAGAAAGAAATGAGGCACCATGTTTGACTTGGTTACAACCGGGGAGGTTGTTAATCCAAGGAAAATGATCGCACTAAAAACTCCTTCGGGCGGAGAAGCCTCTTACACCGGTGAAAGCACAGAAAACAGAAGCTAAACTAGAACAGTGAGCGCACAAGTGTTTGGAATGCTAATTACTGAGTTGATTAAAAGCTTCTGGACCAAGGCTATATTTATAGCCTTGGTCGGGGCGCCTGGAAGGGTTCCGGGCGCCCTGGGGGGATAAAACTTTATCCCCCAACGTTCAGATCGCGTAAATCGTGATCTTGGTCAAAATCAGGGTCCGGGCGCCCCGGAGGGCTCCGGGCGCCCCGGACTGTTCCGGGCGCCCAGGAGCCCAAAGTCAACAACCGTTGACTTTTTCATCCGGGACCTCTTCTCTGGTTCAGTTCCGCCTCGGTCCAGTTCTTCTCCTCCGGATTCCCTCACTTTGGTGATCTCTGCCATCCGGAAAAGGGCTCACCCGAACCCAACTTCCGGTCTTCTCGAGCGGGCTTCCCTCCGGCTTCTCGTCCCTCGGAATTGCCGCGTGTTTCCTTCTCGTCCACCAGCGTACTCATCCGCAGTCTTTGTCCCTCGATCGTCGACCTTCTCGCTAGCTGCGTCTCTTGCTCCCCGAGCTATCTTCCACTCCGGCTTTCGTCCCTCGGAACCACCGCGCGCTTCCTTCTCGTCCGCCGGTGTACTCTTCCGCAGCACCTCGTCCCTCGGACTGCCGTCCTTCTCGCTAGCTGCGTCTTCTGCTCGACTACCTATGTTCCTATGCTCCTGTACACTTAGACACAAGGTTAGAAACAAACAGGACCTAACTTAACTTGTTGATCACACCAAAACAACCTTGGGGTTCGAACATGTACAACTTGAGATACTTATGCATTGAATGCATTAGATGAAGAGTGAACAATTTGAATTGCTCATGCATTGCATGCATTGGATTTATTAAATTCATTGGATGAAGAGTGAACCATTTGAATTGCACATGCATTGGATTCGTTAGATGAAGACAAATATTAATGTCAATCAAGACAATTGACATTAAGGCATGAGGCAACTTCATGAATCTATAAAAAGGGGGTTTTGGATTCATTTTCATGATGAGTTTTTGGTGCTCTAGCTCTTCTTCCTCCTCCTCTCTTCCACTTGGCCGAAACCTCCAAGAAAGGTTGCTAGCACAACCTTTGGTTGTTTCATTCTCTACCTTGTGAGTTTATGAGACAAACGAGACTTGTTCGTGTGGATACCATTGAGGCGCGGCCACTTGATCGCGCTAAGATCCGCATCTAAAGAAACGTTGGAATCGGGATTGCGAAGGGCACGCAACAAAGGTATAACTTTCTCATATAGATAATTAATACTTAGTATATGGTTTCCTTTCGCATGGATCTATTGGAAAGGAACTACATGTTTTCCGCTACGCTTTCACGTGTTTAGCGCCCTAGTTCCTTATAAGATAAGCACACGGGACGATAGAGGCCAAAAACTAGGGGAAAAGTTCCCGAAGTAGGCCATCCGACACTCAAGTCAGGTACATTTTCACTAGAAGAACAATGTACGAAGGAGAAAGAGAAGTAGAAGACAAGTGCGAATGTACGAGTGAGTGTACCTGCACAAGGGAGAGGACCTCCCCTTTTTATATGACAGTGCGTACCTTCTAGATCCTAACTGATGTTAGAGAATGTCGGGTGTCAAGACTTGTGGGTGATGGAGGACACATGATATCCTCCTATAAACTGAAAGAAGGTTTCATTCGCAGGTGACCGTAGGCCGTTGGAATATTCCCTAACATTCAACAGTTATTTTCTGACAGGCGATTACGATTTCCTGGCCTTGTTGTCATGTAGCACCTCCTATCCTGACCTTCTGGCCTGACTGGGAATGAATGGGGCATCTCAAGCTGTTCTGTTGGGTATAACACCTACCCCAAACCTTAGAGGGTAGGGAGCTGTGGTGAGATCATCCAGGAGCCAACCGAGGGTTGATTGCCCGGGATTTAGCTCAATGAGAGAACCAGGTTTGGATATAACCAAGCCGCGAGAACCCACCAGTCGGATCCAGGTCAGATATTACTCCAACTACCCCTCCTGTTTTAGACCACGGTGTCTGATCTAGAGTCCTGGTCTGCGAGAACCCGACTGGGAACCATGTTGCTGACGTAATCCCATGGTCCTACTTCTCCTTTCCCTAACCGGTGACTGCCACACCCCCCTTGACTTCTGGCTGCCACGTTCCGTTGACTTCTGACTATCACGACTTTATCAGACCCCACCATTATGCATCGTATCAGGTATATAGTGAGTAAATTTTGATCGTCAGTTTTTAAAAATCAACCTCTGATCATTACGATAAAAATATCATACGTTCAAAGATATTTGAGTAATAATTTATATATCTTAAAATAGATTGATAGCCCGTATAGCTCTTTAATACAAGAGTATGCTCCGACTCGATTTATCTCTGTATCAAGAGGGTGTCCAAAGAAAATATTTTACTCCCCTTGTTTTTTAGTCCACTGGTTTACATCAATGAATGTAACTCATCATCCGGATCGGAGTTTCAAAACCATATATCATAAACAATATTATGTCAAAATCTATTTTGAAAAAAAAACCTTCACCCTTCATCTTCATGTTCTGAAGGCTCTCTTGAATTTTGACGGTGCAAATTAGATTCTGATTATAACTTCATAGACATAAAGATAAGTGTAATGAATTTATAAAACAATAAGAAAATATACAAGCACCAATATCATATTTCAAGCATTAAAATTCATTGTGTAATTCATTAGTCCTAGAATTATTAGCATCCACATTATTAGCAACCACTCAATATTCGAAAATATGTAGACCCACTATGTCTTTCATAGAAGTGGTTGTTATCGAGTTCAATTCTCATCATGTTATATCACAATACGAACTTGAATTTGACATTAGGCCTACCATAATAGCTATATATGTATAAGTGTTTGTCAATGGTAATGATACAATCTTCATTAAATAGATTGAGAACTCTTTCTCAATCAACTTTTAATAATTATAGTTTTTCAAACGATCACTCAATGAATGGCATTTGCTTGTACTAATAAATTTCACTTTAATTACACCATCCTTCATAAGATTAGCACTATACTTGAAAACAAGCATATTTGGAACTCTTTCAAGTGTTCAACATATAAAGGTGAAAGTTTGTTGATCTCTAAAATGGAAAATAGTAACAATCTCAAGTTTGTGAACGACTCGTAACTCACATTCATCTATTAGTCACCAATAAGCCCATATATACTTGTTTAAGCATCACTATGCTTATACGAGCGTGATCTAGTACCATCCCATAGAAGTAGATGTAAAATATACTAATCTATTTGCAATTGCGAACGCCCATTCTTGTTCAATCTTGATGTACTTGGGGTTGAAACTGTTAGTTAGAGCCCTAGAGCCAATCATTTGATGATTGTATTATAGACTTATTCTATCATATTCTTATATAAATAAAGGCATTTGTTTTGGTTATTATACTTACTTGTATTGGTGCCAAATAAACTAAGTATAATAGCGTCCTTGAGTAGAAGGTTCTCACCTATATCAATCGGTTAGTTGAACCGATAGTGAGATGATATAGGGAACACTACTCTTAATCATTCCTAGTCGAGTATTAACATTCAGGGACAATGTTAATACAATAAGACTAGCATGTAGGTCAACTCGATGACTTGATCTCACAAGTCATGGATATAGAGATATCAAGTTGACACATGGGTATGCATTGGAGAATGTATACTGAATGACCCGCCATGAGAAATTATCATGGATCGTTATATGAGTGTCATATACTTTCTCATGTGGCTATTAGTATGACTACTAGTCCTTGGACCTGAAGTCACCATGGATCCCTACATAAGGAGTTATGTACTTTGGTTTCGTCAAACGTCACCCGTAACTGGGTGGACTATAAAGGCGATTACCGGGTATGTAACGAATTATGCAGAGGGATGTGAGTGATGTAGATGGGATCTATCCCTCCTATATGACAGGAGCGACATCGATATTCTTGATAGAGTGAGACCACGAAGTGCATGGCCATGCCCAAATGAGTCAATATAAGATATTGAGCTCATTTGATTTAGTGAGTCTACTTGGAGTTCAAGATTTAGATTGATTAGAGGATGACACGGTCTATGCCTCATATTGATCAATCTAGATGTCTAGGATAGAAGGACAATGTCATATATTGTGAGGAGTAACAATTAGTAGTCACAAGGTGATGTTGGATCTCAACATTCTTGTAACTTGGGTAGTAATGATGTGTTGCTAGATACCGCTCATTACTTATGCTCCTAAATGGGTTTAGGGGCATTGCCAACATTACAAGAACCTATAGGGTCACACACTAAGAACAATCAGATGGAGATTAGGTTTACATGATGAACCAAGAGGATTAGATTCATTTGATGAATCAAATTGGATTAAGAGTAATCCTAATTGGGCTAATTGAGTTGGACTCAAGTTGATTCATGTGGTCAATGAGTCTAATTTGGATTATGACTCATTGTATAAATTTAATTAAATGAATTAGATTCATTATATTAAATTGGATTGAATTAAATGGTTGGATTAGATCAACCATGAGAGAGATTAAGTCAAGTTTGACTTGACTTGAGAGGAAGAAGAAAAGTCAAGTTTGACTTCACTTTATGCCACATCATAAGTGAGTTGACAAGATGTGGACCAATGATGATGCTCAACATCATCATGGTTACTTAAGTGAGATGTCACCTCATGGAGGTTACAATTCTTCACTTTAATGGCCTCCACATTAATTGTGATTAATGTGAAAGGGGGTTACACTTCTTATGGTGGCCGACCACTTTTGTGTGATGATGAAAATTTCATTTTTCATTCACTTCATCTTCCTCCTCAAGCTCTTCCTTCTCTCCCTCTTCTCCTATCTTCGCCGAACCATCCAATGGTGCTAGAACACCTTTTGTGTGGTTTTTCTCCACCTACTTGTTCGTGTGGATACTTCTAGAGGAGTGTCTACTTTGACACTCTCGAGATCCGGCACCTAGGACGAGCAGGATTCGCGAAAGGGCGCGCATCAAGGGTAAATCTCTTTAACATATAGTTCTAGCTATAGATCTATAGGTTAGTAAACTCGTACTCGTATTTTTTGAAAGTTTTATTCTTTGCACGGATCCGTGGCTTGGGGATTCGGGGTTTCTGCGACGCGAAAAAGTGGTTTTCGCGGCCCGAAAAACCTAACAGTGCTATCAGAGCCACGTGTGAAGACTTGTACGAGTTTCGTTTGCATTTTTAAGAAAAATGTAGGTTCTGTAATTTTCTATAAATTTAGGTTTTTTATGATTTTTATGGGTAATCTTCTCGTAGAAGCGAAGCACAAGTGTTTTGGGACAGAGGGCTAAGGCGCTGTAGGATCGCTAAGGAACCCTCACGATGGTTAGATCGCGGGTAGGGGCGCTGTCCCTGTCCCCGCAAGGGGATTAATTCCGCGATTGCGCCCGAAAACCGCTAAACGGGACCGCCGGGAAATTTTACTCGTAAAAATTGTAAAAATCAGTATTAAAATTACATAAAATTATGGAAATTACATAATTTAGAATTATGTATAATTTGTGATAGTCATGGCCCAAAAGACCCAATTGGATTGGAATAAATGTGTTGTAATTCATAATACGGCCTGCGTGTCGTGATGTGATGTTCGTGTTGTATTTTTATTCGCGACCTGCGCGTCGTGCCTTTCTCTATTTTATATTCTTGTTGTAAATTAGTTTAGAATCAAATGTAACTCGAGTTTCAAAAATTGTAATGTACAAAATTGAAGCAGTGGAAGGTCCACTCGAGACGGTTTTACGAGGAGGGCGCGAGCAACACAAGGTGGTCAAAGGGAGGAGCTTGAGAAGCTGTTGACCCTAGGTTGACCATCCGATCTTCTCATTGGCTTGAGAAGATCGTAGTAGGGCCATGACTAATCACAAATTAATTTAATTAATTGCTTGTGTCTATGTGATGCATGATTAAGTAATTAATTAGTGCCTAACGATTAGATTAGATCTAAGTCGTACACATGATGCATCCTTTCGATTAGATTAGATCTATCGAGTATATGATACGCATTATAGTTTAGATTAGATCTAAATCACGTCAACTCTAATGCCTACCGTGCCGTGATACCTATCACTACCTCGATCACATGTGTTGTTGAATCTGCCAAAGCAGAGCAACACATATTATCTTGGTAGGGTACGGAGGGACAATCTTGGTCCCACTTATCAACGCATGGGCGAATACAAACTCAATTAGATTGAGTATTCCTAGTTAACTCGGTTGGATCGAGTACAACTATAGGCATTCTTCCAATGGTTGGAAATATAGGACATAATCACATTTATATCAATTCTTGGGCGTATTAGCCAAAGCTAACTCAAGTTTTAATATAACTGCGGATAATGATCCTATAAACAAGAGTTGCATAGAGATGTAATTGGTAAATCGTTACCTACCGATCATACTAAGTCTTGGGCGTATTAGCTAAAGCTAACTCAAGGGTTAGTATGATGTGGATCTTGTCCCACATGAATTATAGAATTCAGTGGGAGCATCATTTAGTTAAAGGCCTAATTAAATGATTTAAAGAATATGATATTTATTTTCTGCATTTTTCTGTTGTAGATAACCATGACGTCGAATACGAACTCCTTCTCCCTACGTTCAGTCCTTGAGAAGGACAAGCTCAACGGAGCAAATTTCCTGGACTGGTATAAGAACTTGAGAATAGTTCTCACCCAGCAACATAAACTGTATGTTTGGAGCAGCCCATTCCGGAGGCCCCTCCTGCCAATGCCCCGCGTGCAGACAAAGATGCTTACAAGAAGCATCAAGATGACACATTAGATGTGTCCTGTCTAATGCTCGCGACCATGAACTCTGAGCTTCAGAAGCAACACGAGTTAATAGGCGCTTACGATATGGTTGAGCATCTTCATCAACTGTATCAAGAACAAGCGAGGCATGAGAGATTTGAGATCTCAAGGGCACTGTTTCAGTGAGAGATGTCAGATGGGGCTCCCGTAGGCCCATATGTACTCAAAATGATTGGGTACATATAAAACCTACAAAGGTTGGGATTTCCACTTGGCCAAGAGCTGGCCACTGACCTGATCTTGTAATCCTTGCCGGATAGCTATAGTCAGTTCGTTCTAAACGACAATATGAACGAAATTGACAAGCCACTGCCCGAGCTGCTTAGCATGTTAAGAACTGCTGAGTTGAACCTTAAGAAGGCAAAGCCCCACTCTGTTCTGATGGTTCAGAAACACAAGGGCAAGGGCAAGCCCAAAGGAAAAGGAAAGTCCCAAGACAAGGTCAAAGGGTCGCCAAGGATGCTACCTGCTTCCACTGCGGTCAGACCGAGCACTGGAAGAGGAACTGCAAGGTGTACCTGGAAGATCTTAAGAAGAAGCGAAGTGAGACTTCCACTTCAGGTATATATGTTATAGAAGTCAATCTATCTATTTCTTCATCATGGGTATTAGATACCGATGTGCTTCTCACATTTGTACTAATGTGCAGGCGCTGAGAAATAGCAGGGCATTGGTACGCATAGGCAATGGAGCACGGGTTGCTGCTGTTGCTGTAGGGACTTATTTTCTATCTCTGCCCTCTGGGCTTGTACTAGAGTTGGATGATTGTTGTTATGTGCCTGCTTTAACTAAGAACATAATTTCAGTTTCTTGTTTGGACAAGAAAGGTTTCTCTTTTATAATAAAAGACAAATGTTGTTCTGTATATTTAAAAGATATGTTCTATTGTAGTGCACCTCAGATGAACGGACTCTACATTCTAGACCTTGAAAGCCCTATCTATAACATAAATACCAAGGGATTGAAGTCAAATGACCTGAACCAAACCTATCTCTGGCACTGTCGCTTAGGTCATATAAAAGACAAGTGCTTATCCCAGCTTCATAAGGATGGTTTGTTGGACTCATTTGATTTTGAATCTTATGAGACGTGCGAGTCATGCCTACTAGGCAAGTTGAACAAGACTCCCTTTAGTGGGCACATCGAAAGAGCGACTGATTTGTTAGGACTCATACATAGTGATGTATGTGACCCTTTCAATGTCGCTGCTAGAGGCAGTTATAGGTACTTCATCACATTTACTGATGACTTCAGTAGATATGGTTATGTGTACTTGATGACACATAAGTCAGAATCCTTTGAAAAGTTCAAAGAATTCAAGAATGAAGTACAGAACCAACTTGGCAAGAGTATTAAGAAACTTCGATCAGATCGAGGTGGAGAATACCTTAGCCATGAGTTTCGTGACTATCTAGCTGAGTGTGGGATTCTATCCCAACACACTCCTCCTGGAACACCACAGTGGAATGGTGTATCCGAAAGGAGGAATCGTACCTTATTTGATATGGTACGATCTATGATGAGTCACACAGATCTTCCGACATTCTTTTGGGGCTATGCTCTAGACACGGCAACTTTTATACTCAACCGAGTTCCATCTAAGGCCGTGATAAAGACACCATATAGGATATGGACAAGGAGAGATGCCCAGGTGTCTTTCATGAGGATTTGGGGTTGTGAGGCTTACTTTTGACGTCAAGTCTCAGACAAGTTAGGACCCAAATCTGACAAGTTCTACTTTATTGGATATCCCAAGGAAACTAAGGGATATTACTTCTACATTACCAGTCAGCACATGGTAGTTATGGCAAAGACTGAGGTCTTTCTAGAAAAGGATTTTGTTTGTAAAAAGACTAGTGGGAGTACGTTCGATCTTGAAGAAGTTCAAGATGCAGACCATAGCACTGAAGCCTCGATGGAAATTGAACTAGAACCACAAAGTGTTGTGGATGATGTTGTTCCACAAGGAGTTGAGGAACAACAACCAGTTCAAGTAGACATACCTCTTCGCAGGTCTGATAGGGTACGTCGTCAGCCTGAGAGATACTAATTTCTCTTGTCTGACCATGATGACGTTGTGCTCATAGAGGATGATCCTGCCACCTATCAAGAAGCTGTGATGAGACCAGATTCTGAGAAATGGCTAGAGGCCATGAGATCCGAAATGGAATCCATGTACACCAACCAAGTATGGACTTTGGTTGATCCACTTGAAGGGGTAAAACCCATTGGGTGTAAGTGGGTCTTTAAGAGAAAGACTGACATGGATGGACTTATCTATAAGGGTCGCTTGGTAGCTAAAAGTTTCAAGCAGATTCATGGTATTGACTATGATGAAACCTTTTCTCCAGTAACGATGTTTAAGTCCATTCGGATCATGCTTGCTATTGCAGCATACCATGACTATGAGATATGGCAGATGGATGTCAAAACCACGTTTCTGAATGGAAACCTACTCGAGGATGTGTACATGACACAACCTGAGGGTTTTGTAGATCCAAAGCATACTAGTAGAGTATGCAAGCTGCATAGGTCCATTTATGGACTAAAGCAAGCTTCTCAGAGCTGGAATCTTCGATTCGATGATGCAATCAAACTGTTTGGTTTCATCAAGAACAAAGATGAGCCGTGTGTCTACAAGAAGGTTGTAGGGGATATAGTTGTCTTCCTCATATTGTATATGGATGACATACTACTCTTTGGGAAGGACATCCCTTTGCTTCAGTCTATCAAGACCTGGCTAGGGAGTTGCTTCTCAATGAAGGACTTAGGTGAGGCATCCCGCATTCTAGGGATACAGATCTATAGAGATAGATCTAAGAGATTGCTTGGCCTAAGTCAGAGTACATATATTGACAAGGTACTCCTTCGGTTTGCCATGCAGAACTCCAAGAAGGGATTTCTGCCGATGTCACATGGCGTGAGTCTTTTGAAGACTCAAGGTCCCTCTTCTAGGGAGGAGAGAGACCGCATGGATCAGATCCCTTATGCCTCAGCCATAGGATCTATCATGTATGCCATGCTATGTACTCGTCCTGATGTCTCGTATGCTTTGAGCATGACGAGCAGATACCAATCAGATCCAGGTGAAAGTCACTGGATAACGGTCAAGAATATTCTTTAGTACTTAAGAAGGACTAAAGAATATTTCTTGATATATGGAGGCAATGACAAGCTAGCTGTAAAGGGTTACAGTGATGCTAGCTTCCAGACTGACCAGGATGATTATCGATTGCAGTCAGGGTTCGTATTTTGCATTAATGGTGGTGTTCTGAGCTGGAAGAGTTCGAAGCAGGACACAGTAGCTGATTCTACGACAGAGGCCGAGTACATTGCTACATCGGAGGCAGCAAAGGAGGCAGTTTGGAACCGCAAGTTCATCACTGAACTTGGGGTGGTTCCCAGTATCACTGACCCTATTGAGCTCTATTGTGACAACAATGGAGCTATAGCACAAGCGAAGGAACCTCGCTCACACTAGTGGACGAAACACATACTACGGCGCTTCCATCTCATTTAAGAGATTGTCGAGAGAGGAGATGTGAAGATATGCAGAGTACCTACAGAGGCTAACATCGCAGATCCCTTGACCAAGGCTTTGGCACAGAGGAAGCATGATGGTCACACTAGGTCATTGGGGCTCAGAGCCTACACTGATTGGCACTAGTGCTAGTGGGAGATTGTTAGTTAGAGCCCTAGAGCCAATCATTTGATAATTGTATTTTGGACTTATTGTATCATATTCTTATATAAATAAAGGCATTTGTTTTGGTTATTATACTTACTGGTATTGGTGCCAAACAAACTAAGTATAATAGCGTTCTTGAGTAGAAGGTTCTCACCTATATCAATCGGTTAGTTGAACCGATAGTGAGATGATATAGGGAACACTACTCTTAATCATTCCTAGTCGAGTATTAACATTCAGGAACAATGTTAATAAAATAAGACTAGCATGTAGGTCAACTCGATGACTTGATCTCACAAGTCATGGATATAGAGATATCAAGTTGACACATGGGTATGCATTGGAGAATGTATACTGAATGACCCGCCATGAGAAAGTATCATGGATCGTTATATGAGTGTCATATATATACTTTCTCAAGTGGCTATTAGTATGACTACTAGTCCTTTGACCTAAAGTCACCATGGATCCCTACATAAAGAGTTATGTACTTTGGTTTCGTCAAACGTCACCCGTAACTGGGTGGACCGTAAAGGCGATTACCGGGTATGTAACGAATTATGCAGAGGGATGTGAGTGATGTAGATGGGATCTATCCCTCCTATATGACAGGAGCGACATCGATATTCTTGATAGAGTGAGACCACGAAGTGCATGGTCATGCCCAAATGAGTCAATATAAAATATTGAGCTCATTTGATTTAGTGAGTCTACATGGAGTTCAAGATTTAGATTGATTAGAGGATGACACGGTCTATGCCTCATATTGATCAATCTAGATGTCTAGGATAGAAGGACAATGCCATATATTGTGAGGAGTCACAATTAGTAGTCACAAGGTGATGTTGGATCTCAACATTCTTGTAACTTGGGTAGTAATGATGTGTTACTAGATACCGCTCATTACTTATGCTCCTAAATGGGTTTAGGGGCATTGCCAACGTTACAAGAACCTATAGGGTCACACACTAAGGACAACTAGATGGAGATTAGGTTCATATGATGAACTAAGAGGATTAGATTCATTTTATGAATCAAATTGGATTAAGAGTAATCCTAATTGGGCTAATTGAGTTGAACTCAAGTTGATTCATGTGTTCAATGAGTCTAATTTAGATTTTGACTCATTGAATCAATTTAATTAAATGAATTAGATTCATTATATTAAACTGGCTTGAATTAAATTGTTGGATTAGATCAACCATGAGAGAGATTAAGTCAAGTTTGACTTGACTTGAGAGGAAGAAGAAAAGTCAAGTTTGACTTGACTTTATGCCACATCATAAGTGAGTTGGCAAGATGTGGACCAATGATGATGCTCCACATCATCATGGTTACTTAAGTGAGATGCCACCTGATGGACGTTACGATTCTTCACTTTAATGGCCTCCACATTAATTGTGATTAATGTGAAAGGGGGTTACACATCTTATGGTGGCCGGCCACTTTTATGTGATAATGAAAAATTCATTTTTCATTCATTCTCATTCACTTCATCTTCCTCCTCAAGCTCTTCCTTCTCTCCCTCTCCTCCTATCTTGGTCGAACCATCCAAAGGTGCTAGCACACCTTTTGTGTGGTTTTTCTCCACCTACTTGTTCGTGTGGATACTTCTAGAGGAGTGTCTACTTTGACACTCTCGAGATCCAGCACCTAAGACGAGCGGGATTCGCGAAAGGGCGCGCATCAAGGGTAAATCTATTTAACATATAGTTCTAGCTGTAGATCTATAGGTTAGTAAA